>NW_027266343.1:40643321-42065821 GCF_022045235.1 Haliotis cracherodii
CTTTCTCTCCCTCTCTAAACATGTCCTCACTTCACATTCCCCCTTTCTGTCTATCATTACCTCTACCCCATCCTCTCCTCCCATCCATCCATCCATCCATCCATCCATCCATCCATCCATCTATCTATCTATCTATCTATCTATCTATCTATCCTCGTCGGAATATCAATATCCAGTTCGTGTCGTGATGTGGCTGTCATGCTTTGTGTAAGTGGCACACATGTGTATGATATATACACCAAGGGGTTCTCTGATGTCTATATATCCTGTCTGTTTATGTTCACATAAAACATAACATAAGTGGTAACGACCGGTCAGAACGTAACAAAAGTAATATTGTAGGTATTTACATAAAGCAGGACGAGCATAAATTACATGAAACGCTGCAGCTGATTATCAAGGGTATGAGTGACAGCTATATACATATGATTGACAGCAATGTATCATACTCGTGTCTCCAGGTGTCTGATACACAAACAGGTAAAGAACACCTGGGCCTCGTTAGCGACAACGTTTTATTTTCACCTGTCAAAGTTTACCTTATCAAACATCGATGGATACCGTATTTGGAGCGAATGTCGCGGTGGGCATTTCTCTCGCAGGTAAACTCGGGACAGGTAGACATGAAAGAAGCCGACTCCGTGATTGTGCGATAAAGGAGCGCATCGCACTGTCGCAATTCATCAGGTCGATTTCACATTTGACATATGTCAACCACAGGAGGCCCGTTAATCGCTCATAGCACAAAGATAGGAAAATATGAGAGGAAATATTTTGGCGTGTGTGTGAAATTTATGAAAGAATATGTCCCTGGCCGTTTGGATGTGATGCTTGTGAGAGTTATCTTACATGTGATGACTGATTGATTGACTGATCGATGATGTTTGTTGCACTCAATTTCACGTGACCTTAAACAATACTCAACCGTAATTCGATGGCACCGATAGTCCGAATAAGTAGACACGATTTTGTACGCTCTAGTTTTTTATGTATCGAAGTTCTTGAGTCACCCTGATAGAAACTGATAATTTTGTCTGAGGTTCCTGACATCTAATAACGATAGGCAATACAGGCGGACAATAGTTATATACGTCTCTCAACTGTACAACATTTGTTCAAAATAGTTAATACATGTGAAATATACAGAACCATTCCAAATTAATTTTTGAGGGATTTAAATCGCATGGTTAAAAGTCACATTTGATTCGACCATTCGAATAGATATCTTTTATATATAACATCGTTTGAATCCCATAGCAACGTTTATCCAAACTTGATCTAAACTTTAAAAATATGGTCAAACAAGCACGCACTGCAAATAGATTAAATCCTAAAAGGTTGCAATATGCGTATGACGATCTAAGCTTATGGTATATGCCTGCACTATTATATGCTCGTATTTATTTATTTATTTATTTATTTATTTATTTATTTATTTATTTATTTATTTATTTATTTATTTATTTTCACTCACTCACTCACTCACTCACTCACTCATTGCAGTAGGTCTGTTCATGAATTCATAACACAAGAGTATTTCATAATACGCGGTCTTTGTACTGCAAGACGCTCTCAGCGTTACGCCTAACGTAAGAATGGGAGTTAGATGATAGAGGTAACGGTATTCCTGAGTTTGCTCAACAGAAAGCGACCCTGGCTGCTCGTAGAAGCCTGAACGTTGTTTATTTGTAGTAAACGTTCTCCTGTCGGTATGAGGCAATGTTCTATGTGTTTCATTAACCTTTTTTATTTGTACAGTCAGAGAAAATGCGTTCCATCTAATCATAAACAACGTTAAGAAGAGCTCGATCTGTCACTTGAGTATAATGAATTCGCACAGCTAGTGCATGTCAATTTGAAAGGAGCGATAGTGTGTAAGACCCGTTGTACCCATTCTTTTGCAGAATCCACCACCATCACGGCTGGGGTCACAAACAATGACTTTTGCTGACACCAGGTGTTTTCACTGATTTCCATTCGTTTAATATTAACCGCTATTTTGCGACCAACCAAGTCAGCCAGCCTGACCACCCGATCCCGTTAGTCGGCTCTTACGACAAGCATGGAACTAACACACTGGCCCTAACCACCCGATCCATTTAGTCACCACTATCCCGGAATCACAACGGGGTCCCACGACTAAGATGAAGGAGAGAAGATTTCGTTTTGTCTACAAAATTCCACAGGGTGTTAGGTACCGGGCTTCTGCTTACGTCATTTTAAATTCACGTTTTGAATTTTCTAGCTGTGAAATGTAACCATAACATGCACACCTAATGAATTAAATGCTGTTTTGGTCAGATCAATTAAACCCATTTGTAGAAATTTGTAATGCTATAATTATGATGGATGACCTGGGATTGCCATGAACAAAGCTGTAGCGATATGTAAAAAATGTATTTGAAAAGAAAGTATTTGATCATTTGATATATCGCCTGAAGAAGAACAAACACGTGCAGCTGATATAGTTTTTGGGGTAATGAATAAATCTTCGCGAAGGTTACTCACGATTTGTCTTGTTTACGGCCCGAGACCAAACGGCAGTTGTTGAAGAAGCTGGGCGTTTTTCCAAATTCAATATAGCAAGATGAAGATTTACTCTCTCGCTCTCTCTTTCTCTCGCTCTTCATTTCTTTCTCTTTCTCTCTCTCTCTCTCTTTATCTTTATCTCTCTCTCGCTCTTCATTTCTCTCTCTTCCTCTCTCTTCATTTCTCTCTCTTTGTCTCTCTCGCTCTTCATTTCTCTCTCTTTCTCTCTCTCTCGCCCTTCATTTCTCTCTCTCACTCTCTCTCACTCTTCATTTCTATCTCTCTTTATCTTTCTCTCGCTCTTCATTTCTCTCTCTCTTTCTCTCGCTCTTTATCTCTGTTTCTCTCGCTCTTCATTTCTTTCTCTCTCTCTTTCTCTCTCTCTTCATTTCTCTCGCTCTTCATTTCTGTCTTTCTCTCTCTCTTCATTTCTCTCTCTTTCTCTTTCTCTCGCTCTCGCCCTTCATTTCTCTCTTTCTCCCCCTCTGTCTCTTCATTTCTTTCTCTCAATTTATAAATTATATTTAGAATAGATAGCACAACACGTATTATTAGTTTTATTCTGACATGCCCATACATCACACCAGATCCTAATCTGTTAGACGGAGAAACAAAATTCCATATTCACATACTCACTGGCATTATTGCATCAACACTCAGAGCTGGGTTCACTAAATAGGGTCTTTTCCAAATCCAACAATATGCAAATATGTATTTAGTAGCTGAATTCGTTTGGCCATTGTGCAAATATATACGAAGAAAATGTGTCAAGGCTATTCGAGTCAACTGCAGCTTTGAGTCCTTTTCATGAATAACGTTTTGTTGCGATATTGACATGATTTATTCGGAATTAACGTGAAATCCTGTCATCTTGATCGTTCTACACGAATGTGATATCAACGTAACGGTACAGACAGTTATCTTGCCGTGGTTATCGTTAGGCGTTATCGGTAATATCGATTATGCTGTCAGTGAAATGTATGTCTTAATGGTATCGATAACGTGCAGCTATACGATCTCTGGTGAACGATATCGATTTCAGTATAGCTCAGTTGGTAATGAAACAGAACATTTATTTGAAGGCATTATCAACTATTTGGTGCTCTTTTGAAAGTGAATATATGTGACTGAAATCGACAACGTTTGTTTGAATGTTGATTGACTGAAGGAATACTCCACACGCAAACAGCCATAAATCTCTTCATATTATGACACGCTAATGACATAACGAGGTGATTCAAACTCTCATTTAGATTATTATTTGCGTTTGTTTTCAAAATTTAGCGAAATGAACTTAAATCAAGATCACAAATTCTAAAGGTGTCTAGGGCTCAATTTCATTGACATTTTTAAATTCTTATTTTACATGGCATGATGAACTAAGATATCACGTGATCACAAAATGTTACGTGTAGTAAGATATATTTAGAAATTGATATTTGGCAAAAAGGGTGTGTTTGCAAGAAGAACCTTGTCTGTGCTGCAGGGGTGTCTAGTCGCCCGCCTATTATGGTATACCTATAATCAAGTACCTTTTGGAGGGGACTGAAAATATATAGTTCTCAGAATTCCAGGTGTCCGTTTTCTTTCATGTTTTGTAATGACCCCTCATGCACATCCAATAAAACACAAGCTTTTACACTTTTTTATAGTGATTAACCGTCGTGTGCCGAGCATTCTTTGAACATGTCGGCGAGAGCGTAACATATTCCGGGCGCCAAATCCTTTGCCTAGAGCCCCAAATCTGTATGCATATTTCATCATGACAGTTTTCAGCGTTGTGGGATGTGGGATGAAAGCTTTTTGTTAAGACATGTAGAATTTGTAGCCATGGGAAACGCCTCCGTGTGAAAAGTCAAGTAGAAGGGGCTTAAATTTTGGAAAAAAAATAGTTTATTGTCAATAGGTTTATAGGGATTTTATGTTCCTTTGCTTGTTTCGTGGAGGCTTTTTGAAACTGTGTGATTATTCATTCGTCTAGAAGCTGTCTCGATGTCAGTGTGTGGTGTAGGTACAATAGCTCTCTTAAGGACATTTTTATTTTACATACTCAGAGACAGATACAGTGACATTCAAATTCACGTTCGGTACAAACGGGGGACATTCACCCATATGTAATACCGATCAGGATGCTTCGAGATTATAAATGACATCTTTTTAGATGATATTTCGAGAAGAGGGACTTCGTGTTAACGAGGTTTCGAAAGCTTCGTTGAATTTTTTGTTTGGAATAAGGGTATTTTCGTATCGGAATGAGGAAACAGTATATAGTGTATAACCTTTACACAGTGAAATCTCGTTAGTACGGATTCCGTTAATCTGGAAAACATATTTCGGATGATAACTACTGGGACCAATGTTTGGCTTATCCAGAAAGTGTGTTAATCCTGGTGGTTTCAGTGGAACCGCAACCGTCCGGATAAACGAGGCTTTACTGTGTCTACAGTGTATCCTCGACAAGTGCTAACTACTTAAATCACTAGTTAATATAATAACAGACACATCTCAAGACCAAGATAACTCTATCCCATATTGAATTTCGCACATAAATTACACGGCATGAAATACATAAATGCACTTTTTATGCGACTTTATGATACACTAATCGCATGCAGATCCATTTTGAACTTGATAAATTGCATTTAAAATGAAATAAAGTACAATCAATGCTTTCATGCGACGCGGAAAGATCTGATGCACGATACGTCAAGAATGCCTCAAACGTTCACGTGCTGTTCATTTCAAAGCACGTGCCTATGTCATATCGGTCAACGTTATTGATGTTGCAAATTATTATTCTGTCCGCCCAAATGAAAAAAAATAGCGTTAGGATTAATCAAATTTATTAAATGCCATTTTCATAATTGTAAACATTTGGGAAATTAGGTCAGCGATCCGCTTTGATTCCATGTTTGAATAATCACCCAAGAGACAGTGGGACGTGTCAATTGCAAGACATCACATATATTAATAATGAACAACACGTATTCACGGACAACCTTTGGATTCGTGTTAATATCAAATCAAAGTAAACACATGTACTTCACATGATCTAAGTGAATAAGATGTGAATGGTTCAATGCAGTTATAAATCTAATTAAATCACTAGAAATTATGTCGAAATTACATGTAATATTTCGAGGCAAGTATTCAAACGTCAAGTTTCTACCCTCCCTATTTTGTCAAAGACAGGTATTGTTAAACATATCTTGGAGTACATCCACAAAAACGTGTTCATTTCACGTCAATTTCAGTAACTTGTATGTCGTGTCCTGTCAGTATCGGTTTTCAAAAGCGTTCACTTTTCTGTGAAGTTTTACAAGAGAAAGACTTTCCCTCAGTCTACACTTGTTTCATGTATATGCCATCAACGTATTTTTGTTTGTTTATCTACTTTTACTTTGTTTAAAACATACATTTACTTTATAATTTGAAACCCTTTGACATTTAGTGTTGGTATTTTATGCCATGATTGATTATGGCCAACCTTTTCTGACAATAACTGACGTGTCTCGCATACACATGGACATGTTCTTATAAGTATAGGAACACGAGGTACATTAGAACCTACATGAAATGTACATTGTCTGGCTTGTATTATTTTATATCTTGAGAATCATAAATCTGAAATTTTGATTATGTGTTTTTTATTTTTTATAATGTTCATTATGTTCGCGACAGTATAATTTTCAGTGGGCCGGAGAACGAGATTAAAAATAAACTGGTTTAGGGTTCATTTATAATAATATAATATTAGGTCCCCGCCGTCTATGCTACGAGGCAATTACATGGAACGGGTGGTCTTGCTTGGTGTATAGGTGAGGTGAGGTGAAATGGGGTTTAACGTCGCGTCCAAGATAATTGCACTTATATAGCGACGTGCATGTACGTGTGTGTGTTTGTGTGGCTGCTTGTACTAGTCCGGACTAATGCCGATTTATAGTGCTAGCTCACTGAGATACCATGCCGCAGTTTAACATGAATATCCTACTCAGACACAGTATACTGACTCCGAGCCGACCAGTCCTTGTTTAAGCCCCTTAATGCCGAGCGCCAGACAGGGTAACAACAAGTACCATCTTTTAACGTCTTTTGGTATGACGCGGCCGGGTATCGAACCCCGGACCTTCCGCTCTCCGGGCGGACGCTCTACCACTAGACCACGGAGGCGGTCTCTTGGTGTATAGTGTGTCATCGTACACCAACGGTGCAGAATATCAATCACTCGTTTGTGTGGTCCAGACGTGACAATTTACAAGCCCCCGTCATTTAGCTGGCATATTCCTGGCTTTCGAAAACAAACAATGCTTTATTATTACTATAATCTTATGTGAGTGAGTGAGTGAGTATGGTTTCACGCCGCTTTTAGCAATATTCCAGCAATGTCACGGCGGGGGACACCACAAACGGGTTTCACACATTGTACCCATGTCGGGAATCGAACCCGGGTCTTCGGCGTGACGAGCGAACGCTTTAACCTCTACCCGACCGCCCCTAATCTTATATGAAGTTCATTTGGAACGTATTTCACACCAACATGGCATCACTATTCATCCGCTATGATGTTTAACGCAGAGCTTCTGTGTTAAGAGTGCAGAAAATAATGTCTATTTCATGTCAGTATCAAGTTATACATGCACAGATGTTTCTGACATGCGAGATGGCATCTTTTGATTTAACATCAGCAACAATGTAAAGCAAACGACAAATCCAGTTATGAGAAACATTCCGGTTTTATGCCATTTCTAAATTTATCATCTCGGATTTCTTATTTTTGTATAAATAACGCACACATGTGCGAGGGAAGAACTATAATTGACATTATTCATTATCAAATCGACCCTTTGTCTCGCTAATGCTTGCTAGAGCTGATTGTAGACATTTTCTTGTCGTCGTTTGTCTGTAGACTTTGTTCTACCAGTGGAGTAGAACATGGCGAAACAGATTCCATTGGGCGTAAAACAATGATGAAAATAATAAGAATGGACCACTGAAAATCAGTGATGACACCAGGTGTTTGCGAAAATGGTAAGCATGTCCTGCGTCCTATCGGTATCACCTGCTACACACCTAATTGCATAAAAAAATATGTGTTTTGTCTGTCAATACACAGCAGTACTCCTGCCATTTGACGGCGGCACGTAAACAAACCAGACAATCAAGTGATGGGCCAGAAATCCAATTTACTGATTTTGTAACTAAAAACGATCACATCTGGAGTATTAAATCACACATTGAATTTTGATATGGCAAGATGACAATTCCCTTCATGCGAATCTAACGCTGTTTTGTATTAAGACATCTTGTTTTAGGCGAACATTGCATGTACTGTTAACATTTAGTCGATAATCCAAAGGATTTTCTTGCAGGATTCTATTCCAAACTCTTCCCATTATACCCTTCTTATGCTTTTTTAGAGCTACCTTCACACATACCTGTATACCTACTTCTGGCGTGGACTACCCACATCATAAAACAGACCGTGACCCCTAATCGTACAGGTGTATCTTAAGGGGTATATTTTTCAACAAATAGCACCCGGTTATCGTTGTGGAATCTTATTACCCCACACAGTGTTAGAAATAACGCCGAATTCTATGCTCGTAAATTTTAAGAATCACATCGCGTTTTAAAAAGATGCCTTTTTGGAGCTATTAAAGTTTCTACCACCTGACAAGTATTTGGTGTCGTAGGGCCATCAGTGAGTTGTATCCTATTTTATTACTCAGATGTGCTTTTTATGTAAACTGACATTCAAATACGTGTGAAATTTGTTATTAAGTAGTTAAGGCCAATTAAGCGTGAAAAAACGAAACGTCGTGAATGATGCTTTTTCTAAAGTGCCATCCAAGTGTACAGAAACGGTTTATATGGTACATATTTGTGTTTAATATCAAGACTTGTCTCCATCGTTGTGTGTTTTATCTTGTCTGTACCATATCTGTACCACGAATGTACTTCTTCTGTACCATGTCTGTACCTTAGCTGTAACATGTGTGTATTGTGTCTGTATCATGTCTGTACCATGTATGTACCATGTGTGGATCATGTCTGTACAATCTGTACCTTAGCTGTAACATGTCTGAATTGTGTCTGTACAATGTCTGTTCTATGTCTGTGTTGTATCTATACCATCTCTGTACAGTGTCTGGACGGCTACTGCACTTTGCGTCCTCCGCTCTGGGTGGTTTTTAACGCCATGTTGTAGACACCTATCTATATAATTACTGCTCAGCCGCAACCGTTTCTTAAGTTTCAGTCCCCCAGGTTTCTAAGTGACAAGGTACTTTAGTAGAGACGACTAACTACACCATTTAAACGTGGCTGGCGCCGCATGCGTTGACGTGTTCAAAATAAACGTGTGCTCGACAACGGGGTTCAAAAGGATTCGTTTCTCTTGTGGCGAAAAGAACCGTTGTCCTCGTATCAACCTAATTTGCATTCGCTGAAAGACTGAAGTTTTGGGTATGGTGTACATTTCAAGTTTTATATCGGGGGGCAGGTGTATTATATATGTGTATACTTTGTGATGTATCGTTTTAGGAGGGTATTCGCTGTAAATAAAACAATCACCCAAACTTATCATCTTTTAAGAGACAGATAAAACATTCCTTTTTAGATAGGCTTTCCCATGAACTGTTGTTTTTTTCACTCGGACTCTTTCAAGCGGTCAGAGATTATTTTATTTTTTGCATGATGGCGCTATTATTATTATTATTATTATTATTATTATTATTATTATTATTATTATTATTATTATTATTATTAATCCTAGCACAGTCAGGCTGGTTAGGTATCATCATCATCATCATCATGATTCTTCCTTCTTAATTGTTTGGTTTCAGGAGTGTTTGAGTGGGATTATTAGTTTTGGAATTTATGCGCCAGACATGGTGCTGGTGACATTTAAAGACACATTTGTCATACCAAACAATTATCAAGTAAATATTGCTGGGTTTAATCCGCGAAGTTCTATTTAAGTATCATTTATAGGAGGAATTAATAACATCACCCCATCATCAATCAGCTGCAGGCTACAATTAACTTCATAATGAATCTCCAGTATCAACCATTAATAAATACAGCCAAAGGTGATTTCCTTGTAGTACCCCTGCGAGTAAAGGCGAAACCACGTTTACGGTAACATTTTTGTTTCTAGAATAAGATATACTTATGTGAACTCATGGATGTAAAGAAGCATAAAGATAATTGCTTCCGGTAAGACCACATCAATCGACTCTTTCCTGGAAAATATCCGGACAGTTGGCGCACAGTAGCGTTCTATTTAAAACAGATCGAAATACATAGGAATTAAGAAAATTATCAGCTTCCCAATGTTTTTGTCCCACTTCTAATAAGTAAATCCTCATCGTGGAACACGCATACACCCATGGCCTCTACAACCAAGCCCTAATGGACTATTTGTGATTATGTATGTGTGTGTGTGTGTGTGTGTGTGTGTGTGTGTGTGTGTGTGTGTGTGTGTGTGTGTGTGTGTGTGTGTGTGTGTGTGCGTGTGTGTGAGATAAGAATAAATTATGCTTCAGACTTTTGAAAAAAAAAATTATCCACCACAAAAATTTACACACACCTCACACACCCCAGAATATCATATGGACGGCCCCTAGGGTATTCCAGGATGAACTGAGACTGCTCAGTAACCGAAACCACCGTTCCCACTTGTCCAGTTTGCTAGTTGAGTGACAGTCTAGTGATTGTATTCGTAACAGGGATTGCGCCCAATTAGCAAGTGGTAGACACTTAATACCCTTACAACAAAACAGGTACTTGCGGATGTCTAAACCATGTCATACAAAGCTCTGCTAACAATATATTTAATTTTCATCTACTAATTTCTCTCAGAAGGAGCTTTTATGCTTAAATTGAGATGTCTATTGCCCTAGGCAAAATTGTCTGGCTCCAGATTTGTGTACGGGATGTAGTGGTAGTGAAATGTACACTTGTTAATTTCAGTTTGATGGAGTTGATTTCATATTTCTTAAAAAGAAGGTTTAAGGGCTTTTTAAATGTTGCGATTCACGTATAGGGCGGTACAGGTCTAATCTGACTACCTATCCCCATTCATTTACACCTATTCACACACAAGAGCATGAGAAGAGTTTGCGTGTTCGCCTCTCTTTCAATAATTCAAGCAATGTTTCCTGTTCGCGACGTACTCGAGTTTGTTTGGTAATATCTTGTAGGAACTGTTATTAAGACGGACGTGTCCCACATCCTTCAATGTATCTCTCACTGTACACAGATCACTCACTGGACACGTATCCCTCATTGTATTGTACATAATATTTACACCCAAACAGAAATATTAACCGTAAAAATTCCAATGACAAATGATAAAACACCAGACCAGTTCAACGTCTTCTTTTATTGATTTCCACGGTTAATATACAAGACAGCAGATGATAACTACAATAATACATTTGTATATAATTGTCTTGCTTGATTTAATTATAATTTTGAAGAAAGACACTGTAAAATGTAACATTCAACAAAATCATAGCATATGTTCAAACAAGCACATCATTTAAAGTGTTATAGTATAAATCGGATCTGACCTTCCGTAATGCATGTTAAACCACACTGTCTTAATATTTTCATTATTAAAAATGTAGCGACGATGGTTGTTTTCACTATCCGCTCCCTAGTAAGGTATGAATAGGTCACAGCAGATAATATTTGTACCACGCTCATGAGAATCTACACTGACATCCTTTTTTCTTTTAAGATAAATAAATCGTCTAGATGTGAAAAATAAATATCTCAGAAAAAAATGATTCTCTGAATTCAGACCACCTGACCTCCTAAAATCATTTCATGATGTTTATATATCCATATGCAAGAGCACTAGTTTTCGTATTTTCATGTTTTGTCACCTACTGTTCTGAAAGATTGTAAAATGTTATCCAGATCACGGACTTGTGAAACTTGTAGATTTATATAGGTTTGTGGCCAGATTTGAGCTGAATGAAGAATTTAAAGTGTATGGACAGTAGAATACCAAATGCTATACACGTGACATATTATGGACTATATGTAAGCTGATTTGATATTGATGGGTGTGCATTAATCCATTGTTACGTCAAGTAAATGTCTTTCTCAAATTGAATATTTCTACATTTCAAATCCGTACCGGGGAGAGAAGGAACGGTGATGCACGGCTATTAATTCAGATCTGATTCGCGGGTTCTCCCTTGACGACCATCATTAGAGCAACGTTGTGCGTCAACGACAGCACCTCCAAGCGGCGTTTGCCTGTTACTGTTATAACGATATGATTAATGATATACGGTTCTGATGTCATAACACGCAGTCTAACAAGCATCGTGATTTACATAATAGTTAATCAGCAAACGTTTTGTGACCTCGTGGTGCAAGTCGTCAAACTCCGCCGCACCGCTGTCGCGACATGCGAATCCTTAATGATGCGGATAAGGGACACCTTGGCGAGATGACAAAATGGCTGCCGAGTCTACTTAGGCCACTGATTTACAATTCTTGGGCTTTCGTGAGATTTCGCCGCGGCTCTTGTCAAGATCTCTTATCTGATTGATCAAGAAATGATCCAAAAGGGCAACCACTTTGATATCAATCCAATCTATCGTCACCGAAGGTATCTGTCACCGAGGAAGCCATCTTGGAATTGGCATACGGGTCTTAATATCATCGCTATGGTGAAGGGCTAGATATAAGATTGTTCATTGAGCGGTAATTCGGACATTAATTAAACTTATTTCGTTATCACGGATCTTTACTTTGAAATGTTCTTCCGATATTTAACTAGCGCTGGTTAACTATATCTCACAAAATATCAATTTATGAGACCCTTGTCAGTATTCGCTGTCATACTATTATAACGGCATTAAAACAGTTTTCTGGATGATTTGTTAATTACAATTAATTATTAAGGAACGCTACATGATGCATAAGTATTATATCCAAATATTTTGACATATCCACCAGTGACAAAAACGATGTGCAATTCCCTATTTTGACTTGTACCAAATGTCACCGTGTTTCTTCAGGTGAACGATTGACTTGCCTTTTCATGTGTTTGTGACCGGTGCACCGGTTGGGCAGGATACGCTAACCTTTCCACGAAACTCTTGAATTATCACTTTTTGATAGTGATTCATAAACACATGCTCATGTAGTCGGAATAGTACAATGGACTCTGCTTTTAGCAGAGATTTCAGAGTTTTGGACAGAGTTTTGTCGCTGTTATATAAACCATATGCAAGAGACTTCAACGACTTCATAAACTCGATTAATACTAACAAGAACAACATGGGGTTGATGTGGCGTCTATTCGTATTTAGTTGGTTTTCTTCGTATGACTAAAAGCCACGTTGTAGTAACGTCAGTCTTTTCTGCTCAATAAACATGATGTCGAAATGGATTATGCGAATTAGTGGGTGATACTGCAAGCAATCGTTGGGGATCCGCAATTTCAGAAACAAGTGTTTACAGACAATATTTTACGAAGGATATCCGTCCAATAACATAAATCTCAAATTATGGTGGTGTGAAATACGTTCCAAATGAACTTCATATAAGATTAGGGGCGGTGGGGTAGCCGAGTGGTTAAAGCGTTCGCTCGTCACGCCAAAGACCCGGGTTCGATTCCCCACGTGGGTACAATTTGTGAAGTCCGTTAATTGTATCCCCTGCCGAGATATTGCTTGAATATTGCTAAAAGCGGCGTAAAATCAAAAACACTCACTCACTCACTCACTCATGAGAACAATGTTATCCAGTGTTAATGAGTGTACAATAAACTACGGATATAACGAACTAAAAGGGACCACTAACTTTAGTTTGTTATAACCGTAGTTCGTTATAAGCATATATACAGCATAACTATAGCAAATAGTCGGGACAAAAAATCAGTTCGTTATATCCGTCAGTTCGTTTTAAGCGTGTTCGTTATAAACGTACTTTACTATAGTTTGATCCCAGTGCTGCTGTACTTTGCCGCGCAGAGCTTGTGTTGGTCTGCCTCATCGCGAGTCTGTGATCAATCATCCACGGACTCAGATTGTCTGCAGTTACACGGCCCCAAATTATGGTTAGAGTGATAGAATACCTAACAAATCGCTCATTTTTCTTGACGAATTAACTGTATCAAAGGATTTCACTATTAAAGTGTCCTCGTTCTTTCTCTCTCCAGCTATGTCCCCTATCAATCATCGGGAGGCATTTTGTCTGGTGTGTATTTGTGGGGGACATTTTGTCTGAAATTAGTCTGTTTCTTTCGCTTCCATATTTCCTTCATAGGCCAGGACAAGCTGGTTTACCGAGTTCTGACAAGAAAGATCATATTATAAATGCGCATAATGTGAAAAGATGTTCTTCGAGGTTTTATCATGTCGAGGTTTTATCATGTGAATTGTTCCCCATTTTTCACGACGGAAACTGGTACTTGGCTCTATATCCACACAGGAACACCATATTGATATAGGACAGGACACAGTTTCGCGAACACCTGGTGTCATCACTGTAGCTATACAGAAGGTGTAAGGTCAAAATTCGGATCAATATTTTGTCACATGTTTCACCTCTCAGGTTTTGATCCCACGATCGACCGGATTTCATTAAATGATCTGTATACTGCTGTTGATGTCATACCGCTTGACGGAACAATAGTTCAACGATTATGTTTCTAGGTTTGTCAGCACCATACCCGTGTTCGTGGGTTTCACCAAAGTGGTAAACGCCTGAGACCTGCACCACTTCGGGCTTTCCTCCCACATCAAGCTGACATGCCATGATATAACTGAACTATTGTTTCAAAGCGGCGTTAAACCCACCTCACTCACTCATGCTGTTTGGCATCTTAAAGGCGTTCGAGTAGTCATTTTTTCGCTTCAGTTTCTCCTTGGACTCAGTGACCAAGATACGAACATGAATACCTGTGAGGTATTAACGAATACCCCAAAGGTATTGACGTATTATCATAGAATAGTTGTATTTGTCTTCTATAGACTTGTGTAGTATAAGCCGCAGTACAACTTCACTCTGACCTTCGCATCATTGTCTAATCCCCGGATGTTCCAAATGGACCAATCTGCTTCTCAGCCTAATCTTGTAAGTTTCAAATCAAGACATACCATCAACAAATCCTTCTTTTAATAAAACACTGTACGTTGCCCTTGTTATGTCGTTTAATGCTTTGCCAAGCTGTTAATTGCGTGACCTTTGACACATTAAAGGTCAAGGGGGCGTGACCGGACTAGTCTCTTTGTACTGAGTCAATCCACTCGGAGCCTTCGTGAGCCGCCCGCAATCTTCCTGACTCTAGCGTCTTAAATTATCTTCCTTTGGTGCTATAACGACCAAAGCCATGCTATAATTTTCAGAGGCTTTACATGAATGAAACATACAATATCTCGAGTATTTAAAGTCCCCATCCCTCAGAACTACACATAATATATTCGAGCACATTTTAAGGAGAGTTCACACAGATACTTTCACTAGTCAATGATTGTTCATACAATGATAGTTTAAGCTCATTATAGTTAATAAAATGATAGTTCATGCTCATTATAGTTTATACAATGCTAGTTCGTGGACATTATAGTTCGTACAATGCTAGTTCGGGCTCATTATAGTTTACACGATTGCTCATGGACCTTATAGTTCATACAATGATAGTCCATGTTCATTATAGTTCATACGATTGCTCATGGACATTATAGTTCATACAATGATAGTCCATGTTCATTATAGTTCATACAATACTAGAGCATGGACATTATGGTTCACACAATGCTAGGTCATGCTCATTATAGCATATTCATAAAATGATAAACCATATTGTTATAAATATTCATAAATCGTGATTGTCTTGAGGTATATCAATCTACCTGAATCAGTTCTTGGCCAGACGCTTCAATAACGCCCTTGATGCGTCAGTTAACGGGCGATTAACTTGTTCCATCATCTGAATAATCTCCGATGTTTCGCTTCACGTAAACAATCCCTGCCAGAGGTTTATCCCTGTTATGAATGATCAGCATGACGTGGCTCAATACCACACGGTGCATTTTAACTTCTTTTGCGCATCATTTGCATACATGTAGGATCAGTTTTCATACATCCCGGTAACAGACGTACATCAAAACCATATAAAACATTCAGCATCTATCATTCAACGTAACTGCAATCTCTCTGTATATCATTAAGGGTATCACATAACTGCAAACTCACCAATAAATTAATGTAATCAGATTAAACCTACTTTTGGTTTGATTCAATCTGTGGATGGCGTACAGAGAGCCAGGGAACATATTGTGACCACGCGACTCCCATTTTTATGGGGCAATGATTTGACACAAGAGAACTTCAGTTGCAGGATCAGATTGTTGGCTTCTTTTGGTGCTGTCTGGAATTAGGTGTAGTTTTACCATATTGTTCCACCATTATAGTCTTTCATACAGACCCTGAAACAAATACAAGTCTATAACAGTGGGCAAGTCTAAATTACGACAGAAGAAAGTATCCTGGCTGCTTTTTATTATTTTTATTAAGATAATTTATCAAATGATTTTTCGTTTTCCACTATAACAGATGTTTTCGTTGTTGCTTTTTAGTTTTCCAGCGATTAGTTTGTGCGCGTGGATTACGGAAATGACAATTATCATAAGATCATTTATGAATGTTCTTGGTATTGCATTTGTGTTGGTTATTGTTTGAAACACACAATGTCAATTGTTTTTACAAGGCAGTGTGATATTCATGTTTTGAAACAAAAATTCAGTAAGTATGTGTTGAAGAGGTCACCAATGTTCACATGGAAATATCATAGTCAAATAGGAGGTGTTCTTTGAAAAAAAACAGAGCCATGTGACAACAACAGCGGGCGTAGATCTTTAAACATCCTCGGGGCTCGTGTAGGTACACTCTCCTCTCAGACAAGGTCATAAACCTATCCTTTCTTTGCGAAATCTCGTACAGCTACGTAAACTCTCGCCGTCCGCGTCACTCTGACAGCAACTGCCTGTGGCGGTCTACTTTCCTTTGATGTTACCGCCCGAACCATTGGTTTCGCATATTTACTGCGCATGCCTGCCCGTCTTGCGCATAAAAGTCAAACGAAATAGTCGTATACAGATAGTTCACACTTAGCTATATTGTCACGTGATCTCTTGAAATGATTTTCCAGAATGAGCGTTTTTGGTTAGGGGAGTAGTTTTGATCTTGAAAGAAACAACCTCACCTCGAATGATTTAAATTGATGGAATTGCGTTCTAAATGGCAACCGGGCCTTTTAAATTATTTATCTATCCAGTTTTGCGACAGTTGGTGCACTATTTTTATTACATTATCAAATGACAGATTTATACCGGAAGTGTGCAACTATCGTCCATCTTGATAAAAAATGATACGTTCCTAATGACACTGTATTACACGATCCGAGGTGAATGTTTAAAAAATCTAAAATAAATGTTTATTTTTTAGCCCCGTACCAATCGACATGCAGAAACAATTCTTTGTTGTGACACGTCCGATTTCGTGTTAATTTTTCACCGAGCAAGTTAAACCGGTCAACCCCAAAATAAAGAATCCCATTTGCATAATAACACAAGTCCCTGGGGATACCAGGGGTATTGGTTTCCTCAGACAGATGCTGGGGGATAAACCCATGTCATTTCAGGAGGAATTAATTAACACTATTGCCAGACAAGTATAGGGTGTAGAAACTAAAAGCTCTAATTAGTAGTAGTAAGACAATTTTCGCTGCTCACGAAGCGTCCCCTAACGGGCAGCTGTCTAAATGCGCGCGCATCTCTGGAGAAATAAACTTTCTTAATCAAGATAGGTTTTAGGTGTCGCCGCAATTCGCGTTAACAGCAGGTTCCTTAATAATACGGACGTATCAGTCATGAAAATTGAAGCCTTTAATATTTGGTTATATTCCCTTGTCTCTGCCCCATCCACGGCTAATTACACCACTCAGCGCAGCTTCTGTTTACGCGTGCCTGAGGATACAATGTTACGGTATCAAGTACCGGTCTATAAGATTAATTAAAATGCCAGATTGTTTGGCTGTAACGTAGTGATACGGTAGTCGCTAATTAGAGATGTCTAAAAATTGGTGTTATTTCCTGTTTAAGTCTGTCAATTTTGCTCCTGGAAATTTATCAATGAAACTTGGTATATGAAATAGGTATTTGTCATAGACAACTTTAAGCAGTTTAAATGTAATTAAGGAGAAGGGATAATTCGCTGTCTTAGTAATCACTTGAGGTAACTAATACTGTCTGAACACAATAACGCATAATGATGCACATGCGTTTGTTAAACTGATATGACTTCATCTCGATTATCGGCATTAACTTAATTATAGTTTGTGAACATGGTGGTCGAATTTTTGCCTGTTGTGTCGAAGACCCGAGTTCGAGTCCAAATATGGGGTTTTAGGAGCCGTAGTTACCACTGGTGTTCCCCGCCATGATATTTCTGAATTATTGACAATGACCATGTCAATTCACAGTCACTTATTAAAATATTTTTTTCTTAAAAATATCTAACTCTAAATTTCATTTTTCCAGATGCCAAACGGAGAGAGCAGGCGGCGTTATTTGGAAAACACCAACCCCCGAAAAAGCGCCGAAAATCTCGTACTGCTTTTACGAATCAACAAATATATGAACTTGAAAAGCGTTTTCTGTATCAAAAGTATCTTACACCGGCGGACAGAGATGAAATTGCTCAATCCTTAGGACTTACGAACGCTCAGGTTATCACGTGGTTTCAAAACAGACGTGCTAAGCTCAAACGTGATTTGGAAGAATTAAAAAACGATGTAACAGCGGCGAAGAAAGTGACCATATTAGGTAAACTTAACCCCACAATAACAGAACTTGAATATATCAAATCTCAAACAAACGGACTGAACAAGTTAGACATGCATTCAAGGAGCCATCGTCGGGATCACCAGACATCATCGAGCCCTGAACACTCTCCTGTTAATAGTCCTTCAAAATCGAGTGAGGACCCAATGGAGGAGGACCAAGCAGACGATTCACCTGCTGAGCAGACGACGTGAAAATATAAATGCGCGTGGTTACCATGGATACAACGTTTGGATAGGACTATCGCTGAGAAATATAGCGCCCTCTTCAGCTACAGAATGATGGATTCTGACAATGTCACACATTCGAAACGTCTACTGCTGCTAGCTTTACATGTGTATTAATGGAGTCAGTATTGTTAGTTTCGTATTCATTGACCAGAATGTTGCATCATCACACACGATTCTCCATCTTCATCTTAAGGCAGACACTGTCATTGAAATGCTTGGAGTACTTCGATTATTATTTGTGCAATATAGTGCTCGCATGAACGGCAGTGCCTTCTGTTTAAGGAGTTTAAACGAAGAAAAAACTGTTTTTGTCAACGTGACAATCATGACAAAATGAGTTCTGAAGACCACAGTATGTACTGCGCATGACCGGACACTGTCATCACGCATCAAATCATACTTGTTGAAATGTACTGACAGACATTTCATTAAATGTTGTCCATATCAAAGGTCCCAAGACATACTAAAGGTGTTAATATACTATGAGTGCATGCTTTAGCATGTGTGAATATATTGTATAAATGTTCAATTGTAAATTGACTTTAAAGTAATCTGTGGAGTTTTTCTTCGTGGATCTCTGTCTTCTGTGATCTGTGAACTATTTAACATGCATGTGAGCGAGACACAGATGTCATTAATATAATGTATAATGATTACTCTTTGATTTATTATAAGTCAATACTTGAAACCAGCCATCTGTTCTTTTTTCACACTTTTAGGGCGGATCAAGACACAGAGGATGAGGGCGCGTTCCACAAAGCGATCGTAGTGCTGAGACGATCGTAACTCCCATACTTTAACGGAGACACTACAGTTGTAGCCTAAGATCGCTTTGAGGAACGGGCCCCTGTTCATTTCAGCGTCTCTGTTCTGAAACAATCATACAATTAATTAGATGCTAAGAAAATATACGAAAGCATTACTTCTAACCTGGAAATATGCCACCCAATATTGGATATTGAACATGAGATGGAACGCACTGTTACAAACGCGCGCACGCACAGACACGCACGCGCACACGCACACATTAACAATAACACCAACATATAATATGAATAACACATGAATCCATATATTCTCGATGTACCTCTTCACATCTGCCATCACAGCGATTTGTCCATTCTGGTGTCAACAAAACTGCAATCTCATTAAAATCATATCTTAGTTCTCGCTACCGGTAAACAAAGATCTGAGGACATCCCATTACGGGTCACGTCAGAATGACCTCTCGCGAACTTTGACCGACCAATGAAATGACTATGAAAAATTCGACATCAGCCAATCAGAAAGCGGTTATCTCGAGCTTTACGGCACTTGGTTCAAACTGGCGACTTCCATTTCAGACTACTCTTGAAAAATATGTCGAAAAAACTTCTCGATTAAAAAATTAAAAATGGAACAAAACAACATTGTGAAATGTCTACTATATGGTATACAAACTTCACACTTGCTATGCAAAGTGTCTTCCATTCAAATGTTTATTTCACTGAAGCGAGAGATAGACCATGATTTTGACGGAATTAGTCGTACAAGCCATATCTGTCTTTCGGAATACCCCGTGTTAACCTTTTCAAGGTTGCATGATTAGAAAACGAATTCCTACTATACCTGGAAAGTGACGCTCTGATTGGTCGAATGAAAGTTCATTCTGACGTGACCCTAAATGGGATGTCCTCAGATCTTTTGTTTAGTGGTAGCGAGAACTAAGATCTGATTTTAATTTGGATCCTCTCATCTCGCGATCGTTCTTTCGAACTTAAGTGTGCCTCCGTCACGATTGGTTCGTCAACATCATACCTTTCTCAAAGCTTTCACAAACATGTACACGCCTACGACCTATGTCACATAAGTGGGCACGCCGCAATTCCCTGTGCAGAATTGCCTCCCTTGGGCTCGCTAGAAACCTATTATCATGGGTTCGAATCCTTGTTCGCCCCGATCATGTTTCTAGATTTCTCCATACCCGTGCTCATGGTTTTCACCAAGTGGTAAACGTCTAAGACCTGTATCACTTTGGGATTTTCTTCCACATCAAACTGACGCAGTGATATAACAGGAATAGTGCCTAAAACAGAGTTAAACCAACTCACTCACTACCCACATGTCTTTCCTCCAACTTTAAACTGATACCCCCTGAACAACAACTGAGGTACTATTTTATCATCTGTTTAAATTGCAGTCATCCAACTTAATTCCATTTTCACAACACAGCATTGCGGGTTCTGTTGTCATGGAAGAAAATGACTTCCTACATTGTATAACAACAATGTAGGATGTCAAAGAAAACATACAACTTACGGATACCAACTTCTGGTTTATTGCATGTAGCGACGTGTCGATGTAGATTCTTTCACCGTTATCAAGCAGGAGTGACTGCAACCAAATGAAGAGGGTATACATGATATGTTGTGATAAGCAGCAGATTAACATAAACAACAGGGAAAATAGCACACAAATGGTTGGATAATGTAGATGTACACTAAGAATAACAAATAGCACGCAGGGAATGTATCCAGATAAGGATTAAAAAGTTGAAACTGGCTGATGGGGTACTAATTACACTGAGTCTATTGCTTGATTACATCTTCATAGGCAGACGGGATGTAATACCCTTCATCTCTGTTGATCACAGGCGTTTCTTTAATGCCTTTTAAAACTTCTTTGATAGGCATTTAGAGTGAGTGAGTGAGTGAGTGAGTTGTTTTTTTTACGCCGCTTTTAGCAATATTCCAGCAATATCACGGCGGGGGATAGGCATTTAGAAGTTGGAGTACTAAGTAAAGATAAGAATTTATGGATGAACAACTTCTTTATTACAATTAAGAGCGACGTTTCGGTGTAGGTGCTAACACCGTTATCAAGCAAGTGATTTACAGAGTGTAGTAGGCAAGTATATATATAAGTAGGAGGCAATGTGAACTTTTAAAAGTTTTCTTTTTGTGAACTCAAACACCAGATTTGATCAAAACTGTCTCATGACAAAATATTAGAAAAACGTATCCTGACAACCTCTGAAATATGTATATTTACACATTATTTTTCTGTCCAAAACATGCAAGTGTTGATCATTGAAGAGAGTCAACTTCTCATTCTTACATGAGTGAGTGAGTGAGTTGGGTGTAACGCCGCTTTTAACAGTATTCCAGTTATATCACGGCTATTATTCTTACATGAACACATCTGATAACTTCGATTCCATAATGATTTTTCTAGAGGGTCTTGCTCAATTTTTTTGTTACTCTTGTTTTGTTTGTTTGTTGTGTAACGCCGCAAACATTCCAGCTATATGACGGCGGCTGTAAATAATCGAGTCTGGACCAGACAACCCAGTGATTGACATCATGAGGATCGATCTACGCAATTGGGATACGATGACATGCATCAACCAAGTCAGCGAGCCTGACCACCCGATCCCGTTAGTCGCCCCTTACGACAAGCGTGGGTTGCTGAAGACTAATTCTAACCCGGATCTTCACGGGTCAGTAGTCTGTTACTGGCGGCCCTCTGACACGAATGTATCCCAAGTGTTATTATTTTTCGGATTAACCAGTTTTTTTAAGATTATCCAAAACAGGGTTATTTGCAAGTCTCATTCTAACACATGAGTGCTTTTGCACCTATACCATTTGAGGTGATAATGCAATAAGTCTCCTAAATGGGATAAAAAGCAAAATCAAAATATTTCACTGAATGACTTTTTGCACAGGCAGTACGACAACTGTAACGGCGTTCTAAGCATTATGAACTGACATACAATCAAGACAGAAGCAAGTACAGAATGTGGCTGTTTATCATAAGGTGACAAGAGGTTATGTTTCGTTAATTTGAAGGTGCTGATTTCGTGACAAATTGCAACGTAAAAAAGACAGTTAATTACTAATGACAAGATGTACAATTAGTCAAGGTGGCTGGAGTGCAATCTACAAGGCTAGACGTCAATCATACCCACAACGATCTACTGGTGCACGCAAACAGAAGCGGGCGGTATGCAAAAAACACTGGAAGAAATGTTGTCCCTTGCATACCATCGATACAACTGTCTGATACATTTCAGAGATGCTGATGAAAAGTTCATCCTCTTCTGTAGTGCACAGAAGCCATATATTATACAATGCAAGTTTCTTATTTCACGCTTATTCATAAGGTAAAATATTAAAGTTAATATATAAGTGCACAATGGCAATATAATATTCGTTTCTTATATCACGTGGATTCATAAGGTAAAATACCAGAGTTAATATCAGAGTTAATGTATAAGTGGACAATGGTCATATAATATTCGTTTCTTATATCACGGGGATTCATTAGGTAAAATACCAGAGTTAATGTATATGAAGTACACAAGGGCTATGTAATATTCGTTTCGTATATCAAGGGGATTCCTTAGGTAAAATACCAGAGTTAGGATATAAATAATTTGATACTTTGAAGTTTACACTGTTTCTTTCATGCCGATTGGCTGAAGGGGTAGTCACGTGATCTGATATTTGGAGTTCACACACCTGTGAACGGACAAAAAAAGTTCACACGATGTGAATTTTTGTGTGTGAAATTGATCGTGTGAACTTTTGCCGGAACTACTTTCCGGGTTTTCCCCGAATTCTCGATCAACTCATTTTTCTATTTCTTTTTTTAATACCTGCATTTATCTGCAATATAATTTAATATTTTTGCCTGGTCTTGTAACATTTCATCTGACTTATAAATAAATGCTTTGGTTCTGGTGATTGATGTCATCTACAGCTGCTACATGAAACAAAATGGAATGTCCTTGCGATGATTTGGATATGGAATGGCTATCTTTCAATACTAATAATTAATTCTGTAAAATTACTGAGGTGAACGAAATTGATTTATGGAGCGATATTGCTTTGATGCCTTGTTTTCGTAAATGACAGGAATCTAGCACCAATGAAAACAATGTCGTACCCTGCTCAGATGTGGCCGCTGACAGAGCAGACGCGACTGCTCCAGATCAATCCCGATTTAACTAAAATCCGATTTACTATCGTATCGGGGGAAAAATCGAAGATTTTGAATAACCATAATACATTAAAAGGTAAGGAAAGAAACTTAAATTTTAAAAAACAAAACAAAACTTGCCTACCTGTTTTATCGATTGGTCATCGGAGTCGAGAAAATATCCGTAGACGGAATTAGAAATCTACTATTCCGGTTCCTGAGTTAGCAGACCTTCTGATGAAGTAATGAAGCTGGCATCAGGTCATACAGTAGGTCTATCTCAGGTGACAAGAAACACCAGCTAAGCAAAGTCTTACAGCACACGCGACAAATCCCAAATTCCAAATAAAACACACCCTGACGTTGACAAGTTTCAGAGCACTCGGTTCAACCCCCACCCGTCCATTCCACATCGTCCGTATTGGTTTGCGATTATCCAAACAACACATTCATAAATCGGTAATATTCCCAATTTGCTAGTGCCATGAGAGGGTTCACGCGTCGTGGTGTTTTCAATAACTGCTCCATGAACGTCATTTTCAACAGCAGTAAGTATAAATTACATCCTCATGCTCCCGTTCGACTCGAAATACACCTCTTTACAAACTTATCTCGGGGGTTCAGACAGTTTAACCAGCCCTTTTAAATCACACTTCAATGAACCCATCCAAACTGACGTTCAATTCTTAAGTACACAAGGGCCATATAATATTCGTTTCTTATATCACGTGGATTCATTAGGTAAAATATCAGAGTTAATTTATGAAGTTCACAATGACCATATAATATACGTCGTTTTTAATCACTGAATTCATGAGTGCACTTTCCATTGGGCAATTTCAGCAGTTCTGAATATCCCACTTTCCTACGATTTATCTTCATATATATATCATCACATATAAGTAAATTATACCTTAACGAATTACACATCACTTTACTTTGGATTTTAACAGGACCATGTGCCTTTATCTTCAAATTCAAAGTCGCTCGCAATAACCCATGACATCGGGTACATAGTCAAACTCCGTTTTGTCGAAGCTGAAGAGACCTACGTAAATTCTTCGAGTTATCCGAGGTTCACGTGACCGTAAATTATCAATAAAGAAGGAATAGGCAGGGACCATGCTTTTACCTCGAGACAACCGTAAATTCGACACATCAAAGTTCGACACAACGATGTTTGGTTTTAGCAAGACGTCATCCTCATTTTTCTTGAATTGTATGAAATGCAATCTGGGATTTTGACTTTGAACTCTCTGTTGCCCTCGTTGTTAATGTACGACAGACGCTGTTAAGTCAGATATGATGACCCACCGAGAACACATGTAATTGTGGTCATCCCTGTGCGCTTATCATGATTCGTAACTCTGTCTTTGTGGAACGTCGCTTCTGGTTTCTTTATTGGTATCTTTTCTTGTGACAGAGTGAGTGAGTGAGTTTGGTTTTACGCCGCATTTAGCAATATTCCAGCAATATCACGGCGGGGGACACCAGAAAGGGGCTTCACACATTGTACCCATATCGGGAATCGAACCTGGGTCTTAGCTCAAATAATATGGATTACGATTATTATATAAAAAGCAACAAACCACTTTCCTTTCCTTATCCGTAAGAACTCGCAGCCGAACGCAGAGTCGAGTATATGATTCTAACTATATCATGAACATGTATTTATAAATCGCTATCAAATAGTGATGACACCAGGTGTTCGCGAATATGTCTGATCATCTGATCTCATCATCTGGGTAGAGTCAAATGTAGCGTTTGCTCTCAAAATTAACTTTTTGTCAGAATTCATCAAGGAATTTTATATACAGCGAACTCGCTTTTAATCCAGACAATACCGTTTTTTATATTTAAATCGTCACGAACACATATTCCCGGATTTATGAACCGACGTAATTAATATTGCTACTTGAATTATAAATAGATGTACCAAATATTATTCGTCCTGAAGCCGGGGTTTCTACTGTATTTGATATGTTCCTCTTCTTCATCAATTGGCCCAGTCGTCTAAGGCGCCGCGATTTGCTGTGCAGAGTTGCGTCCCTTAGACACACCAGAAACCTATGATTGTGGGTTCGAATACCGGTTCGCCCCGATTATGTTTCTAGGTTTGTCAGCACCATACCCGTGCTCGTGGGTTTCACCGAAGTGGTAAACGTCTGAGACCTGCATCACTTCGGGCTCTCCTCCCACATTAAGCAGACACGCCGTGATATAACTGGAATACTGTTAAAAGCGGCGTTAAACCCAACTCACTCACTCACTCTAATTTCAGTGTCGCCAACATCGTTATGTGTATCTTTAGTGCAGTTGCATTTCTAAAATTGTTGTCATGGCAACCATTCTTATAAGTATTGGACCCTAACGAACCCGTACTAAATATTAATGTTAGAAATGTCCTTATAATAAAATAATTCGAGAGATATCATTTCATGGACTTCCGGTCCACTGTATTACCTCATGGTTTATTTGTTTGTTTGTTGCATTACGCGCAGTCATCAATTTAACATATATGACGACAGCCTATAGATAAGTGAGTTCTGACCAGAGAAATGATGACTGATAGTATGAGGAACGTCACACGCTTTCAGGGATCATAAGTCGCAATCAACCTTGCCTGACCACCCCATCCAACTGGTCACCTCGTGCGATAGGATGCTGGGGATCTTTTCTCACCTAGAATATCCGCGGGTTCGAGGCGTGTACTATTCGTATGAATGATCTCTCGTTGAGGTTCTTAGAAAATTGTCGCTTTTATTTTCTTCTTACACATCTGATTTATATACTTTCATCAAGTCTCCTTGGAAATATGGAAGAACATGAAATAAGTTCTTGTTACTATCCTTCTGTGAGTGTTGGCTCCAGTTTCAAATCGCTTTGATTAATTTTCCTAACATTGCTTTGGATGTTTTGGCTCATCAAGGAGAGCCTGGGTAAATCTATACGATTAATGTAATATACATAAAATGACAAATTGGGAAGATGTTCTTTGTGTTTGGGGTGAGTTAGTGATTTAGTGGTTTTTACGCCGCTTTTAGCCATATTCAAGCAATATCACGGCGGGGAACACCAGAAATGGGCTTCATACATTGTACCCATGCCGGGAATCGAACTAGGGTCTTCGGCGTGACGAGCGAACGCTTTAACCACTAGGCTACCCGAGTGTTTGAAAAAAAACGGCTTTTCGAATCCTAGGTGTGGAATGGTTGGACCATTTTAAATGAATCAAATTCAGTATATATTCGACCAAAACAGAATGTCGAAAATATAGGATATTTCATACTGATGATATGTTGTCTATTGTCATTTTCACAGCCAGTGACGCTATGCGTAAGAACGTGACGAGATATAATGTAATAAATAACTAATTGTCCCCAGCTCCATTCCGCGCAATTTAGTGCATCGACGACTGTTTCTTCTACACCCAAGATAACCTCCGTATGACATGCTGATAACTGTTTATTGCAGCGTCGTGACAATGCGATGACACTGTGATGACAGTGTGATGACCTCTGACAGCAGAGTCCTTGGTGTCGCTGGAGACCAAATGACATCAGCATCATCAGAAGAATTGACATCCAAGCACGCTTTCACACTTTAACAACGGATATCACGGATTCTGTAAAGCTTAAACTCGTTATGCCTCTCGTAGGGGCATGGTTGGCAAGTCGTCTAAAACGCCGTAATTCGTAAGTTCCTTACGAATGTCAGGATCCTGTGGTCGTGGGTTCGAATCCCAGATTCCCCCTGATTATGATCCTTGGCTCGCTCACTCCCTGTACCCTTTATAGTGAATGATATGTAGGTTTTTACATACGTTTTGGTTAAATGGGAAATGTGTGGTAGTCTGGTAGTTAAAGCGTTGGTTTCGTCACACCGATAACCTCGTACAACATCCATTCACCTACGATGATTACAAGGGAGCAAATTTCGCGAATGACTGAAAATCTTTGTACTTAACATGTGAAATGCATTGTCCTTTTAGTTTGTGTATGAATTATTCTTTAGCCATTGCCAAGGACAGGATCCTTTTTTTTCACTATATTGTACTTGTGGATGTGTGAATCATTTGATTCTCGTTACTTTATCTTGCCAATGTAATGTTTGAGATTAATTCAGTGTCATCAAGAAGAATGGTTGAATGTTAACAAGAAAACTTGGTAAATGTTAACAAGGACACAGAGTGAATGTTGACAATGACAATGGTTGAATGTTAGCAAGTACACTGAGTGAATGTTAACAAGGTTAATTGTTGAATGTTAACAAGTACACTGAGTGAATGTTAACAATGACAATGGTTGAATGTTAACAAGGACACAGAGTGAATGTTTAACAATGACAAGGGTTGAATATTAGCATGGACACTGGGTGAATGTTTACAAGGTTAATTGTTGAATTTGATAAGGACACTTGGTAAATGTTAACAATGACACGGGTTAACTGTTAACAAGGACACTGGATGTCAACAATGTTAATGGTTGAATGTTAAAAAGGACACTGGGTGAATGTTAACAAGGACACTGCGTGAATGTTAAGGACGTGTAAAACTGTACAATCAACAGTGACAAATGAAGGGTATACTTTTCTTATAACAAGACGTAATACATTAAAGCAATTTACACCAACTGCAAATAACCGTTTAATCCAATCGGGAATTTCAAGGAAAGTCAAAGACTATTGGAAATATGGGAGCATAGTTTTATCCAGGTTCTATTGATGAAGAAGTGAGTGTGAGTGAGTGAGTTTGGGTTTAACGCCGCTTTTAACAGTATTCCAGTCATATCACGGCGTGTCAGCTTAATGTGGGAGGAAAGCCCGAAGTGATGCAGGTCTCAGACGTTTACCACTTCGGTGAAACCCACAAGCACGGGTATGGTGCTGACAAACCTAGAAACATAATCGGGGCGAACCGGGATTCGAACCCACAATCATAGGTTTCTGGCGTACCCAAGGGACGCAACTCTGCACAGCGAATCGCGGCGCCTTAGACGACTGGGCCAATTGATGAAGAAGAGGAACATATCAAATACAGTAGAAACCCCGGCTTCAGGACGAATAATATTTGGTACATCTATTTATAATTCAAGTAGCAATATTAATTACGTCGGTTCGTAAATCCGGGAATATATGTTCGTGACGGTTTAAATATAAAAAACGGTATTGTCTGGATTAAAAGGGAGTTCGCTGTATATAAAATTCCTTGATGAATTCTGACAAAAAGTTAATTTTGAGAGCAAACGCTACATTTGACTCTACCCAGATGATGAGATCAGATGATCAGACATATTCGCGAACACCTGGTGTCATCACTATTTGATAGCGATTTATAAATACATGTTCATGATATAGTTAGAATCATATACTCGACTCTGCGTTCGGCTGCGAGTTCTTACGGATAAGGAAAGGAAAGTGGTTTGTTGCTTTTTTATATAATAATCGTAATCCATATTATTTGAGCTCTGACGGGTAGAAATAAATGGACAGGAGTACCCGAGTTTGAAAACCCACTTGCTCGAGTACTCGATTTCAACTGTAGAAATGTGTTGCTATGCGATGTGCGAAACAAAGGGAGGTAAATCAGTCATTGGTTGCTTATGTCAACATTCATACGAATGTGTTTGTGAAACAAGACAAATAACTCGACTTATTTTTTTATTTGAGGAGAGTGTCAGTTGTCTCTCGGTTTAAATTAGTGTCGCATCTGTTAGCAAGTCGTCTGTTTATTCATAATAACTTTAAAACAAGTCAAACTGCTGACGTGTTTGGAAGTTTAGTGTTAATATTGGCTCCCGTGTGGGATCGTAATGGCAGCAAGGCCGACCAAGGTCTGTCATAAGCTATGTTCGCAATGAAAAAGGTTCAAGGACATGGAACCGGGAGAAATATGTACCTACACTAAGAAGACATATTATGATGTTAATAAATTTGAGAGGACTTCCACAGCTTTAGCCTTTGTAGGCGAGTGGTCGCGTTTAAAGAATATGATATATATAAAAAAAAGTCAACGCCAGGGACTAACCAGTCTTTATATTACAACTAAGCAGATTCCATTGGGCGTATATGACAAAAAAGCGGTATAATATGAATGGATAAATAAAAATCAGTTAAGGGTAAAAGGGTAAAATCGCGAAAAGGGTAAAACATGAACTGCCCTCCCGGTAGCACCCGACACTCACATTTTTCATAAAGTGAGTGAGTGAGTATGGTTTTACCCCGCTTTTAGCAATATTCCAGCAACATCGCGGCGGGGGACACCAGAAATGGGCTTCACACATTTTTCATAAAAGAGTATGTGTTTGTTCCGTGACTACGCACAACATTACTCCTGCCATGCATGCAACTACTACCCTGCTACATACCTAAAACACTGAAAAATTCAACCATAGTGACTGGCTAACCAATGCAATTTATGCCCAGGTATGACATTTGCATAAATCTATTTCCAGCCTGTCGATAACGGCCATCAACATCAACTACCTATGTCTCGTCACTGAATAGCATGGGTGTTCTACAGTGTACGTTTTCATCGTAATACTTACATTGCAATTCTTGTAATTGCAAGTGTGTGCAACATTACAAAAAATAGCGACAGCTTTGATTTTTATTTTTTGAGACAGCTTGAGCGAACGTCCACTGTATACACGCCTCAAAGTTGTTGTTTTTTAGGGTACACGTGTCATAGTTTTACTGTTCCTTCTCATTAATAATAAAGCTGAATGATTAATTATGACATCTGATCACGATAACAGAATGAAATATTAAGCATGTGTGTTTGGTATGGTTTGACTACGGAGTCATTAAACAAGTAATTAACAAGGCAAGGTGTACGTGTGCGTGTGTGTTTTATGTCTTTTGGTCAGGTACTCGAGACGAAATAATTCTTTTTTGTTGTTTAACGCCACACTCAGCAATACTACTCAGCAATCAGTCTGTAAATAATCGAGTCCAGTGATTGACAAAACATGAGCATCGATGCACGCAATTGGGATACGATGACATGCATCAACCAAGTCAGCGAGCCTGACTACCCGATCCCGTTAGTCGACTCTTAAGACAAGCATACATGCATAGTCGCCTTTTACGGCAAGCTTGGGTTACTGAAGACCTATTTCCCCCGGATCTTCACGGGTCTCGAGACCAAATGAACCCGACCTGTGCTCGAATACGCAAGTATCCGTCTTCCCTACTTATTATCATAAATATTTATTAACATTGGTTTAATCACATCATGAACTTTACGTCTGTAAGACGACTCATATAAAACATGAACGTCGGAGATCATTAGTCTCGATTATCTGCCGACACAGGTTCCACTGAAGGGCAAAGAGAAAGAAAAAATTGAAAACGTACCACGAAAACCTTTGATTGAAAATAAGGTATTAGATGTTTAAGTTACTTCCACAGAAAACAAAAATAATCTAAGAACGAAAATATTCGTCCCATACGGGTAGACAGCTCAGGACTTTAACCTGCGAATGACAGATTGCGTGCACTATCTCGGCCGTGTAGAACAAGGACACCGAGAGAGAGGCCGGGAGGGGGTGGGAGTAGGGGCAGGGGTAGGGGTGGGGGTTGTTTTGACACAGGACATGAACCAAAACTTTTGCAAAGTAAGATAGGCCCCACACAAACCCACTCACTTAGATCAGGGGTCGAATCTACTGATCCATAATGGTTTGAGGAGATTTCTTCTAAAGGTATCATTTACATGGCATGGCTGTATGCAAATGAGGGGTGTGGCTTGTTTTAACAATGTAGGGAGAATTTAAACTTTTGTGAGGTTTAATGGTCATCTATTTTAGAATGAGTCTTTATCTATTTGATTAAGCAGTGTTAAGGTCAAAACGTCATTAAAAAAATGAAATTAGCAATGGAAGATTTAGGTCCCGTACACCCATTCGGTAAATAATCGCCAAGCGTGTTTTTTTTTTAAAATGTAATTTTTGGAAAGAATGTTACGATGTTTCTTAAGTGAGCAGTCATCTCAACGGGTATAGTGGTTTTGTGTTGTTTCCAAATACAAACTTAATGATAATATATTCCAGAAGCTTCTATCTGTCTAAATTCTTATCTGACGCCTGAACAAAATTATTGTTTCCGGCTTTTCAGAAGCCGAATAATAAGGCTGATTCGTGAAGTTTGACGTGACCCGGAAATACCTTACTCATATGATGTATTATAACTGTGAGTCCATGTGTTAATGTATGAAGACAGCTGTGATAGTGAACTTCAAAGTTTTGTCGAAATTGTTTCGTCGTATTCGTTGTTCGCAAAATTAGTACCATCATTTTTGGACTTCTGTTCATTGAGCTGCCCCCGTGAACAAAATGCGACGAAAATGTCAAATCTTTAAATTAAACGTATGTACACTTTTAAGATGAGGACATGAGAGTACATAATCATTGTTCATATTAAGCACATGCTTATGATGGAATCGTATAGATTTCATATGATTATGTCTTGTCGTTATATGTACATTATGCCCATTTGAGTGAAGAAGAAATTAGAAGATTTTGACCATTCCATAAGTATCACTTATATACATGAAAATATATAATCCCAATATGCATGGTGAAGAGATAACAGTATTTTTTTATTCCTTGATTTACACTTCTATAGATGATAAAAACAAATATCAAACTACAAAATCCCAATATGTGTGATAAAGAAATAAGAAGATTTTGTCCATTCAATAAGTTACATTTGCATGCATAAAATATATAATCCAAATATGCATGTTAAGAAGTATAATTAATTTTTCATTCCTTGCTACATACTTATGTATCTGAATAAGACATGGCTATCAAAATACAAAATCCCAATGTGTTTGATGAAGAAATAAGAAGATTCATTTCGTCCAATAATTTACATCGATGTGTATATTAATATACATAGACATATACATTTACAGAAAAAAGAAGCTGACTCTTCCCTAGGATATCAATGATCGAAAACAACCAGTACAACCAATATATTTATATTTCAATACAATGTTACAATGATGAATAAGAGTATATTTACATTATACTTTGTTTTATCTACAGAAATAGATTAATCAAAATTAAAAATAGAACAAATTCAATATTTTTAAATCGGTTTACATACAGTGCCATGTTTTCACTAAACACTAGTTCATTGTTAAAATAAAGATAGAGACTTAACGAGTCAATCCAATGCATCCCCTCTAAGTCAGGCATTTAATGGCTCGTACCTTCAAACACACAGCAATGCATCACGCTGCTAGATGACACGGTCCCATATGTGCCCGGCTCCGAAAGGTACACACAAGTACGAAGTACTTAAAGAACAATATGACTGGATCTCGTAGAAAAGTTATATTATGCATGTGCATAAATGCTAATAGAACCAGACAACCTCATAGTTCCCATACCAAGAATATGTCTAAAGCTTATGTATGCTTGTACTTACCTGTTATATGTTGTAGATACGTTGTTGTTTTATATCGAGCATGCTATTTTGTTTTATTTCTTACTAATTGTAACGACAGGCAACTTCGGACAAATTTTCATTCAGCATTATATTTACCGGCGGGGCTTACCCTTTTCGCGAACACTAGTTTCATCACTGATTTTCCGTGATCCATTCATATAATTGCCACCGCTGTTTTGTTGTGTACGCCCAATGGAATCTGCTTCATCGATGACCGAGATTGATTATTCTCTTATATTCACGTATTGTTACGGTATTAATTTCATTCAGTAACAAATTCTAAATAAATATTCGATATCATCTTGAAACGTTACATTGATGGATAAATAATCAGGCATAGAATAGATGTCAAAGTACAAACATATACCACTGACACGTGCAAATATTTGTTTATCTTTTTAATTACACAAATATTATACACTATATTTACATTTTTCATGTTATCAGTTATTCATAGTTGCTTGAAATTAGGATTCACCCAAGTGATGTAATTTTGAAAGTAAAAGCAACAAAACCCTTTCTATATTAATAACAAATCTCTGCTAAAAGCAGAGGCCGTTGAACGATTTCAACTATATTATAAGCATAAGAATTTTTTTTATTACGAGGAACACACGATTTCGGAGTATATACTTACGCCTTCATCAGATGATTAAATGCTATAAAGCAGAGAACACATATATGTACCTGTAAATAAAGCGACAAAACCATTTCCATATCCAATAGAAATCTCTGCATAAGCTGAGTCGATTGTACGATTCCGACTACATCATGATCATGTTTTTTATGGATCAACATCAAATATCAAATATCAACTTATATATGCATGAAAAACGTTATTAGTTGATACCTTAATGTTTGTGTGCCCCTTATCAATGAAAGTTGTAAAAGAACAAATATGACTCATTTATAATCAACTTTGTGTAGAATGATATGTACATGATGCATCTATACCCGGTCCTTTTGTATCGTTCATTTCATGAGGACGATTTTAATATTTAAGAAAACACAACATATTACCTTTTCCGAATAAAAGTAAAGAGGCATAAAATGATACCGGATATGTTTATGGCACTCTTACATGAATGACTAACAAAAACAGCGTGTCGGCAAAACGACAGTGAACGCAGCACACTCTCACGACACCGTGGTAATTAACGTTCAATAAACGACAAAAGTTCTTCGATAAAAATTGTCAACTTTAATGTCAACGTGAATAATTAAAATTCATGCTTGGGAATTCGACTTTTCTGTCATTTACAATAGACTACATGTCATTATTGTTATAGAATATTAATCAATTTAATTTCTTATGGATTTATTTTTTACTTCTGTCATATCTTAAGTATAATGGCAAGCTAGTGCGAAACGTCTGAACGTGCCATATTGAAACGAAATGAAAGAAAATGTCACCTGGTTTTCAGGTCTTTATTAGATATAATTAATTCGGAATTACAAAACATTATGAGTAAGTATTTTATCAGAAATGGTAATAACACTTTATTTCCTTTTCAGTGAGATACGATACTACTACTACTACTGCTGCTGCTGCTACTACTACTATCACTACTACTACTACTACCTCTACTACTGCTGCTGCTACTACTACTACTACTAATAATAATAATGATAATAATACTGCTACTACTACAACTAATAATGATAATAATAATAACAACAACAACGGAAAACGACCAATGCATTCGGCCATTAGACATAAAGTCGACTTGCTAACAATACCTATTTTCTACCTGTTTTAGAACTAATGTTCGTCAAAATTAGTCAATGAGCCCATCACAAGCCTGATATCTATATTACGCAACGGAAATACATATCACCATTGGTTTTTTTAAACTTGGCACGCAATTTAATAAGGATTTTAGTCATGTAGGAATCAATTAAATAGGTGTATTACAATGAAATGATTTAATACGTTGTGGTGATTACCAATATTAAATAGTAAAAGATGGACAGATGAGAAAATACGGTGTGACAATTCACAAAATATGGAACAATAAATGTGCATCAGAAACTATTTCAGTATTTCACCAGTTGTTTGGACACTTGCACTACATAGAATGATACTGTACAGGCAGTAACTGTCTGTAGGAATGTTAATGATAATAATCATAACAAATCTAGACTCGATTACAGAATGCTATTAGTTGTGTCCAGTACAAATAGCATCTTTAATTGACCATACAATATGTAAACGCGATGGAATATCCACGGCTTGAGGAGAGTGGGTGAATCAGGTGTAAATAAAAGCGACAAAGCCTTTCCATATTCTATCAAAGCTCTGCCAAAAGCAGAGTCCATTGTACAATTCCGACTATTTAATAAAGCATGTGTTTATGAACCCATGTCAAATAGTAATGATACCAGATGTTCGCGGAAAGGTGAACGTATTCTGACTCCAAGGTGGCACACGTCACAAACATTTGCTGAAGTTAGAAAGACGAGCCATGGCGCGATTTTAATCGAAAAATGAATAATATTATGGACATTTGGAATATCAAAACGAACCAACTCTGTTCCAATACTTGCAATGTATGTAATAAGGTCAGTTGTTTTCAAGAAACACTCGTGGATAAACATTCTAATAGTAAGATTACTAACTGTACATGTAATATGCTTTTTTTTAAATGTGTGTCTTTGTAATTCAACGTTGTAATAATAAGTATGAAATATACAGGACGCTATTGGGGTATGCCATAATAAATAAAAACATATTTTTTTTCATTGAATGTAAAGCAGATAATTCTTAAATTCTTAAACTTAAAAAAAAATCATTTCAACTTTTAACAGCTTTATCATTGGCAAATTATTAAACTGTAGTACCCCCGTAATCGGGACAGCGAAATATCATCCCTGTTCCAATATTGCTCCTCACAAACACCCGTCATATCGGGAATAGACGGGTGCCAACGGGCTGCAGGATACGTACACCTTTGCACAAACACCTGGTTTCATCACTATTTGTTAGTGATCCATAAACACATGCTCATGATACAGTCGGAATCGTACAATGGACTCTACTTTTAGCTGAGATATCTTATGAGTGTGGTTTTGTCGCTGACTTACCTGTCAACAAAGTCATTTCATTTCTACAAAAGTTGATGAAAGTATTTCAATAAATTAATTTGGGAAAGCATGTTAATATTCGAAAAGTTGGAATAGATGCTCTTCCTCATATGTACGTACTGTACATACGTTTCCCATGAGTGATAATTTTGACTGTTATTTTAATGTAATACATATGAAGAAGTTCATCATTATATATTTTTAAAACATGTTAAATATTTCTGCAATATATGTCTTTCTTATTTGTTCTACCCAATATATTTGATAATTTTTCACATATCGCCTTTTACTTTGATTTTCATACAAGCTTCATAGAAGTGGCACACATATATATAATATATATTATATATATGTGTGCCACTTCTATGAAGCTTGTATGAAGCTAAATTTCACTTTGATTGAATCTGCCACTTCTATGAAGCTTGTATGAAAATCAAAGTGAAATTTAGCTTCATATCATATATATGTGTGCCACTTCTATGAAGCTTGTATGAAAATCAAAGTGAAATTTAGTTTCACAAGAACACTTCATATGATTCACCTCGGAATGAAGGTGTTTCTTCATATGTCATGGCATAGTTTTATCCTGAAAGTTTATTTATGTGATATATATGTAAAATTAAAGTATTTCGTGAGATGTTTGATTAATATACTTGGTTTATCACTTGTTTGTGTAACAATACTGATTGATTGTTGATGCTTTCTATGTAATCTTTGGTTATCAACTTTAGACTAATAAATCTTGTTTTCTGTGCTTTTGAAAAAGTTTCTTAGAACACAGGGAAGAACTACAGAGTCAGATTGTATGTTTAATTCATGACGTGTTGAACCCCGAGTGTGTCTGATACGGTGTGTCTGATACGATAAGCATACAGTTGACATTAGAAATCAGTGGCACTTCGTGTGTATTTGTCGAGCATCATCAGTCAGTCCCATTTTCATACAATTAGCATGTCCCTTGTCTCATATAGTTAATATATTCTTCAAAAGCTATATAAATTGCATATATATAACTCCTTAGCTGACAGCACGATTTACATTTTCCTGAATAACGATAAATACAGTTTCAACATAAATCACACGTTTATTACATAAGCTTTACAAGATTTATGTGATCAATTGCACGTGACCTTAAACTCAATATAAAGATTTTTCAATTAATATTGAAATTAAGGTTCAAATGTGAATTCGCAATCGCGACATAAACCATGCATTTTCATAACATTGACTGTACAAGCCCGTCTGTGATCAATTTCACGTGTTGATGTAAATTACTTGAGCCCTGTCACACATACCTTGTACATGCCTGAGTGGAGAATGCATGACATGGGAAAATCTGCATAAACAAGATGTGCACGACGTGTAGATAGAGTTGAAAGACCCCTCCTGTGAAGCCACTGGTCTCGTTACATATATCTTCCACTGTTACACCTTGTAACAAGAGATACCAAAATACATCTGCCAAAAAACTGCCGCGAGGCTTTTTGCACAGCTGTGGGAATGAAACGAAGATGGTTCCACAGTCTATCGTTCTTGCAGTCTGTATTCTGTGGCTGTGTGTTGTTGCAGGAACATGGAAACAATAATTTGTCGTTGATATTTACTACAGGAGAATATTTTCAGTTTTAAAATTCAAATCACTGTCACGATGATAATTTTAGCCCTTCAGAGTTATTTATGCCACATGAGACATTTTCCAAAAGAAACGCCATTCAAATGCGTTCTATTTCGGGTTTATTAATTAACGAACAGTGATTGGTCCAGTAAGTCAATTTGTGCGAGACTAACAAAATGGCGGCTATGGCAGTTTAACATGTGTTGGCCACACGTCTCTCACAGTACAAAGACTGGGGCGTTCTACCAGCAATCTCGAACTTCCACATGAGAAGAAACGGGTATAATTTGAAACGATTACGTTCGCTATTAAGTACGGTCTGTTTGCGAGAGACCCCTATTATTTGTGTTATGTTGTGTCTCCGAGGCTAAAAGAATGAGTTTCGGTTCATTGACTGAAATACGGTTGTCGTAATTTACCCTGTTACGACTACCGGAAAACGGTGGGCGTACTTGGTAATTGATTTCATTACGTTACAGTTTCCGACGGAGTGTAAGAATAGCTAGTGTGTAGGTGATGTATATGTAATGGGATCGGTAACGGAATGATATATAGTCGCGACATGAATAAACCATTTCAGTTGGTGGAAGTAGTGGGGAATCATATGTGGGAGATATTTTTGTCAGGATACCCTTGAAGATCCATGAACTTTGAGAAATGAGAACATCCATCTATACTGTTGTATAGAGTTGTGGTTTTCAAGATGTTGGTATTTTTAGTGGTATGTGGGTTGGTGGTGGGTGAGTCGGTAGGTAGGTATGCAGGCGGGTATATACGTAGGTTCTTTTCGGGGATTACTTTATTCGTCTTTTTGGTTTGTAGTGGGGGTGGCCGTTATTTGGTGATACCCGTTGCCGGCCCCTCCCTCCCCCTTCTCTCTTTTTGTTTCTCTCTCTCTCTTACCCTCCAAGTCTCTCTTTCTCTGTGTCTCTCTTTCTCTCCCTCTCTTACGTTTTCTCTCTCTTTCTCTCTTTCTCTCTCACCTCTCTCTCCCTCTCACTCTCTCTGTGTTGGTTTGTGGAAGGATCGGGAGGTGGGTTGGTAGATTCATAGATGCGTTGTTAGGTCGATCGGGTGGTTGATGGTTGTGCAATCAGGTAGATCTGTTGGTGGGTTGGTGGTTTGATGATTGTGTGGTTAGGTAGATCGGCTGGTGGGTTGATGGTGGTGTTGTTGGGAAGATTGGTTGGTAGGTTGATGGGGTGATGGTTGTGTGGTTAGGTAGGTCTGTCAATTGATGGTTGTATGGTGTGAAAGGTCGATGGCTGTATGCTTAGGTCAGTCGATAGCCGGGTAAATGGGAAGGCAAAAGTAAAAGAAGGTAGAAGGTAGAATGGCTAACGTGTGGATAGTTCGGTAGGCTTTAGGGAGATAGGGTTGGTCGCTAAACTGATGGATACTTTGTCGAGTTAAGGAATTGATGACAGGAGAACATACACACATAGATGTAAATACCAAGTATCTTTCACATGGCTATAAATTATACTTATGAGGATACCCTAGTAATCAGGGGGGTGTCATTTTAACCGCAGTGCTACAGGACAGTTAAAGGGTCATATACACCTGCATCAGCACAGGTGTGTAGTCAAATACCACTATTAATACCCTCATCAGGCATTCATCCTCTTAATCCCTACCAGGTATCAAGGGGTACCTATCAAGCTTCTTGATATCACATAAGGAGACCGAATTATAAAGTAGATAACTGTGATCGGTTATCTTCAACGTAATCAAGACGTATATTTCGTAAAGTCCCATAAGTGTGATGGGGAGATGTGAATAGTGGCGGTCGCAGATGCGATATGCTTGCATATCGTTTTACGCTCGGCTGTACATCTGAACACATCCCTTTTGAAAAAAAACGGGAGTTGGGACAGAATGGTGAGCTGCTATGAATGCATCTTGAATATTTTTGCCACTGAATACACTGGAAATCTTCTTTTATAGGGAGAAAATAGCAGGTTTTATAACTCATTAATGTAGTTACTTTGAACTTCAAAGAGAAGGTATATCGTTCTATGGAAGCCTTCACATCCAGAATGTAGCTCACCTGGACCCAGTGAATCGGTTAGGGGGCGAATTATTTCGAATGTGTTCATAAAGTTTTCTATTTATCTACATATACAGACACATATTTTATTTATTTGTGGTCGTTTAGCGATACATTTTGATCACGGTATTGTGTTCATGACGTCCGGTTGAAAATGATATATCAAAACAATACAAAAAAATTGGCAAAGGTGACCGAAAAGATGAAATTTATGCAGTAAACATTTTACCAGCAGCTGTTTATCTGATCTTGGTTCAATTATCTGCTTCGCTGTTTCAGATTTTGGTAAAAATGGTATTTTCAAGATTAACATTGAAGAAAACTACCCGCAAATTAACTACAGGATGTTGGGAATTGGAAAGCACGCTGCTTCTGTGATGAGTCAGGTGATATATAGATGCACTGTTGTGTGTCTGTGCACATCAAGAACAGTTATTGATAATCATAATTTCTTTTAACATTTTTAACAGTCAAGGTTAATTGGGATAATAATGTAAAATAGTCATTATTTGCATCGGAGTCACCTCAGGATCCGCCATAGGTTCAATACATGTAGACAAAGTTTAAAATGTTTTTTTATTTTTTATTGAAATATGCATGATAGAATACATGCCTACAACCTAACATTTTGGGTCAATGTTAAGAATATGTCTGCAAATCAAATATTAAAATAAAATATTCTCTCTTTGTGCGCCTCTTAAGACAATCAGTGTGGTGCTGGGAATACGTTCTACCGCGGGTACCTAATTATAATCACAATAACCATATTCATCTTTACAGGGCCTCCTTTGATATCATTATTTAAGTTTCCAAAAAAACACTTTCCCTAGGTCTTCCAAATATGACATTAAGGCACTAATGAACTGATATGCATGATACCAGGTGAGCTACGAATCAGCTGGTTTTATTTTGAACATCGCAATCTACTGGTGAGAAACTCATTGCCTGCACTGCAACCCACCGTGCTGAATGCATTATCTTTGACGGTCTATGAGCTTGTTACTTGTCAGATTGTCAGCCTGCAGACACATGTGCGCTGGCCAAGTAGTGATGCTGATTTAGTGGTGCAGCGATCAGTGACAATAAGATAAATTACAAATAATATATAACATAATCATCTGGGGTTGTCATATATATTTTGGGGAAATTGTGTTTTCCCATTTTTATATATATGGCAACCCCAGATGATTTTATTATATTTGGGGGAAATCAAATAGATACTGCGGGCAAAAGAATACACTTGAAAATTAGATTTGACCAACAACAAAAATATAAATTTAATCAAAACGTTACTCGGCTGAAAACAGTCACCGAAACATCGCAAACTTAAAGTCCAAAACCCAACTATATATGACACCCGTATCAAATACATCACCATCGAATAACTTCTCGTTTGTTTCATTTCAAACATTGGTGTACACGTTCTTTTGCCCGGAAATTTATTAAATAATACAAACTTCAAGTATTCAACGTAATAATGTACATCAACACGCTTAAGATTGAGTGGTGAGTTAGTTTAGCGGTAGCTCGTCAAAACGAAGAACCGAGTAAGATTTTCCTTATGAACGTGTCATTGACACTCACTCACTCACTCACTCGCTTTTTTTTACACGAACGTTTCAGAGACGTTTACCACGAGCACTGCTGTGCAGACGAATCTAGGACATTAACCGGGCGGAATTAGCAGTTCCTGGCGCGAATAAGGGAAGCAACTCTCACAAATCAGTGCGCGTAAGGAATGGGCACCTATCTTTTGAATAGCCATAATCCAACTCGTTCAAGCACTCGAAGAACATAATTCACGGACCATGCAATATATGTACAGAAAAAGTAACACAGACCGGATCCCGGTATTCCAGAAACAACTCTTTCTGGGCGTAAGTGAAACGTCTACAAAAAAACTTTACTCCCTCCGAGTGATATTTTATTCGGGACATTCTTTAATTCCGACGTGTTCTTTTGGAATGGCACCGTCCCGATAAACACGGTTTTACCATGCAACACTCTGCAAATAAATGCGGGGAAAAACCTTTCCATTATCAAAAGAAATATCTTCTAAAATCAGAGTCTTCTAAGTCTCAACTCACTGTGGAATAGTGATAATACCGGGTTCCAATGCAACGTACATTTCGGTGTTAATGATTGAAGTACTATGCGTTCATCATTTAATGGGGCGGTAGGGTAGCCTAGTGGTGAAAGCGTTCGCTCGACACGCCGAAGACCCGGGTTCGAATCCAGACATGGGTACAATGTGTGGAGCCCATCTTCTGGTGTCCCCCGCCGTGATATTGCTGGAAAATTGGGCAAACCCACTCACGTATCATTATGTGTCATCACAAGTTCTCATTTCCTTGGTGAACATTTGAAACGATATTGAAACTGAAATTGTAACTGCAGCTTTCCAAATGCATATCGTTAAAGTACATCTTTAAGGTGTTCTTGCGGCGTTAAACTCTATTCACTCATTAATAAGGGTTTATATGTATCCACAGTAGGAAAAGGTAAACTGGAACGAAAAACTAAGTAAAACAACAGTTCACAAGATATGCCCTAGTAACAATAAAAATAAGTTCAATACTTTTTTTTTGTAGAATGTGGTTTCAAACATAACACGTCTATCATGTGACTTTATGACATTGCCACAAACAAACGAGAGTAGCAGACAAAATATGTTTTGTGCATGTCGATTATGGAACGTACTTAATGGAACAATACCCCGCCGTGCCTACATGTAATCCGTAGCCTCAACATTGAAAAACATCTACCCCTGGTGTTCACATTATGGAATATCAATAGACATGTTTTCTGACATATTATCTCGTTATATGTAGTTATTTTTACACAAACGACTGTTTTAATCATAATCCATACCACTTATATTCATCAAAGAATCTCAATATGCATATTTGGAATATGTGTTCTAATGAAGAAAATCTTTTTTTTATAGCGTGCACTGCAAGAGTGCAACTGATCCCTTAAACAAGAGATTTCACAATTAATCTGCTTCCACTTATCTCTGTGTAGGGTGAGTAATACGTACACGTATATGTTGCTGTAGAACTGTTTTTCTTGTCCGTCCTCCATAAATCTTTGCTTGTAAGTAAACAGTCTCTAGTCTCTCGAACACCACAGTACCACTGTGTCTTGCTTCTGGTTTCTGTAATTACTCGGGGCTGCTACGAACACGTGTGACTGCGAGTATAGTTCTTGCTTGTTATTTTGGTCCAAATGGTCGAAAAGAACATTGTTTAGTGAGTTTTCATTAGTGCAGTACGAACATTAGGTACTTAGCTCATCTGCGTTATTGTACTTCTTTGTTTGGTTGCGTTGGAATGACATTTTTGTCTCTCCGTGGAAAAATGCTTGGTCAATGTCAATGCAGTGCAGTTCAACAAAACATAAGACACTATATTATGTTAGTTCTTTCCTCGTCGAGTAAGTATTAGAGTTGGATCATCATTTTTATACATTCATACAGTAAAGAGGGGATGAAACGTTGTTAGATGTCCTATTTTGACTTGTACCTATGGGCTTTTTTAGATGAACAATTGACTTGCCTTTGCCTGTGTTTGTGTCGGGTGCAACCAATGGAGCAGGGTACACCCATTTTTTCGCCAACACCTGGAGCCATCACCATTTGATAGTGATCCATAAACACATGCTCATGATTTGGTCGGAATCGTACAATGGACAAGAGTTGTTGTTTTTTTGTTGTTTTTTTGTTTGATAGGCATTACTTAGAAGTTGACTGATGACAAAGTAGACACAGTTTTATGGATAACAACTTCTTTAATTCTGGGAAAAGCGACGTTTCGGTATAGATCCTTATACCGTTGTCGCGCAAGACTATCTTGCTTGACAACGGTATAAGGATTATACCGAAACGTCGAAAATTGTGTTTACCTTGACAAGAGATTTCTTGTGAATATGCACAGAGTTTTATCGTTGGTATTGATTGTCACTACGTTTAGGGTGAAGGTTATGAATGTTTCTAGCGAAGCGAAACTTGTTCTGAAATACGAAAATTATTAAAGTGAACTGTGAAATATTTGATTTACGACTTTTTTTTATCTTTTAATGAAAAACTTTTGTCACTATTGATCAAATATCTAACTATCGGATAATATGTGTAATATTTGTCACATGACACTATGGCAATTTTAGAAGCCATCAAATATTGTTCATAATTATGACGATGTTACCTGTCACCACATTTTCATTATATTAGTCCAAACTAAAAGAAGCTGTATGTTGTTGCTACATATCTCGTTCAAGGAACCGCATTTCAGTCAATTAATAATTATCTTCCTAACAAAATCCTAATGGTAACAGTTCAGTTTTCTACCTTGTTTCCATGACACCGGTACCAACGTGATTCTGAATGCTGCACCAATATTTATATTCTATATTCTTATATATGGTGTATATTTACTACGAAAATGCCCCGGACAATAAAAAATAAACCATCTCTCTGGATACACAAGTTACCGTTAAATGACAATTCCGGAAAAATGTCAGCATTTAAGAGTTGCGTTTTATTGATGATGAAATTAGTCTTATTAACAGATAATTTGTCAATGATTGATGGAGAAAATGGAACTGACCCTGGGCTAATCTGATTCACTTCTATAATTTTTGTCTCCTGGATATCCCCATGGCCAAGGGGCGTTTTTGTCTGCAATACACACGTGTGTAGTTCTATGACCTTTATCCTTTTGAAGCCTTTTTCTTTCTTGATGTGTCTGGAGTGGAAGACCACAAAATGTCCGACATGTTCACAAGAACATGAACATGAGGTGTTCGAATGAAGGTTTGAGTGACAGTGTCATGCCTTTGGCTGGGATTTGTTTTTTTGTTTGTTGTTTGACGCCGCACTCAGCGATATTCCAGCTATAAGACGGCGGTCTGTAAATAATGAAGCCTGGACCAGACAATCTAGAGACTGATATCATGGGCATCGATCCATGCAATGGGGATTCGATGGCATGCATCAACCAACTCATCGATCCTGACCACCCGATCCCGTTATTCGCCTCTCACGACAAGCCTAGGTTGCTGACGACCAATCCCAAACCCGATCTTTAGTGGGATATTTTGGGATACTGGGATATTTTGGAATGAATCTCAAAGAAGTACGTCCCTATATTGCCTATTTCGGAGTTTTAAATGATACAAGGTAAGAGATACGCTGTGAAGAAACAAGGCCAATCTTAGGAAATTTTGTGTCGGGACATATCAAATAATTAAAACGTGCCTTGTAACACTGCATTTCATGGAGTAAATATGCTTAAGTATGCTATATAGATCTTTACGTGATGACTGTTGTTAATGTTTTTAGATTCTCTAGCGTTCTAATAATTGTCCTGTTAACATGTCTGCCATGAGACATGTTTGTCAAGAGGAATTTCATAGAGCATGAGTAATACCAACAGACCTTAATACTAGTATTGCAATATTATTCTAGATCTTTGATGGCGTTTGGAAGTTGGACATGCAACTGGTGACAAGATGAGGACCAGCTTCTGTATTACAGCATTAAGAGTGGCATTTGGAAGTGGGACATGCAACTGATGACAAGATGAGGACCAGCTTCTGTATTACAGCATTAAGAGTGGCATTTGGAAGTTGGACATGCAACTGATGACAAGATGAGGACCAGCTTCTGTATTACAGCATTAAGAGTGGCATTTGGAAGTGGGACATGCAACTGATGACAAGATGAGGACCAGCTTCTGTATTACAGCATTAAGAGTGGCATTTGGAAGTGGGACATGCAACTGATGACAAGATGAGGACCAGCTTCTGTATTACAGCATTAAGAGTGGCATTTGGAAGTGGGACATGCAACTGATGACAAGATGAGGACCAGCTTCTGTATTACAGCATTAAGAGTGGCATTTGGAAGTTGGACATGCAACTGATGACACGATGAGGATCAGCTTCTGTATTACAGCATTAAGAATGGCATTTGGAAGTTGGACATACAACTGATGACAAGATGATGACCAGCTTCTGTATTACAGCATTAAGAGTGGCATTTGGAAGTTGGACATGCAACTGATGACAAGATGAGGACCAGCTTCTGTATTACAGCATTAAGAGTGGCATTTGGAAGTTGGACATGCAACTGATGACAAGATGAGGAGCAGCTTCTGTATTACAGCATTAAGAGTGGCATTTGGAAGTGGGACATGCAACTGGTGACAAGATGAGGACCAGCTTCTGTTTTACAGCATTAAGAGTGGCATTTGGAAGTTGGACATGCAACTGATGACAAGATGAGGACCAGCTTCTGTATTACAGCATTAAGAGTGGCATTTGGAAGTTGGACATGCAACTGATGACAAGATGAGGACCAGCTTCTGTATTACAGCATTAAGAGTGGCATTTGGAAGTTGGACATGCAACTGATGACAAGATGAGGAGCAGCTTCTGTATTACAGCATTAAGAGTGGCATTTGGAAGTGGGACATGCAACTGGTGACAAGATGAGGACCAGCTTCTGTTTTACAGCATTAAGAGTGGCATTTGGAAGTTGGACATGCAACTGATGACAAGATGAGGACCAGCTTCTGTATTACAGCATTAAGAGTGGCATTTGGAAGTTGGACATACAACTGATGACAAGATGAGGACCAGCTTCTGTATTACAGCATTAAGAGTGGCATTTGGAAGTTGGACATGCAACTGATGACAAGATGAGGACCAGCTTCTGTATTACAGCATTAAGAGTGGCATTTGGAAGTGGGACATGCAACTGATGACAAGATGAGGACCAGCTTCTGTATTACAGCATTAAGAGTGGCATTTGGAAGTTGGACTTGCAACTGATGACACGATGAGGATCAGCTTCTGTATTACAGCATTAAGAATGGCATTTGGAAGTTGGACATACAACTGATGACAAGATGAGGACCAGCTTCTGTATTACAGCATTAAGAGTGGCATTTGGAAGTTGGACATGCAACTGATGACAAGATGAGGACCAGCTTCTGTATTACAGCATTAAGAGTGGCATTTGGAAGTTGGACATGCAACTGATGACAAGATGAGGACCAGCTTCTGTATTACAGCATTAAGAGTGGCATTTGGAAGTGGGACATGAAACTGGTGACAAGATGAGGACCAGCTTCTGTATTACAGCATTAAGAGTGGCATTTGGAAGTTGGACATGCAACTGATGACAAGATGAGGAGCAGCTTCTGTATTACAGCATTAAGAGTGGCATTTGGAAGTGGGACATGCAACTGGTGACAAGATGAGGACCAGCTTCTGTTTTACAGCATTAAGAGTGGCATTTGGAAGTTGGACATGCAACTGATGACAAGATGAGGACCAGCTTCTGTATTACAGCATTAAGAGTGGCATTTGGAAGTTGGACATACAACTGATGACAAGATGAGGACCAGCTTCTGTATTACAGCATTAAGAGTGGCATTTGGAAGTTGGACATGCAACTGATGACAAGATGAGGACCAGCTTCTGTATTACAGCATTAAGAGTGGCATTTGGAAGTGGGACATGCAACTGATGACAAGATGAGGACCAGCTTCTGTATTACAGCATTAAGAGTGGCATTTGGAAGTTGGACTTGCAACTGATGACACGATGAGGATCAGCTTCTGTATTACAGCATTAAGAATGGCATTTGGAAGTTGGACATACAACTGATGACAAGATGAGGACCAGCTTCTGTATTACAGCATTAAGAGTGGCATTTGGAAGTTGGACATGCAACTGATGACAAGATGAGGACCAGCTTCTGTATTACAGCATTAAGAGTGGCATTTGGAAGTTGGACATGCAACTGATGACAAGATGAGGAGCAGCTTCTGTATTACAGCATTAAGAGTGGCATTTGGAAGTGGGACATGAAACTGGTGACAAGATGAGGACCAGCTTCTGTATTACAGCATTAAGAGTGGCATTTGGAAGTTGGACATGCAACTGGTGACAAGATGAGGACCAGCTTCTGTATTACAGCATTAAGAGTGGCATTTGGAAGTTGGACATGCAACTGATGACAAGATGAGGATCAGCTTATGTATCACAGCATTAATAGTAACGACGTTTGTAATGTCGTTATCAAGGAAGTAAAACGTGGCTATACGTCATGTGTGCAACGCACTTGTCACAAATCAGAAGTTGAGCAACTTCGTTCGCGGAAATTAGTAGGATGGGGGACCGCTTGACTACACTTGGAGTTTCTTTGGCATCGATCCTTTCCACACTGAAGCCTGTGTTCGATATATGTATTTGAATGGGTACTCGGTAGGATTAAATTGTGCCTGTTAACCTTATAGCGCCCCACAGGCAGCTTCGGTTGTATACTCCCCAGGGACCTGAGAATGAAACTCGTGTGCACATTGATCCATTAATCGAGGTACGCTAATAATAACGTTGCGCTTTGAGCATGCTGCTGTGTGGTGTGACATACAGCGCAATATAAATGGCATTATTAGTCTTGTTGATGTTGTTGTTGTTGTTGTTGTTAAAGTGGTTGGTGTTCCATGTTATCTTGTCACATTGTTTTACTCTCGTTTGTTAATGACATCCTATCAATTGAACCTGTTGGGTGTAGACCGTTATGCGCAAGATCATTTTATAGCGTATTGCTTAATGTAAGAAAATCCATAAAGTAACATTTACATCCAAGGTAATGTAAGGGGAAATGATAGAAAATATGATTTTACTGTCATAAAACCAGCAAATCATTCAGCATCATTTCTGACATCCTTTCTTTATCCTGAAAAAAACCAGACCTCCGGGGAAGCATGACGAGAAAAACCGAAATCCCCATTCCTGGACATCAAAAAGTTTCCAACATAAAACATCAATATCTTTCTTCATCATCTGATACAACGAGAGCCCGAAGGTGTTTCCGTCTCTCATAATCACCGCCGCCATCTTGAAGTTGCTGTCATCATCATCTTTGGCTGCTGTCAATGACTGAATCTCCATGGAACGGCAAAATGGCTGTCAAAATATAACCGTGCTTTGAAGTAGGGGCCCTAAACCTTGAACTGGGCAATAAAAGAATGTAATGTCATTTGGAGGACTGCTACTAAATTTATCAGCAGATTGCCACTCCGGAAGTCTCGTTCATGTAATGCTATTTTGTGATATCGAGAGACGACAGATTATCCAGGCAACGCGGAGTAAATGATGTTAGTCGGACAGGAGAATTATTGTTCTGGCAGAACGTGATTCATGTATTTGGGTTATATCCAAAGCTCGGCGAGGCAAACATATCTTTGGCACCTGTGAAAATCAACAATGACAGGAACCATCTAAAATGATGCCAACTTTGCGATTGTGTCCCGTTTGATGAAGGCGCTGAGCGGAGAGCTCTTTTGCCCGCACGACTTACACAGAAGAACACATTGTATATGGGGAGAGCGTCACTGGAATAAAACAAATAATAATTATTTGAGTAAGGATTTTTGAAATGTTAAAACCGATGCGAAGTCGGGACGGATGACTCTTTGGGGGTCAACAAGTCTGTCTGGAACAGTGAACGGGACGCACACGGAAACAATGGCTCTGAAAGGCAGAAATTTGTGGATTTGGTCAGATCCACAGCTCGGAAAACTTATCTTTGGCTGCTGTTAAAATCAACAATGACATGAACCATCTAAAATGAGGCCTAGGTTCCGGTTGGATGAGACCTTTGTCCAATAGGCAGCTGAGACTGTAAATTCCACAGGAAGCTGATTATGAAAGAATTACAATTATGTAGCTACACGAACATCGGGTATTATTATCATCATCATCATTATTATTATTATTATTATTATCATACAGGTTAAAATAGATAAATGTAGCAAAGATGGTTTGGATGATCCTGGCACAGTCAGGCTGGTAAGACTCATCGTCAGCTCAGGGCCCTTGTCCCCTCTACACTCAGCCCAGACTGCGAATGGGACTTCTCCCAGGAAGTGCTGCCTAGTCGAATTATTGTTATTGGCATGGGATATACAATGTGAAAAGTGACATGGGTGATCGAATACAACTTGACCAATTATCGATTACGTACATAGTCATGCCTAACCTAAGGACACGTTAAAGTTTATACTTACTTCTCTTTAGTGGATATTTCACATAAAATAATTCCTTTCTCCTGAAACTCCACCCTTTTCTTAAGAAAGCATAATGTAGAGATAATTGCTTACTGGAGTATATTTATTGTGTATATTTTGCAAATTTCCCTTCCCCGTTATTACCAAGTACAACCCACCTCATGTGTGATTTACTGTAGCTAATTTATAAACAAGACCATGTGTTAGCAATACTAGGCGTGTTAGGTGAGTATCACGATAATGAAATACCTCGTGTGTCGACTCCAATCCTGGGATGGTAATTATAGAAGCACGATAAGGATTTGTCTGGATCTGGAAAAACAGCGCGACAACGTCATAAACGCAGCTATGACGACACGTATGAATGTGTCTGCTTGGTGCTATTGTTGATACTGTTGGTGTCGAACTGGTGTTGTTCAACTAATGTTTTGAACATCAATATACATTACAGATAAGTAAAAAGCCCATCGTATCGGGTTCAGTTCCTTCGTAATCCGTCTTGTGCTGAAGAATGAATCTGTTTTTATGCCGCTGTTCCGGGAATAGGATGACAGAATGTGCTTCACACGTTGTAAAATTATGGGGAATCGAACCTGGACCTTCGGCGTTACGAGAGAACGCTTTGTCCACTAGGCTACCCCAACGCTAAAATAGGCCCCCTGTACACAGCATTACTAACAGGCTCCCTTATAACATAGGTCGTAATAACATCAATAAGTTAATGATGTGTTTTTAATGTTGGATTAAGAAAGTTTTAAACTTTCAAGTCTGTGTTCTGTGTCGTCGATCTTCAACGGCTTGATTAAACCTCCATGTTCAAGAGTATTTTAAATAATTTAATTCAACGAAAAATTGATAAAAACGCGTGATCTATCAAAACCGGCGCCACTCAGGATTTTAATAAAAAATACGCCATACATTCCCCTCCTAATCAAGAAAGAATCGTCATATCAGTGTCACAAGTATAATCCAACGTAAAATTCACACTTACTGCAAACAGAGTCTTTACGATCGGAAACAATATTAAATAAACGGGAGAGAGCTTTTCGGGTATTTTCATAACTCAAGCAGATGGTTTATGACATGCTGTTAAATTATCCTTAGTGTTTGAGTTAATATTTAATGAATCCGCGAGCCACGGTGATTCTCGAATAATGAACGCGTCCTGTCAACGAATTATCAGTACCATAATTGTCAAGGTCGAGTGGTTTGTTGCTGGGAATCCGACTCTGACATTTAGCCGGCGCAGCGTATAGCTTCAATCCGTCTTAAACAATCCAACAAAAAGAATTTAGTTTTAAATATTAAAATCCCATTTTGAAATAAAATGACATGCATTTTGAAAAGAAATAAAGATAAGTGACGAAATTTTGTTTTCAAGGATTCCTATTTTCTAACTATGAAGACAGGGCTTGCAACCATCGGAAGATATATATCGTACAACTTATGTACAAATATGCGTGATTATAATCATCTATATTATCTTGTCATCAGTTGCATGTCCGACGTCCAAATGCAACCAAAGATCTAGAATACCATTACAATATTAAGGTCGACTAGTATTTCCAGGAAACCAAACGGGGCATTCAACAGAACGTCTGCAAATAAACAGCCGGCAAAAGAAAGTTGGTTGGTTGGTTGGTTGGTTGGTTGTTTAACGCCGCACTCAGCAAAAACGTAAACACCCATGTTAGATGGCAGCTATAAATGAAATAAATATGAAATAATGTTTTTAATTTGTTGGTCAAATCCAATTTTCAAATTTATGTTTCTTTTGCCTGTTCTTTTTTTTTATTATACCTAGTTATGAGCAGAAACTATGCTACTGACAACTAATTATTAAAAAAGTAATTCATAATTGGATTTCAGTGGCACCTGCCCAAAACGTTCATATAGACACAATTACACATACAACAATTTAATTCTGCTTGCAAAATATATTTTCAACTGTCTCTAAAAATACTCATATACTTTGTTGGCATTAAGACGTTGTTAGGAAAACATTTTACATAAGCGTATTTATTACGATAACTGCTCCTTTTTGTGAGTCAGTTCATGGAGACTGGCTGAAACTACAGGAGCATTTTATATGAAAGAACAAAAACGAAAACAGTCAATGGTGATATAGTTCTAAATACTTTAAACGTTCTTTGCGCCAACTTCCATTTCTCTTTTCTTCTGTATAATGAAATGACGTTTGTTTCAGTTTTCTTAATTTTTCGTACTTCATGCATGCTTTTAATCAGATTAACTGCTGGAAATGAATACGACTCGCATTAATTTTGACACTGTGTCGTTTTCTAGACAATAAACGCAGCTATTGCATTCTTCTGGGACGGAAACCCTCCAAAAAAGAGCGCCATTATGAATGGATAAAATCTAACCATTTCAGACAGGAGCAGGTTAAGATTTTTGTACATGCCATAAGGGATTGCAAAACGACCGTAAAAACGAAAGAGACATCGGCGATATCGCAAAGTAAATAAAACCAAAAAAGCACTTTCTAATAAAGTTTGGGATATGATCCGGGCTTTTTCGTTTGAAGTTCTCGTTTCCTCCTTAAAGTTAAGTGTCGTACACTTGTGCGCTTTCAGTATGATACCTAGATCTTTTTAAAACTATCATCACCCAAACATCCCGTCTCTCGGAGTCTTAAATCAAATTTCGCAGACGCGAGAGTCGAAGGGAAACGGCTATCCTAACAACTATCGTTATAGGCATATGGGTCTGATAAGGCCTGAGACGGTCGTGAATGAGTGTAAAGTGTCTTGTCTACAATTAAAGCATGGGCCTCCTAGGGCAACGATGTGAGGAGTTTTCGAGGCTTGATGACGTGATGTGTCGTCATGGTGATCCATCATGGCGGCCGCAGGGGAGATGGGTGTTTGGGGATGCTCTCCAAGTACTGTTTTCCCCTCGTCGCTCTTTCTACTGGGTGATTTATCAACAGCTATTAAAATTGGAGGCATGGTGAGAATAGCAAGTGCGCATGCTAGATAAATTAAGTCCCTCGTTCTCACTTCGACATCCAGAAAGAGGCTCGTTTATTAGGTAATATGAGCTCAAACGTTTGACTCACTTTCGCGAGGTCTTCTGCACCAAGACGTCTTCATGTCCGTACCAACGGGTGTCAGGGCTTCATCCTTAGAATTCTGAAAATATCTGAAAATGATGTTGGGTTTAAATAATAAGGGAAAGATGAGTACGATGAAATCACACCAGGGACATTTTTCAAAGTAAATATCTGTTTGTTGAGTTAATATAATTTTATAAACAACAGTGTACAAGTCTACTGAGGAGATCCCCGGAACCCACTGGTCTGGTGTTGGTCCTGGTTAGGAGTTTGGGGAAGAGACGACTATCATAGAGTAAGTGGTCGTATACTCCACTCAAACACACCAACACATATACACAAACACATCAACATACACTTATATACACGGACATAAACGAATAAAGACACAGGCGCGCGCTCTCCATCTGTCTCTGTGTGTGCGTGCGTGCGTGCGTGCGTGTGTGCGTGTGTGCGTGTGTGTGTGTGCGTGCGTGTGTCTGTGTGCATCTCCCTTTTTCTGTCTTTGTATTGACGTCTATCTGTTTGATGTCTGCGTCACTGTCAGTAGAAGTATGGGTCTGCGCCTCAGTCTGTAGAAGTATGGGTCTGCGCCACTGTCAGTAGAAGTATGGGTCTGCACCACTGTTTGTAGAAGTATGGGTCTGCGCATCAGTCTGTAGAAGTATGAGTCTCCGCCTTAGTCTGCAGAAGTATGGTTCTGCGCCACTGTTTGTAGAAGTATGGGTCTGCGCATCAGTCTGTAGAAGTATGGGTCTGCGTCACTGTTTGTAGAAGTATGGGTCTGCGCATCAGTCTGTAGAAGTATGGGTCTGCGCCACTGTCTGTAGAAGTATGGGTCTGCGCCACTGTTTGTAGAAGTATGGGTCTGCGCATCAGTCTGTAGCAGTATGGGTCTGCGCCACTGTCAGTAGAGGTATGTGTCACCGCCACTGTCTGTAGAAGTATGGGTCTGCGCCTCTGTCTGTAGAAGTATGGGTCTGCGTCACTGTCTGTAGAAGTATGTGTCTGCGCCACTGTCAGTAGAAGTATGGGTCTGCGCCACTGTCTGTAGAAGTATGGGTCTGCGCCACTGTCAGTAGAAGTATGGGTCTGCGTCACTGTCAGTAGAAGTATGGGTCTGCGTCACTGTCCATAGAAGTATGGGTCTGCGCCACTGTCTGTAGAAGTATGTGTCTGCGTCACTGTCTATAGAAGTATGGGTCTGCGCCACTGTCTGTAGAAGTATGTGTCTGCGTCACTGTCTATGGACGTATGGGTCTGCGCCACTGTCAGTAGAAGTATGGGTCTGCGCCACTGTCTGTAGAAGTATGGGTCTGCGCCACTGTCTGTAGAAGTATGGGTCTGTGCCACTGTCTGTAGAAGTATGGGTCTGCGCCACCGTATGTAGAAGTATGGGTCTGAGCCACCGTCTGTAGAAGTATGGGTCTGCGCCACTGTCTGTGAAGGTTTGGGTCTGCGCCACTGTCTGTAGAAGTATGGGTCTGCGCCACTGTCTGTAGAAGTATGGGTCTGCGCCACTGTCTGTAGAAGTATGGGTCTGCGCCACTGTCTGTAGAGGTATGGGTCTGCGCCACTGTCAGTAGAAGTATGGGTCTGCGCCACTGTCAGTAGAAGTATGGGTCTGCGCCACTGTCAGTAGAAGTATGGGTCTGCGCATCAGTCTGTAGAAGTATGGGTTTGCGCCACTGTCAGTAGAAGTATGGGTCTGCGCCACTGTCAGTAGAAGTATGGGTCTGCAGTGGTAACAATGTCCCACTTGTCTGGCTGTATGTCATCCTGCCCCGAGGTCATGGTTCCCTGCCCATGTTCAGTCCACGTCTAGACTTTGTACAAAGTGCCACGTGGACACTTGAGACATCCATGTGTAACTAGTGCTACACTGACATACATCATAACACGTTGGCAGACAAACAAAGTGGGCTTTGAATGACTTGAATCAAACTTGCAAGACAGCCAATTGGCCCGATAATACATGAAGCAGTCTGGTACATTTTCAGCGAACATTAACAATGCAATGTAACGTGAAGGCCGCTGTGAACAGTGTTTCACTTACTATGGGAGTCAAAGCTTGATGTGGGAAGGAAAGGGATGCAGGTCTGAGACGTTTGCCATTTTGGTGAAACCCAAGAAGCATAATCAGGGGCATCTTCCTGAGGCAAGCGTGTCCACTACCCTATATCAAAGCCTAGTAGAAACAAGTCTTTGATAAAAAGGTTAGTGACGCTCTTGCCTCCGGAAGATGAATCAGGTGGAATCTGGGATCCGAACCCACGATCACTGAATCATGGCATACCTTTGACGACTGGGCCACCCATGCCCCTGCAATATTAGACATACATATAACAAGACAAGGTATAGCAATAGTCATCTTTTATAATACATAGAGATTATTAGCTGCGTGTTATAATAATCGACGTTTGATCGTAATTTCCCACCATGAAGTAACTTTATAAACCGCGTATGAATACAGTGACTGAGTGAATCGCCCAATTTATCATATAGTCAAAACTGATTTACAGACATCTTTGTCCAAATGATCAATCACCCACATCACATAATCAACCCAATCTAAACTTATTTGGAACGTGAGACACCAGTCTTATTAAGCAGTGAATCAATACATAGAGATAAAAAGTAGTTCCTGCTTGGTGACTTTATTTGCATATTTATCGGATAGTGATACCAAGTTTATCAAATTATTTTATTTTGTATCGATAACAATATCCACATATGATACATCAGTTTCCGTAATCTCGGTATTTAAGCATTTTTTTAGAATCTGATTAATGTCCATATAGACACAACGGAGTATATATCCCACGTCTAAATAGGAAATCAATTAAGCCTTAAACATGTGCTCTGCAGTTGATGATATAATGAGGACACAGTCTGTCGGAATTAGTTTCACATGTACGGGTCCATTGTTATATCTTCCATCAAACGTTAATCTGAATATTTACTGCATCAAAACATGATATAAGTTATTTCTTTGTGACACCATGACACTGTCAACCGACAAAAATATATTCCAATTATGTTCGGTCCCACCATGGACCCAACATATATCGTATTAAGTGCTGATGCAAAAGTTTTAATGTTTTGGACATGACACATGTTTCGCTTTAATAACTAGTTATTTCTTTAGTATTCATGCAAAAGGTTTCACCATTAATGTTTTAGTTTGGAAGTGCAATCACATACCTCAATTAGTTTACGTGAGCAATAAATACAACACTACAATCGCCTGTTGTGAATCACAACTTTAAAATAGGTCTGGTGTTTCAAAACGAATTCCTGTGAAATAATGTAAGGGACATTGTCGCGGGTTTGCGTTTTCACGTTTTCGGGCATGTTTGAAAGCTCATCAAAGGTCGAAATTGCACGAATGTGAGTATGTGATAATGTCCTTTACAGTATTCCATACTTTCTCGCTAATATAATTATTTAAACAAATTGTAATAAAAACGGTTTAAAAACGGAATCACTCCACTTGGATATATAGAAAAATGTTGTTTCGTGTTGTATAGATAAACAGGACACATGCAATAAATTATATGATAAGTATGTTTCAAAGTAGTCTGCCATGCAGAACGACCCGTGAAGATCAGAGATAGAATAGGTCTTCAGTAACCCATGCTTGCCGTAAAAGGCAACTATGCTTGTCGTAAGATGCGACAAACGGGATCGGGTAGTCAGGCTCGCTGACTTGGTTGATGCATGTCACCGTATCACAATTGCCTGAATCGATGCTCATGATATCAATCACTGGATTGTCTGATCCAGACACGATTATTTACCGACCGCTGTCATATAGCTGGAATATTGCTGAGTGCGGCGTTAAACAACAAATAAAATCATGCAGTCCCTAAAACAAATATTTACAATATAGCCCATGCAAGTTTATTAGTTGGCAAGTCTAGATTTCTGCATTTTAGGTTTCTAAAAATGAAGAGTCTCTGGTTTTTATTTCATTATATTTTATTAAGATAAGTTTTTCTTATAACATATTTTCATTTGAGAAACGATAAGTGAGTTTAGCTCAACAGCATTGCTTGGTATTGGTGTACGGCACGGTCACCTGTTAAACTGGTCCTTGAATGTCTTCTTCGTGTAACTCAAGAATATTCAAACTCTATGACGGCTGTCTGTAAGTAATCGAGTCTGGTCCAGACAATCTCGGTGTATCGATCATGAGCATCGATCTACAGGATACGATTACATGCATCAACCAAGTAAGCGGATCTGACCACCCGATCCATGGTTGACCAATGGGTTGCTGAAGACCATTTCTAACTCGGGTCGTCAAGGCGAAACATAAAATTCTGGTAACAGAATGTGCATCGCACGTTTTATGAATATAGTGTTGAATTAGGGGTAGTTAATAAAATTAATATATATCAGTAATTTTATTGATAAGGTTCCCGTTTGCACCATATCCGCATATAATAGCTTATCCTTGCATAATTATTGATATTGTAAACCATGACCCCAGACACAGTGATCCCTAACCGTCAAAAACAGTTATTTTATTTGATATAGAAAACAATGCGACCAGATTTTGGCACTTCAATACAGTTCATAAACTGATTGGGCGACAAGTACGTCTGGGCAATTCTGTCTGCCCGTGGACACAGATACGCTTTCAAATATAACATCTGACAATGGAACTCGCCTATACACTTGAGTCATTGGTCATCGCCAAATTGGATCAATTTCGCCAGTGCTATTGACATCGTGTCAGAGTTTGGGCCACCTTTAGACCACTGACTGTCAAACTGTCAGATTTGTTAATGAAAATTGCTTTGGTGATTTCTCAATCTTTCCACAACAGCGTCCTCTGCCAATTGTTGATATAGCTTTATCAAACAAGAGCCATGTAAGACTCCACTGAACTATTTGCAAATGTTGTTGATGACAAATGTATATTTTAATGGGTTACGCATAGTTGCGATTGCAATTCGTTAAAATAAAGTACAATTAAAGAGCAATGTATGGAATACTGGAAGGGGCATTATTGTGATTTCGCCATCTTGGTGGTAAAAAATACCGGAAGTGCGAAAACACGTTGATTTAAACCAGACAAGCTATACATGTTGTATGGCTTCAGATTAATTATCCATGTGAGTGAGTGTAGTATTACGCCGCTTTAGGAACATTCCAGCTTTAAGGACTAGGCTACCCCACCGCCCCTGTCCATGTGAAGTAAGTTGTTCGAAGTTACTTGTTTATTATTAATTCATGACGCCAACACCAGAGAATTAGCAGTCTCGATTATCCAGCGAAACAGATTCCATAGAGCGTAAAAGGCAAAATAGTGATGGAAATTATATGAACGGATAACTGAAAATAAAGGATGACACCAGGTTTTCGCTAAAAGGTTAAGCATGTCCTGCTCTAAAGATAGCACTCGCCACTCACAGAATTTTCATATGAAAGTAGGAATTTGTTGTTGCCAAAAGCCGCACCAGCTGTACTCCTGTATTACCAGACAATTTTGTTGTAAGTTTCGTGAAAACAGTTTCAGTCATGCGTTGAAAACACAACCAAGGAAACGAGGATGTCGAAAGACGTATACCCGTTAAACAGAAACTTGCGCATGCGCTGTGACCAGATGTTACAACACATGGGCCCAGAATGTGACAAAACGCGAGAAAATGGAAAAGAGAACATTTAGCGTTTTGTAGTTTTGGGGAAGCTAATTTGGCAGGCTGAAGTTGGAAGTTTGCGAAGCTTGGCACAATGTCCAAATTTTTGTCCGGATACTTTTTTCAGAATCCCTTATCTATGGCTATCAGTATTGCTTATGATTCGTCACTGGCAGTGTTTCAGTATGTGTGTGTTTCATAAATGGGTAACACCAATTACTCAGTCAAACAGCGACCGTTGTCGTTGTGCCAAGATTGAGTATCCAGGTTAGGTCTGTTTCTCCTTACTCCAACAAATTCGTTTGTAAGAAAAATTCAAAACGGCATCAAGTATATTTTCCTAACAATGAATATATGTGGTATATGTTCGTCTGGACTGTTTTTTTAAATGTTGAATTTTTTTACTAGCCATTTGCAAAAACCATTTTTTCAAAACGAGGGCACAACGAATCGTGGCAATCGCGAACACCTGGTGTCATTACATAATTCTCACCAATACAGAGCTCCAGATAAGCTTTTGGTGTTGTGGGTATTTTACCCATGCATTTTACAATCATTGGGTATCAATAATTCTATCTGGGTATTCAAATTTCTGTTACCCACTAGTTTTTACACATGTGGGTATTTAAGTTAGATGTTTAAAAACACTAGTCATCCAGTCCCTGCAAACTGGTCTCGTGTGGGTTCGAGAGCTCTAGAGGACTAAAAAATACCACAAGAAAGTGTGATGGCAAATGATCATGATATAACTGTCATCGTGGAGTTAGGCAAGATTGCGGAATGCCCGTTCATAATTTCAAAATAAGATACTGATTTGCTAATCGAATAGCAGGGTTACTTCACAATATTTTGATGATAAGCACAAGTTTTATTTTTGTAGCGTATCTGTAATGTTCGTTGCGTATTTGATACGCTTGGATTTTATTTTACTGCGTATTTCTGATGCGTATTTTACGCAGATAAGCAGCTTATCTGGAGCTCTGCCAATATTTTGCCTTTTAAGCCCAGTGAAATCTGTTTCGGCAAATAATTGAGACTGGTTATTCTCTTTTATATTTTCATGATAACCACCTTTGTTTCATATTAAATTGCCTCCCATAGACACAGGGCGGATCCAAAGTAAAGCCGTGGTCCAATTTGTCGAAAATCGCACAGCGGCATTGAGCCCTGGAAGGACAAAAGTACACTGAACTCTTTTTGTTATTCTTTCATGTGTGTCAAGAGAAATTATGTAAATACACATTATATTTCAAGCTACTTAAACCTTTTAAAAATTCTCTAAAAAGCTATTAATTACTTTTCTGTCATCTCCGAACTCATATCACCTATAGGTGCGAGAGGAGTGTGCATGTTTAAGTTGTAGTTTTAGAGTAAGTATTGCTGCTGAGCGCCCCTTTTAAACAATATTCCACAATACAATATCGCGAGATATGGAGAATGGGCTACACGGTTATGCCAAAGTCTTCCCTACTGCAGTGTTCTTGCACACACACAGCGTGAGTGAGTGAGTGAGTTGGGTTTAACGCCGCTTTTAACAGTATTCCAGGTACTGTTACAGTGGTGGCACGTGGTCCTGTGCCCAGCGCACAGATCACTTATCGGCAGCTTGACTCCTGAGAGTTTCTAGGGCTTCGGTCCTGCCCCACACTGAAGCACATGTACCACATGTGGTGTCCCCTTTGGCAAGTGACTTTGTTCGAAATGTGCCTCTGTTCAACCAGCAGTGAGTGGGTACCCGGTAGGATGAGATGGTAATGTGGCTGTTAACCTCCTAGCGCCTCACAGGCAGCTTGGGTTGTATACTCCCCAGGGAGCTGAGAATGAAAATCGAGTGCTCACTGATCCATTGACAGGTGTAATAATGTAAGCGCCATGAGCTGGTATGGAGTTTGGCGTCATACAAATGGACTCATTATTATTAAACAAAACCAGTTTGCATATCATGAACGATTCTGTCTGGTATTTTGAAGACGACATGAATTGATACAATAAGTGAGTGAGTGAGTGAGTTAGATTTAACGCCGCTTTTAACAGTATTCCAGTTATATCGCGGCGTGTCAGCTTAATGTGGGATGAAAGCCCTAAGTGATGCAGGTCTCAGACATTTACGACTTCGGTGAATCCACGAGCACGGGTATGGTGTTGACAAACCTAGAAACATAATCGGAGCGAAACGGGATTCGAACCCAGAATCATAGGCTTCTGGCGTGCCCAAGGGACGCAACTCTGCACAGCGAATCGCGGCGCCCTTAGACGACTGGGCCACCGGTACCCCCGCACATAGAGAGAAGTGAGTGACTTAGTGTATCAGTGATTTGGGTTTATCCCAAGTTCAACAATATGTTTAAAGGAGAAGCGTGAATACAGAAATCTGCCATCACAATTGAAACAGCTTCCTCTTTTGCCCTGCCTGGTCGAAGAAAGTTCACCCGGAGAGCGGAAGGTCGTGGTTCGAACCCAGGCCGCGTCATACCAAAAGACGTTAAAAAATGGTATTTGTTGTTACCCTGCCTAGCGCTCGGAATTATGAGGCTAAAACAAGGACTGGTCGGCTGGGAGTCAGTATACTGTGTCTGAGTGGGGTATTCATGTTAAACTGCGTCATGGTATCTCAGTGGGCTGACACTATAAATCGGCATCAGTGCATGCACGTCGCTATATAAGCGCAACAATCATGGACGCCGCGTTTCACACCATTTCACTTTACCTTGTGAATGAGAGTCATTAGCTCTGTCGTAGCATGGTATTCCAAACATCATATTTGTTAGTAGGTAAAGGTCTATCATTTCAAAGTTATTTATAACAGTAACGCCTTATCATGAACTTTAAATGGAGCTCTCATAATCTTCCTACTAGATGTGAAGCGAATAGTCTCAATTCCAGTGTAACTCATCTGTGTCTGAGGGTGTTCATTTTACTCGGATGCTAGCAGCAATCTTCATAAGAAAGTTCTCGAAATAGCTTTACGAGAAAAAACAAAACATTGCTTGTTTAATTCTTATTAGTTAAAAATCAATACTTGTGGGCTTTTTTATTTCGAGTTATCTTGGAATTTCATTGATGTAATGTTATCAGTAAAGTAATAGACAAAATGCGCCAGGATTTAACTAATTTCTCTAAATCGTGTTGTTGGGTCAACTCTTAATCTGCTAGGGGCGGTCGGGTAGTCTAGTGGTTAAAGCGTTCGCTCGTCACGCCGAAGACCCGGGTTCGATTCCCGACATGGGTACAATGTGTGAAGCCCATTTCTGGTGTCCGCCGCCGTGATATTGCTGGAGTATTGCTAAAAGTGGCGTAAATCCATACTCACTCACTTAATTGGCTAACTGAACTTATAAATACTGAACTTTCTATCTCAAAATAATTACTATCTGTAAACTTCCTTTGTGGACGTCGGTCATCTTTGTTTGGGAGATATTGAAAAGTCATCTAACCATCTTATTGTTATTTTATTTCGTATTTTGTTTTGTTTGCCTCTTTTGGATACATCAAACTGCTGTTAATGTCCGTCTTTTTTAAACTTTGAGCGTCTCTAAATTGTTCAATCTTCAACGGGGAAATTAAATAGGAGTGTGTTCTTCTAAATTTCATGCTGAAAACGCTTTGCACCTCATCAGGAAATGAAAATCCGTAAAAAAAATCTTGAAATTACACCTAGCTTGAAAAATAACGCCTTTATCTGAAAGAATCTTTTATGTTATCCTCTTGAAGGATACATACAAGAAATACATCGCCTTGTTTGAGGAGAACTTTTTGTTGGAAGAAAGAGGGGTTTTTCCATAAAACTATTTCAATATAATGTCAGCTGTTTAGCATTGCTGACATAACTATGAGCTTGAATGTACGTCCATCGACAGCTTCTTAAGGAAAATAGAATTTAAGTGAGCATCGCTCCTGTTACACTGTACAAAATCATCTGGATGAAAAGTCCAACATGGTCATTTTGATTTTTTTGGGTGAACTCTTTTTGACGCATTACAAAATCTTTGAAGATCAGATGATAGAGTGAGAGTTTATCGGGAATCATTTTAACAGCTGAAGTTGTTTCCCTTAATTTTTAAAAGAATATGAGTTTGGTGTGTGTGTGTATTTTATAAATAGCATACATTCTTCCGCAATAACACATATAACATTTAAATAAATATTTCAAAAGAACATTCCTCTCAAGATAATAGAATTCAAGAAGGTATGTCGAATGACAGTAAGAAGAACTAGGACCTGTATTATAATGCTATAATTTGTCGCTTTGGTCGGGTGTTATGATGGGGTTTTTCATTTTACTGTTCATTTATCAGTCCTATACATATTGGGATATTCAGTTTCAATATCATAGCATTCGGATGAAATATGCAAAGGAATGTACGTCGCCCAAATACTTGTTGAGAATTTTACTTTGAGAATAAGAAAGGTCCAGTCTGAGAAATATTTGTAATACAGAGGGTTGTATACATCCAAGGAAGCTGAGAATAGAAACAAAACTGGTTCATTGGCCGGGGTAATAACATGCAGTGCCGTGAGCATTCATTTGTTAAGTTGAATGACGCATTGTAAATAGGATTATCATCATCATCGTCGTCGTCGTCGTTGTTGTTGTTGTTGTTCGTTGTTGTTGTTGTTGTTGTTATTATTATTATTATTATTATTATTATTATTATTATTATTTATGCATAATATTCAAACCTGATTTTTTTAGCCCGGAAAAAAAGTCAGTTAAAACCAACCTTCAAACTTTAACACCCGTCTTCATCTTAAAATTGTCTTTCCTTTTTCAGAGCAAGGAATCATAGATCAGATGCAGTCGGAGCAGGGTACCGTCGGGCTGATTAAGTGCTTATGTTATATCTGATTCTTCTGCATGCCAGCAATCAAAGACTCTACACATCAGACATACCTTTCCTTTGTCTCGTAATGCTAGTATCGTGTTCTGCCATATTACCGTTATCGGGTCGCGATCTGCCGTCAAGCAATCTACCTCAACGTCATTACGACATCATATGTAGACCACGTGCATTGAAATGCCACAAATCGGTTCAAGGTACATGCTTACGTGTCACAAACGTTTCTATCAGTTCTTGCGCCCTGACAAGCGAACTGCTCACAATATGCGACTGAGCATGCTCCAGATTCCGGAAGTGTCTTCTAAAGTTTAGACTGCCGACTCTCGATGTCATCCGGTGCGGTGATGTCGTTAAGCGGTTGAAGATGGATGTGTAATGAAGTTGGTTTCGTTTACGTTTTTGTGTTTATTTAAAGAAAGCAAATATCTTGAGTAAATACTGTAAGAATTTGAATAAGTTTTAGATCCTCGGAAACGGATGATGACATTAAAAAATGTGTTATCTTTTTGGAATTGAAATAGAAAAGTAACATCATCAAAATTGAATTATATTCTTTGTGATGTGAATGACATCAATCATTTCTAGATTCCATTCGGCCGGGAGTTATTTCATCTCGAACTCTCACTCACTCACTCACTCAAATTGATGCTGGTCAGGTTAGATGATTACCACTTTGATGAACACCCACGAGCACGGGAATGGTGCTGACAAACCTAGACAAACTTTGTCTATAGCATACAGTCGCGTCCTGATATAAATAGTTCTGCTTCAAAATATATGTAAACAGAAATAGCTGTATGAAAATATCATCAGTTGTATATTCCATCAAAGGCGTAAGTTTGTTTACAATGTTTACATATGATACCCTCTTCTACACAGATCTCATATTCTAAAGTTAACAAACACACGTGCATTATCGTCAAAATGTTACAAACAAATAGCTGAAACATAAAACAAATAGTTGAAACATAAAACAACGGTGAGCATTGTCCGAACACCAACTGTTGGAAATGTCATGCAGCAAAGAAGAATGCTTTTGGAATTTGTCTTTAATTTGTAAAAACACATCAGCCACACGATTAGGCGAAATTTAAAACTGCGGAAGACTGATTGATGAATCTACATGAAGGGTTCACGCAGCTTCCGGCGGGATGTAGCTGCAATGTATCTGGAAACAGTAAATACCAGTCTGTCTCCCAGACCCTTGAGAATACATTATAAAAAGGAATCCGTCTCAAGTCTAGAATTACTTGGAAAGTGTAGATTGCCTCTAAGCATTGTTCTGTGCTCCATTTGAATATATATTTTTTATTTAATACATATATATTTTTAAATAAGATAACTTTATTTTTAAGACTTAATGTTACTCTATTTCAATACGTACACTTCATCCTTTCCTGTAATATATATGTTTAATTTTTCTTCGTGCTTAGTTATTATGGGCCAGTAAAGCCTGCTGGGCCAAGGTGCAGCCATTCGCTTTGGCGAGTTGGGTTTAACGCCGCTTTGAACAACATTCCAGATTCATCATGGCGTGACCGCCTCCGTGGTAGAGCGTCCGCCCGGAGAGCGGAAGGTCCGGGGTTCGATCCCCGGCCGCGTCATACCAAAAGATGTTAAAAGATGGTACTTGTTGTTACCCTGTCTGGCGCTCGGCATTAAGGGGCAAAAACAAGGACTGGTTGGCTCGGAGTCAGTATACTTTGTCTGAGTGGGGTATTCATGTGAAACTGCGGTATGGTATCTCAGTGGGCTAGCACTATAAATCGGCATCAGTCCGGACTAGTACAAGCAGCCACACACACACGTGCATGCACGTCGCTATATAAGAGCAATAATCTTGGACGCGACGTTAAACCCCATTTCACCTCACCTTTATCACGGCGTGGCAGCTTGATGTGGGAGGAAAGCACGAAGTGATACAGGTCTTAGACATTTACCACTTTATTAAACCCACGAGCATAAGTCTGTTGATGGCAAACCTGATAAACCGGGGTTCGAACCCTCCCTAAGAGGTTTCTGGTGTGATCAAGGGACGCATCTCTGAGCTGCGAGTCGCGGAACCTTAGGCAGCTGGACTACCCTTCCTCCATATTAATGCATAAAGATGTTTTAGGTAAACATGTTTAGAACAGAAGTGTATATTTGTCTTCTTGCTTGGTTATCATGGGCCAGTGTAGCCTGGTGGTCCAAGGCGCAGCCATTCGCTTTGCAGAGTAGTGGCCCTTAGTCGCGACAGAATCCGCTGATCGCGGGTTCTAATCCCAGTTTCTGTCCGATTACGACCCTTGGTTTAGCAACATAACGTCCGTGCTCGTGGGACTTTTAACCAAACATCATCACGTTCCTGTATCAGGGTCCTTTAACATGAAACCGCTACCCTATGTAGTGAGTGAGCGAGTGAGCGAGTGAGTGAGTTTGGTTTTACGCCGTTTTTAGCAATATTCCAGCAATATCACGACGGGGGACACCAGAAATGGGCTTCACACATTGTACCCATGTCGGGAATCGAACCCGGGTCTTCGGCGTGTCGAGCGAACGCTTTAACCATTAGGCTACCCGACCGCCCCTACCCTATGTAACTGAGAAACCGTTTAACGAACCTTGCCGGTAGATCCGATTTCACACACAGAATACAGTATGAACAAATGAATGTTTTTTCGGCCGCCATCAGTAGTGCGTCTAGTTCAGATGTAAATTCTTGGCCGGGCAGACTAGTGGCCGACTGCATGAACATCGAGGCACGCCGACGGGATAAAATGCGCCTGATCACACATTTGTACCACCTAATAACCATTCAGTCGACAAACATGGGCTGCCTTGGGCTGTTGTGGGGAAGACGTTAATTATAAGTAAGATTCCAGATTTATCTGCGCAGCGATTCCCAAATGCTTTATGCACAAACATCTTTTATTAAAACAAAGCAGACCGATGAATTCTAAATACTCACAAGTCTTTACTGAACAGGTCAATCTCATCGTCATACTTTAATATGGAGCAATGGTGGCCCAGTCGTCTAAGGCACCAAAACTCGCCGTTCAGAGTTGCGTCCCTTGCGCACACCAGAAACCTATGATGGAGGGTTCGTATCCCGGTTTATCAGGTTTGTCAGACCCATACCCGTGCTCGTGGGTTTAATAAAGTGGTAAACGTCTAAGATTTGCATCACTTCGGTCTGTCCTTCCACATCAAGCTAACTGGAGTATTGTTCAAAGGCGTTACAAGCAACTCACTCACTCACTCATGGATTAATATACATGTGTACAAAAACATTTTTTTTATCACTTGTTTTTAATACCACTACAAATCCTGGAATCGAAAACCTTGTTAATGATGTTGAAACATTGTTAATGATGTTGAAACATTGTTAATGATGTTAAAACATTGTTAATGATGTTGAAACATTGTTAATGATGTTGACTGTTCAGTACGTGTCCTTGCGGGGCGGTCGGGTAGCCTAAAATTTAGTGGTTGAAGCGTTCGCTCGTCACGCCGAATGAGTGAAGCCCATTTCTGCTGTCCCCTGCCGTGATATTGCTGGAATATTGCTAAAAGCGGCGTAAAACCATACTCACTCGCTCCGAAACTGGAACACCGACTACTATATGATGGATGTTCCGCTGTAGCAAATGAGGTGTTGATGACAGAACCAGAACACCGAACACCATATGGCGCTCTGTAGTAGATGACCCCCGCGGCGAAGACCGTTATATTTGAGCGATGGCAATAAGTGTATTGCACTAACCGCTCCCTACCACAATACTGCCGTCATATTCTTCACATAGCCCCATCGGTTCCAGCCATCACAAGAATTCCTGGTAATCAGTACAATATAAACAAACCTCTTTGAAGGATTAAGTGGTTTTCAGGGGACAAACTTTCGCAAAATTCTATCCTATATGTTTTCGGCTTTAACGTTTTGTCCACTGTACGAGGTCGGATGAGAAATACAACTCCTCACTCGACCTCTTGGTGTACCGAAAATACTAGCGACAAAAACACATCTTTGAAATGACAGCAATCGACGTGATGGCAATGACAATTGTAATGATTTGCATTCAAAGTTGTTTTCCTAGCTGCGATTTTTGACATGAAAGGCGCGCCGCCATTTTGAATGTTTATTTATTGTCATTGTAGGAATATTACCTCCTTCAGTTGGAGGTTTTAGGTATCAGATTTATGTAGCATTCTGATTTATCTGTTCGCACAACATACAATAAGTGCTGGGTTGTTCTGCCATGTTTGGAAAATTAGTCTCATTTTTTATATCTTTTGTGAAGGTAGACACGATGATGTTTATTTGAAGGGTAGCAAAGGAGCTCTTTTTACCTCTCCACTCATGCGGGAGGATTAAAACCTGTCAATTTGTTTCTTTGATTTTTTGTCTTTATGCCAACAAGCGTAACATCCGTATGCATTATGTGTATTTCGCGAATTGACAGAAACCATTCGCGTGTATATGTCGAAAATATTTCCGTCATATGTTGTTACGTTTCTTTTTCATCAACAGGATTAAAGCAACAATTGTTATAAATTAAACTTGTCTTGAAGCGAATAATATGCGTCGCTACTCACTTGAAACATCGAATATTTAACATGAACAGACATTTTTTTAACCAGACCATGTATTAAAGTAGCCGGGGCCATAGTATAACAAGTAGTAGTAGTAGTAGTAGTAGTAGTAGAAGTAGTAGTAGTAGTAGTAGTCGTCGTTGTAGTAGTAGTACCAGTAGTAGTAGTAGTACCAGTAGTAGTAGTAGTAGTAGAGGTAGTAGTAGTAGTAGTTGTAGTAGTAGTACCAGTAGTAGTTGTAGTAGTATCAGTAGTAGTAGTAGTTGTAGTAGTAGCAGTAGAAGTAGTAGCAGTAGAAGTAGTAGAAGTAGTAGTAGTAGTTGTAGTAGTAGTAGTAGTAGTAGTAGTAGTAGTAGTAGTGTCGTCATAATATAACACCAAATACCAGACACTCACACCATATATCACACCACAAACACGCGCGCACACACACACTAACACATGCTTATAATTTCATAGGGGCGGTCGGGTGGTTAAAGCGTTAGCTCGTCACGCCGAAGACCCGGGTTCGATTCCCGACATGGATACAATGTGTGAAACCACACTCACTCACTCACTCATAATTTCATAAGTCTAACGTTTAAGCACAGAGTAACTATATAAATCCATCTTTAGTGCGTTTCGCAAAATCTCGCCCTGTTATAAAACACGATTGGCCAATTTTAGTTGTCAACAGATTAAATGATGCCCAATGTTTTATATTTTCAGAGATGAATCCCACTTAGGTCGTCAGTTACCGGTGTCGGTAACCTGCCACTTACCATGTGTTAATGGACGTTGCCTCCCCCGTGACTCCCCACGTAAGTAGTGGACAACGACTAAATGCCAGATGTTTGGCATAGCTTTACTGACAACCCTCGCTTCCCTGGTATCTGGTAGACTCAGGGTGTAGGACACGTGGATGTGTATACCATAGCCTTGCTCCAAGGCTGTACTGAAAGCAAAGTCCATGGATGTGTCGTAAACTGTCCTCCGGATAGGCAAGTCTAGATATGTGGATAGTACAAGGTCTCTTATAGGGACAACTTGTTCTTATTATTTACATAATCTGGAACTAGATTTAAACGAATAATTATTGCCTTAAACGACTTGTGCAAGTTTATGCATAACATTACGGCAGTATTCAATGCGGGTGTCGTTTCCTATACCAAAACGCACACTTCGGTCTAAATGGATCCTGGTTCTGCAACAACCGTAAAGCTAAGGTCAATGTTGTTAAAACGTGCAATATTTCAGCTATATAACGGAAGCCTGGAGTTTCGACCAGACAAACCAGTGAATAAAACATGAGCATTCATCCAAGACACAGAGCTTGACCACACGATCCGATTTTTGGGGACCTATTCTAAGAACAACAGAAAAAACACTGTCTTGGTCGAAGTTGAAGGTACCTACGTAACTTCTTCGAGTAAACCGATCTTCGACATAAACGAAAATGATAAATAAAGAAGGAATACGCAGGGACAATTTTTTTACTTCGAGACAACGTCAAAGTTCGACACAACGGTCGAACGGTATTTCGACCGGTATCAACGGTATTTCTAAAGCAGCGTAAAATCCGCAGCACCCACTAACCCATATGAGACATGACTGTGTCTCTTTAAATCAAAGCTCTAACCACTCATTCAAATTTGTCATCTGCTTATTGTATATTTAAGCAATTATCGAGACATTGGCAGTATTATCCGCCCCTTGTTAGACTGCCAAAAAATGTACCAGTTGATTGAAACAATCTGGCCCTCATTATAAAGTCGTTGTTTATGTATATGTTGATGTTGATTGACAAAATACATTACAAAACAACAAAGAAGACGACGACTTGTCAACACTAATGAAGTATAATAATAATAATAATAAAAATAATAATAATAAAACGAGTCCTTAGTTAACTTCAAACACATAATTTCCAACATTAAAGTATTTGCCTTATATGTGTTCTTACGGGTAAAAATCGTAACGCAAATGTGTGAGTGAGTGAGTGAGTTGGGTTTAACGCCGCTTTTAACATTATTCCAGTTATATCACGGCGTGTCAGCTTAATGTGGGAGGAAAGCCCGAAGTGATGCAGGTCTGAGACGTTTACCACTTCGGTGAAACCCACGAGCACGGGTATGGTGCTGACAAACCTAGAAACATAATCGGGGTGAACCGGGATTCGAACCCACAATCATAAGTTTCTGGCGTGTCCAGGGGACGCAACTCTGCACAGCGAATCGCGGCGCTTTAGACGACTGGGCCACCTGTGCCCCCAGTAACGCAAATGTGTGCGATGAAAAAATAAATGAGTATGGTTTTACTCCGCGTTTAGCCATAGTCCAGCAATATCACGGCGGGGGACACAAGAAGTGGGCTCCACTGTACCCATGCGGGGAATCAAACCCGGGTCTGAGGCGTGACGAGCGAACGTTTTAACCACTGGGTTACCCGACCGCCCTTCTGTAGGGAAAACATTGTTGTGTTTTCACCATCTTGGTGATAATAAATGTCGGAGGTGCGGAAACACGTTCATTTCAACCAAGTTTAACATGTTGCATGGCTTCAGATTATTTTTCCATGTGAGTGAGTCTCTGAGTGAGTGGTTTTACGCCGCTTTTAGCAATATCCCAGCAATATCACGACGGGGGACACCAGAACTGGGTTCCACTGTACCCATGCAGGGAATCAAACCCTGGTACTAGGCGTGACTGAGTGCAGGCTTTAACCACTGGGCTACCCCACCGTCTTTATGATACGTATCTACTCGGAAACAAAACAACTTTGACGTATTCGTAAACAGAAGCGTAACAGCCGTTTCATTAACGTCATATATACGACAGTATTTTGATATATGTGCTTGATATTTTGTATTAGTATATTGTTCGAGGACAAAGCCAAGGTTAACCTCAAGGCGACATTGATAATGTTCGCCAAACTTGATACCCAACACAGAAATCGCTCAAATGTACTTACGTTTACAAAGCAAATCGACTTTTGTAAGATAATTTCCCTGTTTTCAATATAATTAGATAAAGACTTTTTACATTTTCAACCTTAACAGATTAGGTTTAAAAAACTCTGACAACACGCTACCCCGATTCGACTCGATAATGAACTTTTTTCCCCTCCTTAACATTTGCAATCGCGTGGATTACACCATAATTGATGACAAATCTAAATAGACTTTGTTCCCCGGCACTAATTACATAGACGACAGGCTCAGGGGATACAAAGCGAAGGTTATAATCTGTTGAACGTTAGAAGGAATCTGTTTCTTACTCTATCAAGGACAAGCTTGTAGATTCCCTCAGCGCTTATTACCTACAGAAAATCGCCGCCAACATTCAACACGCATAATTCAAGATGACAGGCCGTTTATCGCCAGGTCTGTGTATCGGTTTTCCGCTCCTACGGAATAATTTCGTTTCGCACCTCGTTCCCCAAACATGATAGTTAATCACAATTACCGTAAAGGAATTCGGAAACGAACCGAAACGAGTCCAACCACGTCGCTGAATCGCCCATTGTCGTTCATTCATTTCGACTAATTGACAGGTAACGAGAGTATTTGGCAGAGAACGAGAGTATGTGAAAAACGAGGCTCTGACGTAACGACGGCGTAGAGTCGTGGACGGATTAAAGGTGTCAAATTGACGCCTTCGAAGCATGGGCGCTCAGGGTTCGGAGGGAACCATTTTTCACTAAGATAAATGCACGTCCATGGTGATTGTGGTGAAGCGCTCAGCATTACCTTAATGACAAGCGGGATAAAATATTTATGAAATTCTGTAACAGTTTCGGATATACAGACGATTCCCTTTCCGACTCGGTCCCTTAATTCGCATTATCGTAACGGCTCTGTCAGGCGATACGTGTGGCTGCATCCCCGGGGACTACGTTGTGTTCAAACCAAGGATTCAATTGACTAAAAACTTCAGCAAAAGCATCGTGTGCTTCGGAACTAATGCCAATTTGTCATTGAGCATAAATCGCATTAGTGTCATCTCGGCGTTCATTTGAAATACTTCACAAATTAGCGTAAAAATTGGGCTAATTTAAAAGCCAGCTTCAAACCGACTATCAGTCACAAGATAATGGAACTGAAAAAAGTGTTCAGGGGATGACGAGTGCTCCAAACTCGCTCTCCGAATGTGTTTGGGTCCGACAGAAACCCTCACACTCAGCAAACCCAGCCATTTCCTGTCGGTTCCGTTTAAAGTAAGCATGTTTTCAGCCATTGGCTACCTGCATTTAGAACCAAAATTGAATTTAACCGGTGGCAGTTGCAACGTTTGAAAGTGGCACGTTCGTTCGGTTATCTCCCTTGACAATCATTTAAAAAACCTCTCCGCTTCTTTCTTCTTTATTGATGTGATTAGTTCCCTTCACAGAATTCTCTTTTTAACCATCCGGGATATTTATCGGCATTAAACAGCTGCTAGAGTAACCTCCCTTGACAGACCGTTAAACGGCGCACATGAGACCTAAATGTTAGTTGACACGAAAAAAAATCGAACTAAAATTGTCCATAGCTTAATGTCGTTTACGAGACAAAAAGCCTGTTTTCTGCCTCAAAGAGTCATTGAGAAAGGAACCGTAAAAATTGTTCCTCAATATAACCGTGTTTTTGACAATGGATGAAGCCATGAGTCTGAAAATGGCGAGCGTATGTATGAATTTATTTTCGTTTAAGAGGGTCAGGGTTTAATAACATGTTGCAATGTTTGTTAAACTACTCGTTTCGTTTCGTTTCGTTTCGTATCAATACATACAAATGGGAAACACTGTCACGGTTGGGAAACGCCACACGTAGTGGAAACGATTCGTAATTGTCAAACATATGTACGTACTCGTGTGGATGAGGAAACATAAATAGATAGACCGATCGCATTAAGGCGCATTGGTAAAGATAAAACAGATAAAGCAGATACAAAACACAACGTGAAATACGGCTAACAGGCGGATAGTCACAAGGTGGCAACACTGATAATAACCTATCAGTGATATTACACAACTGATCCGATCTAAAAACACAGAGGTATTTAATCTAACACGGGTATAGTTGCCATGACGCCGCTCTGTCATATAAATGGTAGTTTTCACGGCATGGGCTCAACCCGCCGGTTCTGTACATTCGATTAGTAAACTTCAACCAATGTTACCATTTCTCTGGCAATCAATGTTGACTAGATTCAACCTGAGTTAACCAGCGTTAACTAAGCACAACCTCGGGCAGTGTCCGAAATAAAACGCATAAAATTTTATCTTAGATGTAATACAAAATGGCGACCAAGAGAGTGAGAGTGAGTGAGTGAGGTTTTACGCCGCTTTTAGCAATATTCCAGCAATATCACGGCAGGGGACACCACAAATGGACTTCACACATTGTACCCATGTCGGGAATCGAACCAGGGTCTTCGGCGTGACGAGCGAACGCTTAACCACTAGGCTACCCGACCGCCCCAAGAGAGGGAGAAACACAACAGTCAAGCGTATTGCTGTAACACACAAATACGAGAGTATACAATAATTACTTTTCTTGACAAAACTGTCATTGCACCTTTTTCTATTTAATGCATGGAAACGACGAGAATGTTCAGAATAACGCGAAGAACATGAAACAAAGGTGAAAAATCATCCTAAAAGTTTCATCAATGATTCAAAAGTATATTCTCATGGAAACGAACAATGAAAAATAAAGGGAAATAAGTTTTACTGTCAGTACATTTACAAATTCAACACGTCAAACGTTGAGATGTGTTTGTGTGCACTGTTTATCAAAAGACAAGGTTGGGAACCCATGACAGCATATAATTTTCTGTGTCTAAAACTAAGTATTTCCTAATTCATTTCAGTATGTTTTATATCAATAATCGAAAGATCGAAATAATTTCAATCTGGAATCAGGTTATACACTGAAAGGCAAAAGAAACGTCACTTCTGAAAATACTGATAAAACTTAACAGACACTGGAAGTTACATGTTCTGTGGTCAATAAACTCATTTATCGTTCTACTGCTTCTTTTTGTTGCCTTAAAGTCCATTTAACAATTGAGTTTAAAATTGAGTTCTTTGCCCAAACGCAGCCTACAAAAGTGCAATGGGACTCAGTTGCGGAAAAGTCTTGTCAAAAACATGATGCACGTGCATATCGTGTATGGTATGGGTATAAAGGACACCCAAAACTGTTAAGCTGGCTTTCGTTTTTTCGATTCATCAGCCATGCCAAGATTATCAGGAAATGAGAGACAACAAGGGATCGGAAGACTGCAAGCAGGCCAGAGTGCACAGGTCGTTGCAAATGCATTCAATGTCAACGTCAGAACGATATATCGTTTGCAACATCGCCACAACACCACCAACACCACCGACGACCGACCGCACAGTGGTCGTCCTAGATTTACTACTCCCAGACAAGATCGGTTCATGATACGCCAACATCTGCAGAACCGATTCTGAATGGCCACTGAAACAGCTCGGCAAACCATTGGCAACCACCAGCGTGCCATCAGTGATCGTACAGTCCGACGTCGCCTAACTGCCAACAACATCTCGTGCCACCGTCCTGCTCGTGTACCCATCCTGAGAGATCGTCACCGACAGGCCCGACTGCAATGGGCCAGGCAGCATCAAAATTGACGTCAACAGCAATGGAGAAGAATCATCTTAACTGATGAAAGTCGTTACTGTGTTTCAACGGTGGACGGCAGAGTCAGGGTCTGGCGAAGGAGGGGCGAACGTTATGCTGATGCTTGTGTTTTTGAACGAGACCCGTGGGGCCGCCCAAGCATCATGGTTTGGGGCGGAATCGGACTGAACCAGAGCGTGGGACCTGTGGTCTTTCAGAATATTTGTCCAGGCAGGGGTAATGGCATCACAGCTCTCCGCTACATTGACCAAGTCCTCAGACCCCATATCGTGCCTTTTTTGCCCGTCATCTAAACCACACCTTTCAGCAAGATAACGTCCATCCCCACACTGCCAGAGTCACCAGGGACTTCCTCCAGCAGCACAACATCCAAATCATGCCTTGGCCTGCCCTCAGTCCGGATTTGAATCCCATTGAACACTTGTGGGATGAGATCCAACGCCGACTCAACAACGTACGCCCAAGGCCGACAACTGCAGCAGAACTGCGTGTAGCGTTCCTGAGGATGTGGGCCCATATCCCAATGGCCTTCATCAACAGGCTAGTCCACTCCATGTACAGGTGATGTGTGGCTGTAGTCAACGCCCGTGGTGGCCACACCAAGTACTGATTTTGAACCCCCCAGCTGTGATGTCTTCTGGTGCCTCCCCAAATTCACAATTCGCAAAAACATTCCCCAGACTGTTAATTTCATGTGGGTGTTTTGTATTTCTTTATTCATTTCCCACTGTAGGCCATCGGCCCGTTGTACATTTAGATAGTCAGCTCCACAATGGACATTAACGAGCTTCTTATATTCATGGTATGGAATATATATAGTAAAAGGTTTTTCATGGTTTCAACATGACATGATGACAACTATAGGTTAAATTTATGTAATGTAGGATGGACATGATATTTTCCTGGACTATATTTATTTCTAAGATTATTATGTGTTTAACAAATTAACAGAAAATGGTATTCGTTTTCGATAAAACCAATGCTACAGAGGTTACAAAGTCTTTGGTCTCTTGGGACATTATGATATCTACCCACTTCAATATGGAGTGTGTGCGAACTACAGTGATAGCGGGAAGGCACATTACGACATTTACCAATATTGATATTTAGAAGATACGGTACAACACACAAAAAATCTGCGATGTCTTTACTTACATATATAAGCATTTGAAAATAAAGATATTTATATGATACATCCACATGACGTTTCTTTTGCCTTTCAGTGTATATGATCTCAGTGGCCATCACTCATAATCAAACCACCACCCCTTCCCCTTAAAATACCCCCTTTGAAAAATACGGGTTCGATTCCCCACATTGGTACAATGTATGAAGCCCATTTTGGTGTCCCCCGCCGTGATATTGCTGGAATATTTGCTAAAAGCGGCGTAAAACCATACTCACTCATTCTTCCTTCCGTATGTCCCAGCTATTGAGCTTTAAGCTGGTGGAATGTCTGAAATGATGCAGGTCTTAGACGCTTCCCACTTTGATGAAACCCTCGGGCATGGTATGATACTGACAAACATAGAAACCTGACCTGGGAGATTCTGGGATTCGAACCCACGATCTTGGTTCTAATGCGCACAGCGAGTTGCGATGCCCTCGACGACTGGGCCACAAGTGCCAACCGTTAAGTTGTACAGTTTTGAATCAATACACTTGAATTAATCTAAAATGAACCCAGATGAGATTTGGAGCTCCATTTCTTACGTCTCAATTACCGCTAACCTCTTCCACGTCCAACTCCTGCGGCCACATGTAAGGTGTTCACTGTATCGTTAGTGGTAGAACTACTTTTTATCACGAAATGCCACACGATACAGCTGTTACTCAGCCGAGAGCGCTGTCAGGCATTGGGGATGGCACCCCAAGCTTGGTTTGAGTGGAGCTCTGACACAAAGGATTGTAGTGGGTTTTTCTTCATCTGGTGACAAGCTATCCGAGACGTGGTGAATTGAGGCAGAATAATGATGGATGTCATGGTTAAAAAATATTAACTTGCTACACCAGACTCATGTTTGACTTGAGTTAAACCCATATTCATGTATCACAGCATGACATTGCAACACCCTTGCTACAGTCGGCTTGAAGCCTAACTACTTTATGGACATGTCCATTTGTTTTGTTTATCGGAAATTGCTTCAAACCACTAACTTTTGGGTGTGGAGAAGCCGAACAAGCATTTCTGAAAGCAACTTCGTTTCAACTTCGGCCCAAAGAATATATAATAGCTAGTACTTTTATAAACGAAAACGTCAATCTCCTCAGAAACAGACTCTCTCTCATGTTAGAATATGTTCTCGTTTTCAAAAACCTTTTCCATTTTACCTTTTCACACTCTTTAATCATACCTCTGGGGTGGATGGTAATAACTGAAACACTTTGTGTCAGTCATGTCAACACGGCAAATGGCAGTTCTCGTTATTTGGCATATATCATACCGTACCGGTTGCATCAGCAAGGGTGTACGCAATCTCATTAAAATCAGATCTTAGTTCTCGCTACCGATAACAAAGATCTGAGGACATCCCATTACGGGTCACGTCAGACCGACCTTGCGCTAACTTTGACCGACCAATAGAATGACCAATCAGAAGGCATCCATCTCGTGCTTTACGGCACTAATTTCAAATTGGCGACTACGCTTCGAAATATAATTTGACAAATTCTCGATTACAAATTTGAAACCTGAACAAAAGAACATTCTGAAATGGCTGATAGATGGTCTAGATTGTATGGATTCAGTCGTTAAACCCGTAACTATCTTTCGGAGTTAAGGTTTTCGAGGTTGCATGATTATAAATCACAATCCGACTGTCACTTTCATAATCTGGTAAGCGATGCTCTGATTGGTCGGATGAAAGGTCGTTCTGACGTGACCCCTAATGGGATGTCCTAAGATCTTTGTTTAGCGGTAGCGAGAACTGAGGTCTGATTTTAATGAGATTGGGGTGTACCAGGCGTATTACACTCTGACATGGGCGCCCTTAATTTGACTATGAATGCCCGATGTTCAATCATGGACGCCTCTTTACCATGAACACCTTTTATTCAAATAGGGGCACAATTTTTCAACCACCGAGACCATTGATCAATCACGGAAGTCTTTCTTTAGCAATGGACACCCTGAGTTCCATCATTTCCCCCTTCAATCATGGACGCCCTTTGATCATTCATGGACGCCCTTTGATCATTCATGGACGCCCTTCATTCCACCATTTTGCCCTTTATTCACTCATGGACGCCCTTCATTCAATCATTTTCCCTCATTCAATCATGGACGACATTTGTTCGTTCATCGATTCCCTTCATTCAACCATTTTTGTCCTGTTTTAATTATGGATGCCCTTTGCTAATTCGTGGACGCCCTTAATTTGACAAGGGTGCCTTTCGTTCAACCACAGACGCACTTTTTTCAACCATTGACGACCAGTAAACGATATTAGGACAACCTGCATCATTTGTCCTGGTATAAGCATTTTACAAGAGTCTAATCGCCAAAAGCCAATCTTTAATTGAGCAGGAGTCTGGGTTCCCGATCGTCTGCCCATTACCTTCAAATGGGCATTGTAAATCTCTCGACCCTTGTCCTAATTGACCACCAATTACAAACGGTCAGCAGATTTACAGCGGTCATTAGGGTGTGCCCTTGGTTCCCGCTTAGAGTGTCTACAACTCACTTTACCCATATATCATCGTGTCTGCATTGTGACGGGAACCTTGTAACGACACGTACATGCTCCAACCTGTATTGATTCTGCAGCTCATAGAGAACTGATCCGAAGTGCGGCAGAAATCAAAATACGCTCAACACTCATAGACTCGCACTTAGTGATTGTAGTTCCAATTCAGCTACATCACGGTATGTCCTATTAATTTTTACCATGTTTTTAACTTTTACCAGAAACCTACAAGCACGCCCGTTGTGCTAACAGACCAAGGTTCATGATCCGAGGGGCGGTGACGTAGCCATGTGGTTAGAGCGCTCGCTTTTCGCGACAAAGGCCTGGGTTAGATTCCCCATATGGGTACAATGTTGAGAATACTCTTCAAAAGTGGCGTAAAACCATACTCATTCACTCACTCATAATCAGAGGGAATGTGGGATTCAACTCCTGCAAAACGAATCGCGGCGAAATCTAGTGAAACACACGAGAAACGTAAAGTTACCTACCGAAACAGATTCCAGTGTGCGTAAAAGGCAAATAGCGGTGAAAATTAGCCGAATGCATCACTGAAGATCCGCGAAAAGGGTCATCTTGTCCTGCACTAAACAGAGCAATAACCACTTTTTTACAATATGGTCGAGTGTACCGTTATTAGTCTTTATGAGTATACATATGTAATTACTGCGCAAATGGATGTGCCAGTCCAAGGAATGAACCAGTACGTGTGGCAATGTGTGCGTGCGTATGCGTGTGTGTGCGTTAGGGGGGGGGGGGGGGGGGGGTCACTAGGTCAGAAACCCGAGTTTTCCCAAACTGTGTTGATTGGAAGTGAGTTAACCTGAAAATCTAAACCATTACCCACGAGCCAAGAGCCAAGCAATTACTTCCGCCTAATTTCGCCCAAGAACCAGAGGAAGAGTAGTTAAAAAATAAGGACTTACATTTCTTCATTCAAGGCTTTTTTTTAACTAAGACACTATTTCGAAAGTATTACCTTCTAAAAAATCCGACGAAAAATATTCATCTTCTTGCGCAGAGAAGTAAAACTTTAAAAAAGATTATTCGGTTAAAAAATTCTGTACTTCATATTCTGAAAATAATCGACAAGGGCGTAAGTTTATGCCAACGTGTCCTTACTCGGTATAGATATATCTGTTCATAAATCCCCTAATCCTGAAGAACAGATACAACCTCGCCATGCCTTTCATGCCGCCATAAATTCAGACCACCAATGCAATTTGTTGTTGGAATCCATCAAATCTGTCTTCAAGAGGACACACATACAAATACCAGCATTGACTGCCCCTGTCATAAAAGAGGGATAAAATCAATTGGTTGTTAATTAAAACGACTGTTGATGGCCTGGTTGTAAGCTTTTAAACGCCCAGCTCGGCTTCAAACAAACGTCATAAATATTAAAGGATCTTCCTGATGGACAGAGACGCCAGGGAAGCTTAATGTGCTGTTGGTGATGGGAGTCGCCTTGTTTGGGAATCCCGTGTTGAGCGCACGCGGACTCACAAAGACAATATTTATTTATCAGTTCCTGGTTTTGGGTTTGACGTGCAGTAATCTATTGTTTGAGGAACAGGTCTGGATGTGGACTGAAGACCATCTTACATTTGATCGTTTTCTCGATTATCAGTCCGTATTTCATTCCATGATGTTCACAGTCAATTATGATGGTAATTTGGAAACATTGTCCAAACAGGAACAGTATTTAGCTTTCAAACAAGAAGAACATTTCTCCCGAACAGGAAGACAATTTATAAGAAGCATATAATATGGTTACAATGGTCAAAACAATCAAATGCATTTTTTGTTACGGGTGTTCAAAACATGAAGACGAATGGTACTAATTACAAAACATGGAAGTACATGTAATATGGTAACAACGTACAAACATGAGGGTATTCCTGATGTGGTAACAATGTTCAAACAATATAATTATTTGGTAACAATGTTCAAACAAAATAATTATTTGGTTACAATGTTCAAACAATATAATTATTTGGTAGCAATTTCAAACAATATAATTATTTGGTAACTATGTTTTAGCAAAATAAGTATTTGGTAGCAATTTCAAACAACATAATTATTTGGTAGCAATTTCAAACAACATAATTACTTGGCAGCAATTTCAAACAAAATAATTATTTGGTTACAATATTCAAACAACATAATTATTTGGTTACAATGTTCAAACAATATAATTATTTGGTAGCAATATTCAAAACATTAAACGATGAAGTTAACGTCGAAACAATGTCCAAACTGAACATTATTTAGTAGTCCAAACAAAAGAACATTTGTCCCGAACAGGAAGATAATTTTCCAAAGATAATATAGTAATAATGATCAAACATGGTTCATGTGATATCGTTACATTGTTAAACATTTTAGGGTCACATAATATTGTAACAGTGCTCAAACAATACAATCATTTGCTAACAATTCTAAAACAGGAAGGGGCGGTCGGGGAGCCTAGTGGTTAAAGCGTTTGCTCGTCACGCCGAAGACCCGGGTTCGATTCCCGACATGGGTACAATGTGTGAAGCCCATTTGTGGTGTCCCCCGCCGTGATATTGCTGGAATATTGCTAAAAACGGCGTAAAACCATACTCACTCACTCTAAAACAGGAGAATCATTTTGGCAACAATTGCAATTTTCCAAGATCACATGTACAGTGCACTTCTTTATTTTTTATATTGATCGATATTGATTTGAGTCAAACCTGTTGTCGACACTGGTCTTAGTACGGGGCAAGCTAGTACCATGCTTCAACCACGATGGTCGATAGTGGTCGTAGTGTAACTCTCCATCGGTTCAACCCTCGTTAAACGACCTGTGTGTGTAGGCATCCAGTGATTTTGTCACTTCAGTGTAAATCGGTTACACAAGAGAAATGTTCCAACATATGTGCCCTGGGGTTTTGGCGCTGAAAAGTTTAAGTAAATCATTGAATAACAGTTCCATGTTACCTTCTGCCAAACTGGGGGCGTATACTTTTGCCCTGCAGTTTATGTGATCTGAGTTTCTCTACGGTGCAAAAATGGTCTAAATACAAACGGCATGTCGTAAAAAACGTGCGTTAGAAGTAGAAACCAGTATCCTATTAATAGAAGGTGAAATGGGGTTTAACGTCGCATCCAAGATTATTGCACTTATATAGCGAAGTGCATGTACGTTTGTGTTTGTGTGGCTGCTTGTACTAGTCCGGACTGATGCCGATTAATAGTGCTAGCTCACTGAGATACCATGACGCAGTTTAACATGAATACCCCACTCAGACACAGTTTACTGACTCCGAGACGACCAGTCCTTGTTTTAGCCCCTTAATGCCGAGCGCCAGACAGGGTAACAACAAGTACCATCTCTTAACGTCTTCAGGTATGACGCTCTCCGGGCGGACGCTCTACCACTAGACCACGGAGGCGGTCTCCTATTAATAAGTCCCTGTTAAAGTAGTGTACATTATTTCCTTGTCGGTTCTAAATCCGACAACAAAACAAGTCAAACAAGAGAGCCTGACCTTCTGATAATGCTAAACTACGTTGTCCAATTAATTCTACCAGCTGGGATAGATAGGCCAGTGAACCAGTGGAAAAATAGGACAGTTGTGGATTAGTGATATTTTGGCGATGTGTCTATCGCTGATAACAGATCGCCAGCAGTCCAAACGTCACACCTACACTTACTGTGCCTCCTTATGACATTATGACATTATAAGACGTCAATGCCAGAAAATAACCAGCGTCGATTTTCGATTTTTATGCAAACTGCGTCAATGGCGGTACGGTAGGGCAGGACATGCTTACTCTATTCGCGAACACCTGGTGTCATCACTGATTTTCAGTGTTCTGTTCATATAGTTGTCATCGCTACGCCCAATGGAATCTGTTTCGTCGGATATTCGAGACAGGTTATTTATTTTCTGGTGCTGACACTTTATATTTATTTTTACAACTACGGTACATAATAGCACAGAACGTCGTGCAAACTGTTACGGTGGTGGCGACCCAGTCAGGCCACAATTCGCTGTACAAAGTTGCGCCCCTTAGGTGTACCAGAAACCTATGATCTAGGGTTCAAATTCCAGATTCGCCCTCATTATGGTTCTATGTTTTCATCAACATACCCGCGCTCGTGAGTTTCACCAAAGTGTTAAAAGTCTAAGACCTGTATCACTTCGGTATTTCCTCCCACATCAAGCTGACATGCCGTGATATAGCTGAAATACTGTTGATCAAAGCGGCACTAACTCACTCACTCACTCAATATGAACTCTTCTTTGTCAACCAATGTGAAGGGACACGGGTGGCCCAGTTGTCTAAGGCGCCGCGATTCGCTGTGCAGACTTGGGCACGCCAGAAACCTATGATTATGGGTTCGAATCACGGTTCGCCACGATTATGTGGAATAATGTTAAAAGCGGCGTTAAACCAAACTCACTCACTCACTCACTCACTCAACCAATGTGAACATAAATATTGCATATACCTGTGTCACCAAAAAATGATGTATATGATTTTGTTTAGATAATATAATTATATACATTTATTAGCAATACATACTAATTATATCTTGGAAGATCAAGGAAATCGATTAGATCACAAATTACACACTGGATAGACCTTATGGGACGGTCTGCACGAGTTTCTCACTGGGTGGTATAACTCCCGCCTGCTGGTGCGAAATCCTCATAGCTTTTACCATAAAACGGGCATAAATGTACCGATGCTTCAATTTATTGCATTGCAATGTGCGGAACAATTACCTTTAACACCGGTCAACAGAATGTTTAAGTCAATGCTCTTGTGATCTGCGTGAACTAATTACCTTTAACACCGGTCAGTGCAGAGGATTAAGCATGCCGAATGATTGGACTTCAGTAATGAATGCGTGAAGCATTCATCATTAGCCATGGTCAAGCGAATTTCTACTTCAATGTCAGCGTGTTATAGTTCAAAGTTGTGGCAACAAGTTGGTGTTACATTACGACATTAAACATGTCAACATCTGTTGTGCGATTATTCATTAAACAGCACGGTGGCCAGTTATGAAAAGAAACGGGAGGGGGACACTGTATTTCTAAACCACATCCATTCGTAATTTGATAAATGTCATACTGCCAAAAAGCAATTTGAAAATTCCACATTGGTTGTGAACTTTATGTGTTCAATTTATTAGCTCCTGGGGGTAAATAATAAGGGGACGGCGAAAAATGAAAGACTGTATTGCATACCACATGTACCTAAAACCACCTCAGAGATCACGTAACTACAGTAAATATAGCACGTCAAGGCCTGAGAATAACCAGTCTCGATTATCAGATTCCATTGGTTGTAAAAGGCAAAATAGTGGTGAATATTAAATGAACAGATCATTGAAAATCGGTGATGTCGCCACGTGGTCATGCAAAGGGTAAGCATATCCTGCTTTACCAGTAGCACCAGCCACACACACAATTTCCATAAAAAAAGTGTTGTTGTTTTTTTGCCTAACGTTGCGCAGCGCTCGGTGGTGGCAGAGACCGTCTGTAAACAATTGGGTCTTCACCAGACAATCAATGGACACGATAGTGCATTTACCGATTTTCTTGAAACTAAACTCAAATGTTAACTTTGAATTACTTCTGCTGTGGAGAGATTCTGCTGTGTTCGAGTAAGAGAAACACTTAAGAAATATATTCGTTTAGTAACACTCTTACTTTGTTAATATGAAGCATTAACAATATTGATCGATCTTATAGAATAACCAAGATACAGACCATTGAATATCTGTCAGAACATCCAGCATCATATTTGTTTTTATTATAGTAAAACATAATTAATATATATCTTTGTCAATATTATCGGGATATACAATATTATATTTTCCAAACAGTCGCACCCCGTCCCCTCCCCTGCAGAATATCAAACGTTGGACCTATAAATATGTATGTGTTCCTTTTTCTACCAAGCATAAAGTTAGCCATATTGGACAACTAAGAAAGCAAAAATACCGACGTCGATCAATAACAAACATAATAACCATTTCAGAGACAAAATACCTTCTTTTTTGTTGCTCAATCAAAAGTTGCCAAATCAGGGATAAGTCCGGGTTAGTCTGGGCCTGCTTATAATATATAGTTGCAAAAAATGTCAATAAAAACACCCATATTGGAATCAAATGTGTATGTTATGGTTATAACTAATATTATGTTTTGTAGAGGTGACGTGTATATTTTAGGATAACAGGACCAATAAAAAGGAAGTAGCTTTGGTGCTTAGTTGAACATTGTTGCATTCAATGCAATCATAAATTTCAATGTTAAAATAATCTGAAGATAGGAAAATAACAACTTTAAAAGAAATCCCACTTTTGAACAAATTCACTATTTTCCCTCAAGGGCGCTTAGGTTGAAATCCTTGATAAAGCCCTGCAAATAGATATAATAACAAGATGAGCATCTGAAAACATATCCCATCCCAAGCATGTTCTCGCATCGTATCTATGCCACTGTCACAAAGGCGAATAAAATACTACTACTCCACGCGTATTCATAGTGGACAATAAAACTGAAAAAAATGAATTAAAACCCAGATATAACATTTTGCCTATTATCAGTAACGCTATAGCCTTTTAAGAGCAGTGTGGTTTCAGGAACTTCCTTAAAGGTTTACCTGGCTTGAAATTAACATGACAAGCCACCAATTGACATGTCCAGTATACTTATCAATTTGGATAAAGTAAATGAAGAAATCACCATACTGCTAATGCCTTTGTCAAATCATCACGCGGCTCGGTCCGCCTCAATGTACACTGCCCCGTTTACAAAATTTCATCAATGGAAATTCGAGTTACCGGAAGGTCACAGGCGAGTGATTTTGGACAAAGGGAGATAAATCTATTTACCTGCGCGAGCCGAGAAATTACAAAGTAGGTGGCGCTAATCACAGGCACTCACAGAGGGGGGATACATTGCGACGGAAAACTTTATCACATAATGATGCCGTTGACTGATGATACCGTGTTATTAGTGCATCATTTGTGATCTATTAGCCAAGGCGGAGTGAGATGGTATTCAGGGGCGTAGCCTCCTTCATTTTCGCGTCGACTAGTCTGGCCAGATCCACGCGGGCAGTCATTGTACGGAACCACCCAAAAAGAGATCGTGGTCTTTGTACGTCAACGTTACTCTAGCGCTTTAACGAATAGGTTCACTGGAAACATCACAGCTGAATTTTCCATCTTTTGAAGGCAGGACAAAAAAAACTTCTTAAAAGTGTCTTTTTATAAGATTTATAGCATGAGGATTTTATCGTGTTTTAAAGTTCTTTCATTCTGAGAAAGGGGGCCTACTTTGCTGTAGCCTTTGCCGCATGTCTTGATCTCAGTAATAAAAGCGGAATATAATTTGCATAGTAAATTTGGGAAATATCATTTTTCATCCCGTCAAAACATTAAGGACACCCATGCTTAGGAAAGATACACATAAATCTTCTGAGGTACTTATAAATTAAATGTAGGAGGATTCACCCGTGGTTACAAGAGATGTTTGTTGTGGAGGTATTTTGCCCTCTTTAGAGAAAAGAAAAATAATGTATATTAATTCTAACTGTTTAACCGCCACTTGTAAATATTGCTTAACAATATTTACCCCTTTAACCTCAAAAGTCATATAGAGTATGATCCCTTCACGTCATCACCTATTAAGCGTAGGCTTGGGAGATGTAATAATAAGCCTATCGATAAACGGTACTTTATGTAATCGTAATGACCTAGGTGACTATAATTGATTATTTCTGTGTGACGAGGAATTCATACATGATTGCACGTTTTGGTAAAAAAAACGTTCTTGTATGTAAAATGATTTTATTTACCAATCTTATAAAGATATGTATTTTAGAGAAACTTGCTTCTTTTTTCTCAGAAGAAAAATTATGACACGCTTAAAATATTCGTCATCAAAAACCCTTTTCTATGTTAATTTCAAATTGCTATGTACTTAGTCTTGGGTTGAATAAAGTTCTGAGAGTAAACATTCCCTTTGCCACGAATTTAATGGGAACTCAAATAATCAAACGCCCGTTAATAGCAACACATAAGAACATCAAAATAAATATACGTGTGTATTTGACCTTATGAATAATTTCATACAGTTTAAAAACCCGCAATAAAATCTCTTTATCCAGTAATACGTCTAAACATAACCATGTGACTGGCTTAACTGCCTACACCAAACCGACTCCAATCATATCCATCAACACTAAATATCTCCGAAAAAAACGTTAGGTCGGTAATGTCGTGTAGCGAGCTCCAGAATCTAACGCGTTTCGCCTAAAACCTTTTAATTCCAGAGTGGTAATACAAATACGATCTGCTGTATGTCTGAAAGGTGTCTGTTTAGAGTCGGCTATTAAATTATATAACGCACGGTGGTATGTGGCTATAAATTTGGCATAAGACGATGGTAAGGTTCCTGGTGCCGAACCACTCAAAGAGATGCTTTATTAGAATGTACGGCTAGAACTCTTGAAGCCACGGTCACCGGAATAAGGGTTCCGTTCCGTTTGAGTGCCGAGCTGTTATTATGTTGATAGTTATGAAAACAACTCAGAGCGGCCATATCAAACAAGTTGGTTATCGATCTAACCATACCGCTAATGACCCATGCGGACTTCCCAGTGAAATACATCACGGGGTCAAGCGGTATTTTGGGATCGTTAGAATTCTTGGTGTGTTTGGACAAGCCGCTATTGGTCTTGAAACAATTGGATGACCACTTGATAAGAATCGCTGTCTGCACGTGCATAGTCTCGTGGCTTAAGAATTGTGGGTGTTATGCCGGGTCACTTTGAATGGGCCGTCTTGGAGTATTTTAATTGTGGAACTATGTCAGTGTGGGGATTACCGTAGACGGTAGAATGCGCCTTGTCTTGTTATTTCAATGTTATTCCGATCAGATAATTTTGATTTGCTGGTTTTAAAGGCTCAACTATATTTAACAAAGACATTTTGACTTTGACAATACAATTTTCAATGTCTGCGCCTAAAACAAACAAATCTTGTTAAAGCTTTACATATGCTGTTACCAAACTGAAAATTAGCCGGTTATAATTTGACATAAAATCAGTTAAACATTTTGAAACGAAAGTTTGTACACTGTCTAAAACATCTGAAATAAAACATAGCTTTAGTAATTCTATATGACAACACTCAATTAATTTATTTATGCATTACACACTGGTGAAAATGAACCCCATATATTTTCATGTATAAATGGTTACAAACGACCAATGTATGCATTGAGGCATGGTGAGTATGCATGCAGAAATTACTTTAGTTATTTCATGATGTTAAATCGCTTTTCAAAATTGTGTCAATGAAGGGAAACTGGAATTTATTTTGTAAAATGTGTAAAACTATTGTCGACGTATATAACGCGCTGGGTGGTTTGTGGATGAAAATATATGTATATGTCATATATGTTATTCTTAGAAATAGTAATTGTTCTTTAGATGTATGAAACGAATGCCAATACATATAAATTATCGAAGTCTTTAGAAATTAACTATCTGTTGCACATCCTTTGGCATTTGTGTGTGTGCGTGTGTGAACCAGATCCACCCTCACACCCACACCCCGGTGTAATTCTCACTCAAAATGCATATATAAACAATGCAACGTCAACATGCACGTGCGCGTGTTTGCGGTTTCCAGCCTTTTTAACAGGACGCAGAGTAATGAAAAAGTTCTTTGAAAAAAAGTGCTTCTCAAAGTGAACATAATCGTTAAAAAGTGGCATACAATAATTCGAAACAAACCTTTAAAATGTGTTATTGATAAAACGAAATTTATGTTTTCATCTATAGTTTCATGGTAATGGAAATTAACATTCAAACTTCGTTCAGTTAATGTGGATTTAGTTAGCCTGTATAGTATGGTTTATGCAGTTCACGCCTTAAACATGTGATTTTCAAAAGCAAAAAGTGTTTATTTTTTACGTGTTGTTAAATTTGTTTGATGTTTGTTCATAAAAAAATATGTTAAAACAAAATTGTCATCCCCCGTTATTGCAATTGTATTTAAGTATGTAGATCAAATGAAAAGACCTCAAAACGTGGTATATATTTGTGAATGTTTTCATAATTGATTTTTTTACAGATTTCGAGAAGTCGAGTATCTAAATAAATTCTTGTTTGTACTTGGGCTTGTGCATTACGAAATTAAATTCTACGAACATTTTAGGCTGTCGGTGTCCCTAGGCATCAGTAACATAGAAATACTGTCTTTATTTTGAACACGTCCTTTTCAAATTAGCTGTTTTTTAAACAAAATTAGAGGTTCACAACCAATAAAATGTTATATACTGCAGAGTTTAAGCTACCATGTGTACACGTCACAGATTGAAGTGATCTGTGTCAGAATCTGCACCCAAGTATTACAAATATGTCCATAAAATTCAATATTACCTTAATCGATTACATACATTACCTTAACGTATTACATATCACGATTTATTTACACTTGATTAAGTCGTTAATATCTATAAATGCTTGCCAATCAAATATCAAAGCAGGTTAATTATTATAAATTGGTGCAATTAAAATATGAATCTGCAATATCTGCTTGATGTAGTTTTCGAAAAGAAATCCTCTGCTGTGATACGTGATCATGTGAATTTATTTTTTAGATTTCAAAGCTGTTCTTGGGGGAATAGTTTGTGTTTAACAAAGTCGTGATTCTGTTTCTCGGGGCATTAATAATGTACATGCGCAGTCACTCCGAGAAAAAAGCATGCGCGCGCAGCGTGCTTGGTGTTGTTGAAATAGTTCTGCCTCTCAGAGTGACAGACAATACGAACATGATCAAAATACAAGTCTTGTTCTGTAGTTTCGTGACAGAATATGACGTGTCACTGGTAGAATGTCATTTCGGTTCACGTCCTCTGCCATTTACCCCACGTAGTAATTCACACCTAATTAGATCTCGTGGTTTTGGCACATTTAAAAAAATACTTCCATGTCTTCCAGACAAAACGTGTGCTTGACGAAATCGACATAGGTCACGTGTCATGTTAAGTTGACGTGTCAATGTGTTTGCCTGTTGAATCGATTGCTAAGCAGATTCATTCAGGTTGTTGATTTCAGGGTGGCGACTTAATTCATGAATGAAAATCTTAACATCATTTTTTTTTAAATAGTTACAGTTAATAATGTTACATCTGAAAAAAAAACAATTGGTAAATCGTATCGGCCTGACTCGTCAATGTCTTCTGAAAGAAGATGATGAATAATACCATAACAGTGTGTTGTTGATGCTTTAGCGACGAATAAAGCGTAATACAATAAATTTGATTTTAATATTTAGAAATAGACATGCAAGTCTACAAATGAAATTTATTTGTCAAAATCATGATCGTAGTATAGGCGGTACCAAAAAATTAACGTTGGAAATTAAGAGTATAACTCATTGTGATCAAGTGTACTCGTGAACACTTATATGGCGCATCGAACAGTTTTGTAGTGCGCACGCTTGAACACTGCTTTAGCACAAGCAGAGTGATTGAGTTAAAATTTAACGTAGCATCGGCGTTATTTCAGCCATATAGCGACTAGCACAAGTAGAAAATATATGAACACATTATGTAGAGGGGAGTGGGGAACGGGGATCGAATACTATTTCATTTTAATAACAGAAGCATAAAAATATTTAATCATTGTTTCGTTCATAAATGGAACATGGCAATAGGTAATATACGGATTTTGAAATGCGTGTCAATAATTACGAATGTTTAATATAATGTACTAGTTTATCGGTACAACAAATATGACACTGACTTTAAATAGAAATATATCTTATATGAAAATATTTGTTATTTATGTACGACAACAAAGGAGTGGCTAAAATGCCTTATGTCTCTATAACTATATACGCTAGTAACGATTGCCTTAATTCTAAATATTATATTATGCTAATATTCGTCTGAATCAATAATTTTGTATGCTCTCCCCAATTATTGTATTTCTGATGAATCATTGTAAATATCAAACCATGTTCTACTTTCTGTTATCATTTAAAATTAAAACAATGATATGATGAACATCATAACATTTATATTCATATTTGTTATTGATAAATATCTTTTCGTTAGGCTGGTGCGATTTTAAAAATAGGTTTCACTATATTGTACAGAATTAATAAAACATACACCTGTTCCCTGGTAGGAGAAAATATAACCCAAGTGTGATACAGTGGTTTTGCATTTTGAAAATAAAATGAGTTATTTTTACGTGTTGGAAAACTTTCCCATATATTTTAGGAAGAAAATTATTGAGATAAACAAAAACTACTTCTAATATATTATGTAACTATTTTGTCGCCCTTTCTTAATATAAGTCTGCTTATATATTATCTTCAATGCTGTCCAGTATTGTCAAGTCGCCGATCCAGACACTAATATATAAATATTAAATTTTCGAGAATGTCATAAGCATATGGTCACTACGGATGATAATGGGAAACTATATAGTTGTTACCCCACACCATAGCACAATATTCAGCCACAGATAAAGATGGAATACCAGGTTACACATACTTGATCATCATAATCATTTCACTGATGGATTCCACTTGCTTTATCGATAAGCGTCGGCTACTGGGAAATACGGACAACGTGGTAGATAGTGTGTGTGGTTCCGACAACGGGACTGTCATGAGCCAATTCTGATCAATCTGCAATGTGCTTTCGTATCAGGAAAGCAAGTTATCTTTTTCTGTTGATTTGTGACAATATCGTTTAGCGTAATATTCCGAGATTATACGTTCTTACGAGTTGAAAATGATAATAGGGTTCAAATTTACAATTAACTTTTCTGATAGTTTCATGTTTATTCATTTTAGCATTACTATGATAATTTATCCCTTAAATACATCAGTGAAATAATAATAATAATGATAATGATAAAGTACATTTAACCTGGCATTCCTGTCACCGTCGTCATATAGCTGGAATATTGCTGAGTGCGGCCTTAAACAACAACAACAAAAATCCATGGCTGAATATCGTGTTATGGGGTGAAGAAGTAACGATATAGTTTCACATAATCACCCGTTATGACTGTGTGCTTATATTCAAGAAAATTAAATATTATACTAAAAACTAAAAACCGAAAAACTACACCATTAAGACGATGTTTAAGACGATGTTGACCTATTATTATCCATAGAATTGGCACATGTCAACAAGTGTTTGTAGATATTTTAATGAAATATAATTTAGATATGGAAAATACACAACTATGATTTTCATTTTACACTGACGACTGTACAATACATGTATATATAAATACACTATACATACATTGTACAAGCTAAGACCATGATAAGTAACGAGGAAAACTGCATTACCTTCTAAGTAGAAACATATTCATCCATGGAAGGCTTTACTGCCTTATTTGGAATATAATGTGAACAAGTTCGCCCTTGGAAACAGACACATATTGCTACTCTTCCAGTTAAACCTGTTTTCTATGTATAGTTACTGTACGCCTATATCCATGCACGCACGAAACGTGCATTTTTAACAATGGAAACAATACAAATAAATGCATGTTACATTTTTATACAGCTGACATAGCTATTTTACATATTGTAATGTGAGTTCAAGGACTCTAACTGGAGACGGTTTTTTATTCTCGTTCATGTTCATGACAATATTTGCTATCGCGAATATTCTTGTAGCCATGCATTCTATTCTATAATCAAGTGCAATGTCACGCATATTTTTGGTCTTTTATTTTAACGAAGTAACAGTTTAGCATATTTTTCACAAAATGGAATGTAAAATATTTTAACCATTGGAGTAAGAAGAAATCGTTCCCTCTGGATGTCACATCTTTGTGAACTGGCGAGCTGGTTTTCATTGCAATCACGGTTATGACGAACAATTCCTGCAAAAATTAACGGCCTTTGACCTTCCAAATAGCTAACTAGACTCAATTAGAGATCATTATTCCTCTTCAACGGCGTGTCAATTTCCCTCAAAGGCACAACGCGTGCGATCTCGTAATCAAATTACACGGGGATTGTCGATATCCTAATGAGATGCGCAAGAATAAAAAGCGGTTAGAAGAGCGAAAATGGTCTGTCATGGACTTTGTAATTATCTTGCTATTTATTTTGAATAATGAGCTCCGGCGAAACGAGGTTGCCCACCGATATGAACTCGGGTAGGTACGGGCAGATCGATTGCGCACGCGCAGACAAACAGACACGCCCATTGGTCAACTTCTGTCGTCCCGCCTGAATAGATTTCGTCATCTAATTGGGGATTTGTAAAAATCCTCTTCGCTTTAATTTAATGCAACAGACAGTCCGAAGCACGAACAAAGGGAATTGTTTGGGTAGAATAACGTTCTCAATCGGCGTATACTAGCATATGGCCTCGGCCCATGCGCTCGCTAGAGGGCGTTTCTGATGCCATTTCCCCATCTGTCCCTATTCGTTTAGTGAGCACTGCTTACGGCGTATATGTAAACGATACGGCTTATTTGTTATTTTAAGACCCTTTATTAGCAGAGGAAATAAATTTCAATTAATCGTCGATCGTTTAAGGAAGGCAATTACTCGCGCTACTTTGTGATTGCGCAGCGACCAAGCTGTAACGTGACCGATTAACTCACTTCCAGGCTGAATAATCCAAACAGTGATTTAGGACGATTCTTGACGCTTCGCATTCAGGCAGACAAGGCATCAACTGAATTTTTTTACCAGTTCAGCAGTTACGTGACCGATCAGTCCTAAATCAACTGGAGGAGATAGGTTAATCTTAAAGCTGTTCAATTTAAATGGTCCATTGCCATTTTATAGCTGTATTGGCTTGGTTCAATGTAAACGTATTACCTGGAGCGCCCAGAACGGAAAATACAAGGACTTAGAACAACTTAAAATAACTGAAACGTATGGCAGATATATATTTGTGATGTCGTTGCCTGTAATGGTGCTAATGGACCCTGGGATACTGTCCAACTGCCCGGATGGAACTCCTGTATGCATTGTAGTTTGTGTAATTCTTACACAGAAGGATCAGCGTAAAACTAATATCAATATGCTCCGGTCCCAGTTGTAGAACATTAAACCTTGTTGGTTGGTTGGTTTTTTAACGCTGAAGTCAGCAATATTCCAGCTAAATTACGGCGATCTGTAAATATATAGCTGAACCAGACAATGCAGGGTATCACTTCATCCGCATCGATCTGCGCAATTGGTATACTCTGACATGCATCAATCATATCAGCGAGTCTGACCACACGGGGGAAAATGAAGTTACTTTCAGGGCCTGGGGTCACAACACATTGGTTAGTTTTCATCGGAATCCCAGCTTCTCTTGTTGATATGTTTTGTTGTTGTGATTTATGGCGAGACTCACATGACAAGTCCTGGCTACACAATTACCTCCCAGGGGAAAAAAACTCGTTCCTCTCCAGTTTCTAAAAAAAGCCAAAGAACTTTTTTAACCCTGGCTGCCTACTCCCGGGTAATAAATGGATCAATACAGTCTGTATGGGACAGTAATTAGAGAAGAACCAAGGAGCTTCGAGAAACTACGAGATTATCCGTCCCGAGTGATTGAATAGCGTAAGCTGAAGTCTTTGGCGATAGAACTTCCATGAATCATGGAAGAGCGACAGTGAGAGTTATTCCATTTATTCTTCATAGGTTGTTATACATATTATTCGCTGACATTGTGACCGGAGTGGTTTGATGAAGGAAGCACAACGCAGGTTGAAGTTCTAAAGATGGCAGTTTAGAAACCGATGGCATTACCTATAAAGATTGATGAAAGGCCCTGTGGAAATAACTACAAAGTTCAGATATACAATATACCTACACATACAAATAAAACATAACATTTATAACTTATCAACAAATATGAGAATTCTACAAGATGACCTAGTTTGATTAGTGCTAATTGGAAGAAGAATCCCTTTATTTGTACTAAGGCCACTGGCCCATATACAATACATACATTAACTAGCTTTAGATAACGACAATAGAAACCCAGAGACACAATTTAGCAAGCAAGCGCAGTTAACTTTGTTATTGTTGGGGTGTTACAGGATAGATTGAGTGATTGAACTGGAACTAAGTCTTAGGAATTGAAATAGAAAATAAAATTAAAATACACCTGATAATATATACATAATCACATTCTAATACATCATTTTGAGAAAAAACATGAAGACATACCTATGAAATGTCAACATTATTTACGGAGGTCATGTTCAGTTGACGTAACGTTATCAATCTGTGATTACGTCATGCAAAGACGTATATAGATATCTATCTGCACACGTCTTTGCGTCATGTATTAGTCTCAACACATGAAGCACTTTAACGTTATATTGCCTCATGAAGCACTTTAACGTTATATTGCCCCAATCAGCCTTGAAAATTGATAAAATGCACATGTGAAACTATCGGAAAGTTATGACACTCTATCTTCTCACACTTCTGGGTAACGTGTATAATCTCTTTCTGATGTACATGTTTACATACAGTAAAGTCTTTACAACGAACACGCTTATAACGAATTGGATTTTGGTCCCGGCCATTTGTTGTATATTTTATCATATATATGTAATGGATATAACGAACACGCTTTTAACGAAATAACGAAAATAGCGAACTAATTTTGTGTATGTTTGTAAACTCTGCTCACGTATGTAAACTTGTTGTGAGAACGCAAATCTATGCATATGCAAACATACAGTATTTAAATTTGCACCTTCCATGGGGGTAGTGCAAATATGTTTTTGCGGTACGTTTGTAATTTGAGTCATGAGAACATTTTCCAAAATAATACACACGTGCGTACTTCATGGTTCTGCACTTTTTCTGGAATCCTTTGATCACCTCACATACAATGTCTTCTGGAATCTGAACATACGTGGTAAGTAAATTATCCGAATGTTATAACGCACATCGCCGGTTGCACTGAAAACTGTTGTGTTTCCCATTGTCCTTTACTCTGATGTTAAAACCAGTCAATAAAAAGCGATGCCTACCTGTTTGTCTACTCGCCATGGTTCACGCACTCACTCTTCATTGGGTTTCAGAGAGCCATGACCTTTACCACACAATGATTGCAATACGTCTTTATGCATTCATACACGTGTAATTTTGCATACTCGAGTTGTTTTTGCATAAGAATGGGGTATGCGATACAGACAGCATCGGGGAGAAATCCTGAAATTAAATCTCTTTTTATGAGAAATTTTAATATTTTATAATATTTGACTATCATCAAGACATTCGAATTTATATTCATTTTTTATGGCAGCCCAGTGAAGACATATCTTCTCAAATATATATTCTTATAATCTGGTTACGTGCCATTTCCGAAAAAACACAGTTTTCTTGATCAATATGTTTCATATAAACCATAGTAGCACCGTTCGTTTCAGTATGGTATGAAATCTCCCTTAATTCTTCGGCCCTGTCCCAGGGTCACGTGTCGATTCCCAAATTGAAACAATATGTTTACCCAGAAATCTGTACGTAAAAGAGTTAAGTGTGAAACCAACAAAAAACCAAAAACAAATGGTATACAGTCAACAATTGTATTACACAATTAAATAGGTTTACAAATCAATATAAATTACTTCACAGCAGTTACAATGGCAGTATGCAATAGAGTGGTAGTACAATATTCAATGGCAGTATTAAATACAAAATATGATGGCAGTGGTGATGTCAAAACGTTCAGTGAAAATAATATTCACCTATCCGCGAAAGAGGTCATACTTCCGAGATAGGCCTAGGCTGGGAATCCGGGGTGAAAAGTGATCTTCACACAAAAGCTGGTCTTGATGTAATGTCAGATGAAATGTGAGATGTGACAGGCACGCGCCCGCTTTATTTATATAGCTTCCAGCGCTTTCCACATAATGCTTGACCAGTCCAGTGTCACAAGAACATCACAGAATAGTCCACATGTTTCTATAACGCTTGACATCAATCCATGCTATTCCCGAAGTTTACAAATATTTCGAGCATCTACATATAACGTCCTCATCACTGCTTACATTAAATAGTACTACATTCCTGACAACTAATCATTGTCCAAATACAATGCAACAAACTTCTACTGAATCTCAACAGAAACTCTGTAGTATAGTTATAATCATTGTTTAAAAATACATTATATTGCCATGTAACACCAAAAACATGTTCCTCTGATACTATCTGAACAATTACTTTTGTTGGTGTGATGTATACTCTCAAATGAGGTCTTGCAACTTCTTACTGATAGTACTCTAGGAATGGTTTCATACGACTTGTCCTTGAAAAACGTTTTACTCAATGTATCCTTGGACTGGCTCTGCACAACATTTCATTAATAGCACTCAAGGAATGGCTCTCCCACCTTGTCCTTAAACAACGTTTTACTCACAGTACCCTACAAATGGCTCCACCCGAATTGTCATTGAAAACGTCTTGCTTATAATAATCTAGGAATGGCACCACCCATCTTGTCCTTGAACAACGTTTTACTCATAGTATGCTAGGAATGGCACCACCCATCTTGTCCTTGAACAACGTTTTACTCATAGTATGCTAGGAATGGCACCACCCGTCTTGTCCTTGAACAACGTTTTACTCATAGTATGCTAGGAATGGCACCACCCATCTTGTCCTTGAACAACGTTTTACTCATAGTATGCTAGGAATGGCTCCACCCGTCTTGTCCTTGAACAACGTTTTACTCATAGTATGCTAGGAATGGTACCACCCATCTTGTCCTTGAACAACGTTTTACTCATAGTATGCTAGGAATGGCACCACCCATCTTGTCCTTGAACAACGTTTTACTCATAGTATGCTAGGAATGGCACCACCCATCTTGTCCTTGAACAACGTTTTACTCATAGTATGCTAGGAATGGCACCACCCATCTTGTCCTTGAACAACGTTTTACTCATAGTATGCTAGGAATGGCACCACCCATCTTGTCCTTGAACAACGTTTTACTCATAGTATGCTAGGAATGGCACCACCCATCTTGTCCTTGAACAACGTTTTACTCATAGTATGCTAGGAATGGCTCCACCCATCTTGTCCTTGAACAACGTTTTACTCACAGTACCCTACAAATGGCACCACCCGAATTGTCATTGAAAACGTCTTACTTATAATACTCTAGGAATGGCTCTTGTCCTTGAACAACGTTTTACTCATAGTGTGCTAGGAATGGCACCACCCATCTTGTCCTTGAACAACGTTTTACTCATAGTATGCTAGGAATGGCTCCACCCGTCTTGTCCTTGAACAACGTTTTACTCATAGTATGCTAGGAATGGCTCCACCTATCTTGTCCTTGAACAACGTTTTACTCATAGTATGCTAGGAATGGCTCCACCCGTCTTGTCCTTGAAAAACGTTTTACTCATAGTATGCTAGGAATGGCTCCACTCGTCGTTTCCTTGAACAAAGTTTTCGTAGCGTTCAGATGACTTTGTCTACTGCTCTCAGCTACATCGGCTAGTATGATGTTTTACGCCGCAATCAACCGTTGCTGTTTCACTGTCTGTAAATAATCGAGTCTCGGTGAGGAAAACCAGTGACAAGAAAGCATTAGTCATCGAGGAACGAGGATGCACATGGAGCCAAGTCACAGAGCCTGGCCATCCGATCATGAGGTGCTGGGGATGTATTCTTACCCGGGGCCCCATTGGGGTGGTCGTTGTGTAGATTACATATAGTTGAATGTGGCCTGATTTGATATATTTCGGCTAGATATCGCAAAACCTCGTCTGGAAACTCTGACAAAAAGACACCAGTGCTAGTGAAATCAAATCAGGAACAAATCCCCGACAACATTCATTTATACCAAAGTAAGGTCGCTGGGGAAAAAACAGACCAGGAAGCAGACTTTTATCCATTAAATTGAAAAAAAGTCTTCCTGGTCGCACTTTTGAAAAGTTGGTTACTGAATTGTTTTACACATCAAAACGTATATCAATGTTTGGAACATTGGAAGATTCGCTCGTAGCTTCGAGTTTATTAAGAGGTATGTAGTAGCTTCGAGTTTATTAAGAGGCATGTAAGTGGAGGGGATATGACGAATCCCAATTGGATGTGTGAGTGAGGGGGGGGGGGGGGGGGTCTATATCGCCACATAAGCATTTGGCTATGCTCACTTGATTGTCTGGTTTGTTTACAGACTGACGTCGCATGGCACGAGTACTGCTGACAGGCAATACATATTTACTTTTTTTATGCAATTTGTATGAATTGCGGGTTCTACCGCTAGGGCAGGACATGCTTACCCTTTTCGCGAACACCTGGTGTCATCATTGATGTTCAGTGGTCCATTCATATAATTTTCACAGCTTTATGCCCTTTACACCAAGTGGAATCTGTTTCGGGTGAAAATCAAGGCTGGTTATTCTCTTACACTGACAACTTACATTTACCATATTTCTAAAGAAAAGGATCAAAACACTAATCTGGATGATAAAAAATACACACTTTTTCGCGCCGGAAAGACATATTATTTGTTGTGTATCAGTGACTAAAAATACATTTGCCATTGACAGTTATTTTTCCCATTACGCTGGAAACACAAAATGCACTAAAAAACGTCAATCTTTACAAAAAGTTACGTACGGCGAAAGAAGTATTTCGAGCTATATCGTTCAGGTAACGCTGTTGTGACGTTGAAAGAAAAAAAAATATCTTGAACTGCGATCTCAAATTCTTTCAATAGCATTCTACCACATATTCCAATACAAAACAATTCCAAGCCAATAGTAACAGCTTTTAGGTAACATTTAGGAAGATGTTGTTTTTTCGAATCTGGTAATTTTTCTCACAATTACATAATTATAACATGCTACCTAAACGGGGCGCAAAAGAATATATACCTATTTTTTATGTAATTGAAAATCGAAAGAACTGATGTTAAAATTGATTGTGTCTATTTAACCATCACTCATTCCTGCAACAGTTTGTAAAAACGTAATCTGTGGCTGGGTAATTTTGTGCGACACTAAATTGGTTCAATGAAGACTGGGATAAGAAATGAAGTTGCAACCACATGACCCCAAACCTTGTTTATATATTGTAAATTTATTTATTTTCATGGATAGTATTGTCTCAGATACCCATAAATAGTTGTTGCTACACTAAATTGGTTCAATGAAGACTGGGATAAGAAATGAAGTTGCAACCACATGACCCCAAACCATGTTTATATATTGTAAATTTATTTATTGTCATGGATAAAATTGTCTCAGATACCCATAAATAGTTGTCTATTCTGCATTTGTTTATTTTTATTTTCAAACGTTTTAAATCAAAGTATATTTTTTCCAAATAAAGCCATGTAATATTCTATGAGTGCGGAAAAAAGCTGACTTAATTTTTAGGATATGATATCGTTAACTGAAGACATTTTCAATTGAAAATCATATATGTGATCAAATATACTGAGGGGTGTAGTTTCATTAGGTCCTCGGTTTCTTAGGATCCTTGTATTTCGGTGGGGTAGAGTCTTCTAGTCCATTGGATAAAGCTTCCGCTCGTACACCCGAAAGCCATGGTTTGATGTGTGCGATGTGTTAAGCCCATTTATGCTGCCCCCGCCGTGATATTGCAGCAATATCGCTTACACCGGCGTAAAACTACGCTCACTCCTTTCATTTCAAATACATTGCAGGGCCTGCGTACGAATGTTGATTTAGCCAATGACAATATTACAACTCCATCAACTCTGGCACAGATAAACCAGTGGTTGATAACATAATCAACCAGTAACCACTTAACACGATCTTCTGAGACGGCATTGTATCAAGCCTATCTATCTCCTATTTGGGAGCGACAAGCGATCCGGAGACTCCACAGTGACCGTGAGGACGTTTTCGCTGTTACTGTGACACTTCTATAATGTTTTTCAGGAGTGTTTGAATCTCTTTGAACGTTGCAAATAGGTTGCAAGGAACTTACTCATTTAAATCAATCTTCTGGTTGTTCATTGTATTTAAATCTTACACTGGCTTCTTTATTGTTCATTGTATTTAAATCTTACACTGGCTTCTTTATTGTCTGCGACCCGTGAAGATCCGTGGTAGAATAGGTCTTCAGCAATCCATGCTTGCCGTAAAAGGCGACTATGCTTGTCGTAAAAGGCGACTAACGGGATTGGGTGGTCAGGCCCGCTGACTTGGTTGATGCATGTCATCGATCCCAATTGCGTGGATGGATGCTCATGATGTCAATCACTGAATTATCTGGTCCAGACTCGATTATTTACAGATCGCCGTCATATAGCTGGAATATTGCTGAGTGCGGCGTTAAACAACAAATCAACCAATCTTTATTGTCTGCATTTTGGGGACACAAATGAAGACGCTCCGGTACGCGGTCATTTTACGAATGCTTCTAAGAATTGCGACTTCATTGAGAAACCGTGCGTCCTGCGCCATGACTGTGAAATATGTTTAGTTTATGAAAAACACAATCTAGATTTGTATACAAAGCAAGTCTAGCCAGCTATAGCTATCTCTATTTCACAGCATCGGGAAAATTAGGTGCCTAGTTTTAGAGTCGAGGAGGGTATTGTGTAATATAAGATTTCATAGACTAAATGTTCGTCTACCGTGAGTAGAAAGTGCGTTATCCCAATCGTTCTTCACGTTGCTGGGGTTTTATGTTTTGGGGGTCTTTTTATTTGTGTGTGTGTCTGTGTATGTGCGTGTGTGCGTGCTTGCGTGCGTGCGTGCGTGCGTGCGTGCGTGCGTGCGTGCGTGCGTTACATCATACAACAAAGAAAATCTTATTAACGCCTGTAACTTGCTGGGACTGATAATTGACCAGGGTCTATTTTTATTTTAAAAGTATGAGTTTGTCATACAAGGGTTTAACTGTACAGGCGGTACTTGGTTCTTTTGCATGTAATATCTCAAGTTTTTTTTATCACAATCCCAAACATAATTTCGGGACTGAACGAGTCAAAGCGCTCCACTGGATCGGCGGTCAGGCTCGGTGACTTGTGGTTGATTGTCCATAATACTAATCACGGGTTTGTCTGGCAAAGATTCAATCAATTACAGACTGCTGTCATATAGATGGAACAATGTGCGGCTTAAAACAACACAGAGACGAAAATGGGGAGCGGGTGGTTACCATGTGTGGCTGGCTGGTTTTATGTCATCGTACCCCGAGGGCGAGGGTTTCTAATTGACTGAATCTGTGCCAGACAAACCCGTGATTAGTATTATGAACAACGTTTCACGAAGACACACAATCAACCATGCCATCAACCACTCTGTATCAGGTACGGAATGGACTGCAGCAAGGCCCCCGTAATTTAGTGAATGATTTGTGAAGATATATACCAACATCGTTCACCCTATGTTCTTATGAATATGATTTTGATTACTTCAAATGAAAACATGAAGAGTAGGATTGTTTATATAGTATATACTCAATCGCATCTTCCCATTCTATGAAAGGGACATTCACGTGTAGCCCAGTCATCTAAGGCGCTGCAAAGTGCAGAGTTGCGCCCCTTAGCACACCAGAACCCTATGATCGTGGGTTCGAATCGCGACTGTAACATAAAAGTAGTATGTTCTCTGATCTAATTGGTTAATAAGTGTTGTCGAATGAGCCTAACGGTGTCGTGTTGAAATGAATTTTCAGCATAACATCACGCAAAACTTACAAGTCGAAATATTCATCTCCCAATTCGCCCCGATTATATTTCTAGGTCTGTCAACACCATACCCGTGCTCGTAGATTTCACCAAAGTGGTAAACGTCTGAAACCTGCATCACTTCCGGCTTTCTTACAACATTAAGCGGGCGGTCGGGTAGCCTAGTGGTTAAAGCGTTCGCTCGTCACGCCGAAGACCCGGGTTCGATTCCCGACATGGGTACAGTGTGTGAAGCCCATTTCTGGTGTCCCCCGCCGTGATATTGCTGGAATATTGCTAAAAGCGGCGTAAAACCATACGAACTCACTCACTCCAACATTAAGCAACACAGTGATGTAACAGGACCACTGGTAAAAGTCACCCTATGCAAGGGGCGAAACGACGCTGCTTTGCGGGTGATGTAGAGTATTTTATGTACGCTTCAATGTTAGCCTTTTGACTTTCGAGAAAGCTCACAAAGTGATATGTTGATTATCAGTGAAATCAAACTTTGATCCACATGTTTCCTTATATGATCAGTTAGACGGCGACCTGAGAGGAACCAAGGAAGATCCAGGCCGACTAGACGTCGGGGTGACATATCATTAGTCGTACAATCAGTATCACTATCTAATGATCAGCGTGGGCACAGGTAATTTTAATGTACAGTAAAGTACGGTTATAACGAACTCAAAGGGACTACTTATTTTAGTTCGTTATAACCGTAGTTCGTTCTAAGCATATATACAGCATAACTAAAGCAAATAGTCGGGACCAAAAAATTAAGTTCGTTATACCCGTAAGTTCGTTATAAGCGTGTTCGTTATAACCGTAGTTTACCGTATTACCCAATCGGATCAGTCAAGTAGTATTATTTTTGTTGCTGTTATTGATGTTGCTGCTGCTGTTGTCGTTGGTGTGTTGTTGTTATTCGACCGCCAGTTCTCACTGTAGATCAAATCCGATCATCTTATCCACATTTTGTTAAGGGCAAACTAACTTCATTTAGTATATTAAAAATGTGTTTTCATCTATCCTGAACTGTTTACACTTGTCAGTGATGTTTTTAGTAATTGACACAGACATATATACATGTAGCCGGGTTATTGCTAAGTACGACGTTAAACAAGAGACAATTTAACCTTGTTTTGAACATATTTGTGTCTAAAATTATTTGTTTTGGTTTGTTTTATTTCGACATACACGGAAAGAGGGTGGAGGGGCAACTGAAGACGAGTTTTGAGCGACATTATATGAGACCGCCTCCGTGGTCTAGTGGTAGAGCATCCGCCCGGAGAGCGGAAGGTCCGGAGTTCAATCCCCGGCCGCGTCATACCAAAAGACGTTAAAAGATTGTACTTGTTGTTACCCTGTCTGGCGCTCGACATTAATGGGCAAAAACAAGGACTGGTAGGCTCGGAGTCAGTATACTGTGTCTGAGTGGGGTATTAATGTGAAACTGCGGTATGGTATCTCAGTGTGCTAGCACTATAAACCGGCATCAGTCCGGAATAGTACAAGCAGCCACACACACGCACATGCACGTCGCTATATAAGTGCAATAATCTTGGACGCGACGTTAAACCATAATATGAGAAGAGGTATAAAATATCACATATTGAATTACCTCCCTTTCACCACTCACAGTCGGCTATGTCAAAAGACCTCAACTCATTTCGCACAAGAGTGAGTGAGTTGGGCCGAAACCGAAAATAACACATCGTGTTCTAAATGGGAACCGAATCCGGGTCTTCGGAAGTAATAAGCGAACACTTAACCGGCATGGCTACCCCACCACCCCAAATTCCAACAGGATGCGATTTTTAACAAAAAATCACCTTTGATTGATGAATATGACGATATTAAGTCAGTCTTTACATACAAACGTGGAATATTTCTTTCCCTTGAGGAGGTAACAGACTTTACTTTGAGGATTTAATGTCTCTAAATGTCTAATACCATGAGTATTAGGCTAATCAATGTTTGAACTGAACAGTAGATTATGACCAAAGCTGCTCATTAACAAGAAAATAAGATTTGGTTTTATTTGTGTGTATTTATTTCAATTTAACACAAAGAACACAACAAACATTTCATCTTTGAAATAAACAATTAAAACTATCTATTCGTGATCCCGAAATCCAGAAAGTCTCAGAGTCAACTTATCAGTTGAGTGACTCGCAGACAGGTAGACGGTTCTCTCCGCCCTGCTTCCAGTCTATGCCTTAGGTCTTGAGGTCAGAGGTCAGCAACATCTGGCCCCCCTCCCACTGTTTTCAGTGGTTATTTAACACAGATGCATATATCTCTGCGAGATTTGACCTCTGTCTCAAATAGACCCGTAGTGTTTGCTATATTTTCAGGTGTATACCATCACTCCATTTCGACCCCTGCCTTCGTCCATTCACTGTACGTGACACGTGTCTGTCCACATTGACCGCTATCCCTTATACACTGTCCATCTCCAACATATATATTGTCTCTATACCATATATTCCACACCTCAGTGCTGAAGTCACATCTTACATACACAACAAAATAAAATCCACATCATCATCCTTAACCACATCCTCATCCACATCCATGAGCCACACCCATACCAACATCCATGTGCCGCACCCACCCACACCCACATCCATGGGCCACACCCATCCACACCCACACCCACATCCACGTGCTACAAAATCAAAATCAAAATACCCCTCAACATCCACTTCCAAAGCAAATCATGTCTACGTGGGCACAAACACGTACATGCCCATTTCCAGCCAACCACGCCTTCTCCACACTTTTCCTGGCACATCTATACCCTACTTCCGGAACTTCTGAGACTTAGTCTTGTTAGTCTCGCATTCTCCCGACACGGACGAGCCTCATGCGAGATCGCTGTACTCTTCTCTCGGACGCCGGCACAGCTGGGACGTCAATCTCCTCGTCAGAGAACATCGTGGCGGCGTCCCCCTTCCCCCAGGAACCGTACACATAGGTCTCAAGGTCAGGATAGTCATTGTCACTTTCTTCATCAGACTCTTCATCATCATCATCATCATCATCATCATCATCATCATAATCTTCACCATCACCATCACCATCATCGTCGTCATCATCATCATCATCATCATCAGAGTATTTACTGTCTTCTTCGCGAACATTATGATGGTTCTCCACTACATCAATGAGATTCCCCTGAACGTGATTCTCCTGAACATCGCCCTTGTTCTGCAAGAGCCACCTGGTGATAGACTTGCCACACTTCCTCCAGGCCAGATAGGAGATGCCCCCGACAGCAGCAACACCGGCACACACCAACATCTTCTGTACCATGGCATCCTTCAGCTCTGGAAGTAAGGAATTTCAAGGTCATTCAACTTTGCACCCTTTGTATCTAAATAGGACCAGAGTAGTTGGTTGTTTACCTCTGTTTTCTAGAATATCTAGTTCGGCAAGGGTGGAAACTGAACTTTTATAGTCAGCTCACTCCCTTGCCTCGGGAAGATGAAGATTATATACATATACCAACATCTTCTGCACCAGGGCATCCTTCAGCTCTGGAAGTAACGGATTTCAAGGTCATTCTACATTGCACCCTTTGTATCTTAATAGAACGAATGCATATGTTTTTACTTATTTCTATATTTATTTCTAGTTTGTATAATATGTTTGCCTTATATGTTCGTGTCTTGATGAAACGTAATATATCACCTCCTTTTGCGTTTCTTGCCAATGCCACGAATGCAGTAGAAATGTCCATTGTCGACCTGAAATAAGAAGAATCGATTACTTATATCGATCAAACGCGAAATGGTCGTTTCACCAAGGATGTTTATATAAAAGGGTTGGGTTTCATAACCCGAACATTGTTGGTAAATCCAGACCGCCTCACAGTTGACAATTTCTTCCTGTAGACATGACAACGTGTGCTCAGTATCCGCGGTAGCATCTTTCCCGCTATCCAGGGCCAGTACTGAGTAGTTGGACTAGTAATAACCCAGTTGTATCATCCCTTCTGTCTTATAACTGTGATATATTTCCTTAAAGGCTTAAATTTCATATGAATTTTAGAAAGTGATCAAATGTAACAACTGTTGTATTTTGGGATAACACTTCCTTAGTAAAGTTCTAGTACTTTTTGGGTTGTGTCCCATTGGGATTCGACCCCACACTCCCAGAGTGGGCCAACTAATCGCCAGCACACAAAGTAGATCACGTACTTTGTGTACCCCTCTGAGTGTTGTGTTGATGTTGAAGTTTCCGCACTCACTCAACACTATATTCGCCCAGTTGGTGCCCTTCTTGAACACGAGAAGATGCTGTTTCACGTGAAAATAGCGGATTAATCATATATTGCGATCACACTCTTAAGAACACAACCGCTAAACCATACCTTGAACCTACGGACAAACGCAATGTGTGGCTATCAACCTCCGTGATGGTCTTGATGTCTCCTGAACGGCACAACTTCAGAAAGGTCGTGGATCCGATCGCGGCTCCGGTGGCGAGACGAGGAAGCCAACCCATCTTTGTCGCTTTATCGAAGAGGAATGACTCTCCGGAGTGATTGTTATTACGTCATTGTCACGTGACGTGACTGTGATGTCACCGTGATTATGACGTCATCCATATTGTGAAGTCTCGGCTACGTGATTTTCAGAGAACTAATTTCACTCACGTGTCTCGTGAAATATCATGTTTCTCTCATCTCGTGACGGGGGAAAAGGAGATATTTTCACTCGTGGCAACGCCTCTCGTATCTCCGCTCAATACACGCTGGTCAAGTAACAAAAATGGCGCTCGATTGATGAGTTAAATGAACGGCAAGAAGTGATATGAACTCCATCAATGACCATCTGTCATTATTTTGCCTTGTTGCCAGATGGGGCACATTTCTGCATGGAATAACAGCAAATCGATTATCCATGAAAGTGTAAAATATAGCGACAGTGAATGAGGAACAATTACATTTAGAAACAACAGAATTGTAACGGCCTAGGCTCTCCAAAAACACATCGCTTAATGTTTTTAATTATTGTGGGAGACTTGGTGGGAGACAATGGCAGAAATATGGATAATGAAGGGGGAAAATTGTTTTAACTCAAAGAAATTCTACGCCCGTTGCTGCATCTGATAATTTATGTTTCTGCCTCCTCGACTACAGCATCCATACTAAACTTTCCTTCCATCAGCCATGAGGTGGTGAAATAATCTGCCAATAGAGAAAGGAAATCCATAATCTATATCAATCTTCAAGATGACTACATCTTCCCGCACCCGTGAAGATCCGGGGTGGAATAGGTCTTCACCAACTCATGCTTGCCGTAAAAGGCGACTACGCTTGTAGTAAGAGGCGACTAACATGACCGGGTGGTCAGGCTCGGTGATTTGGTGGTGCACGTCATCGTATCCCAATTGCATGGATCGATGCTCATTATGTCAATCCCTAGATTGTCAAGTCCAGACTCTATTATTTACAGACCGCCGTCATATAACTGGAATATTGCTGAGTGCGGCATTAAACAACAAACAAACAAACAAACAAAAACAAAAGGCAGAAAGCGAGGCAAGGGAGATAACTGACGAAATGTATGTTGCAGTGTATTTGTCATTATTAAAAGTTGGATTTTTTCTTTGTTGTTAAACGCCATATTTCATATGGACTAGACAATCCAGTGATTGATATTATGAGCCACGTCCTAAGCAGACGGGGTATGATCACACGCAATGAATCAAGTCACCGAGGCTGGACAACCGATCAATTAAATCACATTTTACGACTGAGCTTATATAACTCTGAATCCCAAAGGGGCAGCTGGTAAAGTATTCGTCTCGATCATGTCACTTCCGAAATCAATAAGGAAAAAGAGAGTCACACAATGTGGAACTTCTGTGTGTTGGGATCATGCAATAGTGAAGGGAGAGAGAGAGAGAGAGAGAGAGAGAGAGAGAGAGAGAGAGAGAGAGAGAGAGAGAGAGAGAGAGAGAGAGAGAGAGAGAGAGAGAGAGAGAGAGAGAGTCCCTTTGGCACGCCAGAAACTTACGATCGGTTCGCCCCTTTGGCACGCCAGAAACTTATGATCGGTTCGCCCCGATTATGATTGCACGTTTGTCAGCAGCATACTCGTGCTGACGTGTTCATAAAACAGAAACTGCTTTGTAAGGATGATGAATATTATCACTGATTAAAATTTTAGATGATGTTAAACCATCAATAAACTTCACAAATAAGAGTCCAAATTCATCCAGTGAGTGTAGTATAGACAAATATGTTAGTATCATTTTATTTTGAAACACATGATTTCAACTACCACAAACTACACATAGGTAATTGCATGTGCCCCGTGTTTATATAAGACGCTCGGGGTATAGGGTAAGGATGTTGGGAGGGGTCATATTTCATGATGGATTTACCCACATTCCACAATCAAAACATCGCGACAGGTATCGCCGGGAACAGAATCCACCATGTGGGGAATCGAACACGGATTATCGACGTGACGTAATAGATCTGAGCAGCAAGCTAAACACATGCTGACCCACGACACACCTGTTGTGCATATTTATCGTTGTAGTCAGGTGGCCAGCACCCCTACCGCTCCGCCTACCCATAAGCTTATCTAATGTAACGCAGCGGTCCCTGCGCAAAACCACATGATGACCGGTAGCGAGGTTGTAACGTTGCAAAGTGTGGTAACTCTCCAGAGGGTATGAAATGCATACATCAAGAGATAAATACATAATTATAGAAAAATGGTTATAAAATAGTAATTGTTGATATCAAAACAAACAAAACAAAACGCTCGGCGATCTGGATATTAACTTTTGTTCTTTTGCACTTCTTTGTGATTCAGTGAAAATTCGAATATGAAGCTGGGTGTTGATATCGTTTTTCACTTTTAGGAAACAAGAAGACCCCCCAACCCCCAGCCCCCAATGTATCAAAATTTAACTGGAGTATTGCTCAATCAATGAAAATAGGATGGCTAGTGTCTGAGTAGTCTGTGGAATTTATATATAGTTTTTACATAGATATTTGTTTTTTTTACTAAGACCCTAGGCAAGTCTAGATCAAACTAAACCACGTCTAGTTTCCTTGATTCCACAGGTAACAGCAGAAGAGAAAAGGTTTTTTTTTGAAGGAACAAAATATTATTTTTTTTGAGGAAATGTTTTCATTGACTAAGTGTTAGTCTAGCGTCTGAGATACGGATTCAAATGTTACCCCACCCCGAAAATTTTAACGTCGAAAAAAACTTTTTAACAAAATTGTCCTTGGTCATTTAATGACACAAAATACCATTTATTTAATATCATATCAATGAATTTATGACTAGAATTAACATATATGCAACATGTTACCTACTTTGATTGACGTTACCCCAGTTGATGTAAAGTAAAGGAATATTTTTGAAGACTATCTTAAATATACACCTTATAAATGATGTATATTAGTTTGTCCTGTCTAAACAACATATTTGACTGCTTTGGTTGAATATTTGAAAGGAATATTTGAAAGGAATATAGCATCAGCCATTTGTGACGTTCAGTCCTAACACCCCCTTTAAATATATATATAGGTCCATCTGACCTAACCAATGTATGCTGGTTTACAAGCAGGCGTAACCTACCCGTCTGACTACATTCTGACATAAGGCCTGTTGTTTGATTGTTTGTTTAACTGTTTTTCGCCATTTGGTTGATTTTCCTGTAAACTATGTATCGTTCATTTTATTTTTTTAAATAATACGGTCAGAAATCAAATAAAAAGAGTTACATGGAAGACACGTGCGACCATATTTTGTCTGAACACGTCGAAGAGTTACCTCCCTTCCCATGACGATAATTGTTATTTCTAAGATATGTCAGATACGGCTATTTGTTCTTTTTAAATTTATCAATAAATGTGACATTTTAGGTAGGTGATCCCTTAAACAATGTAATATAAAGACGGCATTATGATGATGGTTAGGTTATTGACTATACCATGTTTTAATTGGCTTTTTATTTGGTGTACCTTTGAAATATCTAGTTTCACGTGTGTTTTTTAACTATGTTTGTTCGATTGTTGGTGAATGACGCGAGACATTCTTTTGCAATTTAATATAAAAAATAAAGACTGCTTGCCCGATGGCGATAAAATGTTAGGACCTAAATATATTTGATTTCACATTGTCTCTCTACTGTTTTCAATGCATGTCGTTATGAAACGCGAATTCAAACAGTTCTTACACAAACATATAGCTTTTCGTGTTGTATAAGTCGCCCTTTCAGATCGCCCTACCATTGATAGGAAAATAATTCCTACATCATCAGCTGTCTCCTGAAATATTGAAACTATACCCTAAAGGTGTAGTTTATATAGAGAATCTCACCCGAGTGTCTTTTGATATTAAATATATCAACACGAGTTGATAAAAGTGGAAAAATTCCGAGGCTTGCCGAATCACAACATCAACTGGGAAAACGTCCGGGGGGGGGGGGGGGGGGGGGGGGGGGGGGGTGCACGGGTGGCCCAGTCGTCTAAGGCGCCGCCTTGGGCACGCCAGAAACCTCGCCACGATTATGTTTCCTGTCTTATTGGCTTCCTCATCATGAGTGAGTGTGTGACTGAGTTAGTGAGTATGGTTTTACGCCGCTTTTATCAGTATTCCAGCAATATCACGGCGGGGGACACCAGAAATTGGCTTCACACATTGTACCCATGTCGGGAATCGAACCCGGGTCTTCGGCGTGACATCCTCATTATGTGTTCTTTGTCTATCGTGTTGTCAGTTTGTGTGTTTGTTGTTTAACGTCGCACTCAGCAATGTTCCAACTGTATGACGGCGGTCTGTAATTTATCGAGTCTTGGTCAGACAATCCAGTGATTGACACCATGAGCATCGATCAACGCAATTGGGATACGATGACATGCATCAACCAAGTCAGCGAGCCTGACCACCCAATAATGGAGTGTGGTAGGGCGAGGATTGGGTGTAGTGGGGTCGGGATTGGGGGGACACGGTGGGATTACACATATTTCAGCCCGGGAGGGTGAGAAATTCTAATCAACCCACAGTTGTGACAGCTGATGATTCGCGCATCATGATTTGTTTGTTTAACGCCACACAGCAATATTCCAGCTATATGTCGGCGGTCTGTAAATAATCGAGTCTGGACCAGTGATTGATATTATGAGCATCGATCCACGCAATTGGGATCGATGACATGCATCAACCAAGTCAGCGAGCCTGACCACCCGATCCCGTTAGTCGACTCTTACGACATGCATAGTCGTCGCCTTGAAAAGGCACGCGTGGGTTGCTGAAGACCTTTTCTTCCCCGGATCTTCACGGGTCCTGTTGTCAGTACTTAACCTACTCCTGTTATTCTCTCTCATGTATGCAATTGTTGTTACTGTTAATCATCCACCAACTACATATATTCTGTACCATGTTCATTCTTCAGCCATGCCATGCCACGCCATGCTATGCTGTTATTGGGAATCGAACCCGGGCTCTTGGGGCAAAGATGCAAGCTCTTGAAGCTACAATGAACATAGGTAGAGTCGTAAACGATGGTCTTACTACTGTGACGTCATTAAAATGACGTCATTATTACGTCAACAATAATATGCGCATAACGCCAACAATGCTTACAATCTAGCGCCTGAAAACATTATTACACACGTGCGTGCTTCTAAATGGATTTGGTGTTGTTATTTAGAGCCTATGCATAATAAAGAGCTTATAAAGACCTTTGCCGGGTGGTATAAAACATATACTCCCTGCTTAACCGGTGTTGGTACATAACACTGAATACTTATACTGGCTGCTTAGTATAAGTCTGCAATACTAATAATATAAACAGTCGTTGTCTTAAGTGGGCCATGCTGGTTCAACGTCATATTGAGTAAGAGATAAGAGTAACTGCGAGTGTTGACGTGACTGCACCTCAACAATGTAGGCCCACACGCAACGAATCCTGTTGTTACCTGTTATGACAACTGTCATTCTTACAATAAGTTCAGTAGAGCGATACTCCCCATAGAAAATGTCGGTAGGAAATTATTATAAACATTTGCGTGCGCAAGCGCCCTCTTTCGGCTGTGGTTGGCAACAAGCAACATGTCTGACGGTAGCTCCGACTGTGAAGGGGTTTATACCGAAACCTGGGTCCCCTACAAGGACCGTCAGGAATGGAAAGACATACAGCCTGTCCCCCAGGACGACGGGCCACACCCAGTGGTCCAGATCGCCTATTCGGACAAATGTGAGTAGGGTAGTCAATGTCACCGCGCTTACCCGGTCGAAAAGACGGCCATGCCTCTTTTCTATATTTGGCGCGAAGTGTTCTCGGAATTTGGATCGAAATATTTTTAGTATTTGACGGAAAATGTACCTTGACACACGTTTGAGGCCATGGAATGGTTTTGGAATGTTTGTTGTGAGGTTGTTTGGTTTCTGACGCGGTGAGACTGGGATGTGGAGACGGATGTGTTGTTTATGTTTACATCCGTGCCCTAGTTTCGTCATTCATAATAATAATATGTTGGGGTCATTGTTTCATGCACGCATGGTTTCAATGTTCCTATGATGATGGTATCATGTATGTATGAACTTTTTGCATCCTGTACATGTTAATTTTCTTTATGGATTATTTTTTTATATTTTTTTTTATGATAGTTTGGCCATGTTGGCTAATATCATGACAATAATGTGACTAATTCATGTCAAATGTGTGTGCCTATAGGCTAGACCCTGTAGTAGTATGTACTGTTGCAATATTTAACTTGAAATTAATCGGACACTGATGTTCCAAATATTATTAGCATGGATCTGGGAGGTTTCAGACCAAGGTTATTACATTGTGACTCGTAAAATATTTGTCCTTGATGACAAAATGGAGACAATTCTTTGTTTTTGTTCTAGCAGAATTTATCTAGCAGACACTGACATATTGGACCATTTGATAAGTGTTGATCAACATGATTAAGTGAGACTACATTTTTTAACAAGATCAAGGCAATTTGTGTAAGGACAGAAGACATATCAGAATCAATATCTGTATCATGCTGTACAGTAGATGTGCTGAATACCTGTTTAGCGCCAGATAATCTCTTACATTTGTTTGTTTGAGGTTTAACGCCTCACCGAGCAATATTCCCGCTACATGACGTTGGCCCGTAAATAATCAAGCCTGGACTAGACAATCCAGTGATTGACATCATGAGCATTGACCTATGTAGTTGGGATATGATGACATGCATCAACCAAGTCAGCGAACCTGACCACCGGATCCTGTTAGTCGCCTCTTCGACAAGCATGGGTTACTGAAGTCCTATTCTATCCCGGATCTTCACGTGTCGACAAACATGGAGGGTCAGCACCCAGCTATCATTGTGGTTATCTCGGTACCACATCACCATGTCTTTGTGCCTTGGGGAATGACCCTTATTCTGAAGCTGAAACTGCATAAACATCACAAATTATTCTCGTTTACCATGTTTACTGGTAATTACCAGTTTTGTACCGGTAAAATTAGGCTTGGACAGGTAATTCAGGTGACTGCTAGTCCCTCTGGACTGGCCAATAAAATACCTTATAAATCTTTGTTGTTGAACAAAACTTTGGTGATATTCATATAAGTACATTTTTCGAACAAAGTCAGCTTGTCTGTTACCATCTGGGTTTCCCTTTTTCTATTTATATTGCAAGGAAATAACATTTTGCTTTGCTTCAAGTTTATATATCCATTTGCATGATTTGAAGTGACCTTGTCTCAAAATATTTAAAAAAAGGAGAAAATTGTGACTGAAGTTAGTGTGAATGATGTATAGATCTAATTAAGTTACATCTTAGCACTGAACATGATTTTGAAAGAATTTTCATACATTTTTTTATTTGTTAAAAGTTTGGACTGGCAAAAGTTAGTGTGGGCAGGGGGGGGGCGGGGACTGGTAATTATTAGAGCTGCCAGTCCAGTAGAATTGGTAGTTTCAAAAGCCAGGGGAACACTGATCACAACTTGTCGTTGATATGTATACTCACCACCAAAAGAAACGCAACCCATAGAAACATAGAGAGAGATAAGTAGGTCGTTATAAAGAGAGGTTTCCAATGTGTACCACTTGGTGACAAAACTAACAATCAGTCAAGAATTACCACAGAGTGTCTTGTATTTTTATCACAATATGCTGCACATGCTTTCCAAACTTTTCATGCTAATCCTGCATGAAACAAATGGCGCATCTTGAGTCATGGATCAATGACGTCACATGTGATGTGTTCATGTGCATCGGTTCACACAAGTATGCCAGTATGTTCGTTTGTGCATCAAACCAATCTAATTTACATGGTCAAATCTAATATCTCTTGAATATGAGTCATTCTTCATATATATTCACTAACATTCATGGTATGGACATTTCTTTTGTCGGTGAATATATTATAGTATGTTCAATGCATCGGTTTGCAGTAATCATAATAATGTAAGTGTTGACAGTTGAAGCTACGAGTACAGTATTAACATTGCACACCCGCGAAGATCCGGGGTAGAATAGGTCTTCAGCAACCCATGCTTGCCGTAATAAGTGACTATGCTTGTCGTAAGAGGTGACTAACAGGATCTGGTGGTCAGACTCGCTGATTTGCTTGTTGCATGTCATTGTATCCCAATTGCGTAGATCGATGATCATGATATCAATCACTTGATTGTCTGGTCCAGACTCGATTTTTTACAGACCACCGTCATATAGCTAGAATATTGCTGAGTCCGGCGTTAAACAACAAACAAACAAATTAACATTGTGTGGATCATCAGCTGTTACGATTGTGCTTTGGGATGGTTAGAATTCATTATTTTATGTGCCCAAGCATATGTTTCCACTTGTAGGTTTGTGTGTGTATAGTGCACAAGTGTCCCGCCTTTCTAATGCGCAGCAATTCGATGTGCAGTCTTGGGTTTCTTAGGCTTGCCATGATCTTATACTACTCAGAAGAAGTTAAGGGGCCGCTCGACTTTTCTGGCTACAGAGCTTGTTACTGTAGTTTATCTGTCATGGTATGACACTATAGTAATATGAAAGTATCGGATGGCCCTTAACTTCTTTTGAGTATTATAAGATCATTGGTTGTGAAACCAGATTTTCTCTGATTGAGATTATTGGTTTGCCAACACATTGTCTTAGGTCCTGGGTACGACCAGTCTACTGTACAAAAGTGTTGTGATAAAACTGTAACATTAAACATGCTAAGCAGAACTCACTTGCCATGCTCGTGATCATAAATTATTTCCAGCTGCCTTAAATTGGGTGGAATATTTCTGACTCGGGTGTTAAACAACAGACTGCCGTTGTCTAGTGTCTACTAGTCCTTTTGACACTTTACTTATTGTGCAAGGATTAAAGAACTAGTGCCAATTTCTATCCTTGATAGACCTATGACTGTCCCTGCAAACCATTTTCTGGTTTGGTCTTTGAACTGGTATCCCACATAGAGCAGATTGTTTCATGGGGAGTACAGTCTTGTAGAATTGTTTGTTGTTTAACGCCGCACTCAGCAATATTCAAGCTCTATAGCTGTAAATAATCGAGTCTGGACCAGACAATCCAGTGATTGATAACATGAGCATCCATCCACGCAATTGTGATATGAAGACATGCGACAAGCGTTGTCATCTTTTATGGCAAGCATGTGTTGCTGAAGACATTCTACCCCTGATCTTCACGGGTCGATAATTACTTTAGAGCCTAGAATGAATCAACGACAGACACCCATAACTGTTCTTGATGCGCTGTTGCTAAAAGGAATGTCATTGTGCATCCATTGGAACACAGTATATCTTTTTTCTGTGTCCGTTCTCAACAGTTGTGTGTACTGGATGCACATTTGTGCTTCACATGAAACCCTGCAAACCTAATGTTAGAATTTTATAATCCAGGGGGGCCCCAGATTCAGATTCAACCCATAAGCACCCCTGGATCTCCCTTTATTTACACATGTATTAAATGATATAATAGACAGACACAGGTTCCTCATATGCACTTGTATTCAGTCGTCATCAGCCAACACAATACACCTCCTGCACTCACACAGGTAGACTAACATATAGTCTCTGAAATGAACATATCATACAGAAAATAAAAATCTAATAAAAAGGGAGCCCAGTGATTCTCTTCATTTTGCAGTAATATAGACTTGCCAAACATTATAGACTTGCATGGGTTGTAGTTGATATAAATGTATCAGGGTCTGTAAGACAGACTATCACACAGGTTGTCACTCAACTGACAGCCTAGAGCAAAACCAAGATGGCCGCCGTAAAGTCATTCCCAAATCATAGAGGGCAGTTTCATATTCGAGGGGATGTTTTGTATGCACATATTAACTATAAACATGACTGTAATCTGACAGTGGTAGTCTGTGCTATTGCTGATGTATGTGATGAGCTGATAATAGAGACCCTTTGCGAGTCAGTGAGTATTATATATATAGAGTGAGTGAGTTGGGTTTAACACTGCTTTTAACAGTATTCCAGTTATATCATGGCGTGTTAGCTTAATGTGGGAGGAAAGCCTGAAGTGATGCAGGTCTCAGACATTTACCACTTCGGTGAAACCCACGAGCACGGGTATGGTGCTGACAAACCTAGAAACATAATCATGGCGAACCGGGATTTGAACCCACAATCATAGGTTTCTGTTGTGTCCAAGGGATGCAACTCTTCACAGCGAATCATGGCGCCTTAGACATTTGGGCCACCCATGCCCCCTATTATATATAGCATAGCTGTTGCGACAAATATGTTGACAAAAACTTAAACCGCTTGTCTGAAGCATGGCTAGTAGCAGTACAGGTAGTATTGACATAACATAATTGATCAAACTTAAGATCCCCATAGAAGCTTTGGCGGGAGCTGGACCTGGTACAGGGTGGGTTTCGGCAGAACCCCCCATCGTCTATACTTCTGTACATTCAAAACGTTTTTCACTCACTGAAAGTGTGCAGTCACTAAGCACGTGAAGAGTATGACTAAATGTATGGAAACAAATTCTCTGTAGGCTTGTACTGCGACATAATAACAACATATAGTTTTCAACATACCAACAATGATTGACATGTTTGTGGGAGGCTAAGGCCTCCAGTCCAGGTCAAGTCTGAAGGCTGCATTTGTAAACCTCACATCACAAACAGATGATTTGAATTCTTAATGATAAATTTGATATGCACCAGCGTTCCATGAATACTCATTTGCTAAATTGATTGATTTATGCACTGCTGTTCCATGCATACAGGTACGGCCACACATTTTTTATTTTTTGTTTCACTGGCCCACCACCCCTACTGAAAAGTAGCTGGAAAAAAAATAAATTGAAAATAAAAATATTTATTTTAATATGACTCCTATATATATAAACCCTTGGCTTTTATATGAAATATAATCTTACATATGAATTCCATGTCTACATCACTATCATTGATTTAAGAAGCTAACTGCATGGCAGAATGACATTCATATAAATAAAAGATTGACCTAGCTATGTATTATTATTATTGTTTCGACGAACTTGTGTGGAAAAGCTGGAAGAAATCTGTGAAACATAAAATTTTAAAAGTGTGGCCTAACTATCAGGAATACTCTTCTTTGCTCAGTCATTTTAATACCAGTATTTTCTTTAGGCAGGGGTAGAAATAAGAACTAGCCCGCTAGCCTGGACTGGCATTGTTAGTGTTAAGTGTATCGGAAGTGCTCGTTGAATTTCCAATATTTTGGGGGTTATTGCTATTTGTTATCACTATTTGGGCTGGTAGACTCTCTTGGTTCATATCTATCCAGGGATTTATCTAGGATTCTAAACTAAGTGCCGCTGGCAGGGAAATTGGGAAAAAGTCTTACCTTGTTTAAAATTGAAAATATTTTATAAGTTAATTCATTAACTGGGCTTCAAGTAAATGACGACAAATACACCGGTGGAGGGTTGTACCAGGACACATAGATGACAACAAGGGAGTAGTCATCGTGTTATCCACGCCATCTGAAACCCGAAAATCTTTCACTGCAGGGTTACTTTTTTTTTATATTAAACTATAACCTACGGGGGGTATTTCCAAATAACAACAACCAATGAGCTTCCAGCGTTCTTTTTGTTCTGTTTGTTTAGGCTGAAGAAATTGATTAACATGCGCCCTTTTTCAAAATCTTCATAGATCACAGGTTACCAATCAGTGTTCAAAAATGCGTAAAACAGATACTGCCTTGAAGTTTATTTAGCTGTCCTTACAGACGATATCCTAATTTCTTTTCATGCTCAGTTGCGTTAGGGAGCAAATCGACTCGCGGCAGCTAGTGAGCCCTAGTGGGAAGTGCAGACAGCCGAGAAGAAGCCAGAGATTAGTGCCCCTTAAAAAACACCTGCTGCAGACTTGGGGCTGCATATCGCCCTTCAGATAAATCCCTGCTATCCTAGAGTTGCATCCTGGTTTATGATGGTATATTGTCTTAAAGCTAAAATGGATAGAATTATCATTAAACTGCCCGCATGTTATCAGAAATGAGCGGGCCACTGTAACTTGATAATGCCCTCATATTGTTTGACGACAGGGCATTATCTCACCCGTTGTTAGGTGATGTCATAGGATAGGATAGGATAGGTGACGTCACGTCAAATAGTGACGTCATCTGGTTTGTTCTATGACTCTTCCATATTTGTAAAAGTGGGTCAGTGACATTCGTGTTGTGATTGCAGTAAATGTTTCAAACCCAATATTGTTTCTTTTTATTTGATCAAAAATTCCATCCATTTTAGCTATAATAACGGTAACGCTATTTTTCAGGGCATTATCATTTACAGAAGCCCTCTGTCTTTTCAACTGCCCTCCTTCGTCGAGCAGTTAATGGAAGACCTCAGGCTTCTGCAAATGAAAATGCCCTGAAAAATAGCGTTACCCTTATAATACTTGGTAGATGGGTGCCAATGATCACCTTTCAGTGTCAGTTAGACATTCATGTTACTGTATTCGACGTAATAAGCGCCCAGGGCGCACTCAAAATTAGCAATAGGGGCCTCTTATTAGAATATTATTTTGGTGAGAAAAACAGAGTTGAAAGATAAATTTCGTGGTTTATGCTAAATGAGATTGTTCACTAGCCAATATATAAGCAAACATCGCTGTGGGCGCTTATTAGAGCGGGGCGCTTATTACGTCGAATACAGTACATGTGTTACACCCACAACATGATATATGCGTGTTATTAATATAGGACACCTTCACTAGTAAGTGATGAGTGCATGTATAATGTTGATCTAATCAAGTGTTGATCATAGTTGGTTAGTCATTTAGTCATGTTAGTAGACAGATGTGCAGATACTGTTACTACTGATCATGCTATATACACTGACGGCGTCAGGCTGATACACCATCCTGAATTATGGTGTGTCATATGTTATAATTGAGTTTGATATTGCCAGACAACTGTGACTTATTTCTTGTCTATTAGTGTCAGTTGAAATTAGATGTGACAGCCCTTGTTATTGCCCTGTTACTTAAAGTTAAAAATTGGGGTGGTTGGGTAGCCTAGTGGTTAAAGCGGCCGCTCGTCAAGCGGTTGAAGACCTGGGTTCAATTCCTGACGTGGGTACAATGTGTGAAGCCCATTTCTGGTGTCCCCTGTCGTGATATTGCTGGAATATTGGTAAAAGCGGCATAAAATCCATGTCTACATCACTATCATTGATTTAAGAAGCTAACTGCATGGCAGAATGACATTCATATAAATAAAAGATTGACCTAGCTATGTATTATTATCATTGTTTCGACGAACTTGTGTGGAAAAGCTGGAAGAAATCTGTGAAACATAAAATTTTAAAAGTGTGGCCTAACTATCAGGAATACTCTTCTTTGCTCAGTCATTTTAATACCAGTATTTTCTTTAGGCAGGGGTAGAAATAAGAACTAGCCCGCTAGCCTGGACTGGCATTGTTAGTGTTAAGTGTATCGGAAGTGCTCGTTGAATTTCCAATATTTTGGGGGTTATTGCTATTTGTTATCACTATTTGGGCTGGTAGACTCTCTTGGTTCATATCTATCCAGGGATTTATCTAGGATTCTAAACTAAGTGCCGCTGGCAGGGAAATTGGGAAAAAGTCTTACCTTGTTTAAAATTGAAAATATTTTATAAGTTAATTCATTAACTGGGCTTCAAGTAAATGACGACAAATACACCGGTGGAGGGTTGTACCAGGACACATAGATGACAACAAGGGAGTAGTCATCATGTTATCCACGCCATCTGAAACCCGAAAATCTTTCACTGCAGGGTTACTTTTTTTTTATATTAAACTATAACCTACGGGGGGTATTTCCAAATAACAACAACCAATGAGCTTCCAGCGTTCTTTTTGTTCTGTTTGTTTAGGCTGAAGAAATTGATTAACATGCGCCCTTTTTCAAAATCTTCATAGATCACAGGTTACCAATCAGTGTTCAAAAATGCGTAAAACAGATACTGCCTTGAAGTTTATTTAGCTGTCCTTACAGACGATATCCTAATTTCTTTTCATGCTCAGTTGCGTTAGGGAGCAAATCGACTCGCGGCAGCTAGTGAGCCCTAGTGGGAAGTGCAGACAGCCGAGAAGAAGCCAGAGATTAGTGCCCCTTAAAAAACACCTGCTGCAGACTTGGGGCTGCATATCGCCCTTCAGATAAATCCCTGCTATCCTAGAGTTGCATCCTGGTTTATGATGGTATATTGTCTTAAAGCTAAAATGGATAGAATTATCATTAAACTGCCCGCATGTTATCAGAAATGAGCGGGCCACTGTAACTTGATAATGCCCTCATATTGTTTGACGACAGGGCATTATCTCACCCGTTGTTAGGTGATGTCATAGGATAGGATAGGATAGGATAGGTGACGTCACGTCAAATAGTGACGTCATCTGGTTTGTTCTATGACTCTTCCATATTTGTAAAAGTGGGTCAGTGACATTCGTGTTGTGATTGCAGTAAATGTTTCAAACCCAATATTGTTTCTTTTTATTTGATCAAAAATTCCATCCATTTTAGCTATAATAACGGTAACGCTATTTTTCAGGGCATTATCATTTACAGAAGCCCTCTGTCTTTTCAACTGCCCTCCTTCGTCGAGCAGTTAATGGAAGACCTCAGGCTTCTGCAAATGAAAATGCCCTGAAAAATAGCGTTACCCTTATAATACTTGGTAGATGGGTGCCAATGATCACCTTTCAGTGTCAGTTAGACATTCATGTTACCGTATTCGACGTAATAAGCGCCCAGGGCGCACTCAAAATTAGCAATAGGGGCCTCTTATTAGAATATTATTTTGGTGAGAAAAACAGAGTTGAAAGATAAATTTCGTGGTTTATGCTAAATGAGATTGTTCACTAGCCAATATATAAGCAAACATCGCTGTGGGCGCTTATTAGAGCGGGGCGCTTATTACGTCGAATACAGTACATGTGTTACACCCACAACATGATATATGCGTGTTATTAATATAGGACACCTTCACTACTAAGTGATGAGTGCATGTATAATGTTGATCTACTCAAGTGTTGATCATAGTTGGTTAGTCATTTAGTCACGTTAGTCATGTTAGTAGACAGATGTGCAGATACTGTTACTACTGATCATGCTATATACACTGACGGCGTCACGCTGATACACCATCCTGAATTATGGTGGGTCATATGTTATAATTGAGTTTGATATTGCAAGACAACTGTGACTTATTTCTTGTCTATTAGTGTCAGTTGAAATTAGATGTGACAGCCCTTGTTATTGCCCTATTACTTAAAGTTAAAAATTGGGGTGGTTGGGTAGCCTAGTGGTTAAAGCGGCCGCTCGTCAAGCGGTTGAAGACCTGGGTTCAATTCCTGACGTGGGTACAATGTGTGAAGCCCATTTCTGGTGTCCCCTGTCGTGATATTGCTGGAATATTGGTAAAAGCGGCATAAAATCAAACTCACTCACTCACTAAAGTTAAAAAATCAAGAGATTCCTAGAGTAAGTACTCTTGGAGCAAACCTAGAGGACACAGTTCCCCCTTATTTCGAACAATGATTACGATGAATTAGCAATCTTTGCTGATGGTAAATGTTGGTTTCAGTTCGGGATGTGTACGACTACTTCCGTGCCATCCTTGCCGCGGAGGAGAGAAGTGACCGGGCTCTAGAGCTGACAAAGGACGCGGCGGAACTCAACCCAGCAAACTACACCGTCTGGTAAGTAGCTACTTTCAGGGGGGGACAACAGATCAGCAGCTATCAGAGGGTGGACAACAGATCAGCAGCTGTCCACCAAAGACCCTGGTTTGATTCCCGACATGGGTACAATGTGTGAAGCCCATTTCTGGTGTGATATTGCTGGAATATTACTAAAAGCGGCGTAAAACCATATTCACTCACTCACTCACTCACTCACTCACTCACTCACTACTTATGGTCATAGAATGGATCTGTGATGAACTTATCTCACAATGGCAAAAGGACAGTCTCAAGCTGTCACTTCTGAAAGAGGGACCGCCAAATCTGGCCACCGAGTCTTCAAAATCCCCAACCTTTTAGCAAGTAGCTTGCTACTGCATAACCTTGCTTATCAGTCAGCATGCTCAGATCAGACACTATAAAACTGTTACCCTATATTTTATTCAGTCCTAGTTCACCTTGCCAGTAGGTCACAGGTATCAATGGTGTAGTGTATATCTCCTCACAAACTCAAGTCATTAAACACGTCGAGACTCACTGGGGCTGATATAGTGTACATGTTACATATGATGACAATATGGTGTGAAATGAACTGTTGTTCTGGTGACCTTGCCAGTCATGTACAAGGTCAGATACTGAGTTATAATAAAAATACGGCTATTTATATACGCAAAATCTTCATCATTGAGGGACATGATGAATGCGCAAAGAGTAGTGATACTTATGTCAGTGAGCCTGGATTGTGTGGGTATTCCAAGATTACTGTTTCGGTGGATTTGAAAGTATATTGGCATAAAAAAAATGGATTGTGGTATTTGAAAAACTAAACCATAACAAGTTTGACCAGTGTTTTCAGATCTCTGGAATTATATGAATTTGAAAGCAAGGTCTGTTAGTTCTGTGAATTAATTCGACATGTTCAATGTAATCTGCATGGCAGCGTTAGAAATTGGCACTAGTCCTGTAGTCCTTACCGAACTGCCCAATAGTAAAGGTATCCTAAGGACTACTAGAAATTGGCCCATTTTAAGGGTTTTGCTATATGTTATCATTATAACAATATAAGGACTAGTGGACAAAAACTGTTAGTTTCTAACCCTGCATGGTCTGGACACTCCCTGGAATCCTTTAGACCCGCGAAGATGTAGGGAAGAATAGGTCTTCAGCAACCCATTTTTGTCGTAAAAGGCGACTATGATTGTTGTAAGAGGCGACTAATGGGATCGGGTGGTCAGGCTCGCTGACTTGGTTGATGCAGGACATCGATCCCAATTGCATGATCTTGATATTAATCACTGGATTGTCTGGTCCAGACTCTAATATTTACAGACTGCTGGCATATAGCAGGAATGTTGCTGAGTGCAGCATAAAACAACAAACAAACAAACAGATCAAACTAGAATCCTTTATGTTCAATTGAAACATTTTCCACACATTGTCATCCTGATTGAACGCATTAAAGTCCCTTCATTGTTTTAGGTCCTCAAAAGGGAGTATTTGTGTTTCTGGTAACCTGAACGACCCATTGTTTCACTTGAGACCTAAATGTTTTTATCATCTCTGGAAAAAGAAATAAGAAATTATCTCAAGAAATACACAATTTACATTCGGAAAACTTCAGTTTCCACATATTATCGTTAATGAAGCTATTTTTACCTACACAATTCAGAAACATCTCTGCAAATATCAATCATTGACAATGTGGTAACATTGCTCACTAAATATTTAAAAAAGGGTGAAGAAAGACCTCCTTACTTACCACCTTTTTGTCTGTTCCTGAGAGACATTTGTAGGCTGTTTACATTTGCAGGAATAAGAGTAAATGTAATTTCAGCATTGCTGCTAGGACAATGCAGAAAAAACAGTTTCTACTCAGAGTTTGTGCAGGCTTAGAAAGGCCTTGAATTTTAAGGTCCTTCTTGAAAAGTTTTGATTTTAAGTGTGAACCTCAGAAAGCCTTTAAAATAACCCAAATAGCTTGAAAAGCCATACATTTGTACAACGTGACCATGATGTCATGTACATGTGGGCAAAAGAATTCATGACCGTCATAATTTATTTCATTTGTTGGTTGTGAAAATAAATATTGTTGCAAAATTTGTGATGTTGAATTGTTCATACTGCATTTTAGGTCTTACAACTAATATTTAGTATGCTGGACTAAAAAAATAATGAAATATTGACCGACTAAGGCTAACAGCACAACTAAAAAAGCTTTGAAAATGACAGTTGAAAGCCTTGTAAAGGCTGTGTTATTCATATGCTATTTATGCATTCATGACATTGTCCCATGATTGTTGTGAGGTGGGTGTATCTAGATTCTTCTTTGCCTAGGTTACAGGCCAAAATGAAGTTGGCTAACTGATTGTCACACTGACAAAAGTATTTACTGATAATAAAACTTGTGGGGTAATTTTTTTGAATATGTTTATTGTGCGGAGGTGACTGTTATAAGGCAGTTCTTATCAATATCGTCATAACAGTCAACCAATGGATCAGGAGGTCAGACTCTATGATTTTTTTTGTTCTGTGTCATCATATCCAGATGGCATGAATCGTTGTTCACAATATCAATCACCATGATCACTGGATTGTCTGGTCCAGACTTGATTATCTACCAGATCACCGTCATATACACAAGCCTGGCTATGCATGGAGGTATGAGCCTTGGAAAGTTGGATACTGCTGTCTATTAGATGGATGGGGGTAGTCGTCAAAGGCACAGCAATTTGATGTGCAGAGTAACTTCCCTTGGAACCGGTTATGATGGTTGAATTCCAAATCGCACTGATTATGTTTCTAGATTTTTCAGAACCATACCCATGCTTGTGATTTTCACCAAAGTGGTAAACATGTAAGTTGTCCATCACTTGATGCTTTTCTCAGACATCAAGCTGACAGGCTGTGATAATGTTTAATAATTTTCAAAGCGGCGTTAAACCCAACTCACATGTCACATTAAGGTAGATGTTAGCCTATGTGTCATGGACTTCTGCAGGACTTGATTATTCCACGGTTTCCCCGCCGTGATATTGCTGGAATATTGCTAAAAGCGGTGTTAAACCAAACTCACTCACTCACTCACTCCACGGTTTCATTGCATACATTATGCATGTTTTGATGATCATGCTTATAATGTGCACCTAATATCGCTAGCTATCAAGCTACCTGATAGTGCATTCAATTACCATATTCTAGTCACCGAAAGAGATTTCGCAGTGTCACTACATAAAAATGTTCTGTTATCAGGGCTCGATTTAACGATATAAAACATGCACCAGTCAACCTATTCAGGCTTCAAAGTCACAACTAAAACGGTCGCCAATGCGACCTAAATTTAATAAATTTAATAAAGACATTTTAATTTGTTTGACTAATCCTTACATTTCCATACTACATGAATCTTAATATACTTAATATACTTAATATACTTAATACTTCTGTAACATGCTATCATCTCTAATCCCTTTGTGGTGTGTCCCTTGGGCATGCCATAAAACCTATGGGTTCAAATCCCGGTTCGCCCCGATTTATTTTCTAGGTTTGTCAGCACCGTACATGTGGTAAACGTCCGAGACCTGCATCACTTTGGGCTTTCCTCCCACATTAAGCTGACACAACGCGAAATAACTGGAATACTGTTAAAAGCGGCGTTAAACCTAACTCACTCACTCGCGCACTGTGTGGTTTGTAATTTGTCATGTTTTGAGTTATCACACTGAGTATTGCAAGATTATGAACATATGGACTTCATGTTTTACAGTAATACGCCATTAATTTATGTAAGATCATGACACAGTCCTCTGAGATCTGAGATTTTATTTATTTACCGTATTCGACATAATAAGCGCCCAGGGCGCTCTCAAAATTAGAAATAGGGGGCTCTTATTAGAATATTATTTTGGTGAAAAAAATCATAGTTGAGAGATAAATTTTGTTGTTTATGCTGACAGCCTGACATGTTTATGTACGACAGATATTTTTTTCCATATTTTAATTGACCATAAATAAGGGTGCATATAACAAACGTGTGCGTATTATACCGAATAAATAAGTCTTGTGTACATTGATCAATCGGAAGGGATGCAAATTGGGCTTGTTCACTAGCCAATATATCAGCAAATATCGCCGTGGGCGCTTATTAGAGCGGGGCGCTTATTACGTCGAATACGGTATACTAGTTTTCGCATCTGTGTTTCACCTTTGATACATTTATGGGACCAGGGTGCAACTAGGTTTTCATGTCAACATGCACCTGGTGCCTATTAGATTAAGATCCTTAAATTGAACCCTGTTTATAACATGGATTTACCCGGGTAATCATGGTAATATGTTTTTGTCCCCAGAGGACTCACAGCCCTTTATTGTTGTGAGTGAATGTGTTGGTTTTACACCGCTTTTAGCAATATTCTCGCAATATCACTGCAGGGGACACCAGAAATGTATGTTGTTGTAAAAGTAGAATAAATGTGAGTTTTGTTTGTTTGTTGTTTAACGCTGCACTCAACAACAGCTATATGACCGCGGTCTGTGAATAATCAAATCTGGACCAGACAATCCAGTGATTGACATCATGAGCATCGATCCTCGCAATTGGGATGCAATGACATGCATCAATCAAGTCAGCGAGCCGGACCACCTGATATTAGTCGCCTCTTACGACAAGCATATTCGCCTTTTATGGCAAGCATGGGTTGCTGAAGACATATTCTACCCTACCAGAAATGTACATTGTATAAGTAGAATGAACGTGAATGCAGCATTCAGACAGTTTCATGACTTTTTAGCACTGATCATGCCACATGACTGTGGACAAGTCAGGGCTAAAACATGTGCTAGAAAAGGGTGTTTCATTAGACAGTAAACCACAAAGGGAAATTATTAATGAACTTGCCTGATTAGCCTTTCTGTGCGAGTCCTTCCTTGCTGTCATGTGTTAATCCACATTCTATTTTGAGTTTTGTATTTAGCTGAAGGGTCCAAACAAAACAACTGTCATACTTGTCATGTTTGTGCTTGAGTCAGTTTCAGTTTCTTACCAAAACCTTTCGACCCGTGAAGATCCGGGGTAGAATAGATCTTCAGCAACCCATGCTTGCCATAAAAGGCGACTATGCTTGTCGTAAAAGGCGACTAACGGGATCGGGTGGTCAGGCTCGCTGACTAGGTTGATACATGTCATCGATCCCAATTGTGTGGATCGATGCTCATGGTGTCAATCACTGGATTGTCTGGTCCAGACTCGATTATTTTACAGACCTTCTGTAATATGGCTGGAATGTTGCTGAGTGAGGCGTTATATAACAAACAAACAAAAAAAGTAAATAAAGAAGTTGTTATCCATAAATTGTGTCTACTTTGTCATCTGTCAACTTCTTAGTTTCTTGAAATTGGGCTGTGTACAACTCACTGAAGTCAAACAAGACCCTACTCTGTGCATGAACTTTGTGCACCATTGACATTGAAGAAGTGTGTAGAAGAGAGACCCCCAGGCTAAGGCACAAGTTACACACTGTCAAGCAAGTAACAATGCTGTTTGTACGATATAACCTTAGTGTTGATTGGTCAGAATATATTCATCACTGGTTTCACCCTTGCCAGGATCTTGCCTGATGTGTCAGTTAGAAAAAGCGACTGCAATGCAATGTGGCTTTATGTTCACAACAGTAGAAACTAACCCTTTTGGTCCACTAGTCCTTATGATGAAAACATAAAACCCTTAAAAATGGCAAATTTCTACTAGTCCTTATGATACCTTAACTATTGGGAAGTTTGGCAAGGACTACAGGACTAGTGTCAATTTCATTGTTGATGGAGGAACACCTGTGATACCTGTGAAGCTGTGTTTGTTTGTTTGTTTGTTGTTAAAAGCCGCACTCAGCAATATTCCATCTATATGACAGTGGTCTGTAATAATCAAATCTGGTCCAGACAATCCGGTGATTGACATGATGAGCATTGATCCACACAGTTGGGATACAATGACATGCATCAACCAAGTCAGCGAGCCTGACCACACGATCCCATTAGTCGCCTTATATGACAAGCATGGGTACTGAAGACCTTTCAGTGGTAGAAACTAACAGTTTTAGTCCACTAGTCCTTTTAATGATAAGTTTGATAACATATAACAAAACCCTTTAAAAGGGCAAATTTCAGCGTTAGAAATTGGCACCAGTCCTGTAGTCCTTGCCAAACTGCCCAATAGTTAAGGTATCATAAGGGCTAGTAGAAAATTGCCATTTTTAAGGGTTTTGCTATATGTTATCACTGCTGAAAGTTTATTTGTCATCTATCATTATTAGGAGCAGGGTTCAAAATTCTGTGTGAAAGTCAAGAGGTCCTTGAACATATATATATATACTTTTCAAGGGGTCATTGACTTTCATCAAGGTTAGTAGGAAATATTTTGTGGGCTCTCAGATTAATTTACTACAGCCAATAACTTTCAAGGACCCCAGGTATGTGTGTACTATGTACAGTGTTTTCTCAATAAACATGGTCAGATGGTTTACATACTCACTCACTCACTCACTCACTCACTCACTCACTCACTCACTCACTCACTCACTCACTCACTCACTCACTCACTCACTCACTCACTCACTCACTCACTCACTCACTCACTCACTATGACTACAGGGATGCAACTTAACCAGAAACATGTATAAGTGACCAGTGAAGATCTGGGGTAGAATAGGTCTTCAGCAGCCCATGCTTGTTGTTAGGGCCGACTATCGGGATTGGGTGGTCAGGCCCACTGACTTGGTTGATGCATGTCATCGTATCCAAATTGTGTGGGTCGATGCTAGTGATGTCAATCACTGGATTGTCTGGTCTAGGCTCGATTAGGCACAGACTGCGGTCATATAGCTGGAATATTGCAAAGTGCTGCGTTAAACAACAAACAAACAAACAAACAACAAACATGTATGAGTTCAACTAATGATAACATGAAAGGATGCCACCTTTACCTCCCCTAAAGTCTGGAGTTCTACTGGCCCTTAGGATACCTCTAACATAAGACTGACTGACTCTGGCAGTGGGCTAGTGCCAAAAATCTTGGACCTGTAACATGATCTGAGCCACCAGATATATAGATAACCAGCGCCAGATGAAAGTAGATCCAACTGCTGTAATAAGACTAATATACCACTACTGCCAACAGCTCACTTGTGCATGCATGCACTGTGAAGTATTTGTATCCTTTGAGTTGTATCATTTATTTTCCCATGTTCTGTGCCATTCAAAAATAAGCCTATCGGTATGCCATGTATACTGAGTATGCTAATTATGCTAATTATTTACCTTGTGCACCATGTTTGCAATTAATGAATTATGCACATATTTCAACTGTATTCAAATTTTGACTAAATTAGGAGTTTCATTTGTTATCAAAGAACTTAAGTTTTCAAATTTTTCAAATTACTATGTATCAAATAATCAATTCGACCCACAGATGGCAATGTTTATTATATTCATTAATTGCAAATTCACAAGTAAATGTATTTTTTTTGTCAGCAGTCATTTTTTCAATGCCATCTGTAACCATGGTAACCATGGTAACCATGGCAACATATGCCTGCATGGCTGGTAGAGTGTGGGATTAAGAAAGAAACAAATATAAACCATTGGTACATAGATTGATTATGAATACAATATTCATGTCGTCTTGTCGAATACAACACACAAAATGTATATTTGCAACTCTGCAAATTTGGATATTTAAACAAGAAAACGATGTACTTTCGTACTTTTTTTTAACTTATGATAATGCTTTTCAAGTTACCATGGTTATCAGACTATTGGTTCTTCAATAATTTCTAATAGGGTTCAGTGTTAACGCATTCATTGCTACAGTCTTGTGCATTGATTGACACTGCACGAAGAAGACACTCACAGCAAGTAGGGGTTCTCATAGTATGTCCTTGTTTTGTTAAAATACTTCTCCGTAACCATGGTAACTAATGTTACTATTTTTCATTATTGATCATTTCCAGCTCACAAATAAAACAGCATATCTCTTGCTTTGCAAGAAAAGGCCCTGTTGTTACTTTAATTTATTAAGATTGTTTCATAATGTCCAGTGTTAAAGTTTGAAAGTAAGCATGAACAGTCAAAAGGTGTCCTTGGTATGGCATGCTGTTAACCCCTTTACTGTCAAACACTTCTCTGTAGAACATCAGCGTTAGAAATTGGCGCTGGTCCTGTAGTCCTTCCCAAACAGCGCAATAGGTATGGTATCATAAGGACGAGTAGAAATTCGCCATTTTTAATGGTTTTGCTATATGTTATCATTTTGTAGACTAGTGGACCCAAAATGTTATAATAGTTTCTACCTCTGGAACATGCATTTGCAGGTGCGCTATAACAAATTACATACATGTATGCACATGTCCAATGCTGAGCACACAATAGAAATATGTATCTCACCCAGCATGGGGAATGAATACAGAGTGGAGATAGAATGTGATAAGTCAGCAGTTGGGGAATATGGGGGTTGGGGGGTGCTAATGTATTTGATAGCTTGCCAGGTCCTGTACAGTTCAGGATTAATGACAGCTCACCTACCCCATGTGATATGGCTGATGAGTGATTGTACCTATGTAGCTCTGAAATGTGTATTCAGACCAGACCATTTTTTATAGTGTGATGGCGAATGTTGATTTACAGTTAGCAGTTGTCAACCTATATTGCTTGGTCATGTTATTAAACTAGTCTGCGTTAGGTGAACTAGTGGTTTATAGTGTGGTCATCAAGCATGGTGTACAGGGGATCTCTTCTGCTTGAAATATTTAACAGGACCTTAAGTTGGTCCTGGTTTAAAACTACCTTTTTCGCAAAGATATTATGCTTGTTTGTTTGTTGTTTAATGCCGCACTCAGCAATATTCCAGCTATATGACGGAGGTCTGTAAATAATCGAGTCTGGACCAGACAATCCAATGATTGACATCATAAGCATCGATCTATGCAATGGGATACGTTCACATCCATCAACCAAGTCAGCGAGCCTGACCACACGATCCTGTTAGTCGCCTTTTACGGAAAGCATGGTTGAGAAGACCTAATCTACACAGCAATCAGGACATAAACAGTTATAAGTCTAAAAGTGGGACTTTGCAGAAAAGGACTCCAAATGATTGATGCCATGTATCTCTCTAATAAATATGAGTTAAAGCTTATGAATTGTTATTTTGTGGTCCTAAGATACTGTAGTTTTGAAATACAATGAGAAGTCAAAATGTGAGTTTTCACCCATAAGGTCCTTTTTCTCATGGTGGGTCACATGTGATGGACGAAATATTTCCAGCGCTGTCTATGTTAGAGTCAGTTAGACTATAGAGTTGTGATAGTCCCAGTGCTACAACAATGCATGGAACAGGGCCCAGTTGACAGTAGGGCTGGGATGATACACTAACTGTGCCTTCCGATACGTATCATGATAACTTATTCACGATCCGATACATATCATGATACCTTGTTCACGATCCGATACGTATCATGATACCTTGTTCACAATCCGATACATATCATGATACCTTGTTCACAATCCGATACATATCATGATACCTTGTTCACAATCCGATACATATCATGATACCTTGTTCACGATCCGATACATATCATGATACCTTGTTCACGATCCGATACATATCATGATACCTTGTTCACAATCCGATACATATCATGATACCTTGTTCACAATCCGATACATATCATGATACCTTGTTCACAATCCGATACATATCATGATACCTTGTTCACGATCCGATACATATCATGATACCTTGTTCACAATCCGATACATATCATGATACCTTGTTCACAATCCGATACATATCATGATACCTTGTTCACGATCCGATACGTATCATGATACCTTGTTCACGATCCGATACGTATCATGATACCTTGTTGTTCCCCGCCGCGTGAAAGCACGAAACGGGGGATATAGTATTCACGAGCGTCCGTCCGTACGTCCCACCTGTTTGTTGCCGCGATATCTCAAGAACTAATCGCTGGATTGGCTTCATATTTAGAACTATAGTGTATATACAGACACCGCAGACACCAGTCGGTTTTGGTGACCTTGACCTCATTTTCAAGGTCACAGCAGGCAAATCTGCTTTTGGAGTTGGAAAACGGTGTTGCCGTGATATCTCAAGAACTAAACACTGGATTGTTTTCATATTTGGAACTATGGTGTATATACAGACACCGCAGACACCAGTCGGTTTTGGTGACCTTGACCTCATTTTCAAGGTCACAGCAGGCAAATCTGCTTTGGAGTTGGAAAACGGTGTTGCCGCGATATATCAAGAACTAAACACTGGATTGTCTTCATATTTGGAACTATGATGTATATACAGACTCCGCAGACACCAGTCGGTTTTGGTGACCTTGACCCCATTTTCAAGGTCACAGCAGGCAAATCTGCTTTTGGAATTGGAAAACGGTGTTGCCGTGATATCTCAAGAACTAAACACTGGATTGTTTTCATATTTGGAACTATGATGTATATACAGACTCCGCAGACACCAGTCGGTTTTGGTGACCTTGACCCCATTTTCAAGGTCACAGCAGGCAAATCTGCTTTTGGAGTTGGAAAACGGTGTTGCCGCGATATCTCAAGAACCAATTGCAGGATTGTCTTCATATTTGGAACTATGGTGTATATACAGACTCCGCAGACACCAGTCGGTTTTGGTGACCTTGACCCCATTTTCAAGGTCACAGCAGGCAAATCTGCTTTTGGAATTGGAAAACGGTGTTGCCACGATATCTCAAGAACTAATCGCTGGATTGTCTTCATATTTGGTACTATGGTGTATATACAGGCGGGGGACATTTCGTCACTTTGTGACAAAAACTTGTTCACGATCTGATACGTATCATGATACCTTGTTCACGATCCTTTACGAATCATGATACCTTGTTCATGATCCGATACGTATCATGATACCTTGTTCACGATCCGATACGTATCACAATACCTTGTTAACAATCCGATATGTATCATGATACCTTGTTCACGATCCGATACGTATCATGATACCTTGTTCATGATAAAAAAAAGTATCATGATACCTTGTTCACGATCCTATACGTATCATGATACCTTGTTCATGATCCGATACGTATCATGATACCTTTTTCACGATCTTATACGTATCATGATACCTTGTTCACGATCCGATATGTATCACGATGCCTTTTTCACGATCCGATACATATCACGATGCCTTTTTAACGATCCGATACATATCATGATACCTTGTTCACGATCCGATACGTATCACAATACCTTTTTCATGATCCGATACATATCACAATACCTTTTTCACGATCCGATACGTATCACGATACCTTTTTCAAGATCCAATACATATCACGATGCCTTTTTCACGATCCGATACATATCAGGATATCTTTTTCACGATCCGATACATATCACGATGCCTTTTTCACGATCCGATACATATCACGATGCTTGTATGTGCTCTTATCTGTGGTGCGAAAGCCATCTTTTTCATAGACATGATGGCCAATTGATGAAAATATTACTTTTTCACAACTAATTAGTGCTTGGTGTAACAGCCATTAAAATAAACATTTAAGCTATGAATCAATATTTTTTTACTTTGTGTGTGACTGTGATTGATACTTGTATCGAGAAGTAAAATATCCCACCACTAGTATCTGCAGCAGGAACAAGATTGTCACCCTTTTGTTAGCCTTGCTCCAAGGCTGTACAGAAAGATAAGTCCATGAATGTGTAGTAATTCTATCCTCCTAATAGGCAAGTCTAGATATGTGGACAGTCTTAGGACTCAGTATCATTTGGGGACAAGTTGTTCTTATAATTTACATAATCTAGAAATTATGATTTTAAATTAATAAATATTGCCTTAGAGACTTGTGCAAGTCTACCCCTTTGTGTGCTTAGGAAAGTAGTACAGACAGGCATAGCTTCCAGATCTGTAACTAATATAGTATTTGTCACTGAAACCCCTCTGTAAGACGTGAACAATCAACCAAAGATGGCTATTGGAATTAGGAAGGTAATACCTTTTTGTGAGACCTCATATGATGGCTTGATAGCCTACATTATATACCGTATTTCCTCTATTAGATGCCTGGGTGTCTATTAATTCATGGGGGGGCATGGGTGGCCCAGTCGTCTAAGGCTCCGCGATTCGCTGTTCAGAGTTGCGTCCCTTGTGCACGCCTAGAAACCTATGGTTGTGGGTTCGAATCCCGGTTCGCCCCAATTATGTTTCTAGGTTTGTCAGCACCATACCCGTGCTCGTGGGTTTCAGCGAAGTGGTAAACGTCTGAGACCTGCATCACTTCGGGCTTTCCTCCCACATTAAGCTGACACGCCGTGATATAACTGGAATACTGTTAAAAGCGGTGTTAAACCCAACTCACTCACTCACTCACTCACTCACTATTAATTCATGCAAGCCATTGGCACAGCATCTAGTCTGGTCAATGCTGGAAACTTACCTTAGCAAATCCCAAATTCTTGGCCTGGCTTCTTTTTTTTTTGACAGATCTATGAGTATGACCTGACTTCAATTAGAGGCCGATTTTATTGGAGACCTTGTACATAGTAAAGAGGAAATACAGTATTCTGTTTAAGTGTTTCACCGATGGTGTGTCATTGTGTGGCGTCACTTCTTAGTGTCCCTTGTTTGATGATGTGTAAAATATCACTGCCTCACTTGTTCTTGAGTTCCATTAAAGTTGTCCACATTCAAGTTCCTTCCTATGATTTTTGGGGTTAAAATTTCCATTATCAGATATAATGCTTGGATGTTTTGAAAAAAAACCTCAAGGCCAAAGGTAATGCTTATTTCCTGTAACCATAGAAATCCAACCATTTCAACAATGACATTGAATTTTTATCACATCTGTAACCATGGCAACTATCTCTTGAGGAAAACTCTAAAAAATAAACTACAAATGTATGGGGAATAATAATACAAACAATACATGTAATACAAATGTAATAAACTTCTACCTCTCATCATGAAAGTTGACTTTTCAAAAAGCCTGGAATTTTCATTAATTTCAAATAAACATGAATAAACTGATTTTTTAATCATGTTGATCAGACATAAATCAATCAGTAGACCATGATGACAGAATGTTCAGTTTTCAAGCCAAGCAACATATTGCAGTCACTGAAAGGGCTTTTGTAACATTTCATATGTGGAGAAAAATAAGTTAATGTTATTCATATACCTGTGGCTACTAGAATGACAAGCCTACTACTTACAATTTGCTGGTATTGTTAACACATACGTCAGCAGAGACCCACAATATGCAAAGCCAACAAATTGTATCAGGCTTAAAGGCGATCGATATGTTTAATATGCTATCTTGTGTAGACTTCCTACCATTATCATGATTATGCTTGTACTGTTACTGGGTGGACTAGCGCCTAGTCCCTGAAATAGAGTTATCTATACAATGGTATAAGGATAGATGTAACTAACTCCATTAGGGAACCCTTGTGTTTCAAGTCTCTTGATTTCAGGCTGAGATATAGGTATAGGCTGCTGGAGCTGAGATGGGATGGGTATAGGCTGCTGGAGCTGAGATGGGATGGGTGTAGGCTGATAGAGCTGAGATGGGATGGGTATAGGCTGCTGGAGCTGAGATGGGATGGGTGTAGGCTGATAGAGCTGAGATGGGATGGGTAAAGGCTGCTGGAGCTGAGATGGGATGGGTATAGGCTGCTGGAGCTGAGATGGGATGGGTATAGGCTGATAGAGCTGAGATGGGATGGGTATAGGCTGCTGGAGCTGAGATGGGATGGGTGTAGGCTGATAGAGCTGAGATGGGATGGGTAAAGGCTGCTGGAGCTGAGATGGGATGGGTATAGGCTGCTGGAGCTGAGATGGGGTGGGTATAGGCTTCTGGAGCTGAGATGGGATGGGTATAAGCTGCTGGAGCTGAGATGGGTATAGGCTGCTGGAGCTGAGAAGGGATGGGTATAGGCTTCTGGAGCTGAGATGGGATGGGTATAAGCTGCTGGAGCTGAGATATAGGTATAGGCTGCTGGAGCTGAGATGGGGTGGGTATAAGCTGCTGGAGCTGAGATGGGATGGCTAAAGGCTGTTGGAGCTGAGAAGGGGATGTGTATAGGCTGCTGGAGCTGAGAAGGGATGGGTATAAGCTGCTGGAGCTGAGATATAGGTATAGGCTGCTGGAGCTGAGATGGGGTGGGTATAAGCTGCTGGAGCTGAGATATAGGTATAGGCTTCTGGAGCTGAGATGGGATGGCTAAAGGCTGTTGGAGCTGAGAAGGGGATGTGTATAGGCTGCTGGAGCTGAGAAGGGATGGGTATAGGCTGCTGGAACTGAGATGGGATGGGTGTAGGCTGCTGGAGCTGAGATGGGGTGGGTGAAGGCTGCTGGAGCTGAGATGGGTATAGGCTGCTGGAGCTGAGAAGGGATGGGTAAAGGCTGCTGGAGCTGAGATGGGATGAGTATAGGCTGCTGGAACTGAGATGGGATGGGTATAGGCTGCTGGAGCTGAGATGGGGTGGGTGAAGGCTGCTGGAGCTGAGATGGGTATAGGCTGCTGGAGCTGAGAAGGGATGGGTATAGGCTTCTGGAGCTGAGATGGGATGGGTAAAGGCTGCTGGAGCTGAGAAGGGATGGGTATAGGCTGCTGGAGCTGAGATGGGATGGGTATAGGCTGCTGGAGCTGAGATGGGGTGGGTGAAGGCTGCTGGAGCTGAGATGGGTATAGGCTGCTGGAGCTGAGAAGGGATGTGTATAGGCTGCTGGAGCTGAGAAGGGATGGGTATAGGCTGCTGGAGCTGAGATGGGGTGGGTGAAGGCTGCTGGAGCTGAGATGGGTATAGGCTGCAGGAGCTGAGATGGGGTGGGTGAAGGCTGCTGGAGCTGAGATGGGTATAGGCTGCTGTAGCTGAGATGGGATGGGCAAAGGCTGCTGGAGCTGGGATGGGATGGGTATAAGCTGCTGGAGCTGAGATGGGTATAAGCTGCTGGAGCTGAGATGGGTATAGGCTGCTGGAGCTGAAATGGGCAAAGGCTGCTTGAGCTGAGATGGGGTGGGTAAAGGCTGCTGGAGCTGAGATGGGATGGGTATAGGCTGCCGGAGCTGAGATGGGATGGGTATAGGCTGCTGGAGCTGAGATGGGATGAGTAAAAGCTGCTGCAGCTGAGATGGGATGGGTATAGGCTGCTGGAGCTGAGATGGGTATAGGCTGCTGGAGCTGAGATGGGATGGGTAAAGGCTGCTGGAGCTGAGATTGAGTTTAGTATAGGCTGCTGGAGCTGAGATGGGTATAGGCTGCTTGAGCTGAGATGGGATGGGTAAAGGCTGCTGGAACTGAGATTGAGTTTAGTATAAGCTGCTGGAGCTGAGATGGGGTGGGTAAAGGCTGCTGGAGCTGAGATGGGGTGGGTATAGGCTGCTGGATTTGAGATTGAGTTTAGTAAAGGCTGCTGGAACTGAGATTGAGTATAGTATAGGCTGCTGCTGAGATGGGATGGGTAAAGGCTGCTGGATTTGAGATTGAGTTTAGTAAAGGCTGCTGGAACTGAGATGGAGTTTAGTAAAGGCTGCTGGAGCTGAGATTGGGTTTAGTAAAGGCTGCTGGAGCTGAGATTGGGTTTAGTAAAGGCTGCTGGAGCTGAGATTGGGTTTAGTAAAGGCTGCTGAAGCTGAGATTGGGATGTGGCAAGCTTTCATTTTGTGTTCCCCATGTTCCCCAACATTTTGGACCCCATGCACTTCGCTCAGATGCAAAGGCAATAGTGATTGGCTGCTTTGGTGAATTTCTTCACATCAACCAATCAGTTAAGGTTTTTTTTATAGCAGGCTCAACTCCCTCGCAAAAGAAACAACAGTTTTGGGTGCTAGTATGTCTTTTTAAATATAACTAAATTTAGTTAAAGTGATTTTGAAGGTCAAACTCGACATCAATGAAATGGTTTTATCGCAAACAACACAACTTGACATTGCTACTCGTGAAGGTCGGGCTTGGAATTGGTTTTCAGCAACCCATGGAAGTATACCCTAGGAAGCAGCAACTAACACTGACTTGGTTGATTGCGTAAATCAATGCTCGTGTCAATCACTGGATTGTCTGGTCCAGACTCAGTTATGTACCATCTTTACAGACCACTGTCATTTTGCTGGAATATTGCTGAGTGTGGCATTAAACAACTAGCAAACAAAAACAAACAATCAAGAGGTTGATGCAAAATCAGCGTTACAAATTGGCACTTGTCCTGTAGTCCTTACGAAACTGCCCAATAGTAAAGATATCCTAAGGACTAGTAGAATTTGGCCCATTTTAAGGGTTTGGCTATATGTTATCATTATTTATAAGGACTAGTGGACAAAAACTGTTAGTTTCTAACCCTGAAAATACAGCCTGGCATCATGTTTACTTCCTGACACAGTTCCACACAGGCTGGGCTCCTCTCTAGGACAGAGGAGAACCTGCACAATCAGTGCAATAGGTGTCCGGTTGAATGTTCAGACGGATGTAGACAGCTTGTGTAGCAAAAAAAGGAACATCAATAAACATTCAGCACAGAATAGGAAAAGTGAGATAAGATTACAATGTGGTGTTTGTTGAATGAATAAGTCATCAGAGGTCCTTGTGCTGCTATTATCAGTTGCTGGGGGAATAGTGTTGAGGTTCAGTAATGTGTTTTCTATAGTGTGAGGCTGCATGTTTCACAGATGGTGCATGATGTTGCAGGCACTACCGGCGAGTGATTCTGAAGGGGCTCAACAAAGACTTGAAGGACGAGCTGAGATATGTGTCGGAGGTGATCGAAGACAACCCCAAGAACTATCAAGTCTGGTGAGGATTGGTGGAAAAATACTTACTTGTGTGCAATCTCATTAAAATCAGATCTTAGTTCTCGCTACCACTAAACAAAGATTTGAGAACATCCCATTACGGGTCAGGTCAGACCGACCTTGCGCGAACTCTGACTGACCAATGGAATGACCAATCAGAAGGCAGCTTTCCCGTGCTTTCCGGCACTAATTTCAAATTGGCGACTATGCTTCGAAACATATTTTGACAAATGCCAATTACAAATTTGAAACCTAAACAAAAGAACATTCTGGAATGGCTAATAGATGGTCTAGATTGTATGGATTCTGTCGTTTAACCCGTAACTATCATTCACAATACCCCGTGTTAAAGTTTTAGAAATCACATTCCGACTGTCACTTTCATGAGCGACGCTCTGATTGGTCGGATGAAAGGTCGTGCTGACGTGACCCCTAATGAGATGTCTCTTTGTTTAGCGGTAGCAAGAACTAAGGTCTGATTTGAATGAGATTGACTTGTGTGCAGATTTATGTAGAGTTGTTTTGGTCTTTGAAGAAACATGTAGAAGCATGCAATGTACACATTAACGATTACACATGACACATCATATGGTAGGACCACAATTTATCATCAATTTATCAACTGACTTCCACAGGAAATAACGTTTGATCTTACCCAATCAATATTGAATCCAGTGCTTTGCAGACCATTGTGATGTCATCAGTTATCATGACATCACAATCAAATGACATCACCACTGAAGGTGGTTACCTGTCTTTTTTACACTAGTGGTTAAAGCATTAGCTCATCACACTGAAGGCCCAGGTTCAGTTCCTCACATGGGTACAATGTGTGAAGCCCATCTCTGGTGTCCCCCGCCGTGATATTGCTGGAATATTGCTAAAAGCGGCGTAAAACCATACTCAATCACTCATTTCAACTTGTAAAAGGTGACATTACTACAGATTTGATTTATAAATATGATAGATAATTCATCCAGTTGTATTGAATGTATGTAAAAGTGTTCGAATAATTTGATATAGGCACCACCGCCGGGTGTTGATTGAGTGGTCCCGAGACTCGGGTCAGGAACTTCACTTCACAGAGAAGATCTTGAGGGAAGACGCCAAGAACTACCACGCTTGGCAGCACAGGTATGTTGGCGGCAGGGGGAATACTTCCAGACAAGTTAAACCATAAACTTGGGGAAGCATTGTTCCAGTGTCTGACTGATTCAGCTTAGAGAGATCAATAACCACCCTCTGTGAACATGATACATACTCACAGACAAAAGAAAAGCCATTACCATACTTGTTGGTTGATATCACTGACAGAAACTAACATGTTTAGTCCATTAGTCCTTATATAACATATAGCTAAACCCTTAAAGTTAAACATGGAAAATTTCTAATGGTCCTTATGATGGCAAGGACTAGGTCCTATTTCTAATGTGTAATATATGTAGTTCCTCAAATTCAAGAGAGATTAGATTGGTTAGATGCACAAACAAACATACTCGTGTTGCGTGAACTGACGCTCGTGAACGCCTCACATGTGATGTCATAGATCCATGACTTGAGATGCACCGTTTGTCTCGTGCACGATTAGCGTGTCAAGTTTGGAAATCATGTGCAGCATATCGTGATAAAAATCAAGACACTGTGGTTACTTGACTGACTGTTAGTTTTGTCATCAAGTGGTACTCATTGGAAACATCTCTTCTTAACGTACATACTTCTCTATGTTTCTAGTCACAGGTGTTAAGGGGGGCACGGGTGGCCCAGTCGTCTAAGGCGCCGCGATTCACTGTGCAGAGTTGCGCCCCTGAGCATGCCAGAAACCTATGATTGTGGGTTCGAATCCCGGTTTGCCCCGATTATGTTTCTAGGTTTATCAGTACCATACCCGTGCTCGTGGGTTTCACCGAAGTGGTAAATGTCTGAGACCTGCATCACTTCGGGCTTTCCTCCCACATTAAGCTGACACGCCGTGATATAACTGGAACACTGTTAAAAGCGGCGTTAAACCCAACTCACTCACTCACAGGTGATAAGTCCCACTTCAGGCCAACACTGACACTAGGCGATGATAGGAAGAACTGGATAGGATTATCTAAACATACTGATATTCATGGAATTTGGGAATTTTGAAATGTTATCTTCTTCTCTTGCTATCTCTTTCCTGGTGGGCGTGGCCTCAATGTTTTCCTTGTGTTGTTTGTCGTTTATAAACCAAAAACATGAACTCAATGCTGGTGTAGTCGGTTTCATTTTTATTCCACCAATCATTAACATGGACTCTGATTGTGGAGTACTGTAATTCCTTGTGTATAACACATACCTCCAAGAAATACAGGCACTTATTTCCTAGTGGGATAGAATGTCCGAGTTCATAAAAATCGTATGTGACTTATGTGCACTAGTGCAAATATCATATCTCACGCACCAATGTATTGTTTCATCGGAACGGCATTGACGATGTCATTTGAATTTGATTGTGATGTAAGTCGGAATGATGTCATTCTAGAAATGACGTAGATGAAAACTGGTAACGTCATTCGACAAGTTGTGGTTTTCTTGGACAGCGGTAGCTATCATTGCATTTTTCTAAAGGAAAGCTCAAAAGGATTAAGAAATAATGGGTAATAAAGAAATTATTGCACTCATGTGTGTGTCATACTGATTTTACAAAACTTGCGTAAGAATTCACGTATTACCCTCGCTATCGCTTGGGAAATACAAGAAATCTGACACTTGTTTAGTTAAATCAGTATGACACACATGCTCGTATAATAATGTGTGTAGTGCATATCATACAGGAACACATTACTGCTTGCATATAACACTGGAAATAGCATGACAAGAAAGCGGTAGTGATATTTAACTGTTTGGTAATAAGAACATTTTAGAGAATTTCTGTCTTTTTGTTTTTGATCCATTTAATCATGTTATTCAAAAAAATATATTAAATATTGCATATATTCATTTCCGGGAAATTGTTTGTGAACTGATCGGCAGATCGCAAAAACTAACTGTCATCTGCGGCGACCCCACTCAGGTGACTTTATTATTACCCTGATATGAACCTGAGTTGATAATTATCACATATCATGAATGAAATAACTTAACTCAAAATATGTCATAGCTGTTGTTATTTGATTATTTAAAGTCACTATTTTACTGTCCAATTAGCAACGCTGCAGGCTAGTTTAAAGTTAAGTGACTTCTGATTGGTTCGTCTCACGTTGTCACTCATAAGACTGTTCCCTATGCTAAAACTAACTGGTCATACACCAAAGTTCTAGACTGAAGATTATTTTTTTATTTTTGATACATATATTAAAAGCAACTGAAATAGCATGAAGTGTGGATATTTCTTCCTGGTGCGATAGTAGTCTCAGATTCAATTTCTTCCGATCATTGCGGCCAAGTTTTCTTGAGATATAATTATGGGTATATTTACTTGAATCATCAGTAGACACTACAGCTGACTGCTATTTCTGGGTACACACAAAATCATTCATATTAATATTAACTTCTATATGTAGAAAATGCCTAGCATAAGACGAAAAAACAAATACAGTTATGAATAATCATGTCTTGTAAATCTTTCATTGCCAAATTTTCTTAATTTACATTGAAATTTTGCCAAAATTTCTAATGTCCTGATCACTTAAGTCAAGTCTGAGCTGAAGTGAAACAAAGAGTGCACTTTGAAAACTAGATAGCATTTTTACCAGAAACTTGTACCCTAGAATACATTGGTGCCTATTATACCCGAGACAATAGCTACCAGTCTGTCCAAGTTTTATAGAACGATTTCTGGTCAACTTTTGTAATGTTTTGTAAAATATTTTTGTGTACAACTGATTGCTATTTCTGCCTTATATTGTAGACATTATGCACACTATATTCCTTGTCTTTGTCGGGTAGCCTTGTGGTTAATGCGTTAGCTCATCACGCCGAAGACCCGGGTTCGATTCCCGACATGGGTACAATGTGTGAAGCCCATTTCTGGTGTCCCCCTGCCATGATATTGCTGGAATATTGCTAAAAGTGGCATAAAACCTCACTCACTCACTCACTCACTCACTCACTCACTCACTCACTCACTCACTCACTCACTCACTCACTCACTCACTCACTCACTCACTCACTCACTCACTCACTCACTCACTCACTCACTCACTCACTCGCTCACTCACTCACTCACTTGTCTTTGATGGCTGATACAAGAGACTGGGGGCTTTTTTATTCAGTGAATTGATGTTTTGTGGTTTGGTGATCGTTACGTGCACGTGTATTTCAGGCAGTGGGTGATTCAGGAGTTTGGCCTCTGGGACAAGGAGCTGGACTATGTGGACAAGCTGTTGAAGGATGACCTCCGCAACAACTCCGCCTGGAACCAGCGCTACTTCGTCATCAAGAACACCACTGGCTTCACTGACACTGTCACAGAGAAGGAAGTCAGGTAGGGGCGCTACTGTGTTGTGGAGATGGTGAGGTGAAATTGGATTTAACATCGTGTCCAAGATTATTGCACTTATATAGCAGTTCATGTTAATGGTATCTCAGTGAGCTAGCACTATAAATCGGCATCAGTCTGGACTAGTACAAGCAGCCACACACACACACACACACGTGCTTGCACGTTGCTATATAAGTGCAATAATCTTAGACGTGACGTTAAACCCCATTTCACCTCACCTCGTCTGATAGCATCGAGCTTTGCTCATGCTCTCATGGTTTGGCTGGTAAAACTTGAATTTCCATTGGTCACTATGATATAGCTGAAATATTGCTCACAAAATTCATGCACTGTTAGCCGAACATTAAGTAGTCTGAATATTCTTATCATATATTAACAAAAAATACTTTTCAGAAGCCAGGATTAACTGTGTGATGTACATGTGGACTTGATTTTGTGTAAAAAAAAAGAATGAGATCAAATGTGTGAAAAATAATCACAGGACTGATAATGGGTAGAATGGTCTAAGGGAGATAACTCAGGTTTGCAATGGGTGTGCAGGAATATTTGGTATGAAGAAACATGAACGAAATTGAATGAAAACATCTTGGTATAATTTCATAGAAATAATTAAACGTTACCTGAGGAGTTAAATTTGTCCAGCATACGTCGTGCCTATACTGCTCAACCTCTGATGGGGATTCTGAGATATTTCATGCTAATGTTAGGATTCTCTTTGGAAAAATAGGAATATTCTTATGAAAAGTTATAAGCTATAAGTATATTTTAGCATGTGTATTCCATGAACTTGTGTTTCAGATATACTCAAGATTTCATCAAGAAAGCTCCAAACAACGAAAGTGCGTGGAATTACATGAAAGGGTAAGTGAACATTTCCAGGAATTCTCCCATCTTCCTAAGGCAAGGACACTATAAAGATTCCAGTTTCCACCCTTGCCGAACTAGGCTGGAATTCCATAACCCAGTTTAGGCTTTTATTGTAAGGTTTTCATTTGCTGAAGATACACTCAAGCACTGTTGTGTCCTACTATGATGTGTCGAACTTGCAGTTGTCTCAAAGTAGAAGGTCCCTACGTATTCCTTCTTTATTCATGATTTTCGGTTGTGTTGAACCTTAGATAACTCGGAAGTATTTACAGTGGTCCCTTCAACTTTGACACAAAAGTGTTTGACTGCATGTGCTGTTAAATTAGGGCCAAACCCATTCGTCTTTTGAGCAATTTGCTGTGCAGAATTGTCTCCCTTAGGCATTAGCCTGGCTTTGATTCTGAGATTCACCCGGATGTGTTTCTAGGTTTGTCAGGACCTCTGTGCTCGTGAATTTCCCCATAGTAGTAAACTTTTAAGACCCACATCATGCCATGATATAACTGAAATACTGTTCAAAGCCGCTTCAACCAAATTCACTCTCCCACATGTACTTTAACATCACTGTCAATAGTATTCTTAATGTGGAATTTTCTTCGATTCAGGCTTGTAAATAATGGTCAATTTTTTTTCCGACTGCCAACTATATGAACTGTTCAGTTTACATATTAAAGAAATAATGATCACATCATTGTTTGTTATTATCAAGAAGACCTTGCAGCTCTCATTGATTCCGGGGGCACGGGTGGCCCAATCGCCTTAGGCACGCCAGAAACCTATGATTGTGGGTTCGAATCCCGGTTCGCCCCGATTATGTTTCTAGGTTTGTCAGCACCATACCCGTGCTCGTGGGTTTCACCGAAGTGGTAAACGTCAGAGACCTGCATCACTTTGGGCTTTCCTCCCACATTAAGCTGACATGCCGCGATATAACTGGAATACTGTTAAAAGCGGCGTTAAACCCAACTCACTCACTCACTCACTCACGCTTTTCCTGTTTGCTTCCAAAAACTCTTTCCATCTCATGTCTCTGTTATCAGCATTGTCATCACCGTGATGTCAGTATCTCCCAACAGTATCTGAAACCTTAAAGCTCTGGTAAACGTCTGAGACCTGCATCATTTCGGGCTTTCCTCCCACCATGCCCACATTAAGCTGACACGCCATGATATAAGTGGAAAACTGTTAAAAGCGGTGTTAAACCAAACTGACTTACTCTCATTGTTTTCCCTGTCATCTCCCCTTACATTGTAGCCACATGATATGCATTATGGCCAATCTGGCAATGCTTGATGATTTTAAACGTGTTACTTTAATATTAATGAATGCAGTGTAAGACGCCTCTCACCGCAGATATAGCATTACACCACCATCCATGCTCTCGCATCCCCATGTGGATTCTGAGTTGAATTGATCCCCAGCAATCTATGCTGGTCGTAAGAGTGAGTGAGTGAGTATGGTTTTACGCCGCTTTTAGCAATATTCCAGCAATATCACGGCGGGGGACACCAGAAATGGGCTTCACATATTGTACCCTTGTCAGGAATCGAACCCGGGTCTTCGGCGTGACAAGCAAATGTTTTAACCACTAGGCTACTTGACCGCCCCGCTGGTCTTAAGAGGTGAACAAATAGATCGGTGGTCAGGCTCGCTGACTTGTTTGATGGTGTAGCACCTACCCTGACAGTTTGGAACGGTATTCACAATATCAGTTACTGGATTGTTTAGTTCAGTCTTGATTAATTAAAGCTGTGATATTGCTTATATATTCATGAGTGTGATGTTAAACAACAGGTAAACTAAAAAATGTTTGATGATCAGCATAAAACATATATCCTCCTACACAACCATCCACGCTGTAATGTTTCGGCCTCTGCTTGCAGTGTTCTCCTGGACCGGGAGTTGAGCAAGTACCCGGGGCTGATGGAGTTCTGTACGGAGCTGTACGACAACCGGTACCGCTCTCCCTACCTCATCGCCTGCATGGTGGACACGTACGAGGAGATGCTGGAGCTGGGCTGTGAGGAGAAGGAGTCTGTGCTGCAGAAGGCCCTTGAGGTGACAATACACCCCAACACCTACCCCAACTACTACACCCACCCCAATGACTACACCTACCCCAACATCCACCCCAACAACTACACCTACCCCAACACCCACCCCAGCTACTACACCTACCCAAACACCCACCCCAACAACTACACCTACCCCAACACCCACCCCAGCTACTACACCTACCCAAACACCCACCCCAATGACTACACCTACCCCAACACCCACCCCAACAACTACACCTACCCCTACACCCACCCCAATGACTACACCTACCCCAACATCCACCACAATGACTACACCTACCCCAACACCCACCCCAGCTACTACACCTACCCAAACACCCACCCCAACTACCACACCTACCCAAACACCCACCCCAACTACCACACCTACCCAAACACCCACCCCAACTACCACACCTACACCCACCCCAACTACCACACCTACACCCACCCAAACTACCACACCTACACCCACCCCAACTACTACAGCTACCCCTACACCCACCCCAACTACTACACCTACCCCAACACCCACCCCAGCTACTACACCTACCCAAACACCCACCCCAACTACCACACCTACACCCACCCCAACTACTACACCTACCCCTACACCCACCCCAATGACTACACCTACCCCAACATCCACCCCAACTACCACAACACCCACCCCAACTACTACACCTACCCCTACACCCACCCCAATGACTACACCTACCCCTACACCCACCCCAATGACTACACCTACCCCTACACCCACCCCAATGACTACACCTACCCCTACACCCACCCCAACTACTACACCTACCCCAACATCCACCCCAACGACTACACCTACCCCAACTACTACACCTACCCCAACATCCACCCCAACGACTACACCTACACCCACCCCAACAACTACACCTACCCCAACACCCACCCCAACGACTACACCCACCCCAACGACTACACCTACCCCTACACCCACCCCAATGACTACACCTACCCCAACATCCACCCCAACTACCACAACACCCACCCCAACTACTACACCTACCCCTACACCCACCCCAATGACTACACCTACCCCTACACCCACCCCAATGACTACACCTACCCCTACACCCACCCCAATGACTACACCTACCCCTACACCCACCCCAACGACTACACCTACCCCAACATCCACCCCAACGACTACACCTACCCCAACTACTACACCTACCCCAACATCCACCTCAACGACTACACCTACACCCACCCCAACAACTACACCTACACCCACCCCAACGACTACACCCACCCCAACGACTACACCTACCCCTACACCCACCCCAATGACTACACCTACCCCTACACCCACCCCAACGACTACACCTACCCCAACATCCACCCCAACGACTACACCTACCCCAACTACTACACCTACCCCAACACCCACCCCAACTACTACACCTACACCCACCCCAACAACTACACCTACACCCACCCAAACTACCACACCTACACCCACCCCAAGCATATCTCTGTGCTGCCTGTGTAAACGATTTTGATATTGACTTGTCACTACAGAGAGCTACAGACTCTTCCATGTTTTTCCTAATTGATCCCTGATTCATATCTGCATCACACTTTACATGCTTCAGTAAAGTGCATGTGTCAGGATCTCACGACAAATGCAAGATGATCCACTTCCTTAGACACTTGCCTTCAAAGTACTTACTGTATTCGTCGTAATAAGCGCCTTAGAAATAGGGGGCTCTTACTAGAATATTATTTTGGTGGTAAAAAACTGCCTTGAAAGATAAATATTATTATGCTGAAATATTTATGTACGAAGGATATATTTTGCCATAATTCAATTACCCATAATTAAGGGTGCATATAACACATGAGTGCTTATTATATGCGAATAAATATGTCTTGTGTACATTGATCAATTGGAAGGGGTGCTAATTGGGATTGTTCACTAGCCAATATCTTAGCAAATGTCACCGTGGGCGCTTATTAGAGTGGGGCGCTTATTACGTCGTATACGGTATATCTTAGAATGTGTAATGTATGGAGACTGGACTCCATATTTTTTGTCCATTCACTGTCGATGATTCCAACCCAATAAGTACATAGAAAGTTGCATGATCGAAGATACTAGTGCACTCTTTTGAAGGCAGCTGTTCTGGGAAGGTAATCGTGGTCCGTTTGTCTGATTAAAATTGATGCACAGCCCCTAGATCTGTGTAGCAACAAGTCAGTATCAATATTGTTTATTGTTAGCAGCACAGAGATAAGTTACCACAGCTACAGCACCCCATGCTTTAGAGTGGAGTAATGAGACTGACCCGTGATGATCCGGGGTAGAATAGATCTTCAGCAACCCTTGCTTGCTGTAAAAGGCGACTTTGCTCGTTGTCAGAGGCGACTAATGGGATCGGGTGGTCAGGCTTGGTTGATGAATGTCATTGATCCCAATTGCATGGATTGATACTCATGATACCAATCACTGGATTGTCTGGTACAGACTCGATTATTTACAGACCGCCGTCATATAGCTGGAATATTGCTGTGTTAAACAACAAACCAACCAACCAACCAGTCGTGAGACTGGTAGTAAGTTTGTGGGACCTGATTGATAATGTGTTGTTTAGTGTACCGAGTTTTGGTTTTGTACCCAGTGAATGGGATGATTGTTTGGATTATATTTACCTGTTAACATCATATAGCTGAAATATTATCACCGTGTTATGATTCTTTGGACGCTTAAGATACTTTTGTAATTTTCTTGTTAATCTCAAGAACAACTGTAAAACGTCTCACTCACTTATAAAGACGACTTGAAAACAGGTCATCATCTAAGTATTTACAATGACTGTGTGACGCCACACCCCTTGTTATAACGCAAGTAATCGCAATAAACATGGCCATCCGAAAACGTATGTCCAAAAACCTATGTTCCAGTTATACAGCAACACTAAACAACATAAATTCCTTCCTTTAGTTTTTAATTAAAACAAAAATGAATATCTATTTTGTGAGCTTGGTGACATTGATAGTTTTGTGTTAAAAGTTAATGGGGCCCTGGGTACTTTTCTGCTGTAATAAATATTTTATTTTTGACAAAGACTATTGACCATTGCTGAAATTGATTTTTAGTTTTCACACTCATTTTAATTTCAGTTAAATGATTCTTTTCCTTGTCTTGGCTTGTGCTTTAACTTGTTTTTTCATTCTCTTCCAGTTGTGTAATTCCTTAGCAGAGGAGTATGATACCATCCGGCGGGAGTACTGGAGCTACGTGTCTCGCTCCTTAGCATCAAAGTTTGGGACTGAAGTAGGATTAAACTCCTAGTACAAATCGTGATTGATCAGTAGTGACCGTGTACATATCCCTGATAGATCATCCACATCTCCTGCACTCCTACAAGGGACGTCACTCAGCCAGGCAACAGATAACATCGTCACTAAGTGACGTCTCTTGCCTCCTGCACCAGATTCCAATAAAATACAGGATTTCTCCAGTTCTTTAGCCAGGTATGTTGCAATCAGCAACCATTGATTCACAGTAGCAGGGTTGTCTGTTGTGACATTATCGCGGTTTGTTTGACCTAACTGGGTGGAGAATAACAACCTATTGCTGGCATCTAGCATTTTATATCTCTATCTTACCAAGACACTAAAAGTGACTTGGATAGTTGCATCTCGCGCTGAGGTCAGACCAAGGTGTTTTGCTGTTTTACAGAATTTTCATGGTAATAACGGGTAAAAATATATAAAAAAAAATTATGTATACTACACAATATTTGCTGAGGAGCACACCTTTGACTGAATATGACTTTTAATCCTTAGCAAATGTTGTGTAGTATATTTTGTATCATGTTGAGAATGTTTCTTAAAAGAACTATTGAATTATAATTTTTAACAAAAATACAATCAAAAAGATGTTCAAATATTTTTTTTATCAATTTTTTTTTTTTTCACCACAATTCAGGCACAATCATTTGTAACTAAAAGAGGAAAATATTGGTCTGTCTGGAAGGTATATCTGGTGTTGCCTTGGATATCTGAATATATGTCCCTGAGGTTCTCTCTCATACTTTACATAGTTCCTTCTTCACCAAGTTATATATATATAACCTGCATACATGTAGCGCTATTGTACGAGACATGGATGACCACCACCATAGGGTCCCGATCCATAAGGCAACTGTCGTGAAGATCACGTTGTGGAATTGGGCCCTGGACAGTGCTTTTATTTTTGTGTGCTTAGAGTCTCGTGTTTGGTTTGGATGTAACTGGATTTTCTTCAGAATTTTCTTTTGTTTTTCTGTAATCCATGATTACCTCCTTCATTTGAGGACTATATGCATTTTACATATCCTGAAGCACTTGCAGTCAGGGAAACCCCGATTCAGTGAGGACTCCTGTTTGGTGTGTCCACATGTAGTCAAAGGGACATAACTCTACCCACTGTTCATTACCTGCAAGAAGAAGGGCCTTATGACATTCGTTTGGTCATGCAGGGATCAGGATTTGAAGAAACGTTTTGGATCCAGGAACTGGCTCTGATTTAAACAAAGATGAAAGTGGGTGCGGAAATGATGAATACGACCTTGAGAATGATGAATACGACCTTGAGAATGATGAATACGACCTTGAGAATGATGATAAAATGCTAACATACACCATTATCATTCAGACCAATTTTACAAGAGTGTAAATATTTCGAGAAAACAATCTCCAAATCTTATCGTGTTTACAATTATTAAATTTGATTATCGCCCTTTTGTAGATGCGTAACATGCATCCGTTTTGTATTGAACAAATATGACTTCTTTGTGTGAAAATCCTCGAAGATCTTTTTCTCAGCGTGCTTGAGTGTATCCTCGGATTGAATTTGAAGTAGTTTAAATCAGGATTGTTCACTGAAAGTGAAGCACATAATATTGAAATGATCAGGTGATGCAAACTTCTATTTTGTTTTTTGCTTTTGATTGTGTTGCAAAAGGATTGACATGATTGATGTGTGAATGAGCTATAGATTTTTGGGGTATGATTTATGTGTGAATGCTCCTTGACCGTATGAAAGGTCTAATGATATTTGTGGCCACAGAAAACAAACATCAAGAACAAGCTTGATTCTGCGTTTTGGATTGACCAGGTGGTGTACAATATGAACATATATATGAAGTCATGACAATAGTCAATTATGTAAAAGTTCACCGGTGAATGATTCCAAAATTCCACGATGTTTAAGTCAACAAGGCTATCATGACAACACAACATATTTCATATTACACAAATAGTGTTTACTCAAGACACTTTGATGCCAAATCAAGAAACTGCAAGTTAAGTGAGACTGATATGATTACTCCTGAGACACAGGCAATCACCAGTTTTCAAATGTGTCCTTTCAAACTTGCAAAGTAAATTAAAGTCACACATGTGCCCAGCAACCTTGCTTGTCGTGAGAGGCGACACTGTCAGGCTCGCGGACTTGATACTGTCATCGTTGTAACCCAATGGTGTTGATCGTTCTCTATCAGTCACTGCAAGATCCGGGTTAGAATAGGTTTTCAGCAACCCATGTTTGCCATAAAAGGCGATTATGCTTGTCGTGAGAGATGATTAATGAGATTGGGTGGTCAGTCTCACTGACTTAATTGATGCATGTCATTGTATTCCAATTGCGAGGATCGAAGCTCATGATGTCAATCACTGGATTGTCTAGTCCAGACTCGATTATTTACAGACCGCCGTCATATAACTGGAATATTGCTGAGCACATTATTTAAACAACAAACAAACAATCACTGAATTGTCTGGCTCAGAGTCTATTATTAAGATGCCGCCGGAATGGCCAGCTGAAATATTGCTGAATCCAGGGTTAAATAACTAATACAGAAACAGGTGTGAAAGACTGTTAATCCTGAGTTATTGTCTTCACATCTTGTAAAGCTTGCCATATTGTGTAATGTTGCCATTTACACGTTCAGGTAGGGCAGTGTCCCAAAGAGGACAAACACAAGCAAATCCTAGTTTGGTGAGTTTATGATGTTAGACGCAGTCATTCAATTTGCACTGATATTGTATCTGTATGAATGTTTCATTGTATCAATGATTTGATGAAACATGAGTAAGGAAGTATATGTGCTACTTTGTGCGAAATGAAAGTCACATTTTGACTGCTTTTGACATATTTCGGATATTGACAAGAAGTTGTTGTAAAATACATTGTTTTTAAACAAATTCATGACAGGCTTACACAATGTCTTAATACTTTGGATTATTATCATACATGGTTTCATGTTGAGAAATAAAAGTGTGATTCAGTATGGTTTGTGCAGAATGTTGTACATGGTCAAATCTATTTCCTTCATATGAAGAGTAATTATGAGTTGTGTTAAAATTAGACTCTTTTATATATTGCCAAGAGATATTTTCTTGTATAAAACTAATAAATAATTTATTTACTTCTTTACATTTTTTTTTTCACCTTTGTTTAAACTGCTAAGGCTAAGCTTCTTGTAAATTGCTTATAGATATAAAGGCTTGCATAAGGCTCAGCTTCTGAGGATCCATAATAAGTGGACTGCCACAGATTTGTAAAGAAATTAAAGCCAATCATCTCTTGATTTGTGTTATTATCTGATTGAAATGTATGGACTTAGCACTTCGTGTTCCGTCAGTTGACATTTGTGCTGTTTCTCAAAAGGTTTTGGCAAAGATCAACATTTTGACCTCAAGAAAGGTTTTATAGATGAGGTATGAAGTGATACTGATGTTTCCCCTTCGTGTTTGCTCTCGGGGGGGGGGGGGGGGACAGGCTTCAAGGCATGTCGGTAATGAGACTTTCAGTTTATGAGTTGTACATAGTGCTAAAATTCCTCCTTTTAAATACAGTTGCGGTTTCAATTTTTCACTTGTATATAGAGATCTACAAAATAAATAGTACATATAAATTATTTTTGGCATTCTTGTCAAAATAAACATTAAACATTTTTTAATGTTTTGTTAAAATTAACTGCCAAAGATTTAGGATTTGGATAATTGGAGTGAGCAAGCTTGTGGAGGTGTGCCAATTTTTAGAGAATCACGATATGAAATGTATCATCGCTGGATGGCAGTTACGATATGTTTGTGAATCTGTTTGTTTGATGGTGTGTTTGAAAATTCAAATGGATGGATTTCTTTTTGTTATGTATGGCAGCTACAGTGAATCGGTCAGCATGTCTGGACACTTATTATTTTTCAAATGCTCAAGTACGTTCCATGCCCTGCTCTGTAGATAGTCTCGAACCAAATGTGAAGTATCTTATTCGACGTAATAAGCGCCCAGGGCGCTCTCAAAATTAGAAATAGGGAGCTCTTTTTAGAATATTATTTTGGTGAAAAAAAACAGAGTTGAAAGATGAATTTCGTGGCCTGACATTTTTATGTACGACAGATATTTTTTCCAAAATTAAATGCCCATTATTAAGGGTGCATCTAACACACAAGTGCGTATTATACGCGAATAAATAAGTCTTGTGTACATTTATTAATCGGAAGGGGTGCTAATTGGGATTGTTCACTAGCCAATATCTTAGCAAATGTCGCCGGGGGCGCTTATTAGAGCAGGGCGCTTATTACGTCGAATACGTATATTGTCTGGCATTGATGTACAGGGTTTGCATAATAAATGTCATATTTCAGATTTACGTTGTTTGTTTGAATTTCAAAATTCTTTGAAATGAAATGTTTTGAGAATTTTGACAATAGTAACTTGTAAGTTTGCTTCTGGTTTTGAGACTTTGATGCAGTTGCTTCCTGTTTGAGATGGCCCTGTGGGTGGAGTTGTTGCCACAGCAGCAAGTTCTTTTCCTGCTTGAGTGATTGGTGTGCTGCATATGTCACCGCGAATCAGATGAAATAAACCTCAGTATTATCTGAAAACTTGTTTTGTTATTGTTACAAAGTCTCCCTGCAAGAGAATGAGGTCCGTCGGGTAGCCTAGTGGTTAAAGCGTTCGCTCGTCACGCCGAAGACCCGGGTTCGATTCCCAACATGGGTACAATGTGTGAAGCCCATTTCTGGTGTTCCCTGCCGTGATATTGTTAAAAGTGGCGTAAAATCAAACTCACTCACTCACTGCAATGGAATGACAAAAGGCACACAAACGGCACACAAACACGCTTATGGACCCAGTTTGGCCAACTTGAAGTTGAATTGACTAATTGTAGGAGCCCCTGGGAGCAATGTTGGGCAAAACAAGGTCACCGGTGTACCAAGTTGTAGTAAATAATGATAGTGTTTACTGTCCTTGTCCATTAATGGCATGACCTGTGGTATCAACCACTGGTTTTCTAGACTAGACTAATAAGTGCCGAAAAAACAGTATTATACTTGTTAAACAACATGCACACTCTTTTGTAAATCCAGTCTACCGAGACGAAACTAGCTGATTCCAGTTTTTCAAGACCAACTGTGTCACTGGGCTTATTCCAGTCTCTCCAGACTAACTGTTTTATATCACCGCGCTCATTCCAGTCTCTCAAGACCAACTGTTATATATCACCATGCTCATTCCAGTCTCTCAAGACCAACTGTTATATATCACCGCGCTCATTCCAGTCTCTCCAGACCAACTGTTATGTATCACCGCGCTCATTCCAGTCTCTCCAGACCAACTGTTATATATCACCGCGCTCATTCCAGTCTCTCAAGACCAACTGTTATATATCACCGCGCTCATTCCAGTCTCTCAAGACCAACTGTTATATATCACCATGCTCATTCCAGTCTCTCCAGACCAACTGTTCTATATCACCAGGTTCATTCCAGTCTCTCCAGACCAACTGTTATGTATCACCGCGCTCATTCCAGTCTCTCCAGACCAACTGTTATATATCACCGCGCTCATTCCAGTCTCTCCAGACCAACTGTTATATATCACCAGGTTCATTCCAGTCTCTCCAGACCAACTGTTATATATCACCGCGCTCATTCCAGTCTCTCCAGACCAACTGTTATATATCACCGCGCTCATTCCAGTCTCTCCAGACCAACTGTTATATATCACCGCGCTCATTCCAGTCTCTCCAGACCAACTGTTATATATCACCGCGCTCATTCCAGTCTCTCCAGACCAACTGTTATATATCACCAGGTTCATTCCAGTCTCTCCAGACCAACTGTTATATATCACCGCGCTCATTCCAGTCTCTCCAGACCAACTGTTATATATCACCATGGTCTTTCCAGTCTCTCCAGACCAACTGTTATATATCACCGCGCTCATTCCAGTCTCTCCAGACCAACTGTTATATATCACCGCGCTCATTCCAGTCTCTCCAGACCAACTGTTATATATCACCGCGCTCATTCCAGTCTCTCCAGACCAACTGTTATATATCACCAGGTTCATTCCAGTCTCTCCAGACCAACTGTTATATATCACCGCGCTCATTCCAGTCTCTCCAGACCAACTGTTATATATCACCGAGCTCATTCCATCTCTCCAGACCAACTGTTATATATCACCGCGCTCATTCCAGTCTCTCCAGACCAACTGTTATATATCACCGCGCTCATTCCAGTCTCTCCAGACCAACTGTTATATATCACCGCGCTCATTCCAGTCTCTCCAGACCAACTGTTATATATCACCGCGCTCATTCCAGTCTCTCCAGACCAACTGTTATATATCACCGCGCTCATTCCAGTCTCTCCAGACCAACTGTTATATATCACCGCGCTCATTCCAGTCTCTCCAGACCAACTGTTATATATCACCGCGCTCATTCCAGTCTCTCCAGACCAACTGTTATATATCACCGCGCTCATTCCAGTCTCTCCAGACCAACTGTTATATATCACCAGGTTCATTCCAGTCTCTCCAGACCAACTGTTATATATCACCGCGCTCATTCCAGTCTCTCCAGACCAACTGTTATATATCACCATGGTCTTTCCAGTCTCTCCAGACCAACTGTTATATATCACCGCGCTCATTCCAGTCTCTCCAGACCAACTGTTATATATCACCGCGCTCATTCCAGTCTCTCCAGACCAACTGTTATATATCACCATGGTCTTTCCAGTCTCTCCAGACCAACTGTTATATATCACCGCGCTCATTCCAGTCTCTCCAGACCAACTGTTATATATCACCGCGCTCATTCCAGTCTCTCCAGACCAACTGTTATATATCACCGCGCTCATTCCAGTCTCTCCAGACCAACTGTTATATATCACCGCGCTCATTCCAGTCTCTCCAGACCAACTGTTATATATCACCGCGCTCATTCCAGTCTCTCCAGACCAACTGTTAACTGTGAGGGATGCTACAGTGATGTGAATGTGGAGTTAATGCTAGAAACAGGATATTTTTTGTCACTTCAAAGTATGCAATTATTTGCTGTGAAACCAATGTTTTCTGGATTTCAACTTGACGCTCAAGTCAAGTCTCTTCTAATATCGCATCAGCGACACTACGACTTAACATAACCTGCAAAAATAATGAATAACTGTTTCATGTTTCAATTATTGTCAGATGTTTTTACTGATGTTTTATTGTTATAATTAGGCCCCTTTCAAGATTGTTGAAGCAGAGCTATGATTCTACCATTGAGCCATGCTCAGCCAAAATGGCAGAAATGCGATGCCATGATTCGGAGTGCGAAAACAATAAAATATTTATTTCAGAATGACATCTGAGAGGGCCATGCAGAGAGAATCAGATTACTATTCCCTTGACAAATTAATGAGCCTAGTGAAACAAGCAGTTATTGGAGATGGATCAAATATTCACAGCAGGCGACAGCACAGCAAGGGAGGCAACTCTTGACACCATAATGTATAATTTTAGCCAAGAAGGAATCCATATGTTCATATTTTTTTCATTTTGTGAAAATATAAATGTGTTGTGAGATTGGTCAAGGGTATTTATGAACGATTGCACATCAGAATGATGTCATGTTATACTGTGGCCTGGTATCTCTGGGTTAGCAGTATGAAACTGGCACAAATCTGGACCAAGACGAGCAGCCACACATGCAGGCTGCTATATGAGTGAAATTATCATGAACGCAACAACATTTCACCTGACGTGATGCTATATCCACGCAGTTCAATTGTCTTCAGCAACCCTTGCTTGTCGTATGAGGCGACTAACGGGATCAGGTGGTCATCGTATCCCAATTGCGTGGATCGATGATCAAGATGGCAATCACTGATTGTCTGGCCCAGACTCGATTATTTACAGACAGCCGTCAAATAGCTGGTATATTGCTGATTGCGGTGTTAAACAACAAACAAACAAACAATTGTCAGGTTGTGATTGTGCTTTTGTTTAACAGTAGCCCAGTTGTATTGAATACCCAGACCATTCTGGTTGTATTGCATACCCAAACCTTCGGTCTAGTTGTTTTTCATACCCAGGCCATTCTTGTAGTTATGCTAACCCAGACCTTAAGCCTGGTTGTATTGCATACACAGACAGTGTGGTTGTATTGCATACCTAGACCTTCATTCTGTTTGTATTGTATACCTAGACCTTCATTCTGGTCGTATTGCATACCTAGACCTTCAACTTTGTTGTATTGCATACCCAGACATTTAGTGTCGTTGTATTGCATACCCAGACCTTCATTCTGGTCGTATTGCATACCCAGACTGTGGTTGTATTGCATACCCAAACATTTAGTGTGGTTGTTTTGCATACCTAATACTTCATTCTGGTTGTTTTGCATACCCATACCATTCTGGTTGTATTGCATACCCAGACCTTCAGCCTGGTCTTCTTGCATACCCAGACTTTTATCCTGGTTGTTTACACAGCTCTGAATAGTGTTCCAGTTATATCACAGTGTGACAGCTTGATGTGGGAGGAAAGCCCGAAGTGATGCCGGTCTCGGATGTCTCGACTTGCAGGAGGCGGGTAAATCTGGGACTCGACCCACCATCATCTGCACAGAAATCTGTGTGCAACTCGCATGATTTAAGATGGGATGGAAAGCATGAATCTGATACAATCATATAAAGGATAGAATTAAATCAGCGGTAATTTAACTGCAGTCAATACCTTTGTACCAGCAGCCCTGAGACAAAGGGATAGTTTATACATCACTATATATAATAAGACCTATATATATATGCTAAGGTTGACCGGAGTGAGTGTTTGTCAATTTCTGGCAGGGAGGCACCAAACTGACATGCACACAATATACCCATGTGGAGAACTGAACCAATGCCATCAGTGTAATTGTGTAAACACCTCAGCTCCCAGTCCCGTCCCCCCAGCCCAGTAGTGATGTTTTGTATGCAATTATTACATATGCTATTGTACCATGGCGTAGAGTCATCCCAAAGCTTGCTGCCAGGGTCTATATCTCTAGTCATGTGGACAAGGTGTCCAACCTCGAATCAGAAGGTCCATTGTTCAAATCCCATCAACGCGGGGCTGAGCATGTTCATATTAAATCGGAGCAAAATAAGTCTCAGTAACCTACTATTGGCCCCGGGACGTGCCTTCTGTTGATGGGGAAGTATGTAGCAGGGCGTGGAGTGATCTCACAGATGACATTTTCACCTCCTCAGCTGGCTAGAGTTACCCTCTTGTCATGTGGACAAGGCATCCAACCTCGGATCAGAAGGACCTGTGAAGATCCGGGTTAGAGTAGGTCTTCGGCAACCCATGCTTGTCACAAGAGGTGACTAATGGGCCCGGGTGGTCAGGCTCGCTGACTTGGTTGATGCATGTCACCGTATCCAAATTGTGTGGATTGATGCTCATGGTATCAATCACTGGATTGTCTGGTCCAGACTATTGCTGAGTGCGGCATAAAACAACAAACATTGTAACAGAGGGTCATTGATTTGAATCCCATCACAGGACTTGCAAATTTTGTGGCGGCGGTACTATTTTCATCACATTTCCATTCTTTCATGCTTTGCTAGCAGACAGTTTTGAACTGACGGTGTGTCAAATTAATATTCATAGTCTTGGCAATCAATGACATACAACACTGGGTATACCGTATTCAATGTAATAAGCACCAAGGGTGCTCTCAAAATTAGAAATAGGGGGTTCTTATTAATATTTGGTTAAAAGATATATTTCGTGGTTTATGCTGACAGCCTGAAATGTTTATATACGACAGATATATTTTTCCATAATTTAATTGCCCATAATTAAGGTTGCATATAACACATGAGTGAGTATTATAAGCAAATAAATAAGTCTTGCGTACATTGATCAATTGGGGATTTTCACTAGCCAATATATTAGCAAATGTTGCCGTGGGCGCTTATTAGAGAGGGGCGCTTATTACGTTGAATACGGTAATTCAAGTTATCCATACATAAATACCAAAGTTGCAACAAACACTGTTCAATATGGTTCACACATTATCAAGAAACAAGACCAGTTCGATCGTAAATCTATTTTATTTTGTGTATGAAACTGTACATATCTGACTAGTATTTCTTTGGGAAATGCAAATGTACATTACATTGTGATACTAACCGCCGTCGTTGAATATCAATACACTGTACATGGCCTCTACAGGCGACATCTGCATCCAGCACACGGATGCTAAGGCACAAATCCAACATTAGGCATGTCTGGTCCACCTATTCTTGAAATGGATTAGCATCAATTGCAATCAATTTCAAAGGAAACTTTCCTTGTTAAAACCTGATGTACCTGTTAGTGCAGCGTCAAGCAAGCAGGGAATCTATTGTTAGTTGAATAAATATGGATAAATGTTAAATCTATTGACGTTTAGTTGAGTCTTCTATACTTTTATAACTATAGCATATCTAAATGGAGGAAGATTCTGAATGTCGAAAATTCCCCATTTCTAGCAAAACTGTGAGTGACATCCAAAAAATTTTGAATTTGGATTATTATTTTTCAAAATTTTAACCAAAACAATCAAATCTCCAAGAATATAAATTTGAAAATGTACACCAGACATGCTTAATGTTTTCAGTCCAGGCCAATAGTTGCTAATCACAAAGTAATGTGACAGATAGACTTCACAGTACACATTACTGGTCATTTGAAAGCTGATTCATTTCATGAAATCAACATCGTCAATAGCGAAATCAACATTTCGTGACAAGATGTATTTCAAAATGCCTCAATACAAATCTATAATTTTATTATTATTATTTAAACACACTGACTGTTAGTCTAAATAATTGATAATATTTTTTGTAATATATAAACAATAATTAGACCCAAATAACAAATCTCCAAAAGACGAACTCTGTTGCCATTGTTGTGAATGCAACACAATGGACACAACATTACTACTCAAATTGTTTCTTTTAATTTTTAATTGTTTAATAAATGCCATTTATATGATAAAAGGCAATGTAACAAACTAACAGAGACTATAATCCTTAAGGAAAAAGACAATAATAACCCTTATCAAAATAATGATCCATGAAAACAGGCAATAAATGTTCAACTAAATACAAATATGATGAAGTTCACCAAATATGTCAAGTAACACCTGTATATATGTTTAATGTTTTTGAAATCTTTAACATTACATACTGAAGTACAATGAACCAAGGCACTTTATCAAGATTCATAAACACATTTATAAAGAGCACTAAAAAGCCATGGATAAGAATATGAAAATGTAACAATTATTTAAGATCAAGTCAAAATGCGCAAGCAATAATCATTTAAAAATAATATACTTGCTACTTTCAATGATAAAAAAAACCAAATGTACATTTTTACTGAGAGATTCAAATATAAGGTTCTGCAAAACTCTTTCAAACAGCTTGACTACTGAAAGAAATACCTTATGAACAGAAGTAATTAAAAGTGATACTGAATCTAAAAAAGACATACAAATTTGAAAGGTCCATCAAAATTAAAATTTAGTGAAAAAATACATTAAATGTTTAAAATTTTGAATTAAATTTACTATTTGGTAGATTATACTGAGGCAGACTCCCAAAGGTCACATACAAACAGTATGCATTCACAGATTGTTGTCGATTGGCAACAACATAAATTACATTTCAAATCTTGATTAAAATACATTAAAATCAACTAATAGTAATAAGTTTCATCAATACACTAGGAATCAAGTGGGGTATTTATCATAAATGTGGAAATGTTAATGCAAGTTGTATTCCAGCAGTATGAGATGTGAGCACCACATATATGTCTATATATATATCGGTAGCCAATCTTGCACAAATCTAAAAAGTCACATCTTTGTGGCAGTTCCTTTGAAATAAACAATGGTTGGATGAGGAAGATGAAAAAAAAGGCACATTTCTACACTCTTTGCACGCAATGTTATTTTTCATCCATTTTTCTCTCTGAAATGATAATAGTTGTCTGTACAATATTACATATTTTCCAATTTTGCCCAAATTGCTTAAATCCAGATTGTGAATATTCCGTACACATTTCACTTAACGTCATTCATATAAATGCATCTTCAATCATCTACAAATTCACTTTGGCACATTCGACAAGGGCGAATTCACATAGCACCCATAGACTTCAACACACAAATAGCGCACCTACGCTTCAACACACTGATTCCTCACCGTTCATAGCCATTAGTTTTAAATCTCGACTTTCGAGTTCTAGAGTTAGCTGTTCAACTTCAGCTTCGAGTGTTCGGTTTTTCCGGTACATCTGTACATAGTTGAGCTGTAATTGTTTCTGGTAGCGAATCACTTTGTTCTTCTCATCCAACCATGTTTCTTTGTCCTTTTCGAAATTTGAACGGTGTACGAGGATTTCGTCTCGTAACCTATCCACCTCGTCTTTTAATTCCGCTATTTTTCTGTCCCTGGCGGAAACGATGGAAGGTTTGAGCAATTCCGGCTCCGTGTCACACACTGTGTCATCCAAATCAGATTGCACACCGGCATCACAAAATTCCGGCTCTTCAGCCGATAATTTTCCAAGTTCATTTTTCAGAGATTTTAACTCTTCCGTCTTGGAGAGAATTTCTCGGAATTTTTCCGATAATTCTTTATTCTTCTTATCCATTTCCGACTCATGTGAGTGAAGTTGAGTTCTTAGAGTAATCACCTCACGGCTCTTTTGAGTCACTTCCTGGTTCAAATCTCGAACTTGCTGTCGCAGTTCTGAAGTTTCGTTAATTTCCGTTGTAGGATGTCCATTTGTCTGCAGACCTCCCAGCCTCAGTTTCATATCTCGGACTTCGTCTTGGTAAGAGCTGCATTCTTTTCGAAGAATATCCTTCTCAAGGTACAGTTTGTCATATTCGTCCTTCAAAGATTTCTTCTCTTGTTGAAGTTTATATACCTGCAGCGACAACACTTGTTCCGTTTTGTAATTTTTACGCTGCTGAATTTTGAATTTGCGTTCATACTCCTCTCGCAGTTCACGCATTTCTTTCATCCACCCAGATTTCTTTTCCTCATAGACTTGAAATATCGCTCTTTCGTTTCTGTCCATGACATCGCGCAATGTATTTAACTCAGCATCCTTTTCTTTCAGCATGGCTTCCAGTTCACCAACTCCGCTGTCGCTTGGTGAAGGCGTCTGAACAGGAAATACCTCCATGTTGTTTGAAGACACCCGGCTGACATTAAGGGATGGCAGCGACTCAGGTCTGTCGAGAGGTCGCGAGAAGTCACTTGAGAAACTTGTGGACCTCTCACTGCCATCATGATGAGAACTATGCGAGGAGTTCATCGTCTTGCTACTTGTCATACTGCCTGTCATGTGATTATAGTCATGTGACCCATACCCTTCATCCTGATTGGATAGTCGTCTCTTTGCTCCTTGGGGCGGACTAATCTGCTTCGCACTGTTCACAGGCTTAAAAGCGATTGGTCGCACAATGCTTCGGCCCACATTCTGAAAACAAAAGATACAAAATCAGCACAAGTTTTCTAAAAAAACAACCTTGGATAAAAAACATAATTATGTGTATAAATGATCAAATGATAAAAATAATTCTTAATTGGAAAAATAATAGGACACAAACAACAACCTTGTCAAACTGCAACAACAACCTCGAATACACCACTTTGTATGCTACATGACCACAAAGCACACAAACCTAATATACTCTGTAAAATATGACCAAACATGCTCTGATTATCAACATACCTATGTACCTAAATACCATGCTGCATACATTACACATACATTACACAGACAGTCGTGTAGGCACACATTGTGTGAAATGCCCTGGTGTGTGACAAGTTGGCTCATTAAGTTGCAGTGGTCTCAATAATTCAGACACTCCACAATATGGCTTCCCGTCAGACTCGCCACAGTGACGTTGGTTGGGATTATTATTACTTGCTTCCAAGTTCTCCTTCCGGACAAACATGACACTTGGGTGCCTAACAGCATTAGGCCAACTGTCTATAATAACCCTAGCTTAATTGCTGGTTGGAATTGACCAAGTGCCTGCCCACTGCACATGCACATATGCATTCACCATTGGTAACCTTTTTATAATTAGCTGCTTGTTGCCAGCAAAGCCTATGAAAAATGTTTATGAATAATTGGGATCACTATTCATGAAAGTACACTTTTCAACTGAGCTACACTATTCAACTGTGGCTACAATATCAACTGTAACTACACTATTCAACTGTAGCTACAATATTCAACTGTAGCTATAATATCAACTGTAGCTACAATATTCAACTGTAGCTACACTATTCAACTGTAGCTACACTATTCAACTGTAGCTACAATATTCAACTGTAGCTATAATATCAACTGTAGCTACAATATTCAACTGAAGCTACACTATTCAACTGTAGCTACACTATTCAACTGTAGCTACAATATCAACTGTAGTTACACTATTTAACTGTAGCTATACTATCCAACTGTAGCTACACTATCCAACTGTAGCTACACTATTCAACTGTATCTACACTATCCAACTGTAGCTACACTATTCAACTGTAGCTACACTATTCAACTGTAGCTACACTATTCAACCGTAGCTACACTATTCAACTGTAGCTACATTATCCAACTGTAGCTACACTATTCAACATTTAGAAATAATCAGTATGGAGCATCATGGACATCAGAATTGTCCAGAATAGTTTAGTTGTAAACTTAGTTGTAAACAAGAACAAGTACATCATGTCTTGTGCCATGTCAGAATCGAACCACATGTAACATTGTTAACTTTTAGGCCACATCAATTTTCACCCTTATTAACAGATTATGCTAATCAAATGCAGCAACGACTATCACAATGTTCATTTCAAACCCATATAGTCACATGTGGTTATGTTGTAACATTTCAGTGTAAGAGGTAACAGAATCAATTTCAAAATTACCCCAAAAATACTTCTTTTCTTGTCATAACCCTAATGGTAAAAAGATGCAAGGGGCTAAAGACCCCAGGGCCCACTTGCACAAAACGATCTTAGCGCTAAGACTATTGTAAGCCTATGCTAAAGTATTGGAGTTACAATCATCTTAGCGCTAAGAATGCTTTGTGCATGTGGGCCCAGATCTGCAGCAGCAAATCTCAAGGGCACCAGGCCTATCCTAAATTTCTGACCATATCATATGTTATTGTGAGATATCACAACACTCAGACCTGATAAGCAATAAAAAATTTTGCCTAGCCTTATTAAAAAAGACATTTAACAGGGCGTAAAGAGACCCTCACACAAAACTATGTGGATGTTAAAGCCCTTAAGATCTGTAGTGTCACAAGCTGAGTCCAAGTTTGAAAAACAAGAACCACCTATCTAAAACTTAAAGAAGAAAGCATGATTTAATTCTCTCTCCCAGACACTTTATATACACTCAAGATTCTGCACAACAAAGACATACTGTGCTCTTCTTTATGGGAGTAAACTAGGCTGACACGTCAGGCTCCGATTTCAGTCTAAACTGCCTTGTATATCTTTCTGGAGAGATGTGGGTTGGGTACCACTGGAGCTTGCAGTGTTTGATCCCTGAACCTGGCCACCTATCTTAAACCTCTTGGGCAAGGCTGTGTTACAAATAATTATTACATTGCCGACAGTGACAAAGCACAGGATGAAAATCAAAGAGGATTCCATTGGAAATTGTATACACTTGACTATTTTTGTGAGCAGAGCTTTAAGGTTTCAGATACTGTTGGGAGATACTGACATCACGATGATCACAATGCTGATGACAATGCTGATGACAATGCTGATGACAATGCTGGTGACGACAATGCTGATGACAATGATGACAATGCTGATGACAATGCTGATGACAATGATGATGACAATGCTGATGATGATGACAATGCTGATGACAATGCTGATGATGATGACAATGCTGATGACAATGCTGATGATGACAATGCTTATGACAATGCTGATGATGATGACAATGCTGATGACAATGCTGATGATGATGACAATGCTGATGACAATGCTGATGATAACAGAGACAAGAGATGGAAAGAGTTTTTGGGTGCAAACAGGAAAAGAAGGAATATTAGGTCTTTTAAATACTAGAGTGTGTGAGTGAGGGAGCTGGGTGTAACCTTGACTGAACTTAAGCATAGGCTTTATCTTTGCGGTATATCAACCTCACTGATATCATACAGCTACTTTATGCATCAGTATATATTGTTTCATAACTTAATCATGTCCACAACAGATGCTCTACAAGCTGGCACTGACAAGTCATAGTCAAAATCTGATGCCTTTATAATATACAATCTGAACACAAAGTGCTGACTTGGCACCTGATATTACATATTGTATACATTTAATTCCCCCCCCCCCCCCCCCCCCCCACCGAGTATCTTGGCCACACAATGTATCAAGATATATGACATCATACAGTGAGTGAGTGAGTGAGAAACGGTCTTCACACATTGTACCCATATGAGGAATCAAACCCATGCCATGGGTATCATTAAGCACCGACTTAACCACTAGGCTACCCTACCTGCCCGAGCATAGCATTGCAAAGAGCATATATAATTAAGTCTTAAAGATATAGCATGTTGTCTATTAATGTAAAGTTCAAAACAAAAACGTAAGTTTTTTAATGGTCATACTGACAAATATCTATAACACAACATCAAATAAACCCAATCTACATACTACCTCACCTGGATAATCTCATATAACCACAAACTTATGGTTAACATGAATTGAAAAATCCTCCATCTGTATTCCGAAATCACAAACACCTACTAGGTGCCGATACACCATGTACACATGGTCTACATCTCCCATCAAGAGACGACTGGAAACCCAAATGACTCCGAATAATCAATCTAATCCTATACCTCGTGTCTATTTCCAGGTTCACAATAGGCGATAACAGAGCCTAATGATTGGAACAGCTTTACCACTGTTTGAACAGGCAAGTGCTGACTTGTAAAAAGACAATGCTTCGATCATAGCCAGACTCCCTGCTAAGACATTCACAAGACATAAGTCACACACAATAGTCGCGGGGGTATTTCAGATGAAAATTACAGATAAACCCAAACTGACAGAAATCCGATACAAGATACCGTGTTAACTTGCTGACCAGTTTGTTGATCGTTCTTGAACATTAGGTTAAATACAAGTTAAGGACTTACTAATCTTTATTACGGTGATGATGAAATGGGATTTGCGTGTCTCCTCACCAATATCTTTATTCTTATATTTAGTATTGCAGTCTTTGTGTGCACTCTTTGTGGCTAGAAATGTTCACTGGGTGATTTACTGGAAGGGGATTACGTGGGTGTTACTTCATAATTGGGGATAACGATCGGGGTAAGTAGCGTTAAAGCTTTGTTGGAGTGGGAGCAATTACTAGTCCATGTAAGTGGGGTTTCAACCAGGGGGGAATTTACACTTTATTTACTTTGTGACTGTGATTTCGTAAGAAAGAAGATCAATTCAAATATATGAGCGATTACTGCTAAACACCGAATCAGCAATCAATTTATCAATTTGCCAGAATACAAAAGTAAAAAAAAAGAAGGTAATACTGTCAGGATAGTTTTGATGCTAATTTCCTTGAAACTACTCTTGAAGGAAACATCTCAATACAAACCAAAATAAGCATATTTTGAATAACATAGTATTTATTATTCTGTATTGTTTATGTGTATAATCGTGTACTTTTCCAAACTTCAGAGCAGACTCTTCCCTTATATAATAAGAAAGTTAAATAGTCTTATCATTAATATGTGTCAGCCATAGTTTAATTGCAATTTGTAAACCCCATATGCCATAAGCTATAACAACAAACAACTACCATAAAAAACAGTGTAAATGCAATTGACACTGCTTGACCCCTTTGATCAATCAAGCCTTCCGCTGACACGCATATTTCAAATATACCCTTATCTCTTAGATTACTTGATAAGATTCCACTTGGTGACACCTACCTGTAATCTTATCCTTAAGGTAAAATATACACAACGCCTACATATCAAGGCCACAGTGGAGTCATTGTCTTATGAGGATTAGTTGTATGAGTAATACTATCGGTGTATAACAGTATTTACCAACAGAGTCAAATTTACCTGAATATTTATGTGGGTGTAAGGTACAGTCATACACATGTGATGAACATATTTTTACAATGAAAATAAAATAAACATCTGACATATGAGATAAATACTTTCTAAGTCAGCTGATTAATCAAGTAATATCCATGTGGGTGGAGTAGTGAACAGATTCAACATAAATAAAAAATTGTTGAAAAATTCTAATAAACTAAACAAAAAAGATTCAAGTTCAATCACATCTAAGAAATTGAATATATGCATTCATGGGGATTTTTTTTTCACCTATAGTTATTTAAACTAAATTAAATATTCAATATATAGTATGTCATCTTAGTTAAAATCAAGTTCACCTAACAACTGACATAAGAAATACTCCTTGTATATATATATATATATATATATATATATATATATATATATATATATATATATATATATATATATCCCATATATATATATATATATATATATATATCCCATATATATATACTTTAATTAAACATATTAAAAAGAGATCCTAGTTATATCAAGTAGAACTTGGGGGAAAAATGATATTATTTTGTTCAAACACAAATACACAAGAACACCATCACATTTATAGACAGGTACTGACAACAACACATACTTCCTCTAGGAGATAGGGACGCTTTCTCAAGCACTATGCATAAATATACCTTATATTCTCATCAATCAGTGGGTGAACAGTCTACTTGTACATAACGTGTAATCAGGCGAAATGTATCTGACTTTTGTGACAATCAAATGCTGCTATTCCAATAGAATCATCAGTCGGTATAATCTAGTCGCAGACAGACTTACTGGTGTTGGTATTTTGGGTTTAACAGACTTTCCAAGTGTCAGAGCATTCATAATGAAATATGTGTGTCAATTGAAATGAAGTTCAGTGTGTCCAAATACCTTTAGGTCAGTGGGAGTCCATTGACGATGAAATGTACACTGATACATATTGTTCCTATTGACACTTTGAAATGGGACATGTCATGTGGGATATACCATACAAAGTTCACTTATTTGGAATTCATGATCAAGGGAAGAAACCTAGACTGTCTTACAGTCCCTGAACCATATTATTTTCCCTTATGCCCAGACCTCACTGTAATGCTGGAGCCCTAAATGAAGCAAGTCTAGATTTTCTCACCTTTGAATTTATCTCACTGAGGCTCTTTTTCAATTAAATGTAGTTGCTTGTTTCAATCAAAATTATATATTTCCAGAGACTAAGCGTTAGTCCAGGAATAGACCCTAACCTGGTTATTTCTTTTTTAATGCTGTAGCCATCAATAGTCCATCCATTTCAATCAGTTTGGAAATGACTGAACTAGAACCAGGCAAACTAGTGATTGATAATATGACCAACATCCTACATCGTCAGGGGACGATGACAAACAATCAACAAAGTCACCATCAATGGCATCAAATCTCCAGCAATACTATGGAGGGCTGTGATAAATGAGTCTGGACAAGACAAACCAGTGATCTATATTATGAGCAATGATCAACGTTGTTGGGGTACAATCACACACAATCAACCAAGTCATCGAGCCTGACCACCCATGGTGTCGCCAAACCCCCCTAGGTTTGCTGGTTTGTCACTTAAAACCCGCTCAGCAATATTCCAGCTGAATGACAGAGGCCCAGAGCTCCAGATCTGCTGCGTATCTGCGCAAAATACGCATCAGAAATGCAGAAATATGCAGTAAAATAAAATCCAAGTGTATCAAATACACAACGAGCATTACAGATACGCTACAAAAATAAAACTTGTGCCTATCATCAAAATATTGTGAAGTAACCCTGCGTATTCGATTAGCAAATCAGCAACTTATTTTGAAATTATAAACGGGCATTCCGTCAACCTTGCCAAACTCCACGATAACAGTTACATCCTGATCATTTGCCATCACACTTTCTTGTGGAAGTATCGTGATATTTTTTAGTCCTATAAAGCTCTCGAACCTACACGACACCAGTTTGCAGGGACTAGATGAATAGTGTTTTTAAATATATCACTTAAACACCCACATGTGTAAAAACTAGTGGATAACAGAAATTTGAATACCCAGATAGAATTACTGATACCCAATGATTTTAAAATGCATGGGTAAAATACCCACAACACCAAAAGCTTATCTGGAGCTCTGGAGGCCTATAATAATCAAGACAGGACAAGACAATCCAGTGATTGATATTGTGAACAACCATCCATGCTGTTGGGCAATCCAGAAAGTCACCAAGTCTGAACATCCGATCCATTTGGTGGCCTCTAACGATCAGCAAAGGTTGCTGGAGACCTATTCCTACCCAGAATCCCCACAGGGTCACAGGTTAGTGAGTCGTGCTACACATAAAGTTGGTTGGTTGGTTTGTTGTTAAACGCCGCACTAAGCAATATTCCAGCTTTATGACGGCGGTCTGTAAATAATCAAGTCTGGACCAGACAATCCAGTGATTAATATCATAAGCATCGAGCCATTCAATTGGGATCGATGACATGCATCAACCAAGTCAGCGAGCCTGACCACCCGATCCCGTTAGTCGCCTTTTACGACAAGCATAGTCGCCTTTTACGGCAAGCATGGGTTGCTGAAGGCCTATTCTACCCTGGAATCTTCACGGCCCACATAAATAAAGAAATTCACAGTGATAACAACCTGTTAATATTATTCAAAACCCTTCTTCACTGTATTAACTAAAAAGTTTTAAAATGTTCATAAAGAAATATGGAAGCAAATACCCACCGTCATGTATAAAGACGAAGTATATGTTTGTTTAGGCATTTTCTCTCCAAGTTCCATCAAAACTAATCATCTAATAATCTCGTCACAACTAAAGGCGGAGTTCCATAAGTTCAGTCACGACTTCCTCAGTGATGTGAATGTGAAATGTGCAACAGTTTGGCATTACAGCACAGATGAAATGTGCATCGTTTTCTGCATAATGCATGTCAATAGCACATGGACTCACTAGTACCGCAATCAATTACACAACAATTCTGGTCCTAGGTTATGTGCATTTCATCTTGTATGACACAATCGAACAGCATCAAAGCAGTTGAGTCATCTCGTTGCTAATCTTACCACCACACATCACTGTTTATTGCTGTAGGGATGCTAATTTCACCACTGTATCATCAAACCGAACATACTTCACGGACGACACATGCAAACTTCCTGCACGCTGATCCCTCTCCAGATACTGTTCGGCAAAGCACACATATATGATGCTCATGTCTTTATAGCAAAATTAAATCCAAATGTAATCAAATCTGAATGTTGCTGTGAGACGGAGATGCTCCAAACACCGAAACCAAATTACATCCTCTTTCACAGTTTTCCTTGTCAATCAAAATCTTATCTTTGATAACAGTATCGACACAACAGAATACCACACCTTTGTTCAAATGGCAATCACGTCCATGTAGATGTCATGAAATTGACATTTATCTAATGAAATCGACGCGTGGTGTTCATTTCACGGCGTGACACGTTCCTACCAGGTGCACAAGTAATTACCATCAGATAATCCACAGTAAACAAGACATGACCTCACAACATGTATCCTACTGTAAAGACTATTTGCATATATTGGTAATACAACTTTGCTCTGGTGAAATGTTGGTGTACCTTGCGGTAAGCGACAAGCATGTAGGGCCGTACACTTGGGAAACAGGCCAGCGTGAACAGATGTCTCCCCGGAGTGACAGGAATCAATAGCAGTATGTTGCTAATCAATACCCCATATACATCCCACGGTCATATTGAATTCTTTTGTCATCCGCAATCCTGGGAACAGTGTAGAGAGTACTTGTATACTCGTATTAATTTACGGAACAGATGCGTTGCCTTTACAATGTCAGTCAGAGTTATTTCAGCCGTAATTTGGTATTCAATGTTGTCAATATTGTCAAAATTTACAAAATGTCTTTCTAGCTTAATTGTACGAAATAATTTGAGTTAATTATTAATATTTTCTTTTGTAATGCAAAAGTAGGTATTGGAGCATTGCAAAGATAATTTGAATATGAAACATAAATTTCTGAATACATTCCAAACCATTCTATTCGTGGAATGGATGTTTGATTCAAGAACATTTCATATTATTCAATGTATCACTTTTATTATTTGATATTTTTTATTAATTCAAACTTACTTACAAATGCCATCATCATATTTCTACATATACTGATGAAACAGAAACAAAGATGACTTGGAGTGAGTGAGGGAGAGCGTGAGTGAGTGAGTGGGAGTGAGTGAGTGAGTGAGTGAGAACAGAAAAAAAGAAACACATGGGAAACACTAAAATTTCTTACTTACACTTTCTTCTGCCTTACTGCAATGCATTCCCTTATTTTATTTCATCAGTAAATTGCACTACTATACTACTACTACTAAAGTACATTTATAAAGCATAAATTCCACCCACCAAGTGGTTGCTCCCAGCACTACATGATGGCAAGGTAAGAAATAAAACCCAAGAAAATATTGAAAGAATTTCTCTACTGTTAGGCATACAGATATTTCGCCAAGGAAAAATGGTCAATTTCTAGTCCTAATCCTACTTCAACTGACCTACCTCCACCTTATCAGATAACAAAGTCTTTCATCACTTGTCAGCCTTGTCCAATATTTGACCACCAAGGTGCTAAAGGTTAATGCTATTACTGTAAATACTACTCCCAAGACAACTGTTTTCAGCATTGTAATGAAAGTCCCCAAATTGATTGTATATTCGGACACCTGTGTTTGCTCAAAACAGCTCTATTGTCTAAAAGTCACAGGCTAATCTTGTCCAGTTTAAGAACAATACATTCAACTCAAACTTCCATTGTTGAAATGAACCAATTGAACCCTTGTGACCCTTTTACCAACAGAATAATTCAACAAAGATAACAGTGAATCATGGAAGATTGTTCAACAATTAATGTGCATGAATTTCCGAATTAAAAAGATCCAAATCACTTGTGTTCAAATACTTTCAGTGACATATTTATGTCTAACCACCATATCTTGATTTGGAAATTAGCAACATCACTTTTTAATTTAAATATATCTGAAACTTAAGTCAAAGATAAATGTTTCAGGCCTTATCTTTACCATTAGTTCAGCTTCATTAATTCAACAATCTTATTCAAATGCAAAACCCAAAGGAACCGAACAAAAGATAGAAGATATAAAATATTAAAACTATATAAAACAGCTGCCTCAGCATTTCGAGGCCAGTTAGCCCCCCTTAGCTACACATCCCAAACAAGCTGTGAGTGTCCATATGATTGCATCAGAAGACTACGATGACTGACAACTATTCACAATTAAGATATCATCACAGAAGTTCAACATAATATTTCCAGAGTGTTGTTTCCCAAAATCCCATTTTTTCTTTTCCACCTAAGTAAGTGAGTGAGTGAGTACGGCTTTACACCGCTTTTAGCAATATTCCAGCAATATCATGGCGGGGGACACCAGAAATGGGCTTCACACATTGTACCCATGTCGGGAATCGAACCCGGGCCTTCAACGTGATGAGCGAACGCTTTAACCACCAGGCTACCCGACCGCCCCATCTAAGGCTGTGTATCGTTGAACTAGGCAGTACAACAAGACTAAACGCTAACACCTGTGTCTGAGGCCATACACCATAAAGTCTTTACACTAGAGGACAGAAGCCTGCTCTTAAAACAGCCCAACAAAACAGCTATCTCTATGTACCCTCATAAATAGGGAAAGACCAAATGGAAGATGTCTGTTTCATCTTCTTTCATGTCAATTTCATGCACAAGCTCAACCTCAAGTTCATCTAGTACTGTCATTGTCTATATCTTACAGTAAGGAATACTATTTCCCATACCCAACACAAAGATGAGTGATAATCAAAGACCTATTAATAAAACATATGTATATTTCAAACCTATTCCTGTTAGAATTGCATTCTGTTTTTTAAATCTTTATATTCCCTTTATAAAAATTACACTTCACTTTTTCATTTGCTGAGACCATTATTAACCAAAGTTATACATATTTTTTTCACAATACACCATAATAGATGGCCTCACTTTACAACAATAAACGTTTTCCCTTTGAAAAAAAATAAAATAAATATTATCCCAATTTTCAATTGACAAATTGATTGACATCTGCATAAACAAGGCACTAATTACCTTTGCGATAGTTATTGATTGATCACAAACTGCTGACTTAACACAATCACAAGATGAATGAACTGAGTTGTCATTAAGTGAATTAGGTCAGGCTCCGCACTTCAAGATGTAAGTTGTTGTAACAAAGGATCTATTTCCAGTGAACGGAGGATGTCGGGTGTTCGGTGTATGAACTTAGGGAAACTAATGGCACTCGAAATACTTTAATTGCTAACTTTTAATACAACATAAAACTATATAACTACAACAAATTCTGTACAATATATAGATATGGATACACATCATCCACGAACAGATCTTGAAGAAAAGTTTCAGTATGATATAATTTGATCGCTGACGCAATACATATTTCAAAGTGAAATATAAAGATATTCAATTCAAGCATACTTCAACAATATATAGCTATATGTTTGTATGCATTAATTCATCTGCATAATGTTCATATATTTTTATATTTTTTTAATCAAATTTGTAACAAAGAGTGTCAACTTTTTTGAGCCAATTGAACAAATTTACATAAGAAATATCTGAAATGCTTTTCAAGATTCATAAAACAAAATATCAATGACAATACACAGCATCTATGAGAATATAAGCAAATATGTACAAATCACATCAACCGACACTCAAATGAAATTTATGCATGTGATTGTACATTTCAGTGAATATACGACAGTGAAATCTCCTAATTACTCACTTGGAAGTCCAGGGACATTGTTATCTTACATCCCACGGCCACCAACAAACACCTGTAACACTCTCATGACCCTCAGTTCTCCGTCAAAAACAACGAAAAAAGGAATGTATCCATCGAGGCACAATGGCTGTGTAACACTTCGACAAGACGGCACAGAAATCCAAAAACAAACACTCCCAAAGTAATGCAAATGTCAGTCAAATTTCCTTTAAGAAATGAGGCAACCCACTCGGGAGATAATTATCAGGAAATGAACTTGACTAATGTACGCTACAAGCGTGTCGAGGGTTGCTTGTCTGAGCCGAGTGGGCCTACCTGTACACATATCTACCTGAGCTAACGAGAATTCAGCCAGCTATGTAGGTAAGAGATAGGTATACTATGACTGTGACCCCAACGTGACACATGGGTTATGGTAGGATCAAGCCGTGCTCATTGCCAAGAAGGCAACCGGAAAATGACTATAAATAATGGAATGTTTGAAATAAACATGCGTACATATACAATGGTGAAATGAACGTGTGTATTTAAGAAATTGACATTGTCTTATTTCTTTTCGCTTCAAGAGACAAGTAGGTCTGGGAATTAAGTTATTTCAAAGGTATGTTCATTTGTTGTTTAACGCAACACTCAGCAATATTCCAGCTATAGGACGGCGGTCTGTAAATAATCGAGTCTGGACCAGACAATCCAATGATTGACATCATGAGCTGAAGGACAAAAGCTGTCAAGGGGAGACTGGTGTATGAAATTGACAGTCGTCGCTTTCATGTACACGGTGTACATCACATGGTTACACCCTGCGCTTGAACAACCCCAGGGGGTGGGGGCTGTACGTTAGGGGTGGGGGCTGTACGTCGGGGGTGGGTTCTGTAGGTTGGGGGTGGGGGCTGAAGGTTGGGAGGTAATGGATATGAGTAAGGGTGGGGAAAATAACCAGGGTCTTCTGAAACCTTTTGTAGTATATTTCATAGATCTATACCTTTGTCAATTTCTGTACCAAGCTAGGCGATTTGAAATATAATAGAAATGGTTAGATATCCACTGTATGGTTTTGATATCAAGTACTGAAATATACAAAGATCCCTTAATGACTTTCACTACCGGTTTTGTCTGACTGAAAAATTGTATAAGGCATTAAGGGGCTATAACAGGGACTGGTCGGCTTGGTGTCAGTACACTGTGTCTGAGTGGGGTATTCATGTTATTCTGTGACATGGTATCTCAGTGGGCTAGCACTATAAAACCAGCATTAGTTCAGACAAGTACAAGCAACCACACACACACACATGCATACATGTTGCTATATAAGTGCAATAAGCTTGAATGAGTGAGTGAGTATGGTTTTACTCCGCTTTTAGCAATATTCCAGCAATATCAGGACAGGGGACACCAGAAATGAGCTTCACACATTGTACCCATGTGGGGAATCAAACCCAAGCCTTCTGCGTGACGAGTGGACGCTTTAACCACTAGGCTACCCGACCACCCCTTTAACATGTTAACCCTCATTAGACATCACCTCATGTCACAAGTGAAAGGAACAGTCTAGTATTTCCCAGTAACCTGCGTGTGTGAATTCTGGACTGAAGCTGCACAAGAATGCGCACACTATACAGACGCGACACAATCAAGTGAGACTTGTGCAATGAAGCAGAGATGCACAGCATATATCAAATATTGACGCCAGAGAATAGTCACTCTCGACTATCTGACGAAAGAAATACCACTGGGCATAAAAGGCAATAAAGTGGTGAGTGAGTGAGTGAGTATGGTTTTACGCCGCTTTTAGCAGTATTCCAGCAATATCACGGCGGGGGACACCAGAAATGGGCTTCACACATTGTACCCATGTCGGGAATCGGACCCGGGTCTTTGGCGTGACGAGCGAACGCTTTAACCACTAGGCTACCCAACCGCCCTGGTGAAAATTATATGAATGGATCACTGAAATTCAGTGATGACACCAGGTGTTTCTTGAAGAGAGAAAGCATGTCCCGTTTACCAGTAGCACCCGCCACTCACACAATTTGCACAAAAAGCTACGTGTTTGTTCGTTGTCTAAATCTGCACAGCACTGCTGCTTCCATATGAAGGCAGCCTGTAAACAATCAGGTCTTGACCAGACAATAGCGTGTCTACTGATTCTGTTGAAACTAAAAATGACATGTGAACTTTGAATTACCTATGCCCTGTACAAGTGCAGAGATTCCGCTGCTTACAAGTAAAGAGAAACATCGAAGAGAATGTTCGTTTTGCAATACAGTTGGGGGCAGTCTGAATCTCTTGGACCAAACATATACTGGCCTAGTGACACATGCCGTATTCGACATAATAAGGGCCCAGGTCGCTCTCAACATTAGAAATAGGATTAGAATATTATTTTGGTGAAAAGATCGTAAATTTCGTGGTTTATGCTTGAAATGTTTATATACGACATATATTTTTCCAGAATTTAGTTTCCCATAGTTAAGGATGCATAACACACGTATTATACGCGAATAAATAAGTCTTGTGTACATTGATCAACTGGAAGGGGTGCCAATTGGGATTGTTCACTAGCCAATATATTAGCAAATATCACTGTGGGCGCTTATTAAGTTGAATACGGTACATACGTTTCCATTCCTCTGAATTTTTTCTGTACAGAAGACTCATACAAACATTATCAACATTTTCTTTTTGACAAAATGTAAATTTAATGTGATGAATATTACTTTCAACCTTTCCAAACTTTCAATCTTCAGATTAATTAGATTATACCGATAGTAGCTATATACCCCAGACAGCAATACATATTTAATCATTACTTATATGGTGTATTATTTGAAGCATTTTGTGAAATATATCAGCGATAAAAAGGTTGTAGATAATCTAGATCTGCTGTCTGAATGATATCGACATGTATATTTTGAAATGTACATCATTTCAATTGACTGATAAAGAAATATACAAATTGAAATCCATATTGTTTCAATTTCAAATTTTGATGAACCCACAGTTGCCTAATGTGAAGGTCATGCCAGCTTTTGAACTCAACCACTTTGGTTGGAAAGAAACATGATTTGTAACTGATAGAGCCGTTTCATATATGCTACTCAATAAAAGTTGAAGACATTATCTATGGTAATATGAAAGAATTGGTCGGACCTTAATGTCTTTGAGTAGTGTACATCATAATCAACACATATCCTATTTTCGTTCTGAAAAGAATCATTTCAAAAATACTTTGATTGTGCATTTAATAAATACACAAATAAATGGAAACAAATCCAGTGAGTCACCTGAATCTTTTCACTTGACGTCCTGATCATGGCAATGAAAGGTCAAATATATCCCAAGTCACAACAGTGACCATAGTCCAGAAAGTGGTCAGTCACTCACACAATTATCCAAACCACACAGTGACCACCCATCTCCTGCATCGGTCAAGCCATGTAGGTATAAGCATGTCTAACACCACTCCCTGACCCAGGGTAAGGCATAATTGCCCTGTAATGTCCAGTCCGAGCATGGACAGGGCTAACTATGTACACCGGTCGGCTGATGGATTACCCCTACAGCCTTTAGTGGGTTAGGTAACGAGTCCATTATGACCACTACAAGGACTAAGCCCCCAGATGACCGCTGTATGAGTAATGGAACAAGGGGGGGTCAGTATGGCCTGTTGCCTGAGTGTGGCATGTACCGTATTCGATGTATTAAGCGCCCAGGGCGCTCTCAAAATTAGAAATAGGGGGCTCTTATTAGAATATTATTTTGGTGGAAAAAAGAGTTGAAAGATAAATTTCGTGGTTTATGCGGACACACTGAAATGTTTATATGCGACAGATACATTTTTCCAGAATTTAATTGCCCATAATTAAGAATGCACATAACACACGAGTGTGTATGATACGCGAATAAATAAGTCTTGTGTACATTGATCAATCGGAAGGAGTGCTAATTGGGATTGTTCACTAGCCAATATATCAGCAAATATTGCCGTGGACGCTTATTAGAGCGGGGCGCTTATTGCGTCGAATACGGTATTGCTGAAGTGATTGTGGTTTAGATTTCAATAATTCATGAAATATTTTGTCATAAAACTAAAATAACATTTTTTTCTGTTTTGTGCTCATTATTGAAGTACAATGATTACGGGGAACCACTCTCACATTGACTTCTTACTATGAAGTTGTAAACCAATGAGTTTTCTGTTTGTGTCATTTTAATTACCTTAATAAAATATACTACTCAAAACAAGTCAAGGAACGACCACCAGCCATGATTAACTGTCATATGGCAAAAATAAGGTGTTCTTTAACTCCTTTTAGCCTTAATCATTGTTTGAATTCCTTTGTAACTTTAATTAATTAACTTTTGTAAAAGCATTTCCTTATATACAGCAACATTCTTACTTGAATGATGTGAAATTTAATTAATTTGGCATTTTCACGACTATGAGTAAACGTGGAAGTATTATGAGAAAGTATTATGAGAAAGTAGTTTGTGAAACTTGGCTCTATACTGTATAAATGTAAATATTTTTGTCTTGAATCTCTTATAATTTCACGTTTTCATTCCCATATTTATTTCAAGACCAAATCATTGAAGTTTGAGAAGAGTATTTGCTTTCAAACGTAAAGAGGATAATTTTCATGTGAATCTGAGCCAAGTGTGTTTGAAACTGCTGGTATCAAGAAATGACATATTTTTTACAGATTTTTAATTCTAGTGTTTGAATGAGGTATATTTGCTGATGGGAGTTTGACAAATGAATCACGGTTTATGTATGTGTGAACGTACCCCAGGTTAGCATGTAGAGGGCACATACGCTACCCCTTAAAGGTTTAAGGTGACTTAGAAATGCTTACTGACAACTGGCGTGGTATGTAGGACACAATAGACCTGGGGGCGGTGGGGACTCAGCCTTGGGGGAGGGGTGTTGGGAGTTTATGAGGCAGGCTATCAATACCTGGGTGAGGTTGTAGCTACATGAGTGAGACACAATGGTGATTGGGCATAGGGTTGGGGTAAGGGGAGTGAGTGAGTGAGTGGGGTTTAACGCCACTTTTAGCAATATTCCAGCAGTATCACGGCAGGGGACACCAGAAATGGGCTTCACACATTGTACCCATGTCGGGAATCGAACCCGGGTCTTCGGCGTGACGAGCGAACACTTTAACCACTAGGCTACCTGACGGGTAAGGGTTGGGGTAAGGGTTGGGGTAAGGGGTGGTGTAAGGGGTGGGGTAAGGGGTGCTGCTAGGGTAAGTTTGGAATAATACTTGTTAAATCCAGGACAGTTAAGTTTGTTTGTTTGTTTGTTGCTTAACACTGCACTCTGCAATATTCCAGCTTATGACGGCAGTCTGCAAACAATCTAGTCTGGACCAGATAATCTAGTGATTGACATCATGAGCATTGATCTAAGCAATTGGGAAACGATGACATGCATCAACCATTTCAGCAAGTCTGACCACCCGGTCCCGTTAGTCGTCTCTTACAACAAGTGTAGTCACCACAAGCATGGGTTGCTGAAGACCTTTTCTACCCCGGATCTTCACAGGCTGAAGGGGAAGGGTTGTAGGAGGGGTGAGAAGGATGGGGTGAGGGGCGAGGGAGACAGGTTGGGGGTAAGAGTAGATGAAACAGTTTGGGAGGAGGATTATGATGGAGTGGGATGGGATGTGGCATTAAATAGGATTGGGGTGGGGACCACTCAGCCTTGGGGGGGGGGGGGGGGGGGGGGTGATGTAGGGGTTAATGATAGAGAGTGGGATTACACATATTTCAGCCAGGGAGGGTGAGAAATGGGATGAGGCTTATAGCGAGTGAGGATGGTTTTGTGCTACTTTTAACAATACTCCATCAATATCATGGTGGGGTAAACCAGAAAACCCCTTCACACATTGTACCCTTTGGGAAATCAAAGATAAGGGTGAGGGGGTTCGGGATAGAGGGATCAGAGGTTCAGTTTCATCTCTGGGGATCATTAGCTAAGATGGGGGTGTGGGGTTTCGGGATAGAGGGATCAGAGGTTCAGTTTCATCTCTGGGGATCATTGGCTAAGATGAGGGTGAGGAGGTTCGGGATAGAGGGATCAGAGGTTCAGTTTCATCTCTGGGGATCATTGGCTAAGATGGGGGTGCGGGGTTTCGGGATAGAGGGATCAGAGGTTCAGTTTCATCTCTGGGGATCATTGGCTAAGATGGGGGTGAGGGGTTTCGGGGTAGAGGGATCAGAGGTTCAGTTTCATCTCTGGGGATCATTGGCTAAGATGGGGGCGAGGGGGTTCAGGATAGAGGGATCATAGGTTCAGTTTCATCTCTGGGGATCATTGGCTAAGATGGGGGTGAGGGGGTTCAGGATAGAGGGATCATAGGTTCAGTTTCATCTCTGGGGATCATTGGCTAAGATGGGGGTGAGGGGGTTCAGGATAGAGGGATCATAGGTTCAGTTTCATCTCTGGGGATCATTGGCTAAGATGGGGGTGAGGGGGTTCGGGATAGAGGGATCAGAGGATCAGAGGTTCAGTTTCATCTCTGGGGATCATCAGCTAAGATGGGGGTGAGGGAGAGGGGGGTGAGGGGGTTCAGGATGGAGGGAACAGGGCTCCAGTTTCATCTCCGGGGATCATCATCAAGTTGAAAAGTGTAGCTGACAGCCCCGCGGACAAAGACAGGTCACCCCGGGCAGGCATGAATAATAGCAGAAGACGGGTAGGAATTCCAGAGTGTGGGTAGATGTATTAACTTAATCAGCTGTAGAAGCACAGGGGACTTGACAAAGTTTATAGATCCCAGCAGTCTGTCACAAGTGGGCGTGTCTTTCAATCACACCATCATGTACATCCTTCAGAAACACCTACACAGGTCACCAAAGGTCAACAAAAACAATCATAGGTCATCGAAGAAGTCAATAAAAATGATTGTCCACATTAACCCCCTGCTGAGACAGGAGGAATGGACAATCTCAAATACATTATCAACAGGGTGGGGATACCACACACAGCAGATAATACACCTGAGGAAATTCACGCCTTTCATGACACCCTTGTGGAAGCAGTGAGTGATATTGACGTCCAACACGTCTATATCCAGCTGCTATAAGTACAAAGACATATGAAGGGACTTGTTCCTATAATCTGAAGCTGTCAAAGTGGCTAGCTGATTGGCTGATAGGGTTATGTAATGCTATTTACTCTCAGATTAGATGCGAATGACCTCCGGCTGACTCTTTGGTTGTGAATGCGTAATTAGCATCTCACCCAACAAATATGATTATTGTAATTTCATTATTGTTAGTTTCAGTTCATTATAAGTGTATGATTTATGCTCTGCTTATTAAACACCCATCAAACTGATAACTCAAAACTCATAATTTGAAATGATAAAAGAAAGAATACATTCTACAAAATTATAAAATTAGATATTTTTATTAATACAAAATACTTTTTCAAAAGGGTGTTGTATTCTTATGGTTTGTACAAGTATAAACACTGCTACTTTCGCTAATTATCAGTTTGAGAATATGTTTTCTCATGTGTTTTTTCTTAAATTGAAACGTTATTTTCAAATATAAAATTGTTTTAGAATAATTAATCAAACCAAGGCAGATTTAAAACCTCCAACTGAGGCAACTTTGGAACATTCTCATCTCGGCATGACAAAGCGTCACACTGTTAACAGTTAATTTATTCCCAATCATGGACATGGCCTTTGAGCGTCACGTTCCTGCTATTCACGTCTCTAACACATTTCAGGCTTTGTGTTGTTTATTTCAAGATGAAACGCCACACATCCACACAGGCAGGTCAGAGGGTATGTGCGAATCAGCATTTATTTCACCTTTATTTCCAGACAAAGCTGTCCACCTGTGACGCCCCTATCATTCGGGGTCAAACGTCTTGCAGGAGACGGGCTCACTGTGTGACATTGTTCGTGACAATAGCTAGGTATAACACCTCAGCAACACTTCCTACAGGCAGAGTCGGGTACTTGAAGCAATTATTTCACTAATAGGTTTCCAGAAATTGACGTAAACGGAGGATGGCTTGCAACTTTAAATAAATACATACAGTAAACCATAATTAACGAACTCGAGGGGACCACTTATTTTAGTTTGTAATAACCGTAGTTTGTTGTAAGCATATATTTACAGCATATATATGACAAATGGCCAGGACTAAAAAAGAAGTTTGTTACATCGGTCAGTTTGTTATAAACATATTTTTGTGTAAAAGGATGACAGATATGAAAATGCTACTTTCATGAAATGAATTTGATTTTTTGATTTGATGAAATGAAATAAAAATGGTAAATCCAACATTCAAAGGTAAAAAACGAGCATGGGATAAGAAAAAAAAACAGTGGTCGACAGCATGAACAACAACATATACGTTGCTAGGATACAATGTCACCCAATCAGGCAAGCCACATGTTGTTATGATACGATCTTGAGTTTTGTTTGTGTTTACAAATATCCCACCTATTAAATTACCTTTCATAATTAAACCTGATATGTCCTTAATGTGAATAAATTTTGATTGACCTGACCTAACACTAAGGTCATGCTGTGTGGTGTCGAACTCTGTAGGATGCAGTATTTGATATACAATGGCTGTATTGTCAGTAGCATCAGCAGGTCATATACAACTGATATGAACACCTGCCAGTCACTGTCGTCCACTCCTCCACTGATTGTTATCTCCTCTCACAAGGGGGGAAATAAACAATGCCATAGACAAGCAATAAATAACCGGGGAATATGTCAAGTGATTTATGAATTGAAATCAACAATGGTACTACAAATTGTAATAGTAATAAATTGTTATGGCTTGTTTCTGATTAATAATTATTTACCTAAAAAATGCTTTACAATAAGTACCAACTTGTAAAATGTTGGAGTTTGCTGAATCTATTTACCATTCTCTTGACAAAATTAATGCTTTAAGGCTGACTTAAGAAAATAAACCATTTCCGGATATATCTGCCCAAAATATTGTTAAAATTGATATTTGTTATAACAGCATGTATCTTGATATAAACATTTGATTAAGTTTAGGTAAGTTTTAAAACATTTCGGGGATGTATATAGTGTGAATTTTAAAAATCCTGCAAAGGAGATACAGAGACAAAATAAATAAACAAATATACATACAGAGAGAGCCATCTTTGCATCCATCTTTTCGACAAAGTCTGGCGCCTACATTTCAAGAGAAATATCCAGGAGAGAATTGTAAGTTGCCATCATAAACCATTTCATTTGAGGAAATACACCTGTTAATTACAGGTATGTTCAAGATTTGTTGTCTTCGTCACAGGTAAGTCGTCAGTACTGGGACAGGGAACAAGCCCGAAGGTGTGTTGTCAATTGCATTCCTGGTATCTGATCCACCTGACACATGTATCAATGGAGGTGGGGACTCCCAAACCCTGCCAATCAATCGTTCATTGCACGGGATGTCAATTTCACGTTTGTGTATTTCTCTGAGTTATCACTTGTTATTGAATATCCAAAATCCCCAATGATTCCCAAATGGCATCTGATGTAAATAGGATGAGTTAGATCTCTACTGTGATCATTTCACAATTTGTCTTCATACAAGTCAAGAATCTCCAGGAAATTAAAACGATTGTCAGTAGATGATTTTCAAACAAATCTGTATCACATCCATCTGATGGAAATCACTTCAAATGACGTCAATGTGAGCCTGATCACTGACCCTTGTCAACTGCATGTACATTTCTATCCCAGGAACAACGCTTGTGTCAGCTGTTACACTTTCATCTTGCTTCCAATACCTTGTCAATATCACCTTGACCTCCTTATCGCCATTGACACCCATCACCATCGTATGTCCATCATGTGTGCATTGCACACCCGACCACACATAGACCCAGCTCTAAAGTAACTCCACTTTGTCTATACCCAAGTTAAACTCCCACAGGACAATGCCGACCAGATTCACCTACAGTCAAACCAAGCTATAACAGCCCAACTCTCACGATTTCATCACAATTTAAAAGGCAATTTAAATAAATTTGAACCATATTATCAAACACAATAAAAAAGAAGAAGATATTTCCCAATTTTACAAAAATGAAATATATATATCAATCAAAAGAAAAAGAGACCCAGTACCTGCATCCATTGCAGGTGGGAGCGACTGTATCTACAGAAAACTCATTATCCTGAATTGGAGGCTGTCGGTACCTGATCGAATGGGAAAAAATCAATGGATACCTTTGTTTACCCAAGCGTGGCTGCTAGTTTATGCATGCCAGGTGATGTTAAAAACTCGTCAGAACACTATGCTGTATTTTCCGTTATTGAGTGATGCTGCCTTGATAAATGAGATTTTAACCCCAGCAATTTTGGATGATAAATGTTTACTCAAAATTGACACATCTGGATCATATAATGATAGGTGTGAAAGAGCATATTAACATTGTCTTACCTGATGCTGATAAGGCACGAATTGCAACTCAATATCTGCTAAGTATTTGATCGTAATTTTTGATTAGTCAATACTTGACAATGAACATTTCTTTTTTGAATGAAGTCTTAATGAAAATTCTTTTGTGCTCTGTAAAAACTTAAATTCAAATACAGTTTAAAAAAAAAAAAAATTAAAATGAAATAGTTTTTAAAGAATGGGAAACACCTGTGTCAATTAAATTTTTTGGTTTTGGTATGTCTATACATGACCTCAGCCAACTTGGTGCATGTATATTTGTTTCAAGATTATTTTTTGCAGTTAAAGCTGTTTGAAATAATTCACAAGAAAGGTTAATAATTAACCAAAAAAATAAAGTGATCCAAAGAACAAAATAATCACAGAAATTATTGAGACATAAACAGTATCTTTTCTTCGAGTCCTAATAATATTTTTGATGAATCGACAGGAAATTAAATTTTCTGCTGGCACCTACCCACAACTTTGACTTGAAACAGAGACTCCTCATGGTGAAATGAACAGTTCTCCATTGGCAAGACTGTTTTAACAGGCAATAAACAAAGACAATGACCCCACTAATGAGGGATGATCACCTGGCCCCCACCCCCACGGTGACATGTGACATGCCCCGGGGGGTCAAGCATGTGTTTGTTGTCAATGAGCATCACTATCTTACTATAATATGTAAATAAAGGATTAGGAGTTTAGGAGTGAAATCTACAACTGAAATATACATGACATGCCTTTAATGAGATTAAGAAATAATCATAATGCTCTTATCATTCAATTTAAACTCAGGAAATCAGGTTGATTGATAGCTAAACCATTTACCAGATGAAAAAAGATTGAAACTAAATTAATCTGACATGACTGAAATCAACATGGATGAAATTGTACTAAAAATGTTCTAAAGAACATCTTTAAACAATTTTAATATTGTTTAGAAGTTGTTGAAACATAAGATATGTTGATTATTAGTTCATGTATTCAAATAATTTATATCAAAACTTTACAACTTAAAAAACTCATTGACTTAAAAAAAGACTCACTTCATAAAGGACAAATACTTTTCACATATGCTTACATATTTTACAAGAATATTTTCTTTCTTTCTTTCTAAACCCCTTAAGCAAAATAAATACATCTCCATATAACACCATATGGGTTAAATAAATATTTGCAGGGGCAAAAAGAAACTCTATTCCCCATAATACACTCAGAAATCTCATAATATTGACACAAACTATTCATGAATGCTACAAAACTCCCCAAACTACTGCAAGTATGTATTACCCCAAGCTCCACTGACAGGCATATTTTTATAAACCAAGAGCTGAATGACAGTTTTCAATTGAGATGTTGCTACAGACCAGTTATGTGAAAGGTAAACATACAAGTCTCCAGTACACAAAACTGAAGAAAGGAAATACTCAGGTCCCTTGCTACTGTCTTACAGACCCTGATACAAATATATCAAATACAGCCCAAGCAAGTCTATAATGTTTGGCAAGTCTAGATTTCTGCAGTATCTGAAAATGAAGAGAGTATCTGAAAATGAAGAGTCTCTGAGCTCCTTTTTATTAATATTTTTAAAGATAATTTAACAACTGTTTTTTTCTGTACGATATGTCTATTTCAGAGACTAGAAGTTAGTCTAGTGCGTTGCTAAAGTTCATGCATAGCGCAGGGATGGCAGGAACAAAATATTTCACACAAGTTTTTTTCTAATTCTATATTTTTGGATAACCATGAATGACATTTTCTGTTGAGACGTTGTCTATGACCAGCATTGCCCAGATACCAGGATACACCCTGTCAGTTCCTGGAAACAATTGTGAAGTGGTTTTGTGTTTCAGGAAGTTTTACCTTGTTTCCAGAAAAATTGCACCAATATTTTGTCAAGAAGCATCAACAATAAACTATGAAAATGTTACTAAAGAGGTACTTTTTTTAACAATAAGCAAGCACTGAACAGACAGACAGAGCAGTGGGCTACCATATAGGCACGAAAATAATCACAATTTTGTTGAAACATAAACAGGAACTTTTCCTCGGAGAGCAAATATTACTTTCTAATATTCTAAAGGAAATTAAATAGTCTGTTTGGACCTACCCATGATATTTGAAACAGGGACACGTTGGACTTAATTCCTCACATGGGTACAATACCTGAAGCTTGCCTCTCTCTCTCTCTCCCCCCCCCGAAACACACCCATGGTGAGATCTCAAATATCAATAAATGCGACTTGAGCATGTTTGACAATAATAACATTTCATAATCTCTTAACAATATTTCATTTAAAACTAATAACTCAGTAATAATCATTTAGAAATATTTAAATCCCTGTCTCCAACTAGAAGCCGGCAACCACTTCTTAAAGGTCACACAACTACAAATAAGTGGTACATTTGAAGGGCAATTAGGTTGAGCAATTGTGTCGTAGATTTCGGTGCAATATACGACATGGGTCCTGGCAGATATGCCCTAAGGCAATCAGCATACCCACGTCATTGTTTGAAGACTCACTCACCTAGAACTAAGTTACAATGACCCCATCAAAACACGATAAGGAGATTTTGTCTGACTTTAACCAGGCAAAAACCAATCGTTATTTCCAATAAAAGATCTTTCTCCTGCCATAAAGAATAATAAGATTAGAATTTAATGGAAATTAATCGGTACGTATGTAGATTTGAAGTTTGATAATGGAAAGGATTTGCCTCCTGTATCCTTATCTCTTTTCAGCTCGATTTATCAGAGGAATCTAACACATACATCACCGAGATAGACAAACCATTCATCCCCTCACGGGACAAACTTGTTATGGGAGTCCTTTTTAATAAACTCAGTGTAGAAGATACTTGGCATAATCATATAGGGCCATGGATTGTAGTTGTCTGTAGATCCGTTGGTTGGTTTGTTGTTAATCCAGCACTCAGCAATATTCCAGCTATATGACGGCGGTCTGTAAATAATTGAGTCTGGACCAGACAATCCAGTGATTGATATCATGAGCATCGATCCACACAATTGGGATCGATGACATGCATCAACCAAGTCAGCGAGCCTGACCATCCAATCCTGTTAGTTGCCGTTTGTTTATGTTCTATGCAGAACATGCTGGACTGTTAGTTCTTTGCAGAATATGCTTGACTCATGTTCTATGCAGAATATGCTTGACTGTTAGATCTATGCAGAATATGCTTGACTAATGTTCCATGCAGAATATGCTTGACTGTTAGTTATATGCAGAATGATATGCTTGTCTGTTATGTTTTATGCAGAATATGCTTGACTGTTAGATCTATGCAGAATATGCTTGTCTGTTATGTTTTATGCAGAATATGCTTGACTGTTAGATCTATGCAGAATATGCTTGACTGTTAGATCTATGCAGAATATGCTTGACTGTTAGATCTATGCAGAATATGCTTGACTGTTAGATCTATGCAGAATATGCTTGACTGTTAGTTTATATGCAGAATGATATGCTTGGCTGCTGCTCTTTGTAAATCAGCATGCTTGAAACAGATAACAACATCTAAAGAAAGACACACACACCGATACAACACACAGCTCAATGGTGTAAAACCTACACCTTGAAATGAACATTTTACACTGACACACAAATGTCACAACTGAGTCCCCATCAACCTATGCTAACCATGAGAGGTGACCAAATGATCGATTGGGAGGTCTGCCTCACCAAGTATAAACAATACCAATGTATTGTCTGGACCAGACTCAATTATTTACAGGTCATCATCAAACAGCCGGAACACAGCCAAGTGCAGAGTTAAACATCAAACAGACATCTTACAGACCCTAAAACAAAACTCATAACTACCAAACATGTCTCCAATACTTTGTCAAGACTAGATCTTGGGCTTTTTCTATAATATATTTGAAGACAATTACAAAACATTCTGCAAAATATTTTCATTTCAGAAACTCAAGATTATCTTTCCTTGACCACTAAGGACCGGCAGATAAAAGCGCATAGCCAGGAACCCTATATAACTCTTCCGCTGTAGACGATGTCCCAGTAAGCCTCATCACCATCCCCGCGCATGACGGGGCTGCAAGTGAAGTGCGCACTTCAAAGATCACTGCGGGTCTATATGCGGCTTTGATGTAGGTCATGTGACCCAGGTAGAAAAACAGATTGAGAATCCTGAACATGTCGTGGTATCTGGATGCGATCCCATGAAGGTCATGGGACTGACCCCTGTTGCCATGGCTACAGCTGACTCTACTTACTTAACCTGGGTATGCTGATCTTTTTTTAAAAGTAAAACAACTTCATCTGTTTTACAAGCATCATGGAAATGTGGGATTTCATGTCTGCCAAAAAGAATTAACTTAGGAAAGGTACGCAATTATTTACAAAGACACGTAAATGGTAAGTGATATGCTTGTTTAGTTCACTGAGAACATTTTCTCATACGGACCCAACCAAAATATATAAAAAATCCCATGCAAGTCTACACTAGTTTTTCAAGTCAAGGCCGCTCATGTGTGGGCAGGATAAAAAATATTCTGGTCTTAAGTTTTATTGTTTGGTTGTTGTTTAACGCCGCACTCAGCAAAATTCCAGCAATATGGAGCGGTCTATAAATAATCGAGTCTGGACCAGACAATCCAGTGATTGACATCATGAGCATCAATTGACGCAATTGGGATCTATGACACGCATCAACCAAGTCAGCAAACCTGACCACCCGATCCAGTTAGTCGCCTCTTACAACAAGCATAGTAAACTTTTACGGCAAGCATGGGTTGCTGATGACCTATTCTACCCTGGATATTCACAGGTCTCTGGGCTGAAGTATCAACACTAACATTGAAGTATGAATGCTACCATTGTTTCATTAAAATGAGCTCGTTTATTTGAAATACTTGGTAAAATTTTCTTCTAAAATATGCAAATACCACTGTTGAAATAAAGAGCTAAAAAATGTACCTCATCTTGCCCCATTGCATGGATACTTGCTCATGCTATCAACCACTAGTTTGTTGAGTCAGCAGAATTTACAGACCAACACGTTATAGCTGTACTGTTGCTGACTGTAGCTGTACAGAATATCCCTAGCTCATTCTTACATAATCATTCAATTTAATTTATTGGCTGATATTTGAGTGATGTTACAAAAAATTATTCCTGGGCAATCCTCGGAAATGAGCAACAGATATCTATTGGCATGTGAAATGGTATAATTGTGTGATTGTCCGACATCATGTGGCCTTGAGTTACTGGCTAACTATTCATGACCAAGAGCTGCAGCCAAACATCAATATCCCACTGCCATTTGTTGTGAAAACTGATACTTCTTTTACAGCCCAATTAACCAAGCATGCAGATTGTTAACAGATGAAATATTGATAAAACAATTTTTTTAACATTAGGCAAAATATTCATTGTGTTAACGAACAAACACAATTCTAAATTTTTCATTCTGTATCTTTGGTATTTTAGATTCTGCAGTTCAAGTTTCAACAAGAGCTCATTTTAGATGGCTGAGTTTTCACATCCGGTGATAGATCTGACATTATCAGCCCTAAAATTACACATTTCATAACCTACAAGAGATGCAGGAGTCTAATGTGATATAAACGAGACGATCAGCAGCGGAATCACTTACAAACCCTGTAGTTATACCTCCAGTGAGCTGTCATAATGTGCAATTACGATGACACCCAGTCTCAGGCTATGCTATTAACAAGTACACATTTCAAACCCATCCCACTGTCGTCCCTACACTCCGACACACACAAATGTCGTAAATTGCAAATTGACACAGACGTGCTGTAAGTGCCAGACGTAGGTGAACAAAACAAGCAGCTTCCCCCCTCTGCTCTACCCTCAATAACCCCCTGGTATTTCCTCCTCATAGTTTATATTGCCTAGACAGCGATATAGATTTCAGAGTCGATTGAGATATGTACAAGCAAGGCTGCGCAGCATGAATAAGGATGGATACATATCTGAAATAATTCGACAGTAGGGGCCTTGACTCCTCCATGAACCAGTCCCTGTTTTGAGGAAAGTGGATAAAGATCGTCTTTCTCTTTATTTTGGGTTCAAAGGAATACCAAACAGCCTAAGTTGTTTAGGTTACATAAAGCCCATGAAGTAATGCTGAGTTCCCATTATTTCTTCCCTTTAAAACATTTTTCAGTACGCTTCTTATTTCATTCAAGGATTTCTTTTACTCTTCTTTTGTTGGTGTAAAGTGATCAACTTGGTCATAAATAATTCTTTTATCACAAAAGTTCATCAGGGATAGAAAGTAACAGTTTTAGACCACTATAGTCCTTTTACTGATAGCATATAGCAAAACCCTTAAACATGGCAAATTTCTACTGGTCCTTATGATACCTTAACTATTGGGCAGTTTGGCAAGGACCATAGGACTAGTGCCAATTTCTAATGCTGTTCATATCTAAATATTGTTCACAATGTATACATTTCTATAACTAAGCTTTATTATTAATCCTATAACTTTCAAATTTGAACCGCAATGCCGTAAACCAATGAAACTGGTTAGAAAGAGAACAGTTTTGTAATATGTGACACAGTGACCCCCTGAAATAAACATCCGCCAATCAAACAGCAATTTCTTTGCTAGCATCCAAGGACAAAGGAAAGGAAGATGTGAATTTCACCACCCATGGCCTGAAGCCCTTGTACCAAGCTCCTTGTGATACCTGCAGCCAACGCCAATGTCAAAACTAGATGTCAACAACCAGATAACACAGGAGCTTTCATGTGACCGTCATGAAATTAACAAGCGTAATCAATAGCGTTACTGCTGCAATGTACACACTATACACGCCCATCAGTCACTGATATGGGATGAGTAGGCCAGGTTTAGGAGGACAATAGAACATAGGTATGATGTTACTATAGCTTTGACATCAATTAGCTATCGATTTCATAAAGGACCAGTGCAATGTACATTTATTTGAAAGGAGTATAAAGCTGACACTGGTGTCTTGTGACAATGATATATTTCACTGACATGAATCTCCCATACACAGGGTTAAACATATCAGTACAACACAATTAAAATTTTATTGAAATATCTTAGTTGGGCATCACTGGTGATTCAGGGCCGAACAGGTCCCTAGTTTCCCAGATCCAGAGAATGATTTCCTATATGGGCTTCGCCCCTGTTCAGGATTTGATTTGGATCTGATTTCATATTTTGCAGATATATATCAATAAATAACAACATTATTTCTGGGACCTGTTGTTAGTGCAGTCCCAACCCATGTTTGCTGTAAGAGTCGACTGACATGCGCCTCAGCTGGATTCAATGTGGCTGGGTGATTGTGCGGTATCGCACTCTGGCACGGTGTATCTTTTCTCATGCACCAAACCACTTTGCCAGGCCCCGACTGATTACTTGCAGGCCGCCGTGATGTAACTGTAATATTGCTGACTAAGGTGTACTACTAGTCTGTCTTACAGACCCTGATACAAATTTATATCAAATACAGCCCGTGCAAGTCTATAATGTTTGGCAAGTCTAGATTACTGCAGTATCAGGCAAATGAAGAGTCACTGGGCTCCCTTTTATTATATTTTTATTAAGATAATTGAACAACTGTTTTTTCTCTATGATATGTTCATTTCAGAGACTAGATGTTAGTCTAGTGTACTACATTCTTTCACACTAGCAAATTAAGATTTTGAATCAACTCCTCAAATGTTCAAATAACCAACACTAAATTCATTCATATTAGCATAAACAATATATCTGAGACATAATTTCAAGCACCAATGCCAGAAGATAACTTCAGTGATGGGAAACAATATATTACACATATTCATACTTTGGAGAACATATGCAAAGTTCATGAATTAAACTTAAAACAAACATTTCAACACAGCTAAATTCCGCAACATAATAACGAAAAGTTATGTCAGGACTTAAACACTATTGGTATTGACATGGAAAGGTTGGAAATGAAAGAAGCACTCATACAATCTCAATCACCATGTCATATTGGGGAGTGCAGTCAAAGGGAGATAACTGTCCCATGAATATGCTACAATACATTCCCTTCACACTCTCCATCAAATACGACATAAAAGACATCACGCTTGGTAACTGACAATACTTCTTGAATGTTTCTTCACCAACCATCCCAAGTTTTCTGATCACCATTAACTGACGTGGATCTGAGGTTAGGATAGATGCCCAGAATCCAATGCTCTTCATAAGATTCAGCTTCAGATTTGACAATGTCTTGTCACCAGGGTGCCGTTCCACAAAGAGATCTTAGCGTTAAGGTGATCATAACTCCCATACTTTAACATGGGCTTACAATGGTCTTAGCGCTAAAACCACTTTGTGGGACAGAGCCCAGGTTGATTGTGTGTCCCTGCATGACCACAGCACTGTTCCCAACACCTGGTTGGTCTGGCCAACAACATTTATTTCTGAGTGAGTGAGTAAGTTGGGTTTAACGCCGCTTTTAACTGTATTCCAGTTATATCGAGGCGTGTCAGCTTAATGTGGGAGGAAAGCCCGAAGTGATGCAGGTCTCAGACGTTTACCACTTCGGTGAAACCCACGAGCATGGGTATGGTGCTGACAAACCTAGAAACATAATCGGGGCGAACCCGGATTCGAACCCACGATCATAGGTTTCTGGTGTGTCCAAGGGACACAACTCTGCACAGCGAATTGCGGTACCTTAGATGACTGGACCACCCGTGCCCCCGCATGTGCAATGATATAACATCAGTAGAATTCTTGGAAATCAAGTGAAGGATGCCGCATATCGCAAGATCACGTTTTGGTCCCCCCAAAATTTAATACTAAGAGCCCCTGGACTCAATAGATAGATCTAGGTCATCATTCATCCTGATTAACACAGAGATCAAAGAATCTCTTAATCCACTGAATTTGTTATCAAATTCCTATCCTAACACATTACCTATCTTACAATATACATGGATCAAGAAAATTCAAATCTGAAATATCCCTCTTCCACATTAGCCTTATATGTTATCAATGGAATTCCTTCGCACAAAATATTTCAAACATCTAACACTACATTTAACAACCAATCTTCCACAATATAACACAGTTATATCCCCCTATACAAATATGAAGTCAATAAAGGTTCGCAGTAGACAAATCGCACCCAGCCCTACCACTACTTCAACAACAAACACCTATTCCTGGTACTAATGGACACTGCTCTTGGATATGAATGCCAATTGACAAAGAGATGGGGACAAGTCAAGCAAATAAACGATTCTGTATACAACACTAGCCAAGTGTGACTAGCATAGAGGGCTAGTTCCTGACCTACTGCACCAATAGGCCACCTGTGACTTCTTTCTAACCCTATTATCAATGTTTAAATCATATTCATACCCTGGTACTTCAGTCTTCTTTCAGGTCTGACATTATTTAACCCAAAAATAGACAAAAAATCATTTTTTTATGTATCTTTCCATAAAATCATATCATATGCCTGAGGAAATTGAAGTTTTATGAGGATCTTTTATAATAAGGATCGTTTCTATAACAAGAACTACATGAAAGATAATGTGATGTTATCAATTCTGCTTGAAGATTTTCTGAAATGACATGTGAATTTTTAATTCCATATCAAATAACTTGAAGCTATTATTACCAGGTTTGTATCCATGTCATGCCTTTGCTAAATAAATTGAACAATATCAGAACTATATGGTTTCCTTGAGGGTTGACTATTGGTCTGGAAATCACTATTGCGATAACTATTGATATTGCAAGCAACCATTGCGATAAATATCAATAGTTTTCAGTGCATCATTTTAGATGGATTTTAGAGTTGAATTAAACCTTGGCACTGAATTTGATAACCATAACAACAAATAAAAAGTAAAGTTTGAGATATGACTGATATGTTTTTTCTTTACCCTAATAATCTAAGAAAAAGAAACGTCAACATTACCATGAGTAAAATACTACCACTCATGAACAAAAGAAAAACAAATTTGAACATCATTGCATGTACAATCGAAACTATTGATATTCCTAATTGAAATCAACACTATTGATCGGAAACTGATTTAACAATCGATTTATTGACTTACCAATAGCAATATATCGATATTTCGATTTATCGTGACACCCCTAGCTTCTGCTAATGAAAATCTGTCATTATTACTGAAAATCACTGTGCAAAAATAAAACTTTGTGGTAAGAGAAAATAATTATTTCCATTTTCCAGACTTAGCAACAAAATAAATTCCCATTCCGAAGGGAGACTACTCTAAATGCATAAAAACAAAAGGAGATTACTCACCAGTGGTGAATGAAACACTCCACTCAATGGTGCAAGTTTTGGTGGTCCTCTGTCGCAGTCTTCGTAAATATTGTCCAACTGCATATCAACTTCCAAATTTGTGTTGCTATGGCAACTACGCATGGATTGCATACCGCTAGCAATGCTGTACTTGAGCGCTAGGGGGGACCAAGTTTTTCTACGAACATCATCATGGGGGTAAGGGTATGGGTACATGGAATGGCTGACGTCCAAGGGGGCACTGTTTTCTTTATTGGAATGATCAGAATGGCAAGAAGACGTGCTGTACGTCCTACGATACAGCTGTGACGACGATGACGTGCGCTGCTGCGATGATAACGTCCTTGGTGTCGAATGCTGTGACAGGTGTGACATGGACTGCGTCATGAGTTGTTGCTGCGATGCCGACTTGTTCCTGGGTGGGATGATGGTGTAATCAGACTCTCCACTGTCGTCTGGTATTGGTTCAAAGATGTACTTGACCTCGTGCGAATATGTGGAATAGTTGGAAAGGGGACTGTATACGTCATCCTGACTTGGGTGGCTTGAGAGGTCATCGTCATGGAGACAAAGTTCTGACCCTGAATGACTGTGGGCAGCCATCTTTATGTTTTACTGCATGGCTGAAAGATAAGGACAAAAATTAAATATTGTGTAAGATTTGATTAAACTGATTCTAAGAAATTAAATACATTGAGAGTTGAAATCAGACATAAAGGTTTGACCTGACAGCTGTCTTCTAAGGAGAAGGAAGAAAGCACATTTACGTATAAAATCAACTGTACTGAGAGTTGTCAAATATTTGGATCACAAATAGATCTCAATGCTGTAAACTAAAAATAATTTCAAACGGTTTCATTTTGTTCAACACCTAGATATCAATTTCAAATAGAAAGTATATCCCAGCTCAGAAAAAGACAGGAGAATACAGGCTTGAAGGATAACCAAGTATTATAGATAGCAGTCATAAATTGAATGACTGAGACGCTATTTAAAGTTTTTTAAAAACAATATCAAATCATGGATTCTTTACCAAATGAGTGGTCTGTTATAAACAAGAGGAGCATTAACATTGACATTTAAAACTCATTAATATCCTCCCAGCATCACAAAAGTTGTAATTTCATGCTGATTTCACGTTAAGTTCATTAACTCAATCAAAACCACATCATCAACAGCTGTATCTAGACACACACCAGATCACCAACTACATCCATGTCCTGTCAACCCAGAGACACAATGCAACACAGTGTATCAAATCAGTGCATTACAATCAATAAACTACCTACATCATGTACATTAACATGTACATGGGAACCTGATCTTGTATCGCCATAACAACAGTGCATATTCCAAACAATGCGTAAATGCAACGGCAATATAATAGCTCGCTCAATAAAAATCACACACCTGTGAATAAGATACATTTATTTACAACTGATTGCACGTTCAAGGGCATCTTCATTGTTCCTGATAGCAACCAACCCCGTATTATCCACATTTAAACATCATAAAATAGGGTACTTTGAAATCGACATGTCGTTGAGTGCAATGTACACATGTGTGTAGCAGGTGTCATGTAACATGGCAGAAATCTACGATGATCAGCGTGAAATACCTCACATCAACACTCAACTGGAGGATTTAATCTAATGCGCAAATTGCATACCAATTCAGATACCTCAACGATAAGATGAAAATGTTTAGCAGGCACGGAAAATGTGATAAATGGTTGTTCTTTTTCAATTTTAATTTAAATCAAAACGCGAGCCCCAAACTTTGAAACCGACGTACCTGTGACGATCTGAAACTTGTTACGAACAACAAACACATACCTGAATGCTTGTACATTTCACTGCTGCCAATCACACCCAACACTGATGTAAATTGCAAGAGTCTTCAAGCTAACATTTTCCTCATAGTTTCAAATATTTGACTACAAAGGTTGCTACCAAAATTGAAAGTCATGTCGCTTTCATCACATAATTGTGCCTCGGAAATCCACGGAATTTGTGAGGTCCTCCCATCAAAATGATCTTATAGTGAGGTTATTCCACTTGGTTGGGCATCACGTCAGTTCAATGATAATTTGATTCATAATTCATGATTCTCATAAACCCATCCACTGCAACAGTGAAGATGATCTGTCAATTCGATGAAGCATAGCTGAGAATTACGGGGCTTCAAATGTCAACTATGTAACCACTTTGTGCTCATTATTGTAGAATAATGTCATTGAAAACTTGCTTTGTGTTTGAAAAATAATAATAATTGAAACATAATGTCAAAATTACCAAGTGAAGCAAAAACGACTTTGACAGCTGCCTTTCAACCCTGAGCACTTCCGATGTGAAATGTCCCACCCAAAAATAATTGTAGCAAAATTATTTTGTGTAAATAAAGGTTTAGGTTTTTTTTGTCAGTATTCAACAGTAATAATGCACCCTTATTCTTGATAAATCCTCCTAGATTGCCTGTTGGCAGGAAAATGACACCACAATGAAAGAAAATAATTATTTTTAGATAATATTTTGTTGTTGTTGTCAATATGTCCCAAAGAAAGAGACCCGTGAGGATCCGGGGTAGAATAGGTCTTCAGCAACCCATGCTTGCAGTAAAAGGTGACTATGCTTGTCGTAAAAGGCGAATAATGGGATCGGGTGGTCAGGCTCTCTGACTTGGTTGATGCATGTCATCGATCCCAATCGCGTCGATCGATGCTCATGATGTCAACACTGGTCCAGACTCGAATATTTACAGACCGCCGTCATATAGCTGGAATATTGCTGATTGCAGCGTTAAACAACAAACAAACTTACTTGTCTCCATGTATTCAATTGTTTGATTGTAAAGCTGAAACTGTTTGTTTCAAAATAATTTATTGATTATTTATTGATCTTGTGTATCATTTACTGATTTAACAATTTAGTTCTGAATGTACTGATTTCCGGATTAAATCAGACCTCAAGCATGTTGTACCGGTGACATATTCCATCCTTGAATACCTACAGGGACTAATAATATCAATAAAATCTTGCCCCCTTACAAACAATCTTATAAATTGACAAAATACCGGTAAACACCACCTTGATCATGTCGATAGATATATGATTTGTTTGTTTGTTTGTTTGTTGTTTAACGCCGCACTCATCAATATTACAGCTATATGACAGTGGTCCGTAAAATAATGGAATCTGGCCCAGACAATCCAGTGATTGACATCATGAGCATCGATCCACGCAATTGGGATCGATGACATGTATCAACCAAGTCAGCGAGCCTGACCACCCGATCCCGTTAGTCGCCTTTTACGACAAGCATAGTCGTCTTTTACGGCAAGTAAGGGTTGCTGAAGACCTATTCTACCTCGGAATCTTCACGGGTCCGATAGATATATGAGAGCATTCAAACACATATATGACATGGACTAATTATTCATAATGTCAGTAATCATCAAATCAAATATTATACATTGAGCTAAAATTGCCCAAAATTGTAATAAACGAAACCCGGCCCACAAGGCGGCATGGCAGATGACATGTCCCCGAGGTCACTAATACTGTCCAACCCTTTGTCAACCTTGTCCAGTCTGTCAGGTATCTCCTGTCGGTCTGGGTCGCCCATAAATACAACACTTATGTACAACCCGTACACTATCTTTTTCAGCTAATACAACACAGTCCTCGACCTCTATCCGCTTTGTTGACAAACCCGCAGAGACAACACCCGCATGAAGACAGCTCGTTTTGTTCCTCTAAGATAACACGCTCTCATCGTCAGATCTCACAGCCCCTCTTTAGAAGTGACCACGTCCGACAATACAATAGCCACACTGACCATGGGCTAACATTGTTATTGAGGTGTTACCCATTTCCACATAGTCGGTTTCATTCGTGTACGGATCTGGCAACATTTTCAGAATGCAGATGCTGAGTTGGTATGATTCTTAACATAGGAAACGTAACTCACAAGGCTGAACTGACATACATGTGTGTCTTGTATTTACCCTCTTGGCCTGTTTGTAGATTTGGTATTTACTGCTGGTCTTTAAGTTGTAGGGAAATTGATTTGTGAGCGGTGGGCGCTGCTGTGGTCAAGCTAGGGTCACTGCAGGTGAAGGGACACATTTAGGACAATGGCCACTCCTAGGCTTAAATCTTGTAATTAGAACCATACATGTGATCAATAAAGCTGTATTGTGTGACATCTCAAACTCCGGATGGACTTATTGGCGATATTGACATGGGAAATTGACATGACAAACTTGTAGATTTAATTATCAGGCATTGTATATCTCTATTCTTGTCAGGAAGGCTGAGCCTAAGTCAGAATTAACAATCGAAAGGGCACAAAGATATACTATAATGGTGAATCTAAGAACTGTTTGAAAAACTTGACATTAAATATACTTATCCCGATTGAACATACTGGTCAAAGAGCTGCAAACAAGTCGTGTGATTGACAGGTGCTTGATTTTAAGTGTATGCTCGTGAAAGGAAACTTTGTTCAATTGCCCAACTCTAGAACATGTTATAAAACACTGACAACATTTGAAAGGTTATCAAACTTTGAAATAAAGTGAATATCTCACTGGTTATTCTCTATTATTATTCTAGCATTATACTGAATTACAAATTGCTTGTTTTTTTCATTTGCTGTAATGCTATTGTCAAAAGCGATTACCGTTTTTTTATGACGTACTCAGCAATATTTCAGCAATAAAATGCAGCATCCAGTATCTTCTTGAACATTTGTACCCACTTTGTGAAACTATCCATAAAATAAACAAGATTACATGTGAAAACAATTATCCAAAATTCTCACAATGACTCAATTATTTTTTTGGCAAACAGCCATGTGAAATACGCCCCCAACAGCAGACTGCTGACATGTATATATGAAGATCCAAATGCCTGCTTGTATAAATAATGCATGTTTATAGCATCTTCTGTCCGTGAACGAAGGTGTTGACAGGAGTGATGACAATGACGTCATAGCTGCTAAATGACACACTATAACTGGAGCTGATGAAATGTACACCTGCAGTCTGTGGACTACATGACATATACACAACATGGTAGCCTTGCTCCAAGGCTGTACTGAAAGAAAGGTCCATGTATGTGTAGTGATTCTATCTTCCTAATAGGCAAGTCTACATAAGGACTCCAGTCTCTTATAGGCCTGTACAACTTGTTCTTATAATTTACATAATCTAGAAATAATGATCTAATAATTATTGACTTAGAGACTTGTCAAGTCTAACAACATGGCAGCTGAAACTGAATACACTAAAATTACCCCACAAGCGTGAACCAAGCAATCACTTCTTAATATACTAGTGAAAACAAATAACGCAACATACCCTTACACACTGTCATACCATGTCAAATCAACTTTAGTTTCATGAAAGAATAGGGTGGCCCTTAACTTCTTTTAAGTAGCATATCTCAATATATGCAAGAAAATACTGACCCGTGAAGATCCGAGGTAGAATAGATCTTCAGCAACCCATGCTTGCCGTAAAAGGCGACTAACAGGATCGGGTGGTCAGGCTCGCTGACTTGGTTTATGCATGTCATCGATCCCAATTGCGTGGACCGATGTTCATGATGTCAATCACTGGATTGTCTGGGCCAGACTCAATTATTTACGGACCGCCGTCATATAGCTGGAATATTGCTAAGTGCGGCGTAAAACAACAAACAAACAAACAAAATAAAGAAAAGAAAAAGAAATGCTACTGTTTCATTCAGTATTGATGACTCGAAACAACAAAACAAGGCTGAAATGCTAATATCAGGCATTGTCATGGATTACAATACAGGATCGCATGATCACAAACGTTTGTATATATATGCAACAGTAAATGTATATCTACAAACATAATTAAACCAAATCCTGTTAGTCCCGCTAAACTCTACTCTATAAAAATAATAAAAAATTGCAACTTACGGTAAAACCCTTTTAATCACCACAGTGAAATAATCAAGTTCAAATTTGTTGTTTATTCTTTATATATTAGAATAATAATAGTCTGAAGACCAGACAATCCAGTGACTGATATCATGAGCATTGAGCAATTAGGATATGATGACATGCATCAATCAAGTCAGCGAGCCTGACCACCCGATCCCGTTAGTAACAACAAGCATGGGTTGCTGAAGACCCAAGTCCAACTCGGATCTTCACAGCGGTTATGTAATTTCCAGATTAACTAATCTTAGGTAGAGCCCCTTTAATTATAAGATTTCCGAACACTGATTGACCAGACAATTTGTGCTTCACTGTACCCTTGAAAAGTCTGTAGTTGAAGTAACAAATCAAAACAACATTTACCCATCAATAATTTAGCAACACAAACAGTTTGTTTAGATGAAAGATACTTCAACAGAAACGCCTGTGGATCAACTTCTTGAAAAGACTATTTGAAAACATTTACCACAGTGGTATCTGACTCATACTACTTTTTTAAAAAATGTGAAAACCTTTGAAAACTCAACAGCTACATGTTAAAGATTCTGGGTCAGTTTAACAGACTGATCGTAGGGCTACGTAACTGCTATACCTGCACATGTACAGCAGCAAAAAATGCATTGTAAGACAGGCCTTTCACAAAAAAATAACCTCTTAAAAACTAAAATAGCTATAAAGTTCTAGCGCAAGTTTCTCAATTTTTTAAAGTAAAAATAGTGGTACAACTGTTGAACGCAGAACTACAGATAACTTTGGGAGCAATTGAGTTTTTACTCTTGGGTTTCTATTTTATTTGGGTTATAACAATTTTCATTGGATAACCAGTATTATTTGACTCATCCATTCATCACTCTTTTGGGTTTGAACTGTTCTAAATATATAGGCTAGACTCAGAAAGTAAATTAGCTCGTAATTGTGTTTCGGAAATTAGCTCCGTTGTACGCTTGCTAAAAAAGCTTCATTTGGTATTTACGTGTGCTGCTTTTATACATTTGAGTTTTTCTGTTAACGCGCTCGTTTTTGTACGCAAAATAATTTAAAGTAATTGGGTTTTGAATACTTTTGGGGAGTATTTTATGCAAATACGCAGCTTATCTGTAGCTCTGTGGACATTTTGGGAGTCTACTGTTGACGACGACTGTATCACTCAGATACATAAAAAATTGAACCATTGTCATGATTATAACTGAAAAGTTTCAATGCCAGTTTAAAGTGAATGTAGCACGACAACTATGTAAATTCTACACCGTCATACACACGTACAACAGTACCAGTAAGACTGCAGAGGGAGACATGGCTCTCATAAAAAAACTTAAAAACTAAAAAAATCTCGAAACTTTCTCAAAATGCTTGTAGCCCGAGGACATCGTAACATCTACATCTAAATCTACATCGACATACACATACAACATTATCGCTTGGATCACTTGGGGGGATAAGCCTTGTACATAACAATAAATCTTAAAGAACAAAAGGTTCCAGGGCAACTTTCATTAAAAAAAATTACTAGGACAGAACTAGGACTTTGTTACTTCTGTTATACACTGCATCAGTTACTTATGGCAAACTGTTTAGAACGCTTTTGGCGATAATCTTTCAGGTGTGTGATGTGCACCTGCCTCCTCAATCTGCTCTGACATGTCTGCTATTTTAGTAGTTGACGTCAACCTTGGGCCTTTTGACAGGATGTGGCAAAATATACGATAGATCTAGTGATAACATATTTACCTAAAGCTGACGTTTATTTGAAGGTTTGAAGATGATTGAAAGCAACTGTTATGTTTCAATTAAACAATGACATCAGGTCTGACAGTGAATCATTTTGGTGTTAGAACTTGTAACATAATTTAGCATCAATGGTTTCTTGTAACAGACACAGACATTAATGACTGGCTGTGTAAACAGTGTGTCTCTGTGACCAGTACTAAATAGCTGGGCTACTAGTAGGAGCAATTAACAGCAGCTGATGTACAACAGTCTCCTCTGTTTCATAAACCACCAAATGATTGATGATTGAGCTGTATTTGCTACTGCCTGGCAATGATTGATGTCTGTTTCTGTAAGGTGAGGTAAGATGAAATGGCATTCAAGATTGTTCCATTATATAGCAACATGTGTGCGTACATGTGTTCCTGCCCGTGTTCCCGGACTAGTGCCGATTTTATAGTGCGGGACCACTGACATCCAGTTTCATGGTTTAACATGAATACCCCACCCAGACAGCATGCTGACTCCGAGACAAATATTCCTTGTCTTATTCCCTTCACCTGAAAGCTAGGCAAGGTAACAACAAGTACCATCTTTTAACTTCTTTTGGAATGATGCGGCCAGGGATGGAACCACCAACCTTTTGCTCTCCGGAAAGATGCAATTTCTGTGTAAATCTGTAGTGAGTGTTGATCGGGGTCTACTCCCACTCATGATATGACAAACCAACCAAAAACCTTCATATTGATTATTGAAATACAAGTGTACACCCTCTCCAGCCGTATCACTAACTCAGCACAGTATTTCTCACTCTCATGGTTGTAATCTGATTGGACGGCTAATTCTAGTGGCTTGTCTTTCAAACATGTTTCAAAACGAAGCTGTGGTAGCGAAGGGTTCCAGGTTGTTATCATGACAGTGGCGATATTATACCCTGCATAATCGAAGATGAGCTGCTTTTTAAAGTTATTATTTCTTTCTTATCCGAATAAATAGTGTTTTAACAAGATGTTGATCAAAACAGATGTATAGTAATTATCCTGATTTGAAATATTTTATTAACAAAATGAATAAGATTCATAACATGCGCTGCATATTTCTTAAAAAGTGCATACACAGGGAAATGTACTTTCAACAGAAGAGTAAAATCTTCACTAACAAAATACAATTGTGTCCATCAGTCCAGAACATTTTTTCAGATGTCATAACACAATTCATTTTCTTTGTAATACTCAACACACTAAAAATACTAAATATCTGGCTGTTCTATGTTCCAAAATACTAAACTAAATCCAAATGCTATGTACAACAATCAAACCACACTCACCTTGTACATCATGTACATAGCACACCTTGTGAAATGTACATCCTTTTTCAAACCTCTCACTGAACTTATTCTCAAATAACCAGGCAAAAAAATCAGTCTTTTCAGATTCTTCCTGGGAGAGTACCCTTGGCAGTTTGCCATGTCTCAAGCTGGTTAGACAGTCCTCTATCTTTTAAACAGAGATAACATTTTGAACAAGATGGAGATATCTTGACACCCAATAGCGTGTGAGTGTAATTTGTTAATAAAACCAAGTACAAAACATGTCTACCGTATCATACCATAACATGTGCTTCAACCTGGATTAAGTAAGCTTTGTCTTATTCTAAAAAGAACATTTCTACAATCTTAAAACTACGGTTTTAATGTTGGTCTTGTTATCCCTAAAATTAGTGTATTACAAACATCATATTTAAGTCAAGTCTCACATGGACTTTTATCACTATACAAATGTAATGTTATATATGTAATACTTCCAGGTATAATTCCAACATGGGATAAGGAATAGTCCTTGTGTAGGCTTGTCCTCCAAACATAAATAAAACATACAATTTGATCAAACGAAAAATATTTTTCAACAGCAAAAGTTAAGACATAAAAAAATTGTCTTCCTGTAATTACACATGCACTGTGTTGAGGGTGGAAATCTTGGTGAAACTTCCACCTGTAACCTCTGCCTTGAACATTTTGAAAATGACAACCCTGTTTAGAAGTATTAATAATTATTGTTGGGTTAGAGTCAGGGTTAGGGGTAGGTTGCCCTAACCCTGGCATAATCTGAAGCAGGATTTCCATGTGGAAATCTTTCGGTAATGTTATATTAAAGGGCAAGTTCACACGGAAATGAACCTTTTTTTCTTGTACTTTTTCCACATTAAAAGTGTTAACATAGAAGTGTCATAGACAAAAATATAAAAACATCATATTTAATTAACATATTTTTTGCACTAAAACGATTTATATTTTTCACATTTACCAAGTGTTCTATTTCCATAACAAAAACACCATGGCTTATGTCCCTTGCAATATGACGTCATTGGTGCCAATTGATAAACATTATGACGTCATCATGCTTTGTTAGAGCCGCTTCACGTGGTGTAGGTATAGTTTTGTGATTCTAGCATCTCAGATGCCAGCCAGAATTGTGTTATGCTGAGTCACCACTGCGCCGGAGTGTGTCGTAGACCATGTTGTTTTACCGCAAACTGGTCCTTGATATCTTTTGCGTTGAGAATAGACAGGGACCCAGTTGAATTGGCACCAATTACGTCATAATCTAAGGGGGATAACTCAGGCCTATTTCCCTCGTAAAACGAAGGCCTCATAACGGCATATCACTTTCACACTATTGTGAGCTTCCTACTTTCACTTTGAAAAAAAATGAGTGTATATTTTCAAACACAGATACTAACTAATTCTAAAATTGCGTTTTGTTTAGAAAAAGAAAGGTTTGACATTATAACAACCAGACCAACTTAATGATCAATAGTTTACAGTAACAGTATCGTGTTCTACAAACAAAAATAATTCCATGGCAAGAACAAATAAGGGAGATAATTATTTAGACCCAAAAATTGTCACCTGTAAAAAGCATGACAGTAATGGAAAAGTGGATTTACCCGACTGAGCTCCTAAAGGTAATGCGTAACCTCACTCTGGGTATGTGCCTTCACTTATTTCACATGGGTCCCAGCTAGTACAACTCCACCACTGGCAGCTGTGAAATGCCTGCCAGCTATATCTACAAGCGTGCATGCACTGGTGTCGATTTCACCCCACAACACCTGAATCTGACTGCTTTTTCTACCCCAAGTTACTTACCTCCTTGTAAACAAGCTTACAGCTTCCCAAACAAACAAAGACCAAGCCTAGCTCATCAAATGACCACAAAGGCCAGCCCTGCTTGTCTAATGACCACAGAGATTAGCCTGCCTCGTCCAATGACCACTCAGGCCCAGCTGACCAATAATTCAATCAAAGCTCAACAACGGATTAACGGAAGACCACGGAGGTGTTTGTACTATCACCTATTAAACCCCAACCAACACACAAAGGGAGATTGTGTTTGGTCTGAATCCTTTTAAGTGATGTATGCTGTATCCTTAAACTGATGCACTAAGCCCTGTGGTCATGCTGTGTGTTGTAATAAGGTAGATGTGGTAATGTAAGCATGGTCATGAAAGACAAGGATTATTGGTCATGCTGTGACCCCCATGCCTTGGTCTTCAATAGATAATCCTTCTAATGAATCATTTACATGTGTTGGCAGGGTCTGGACTAGGGGTGTTGATGTCCAACTGACAGGCAATTAATTACACTGCCATCCACCCCCACACCACCCCATCTGCAGTTTCCACAAGAATAATTACAGGGATACATTTCACCATCCAAGATAACTGCTATTACATTCAGTATGTAAGAAATAATATATAATTAAAAACAAAATTCTCTAAAAGGCCCCAGGCAGGGCGATGTAAACTATTTTATTGTGATATGCTGTCTATTTTAACATGCATACACTACTGGACACTATAATAACATATTTTCTTCTTCTTTATTCTTCATTCTAACATTCTAATTTACAAACAGCTATTATATTAAAAAAAAGCTGAACCCTGAACTATAAAAAATAACAAGAACAAATAAGGGAGATAAATATTTAGACCCAAAAATTGTCACATGTAGAAAGAATGACAGTAATGGAAAAGTGGATTTACTCGACTGAGCTCCTTAAGGCCTTTACTTATTTCACATGGGTTCCAGATAGTACAACATGCTGTTTAATAATGTTTTCTGACAAGTTCTTCACGTCATGACTGTCAAAATCAAAATATGCCTACAGAAACCATGAATGAAACTTGACCCTATTTCAACACCCAAGCAATGAACCCTTGTATGCAGTGAATAATCATTGGTATACAAATAGTATGCTTGAATAGTGTAATTCAAAATACAAGTAATTTATTTTTCTCTCACAGAATCAATCATGTGGTAAATTAAAGTCCATTCATGTCAATCTTACAGTGGTCAGTCTTATTATGTATAATAACAAATTCCAACAGCGGTCAGTTCAGCCAAGAGCTTCATCACACTGCCCTGCTAAGCCTTCTGTTGTCCACTCAACAGCCCCTCCCACACAAAATAATCCACCTCCCTCCTTCACATGTGACTCACTAGATTGGACAACAAATAGACTTTGTTGGTAGGTATACATCTACTAATGGCCTCTTCCCTATTATGCATTTGTCAATTCTGACACAGGGGTACTGCAAGGTGGCTCTCTAATCCCTAGTCTTTTCTGCATATTTGCTCAAGTGGAATACAACCATCATGCTGGTGAAGGGTGACTGAAGAGCATAGCCAGTGGGGAATTTAGCTCTGTTAATTACACATTGTGAATCTGTACATTAAATATTTAGTATTCAGATCATTAGGCGTCTAGCCTGTCGAATTACAATGTTGTCTTTGTTGTGTGTTCTGACTACACAATTGTCACTTCAAATGCATGTCACATGCTGCTTAATAATGCCATAAGATATGCATAAACCACAGACTGAAAGCCACATGTTATGAGAAACTCACCAAATACAATTCACACCAAAGTGTCAGGATTAAGCTTTTGATTCAAAAGGAATACACCCTTTTATGAGATGTTTTTAACATTTTCCCAAATTAATGTATTAAATTACCAACCAATCACTATACAATGCTGTAAACATCCAAATTTTCTTTAGAAGCATATTTAGAAACAGAAAGTATTCAACTAAATAAGTTCAGTACTCCAGCTTACACATTTTTCTGTAATCCATCACAAAGGAAATAATTCATCTCGGATATGTCTTGAAAAAAGTAGTTTAGGAAATTGTTCAGTTGCAACAGAAACACGAGACTTCCTGAGTGATGAAATCAGCTGGTTATGTTCGCTGCTGTGGTAATCATTTCAGTGGCAGTTCAAACCTTAAATGTGTTTCACATATTTCTATTTACCCCATGCTGGAACTTCAGGTCAGAGCCAAAAAAAATTAGGCTATTAGAATGATATATGACTCCATTTAAGCTCAAGGAGCATAAACATTTCAAGATATATGTTTCCACATGTGTAACTTAATGGGCAGCTAAGTAATCTAGGCTGTAAGAAAGATATACAATTCCAACTTTGTTACTGAGGATAAATATATCAGTTTTAATGGTTTCACTTGTCAGACATTTAATTGAATAATTAAAAAAATTCTATTAATTTGAAATTCTAAAACTTCTACATCCTTTACCAAGCATAGTGTTTCTGAATTCACAGTCGTACTGAATTTAGAAAGTGAGTTGTGTTTAACGCCGCTTTTAACAGTATTCCAGTCATATCACGGCGTGTCAGCTTAATGTGGGAAGAAAGCCCGAAGTGATGCAGGTCTCAGACGTTACCACTTCGGTGAAACCCACGAGCACGGGTATGGTGCTGACAGACCTAGAAACATAATCGGCGTGAACCGGGATTCGAACCCACAATCATAGGTTTCTGGCGTGCCTAAGGGACGCAACTCTGCACAGCGAATCGCGGCGCCTTGGATGACTGGGCCACACTTGCCCCCGAATTTAGAAAGTGAGTTTGCTTAAACACTGCATTTGACAGTACAACTGTTCTTTCACAGTGTGTCAATTGATGTGTGTGGGTGGGAAGGACCCAAAGTGATGCAGGTCTTAACGTTTACCCCTGTGCTTAGTCTGTCTTATAGACCCTGATACAAATGTTTATCAAATACAGCCCATGCAAGTCTATAATGTTTGGCAAGTCTAGATTACTGCCGTATCTGAAAATGAAGAGAGTCTCTGGGCTCCTTTTCATTATTTTTTTTTAAAGATAATTTAACAACTGGTTTTTTTTCTTTACGATATGTTCATTTCAGAGACTAGATGTTAGTCTACCCTTTGGTGAAAACATAAGTACGGGTATGGTGCTGAAAAACCAAGAATCAGAATGTACCCATGATCATAGTTTCTGGAGCACCTAGGCATGCAACTTGTATGCAGCAAATTGCAGCACTTGAGATGACTGGGATACCCATGGCCCTCCAGACAGTGAAGTGTCAGAAATACACTAGACAAACATCTAGTCTCTGAAATGAACATATTTTACAGAAAAAAGTTGTTAAATTATAGTTATAAAATATAACAAAAAGGAGCCCGAGACCTTCTTCATTTCCAGATACTGCAGTAATCTAGACTTGCCAAACATTATAGACTTGCATGGGCTGTATTTGATATATTTGTCTAAGGGTCTGTATGGCAGACTAGAAATACACTGTTTTGAAACTAAACATTACACCACAAATTGTACCCATCTATCCTACATTAGCAATTCACATCTTATAGGAATATTGTTGTGGCAGTCATGCCTCAAACATCCTAAAAGTTATGTAGAATGTTAATTCTAACTATTCATAATAAGCTTGTCTTGATTTTTCATCTTATACTTACTTAAAATAGATTTTCATTAAAGAAATAATACGTATCAAACAAATTTGTCATTTGAAATGTACTTAGTTGTTCATAGTATGTTGACAATAGTACCGGTCAGACAACTGGTCATGACCACATGAACGTGTCGATAAAGGAAGTCAGGTTTTACTTTTCAGTCCCATATGGATGGTTGTTATACTAATGAAATAAAAGCACCATAAACAGAAGCAGGAATACTTGGTCAGCACCTTATTGTACTTGTGATATGAAGCATCACGAAAAAGAACAATGGCAAACTGTAAACACTTGTGTATTCCTCTCTACTCCATGATGCCCTTTGCGAGCCCTAAGCATGACCCTTGCTCTAAAGCCAGATTGACAGCAGGTGAAATTGACAATGAAATCAACATGATGACCTGCTGACATTTGCAAATATCTAACATTTTGCTGGGTGCATGTTCATAGCAGTCTCCGTTGGAAATGTGGGTTGGAATTGCTCGAAGTTGCTTCCCACTCACAGTTTTACAATTCTCTCAGTTCAAAGTCAATAAACATGTCAAATGGTTGCACTTTATGAAATTTTGTCTGTTAAAGAACACAGTGTTTGAAGTCACAAACTGACAAAAAAATTCAAAACATCAAACATTTTCTGTTTCACACATAAAACAGTACACAACATTAAGGACATTAACTTTGAATGTTTTTCGATGTTATTTTCAGTTTTAACAAAGGGAATCAAAAGTTTGATTTTAAAAGCTAATGAAGAAATATGACATCATGAAAATATAATTATCAACTAATTTGAAAAATAAGTGCATTCAACAAATAGAAAAGGTGGAAAGCAACAACCCTGTGCGACTCCATCATCATATGGTATTTTCCCACAGGAGAATTCGCTCCACTAACTTACCACTCAGCAGGATGAAGTCAATCATACTGATCAGTATTTTAAGCATATACTTACCTACACATCTAAACCTGCAGTTAGCCAACCCATTTGAAATAAATTGCACATTTCTCTGGTGTAGACGAAAACAAGCCTTGTGAGAGTGAAGCTGGTCATCCATATAAGTGAGCTCATTCAGCACCCTAGACACAATGTGGGTCTAACACATTCCAATCTGTCATTTTCACCTGTAGACCAGCTATTTTCTTTTCAAATTCTGAGATTCCAAAGAAGTCATAATAGAGGCGAGGCAGGTTATTCACACAGAAACGTAGTCACCCATATCTGAAAATTACTTCATTCAAAATCATAAATATGAGTTTTGATAATGAAATATTTAAACCCGCAATTTATCCCTTGGCTCACTCGCACACTGTCGAATCAATGACCTGTTGCAAGATGTATGCTGCTCATCAGGAATCATGGGTAAATATGCAGAGAATGAGAACCGTATAATTGTTAATCAAGCCACTGTCGAAGTACCTTGGCTTGATTGATTTTCAGAATTCAGTAGATATATATAAATATATAATGATATAATTATACAGTTATAAATCGCTGATTTCCACTTGTTCATAACTACTCAGAAGTGCTTTGGAGCAATGAATTGCCCCGAGTACAGTTAAAAATTTAACGTGAGGTGAGGTGAAATGGGGTTTAACATCGCTTCCAAGATTATTGCAATAGCGACGTGCATACACGCCTGTTTGTGTGCGTGTGTGGCTGCTTGCACTAGTCTGGACTGATGCCGATTTATAGTGCTAGCTCACTGAGATACCATGCCACAGTTTAATATGAATACCCCACTCAGACACAGTATACTGACTCCGAGCCGGCTAGTCCTTGTTTTAGACCCTTAATGCCGAGTGCCAGACAGGGTAACAACAAGTACCATCTTTTAACGTCTTTTGGTATGACGCGGCTGGGGATCGAACCCCAGACCTTCCGCTCTCCGGGCGGACGCTCTACCATAAGACCCCGGAGGAGGTCTAAAAATTTAAGGAATGTAATATAATATGAGACACAATAAAGAGGTGGGTCTTCAGTTTAGTAAGAACTTACAAAAAGTAAGTTTTCAGAATAGATCTTAAAGTTTCTAAGTTCTGTAAACTTCAAATTTCAATAGGGAGTGAGTTCTATGGCAGTGGGGCTGACTTTCCAAAGTATTTGTCACCAAGTGATGACAGTGACGAGGGTACTGCATGCATGTGTTCGTGCATACGTGGCTGCTTGTACGAATCTGGACTAATGCTGGTTTTATAGTGAAAGCTTGCTGAGACACCATATCACAGTTTAACATGAATACCCCACTCAGACACAATATACTGACTCTGAGCTGACCAGTTTATATTTTGTTACCTCAATACCAAGCGCCAAGCAGGCTGACACGAAAGTTTGGTTCAACAGTTTGTAACCACGATTTAACCACTATGCTAACCAGCAACCACCCGTATGAAATTGAAAAATAAATTATCAGTTGTTGCCATAGTAATAGCTGTTTCCCAGTACTTCAGTCCTTATTCAGCATAATCCTGGTTTACAAAGGCGTTTCCTGTACTGACTGAATCAAAAGAATATATAAAAGCTCAAATCAATCATAACATGTAGAATACCAGAGTGACGCTTCTGAAGTTCAAATTCTGTATGACAACACTGCCTTAATACCAGTACGTCTATGTAAAACAGTAGCCACAAATAAAGAAAGGCATCTTTTTCAAAGTAGGACGGTACAAACGGGACAAGTCTACCAAATTGATTTTTGTCTCTTAAGTGTTGATACGAACTGAAATGTGCCATTTCCGAACAATACTTGTGAGCTGGTGGAAATAATTGATCAGATAGGCTAGGGTATACATGGTATATACACACAGAACACAGTAGGAAACATTGATATTGACGAGCTATGTACAAGACATGACGACATGTGACATGCTTGATGGGTGTCAGATGGCAATATCCATACATGGTTGTCAATTTCGTACAGAAATAACACAATATATGAAAAATTGAATTAATTATTGTATTTTTACAGATTATTATCATACAGTTTATACGAATATTCTATTAGCTCATTATTAGTAATATAAAAACCTGTCTGTGGTATTTAATAGTAATACGACTTCTATACAGGTACAATTGATTTGGTGATGATTTTTATTTAACAGATTTATGGATTCTACTGACTGGAGCTGGAATTCTGACCTGGAATACCCACAGGGATTTAATTATGTAAACAGTAATTCATTAAATGCATCAGGTATCTGGCTACTGAAAAACCCTTAAGATAACAATGCCTTAAATAAGTAAATATGTACAAATTTTACTTCAAGAAAACCTAAACATGCCAAACATACTCCACTTCATACACAATTACTGGTAGCAATTATTTTGTCTCACTAAATGGCCGACCCAAACAAACCGCATGCCACATGACATTTTTTAATTAATCCACACAAATATATTTTTATTTTGACAGACCAAAGCCAATTGGTTAGCAAAAACCTGTCAACCTGAAAATCAATGAAGTGCTGCCTAAGCCTAACCATGTCACTCAGTCATTTACGGTGTAACTTCTGATCCTACCAATTTCGTTAACCATGTTAACCGCTTGACTAGTTATAGCCTTGATTTACTAAGAGACCCATACAGAGACTTTCATGAAACTATGTACAGATTTGCATCAACTGCTAGCTCAAATTTCACACCTTCAGAATAAACTGCCGTCATACATGAAAGAAATACCAACACCAAAACAGCATGAAATAATAACCATTCATATTCAATAAATAAAACCACATAATAATTGCATTTTTGTTCATTCAAATGAGTGAGTGAGTTAGTGAGTTGGGTTTAACGCTGCTTTTAACAGTATTCCAGTTATATCACGGCATGTCAGCTTAATGTGGGAGGAAAGCCTGAAGTGATGCAGGTCTCAGGCGTTTACCAATTCGGTGAAACCCACGAGCACGGGTATGGTGCTGACAAACCTAGAAACATAATCGGGGCTAACTGGCATTCGAACCCACAATCATAGGTTTCTGGCGTGCCCAAGGTACGCAACTTTGCACAGCGAATCGCGGTGCCTTAGACGACTGGGCCACCCGTGCCTCCTGTTCAATCAAACCTTATAGATGTTGTCAAAAACAAAACCTGCATTGTTCACCTGTAATATTCTTCGTCATACCTGTGTAATGTAATCAACTCAATACCTTGCACTGGTCCCAGAATAGTGTCATTCATCACTTTGGAATGTAAACCCAGGTCTCACAGACAAAAGTATATACGCAACGAATGGCATTTTGTATGAAAATATACTGTATTCGACGTAATAAGCGCCCCGCTCTAATAAGCGCCCACGATGACAATTGCTGATATATTGGCTTGTGAACAATCCCAATTAGCACCTCTTCCGATTGATCAATGTACACAAGACTAATTTATTCGCGTATAATACGCAATTCGTGTGCTATATGGACCCTTAATTATGGGCAATAAAATTCTGGAAAAATATATCTGTCGTACATAAACATTTCAGGCTGTCAGCATAACCATGAAATTTATCTTTCAACTGTTTTTTCCCCACCAAAATAATATTCTAATAAGAGCCCCCTATTTCTAATTCTGAGAGTGCCCTGGGCGCTTATTACGTCGAATACGGTACCTACATTGTAATTTTACATGCTATCAATTTCACCTGACAAGACTCTTGACAGAGGCACATTTCATGTGTACATGGGGCCCTCCGTGGGGGTCACACATTAAGGGTGTGGAGACGTCATGGAGTCCTGTCACTGTCCCCAAAACTACCCATTACGAGGAAATGTACATGCAATGGACTATGATGGATGACAGGCGGGGCCACGTTAATTTTGTAGCAAGTTTTTATACAATTGTCACCATTTTGATCAATTGTATGATTGGAATAATTTCTTTTATTGTCTCAATAATGATTAAGGAGTTTTTTTAAATGTTGTTTGAATATAGGAATAATCTTTTGATATTGAATACATTTTTTTAATGATATTGACATGATAATAATCAAGGCAATATTCTTTGATTTACTGAAATAATTTCTTTTAAAGAGATTGAATAGGAATATGGTTAAAATTCTGCTGACTGCGGCATTACACAACAAACAAACAAACAAACAAACAAACAAACAAACAAACAAACAAACAAAATACAATTATCAACATAGACATGTTAAAAGTTCTTTCAGAAACAGAATATGCATTTGGAAGGAAGGAAGGAATTTCTTGGTTCCTTTGATTGATGACAAGGGCTGAACAAACTAACAAGACTTTATTTCCGTGACAGCATTTACATAGATAGTTTAGTTTTCCTTTTTACCAATTAATGTCAAACATGACATTTGGAGTGTGTGGGTTAAACTGTCTGATCATGATTGCATGTTTTTCCAAAAGACAAATGTCTTCAATTACAGGTAGGGGGATTTGTCTTGACAAGCAGTAATGGAAGCAGATGACATATGAAAGATGATATCAGCCAGAAAACTATTGTCTGAACAGCTGATGATAACCACATGCACACACATTGCTGTGTCTATGTCAAGCTTCATCACTGCTCTCATCTACAGGAACATGCAAGTGCATCTGGCAATGAAGAAGGGAAATGGCGTGAACAGCTAAACATCAGCATATTCTTGGAAGTCTGATGACATGCCTGATTTGACGTGCTTATACAAGAATTGACAGCTCACCGAAAACAGACAAGGGTGAGATCAAGGTTATTAACCTGAAGATGAACAGTGTATAAGCAGATCCCGTAAGAACATTTGTCACCATTCGCCCCTTTCCGTAACCTGCAAGAAGACTCGTCCCCCTATTGATGAATGTTATGTGTGAAAATACGACAAACCAATCAGAATGCGTGTATGACTTCAAGTTGTTCATCAAAGAATCCCTCAGAAATAATTTTTGATTTTACATATGTCTTGCATCTAGAAATATACCCAAGACACAGTAAAATGTGTTCAATCATACTGTATAATTCTGCATATCCAGATGTGCTTTAAATTGCATCTGAAATATAGATAATATATGTGAAAATATATGTGAACCATTACGCAACTAGTTGACAACTGTTTTAGGTATGCCCGTTTGCGCTAAGATGGAACTCGGTCGCAAAAATGGCCATGAGAGGGGCACGAGTCGCTATTCTGCTTGTCCCGGAATAACACGAGATGGTCACGAATGCCTGTAAGAAGTGTAACCAAACTGACATTCAAATGAATGTTTTTGTCAAGATTTTGTTTGTTTGTTAGTTGTTTAACAACACTCAACAATATTCCAGCTACATGACAGCAGTCTGTAAATAATCAAGTCTGGACAAGACAATCCAGTGATTTATATCGTGAGCACCGATTTACGCAATTGGGTTACGATGACATGCATCAACCAAGTCAGTGAACCTGACCAGCCGATCCTGTTAGTCGCCTTTCATTTTTTGTTGAGTATATTTAGACCAGAGCATGTCAGCTTGATTTGGGGGGAACTAACTAAACTACAACAATGTCTGTCACACAGTCCATAAACCATATTATTTTCCTTTCTGCCCAGCCCTTACTTACATTGTAAATCTATAGCAAGTCTAGATTTTCCTGAAGCAAGTCTAGATTTTCCACAGGCTCTGATTCTGAATCTCCCATCTCATTTGGGCTCCTTTTAATTTTAAATGCAGTTGCTTGTTGCTTTAAAAATTTAATATTTTTTAAGACTAAGCGTCAGCATATAGACAACCATGAGATGACAAGGCACCTACACGGTAAAGAAATTGACACACAGATCTTGACAAAACAAGCAGGGAATAGGTTGGGCTAGTCTGTCTTACAGACCCTGATACAAATATACATCAAATACAGCCCATGCAAGTCTATAATGTTTGGCAAGTCTAGATTACTGCAGTATCAGGCAAATGAAGAGAGTCACTGGGCTCCCTTTTATTATATTTTTATCAAGATAACTGCACAACTGTTTTTTCTGTACGATAAGTTCATTTCAGAGACTAGATGTTAGTCTAAGGTTGGGCCACTGTCGGAGAAACCGACAACCTACATGAAACAGACCAGCAGCCCACATGTGCAGTGTATTACCTGTTGGCTCTGCCTGTTACCGTGATGTACATTGCATGGGTGGCTGTCATGTACAGAGCACGCCTCACATAGCTGGGTGTAACAGTTTCATGTTCATTGCACATGTGAGTGAAATAGACAAATGTACATGTGTACAGCAGATTAATCAAGTGAACTATATAACAGGGTAATCTGTGCGTCATACATCAACAAAAGCTTATATTACCGTATTCGACCGAATAAGACCCCCCCCCCACCCCGGATGCCCAAGTAAGATTTACTCACCTGTTTTTTACATACGGTCAAGAATCTTTTGTAGTCGGTTAATGAGGAGATGTTCACCAGTAAAACGTAAGTAACAGTTTATCTCTAGCCCCCCAGCAACAGAAGAATATCGATAGGCTTACTGATGAATTTACGCCAATTTGACTCTGAATTGGTCCCAATAAGCGCCCACCCCTTCTGTCTTTATTTTAAGCGCCTTATTGGGTCTAATACGGTATCTGGATTTCTGGAATTAATCTGAAAATCAGAATGTGCGACCATAGCAACAGGTTAAGGAGATTCAGTTGCCACTGTTTTGAAATCATGGACACATCAGTGTTCCCAATGTGAGAAAAAATCACTTCTGTGTTTCTGCTGCTTTGTAAATCAATTTCGAAGAAAAATATTTCTAAATTGATTTCTGGGTAGATTTGAGGTTAAATGAGAAAATAATAATGAAACATTATTATTAGCATTATGATATTTTTACCCAATATAACGGCACAGAAAAAAGTAATGCAGTAGTTTTAGACGTATACCGGTTATGATGATAATACCGAGCGTCCTAATGTCTATGTCATAACGCATCTAGCTATATGTTCCAACAATAAAACATGTTTCTTATCTTCACAGTAACAAGGAAATTCATCACTTCATTTAAAAATTCTTAGCATCACATGGCAGTACATGATGAAATGTACATGTGTACATTTCATGGTATCACGATTAATTATTCTCCATCTTCCTGAACCACCAGTTATGTACGTGCGTACATTGCAACGATGTGCTTCATCCATCACAGCTGATCACTATGTTCTCCCTCACGACGTAGTTGTAGATTATCACAGCTGATGTCACACCTGGTGGGTGGAGTGTGAAGGACAGGTACAGTCGTGATCATTGACGACATTGTCACGCCTGACAAGACAGCTTCATCTTCATCATGTTCATACAACCATGTATTATAATGGATGAACAGGGCAGATGAGTCAGACAACTAGTTTGACTTACAAGTATACGTCTATATTTGGTCATCACCACCCTAGTGGTGTACCCGCATATTTCATAACCGACCACAACAGTGGGTTTGTTGCTGAACGCCCCTCGGCTATATGCAGAAGCCTGTGAATAAATGAGTCTGGACCAGACAATCCAGTGTTTTATATTGTGTCACCTTAACTTCAAGTGTGACAGGGGCGGTCGGGTAGCCCAGTGGTTAAAGCGTTCGCTCATCACGCCGAAGACCTGGGTTCTATTCCCGACATAGGAACAATGTGTGAAGCCCAATTCTGGTGTCCCCCGCCATGATATTGCTGAAATATTGCTAAAAGCGGCATGAAACCATACTCACTCACTCAAGTGTGACACATGTTGATTTCATGTGTGATGTTAATTTCAACATCTGATGACAAAAGGAAGAATTCGATTAAGACTGTCAGCAGTACATAAAGTGATCACAAATCAATAACACACCCAGCACAAAACACTGACCCAAGATTCACCCAACGGAGCAGATGGCCCCACAATGGAACCTACATCCACCCATCAAACATTGACAGCTTGTCACACTTGACCCGAAACCTAGACAGTCTGTATCTCCGGGGGACAGCAACAATGCATAACACAAAACACAAAGGATATTCAAAAGCAATTCAGTCTTCCTTCTACTTTGGGTACCTACACATTCCGGGGGAATATATCTGCTGAACCCATGGAATATGGTCATGATAGTAGCGCCATTCACAACACTAGACAGTTAGGAAACTGGGTGATCTAGATTAAGAGGTTGGGTGAATCTGGAGGTTTTTAACCCCATCATGCCCATTAGACATAAGTAATGAGAAAAAGGGATTATGATTTTCATATACCCAGTGGATAATGGTGTCAATCCTGTTTAAAAGTAGGTCACTCGATATAAGTATCACAGAAATATGTAAATACCGTTTTGAATACTTTCTTGTAGTGTTTTTCTAGAAACAATTTCTTCATAGCTTCCGTTTGACATAGATAACTGTACCAGTTAGTGGCAACGTCTAAACAGCCTTGTCCTTGTAATCACACGCTCATCTATAGTTTTACAAATAACTTTTTTATAATCTCTGTTCATTGCTGTCATCACATTCATATATTTTATTGATATTAATGAGGTGGTTAAATGGGGTTTAACGTGGTATCCAAGATAATTGTATTTACATAGCGTCGTGCATGCACTTGTGTGTGTGTGGCTGCTTGTACTAGTCCAGACTAATGCCGATTTAATAGTGCTAGCCCACCAAGATACTATGCCACAGTTTAACATGAATACCCCACTTAAACATAGTATACTCACTACGAGTCCCTTAATGCCGAGCACCAGGCAGGGTAACAACAAGTACCAACTTTGAACGTCATTTGTATGATGCAGTCTGGGGATCAAACCCCATACCTTCCGCTCTCCAGGCGGATGCTCTACCACCTGACCAAGGGGACGTTCTGATCATAATGAATAACAAATGGTTCTATGAACTTATCATCTGACCTAACCCATGATTGAACTAAAAGCGCATTATTTTTGTTTGGATTTTTCTACACAGCTTTGAGAACCATTCAAGATATCCCCCTCATATCATTTCAAAAGTTTACTTGGGCAACGTGTTCATCTGGTGCATAATTAATATTTCCTGACACTGCATATGTAACAATAGTCAATTTTGCTTATCCTGTTCAGAAATAAGTTTCAATTTTTTTTTAATATGGCAAACGTAAAATGAGTCATGAACATGCATACACGAGAACAGGATGTTTGCAACATCTAGACACTAGCCAGTAGAGAAAGCAGAAATTATTTTTTTCAAAGTGCAACAACATGATATTCACTGTCATTTTAAGAGAGAAAAGCTGACACTTTGAGAAACTGGAAGAATCGAGCTTTGTTCCATGACTAATGTTAGCAGGTTGTGGTCATGTCAACAGTGGATCAGGTCTCTTTGAAAAGTTTTTCACAATCTTGTTATTCAACTTCGTTTTTGCTTCCTGTTGTTGAGAGAACAGTACCGTTTCAAGTGACCATTGTAATCTGCCTTGTGAAATGCCCAAATGCACATAACCAAATACTGAAAAGCAATTCAACCTGATTTTTCAACCTAATTGCTAAGATGCAATGATAATTGGCAGGAACATGTTTTTAAGAATGAAGGTTATATAAATTTCTTTAAACCACATGCTTCAAGCTATCAATGACAGAACACATTAATAAGAATTTTAATACTAATGTCTCAACAGTTTCTCGATCTCAGTGAGTGAGTGAGTTGGGTTTAACGCTGCTTTTAACAGTATTCCAGTTATATCACGGCGTGTCAGCTTAATGTGTGAGGAAAGCCCGAGGTGATGCAGGTCTCAGATGTTTACCACTTCGGTGAAACCCACGAGCACGGGTGTGGTGCTGACAAACCTAGAGACATAATCGGGGCGAACTGGGATTCGAACCCACAATCATAGGTTTCTAGCGTGCCCAAGGGATGCAACTCTGCACAACAAAGTGTGGTGCCTACGATGACTGAGCCACAAAGTAAGATGTCAGTGTTGGAACACCTTTTGTAAGCAAACCATAACTTACCATAGTGTGTACAGTTTCTAAAACAAACCTACCCCTATTTGATAGAACTCAACTCCTACAGAAATCCTCCAAAGCTTCTGTTGGTGACCTGTAAACACATACCCTAAGTACGATCTTCTCAGGCAATGAACCTGGACGTGGATTGCACCCTTATCAACGGAAGTCTCCGCCCCTTTCTCCACGTGTAGAGATACAAGATTGTTCCAAGCCTCGATAACACGATTCACTTCCCTCGATCAAATCTTTATAATGAACACAAAGAAACGAATTCAATCCTTGTTCCTTTACTTTAAGACCGGCCCTTATCCACAAGACTTGAAACTGTCTCACAAAATCTAAAGTGTCCCTTGAGCCATCTTAGAGTCCCTGTCCGGCTTAAAAAGTAAATTTGAATGAATCTGAAATAGTTTCCTTACATCTCAAGCTACCAGGTCAATACAAATGTTCTAAGCATGCCTATGAAAAAATAAGGGATGATGAAGATTGAACATGAAATATTAATTAACCACAACCTGTGCATTTTTCAGCTGCCAGTTCTTAACATTGATCTCATTCTAGTGCGAATCAATAGCCTTTCATTTTAAACACTCCCAAATCTATTTCACAAACAAAGACACCATTATGAAATATACAGCCGCATTGTGAGCTGCTCCAGGACCCAATTACATACAACGTCCAGCCCTGTTGGTCAGATCAAACAAATGGACATTAGAATCCCATTTGTGCCACGTGGTCAGTTGATTCTCTCAGTGGGGGTGACCAGTGTCCAGCTACACGGACATTAATCTTCCACATCCCAGGCCTCCCTGCTCAATAAATCAAGCCGATTGTCTCCACATGCTTATCAGACCATTATGGTCAAACACCCATTTGGGCCACCTGGAAGTGACCACAGATTGGGGCGATAGGATCAACAGATACTTCTGGTTAAATACAACCAAACACTTTGCAGGACTTCCTGTGAATGAAAAAACAACTTTGCGATTGCTGTCAATGATTTTGGGCAATGAGTGGTGGTTGAGTGAGTGAGGTTTTGTAGTGTATTCTTTGTGAGAGCTGGCCAGGTGAAGATAAACCAATAAGTCATTGATCAGCAAGGCAACCTTAGTGTCAAGATGATTGTTATGCCATGCTTCAATATTGACATGTGTGTTATTGATTTATTTGTTCACTGAAAATATTGCAAATGTACCATAGGACCTCAACCTACAGCAGAATACTGTCCAATAACAGAACATCGTCCAATAACGGAATATTGTCCTATAAGTAAACATCCACCTACGATAGAACATTGTCCTATAACTAAACATCCACCTACGACAGAACATTGTCCTATAACTAAATGACCACCTATGACAGAACATTGTCTAATAACTAAACATCCGTCTTCGACAGAACATTGTCCTATAACTAAACATCCACCTATGACAGAACATTGTCCTATAACCAAACATCCACCTACAACAGAACATTGTCCTATAAAAGAACATCAACCTACAACAGAGTATCAAACTACAACAGAACATCAAACTACAGCAGGACATCAATCTACAACAGAACCTCGACCTATGACAGAACCTTGACGAACGACAGAACATTGACCTAGGACAGAACATCAACCTACAACAGAACATCAAACTACAACAGAACATCAAACTACAACAGCTATAGCAGTAATTTGTAGGGAGGCACGTACTGTGTGCCAGATGAGAACCTGTCTCCCAAGGTCATCTTCAACATGAACTCACTCAACAACCTCTCTACCTACATACCTAACTTTCTTCTTGCTCCTTCTATGACAAGTTAGTCATAGACCACAGAGGATATATGTAATTAAACATTCATCCCAATTCCAAACACCCCTTCTCAGTTCTAGCAGCCCATACTCATCCCCTTCCCAGCTCCAGGAAATTAAGAGACAATTCTTGAGAATACTCCTTAATACTTGAGAGTTCCCTTATAGAATGATATAACATAACCTATACATAACCATATTTCAGGGACTATAAGTTTGTGCAACCAAACCTGCAAAAGGCAAACATTGCGAGTTCTATCTGGAATCCCCACATGGATTCAGTTGAAAGCTATACCTTAATAATTGATACCACAGACATTAGATGGACAAAATACATTGCAATACAATCAATTTTGTTCTGCAAATGAGCCTTTGTTCTGTGTCAAGCTTGGCTGGTTTTTAGTCAGAACATAGAGGATACTTGAGGAGTCTCTAAATAATTGTTGTAATAGTAATTACTTGTATCCACATTTATCGTATAATTTGTTACTTGTATCCATATTTGTTGTATTCATAATAACTTGTATCCACATTTGTTGTATACATAATAACTTGTATCCATATTTATCGTATAATTTGTTACTTGTATCCTAATTTTTTGTATACACAATAACTTGCATCCATATTTGTTGTTTACATAATAACTTATACCCATATTTATTGTATAATTTGTTGTATCCATACTTGTATAATTCACTATTTTGTATCTATATCTGATACACTTTTTGTCTACCTCCAATACCACAAACGCAGATAAGATTATAAAAATATGTCACATGTCAATTAAATATTTTAAAATCCAATAACAGTTCCACCCATTTTACTGAAACAGCCTACTTTCGTTTCCCTCATCTTGAAAGACTTTCCTTATGTTTCTTTATGTAAATGAGTCAGAACTGCAAATGAGGATTCAGTGATAAATTCTCTTTCATGATTCAAGATCAAGATTCTATACCCCCTAAAAGGCCATTTCAGTTTGTGTACATTTCCTTCAAACTGAAATTGACACTTGCTAATAGCCATCAATTTCAGGGAAAGGCTTACAGACTTCACACAAACTACAATGCAACCTTGATGGACCCTAGGCAATTCAACACAAGCACGGTGTCATATAGCTACCAGATAAAGGGACCGGAAACACCTCCTAAACCTGACCCTGAGCAATACAGAGGTTACCTCTATCAAACTAGGTTACCTGTTGATTTAGAAAGGAGCACCTGTCAGGGGTTGAACTGACCTGTGTGTGTAAACAGGGCCCAGGTACACCAAGGGGGGGGGGGGGGGTTTGGGGGTGGGTGGGAGGGGCATTTTGGCATGTTAGGGGGGGTTAGTGTCAGGACACTAGGATGCAAGTGTGAGCAAGTGATGTTTAAGTGATATATAACATTAAGGGGTATCATGTAGCCTTGCTCCAAGGCTGTACTGATGAAATGTCCTTGGATGAGAAGTAAGCTTCTCATAGGCAAGTCTAGATGTGTGGAAAGGACTCTGGTATCTTATAGGGACAAGTTGTTCTTATTATTTACATATTATAGAAATTATGATTTAAACTAATAATTATTGTCTTAGGGACATGTGCAAGTCTAGGTATCATGGTACATGTCACTTAGTGTCTGTGTCTTTAATGTTGTGGTGCTTGGTGGTGTCAGGTACAAGGAAGAAGGACAATGGGGCAGAATAACTGGAATAAATACCTAGATGGCATGATAAACATGATAAACACAAGGAAAAATAATCAAGTGGAAGTAAAAGAAGAATTGAAAGGAAGAATAAAGCAAAGGAACCAAGGAAAGAAGTGTAAAAAAGAGGAAGGACGTGTGAAAGAAAAACAATGCGAATTTTGAGTATATAGGGCAAAAGTAACTACCTTGAGGAATCAGTAATCGAGTTGGACTTAAACAGTAACAGTAATATTTAGTAATATTTAACACCAGAAATGGGCCTTGTACACATGGGGTGAAGACCACTAAGCGTTTTCTGTGTGACTAGTTTACAACTGGGGTTGAAACGATACAGCAAGGTCAAGATACGATATGTATCTCGATACATAGGTAACGATACAATACATATAGCGATACACATATTTATGCAAAAATGCTTGGAAACTTCTTGACAATATATATTTAGGAGCCTGTTCTGTAGCTGCTATTTTCATCAGTGAACTTGGAATGCTAATTACAACACATTTTGCAATATCTGACTGACAAAATTGCCAAGGTCATTAAACGAGTAGGAAGTTATATATTTTAGCAAGTGTATCGTCTTGTATTGATACAGAAGAAAATGTATTGTTTATCGCATTATCGCATGAAAACTACGATGCACGGATGTATCATGTCACCCCTACTTACAACTAGGCTATCCCACTCTCATTCCAACGACAGGGGAAGTTGGTGGTATACAGATAAAGCAGAGCATGCAATATCACAAACAGAGACAGAAAAGAAAGGAATTGACAATTGCAAAATGTCTATGTAGTATGCAGTCAACTGTTCTAAATTCGAAACATATTAACTTTACACCATTTCTTGTTATTTTACACTGAAAATAATGCCAAAACAGCTGCCACAAAAAGACAAAGATTGATCATCTCAGCATCCATCAACAAACAACTGGGTCATGCAGCTTCTACAAATGTGTTAAGTACATATTCATCAACTACCATTTCCTGGACTACACAACTGCTATAAACATGGAAATATACATGTCCTGAACTTAACTGTTCCCTATCCTGCCTCTCAGTAGTAAATCTCGTAAATCTATTTCCTTGCCTGTTCATGACTATCCAATTACAACTATCACCACAATCAACATATTGAATTCCTATTGGTAGCTGCATATGTTTACAGGACACCTACAAAATCTGTACATTGTCAATACGTTTCATGATCAATATCAGCACAACAGCTGTTGCTATAGACATCGTCTATTTCATTGATTTGGTAATCAGCGAGTGTCAGATTAATCATAAGAGGAAATGACTGACTGAGACATTGATGTCGTAAAGTGGTACAAAATGATGGCAGATAATATACTGTTATACAATGGGGGGCAGGATACGCTCACCTTTTCGCGAACACCTGGTATTATTACTGTTATATAATGATTCTTAAACACATGCTCATGATATAGTCGGAATTGTAAATCGACTCTGCTTTATGCAGAGATTTCATTTGATATGGAAAGGGTTTTGTCGCTTTATTTATTCAGATAAAAAATGCATATTTTATTTTTACAGCTTTTCAAACTTTGTATTTGTATTTCTGTTCAATTCGAAATAAGAAAAACGATTAAAAGAATTGACATTATTACCGGTCATGTGCAAAGATATTTGGTCACACCAGGAAGTCCCAACATGCTGTCAGCTAAAACAGCTTGCTAAATGTATACAACTTAAAACAAGTTAAGGACCACACAACTGTTTCAGATCAACTATAGTAACATGAAAGAAGCAAGTGGTCCTTTAACTTCTTTTGAGTAGTACAGATTTAGACAAAGGTCCATGTCTACACATAAAGTGGATGCAGAGCATATACAGCCATGAACCAGGCTAAAAGAAAAGGGCTTCTTCGCAACACAAAACACATGCATTTTTAAAATTAGATTTCATATAAACTAGATTGCAGGCTATGGTGACCACCAAAACAACAGGGTGTTACTCACATGACAAGGTGAATATATCTACTATTACCGGCTTCCCAAGAGCTATGTTGGTTTGCCCATAGACCTGCTGTTTTAGATTTTGGTAGGTAAGATAAAATGTGTTACCGGTCGGCTTGGAGTCTGTATACTGGAGTGGGGTATAGGTGTTCCACTGTGCCATGGTACCTCAGTGAGCTGGCAGTATAAAACTGCCATTGGCCAAGACCAGTATTCACACACTTGCAAAGGAACATTCACGTCACTATATATAAAAGTGCAATCATCTTGAACATGTTGAACGCACTGTAAAACCCCATTTCACCTCACCTCAGCTACATTTTATCACATTTACATGGTACCTCAGTGAGCTAGCACTATAAAACTGCCATTGGTCAGACCAGTACACACACACATGCATAATGCAATAATCTTGAACATGTTGAACGCATGTCAAACCCCATTTCACTTCACCTCAGCCACATGGCTCTCTCTCCTCCCGGGATTGTATACAAATACCAATACAAAAGTTAAAGTAACCCAGATTTCTCAAAATAAAGCTCCTTGTTTCCGTAGACCTTTAATGTCAATACCATCCTGAAGAAATCCAGAGGCCTTAAGTGTCAATACCATCCAGAAGTCTACAGAAACTGCACAGGTCAAACAAACTACCTGAGTCGCTGTAGTCACTTGTCAACTACTTTAAGGAATTTAACACTCCCTCGGGATTCATTACATCCCTTGAATAAATAGATTGACACAATTAAAGCATGTGTCACTGCCAGAGTGACATTTACATGTCATTAGCATAAACAAACACCTGAGACAAACAAAAGAAATTCATAAATTAGACTGGACAGTTTGGAAATATCGTTTACAAATTGCTGAATGTGGCTAAAATCTGCCATGCCATCTATCAAATGAGTTTAGAGACCGTTAACTTGAAAATTTATAATCAAAATGTCAGAATGTAGACTTTGTGACACCGTCAGTGGGAGTGACACATGGAACCCATATGTCAAATTGAACCATGACCTGTGGTTTGATGAAAAACGCATTAACCACAAGGCTACCCTGACAACACATCACATGAAGTGAACATTGGGAAGTGAACCCATATCTTCAGCAAGACAGTGAACACTTCAACCACTAGCCCAGAAGTTTTCAGTTTACATCACTGTTTCGTTGTCCTAATTTATCAACAGCTTTTTCTGAAAACATAACATCATGACGTTTGAATAATTTCAAAATGTGAATTTACTTGCTCTGGCCATTCAGAGAACCAAAATGAAATTAACAGAGACTTCACTTTTACCATGGAACTTGATCACTGCTTCAGAATTATAATCCATTCTCTCCAGTAAAACCCATCTTCCCGAGGCAAGAGAGTTAACTGACTATAAAAGTCCAGTTTCCACCCTTGCCGAACTAGGCTGGTATTATGGAGTTCCATTTTGGCTGTACTAACGTGTCTATGCATAGTCCAATCAAAATTGCGCACCGAAATCGAAATCCGGTTCGTAAACCATCGTGCAGATTTCGGTCGATTGCAGGATTGGCAAAGCATGTGCACCACCAACTCGTTGTTAGCAGATATTTTCCAAATCTTTTCATGTTTTTAATCAAGGTGCTCACGTGATTAGATGCATTTCGCGATGTAAGACCCGTTTTATCACAATATAGATCTTGATTATCGTCAGATCGTCCTGACTGGGCGCCACCATTTTGTGTGAAGCAAATACAAGTGATACGAGGTGGAATCTGATTGGTCCATAAGAGAGGCTTAGAAGGGACATAGCTGATAATAGACACTGGTGGCGCTTCGATCAAGCCCAGTAATTCCAGCCTAGTTCGGCAAGGGTGGAAACTGGACTTTAAAAGTCAGTTAACTCTCTTGCCTCGGGAAGATGGTAAAACCAAGTTGTAATACAAAGCCTCTGATATATTTTAAGGTCTGCTATAAGAGCCACTCTTCTCAAATGAGTCTAGTCATATCATGAGAAAATAGCTGTCCGGATATTTACGATAAAAAGACAAGTCTGGGCTATTAAGCTGATACAGTGCTATGAATTGGGATATGATAAAAGTGAAAAAAAAGTTCCACAAGAAATTTCTACCCAATAATCAAAATTATACAAACTTCTATAAAATCGAACTTCATAGAACACAGCCAAATATCACCAACAAAGGCATATGAATCAGTTTTTCCGACAGTGTCAATCAAGGATTAAATGGCAGCCAAGATAATTAGATGCAGTCCCAGACATCCCATCATAATAAGGAGTCTCAGACAGCATCAGTCTGTTTTTTCTTCACAGGGACCATCAAAATCAATCCCTTCATCAAATATTTTCCTTCACGGATTATGTCACATTTCATCCCATCTGATTAACTTACGCATAATTTAATGAGCGTCCTTGTCGTTTAGATATTTCTCTTCTCGTATGCTAATCAAAAAAAGTTAAGGGCCACCAGATTCTTTCATAATAAAACATTACCATAGTTATTAAATCTGTCATGCCATGACAGATAAGCTATAGTAATCATGGTAATATGAAAGAACTGGGCAGTCCTTAACTTTTTCTGAGTAGTATATAACAAATTACCATGCTAAGGACAGGGAGAAATTAATATGGTTAAAAACTGCTTTGAGTAAGCTTTTCATAGACCAAATAATTCACATAGTTTTGATCTAAAAAGAAACAGCCTTTATAATTAAATTCAAATAGAATTTATTTATATTTTCTTGAATCTGTAAATGCAATTCTGAAATCTTCTGTAACATATTTCATCCATGTTTCATATTTTTGGTCCTACACTTCTGTCTCCATCTTGGGGCGGTCGGGTAGCCTAGTGGTTAAAGCGTTCGCTCGTCACGCGAGGGACCCGGGCTCGATTTCCGACATGGGTACAATGTGTGAAGCCCATTTCTGGTGTCCCCCACCGTGATATTGCTGGAATATTGCTAAAAGCGGTGTGACATACACACTCACTCACTCTGTCTCCATCTTAACAGTAAACAAAATCGTCATCGCTGTTAATCAATATCCTGCTAACTGTTCACACCTCATACATCCAAGATAATTCAGTTAAACTTAATTCTTTATCCATTAATCTGAAAAAAGAATCACAGATGTATCAAGGGAATAATTTCATCGATCAATGACAACTCCAAATTTACTTCAATTTCACTCAGCACACATCTTTAAACTTCAAATTCAACCTTTTACCTCACAACTCTCTTATACTGAGTACTTAAAATGAACCATCAATTCTCTAAGCCAGCTGTTTAAAGGGGAAGTGTACACGCAAAAATCACTTTCTTTCTTTTTCTAAACAAAACGCAATTTTAGAATTAGTTAGTATCTGTGTTTGAAAATATACACTCATTTTTTTCACAGTGAAAGTAGGAAGCTCACAGTAGTGTGAAAGTGATATGCCGTTATGAGGCCTTCGTTTTACGAGCGAAATAGGCCTGAGTTATCCCCCTTAGATTATGACGTAATTGGTGCCAATTCAACTGGGTCCCTGTCTATTCTCAACGCAAAAGATATCAAGGACCAGTTTGCGGTAAAACAACATGGTCTACGACACACTCCGGCGCAGTGGTGACTCAGCATAACACAATTCTGGCTGGCATCTGAGATGCTAGAATCACAAAACTATACCTACACCACGTGAAGCGGCTCTAACAAAGCATGATGACGTCATAATGTTTATCAATTGGCACCAATGACGTCATATTGCAAGGGACACAAGCCATGGTGTTTTTGTTATGGAAAAAGAACACTTGGTAAATGTGAAAAATATAAATCGTTTTAGTGCAATAAATATGTTAATTAAATATGATGTTTTTATATTTTTGTCTATGATACTTCTATGTTAACACTTTTAATGTGGCAAAAGTACAAGAAAAAATGGTTCATTTCCGTGTGAACTTGCCCTTTAAGGAATGAAATCTCCCATAATCCAGTGTTCAAGAATAGTCTGCAAAATTAGTCACTTCTCATTTCAGACAAGTTCTCCATTTTGAACTGGTTCTCAAACCCAACATGTGACTTTCTTTTCACGCCTTCAAAATGCAGGGTATTCAATAGCTCATGCCTTACCCCATCTGTCAAAAGAATAAAATCTGTCAAGAATCAACTCCTGCAATGTCTCCTAAAGATCCCAGTCTCTTTGCTTCAAACCCCTGAGGCAACCTCACTCCGATACAAAAGATCAATGTCTGCTGACAAGACCCTATGGGTACATTTGGGGTCTTTAAGTCAGACAATCCATTTTATTTCCTAACATCGTCTTGTAAGAACAAAAGGCAAACATGCCTTAAGGAATATTATGCGCCTAATCTGAGAAGAAATTAAATGTTCACCCAACAATCAGTGTTATCTCTGTAGATTAATGAGGCAATTTAATCCCGTAATCAATCAAACATTTCAATTTGGATTGTTATTTGAATGTTTTGCTATTAAACTTTTGAAATAAAAAGTTTTAAAAATCATCAAATTTTATATCGATTCTATGTTGACAAATGTCACTTTGACATTTAGTGAAATGTAGGAGTCAATGACACTGAAAATGTGTTGAATACATTTAAAACTAGTGTGGGAAAATGTTGGATAATAAATTTCAAGCATATAAAAAATTCCACATGCTAAGCCTCCACAATGAGAAGAATCTGACAACACTGTTGACGCAGGAAAAGCAGGAGTAATCGATACAAACAACGGCAAACGACAGGTAAAATCTGACAGCCATGTACATGTCGTTGTTGTTCCATCATAATTCATAAGCCTTGCACAGTCACAAACCAGTGAATCTGAACATACAGATGAGAGGCCTGCCTGGCTGTCCAGGGAGAGAGGGAGCACAGGCCTGACAGAATTTCAACAACAGACCACCAACTTTCTACTAGGTACTTACCACTGTAACGAAAGCTGCAGCTATGGTACAAAAGTCCAGACAGGTTTGTCACACAATAAAACAGTCCTCAGCCACACTACACAACTTTTTTTCCACTTTACACCCCAAATTTTGATGTTCGTCTAAGTATCCATGCTCACAGCCTCTCAAGACAGAGCCTGACTTCACAATGCCTGCCTGACCTACTTCAACCCCTGAAGGTTCAATGTCATTAACTTGCACCCAGCTGAACCAATCAATAGATAGGGTTGTGAGCTTTGGACTGGTCCATGTTGGTGTGGAGGGATGGTGGGTGGTGATTGAACCTCAGGCTAAACACAACACAGTACACTTGTTTTCTTGTGAAGGCTCTTCTCTGCTTTATGGGCTGAGCCAGACAGAGGGATTTGAGAGATGAAATGATTTTCTCTCTGGTTGAATCTCACTGGACACCTTACTTAGGGATAATGTATTCAATTTGGTTTCCATAATTTTTTTAAATCTTTTACATCTACATGAATAGGGTTACTTATCCTGGACTTAATCAACAATATGTATGTTAATATATGGTAAGTAAAATGTGTCTAGTCAGCAAAATAATTGTAACATGATCGGGTTATGAATGACACAAAACAAACAAATTTACCAATATTCTTTTTCAGTTAAATTTATCAGTAATATTTAATAAAATATAGTCTAACAGTTATTGTTTATGGCAAAAGAAAATTTTAAAAAACAAACCAGATTATTTTTCGGGAAAAGTTGCAAAACAGAATTTTTGAAAAGATTGACATGTATCAGACTGATGACAAGCTTGAGTCAATGCCAATTTGGATTAAGAGTGTCCGGACTCGTACAATATCTGGCTGTTTTCCATATCGACAGTGTTTACATTTTTACGTCAGCGAATTCCATAAAAAACACATGTTGAAGCAGAACAGGATCACTTCCAGCAACAAATTCAAACATATTTATCCTAAGAATGTTCACATCTCAGAAATCAAGTTTTTAAACATTTGGTCTCCAATTTTTGAAAAGGGATTATTTGCATTCTGAACAATCCCTTGTCAGCAATGCATTCATGGCTCCGAGGCCACAAGACAAATGTCTGAAACAGAAAGGTTGAAGTGAACTTGATCCATTTATGACTACAACACTTGTTTAAATTTATGATAACTGACACACAGTTTAATTAACTGATTAAATAACAATGCCATGACGATTTTCAAAACGTTTCTCTGTTAGAAGAAAAGAAACAAAACATCACTAAAAACTGACACACTGAAATGTACAACGACTCAATGCAACGTGCGTTTATCAAAATCCTTTTGGTCAAGATTCTTAATGGCATGTGATGAATGTACATCCTTAACGTTTCCTGTACTAGGTCTCTAGTGTGTCTCCTGTACTAGGTCACTAGTCTGTTTCCTGTACTAGGTCTCTAGTGTGTCTCCTGTACTAGGTCTCTAGTCTGTTTCCTGTACTAGGTCTCTAGTCTGTCTCCTGTACTAGGTCTCTAGTGTGTCTCCTGTACTAGGTCACTAGTGTGTTTCCTGTACTAGGTCTCTAGTCTGTCTCCTGTACTAGGTCTCTAGTGTGTCTCCTGTACTAGGTCACTAGTCTGTCTCCTGTACTAGGTCTCTAGTCTGTTTCCTGTACTAGGTCTCTAGTCTGTCTCCTGGGAGAGGGAGAATAAATTAATAAAGGAACCCAACTCAAGTCTAGATTGCTTCAGCTTCTGAAATTCAACATTGTTCTGGGCTCTTTCATTTGTATTTTATTTTATACTTTGTAGAAAAATGTTTTAAAAAAAAGATATCTCTATTTCTGGACAATATGTTAGTCCACTTGGTCTCCTGAACACAGCTGTATATAAATATGTAATGGGTATTTCTTGCAGTTAATCATTTCTCAAGCTTCATTTCACAATGAAATAGGTCCCTTGTGTGTTGGAGTTAACTGTACTGGGCCTTTGTTTCATTCATTACAAGACGGAAACATGATACCTTACGTATTCGCTGGTATCCTAAACACACAGTGGAGCCTGATGCAGTGACCCAATTATTTACATAAACACAAACTCCCAAACAAACAATTGGGTCATTACCTTGTGTTATCTTGTTTGTTCTTGGATCATAATTATTTACACAAGGGTAATCAAGCATTGTGATGTTAAAGTGACCAGTGAAAGACACTGTGAGGAGTTCTAAACTGTTTAGACAGGTCACAAGGGAGACATATATATTTCACAGCCTCAAGCTTAATAAAATAGGACCTAGCATACACCCCTGCCCAAAACCATTATGATTAGCTTCTAGGTATTTGAGAACCCTAATATTTACTTTAATAATTAGAGCACTGCTAATTAAGTAATCTCCATTAATTAACACATGCATTTGTTAATTATACTGGTCAAAGAAACAACCAAATTCACTTACAGTTGTTAATACTTTATATTTAACACAAAGGAAAAATATTAGTAGGAGTGTTTGACGTATACACAGCACTTGTAGTTCAGTGATTCAAAGTAGAGCCCATGAAACAGCTTAGTCTTTGTCTTCAACATAAGCGCAAACATAAATACACAATATCAGGCTTTAATGTAATAAGGAACTCACTTGCAAGGAAAAATAAATAAACATGACCTACCCTTTGGATGTCCACAAACGTGTAGTACCCTAACAAGTAGGCACACTGATAAATACACTGGGTATTAGGGTGTAGTGGTAACCAATTATCTAGCGCTTGTCCTACCCAGTCTTTCACAAGATGAAAGGTTCCTTCAGCGTTGTATAAGCACCGACTCAAGAGTTAATCCGCGGAAAAAAGATTGCGTGCAGGCCGTTATTCAGATTATGTGTGTGTAATATATGACTTGACACTCTGACATATATTCAATTTCATGTAGTTAATTATGTCCCTTGAATAGTCACTTGATATACAAATTGACATTTTGAAGAAAATCATGCACCTGCATAGAAATGGCCCATAACTCCTGAGATCTGTAATGGATTTGTGAGTCAATGTGGGCTTGGTGTTTCAATAAATAGAACTTCCAACATGATTTCCCATTCCAGGGTTGTTTGTAACAAAGATGTGATCAGCTTGTTAAGGAAATAGATTGATGTTAAAATTATGAGGTGAAATGGGGTCTTGCATTGTGTTAAATTACATTCCATACCACAGTTCATGAGTGTGTGTGTGTGTGTGTGTGTGTGTGTGTGTGTGTGTGTGTGTGTGTGTGTGTGTAGTCCGGGATAATGCTGCTTTTATGAATTAAGGGTGCTAGCACATTGACATACCATTTTGAGCACCAGGCAGGGTAACAACAAGTACCATCTTTTTAACGTCTTTTGGTATGACACAGTCCGGGGATAGAACCACCAACCTTCTGCTCTCAGGGCAAACACTCTATCTACTATATCCCGGGGATGGTCTGTTAAAACTAAAAAGCCACTGCAACATCAGGGGACAGACCATGTAATAAAGGATACCTGAGACAAAATTGAAATGAAATGAGACGAGTGAAAGATTCAAACTCAAGTCTCTGTCCCAATTCAGAGAATAAAGTCTCAATTATCAGACGAAATAGATTCCATTGGGCATTAAAGGCAAAATAGTGGTGAGGTGAAATTGGGTTTAACGTCGCGTCCAAGATTATTGCACTTATATAGCGACGCGCATGCACGTGTGTGTATGTGGCTGCTTGTACTAGTCTGGACTGATGCCAATTTATAGTGCTAGCCCACTGAGATACCATGCCGCAGTTTAACATGAATACCCCACTCAGTCCTTGTTTCAGCCCCTTAATGCCGAGCGCCAGACAGGGTAACAACAAGTACCATCTTTTAACGTCTTTTGGTATGACACGGCTGGGGATCGAACCCCGGACCTTCCGCTCTCCGGGCGGACGCTCTACCACTAGACCACAGAGGCCATCTGGCAAAATAGAGGTGAAAAATATATGAATGCAGCACTGAAAGTCAGTGATGACACCAGGTGTTCATGAAAAGTCACTCAAACAATTTACATAGAAAACAAAGAAATACTTTAAAAAATTTTTTACGGTTCCTGTGAAATAAAATGAAAATTTAAAAAAAATTCCACTATTTTTTTTATTCTACCAACTTCACACTTACATAAAGAGCCCAGCTTCATGAACAATGAGGTACCAGTTAGCAAAAGGAAATTACCGTATTCGACGTAATAAGCGCCCCACTCTAATAAGCGCCCACGGCGATATTTGCTAATATATTGGCTAGTGAACAATCCCAATTAGCACTCCTTCCGATTGATCAATGTACACAAGACTTATTTATTCGCGTATTTACACACACTCGTGTGTTATATGCATTCTTAATTAGGGGCAATTTAATTCTGGAAAAATGTATCTGTCGCATATAAACAATTCAGTGTGTCAGAATAAACCATGAAATGTATCTTTCAACTCTCTTTTTTCCACCAAAATAATATTCTAATAAGAGCCCTCTATGTCTATTTTTTAGAGCGCTTACGTCGAATACGGTATACAGAAAGTATCGGAGTACTCACACCCAGAGTTCAGAGACCTGTTCTGTTCAAATTTCAACCTAACAGAATGTTTGTAGCACACAACATACCGATATATACAGCCTGGTCTCAGGTAAGCTGACATTACCTGTCTGTCAGCAGGCAATAGACAGGCAGAGATTTCAGTTGAAATTTACATGTATCAGATATCAAAGGGGTAGATTTAATCTGACCTGTGCGTACAATAGTGGGTGACATGAGCACATTACAGTGAAATCAACCGCTCAATGGTTCTAATTAAAGGTTGAGGGGAAAATCTGTGTCCTTTATTTGTACATAAGTCGCTGAATTTTTACTGATTAGTGATTTGTTTTAATAGTCATTGCGACAATATTTTCTTTGATTTTATCATATGCAAGTTTTGATAGTGTCTGTGGGTTTCAGATCTCTTAAAGAATGTTTCATTAAGGCAGGAAACCATACTCAAGGAACACATTTCTATAATTATGGCTAGATCCCTTGATAAGAAATGCTGAAATGAGATTTTTATGTGTATTGCTTGTAAAACTGTTTGGCACCTCTGCTAAAGTATATTTGATCTTTTAACAAAGTTTGTAGAAACTGAGCCTTGAATACATTTTTTATGATGTAATGCGTAGCTCTAGCCTCCAAATTAAGCATGCTTTTTCGCTAATCATGTTTATGAGTAAACCATTTTTTTAAAACCCATTCATTTCATTACAATAAAAATGTAAGAGACTGTTCATAATTCTTTACATGACACACTGACAAAGAATTTGGTCAATTCCAATTTTGATCACAAAACCTTTATCTTTGATTCATATTTCATGGTAAATATTAAACAAAATATGAAGAAAGAGATATTGTTTTGGGTTACAAAAATACTCACCATGACAACTCTTAAACCTTAACCCCCTTCAAAATTCATTCCAATCAAATTTATGATATCATATTCAAACAATATGCTCATAAGCTTTTTTCTTCATGGAACTGTCAGTTGGAAAGAAGATAAAACAGTTATTCACATCTTTTTTGTCTCTGCACATACGAACCTCTACTTAGCAAATGATGGCAACATGCACACATCTATACTGTGAGCAAATCTCTAGCCACACAAGGCCAACAATATTTGTTTTAACCCTTGTCTAATACAAATGCTCAGACTGCATCAGAATTGCAAAAGATTAGAGTTACACAATACCTGGGCATGTGTAATATCATATGAAAGTTTTTTTTTCTCCTCTATCAAACAAGTACTCACTTTCCTAAGTTTGTTTCATTTAAAAAACAACAAAAGTGTGACATTCGAAAAAAAAAAAATTTCTCAGTGTTAATAGAGTTAACTTGTCATCAGCTTCTCAGCGACAGCGGTGCTTTGCAATATCTGTTGGGACAGGTCTAACATTCCGTAAAATTAAATAGAGGTGTTCAGCAAGGTAAATAATTGCATCCATTGTATTTTTACATTTGCTGTAACATACAACAATTGGCTTTCATGCTGCAGTTGACATTTCACAGCCTGAATGATATGTTAGATTTTTATGCTTGTATGGGTTAAAAGGACATTGAAGTTTTCACACCTGATCATAGGAAAGATAACCTCATTGACTTCTTATTACAATATGCAGGAAGTTAGAATTGTTTCTTTGTTGACCTTAGACTGCAAGTACTTTTCTCACCAGGGAACCTATCAGTTTCAGGTGGCATTTATAAATGTAAAAAATACTTTCTTTTGATATGAGCTACTCAGCCTTAACATTACATGGACACTTTGTGTAATGGAAAACGAGAGCTTCCTTGACTTGCATCTGTTACAAAAACGTCACTTAGAAAAATTATTCCCTTGTAACTTCGTCATGTCTCTTGTTATATTTATCACTCAGTGTCACGCCTTGTTATAAAACATCAATTAAATTGTTTGTTTCATGTAGAACTCTGCATTCAACTCTATTCCAGCTATGCAGATGTGGCCTGAAAATAATCAAGCCGGAACGAGAAATGAAACGAAAGTGATTGATATTATGAGCAGCGTCTCACATCTTTGGAGTATGATGATACACATTGAACCAATTTAAGTCACTGAGCATGACCACCTGTTCTAAGTTGTTGCCTTGTATGATAAGCATTATTGCCTGGGGCCTGAAATCTCCATGGGCTGCATCAATACAAGTCATACAAGAACCCCTTTAATGTATTCAGTATAGCTGATCCAATCAGGACCCAATCTTATGGAGTCTTCTTGTATGATAAGTATTATTGCTGGGGACGTGATATCTTCATGGGTTGCATCAATAAACACCTTCAGTATAGCTGATCCAATCAGGACCCAATCTCATAAATACGTTAACTAGTTATCATATCTATTGGTTATGTACATACACCCCCACACAAATTCAATTTAGAATGCAAAATATTATGGACAATGAAGGCATAAATCAATTTTGTGAGATTATTTTATCCATACTATACCACCCAATTCTATAGTAGTATGAAAGAATTGGGTGGTCCTTGACTTTGAGTCATGACAGATTAGCTGAAGTAATATGAAAGAGTCGGGTGGTCCTTAATTGTTTTCATCTTCCTGATACAAGGGAATTAACTGACTAAAAAAATCCAGTTTCAACCTTTGTTGAACTAAGGCTGGAAATATGGAGTTATATTTTGCCTGACTATGCTTGTCGTAAGAGGCGACTAATGGGATCAGGTGGTCAGACTCGCTGACTTGGTTGAAGCATGTCATCGATCCCAATTGTGTGGGTCGATGCTCATGATATTTATCACTGGATTGTCTGGTCCGGACTCGATTATTGACAGACCGACGTCATATAGCTGGACTATTGCTGAGTGTGGTGTTAAACAACAAACCAACCAACCAACTATGCATAGTCCAATAAAAATCTAGTAACAAAATTGATATCCTGTTCGTAAACTGCCATTCAGATAATCGAGTCTGGACCAGACAATCAATTGCAAATTTGCAAAACATCTGTACCAACAACTTAGAGTCAACAGATATTTTCCAAACAGATATGTTTTTTATCAAGGTGATCACGTGATTGGATGCACTTCGTGAAGTAAGACCAGATACATTATAGATCTTGATCATCGATCATATATTCTTCACTCGGCGACACCATTTTATTTAAAGCATATGCAAGCGATATGAGAGGTGGAATCTGATTGGTCAATAGGAGGGCCTTAGAAGGAATTTAACTTGTAATAACCACTGGTGGCGCTACGATCAAGCTCAGAAATTCCAGCCTAGTTCGGCGAAGGTGGAAACTGGACATTTACAGTCAGTTAACTCCCTTGCCTTGGAAAGATGAATTGATTTGAATATTTTATAATCTTAATCACATTGATTGTCATTTGTACACGTGAAGATTGATTGGTTTGTTTGTTTGTTGTTTTACGCCGCACTCAGCAATATTCCAGCTATATGACGGCGGTCTGTAAATAATCGAGTCCGGACCAGACAATCCAGTGATTAATATCATGAGCATCGATCCACGCAATTGGGATCGATGACATGTATCAACCAAGTCAGCGAGCCTGACCACCCGATCCCGTTAGTCGCCTTTAAAGACAAGCATAGTCGCCTTTTATGGCAAGTATGGGTTGCTGAAGACCTATTCTACCCCGGAATCTTCACGGGTCTCACGTGAAGAACTTCAACAAAAGCCTGGCAGATGTACTGCACACTGCAGACACTGCAGTGCACAGCACTGTGTGCTGCACTTGCATCACATGCACAATGTGATAAATGTGAGATAAAGAAGTTGCCAAAGTACATTATCAGGATGTTTGTAGGTACACTTGACTGTGGCATGTAAAACATTGTCTGTATCACATCATTGTCAGTGCGAGTTCGCAATAATATAACGTCACTCTTCCAGTACTGTCTTCTAAAATGGGCACAGGCTCGGGACAGATGGCAGAGGTTCAAAACTTTCTTTGTTTGTCTTTCAAACAAATTCAATAATGGAGATTCATCTAAGAGTTCGTCTTTTTGGTTTGGTTTGGGCACACTCAGCAATATTCAAGCTATATGACAGCGGTTTGTAAATAATCGAGCTCGGATCAGACAATCAAGTGATTGACATCATGAGCATCGATCCACGCAATTGGGATACAATGACAGGCATCAACCAAGTCAGCGAGCCTGACCACCCAATCCCGTTAGTCGCCTTTTAGGACAAGCACAGTCACCTTTTACAGCAAGCATGGGTGAAGACCTATTCTACCCCGGACCTTCATGGGTCTCTAAGAGTTCGTGATAACCCTAGTTCCACAGAGACAATTCATATAATTTTCACTGCTATTTTGACCTTAACGCATAATGGAATCTATTGTGTTGGAAAATCAAAACTGGATATTCTCTGGCACTAACGTTTTATATTTTATTCACAAGGAGAATCTATACAGTCTAGAATTCCACAAGCCAGAGCCTATATTTCCATGACACAGCTTCTCAGTATATCAAAGTACTTGCGGTATCTCCTGGAGGTAAAATACCAGCCTGACTTTCCCTCCTCCCAGTCTGCCACGAAGCCTTGCATCATTCACACATACCAGACCAGACTTTAAGGGGAGATGTGGTTAGTAATATGTTTATATGGCTGGGAGCTAGACCCAGCTGACAGCTGACCTTCCCAATCACATGGGCTGAACTGTGTTGGGTTGATAGGGTGAGCTTTCATTAAGTTATGCACATGTACCAGGTACTTCCATGTGGATTAAAATGCTTGAACAGGGCCCTTTGATATATGGTGCCAGCCCTGGTGAAGGCTTGAATGTTTTGTACTGTTAAGAGGACATATGTAAAAGTGGGGTTGTTATACAGAAAAAAGATCCTTGAGTAGCCTTGAGATATGATAAATATAGAAAATGTAATTCAGTTCTGAAGTTTGATGTTTTTTATTATTCAACTTTGATCTTAGATGTAAAGTATGAAAAAATTATACTGGAAGTAACTTGAATTGTTTGATAGGCATTACTTAGAAGTTGATGGATGACAAAGTAGAGACAATTTATGGATAACAACTTCTTTAATAACTGAAAATGCGACGTTTCAGTATTGATCCTTATACGATTGGGACCGCCTCTGTGGTCTAGTGGTAGAGCGTCTGCCCGGAGAGCAGAAGGTCCGGAGTTATATCCCCACACGCGTCATACCAAGAGATGTTAAATGGTGGTACTTGTTGTTACCCTGTCTGGCGCTCAGCATTAAGGGGCTAAAACAAGGACTGGTCGGCTCGGAGTCAGTATACTGTGTCTGAGTGGGGTATTCATGTTGAGCTGCGGCATGATATCTCAGTGAGCTAGCACTATAAATCAGCATCAGTCCGGACTAGTACAAGCAGCCACACACACACGTGCATGCACGTCGCTATATAAGTGCAATAAACTTGAACGTGACGTTAAACCCCATTTCACCTGACCTCACCTCACCTCGTGATGATACCACAGCATTATAGTGAACACTTGCTGTATCAGATGCTTCCCTAGACTAACACTTTGTCGATGAAAACATATCCTGAAAATAATTTTAAAAAATTGTTGAAAGAACCTTTCCTCTTCTGCTTTTTTCAAAGCAAGAGAGTGAGTATGGTTTTACGCCTCTTTTATCGAACGAACACTTTAACCACTAGGCTACTTGACCGCCCCTGTTTTCAAAGACTGTGGAATCAAGAAAACTAGACTTGGTTAGTTTGATCTAGACTTGCCTCGGCATTTAGTAAAAAAAATACCTAAAAACTATACATTCCACAGTCATGTTGCAGGACTAAAGCTTCCCCTGCTGTGTTATAGCTTGGGGCTGGGTGTGGTGGATCCTTCAGTCACTGCTCAAGGAAACTACTCAAGCTACTTTTGAAGGCCTCTTTAACCTGTGTTTACTGTCAGCCATATTCCCAATAAACATCTCCTGAGTCTACCACAGACAGAAAGGACGGACATTTGTGGCATTGAGCTACTCTAGAGGGTGTATCAGTTTTCGTATCATTCTTTTTTATAAGACTACACATATGACATGACTTTCCCGGACAACACCCAGCCTTTGGTACGATATAAGTAGATTCTCAGTGCGTTACTTTAGCCACTCTTCCTAAGCCTGAATCTTGCCAAACTTTGTTCGTTAATACAGCGACAAAACCCTTTCCATATCCAATAGAAATTTCTGCAGAGTCGACAGTACCATTCCGACCATACCATTTATTAATCACTATCAAACAGTGATGATACCAGGTGTTTGCGAAAAGGTGAGTGTATCCTGCCCCACCAATGGCACCATCACAAACACATGCAAAGGTAAGTCAATTGTTCTGAAAAAAGCACTGGTTTTAACATTTACACTTCCTTAAACACATTAAATGCAAAAACATATTGAAGTCAATTCTGATAAATAAATACTTCAACAATCATATCTTCACAGACTACTTATTTAATCATTGAAACAAAAAAAACCATTGACAACAGTCAGAAATCACAAACATTGTTCAGTGCAATAATACGACACAAGCCTCGCCCACTCTTATCAGCTGATCAGGAAACAGTAGTCCCTAAGTGGGTGTGGCCTAATTTGTTTTCAGTTAATGGAAACATAAACACATTTATTTTGCTTTCTTAGTCAATCACAAGTCACAGAATCACTAGGAATATATTTGTATATTTATACACACTAAAATCAACTGAAAGTGATGCAATGAGACATGTAGTAAGAAAACTTAAACATTATCCATGGACAGGATTCTAAATGAAACATCCAGGGTAAATGTCATTCTTAAGTTTTATTCACCTGAATTGGCTTTTTTCCAGGTCCTCTATTTCAAATTCTTATAAGGTAAAAAGTTATGCAATGCAAAAACAACCAGGAACCAGTCTCTCTGAGGAGAGATTCATTGCAGCATATCAAACATTTGTTACGCTCACAGTCGGGAACAACATATCAATCAGCAGATGTTGGGGACATTTGTGTGCACACACAAACGTGTGATGATGCTCTTTCACAATAAGAGTTTTAACATTACACCAGGGCCCATGTTCCACAAAGCGAACGTAGCGCTATGACTGTTGTAAGCTAATGTTAAAATATGGGAGTTACGATCACCTTAGCACTACAATCGCTTTGTGGAATGGGGCCCAAGGACAGTTATAACGGGGCCAGACTATTAAAGCACAACCTTTGAAAAGTTTTCACAGCATATGCGCCAGTGTGTCCTGTAGTTAAAGAATTTTGTTTTACACCAAACCTCAGATTATGTATTTTCAGTTTCTCCCTGTAAAACTATTCCAATATTATGCTTGGAAATATAATTTTTTGTTCACTAACTTTCCAGTTTTAATCATATTCTTTAGGTAGCCCGAATTGAACAACTGAAAACGGCAGCCCAGTTTGAAAGCATTCAATATTATGCTTGGCAAATGCCATTAAGCTTGCTAAAAATTGCTATTTCAAGTAGCACTTACCTAACAACTATAATTTGGAACAAGACCTCTCAGCATGGTATTGCAGCCATTATAACCATTACACTACCATGATACTATCTACCAACAACTAATCATGTGTCTGTTCCTGGAACTATCGCCTTACCATTCCACAGGCCTCCCCATGTCAAATGACCAGGTCAGTATTTATCAGTGACCGGTGGGGAGTGGAAAGGTCACAGACTTGTTTACTTGTTTCTCACCAGGTGGCTCTACCAGAGCTCTCATTTCAGTTCTTGGACCTTTGATTAAAACGTGCAGGGCTTCGTTCGGGGTTTCCAATTAAGACCTAAGTGGCATCAGTAACAGGAATAATATTGAATTTGGACCATGGTTAAGTCTGGAAGAACGGCTTGTAATGTAAGCAAATGGAACTGAAGACTGTTTGTAGTGTAATAAGACTGTGAGAAATATCGTGAGGAATATTGCTTTGATTAAAGGTCTTGAAAATGTTAATTACTGATTTATTGTTATAAATCATAGTCATTCACCATGACTGTGGAATATATGTATTTTATGAAAACAAAACCAATCTAGGTAATATAAAAACAAGTCTATATCTAGCCAGTATCAGGATATTGTGGTGTGGTGTGGTGCGGTGTGGTGTGGTTGGTGTAATAGTGTTGTGTTTTGTGGTGTAGAATAGTGTAATGGTGTTGTGTGGTGTGGTGTGGTGTGGTGTGGTGTGGTGTGGTGTCGTATGATGTGGTGTGGCGTGGTGTAGTGTGATGTAAAGATGGTTGGTCCAGATTCAATTATTTACAGACTGCTGTCATACTGCTGGAATATTGCCTAAAGTGTGTCTTAAAGACATACAAACAAAACAAACTACTGCAACTACTACCACTACTACTGCAACTACTACCACTACTACTACTACATGTACTACTACTACGACTCCTACAACTACTGCTACTACTATTACTCCTACTGCAACTACTACTACTACTACTACTACTACTACTACTACTACTACTACTACTACTACTACTACTACAACTACTACTACCAAATTTTAAACTCAAAAATAAAATAAATGAGAAGTCGTTCATGAATGAATAAAACGCATACTGTCTGTTTTTATCACATCAGAGATGCCATGTCTCCCAGAGATGCTCGAGTGAAGCACCAGTCATCCTACCCCTCATTTTCCCCAGCACGGATCACCTCCCTATGTCTCCCAGTGATTCGACTGCTGACTCATTCTCCATGTTCCCCATCTCACAGCTAACACAATTAGAGAAATAATGGCACTTAAAAACTAATTAGTGTCTGTCTCAGCTCCAAAATACCATGTCTGGTTCTACTGGTCAAATTTCAAAGATAATGAATTTACAGTCTGCTTCATCAAAGGGATGTGCCATATTAATGTATTTTCTCAATTTTAAGGAAACAAATACAATCGGTCTTGACCTTTGGGTACTCCAAATGGATACTTTGATGGATGGGAGTTAATACAAAACAAATAAATATTCATGTGTAAACTGATTTATATGGTTCCTGTTACATTTGTGTAAAGGTATAACAGAGATTATGTAAAAATTGCAGTGACTCATATTAGGCGTCTTAGTCATGCTGTGATTCAACTAATCTTTGGCTATTTCTTTTTTAACTTTTTAAAAAAAATTCTGGTTGATTTGAAGTGGAGGTTATCATCAAAATCGGACATCTGCACTTAAAAAGACAGAACAAAGACAATTAACGTCCAATCAGCAAATCGTCATGGTGAATGATTGACCTTGAGAAGATTTAAACAATTTGGTTCAATGTACGATTAAAATTCGTTAAGGATTAGATTGTGCTATTTCAATATCAGACAAAGTGGAATATGTTATAAATATGTCAGTTAAATTTCGCATTCGTGCTTTTTAATTTTCTTTTACTTTGACATGGTAAACAAGTCCTTGCACGAAAACAAGCTCTAATACTTATTGGCACAATGCAAGATAAGCGTCAAGTTAGATGGAAACTCGACAAATAGATGCTTCTCTTAAGGTTTATCAGAAGGGCATCTTTCAGGGGTAACAGAATCTTATCTGTATCACCCCCATCAGAAGCCTGACATTCTCCAACATTTTGAAATGGAAAACGTTGAAAATAAATGAGGATTTCATCAACCCGTAAGTCCAAACTACAAGTTTACAACAGCTTGTCATGAAGTAAACAATTTCCTGACAAATGCAGCACCCTTAATCCAATAAAAATGGCAAGAAGTGAAGAAAAATTGGGCTGAAAAATATCTGCCAGGATTTATGACAATCTGCCAAGATGGCTACCATTCCAATATCAACATGTCTGCTCCTGTTCCCAAAGCAAGGTAACTCTGTCAGAGGTAACAATTCACGTTGTTTCGATACTCTCCACATATATCTATCATCACTCAACTATAGATTGCAACCGTAGGATGTGACATTAAAGCTCCCTTACCTTCGAAATAGCACAGAGGTTTCCATAGCCCGAGGCTGGCATTTTGGCGAAAGTTGGGTCTAGCCCTGAGAAAAGTTCTCAAAGAGTTTTGCTTGATATGGTTCAACCGAACCTGTATATTGCATGTGGGTGTATTGGGAGTTTGTCCTTGTTAATTTGGTTGAGCTGTGTTTTCAAGGGGGTGAGAAAAAAACAAGGTGAAAATTACACTTTCCCCTATCCCTGTTTCTGTCATTTGTAAACATATTCTGTTATAAAACAACTATTTTCCACACAACAAACCATAGATAATAACACCTGCAATGAAATTCATCGTCTTGAAATTTGTGTTACATTTGCAGCCGGAAAATTCTTCGTCAACTTCAAACATTTTATTCCGAAAATACACCTATACCCAATAATGTCGTTATACAGAGGAAATCAGCAGTATCTACAGCCTTGGTCTGTTTGGAATATTCTCTGATCTTCCTGCATCAGTCAAACTGTATACTAATCAACCACACCAAAACAACACTAAACAATATCCTATTTTCAGCCATCTTGCCTGGTTGAATGGTACTCTTGTCCATATGTTTCTTAAATCATCACTGAACATCACCATGCCAAACCAAAATGGCTGACTGATTCTGGTACCATATTCCCTTCTTGTTTTGGTGGAACTGTAGACTCAGGGCATATTCCAAGAGTTTTTTGCTGTTAGTGCATATGGTATGAATCAAGGAGGTTATTTTCAAGGCTATGGTTTCAAGCCTACAAAACAATATTGGTTTCAAGAGAAGAGTGGGAACATAAATAAGCAATTCTTTGTCACAGGTTTTAGAAGCAGAAGTTAAACAATATGGGCATAGAATTTGTTTGTTGTGAATTGTTATCTTTTTGCAGTGTCGAGATTCCTTTCTGGAAAATATGAAAAAATAGTTTTTTCAGACCACGTGGGAAAGTTATTAACTCCTCTTGAGAAAATTTATAAAAACTGTAAATGTATTTACAAAGACATCTTTGTCAGCTATAATTGATGAAACATCATAAAAACGTATCTCTCACACTTTTGATGGAATCTGACTGTGAACTTTCACACTTTAAAAATCTTCCAAGACAATAAAACAATGGTTCCATTCTGCCACAATTACCATTATTAGGGCTGTTTTCAAAAGTAACAGCATCAATTACATACATCTGACTTCTAGCAGATAATAAGGGAAGAGATTGCAGCACAACAATACTGGATGTGTTTTGAAGGTATCAGCATACAATGTGTTCATTAATTGGTAAATCTGTCTTGGGTGCATATTGTCTCCATCTGATACTCCCAGTTGAGATAAGTCTTCAAGATAGTAGTTTTTCATGCATACTTATTGTGTGGAGTATCTTGGTGATTAGTTCTTGTGTCAAAAGGGACATAGTCTTTATGTTATGAGTGGGTGTGTTGGGTTTAACGCTGCTTCAAACAGTATTCCAGTTACATCATGGCGTGTGATGTGTGAGGAAAGCCCCAAGTGATGCAGGTGTAAGATGTTTACCACTTTGGTGAAAGCATAGAGCATGGTAGGGTGCCGGCAATCGGGATGATCACAGGTTTCTGGCCTGCCCAAGGGACGCTACTCTGCATAGCGAATTGCGGCGCCATAAATGACTGAGTCACCTGTGTGCCCCATGTTTTAGGTATTCACATAGGAATGTTGACTAAATACATGTGGCAGGTTGAAAATGTGGCAAATGCATTTACTATACTTTAGATTCTGTTGACTGCAATGTCCAATGTCAAGGACGAATAATAAGCAAACAGCTATTCGGGTAATCTAAAACCATACTGTGAGAATTTTTACCTTGACAAGAAAATGCAGTCTGCAATAATGACCTCTTTGCTCCAAAACAGAAGGGAAACCCCAAAATGTAAAATCATTAAATATTATCTTATCTGTTTATGAGTTACTATTATGTGCCAATAGATAAATAGAGGATATGATATGAGTGTTCATGTTATACTATGTTTATGACACAAGTGTCTAAATTTAGTGAATGAATATAATTTGGAATTTGGGCATGAATATAATGTTCTAATTATTGTGAAGATGTCTACATACAGAGACGATTTTTAGTGTTTACCAATAAGGACAGCAAGTTGCCACAGCAGCGGAACCACAATTTGTCAAATGACAACAATCTTTAGCTATGACGTCATTTCTTGTGTGACGTCATTCTGACCTCACATCACAATAAGATTTGAATGACATCATCAGTGCTGTTCGGGTGACGGAAACAATACACTGTTGTCTTGTGATGTGATATGACCCTAGGGCACATATGATTTCTATGAACCCTGATGAGTTTGCCCTCATGCGTAATAATACTGATTATTTTCTGTAATCATAAAAAATAACAGTGTTGGCAGTGATGACTCTTAAACCAGTGTAATTGAACTTGGATTACAATGTCTGGATCTGGTCAAAATGGATAACAGACCGTGGAATAGTCTGTCTTACAGACCCTGATACAAATATATATCCATGCAAGTCTATAATGTTTGGCAAGTCTAGATTACTGCAGTATCAGGAAATGAAGAGAGTCTCTGGGCTCCCTTTAGATAATTGAACAACTGTCTTTTTCTATACGATTATGTTCATTTCAGAGACTAGATGTTAGTCTAACCATTTAATTCAACATGTGTCCTCACTCTTTAACACTTAAAATTAATTTGCCCAAATGTCATGATTGTTTTGGTCCCAAGCCAACCAACAGGGTTTGTTTGTAATACTACACAGTGCATTCTGTGTAGTATTACATTCTAATTACTGTTTGAGCAAAAGTGTCTGCTAATATCATATTACATTAGCAAGATATCAAACAGTGTAACCAAAATGTTTACATTGAAATGAAGGTTCTAAATAATTGCTTCAAAATGTCAACACCAGAGATTATTATGAGTCTCAAATATCTTCTCAAACAGAGTCCCTAGGGTGTAAAAGGTAAAGAAGTGTCCCGCTCTACCTGCAGCACCCACCATTCACACAAGTTTCATTAAAAAGTTCAGTGCCAGTGAGGAAGGGGTGTGAACACATATTTTGTTAAATGTCTGGATCATCAAAATACTCCTGAATGGATCACTGGACCAAAGTCAAGTCCATAGGGATTTACCTGGGTCTGTCTAGTTTCATGTCCTTGAAGGGCATGCCAGAAGCGTATGGTTGTGGGTTCGAATCCCGGTTCGCCCCGATTATGTTTCTAGGTTTGTCAGCATCATACCTCGTGGGTTTCACCAAAGTGGTAAATGTCTGAGACCCGCATCACTTCGCGCTTTCCACCCACATTAAGCTGATAATCTGTGATATAACTGGAATACTGTTTAAAAGAGTGTTAAACCCAACTCACTCACTAACTCTAGTCCTTAAGACTTTCAGGACTAGATGGGGACCAAGACATGAACATGGGGGTCCTGAGGCTGGCTGGCGACATGTTACAGTTTCACGTGATTACAAGGAAATATAATGATGTCAGATCGATGCCTCACGTCTTTTATAGATGGGGATTTCAAGAAGAAAACCAACTACATGTACCAACACCCTTAAAATTAACCCCTGGTATCATAACTATATGATAGTGATTCATAAACACATGCTCATGATATAGTCGGAATTGTACAATCGACTGCTTTATGCAAAGATTTCTATTGGATATGGAAAGGGTTTTGTTGCTTTATTAATAGAATGGAAATATCAGCACTATATTACATGCAATCTACGATTTTGATATTATTATTATGATTCAAACAGCCATATTTGCATCCCAAGGAACTCCCTTGGAAGTAAATTATTAGGTCAATTTGTAGGAATAAAGGTAAAACTGTGTACAAGTTATAGACTGATCTGTAACTATTTTGCTACATTTTTTAAATTTTATGCTTAAAACATGTTTGTTTACCAACTTATCCGTTGTCTACATGGAGACGTGGCAATCAACACCATCAACATCCGTACCCCAAGAGAAGAACCCTTGCTTGACAGCGGTATCAGATCTATATTGAAACATCACCTTTACAGTAATTAAAGAAAATGTTATCCAATTGTGTCTTCTATGTTTGTTTACCAATTAACTTTGGTTAATGAAAAAAATTTGCTCAATTTTCTTTTATTCTTTTTGGACATGAAGTTGTTTTGTGAATTGGTTTAATTTGAGCAAAAAACCCTGAAATTGCTTTAAGAGCATGATGTATGGCATGTTTTCAGTATTATGTACAGTCGAACACTGTTGTGTCAGACTTGGATGTGTTGAACTTACGGTTGTCTCAATGTAAAAGCATGGAGACTGCATATTCATCCTGTAGTCTCATCATTTTTGGTTGTGTTAACTTTGGATAACTCAAAGTATTCATGCTAGTCCCTTCAACTTCGAAACATGGTGTTTGACTGTTCTATAATTGCTTCATAAGAAGGAGACACCCATAGGACTCCAGGTTAGAACTGGTACCCATCAAACCATACTTGTTGTATTCATGAGTTGACTAAATGTATGAGGTGGTCAGGCTCAGTGCGTTTTGTAATACGTGTGTCCTCAAACCCAAGGCAAGACTAGACTTTTTCTTCGAAAGAACCTCTTCAGCTGTTATGTGGAATGAAGCAAACTAGACATTGGTTAATTTGATCTAGACTTCCTAGGCTTTTAGTAAAAAAAATGCCTTAAAAAAAATAAATTCCACAGTCATGGCGCATGACTAACCCTAGGCGGGAAGTTGATGATATCAATAACTGGATTGTCTCTTCCAAACTCAATATTTTACTGACCCCCATCATATAGCTGGAATATTGGTGAGTGCATTAATCAAAACACAAAGCAAAATAGAAAATCATGAGAAGCTTTGTTTGCTTTTTAAGAGATATATTTGATCAATAATTACTTGAAAAGTTAATAGCTACCTTCATTTTGAAAGATTTGTTAAGTTGTATCTTTTTGCTTTCTAATATATCAAAGATGGAGTGGTTTGAAAATACCCATCAATTTGAATATATTGATTTTATGTGTGATAGTGGTTTTTGGCTCAGTCAAATCCATAAACTAAAAAAATAAAATTTCGCTTTCCTGTGGATGGGTATAGAACAAAGGTAATAAACCCCTGAAGAACTTTCCTGGAAAATAGAAGGGATACTGTATTCGACGTAATAAGCGCCCTGCTCTAATAAGTGCCCATGGCGATATTTGCGAATATATTGGCTAGTGAACAATCCCAATTAGCACCCCTTCCGATTGATCAATGTTCACAAGACTTATTTATTCGCGTATGATACGCACTCGTGTGTTATATGCAACCTTAATAATGGGCAATTATATTCTGGAAAAATATATCTGTCGTACATGAACACGAAATATATCTTTCAACTGTTTTTATCCACCAAAATAATATTTTAACAAGAGCCCCATATTTCTAATATTACGTCGAATACAGTATACTAAATAAGATAGCTCACTAACACCTCATGGTGGTTAGATACTTACAGATCCTGAGTGTAGCACTGTCTGAGCCTCATGTTTGAGTCCTTGCCAAAGAATGGCTATCACAAATATTCAGACACTCTTATATAAACAAGAATTAATGATATTATTATCACCCTAAATCCTCGTCTATTAACTATATTTGGTTACATGTATTTGCATGTCAGACTCAAAGATCTATTCATCATTTATTAATATAAGCTGCTGAAACAGGTCTTCATGAACTACATAAAGATGAAACATCTTGCGGTGATTATCAGCTCTTTTCGTTGGTACAGCCACCATTATGAAACATCTTGTGATTAGTTTCAGGAATCCAAACATGGTCATATACTGAGGGAAACAAATAAGGGAACAATATTGAGTGAGTGAGTATGGTTTTATGCCTCTTTTAGCAATATTCCAGCAATATTATGGCGGGGACACCAGAAATGGGCTTCACACATTGCACCCATGTCGGGAATCGAACTCGGGTCTGCGTCGTGACGAGCCAATGCTTTAACCACTAGGCTACCCCACAGCCCAAAGGCAACAAAAACAAATATAAGGAAAGAAGCTATTGAAGTAACATGCATACAAAACCAAATGTTGAGATGTGTTTGTGTGCATTGTTTCCAACGCATATTTGGTAGACAAGGCTGGCGACTCAATTTACTGTGTCTAAAACTAAGTGTTCCCTTATTTATTTCCATCAGTATATTTCCATTCTAGGTACTAATCAGAACTGAAGCATTAAATTACATAGAACAACTTGCCCTCTGGCAATTTTCTTAACCACTTGCTTTACAGATCTGCTGACCCCAAATCCTGCAGGAATATTAACACTGACTGAGAAAAGACATCCGCCATTCCAAGAATGTAAAGCATAAAGACTATCTTCTTTTGACCATGTGAAATGGAAATAAATGTGCAGTGAGGGAAGGCGTAATGACTATCAATACGGAAGCCATGCAGGTCTGGTGGCAATGTATCAATAGCATGTCAAAATATCAAAGGTTATATTGATGCCATACTGCACAATTGACAGAATCAATAGACCTAATAAAAATGAAAAAAAACCAAAAAACGATCAAAATGAAACATAAGACTTACAACTACACTAACCCGGACACAAACTCTAAAAACACGAAATACTCTAGAAATTGAGGATACAATTGTTTTAATTGGTACAGACCTTAATTAGATTTTTACTTAGCGATTTGTCTCTGATACAGACCCTGAAGCAAAGATATCCTAAATTTCCTAAATATAATGCTACAATACTTTGGCAAGTCAAGATTTCTTCAGTTTTAGAGTGAGTGAGTGAGTATGGTTTTACGCCACTTTTAGCAATATTCCAACAATATCATGGCGGGGGACAAAAGAAATTGGCTTTACACATTGTACCCATGTGGGGAATCGAATCCGGTTCTTCGGCGTGACAAGCGAATACTTTAACCACTAGGCTACCACCATTGCCCCTTCAGTTTCAGAACTAAACACTGAAGTGATTTCCTGGGCTTCTTTCTGCTATATAAAACATCAACGCAGAGAATAATCAGTCTCAATTATCTGCTGAAAGATTCCATTGGGTGTGAAAGGAAGTTTAACAAAAGAAATGTTAAATATTTTCACTTCAGAGACTAAATGTTAGTCTACCAGTATGTTAGTCTTCCTTGAATAAAACAAATTTTCAAGGAGGCCAAGCATTTCACCACAAACTTTCAAGGAGATCAAGCATTTCACCACAGATTTTCAAGGAGATCAAGCATTTCACCACAAACTTTCAAGGAGACCAAGCATTTCACCACAAACTTTCAAGGAGACCAAGCATTTCACAACAAACTTTCAAGGAGACCAAGCATTTCACAACAAACTTTCAAGGAGACCAAGCATTTCACCACAAATTTTCAAGGAGACCAAGCATTTAACCACAAATTTTCAAGGAGACCAAGCATTTCACAACAAATTTTCAAGGAGATCAAGCATTTCACTACAGATTTTCAAGGAGATCAAGCATTTCACCACAAATTTTCAAGGAGATCAAGCATTTCACCACAAATTTTCAAGGAGACCAAGCATTTCACAACAAACTTTCAAGGAGATCAAGCATTTCACTACAGATTTTCAAGGAGATCAAGCATTTCACCACAAACTTTCCAGGAGATCAAGCATTTCACCACAAATTTTCAAGGAGACCAAGCATTTCACAACAAACTTTCAAGGAGACCAAGCATTTCACCACAAATTTTCAAGGAGACCAAGCATTTCACCATAAATTTTCAAGGAGATCAAGCATTTACACATGTTTTCAAGACCAAAATCACAGAAACTGGGTTCAGTATGTAAAACCTATTTGGCATCAATAGGTCTTAACATGAGGTACAATTTCACGAGAAATAATGAGTGCCAAATAGAGGATTTGGTTGCTTATCAATAAAAATAACAGCCAAACAAAACCTGAAGGTTATGAACAATATGATCCAATACTGATGATTCAGTGAGCTTAAGATCAGATCTAGAGTTATTAATTTCTTACCTCCTCTGCTTTAGACTTTCAAATTTCCTTCCGTCTCCAGTCAAAGACGCATGGTGCCCATGTACACAATTAGATAGTCTTCGGACCTATATTAGCTTTGAAAGGTTTCCGTCTTCATAATACTATCAGTGTGTACTGTTTTCACAACTTGCAGTGCCTTGCAATACGATTTCTGTTATGAAAGAGTACTTGAATCCTTCTCAAAGAAATCAATGACTTATTTCCAAGTCTTGTGAAATTCTCTATCCTTTGAATGAATAAATGACAAGCTTTTGAAATTACAAAATTGAATATTCACACGAAATCCTGTCAAATGAAGATGGCTTCTCACCAAGAAAATTCTTTATGAAGCACAAACTGAATTCTTCTTCAACACTGGAAAACTTTCATGAAATCAACTGAAGCCACAGCACCAAAACATTCACATATTGTCGAAAATGACAACAATTCTACAAATAATCAGTTACCAATGTTTCAAAACCTGAAACAAGTATTGTTAAAAACAAAAGTAACTTTGATACCATAAATTGTAAGTCCAGAAGTAAAATCAATCAAAATTCAGAAGTAAACTCGAATAGAAGATTCTTCAAAATCCTGCAACCGAATTTTCCAAAATCCAGATGGAATTTTTGCAAAATCTTGTTTTTCAAGTCTTCAAAAGTTTGATAAACTCACAAACATAAATCAAACAATGAAGAACACAAGAAAACTTCAAATTCTTCTTCAAAGTGTTCAAAAACCAGAAGAGGAATCTTCAAATCTCGTTGATGAATTCTGTGTCCTGTCCCAATATTCTGTATAATGTTTATCCAACGAGAACCTCACTCTGAATAAACCACTAGCTTCCCTTCACGCATAGGCACAGCCTGCAAAAAATGTGGGTGCTTTAATCTCTTATCGCTGCTGGCACTTGGGCCGAGTAGTTAAAGCACCCCCCTCCCCAATAATTCACCTGTCCCCCTCCATTACTGTGTTTACCTAGAAATATACTATTTACATTCAAACAAATGTTGTATACATCTCCAGACCTCAACTGGTTCAAGTAAATCAATTTCTAACAAAAAGATAAGTCTTTATATACTTCGTTCCTGTTTTTTTATAGTTTGTAATTATCATGTCTATATTAACATTGCCACTAGATATATACAGTTTATGTCCAACCTAAACACAGACAAATCATAAATATATATGTCATTAAACATAGATATGTGTTGTAAGTTTTCTGTTTATTTGTACGTGCTAGCTTTGCGGGTATGCTTTAAATAGAAAGAAAAAACAATTCTTAAATACATGAATTGTTCAACACAAACTAGATCAAATCCAAAATAAACAAAATGTTAAATATCTTTAAGATAAAATTCCATTGACTAACCTATTTTTTTCTTTTCAAGAGATTTCATTTTTATTTAACTTTTAATTTTTTTTACAGGAATGTTCTTCCTGCATGTGACCTTTTTGATCTATAAATTGAATTTTTTTAACTATTTTTGAAGACCAGGTGTGAGTATTGGCTTAGGTTTATGTAACTGTTGAGCCTTACCTACCGTATTCGACGTAATTAGCGCCAAGGGCTCTCTCAAAATTAGAAATAGGGAGCTCTCATCAGAATAAAATTTTGGTGAAAAGAAAACAGTTGAAAGATCATAAATTTCGTGGTTTATGCTGACAGCCTGAAATGATACAAAAGAAAAGTCTGTGTGTATTATACACGACAGATATAGTTTTCCTAAATTTAAATGCCAATAGTTAAGGGTTCATATAACACATGAGTGCATATTATACACGAATAAATAAGTCTTGTGTACATTGATCAATCGAAATGGGTGCTAATTGGGATTGTTCAATAACCAATATATTAGCAAATATCGCCGTGGGCGCTTATTAGAGCGGAGTGCTTATTACTTCGAATACAGTAATTTAGTTTTGAACAATTATGTCAGAGAATTTTTAAAAGGGTGCAATGAAAAAGCAGGAATTTAGAATTCTAATTAAATATTCTGCTAATGGTTATATATAGACCAAATTATTCCCCAAATGTTATACCTTTTATTGAAAAATTAACTTCTACAGATATGCTCCTCAAAACATTACATAATCTTATCCAGCCAATCATATTGAAGAAAATTCAATTTCAAAATGATTCCTTTGAAATTTACACTAATTTAACAAAATTTCATTCCAAATTTCTCACACAGACCAATCACCTTTAAATTTCGTGCAACACATTCTGTAACTACTTGTGATTAATTATCTCGTAACTGAACATCACTGCACTTAATATACTGTATACCAGCATGGTATAATGGTCTTATCAGGCCTACAGCGAAATATACAAACATCAATTGCACCAATGTGCGCAAAGCAAAGATTACGCCTTGCTGTGAGAAATTGGCATCGTATTCGTTTATTATGTAATAGCTGCCAAGCAGATAATGATGCTAATCAAATGAAATTTACATGAAATTATGAACAGAAAACTGTCTGGAAGCAAGTATTCTAAGTGTTTATGAAGTCTTGGCTTGTCGATTTCTAAATGCTTTGGTGAATTTTAAAGTCATGCTTTGAACTTTGATCATACCAGCTGTCAAACATATTTTCATCATAATGTATAGCAACATAAATTGCCTTCAAGGATTTTTTTCTTTGAAGGTACAGAAGCCATCATTAGATGATTCACTCAATTCTTGCGTACATTAATATCTCTGAATTACTATCTTCTTGACAGTTATTGCTGAATTCTTTTAATGATTCAGGAAATTGCTCATTGTTTTTCTTACTGTCTTAATGATGCATGACAATACTCATGATAAACGTTCTATTCATGAAATCTTTTCTTTACTCTTTCTCGTTTCAAAGTTTGAAGTTTTAACAGTTCATAGAAGTATTATCAAAAGTGAGTGAGTGGGTGTTTTGGGTGGTTGAGTGGTTGAGTGAGTGAGTGAGTGAGTGAGTGAGTGAGTGAGTGAGTGAGTGAGTGAGTGAGTTTGGTTTAACGCCACTTTTAATAGTATTCCAGTTATATCGCGGTGTGTCAGCTTAATGTGGAAGGAAAGCCCGAAGTGATGCAGGTCTTAGACGTTTACCACTTCGGTGAAACCCACGAGCACGGGTATGGTGCTGACAAACCTAGAAACATTATCGGGCGATACGGGATTCGAACCAACAATCACAGGTTTCTGGCTTGCCCAAGGGACGCAACTCTACACAGCGAATTGCCACGCCTATTTTCAAAAGACATTTGACACATTTATTGAGGAAAATCAAATGAATTAGGCCTTCTATGTTGTCTTCTATTACGAGTCTTCGTACATACATTTCACCCCTGAAGATCCGAATAGGTCTTCAGCAGACTATGTTTGTCGTAATAGGTGACTAACAGGATCAGGTGGTCAGGCTAGTGACTTGGTTGAGGTATGTCATCGTATCCCAATTGCATGGATCGATGCTCATGATATCAATCACTGGATTGTCTGGTCTAGACTCGATTATTTACTGACCACCATCATATAGCTGGAATATTGCTGAGTGCGGCATTAAACAACAAACATACATTTCACTACATTGTGATATAAATAATGTATATTGTACATTTGTGAATATTGTTTGTTCAGGCTGTATGTATAGTGTAGAAGTCTACTTATAGCAACACAACAATCATAAATTCATTTTATCAAAACCTTGAACAAAAAAACTTTAGTTACGTTATCTAAAATGAAATCCAATTTTTACCTACAAATGGTTTCATATACCATACGAACAAAATAACAGAAAAAAATAAAGAAAATTAATCCTTTACAAAACTGTGACAAATCAACAGTGGCTCTAAACCTACTGGGAACAGCACACACAAACATCTGTCAAATTGTTAACTCTTAGCTTCAGGTACAAAAGATCGTCTTACCCCACAAATAAATCCATCTCGAGATGAGGCTACAAAAGAAGGCATATTCTTTCCCCATACTCACTATTCCAGTGCTTCTTGCCCGGTATGGATACGGCAGGGGTCTAGGTGCAACTATGAATCGCCCGACATCTTTTGTTTGTCGGAGGCTTCTGTGAAGAGAGCTTGCCAACCAACTGGGCAAACATCATGTTACAAATCAAATATGTCCTTTTGTGACATCAACAAGCTTTTTTGTACACTTACTGTTATTTTGAGTGGGGAACGAGTCTGAGGATTACGGAGGTCCACTTCGACAGCGGCAGCCGTGAACTGTGAGCTTGTCAATTGCGACCCCCATACTGTAACATTTAAGTGTGACATTTGAAATGAACATCCTTTTGTGATTGCAAATAATGGATTTGCTATTAGGTGTTTTATAAAAAGGATACAAAGATTGAATTTCATGTTAAATTGTACCAGTGGTAGAATTTAAATGTCAGTAGAAACTTCATTATTCTGTATGAAAGGTTTCTGGGGAAATTTGATATAGGACAAATTTTAGTGTCAAAGAATCTGAAACAGTCTGAACTTTGGCATGATTACATAAAAAAAAGTTTGTTTTTTTGCAGCTTGAATAAAACTAGTTATGTGACTGCAAAGATCATTTGAAATCATGCCTCCTTGACAATTTCACCCTAATCTTATATCAAAGATAACATTCATTCCTTACAAAACGTGTTTACTTATATATATATGCCAGGATACTGCTTCCTAACAACTATCAATACATAATAAGACTTTTTGACATGAATACCCTATTATTTGCACATCTGTACAAATCACATTGTTGATCAGCTGATAAACACGACATATGGGTGGTTGTATATTACAGTGGTTAGATTACACCACTGACAACCAGGATTGCTCGTTCATTTCACCAAGGAATGTCACAAGGACCTCTACTGATGGTTTTGTCGTTATGTAAAGTGAGAGACAGCAGCTGCAATTAACGTAAACAATGAAAGGTGAAGGTCACATGCTAATTGATGTCTTATCACTGATACACCTTCCAGAATGAATGATAGGACAACATAATTACGACAAGATTTCACCGACTTGCAGATTACGATATTTCTACATAATCACATATATATTTACTCACACATGGTGAGGTGAGGTGAAATGGGGTTTAAAGGCTGTCGCATTCGATATTATTGCACTGTTATGGTGACGTGTGTATGTATGTGTGTGTGTGTCTTTCTGTCTGTCTGCATTTTCCCGAGGCAAGGGAGTTAGTTAACTGACTAAAAATGTCCAGTTTCCATCCTAGCCGAACTAGGCTATGCATAGCCCAATCAAAATCGCATAACGATATCGACAACAGGTTTGTAAACTGCCATGCAGATTTCGGTTGATTGCAGGGTTTGCAAAGCATGTGTACTGTCAACTGGGCGTGAAATATTTCCCAAATCTTTTCACGTTTGTAATCAAGGTGCTCATGTGATTTGATGCCCTTCGGGAAGTAAGACCTGTTTTATTACAATATAGATCTTGATTATCGACCAGATTGTCTTCACTCGGCGATGGCATGTTATTTGAAGCAAATCCATATGATATAAGGTGGAATCTGATTGGTCAACAGGAGGGACATCAATGGACATAACTCATAATAGCCACTGGTGGCGTTACCATCGAATCCAGAAATTCCAACATAAGTTCGGCAAGGGTGGAACTGGACTTTTAGAGTCAGTTAATTCCATTGCCTCGGGAAGATGGTCTGTCTGTGTAAGTCAGTGTGTAAGTGAGTGTGTGACTACTCATCCAGGCTTATGATGATTTTATAGTGCCTAAGTCCACTGAGATACCATGCTGCAGTTTAACACGGATGCCCAACTCAGACACAGCAAACTGACTCTGAGCCGGCCAGTCCTTGATTTATCCCTTAATGTCAAGCGCCAGGCAGGAAAACAACAAGTACCATCTTTTAATGTATTTTAGTATGACATGGCTGGGGATAGAACCACTGACCTTTTGCTCCATGAGCAGCCGCTCAGGCGCCCACCACAAGAGCACAGGGCATTCCCATACATTTACAAAAAGGATTTGAGTTGTATGGAATATTACCTTCATTGATATATGATTGACTTGATGGGGTTATTATCAGTGACTACTGAGGAAGATATTAGATGATTATGATTACTGCAAGACTAGGTAACAGATGACCGCCTCCGTGGTCTAGTGGTAGAGCGAGTGGAAGGTCCGGGGTTCAATCCCCGGCCGCGTCATACCAAAAGACTTTAAAAGATGATACTTGATGTTACCCTGTCTGGCGCTTGGCATTAAGGGGCTTAAACAAGGACTGGTTGGCTTGGAGTCAGTATACTGCGTCTGAGTGGGGTTTTTATGTTAAACTGCGGCATGGTATCTCAGTGAGCTAGCACTATAATTCGGGATGAGTCAGGACTAGTACACACACACACACACGCACGCACACACACGTACATGCACGTACATGCACGTCACTATATAAGTGAGATAATCTTGGATGCGACGTTAAAACCCATTTCACCTCACCTCACCTAGGTAACAGATAAAGGCGCTGAGAACATTGCATGGCTTTGTTTGTTCTTTCACTACACAGGCATCAATACTCCAGCTACATCCCTACAGCCAGTAAGTAATCAAGTCTGGACCACACAAACCAGTGATTGATAGCAAGTGTCTTCTTCAAGGGCTATATGGACTCTTTAAGTTTTTTTATGGTTTTAAGCCGCTTTTAGCAATATTCCAGCAATATCACGGCGGGGGACACCAGAAATAAGCTTCACACATTGTACCCATGAGGGGAATCGAACCCGGGTCTTAGGCGTGACGAGCGAACTCTTTAACCACTAGGCTACCCCACCGCCCCATGGACTCTTTAAATGCTTGATGCGTGTGCTGAAAGCAAGGATGTCCACTTTGCCGGCAGAGAGGGATGCTAACTGACATATCACATGGGCCAGGAACACGTTGTGCTTTAGGTGATAATGCAAAACCATGAAAACCCTCTTGTCCAAATCAAATCATCTGATCTTGGTGCACTGTGCCTGCTGGGGCATATGAAAAATAATGACCCACCAAAATGGTAACACTGTTATACATATGGCAACACTACTATAAATACAGAAACATAGTAACACTGTTATAAACATAGCAACACATGGTAACACCACTATGGACAAAACAACACATGGTAACAGTTATAAACACATTAACACATGTTAACACCACTATGGACCTAGCAACACTTGGTAACAGTTATAAACACATTAACACATGTTAACACCACTATGGACCTAGCAACACTTGATAACAGTTATAAACACATTAACACATGTTAACACCACTATGGACCTAGCAACACTTGGTAACAGTTATCAGAGCTCTAGTTAAGCTGCATATCTGCGTAAAATACGCATCAGATATTCAGAAATATGCAGTAATATAAAATCAAAACGTATCAAATACGCAACGAATATTACAGATACGCTACAAAAATAAAACTTGTGCATATCATTAAATATTGTGAAGTAACCCTGCGTATTTGATTAGCAAATCAGCAGCCTTATTTTGAAATTATAAATGGGCATTCCGTCAACCTTGCCAAACTAGATGATGACAGTTACATCATGATCATGATCACACTTTCTTGTGGAAGTATCGTGGTATTTTTGAGTCCTATAAAGCTCTCGAACCCACACGACACCAGTTTGGAGGGACTAGATGAATAGTGTTTTTAAATATTTAACTTAAATACCCACATGTGTAAAAACTAGTGGGTAACAGAAATTTGAATACCCAGGTAGAATTACTGATACCCAATGATTTGCAAGGGTAAAATACCCACAACACCAAAAGCTTATCTGGAGCTTTCAGTTATAAACACATTAACACATGGTAACACTTGCATAAACAGAGTAACACTGTTTTGGACATGGTAACTCTCAGTGTCAGTGATATAAGCATAATATCAAACACTATGAACTGTACTTTTAGAATGATAAATGTATTGAAATCAGCATCACTAGATGAGCATATGATCAGTGCATTGGCTTGTCCTTATTGAGCAATTTATGAGCAAATTTTGTTGATAACCTAATCACTTGACAGCTGAACTCCAGCTGACTGTCAAGTGTTGGGACATAGTTTACTCTACTTGTTCAGTCCGGCACAGCAAATTATCTACGACACAAAATCAATGAAATAAACATTGACAAGGTGTGAAAATCGATGATGGACAGAGGACACTGTCAATAGGGTTGACACACATGGGAATCCCCTTGAGAAATTGGGAGGATCAAGGCTGGGCTTCAGTGTCTATGGACATTCTGGAACAACCGTTACATGGCATGTCCTCCTATTATGGTCACTGAGGAGAAGTCTTAAAATGTTTTAGCTAGTTTACAGGAAGTTTTACCTAACCGTTTTAGTGAGGCGAGGTGAGATGGGGTGAGGTGAGGTGAGGTGGGATGGGGTGAGGTGAGATGGGGTGAGGTGAGGTGAGGTGAGAATTTGTAGACATAAGCAGCCATAGTACAAGATCTGGCAATAATAAATGAAATAAGCATAAGATAAAATTTAACTCATAAAAATTGCATTTTGAGCCGAGATAATAATTTATGATTTTGGTAAGTATGTTTCTGAATAGTTTTTGATGTCATTTTTTAAATATTACAGCCTGGGCCATCAAGAATAGACTGTTATTAAAGTCAATGTTTCTTTCAAGCTGATAGAAACTGATAGAAGAATTCTTACCCCTCTACCAGCTTGTTCCATATCCCAACCCCATCCTCTCTACAATGCAAGCTTTTGTCCCCACCCTGAACAAATACCCCACCCTCCAACCACTTGAGTTCTTCTTTATTTCTCTGTCCATACATCCACCCCAAGAACTCTCTAGTTCTTGTTCCTTCCTGACACATTTCCCCCCCCCCCCCCCCGATCCCTTCCTGGACCCTTATCCCCTCAACTTATAAAACTTGTTCCCGTCCAAAACTTCTTATTTATCACCCCATTGACAGTTTAAGTTTTGCTCTCAACCCAAATTTCCAACCAACTCTTTCTAGAACCCCACATGTGGCTGAAATAAAACAACCAGGCTGCCATCAGGATCTACAGACTATAGAAGCTACATGCCCTTACTAAACTCCTCAGAACTTCAGTTAAAAAACTGCAGCTTATCGTAACAAAAATTATTTTCAGGCTGTAAGGACCCATACAAGTTTGAAACAATAGGCCCCAGGCGAGGTCTACTTGCCACAGGTCAACAGGCAGGAGCTCATTTCGAACACAGCTCCCCACTGCCTCACATTATTATTCTTCCCCCGAAATTCCACCCACCCCTCTTAAAACTCTACCTCATCCCAAACTTAAATACCCACCCCTCATCCACCCAAGTTCTTCCTCACTCCTCAAACCTCCATCCCAACTTAGATCTCCGAAATATACCTATTTATAAGGTTTAATAACAAAAACTTTTATTATGACAATATAAAGAAACCCTCATTGGATCAAATCTGTTTACTTCCTTGAAATGAAAAGAGGCTGATAATGGAATTGGGCATGTTTTATAAAGTATATGCTCTAGGGAATTATGAGAGACTATCCAATATTTAGCCACATTTGTTAGCCATATTTGTTTAACGCCACACTCAGCAATATTCCAGCTAAATGACGGCAGTCTGTAAAAATAATCAAGTCTGGACCAGACAATCCAGTGATTGACATCATGAGCATCCATCCATGCAATTGGGATACGATGACATGCATCAACCAAGTCAGCGAGCCTGACCACCCGATCCCATTAGTCACCTCTTACTGGATAAGTTATTGGGGTCTGACATTACCATGTGATATAGGGTCATGTCTCGGACTGTCAGACCCCAACATGGCTCTCAGCTAACCCCACCCCCTTCTTGAACCCTTCCCCCCCCCCCCCAAGCCCAAGTAGTTGTTACCTTGTTTTTGACCCCCACCCCCTCCAAACACCAGCTCAATTAAGGAGGAATTTCATTATCACCTGCTCCACACACTCCAGCCTGCATTCTTTACCCCACTGAACTCTCCAGGTTTTCATTAGAACAACTGTTAACATTCTAGCGTCCAAATGAGGAAATGGATTCTTCAGATTTCCGGCAATAAACCAGTGAATTTACTGTTAACCTCTTCATTACACAGTTGGCTAGGTGTAATGGGTTTAACCCTGTGTAGACTTCAGATCTTCCAGAGCATGGAACAAGTGTAATGGCAGCCATTCAGGTTTGGGCTAATTTACACAAATAGCTTATTGAGAATTCTCTAGCAAGCTCTGCCTTCAAATAGAAGGCTTTGAGGGTCTCTAGATAAGGATTTCCCTTGTGCTTGCCAGCTTGGGGAAGTGACCTCTGTTCATACTTTGGAGACCTTGGAGATTTGGGGTAGACTTTGACAAAGGTTTTAAGAATGACTCTCAGGTCCCGAGGTCCTTATCCACAAAGGGGTGGTGAGGTGAAGTAAAATGGGGTTTAAAATTGCATCCAAGATTATTGCACTTATATAAAGACGTGGGTATCCCAGACACAGCATACTGACTCCGAGTCGACCCGTCCTTGTTTTAGCCCCTTCATGCCGTGTGCCAGGCACGGTAACAATAAGTACCATTTCTTAACGTCTTTTGGTATTATACTTCTGGGGATTGAACCCCAACATTCCGCACTCTGGGCAGATGCCTCTACCTCTAGACCAAGGAGGCGGGATCCACAAAGGGTTCCTAGCACTGTGACTATTGTAATTCCACACTATCGATAGCATAGACTTGTGAAAGTTGTAGTATACAGTGGGATAGAGCCCAGATATGTTTGCATGTTCTCGTACCCAAAAGGGATGCAGGCGGCTCACTTGTCAGAGAAGCTGCACTTCCCTGAGCAGAGTTGCATCCCTTAGGTGTGCCAGTAACCTATGATCATGAGTTTGAATTCCAGATTCGTTCTGAATATGTTTCTAGGTTCGTCAGCACCATACCAGTGCTCCTGGGTTTCACCAAAGTGGTAAATGTCTGAGACCTGCATCATTTTGGGCTTTCTGCCCACATCAAGCTGACTGAGTGTGACATACCATATTCGACATAAAAAGCGCCCAGGGCGCTCTCAAAATTAGAAAGAGGGGGCTCTGATTAGAATATTATTTTGGTGAAAAAAACAGAGTTGAAAGATAAATTTCGTTGTTTATGCTGACAGCCTGAAATGTTGATGTATGACAGAGATATTTTTCCAGAATTCAATTGCCCATAAATGAGGGTGCATATAACACACAAGTGCGTATTATACGCGCATAAATAAGTCTTGTGTACATTGATCAATCGGGAAGGGGTGCCAATTGGGATTGTTCACTAGCCAATATATCAGCAAATATTGCGGCGGGCGCTTATTAGAGTGGGGCACTTATTACGTCGAATATGGTAACTGGAATACTGTTAAAAGTAGCATAAAACACAACTCACCCACTCTTGTACCCCAAAAATCCTACATGAATGCTCACACTTCTACTTGCAATACATCTGGTTGCCTATTCAGCCATAATACAACTGTGACAATGTTGACATAAAACCAGATTCATTGGTATCTGGATTTAGTCTCAGTCCTGTTCTGGAATATATGCCAGTCAGAGACAAGAGTGCTTGAATTAAATCTAATTGGATGGTCCTAAGATTGGCAAAGATTTTTAAAAAGAGGTTAAGGACTGGAGTGATATGAAAGATTTGGGTCGACCATAATTGTTTTTGAGTAGTATATATAAATGAAGCCTGTTTTCAGTTGTTTTAGAAAATAAATACACTGACCATTGGCAACAAAACATGTGGGCAAACTGTTTCACAATTTGGAATGCGTAAATAAAGCAACAAAACCCTTTCCATATCCAATAGAAATCTCTGCACAAAGCAGAGTCGATTGTACAATTCCAACTATATCATGAGCATGTGTTTATGAATCACTATCAAATGGGGATGATACCAGGTGTTCGCGAAAAGGTGAGCATATCCTGCCCCACCGGTGGCACCTGTCACAAGCAATCTGATTTACAGCTGTTTCGAGGACTCATACAAGATGATAGCTTCTAAAATTCTTAGACTAACATCTAGTCTCTGAAATGAACATATCGTACAGGAAAAAAAAAGTTGTTAAATTATCGTAATAAAAATTTAATAAAAAGGAGCCCAGAGACTCTCCTCATTATCCTGATACTGCAGAAATCGAGACTTGCCAAACATTATAGACTTGCATGGGCTAATTTTGATATATTTGTATTAGGGTCTGTAAGACTAAAAACTACTCTACAGTCCTCAATCTGAAGCCAGATCAACACACTGGCTAATGTTCTCCTTGACTTTATCTGCAAATATTTGTGTGTTTTCACCACGATGCTGCTGAAACTAGTGTCACACCATGAAGAACAGACACTACCAACATCAAACACGATGTCCTGCCAAGGGGATTTACTAAGTACTGTGCAGGCTAATTGACAGTTCAGTTACTTTGAGTCAAGACCATGTTTCTAACATTGGACTAATTACAGCATCTAAAACTACACAGAAAATGGGCACCAGACAGTGGAATATGAAACCCTTTAAAACTTGTTTGTTTTTCATTAATTAGGGGTGTTTGGATGTTGTAAATAAAAGCGACAAAACCCTTTCATAAGATTGTACGATTGTATGATTCCGACTACATCATGAGCATGAGTTTATGAATCACTATCAAATAGTGATGATACCAGAGTCCACTTGCACAAAGCGATGTAGGCGCTAAGATGATCTTAACTCCCATACTTTAACAAAGGCTTACAATAGTCTTAGCGCTAAGATCGTTTTGTGCAAGTGGGCCCAGGTGTTTGCAAAATGGTGAGCGTACCCTGCCTCACCGATGGCACCTGTCACAAACACATGCAAAGGCAAGTCAATGGTTCACCTGAAAAAAAAGACAGGAACATGTGAGACAAGCCAAAATAGGGAATTGTAAACAGCTAATAAAATAAAAGGCCTAAAGATAATATAAACACTGATACAGGCTGGTTTATGGGGGAGCACCTATACAGCAACATAAAGCAAGGGGCAACGACTGCGTGTTCAAAGGGTCATGGCTTACTTTCTCCTAAACAGGGGAACACATGAAAATTTTGGATATCCATAGTTAGTGCATACATTAATATATTTCCAACACAGGCAAAATGAATTACCAAATTGTGATATGACAGTGACAGCATTTGTGTTTGGCCTTCAATGAGAACTAATAATAACTGCTTTGATTTGGAAATTTATTCATTTGTCCAACAGATAATAATCTTTATGGTTTAGAATAGCCTTGCTCCAAGGCTGTACTGAAAGAAAAGTCCATGGATGTGTAGTAATTCTACCCTCCTAATAGTCAAGTCTAGATATGAGGACAGTTAGGACTCCCGTCTCTTATAGGGACAACTTGTTCTAATAACTTACATAATCTAGAACTTATGATTTCAACAAATAATCATTGCCTTAGAGACTTGTGCAAGTCTAGTTTTAGAAATCCAAGTCCTCCTGGAATGAGGAGGGCACTACAATACCCAGGACGTCTCAGCTGTGGATTCAGACAATAAAACAACTCACAAGTCAAAGCAATTCAACAACTGATAAAATCTCCCATAAAACCCGATTTCAAAAGACCACAACCATGACCCAGAGTCCATCCTTGACCAATTTGCCCAGGGATCAACAAAGTCTGTCCACATAGCTGAGCCAGGTAACATCAAACATGGCCATAAAGCCACAGGTGGACACTGTCCACTGACAGAGGTTACGTCACATTGGCTAACTGGACTGTCCGAGCACCAGATGGACACACACATGCCTACTTAGAAACATTGTACCGTGGAGGTGTAAATATGGCCGGGCAATGTCAGGGTGTAATCCCAGTGTGAGGAGTGTCAGGGCTGTGTCATGGGGGATGGTTTAAGAGCAGGAAGACCTGTGGGGATGACTTAGTGCTTCTGGAGCTCGTTGGATGTCAAAAGATGCAGGGTTTAGTTGGTGATGAAAATCACGATAACCATGTTATGGCTGGAGGGAGGAGAAACTATGTGATGTATGGGGACACATATATGCATGCATGGACTTATGGACATAAGGATATACAGTAAACTATGGTCATAATGAGGTGAGGTGAAATTGGGTTTAACGTCGCGTCCAAGATTATTGCACTTATATAGCGACGTGCAAGGAAGTGTGTGTGTGTTTGTGTGGCTGCTTGTACTAGTCCGGACTGATGCCGATTTATAGTGCAAGCTCACTGAGATACCATGCCGCAGTTTAACATGAATACCCCACTCAGACACAGTATACTGACTCCGAGCCCCTTAATGTCGAGCGCCAGACAGGGTAACAACAAGTACCATCTTTTAACGTCTTTTGGTATGACGTGTGTGGGGATCGAACCCCGGATCTTCCGCTCTCCGGGCGGACACTCTACCACTAGACCACGGAGGCGGTCTGGTCATAATGAACTCAAAGGGACCACTAATATTAGTTCTTTATAGCATATGTACAGCATATATACAGTAAATGGCTTGGACCAAAACATAAGTTTGTTATATCTGTTGGTTCATTATAAGTGTGTTCGCTATAAACATAGTTTAATGTATCGACAAAAGGGTAAAAACAGTTACATTGTAGTGTCGAACTTTGATGTGTTGACCTTACGTGTTTGTCTTGAAGGAAAAGCTTGGTCCCTGCATGTTCCTTCGATATTCATCTTTTTCATTTGTGTTGAACCTCAGATAAATTGAAGCATAGGTCCCCACAACTTTGGTGCGGTTAAATGGGGTTTAACACTGCATCCAAGACTATTGCACTTATATAGCGACGTGCATGCGTGTGTGTGTGGCTGCTTCTACTTATCTGGACTGATGCCAATTTAAAAGTGCTAGCTCACTGAGATACCATGCCGCAGTTTAACATGAATACCCCACTCAGACACAGTATACTGACTCCGAGCTGACCAGTCCTTGTTTTAGCCCCTTAATGCCGAGCACCAGACAGGGTAACATCAAGTACTATCTATTAACATCTTTTGATAAGACGCACCAGGGATCAAACCCCAGACCTTCTGCTCTCGGCGGACGTTCTACCACTAGCCCAAGGAGGCGATCTCCTTCAACTTCGACACAATGCATTCCAGCTATATGACAGCGGTCTGTAAATAATCGAGTCTAGACCAGACAATCCAGTGATTAATATCAAGAGCATCGATCCACGCATTGTGATCGAAGACAAATTTATGTGTCATCATTGGTGGGAACATGTATGTGAAGTTTCACCTTTCAATCTGGTGAGCTTTAAATTGGAGAATTAAAATTTCAAAACCACACTTGATCAGTTACGAGTTGACAGATAGCCCAACAAATACCTGTCTACTTTGTGTACAGAATTGATCAAGAAAAATGAACCCAAACAAAAAATTGAAATCGAAATCTACAAAAAAAGCCCAAAGATAAACACCAGAATAATCTGCAATGTATTGTTATTAGAAAATCTATCACAGCAAGACACCCTACCACTCACAATCTCCAACATATTACCAGTCATGTACATATCATTGGCTACACGTCAATCACTTGTCAAACATAAGCTGCAATGAACAATAGACTTAATCTCACATTATTCATAATAGTAGCTAATAACACGTACACAAAGAAAGTGTAGGAGGAAATGATTTGACATGGATTACCAGACATTTCCTTGATGTGATATCCACACAATGGCAATACATCAACCAGATTTGATACGGACCGGTGTACATTTCACGGGAAATTGACATCGAACACTTAGGATTAACGAAACAGGTGCTATGTTGAAGGCATACCCATAGGAAGTGGTGATTTCACGTTCCTTGTAGGAGTGAGTGTGAGTGAGTGAGTTGGGTTTAACACCGCTTTTAACAGTATTCCAGTCATATCGTGGTGTGTCAGCTTAATGAGGGAGGAAAGCCCGAAGTGATGCAGGCCTCAGATGTTTACCACTTCGGTGAAACCCACGAGCACGGGTATGGTGCTGACAAACCTAGAAACATAATTGGGGCGAACCGGGATTCGAACCCGCAATCATAGGTTTCTGGTGTGCCCAAGACTGGGCCACCCGTGCCCCCGTTCCTTGTAGGAATGTTTGAAATACTTTCAACATAAACTATATACATTACCATCTTAAAATGCAATGTTTAAAAAGATTTTCCTCAAAAGATAATTTCATTCTGGTCGTAAAAGAATTACTTTATTGGATTACATCCCTGACTACTACAGATGAAGACACTGTGCAGAGTTGCGTCCCTTGGGCACGCTAGGAAGCTATGACTGTAGTTTCGTATCCCGGTTCATTCGATAAGGTTCTAGATTTGTCAGCACCAAACCCGTTCTTGTAGGTTTTGCCAAAGTGATAAACATCTAAAACCTGCATCACTTTGGGCATTCCTCCCACATCAAGCTGACATGCTGTGAAATCACTGGAATATTGTTATAAGCAGTGTTGAACTAAACTTACTCACTCACAGGTGAAGAAACCTGCTGTATTCCATTATTTCTTTACTCTATGAGATACACCATATGCATAACCCATTCATGTTTCATCAGAATCACATCAAAGGACACATACTGTTCGTGGGGTGGCTGAAAAGTTCTGATGGACATGCCATGAATTATAAACTACAGGATTATGAAAGAATCTGGAGGTCCTTAACTTCTTTTGAGTAGTATAGTTCCAATATGGCTTTTGCCAGTGTTGGCCAAGGCTCTATCGGACGGACATGAGCTGATTGGTTGGAGGCACAGTAATTTACTAAACACAGTGGCATCCCTTAGCAGTACCAGGATCCAGTCTTGGAATCAAATCCCAGATCCACCGTGATACCATTCTTTGGTCTGTTCGCTGCATACCTGTACCCCTAGACCAACTTGCACAAAGCGATCTTAGTGCTAAGATGATCCTAACTCCCATACTTTAACATAGGCTTACGATAGTCTTAGCGCTAAGATCGCTTTGTGCAAGTGGGCCCAGGTTTCACCAAAGTGGTGCTCATCCATTACCTGCATCTTGTTCATATTTCCTCCCACATTAGTGAGTGAGTGAGTTGGTTTAACGCTGCTGTTAACATTATTCCAGTTACATCACGGCGTGTCAGCTTAATGTGGAGGAAAGCCCGAAGTGATGCAGGTCTTAGACGTTTACAACTTCGGTGAAACCCACGAGCACAGGTGTGGAGCTGACAAACCTAGAAACATAATCGAGGCGAACCGGAATTCGAACCGACAATCATGAATTTCTGGCGTGCCAAAGCGATGCAACTCTGCACAGCGAATCGCAGCGCCTTAGACGACTGGGCACCTGTGCCCCCTCCTCCCACGTTAAGATGACACGCCAGTATGACTGAATACTGTGCTATCTACAGCTATAAACCCAGCTCACACACACATTTCAACTCAGCTGGCCTCACGGACAGGAAGATAGCTTTGTTATTGTATGTAAGTGTACATGGCGGGCAAATTGGGAAAAAATATTACCTTTACAATATTGGGATATATTTTCATATGTGTTCTTTTCGCGGGCATTTGAACATCGCAATCAATGCAAAAATTAATGACTAAGCTTTAAAGCCTCTTCTTCCTTAGTAGTCCTGTTATCAGAGAGAAGTCTGTTTGTTTTGTTTGTTTGTTCTTTAAGGCTGCACTCAGCAATATTCCAGCACACCATATTATACACTTATACACTTTCACCTCACACAGAACTTTATTCACTCAAGGCTATAATTTGTTTGTTTGTTTGCTGTTTAACGCCGCACTCGGCAGTATTCCAGCAATATGACGGCGGTCTGTAAATAATCAAGTCTGGTCCAGACAATCTAGTGATTGACATCATGAGTATCTACGCACTGGGGATACGATGACATGCATCAACCAATGAGAGAATCTGACCACCCGGTGCCATTATCACCTCTCACGACAAGCATAGGTTCCTGAAGACCAATTCTACACCGGATCTTCACTGGTGATTGCTTCTTAAAAATAATGGATAATAAATGAAAAAAATACAATGAACAGTGTTTTTAATGATGGAGATAATTCAAATCAAGTTGCTTTTTTTGTTTTTATTCATCTGTCCCAATATTGCATCATTCTCTTAATCCTGGAAACGAACATTGCCAAAACTGAAAACCATCTTCTTAACTCATTCTTTCACAAAGGTCTACATTGTGTAAAGTTGAACAGATTGTATAAAATAAAAAAGGATAATTGTGCTTTCAGCTCCTAGGAACAATAGCTGACTGTCAGCTGTCAAATTACTGACAGAGCCAGAGGCCATATTCAGTCATCTAGGATGAATGAAATTCAGGACAGATGCAAATACAGATTTTGGATTAAAAATGATCCAATTTCCTCGATATTAACCCTCACCCCAATTGATAATAGCCCCAGGTTTTAGATATTTAAAAATTAAATGATCACAAGGTTATCATTTTGACTTGTGATGGATGATACAAAGGCCTATGAATTAAAAAGGTCAACATGAGAGTCTTGATTATCTGCTGAGACACATTGCATTGGGCGTAAAAGGCAACAGAGAGATGAAAATATATAAATGGATCGCTGAAAATCAGCAATGACCCCAGATGGTCATGTGGATGGTGAGCAGGTCCTGCTCGACCAGTAACACCTGCCACTCAAACAATTTGCCTAAAAAATTGTATTTCTTTGTTGCAGGACAAAAGTTAATTAAGTAAAGCGATAGTTGAGAGAGTTTGAAAAAAATTGAAGATCTTACGAAAATGACACGACAACAAAAGCGTCCCACTCCCACTGATTATCTTTATGAAATAATTTAGACCCGCGAAGATCCTGGGTAGAACAGGTCTTCAGCAACCCATTTTTGTCGTAAGAGGCGACTAAGGGGATCGGTTTGTCAGGCTCGCTGACTTTGTTTGATGCATGTCATTGTATCCCAATTGCGTGGATTGATGCTCATGATGTCAATCACTGGATTGTCTGGTCCACAAACAAACACTGAAAGCAACCTGATGGGTATCAATTGTATGATGAATACCTGAGACCATAAAATAGAAAAATCTATTTTATGGTCTCTAATGAATACCTGTCAATGATGAATGTTAAGTATAAATTGATCTGCAAGAAATTCATAATTTACCTCCAATCCTGCAATATTTGTATGTTTTGTTTGTGTAATTGTTGTTTAATGTCACACTTGGTATTCCAGCTGCATGGTGGCGGTCTGTATATGATCCACTCTGGACCAGACACACCATCCATGTATGATGACACACAATCAACCAAAACACAGAGTCTGACCACTCAATCTATTTTGACCAGCATTTGTTTTGGGGGATCTATTACAACCAAAATCAATAAAAAGTTCATTTACAAGACACTAAATTCTATCTAGTTAAGCTCAAGGTGCGTCACTGTTATTATGATCCAAGTCAATGGAACAGTACAGTCGATATTCATTCTCAGCTTCCTGGGGAGTATACACACTGAGATCTGAAATAGTGAGTGAGTTAGTATGGTTTTACGTTGCTTTAAGCAATATTCCAGCAATACCACGGCGGGGGACAAAAGTAATGGGCTTTACACGTGGACCCATGTTGGGAATCGAACCCAGGTCTTTGGCGTGACAAGCGAACGTTTTAACCACTGGGCTACCCCACCGCCCCAGATCTGAAATAAGGCATATGGCCAAGGTAGGGTAACGTCAAACCAGTATATTTTAAGGATGCCCAGCTGCAACTCAATTTTTCAAATAATTAAAACAACACAATGTTCCACGCCAAATCTTTACAGAAAATACCCGGCATCTGAAGAATGCACCATGCAATGTTCGTCAGATTGACATCTCACACCACGACTATTGTAAGAACTGCAAAAGAGCTGCAAGTGTTTTACAATCAGCATATCAGTGTATACATACATGAGATAGACATCCTGGCGATGTACATATCACATTGCAGGTACATGAGCCCAGAAAGGCTTCCATAAACTCCACCAGGGCAAGGACAGGCAACAACAATATTTGGTCAAGATGTGCCAAAGGAAACTGACACACACAATGTTAGTTCAGCAGTAACTGTAACCTGCAGAGAGAAACTAATTCTTTGCCAGACATATGGTACCAAACGTCAATGGAGATCACCCCCTGGGGATGGGGCACAGGTGAATCAATGCAGGGCTGGTTCTGGAGGGGTGAGGGTTAGGTGCTGTGGGTGAAGCTAGTGTTGGACAGTGGATTAGGCTCTTGGGTGGGGTATACATGAATGAAATTCAAGGAGGGCTGGTTCTGGAAGGGTGAGGGTTAAGTGTTGTGGGTGAAGGTAGTGTTGGACAGTGGATTAGGCCCTGGGGTGGGGTACAGAATCCGTGGAAGGTAGGTTCTAGAGGATGGGTGTCAAGGTAGTGTTGGACAATGGCTCAGTCCCTGGGGTGCAGATGAGCCAATGTAGATCTGAGACACAGGGTCTATGTCTGAAGGAACACCAGCAATGGGTGTTGAGTGAGCAAGGTTCAACACCAATTTCAATGGCATTTTCATCACATCAGCCTTTCGGCATATTATGGGAGGAACACTCAAAGTGATGCAGGTCATCGACATTTACCAGTGAAATCCATGAGCATGGGTAAGGTGCTGACAAACCAAGGATCATAATCAGGGCAATCCGGGATTCGAACCCATGACCAGCACAGAGCCCTGTGAAGGATAGTAAATATGATCAAGCATTGATGGGACAAGCATTCACTGAATCATGCATGTGAACCAAGATTAAGTAGGCACTCCTTGACAGTTTCAAATATAGAAGCATGTGACGTCAAGCATATCATATCTGGAAGTTTATCTTGTAAAGTGCAGCAGTGTCATCAACTATGATATTGCTTCTATACCTAGACAGCTATAGTCTATGGGGTAGTCCTGCACCATGACTGTGGAATATATTTATTTTATGAAAAAATAATAATCTAGGAAAGCATACAAAAGCAAGTCTAGCCAGCTCTAGCTAGCTCTATTCCACAGTCATGTCATTTTGGGGTGAGGACTGGTGGAAATAGCAACATGTATTTAAGTCCCTTCCTTATCATATTAGAGAATCTTGTTCAGATGACAGCCTAGCACTGGCAGTGCTCCCATCTAGTTTACTGTAATCTTGTTATCAGAGAGAAGTCTGTTTGTTTTGTTTGTTGTTTAATGCTGCACTCAGCAATATTTCAGCTACATGACTGTGGTCTGTAAATAACTGAGTCTGGACCAGACAATCCAGTCATTGACATCATTAGCATTGATCCACACAATTGGGATACTCTGACATGCATCAACCAAGTCAGCGAGCCTGACTGCCCGATCCAATTAGTCGCCTCTTACGACAAGCAGAGTCACTTTTTACGGCAAGCATGGGAAGCTGAAGACCTATTCTACCCCAGATCTTCACGGGGTAGAGACATAAAAGTCATCATTGCTAAGCCATAATATTGTACAAACAGATAAATATCAACTCCACTCAACAGAAATACCAACCACCCTTCCTGATCACAGCTGACTCTATTAAGGTTGACTGAAAAATTGAAATAATTCAAGAAAAGATAGGAAAACATGAAAAATAAAATTTACCAATAAAATATCAAAATTTCATACTTACTCTGAACATTATAACCCAGCCATGCTCTGACACACACATCTCAAACCGAGACCTCCCCAAAATTCAAAGGATAATATTTTGTAAAGTTTCCAACTTCACACCTATCTGAGGCCGTCACGATTGCTTCCGAGCATATCTTTGTTTTCTTTGTATTGTTTTTGGCCAGATACCAGTATGACAGAACAAACAAGCCGACTATTTTATCTATGTTTATTTAAGGTGGAATAATATCTTCTGCAGATGCCCTGTGCGGGACGTCCTGGGGTTAAAAGGGATCGGGAGGAAGTACACCACTAGACTCAGCTTAAAATCCTACCACCATCAACATACGCCACTTGTTTTTGTGGCATTTTAACGTAATATCATACGCTGCAAAACATCCTACGTTTCTTCATTTCAGAATGTGGTAAATATGTAAATATGTGCCTAGCTTTGAATAATGGATTAAAGGTGTAACGTTCACTTTGACAGTATTATTATTTTATATTTTTTTTAAATTTCTTTTTACAGGGTGGCAAGTGAGTGAGTGAGTGAGTGAGTGAGTGAGTGAGTGAGGAGCGTTGGGTTTAAAGCTGCTTTGAACAGTATTTCAGTTGTAGCATGTCAGCTTAATGTGTGAGGAAAGCCTGAAGTGATGTAGAACGAAATCCACCAGCACGGGTATGGTGATGGCAAACCTAGAAACATAATCAGGGTGAAGCGGGATTAGATCTTGTTATCAGAGAGAAGTCTGTTTGTTTTGTTTGTTGTTTAATGCTGCACTCAGCAATATTTCAGCTACATGACTGTGGTCTGTAAATAACTGAGTCTGGACCAGACAATCCAGTCATTGACATCATTAGCATTGATCCACACAATTGGGATACTCTGACATGCATCAACCAAGTCAGCGAGCCTGACTGCCCGATCCAATTAGTCGCCTCTTACGACAAGCAGAGTCACTTTTTACGGCAAGCATGGGAAGCTGAAGACCTATTCTACCCCGGATCTTCACGGGGTAGAGACGTAAAAGTCACCAGTGCTAAGCCATAATAGTGTACAAACAGATAATTATCAACTCCAAATACCAACCACCCTTCCTGATCACAGCTGACTCTATTAAGTAAGGATAAGAATTTATGGATGAACAACTTCTTTATTACAATTAAGAGCGACGTTTCGGTGCTTGATAACAGTGTTAGAACCTACACCGAAATGTCGCTCTTAATTGTAATAAAGAAGTTGTTCATCCATAAATTCTTATCCTTACTTAGTACTCCAACTTCTAAATGCCTATCAAAGAAGACTCTATTAAGGTTGACTGAAAAATTGAAATAATTCAAGAAAAGATAGGAAAACATGAAAAATAAAATTTACCAATAAAATATCAAAATTTCATACTTACTCTGAACATAATAACCCAGCCATTCTCTGACACACGCATCTCAAACCGAGACCTCCCCAAAATTCAAAGGATAATATTTTGTAAAGTTTCCAACTTCACACCTATCTGAGGCCGTCACGATTGCTTCCGAGCATATCTTTGTTTTCTTTGTATTGTTTTTGGCCAGATACCAGTATGACAGAACAAACAAGCCGACTATTTTATCTATGTTTATTTAAGGTGGAATAATATCTTCTGCAGATGCCTGTGCGGGACGTCCTGGGGTTAAAAGGGATCGGGAGGAAGTACCCCACTAGACTCAGCTTAAAATCCTACCACCATCAACATACGCCACTTGTTTTTGTGGCATTTTAACGTAATATCATACGCTGCAAAACATCCTACCTTTCTTCATTTCAGAATGTGGTAAATATGTAAATATGTGCCTAGCTTTGAATAATGGATTAAAGGTGTAATGTTCACTTTGACATTATTATTGTTTTATAATTTTTTTAAATTTCTTTTTACAGGGTGGCAAGTGAGTGAGTGAGTGAGTGAGTGAGTGAGTGAGTGAGTGAGTGAAGAGTGTTGGGTTTAAAGCCGCTTTGAACAGTATTTCAGTTGTAGCATGTCAGCATAATGTGTGAAGAAAGCCTGAAGTGATGTAGAACGAAATCCACCAGCACGGGCAGGGTGATGACAAACCTAGAAACATAATCAGGATGAACCGGGATTCGATCTCATCATCATAAGTTTCTAGCATGCCCAGGGGCACAGGTGGCCCAGTCATTAAAGGTGCTGTAATTCGCTCTGCAGAGTTACGTCCCTTTGGCACGCCAGGAACCTATGATTGTGGGTTCGAATCCCGGTTCGCCCCGATTATGTTTCTAGGTTTGTCAGCACCATACCCGTGCTCGTGGGTTTCACCGAAGTGGTAAACGTCTGAGAACTGCATCACTTCGGGCTTTCCTCCCACATTAAGCTGTCACGAGTGATATAACTGGAATACTGTTAAAGGCAGCGTTAAAAACCCAACTCACTCACAGTGGTCTTGATAACCAGTGGTTGACAGTGTAAACAATAATCAATGTCATCACTTAGGATCTCGCACTGTGATCTGGAGAATTCGGCGAGGGTCACCTAATACTTTGTAACTGGCTCTCAGGAATGGTAGTTTGACAATAAATTAATATTAGATTTTCATTTGCAGTGGGAGCCATAATATTTTAATATGTATATACTGTGTAGATTACCTGTCGATGGATGTGATTCACGTGAGGTAGGAATGTTTGTCAAGACAATGTATCTTATTAAGGGACAAAAGAAGGGAACATGCAGAGTGAGGTGTGGTGAAATGGGGTTTAATGTTGCGCTCAAGATTATTTCACTTATATAGCAAAGTGCATGCTCGTGTGTGTTCTAGACTGCTGTGTGTGTGTGTGTGTGTGTGTGTGTGTGTGTGTGTGTTTGTACTAGTCCGGACTGATGCTGATTTTATAGTGCTAAGCCCACTGAGATACCATGCCGCAGTTTAACATGAATACCCCACTCAGACACAGTATACTGACTCCGAGGCGAGCAGCCCTTGTTTTAGCCCCTCAATGCCGAGCGCTCTGCAGGCAGGCACAGTAACAACACGGCTGGGGATCGAACCACCACCTTCCACTCTCCGGGCGGACCCTCTACCACTGGACCACGGAGGAACATACACAGTGATTTGCTTCATCTGAAGGTATTTGGGGACAATAAAATGATGGGAGGCCGGTGTTTGGTAGAAGGGGATGGGATGAAAATCTAATATTTAATTTATTACTGCCTCAAGACTAACATCTATTGAAAAGATATAAAAACAGACTTTTATTTTACAGACTGTACTTACATGCCACATGTTGGTCAATAGGCGCATTTTATAGCTGCATGATCTATTACTATTTCTATTAAAACTCAAATAAAACAATACACAAACTTTCAAAAGTAATATACTACAAGACATATTTCTCTCTGTAATCTAGGTCACACAATATGGCCTGCATATATTGACATACATGTACAATAGAAATAAGGGCCTCACTTCTCATCTCACAAGCCCTGATTCAGCATAACTAAAATCCTCAGATTTCCTGTTTACGAAGTCACATGTTCAGAACTATTTAATTCCGTTGTAAACGCCCATTGATATGAGTTGTGAGTGAACATGCATATAACATTAAATGCATAGATATCTAAAATATTTTAATTGCATTTTTGTATGCAATTCTGTAAAACTAAACATCACAAAACACTTGTATGAAGTGCATGATGAACTTTAATCTGACAATGTAGCATCCAAAAATACATTTAACATTTCTTGAAATATTGATGCAGCTAACCTCCACATGGTTACCAGTGGACTGAACTAACGCTTAGCCTCTGAAAATATATAGTTTTAATAGAATTAAACAAATCCATTTAAATTGAAAAGGAGCCTCAATGAGTTTCAGAACCAGTGGAATATATACCAGCTTCATTTTTGGATAAAGCATTACAGGCGGTTGGGTAGCCTAGTGGTTAAAGCGTTCGCTCGGCACGCCGAAGACCTGGGTTCGATTCCCGACATGGGTACAATGTGTGAAGCCCATTTCTGGTGTCCCCCGCCGTGATATTGCTGGAATATTCACTCCCTCAGTAAAGCATTACAGTAGGGGCTAGACAGATTGGATAATAACATGGTTGCGGGACTTTGAGACAGGCTACAGTGGACATTCATGCAATAACATATATCAATATGCACATGTTTATTTTGTGCAAGTTCCATCTGTGGCATGAAAAAGAAACAGACGGGAAGCATGTGGGAATCTATCTGAAGTTAAGTCTCCCTGGAGACATTGAGCAAATCTCGGCTTGCTTTGTAAATGTGCAGAAATACTTCAAAATTCCAACATCGCCTTTCACTTTGAATTTTTTTTCTTTGTTTCTAACACATCAAATTTGGTAAATATGTATTTAAGTTTTTGTAAATCCCTTAAACGAAGCCACATACTTTTTGACATTTCATACACTCTCTTGTTTCTGAAGCTATCTGTAATATGAATAAAACTTGACATGAATCAAAGAGGTTTTCTTAATTGTTTTTATGAAATCTTGGAGATGAATGCGAAACATTGTGATTTTTCTCTAGAAGAAAACAAAGACATTTAAATATAAATAGACCGAAAGTGTATTTGAGTTCTGCTTGGCAAATCAAGTCATGTATTCATCAGCGTTTGGTATGAATCATGGTACAGAACACCCTCTGGTATGAATCATGATACCGAACACCCTCTGGTATGAATCATGATACAGAACACCCTCTGGTATGAATCATGGTACAGAACAACCTCTGGTATGAATCATGATACCGAACACCCTCTGGTATGAATCATGATACAGAACATCCTCTGGTATGAATCATGATACAGAACACCCTCTGGTATGAATCATGAAACAGATCATCCCCTGGTATGAATCATGATACCGAACACCCTCTGGTATGAATCATGATACAGAACATCCTCTGGTATGAATCATGATACAGCACATCCTCTGGTATGAATCATGATACAGAACACCCTCTGGTATGAATCATGATACAGAACACCCTCTGGTATGAATCATGATACAGAACACCCTCTGGTATGAATTATGATACAGAACACCCTCTAGTATGAATCATGGTACAGAACACCCTCTGGTATGAATTATAATACAGAACACCCTCTAGTATGAATCATGTTACAGAACACCCTCTGGTATGAATCATGATACAGAACACCCTCTAGTATGAATCATGATACAGAACACCCTATGGTATGATATCATGGTACAGATCATCCCCTGGTATGAATCATGGTAAAGAACACCCTCTGGTATAAATCATGATACAGAACACCCCCTGGTATGAATCATGGAACAGAACACCCCCTGGTATTAATCGAGGTACAGAACACACCCTGGTATGAATCATGATACAGAACACCCTCTAGTATATATCATGGTATGGAACACCCTCCTGACGCTTGATACAGAATACCTTCTGATACTATAGGTGTATAGGCTTTTCAGCATGACATCCTACACAAATAGATCCATGACATTACATTCGCTTTCAAATGAGGAGGCACTCCTCTGACTCTTATCTGAAATATTTGTGTGAAGATGAACCACTTCATATGTTCTGGAGATAATTGCAATGGCCTCTTCCCCTGTGATGGAGCTATTGACACACCAGGCCTGGCACAGTGGGCAGGTTCCCGGTGGACTGATGATGCTGACCAGGGCTTGTACACAGAGGGCCAGCTCTAACCCTCTGTCTGAACCCAAGCCAAAGATGAAATTAGCGATGACATGTTTGTAAACACAAGGCATGTGGAAGCTCAGGCTCTGTCCTGTTTGCCGATTTTTATCCTTCAAGCTTGATTATCCTGTCATTTTTTGCTGTTGTGTCTATATTATATTAACATGGGGGTGTTGATTACACTGACAGGCCTCACCTCACTGGTGTTAAGTTGGGAATTGACTGGTGTTACAAACTGGATGTTATTGATGGGAGATGATGATTGACTTTGGATTGACCTATGAATATTGGGTCATTGTTTACTCTTTGTTCATTGTTTGTTTACTTGTTTACTGTTTACCTATTTGTCGTAAAAGGTGACTAAATGGACCAGTGTGACATTAAACTAACAAAAAAACACCTAAAAACATTATTATGTTTTCATGGGTTGTAACACTTTACTTGGCTGTTATTTGTGGTGGCATGTACTCCTGTGAACAGCTCATAAATCAGGTGAAGTTGAGCAACGATTTGTTAGTTGGTTGTTTTGTTGTTTAACGCCGCACTCAGCAATATCACAGCTATATGACGGCAGTCTGTAAATAATCGAGTCTGGACCAGACAATCCAGTGATTAATATCATGAGCATCGATCCACGCAATTGGGATCGATGACATGCATCAACCAAGTCAGCGAGCCTGACCACCCGATCCCGTTAGTCGCCTTTTACGACAAGCATAGTCACCTTTTACGGCAAGCATGGGTTGCTGAAGACCTATTCTTCCCTGGAATCTTCACGGGTCCACGATGGTCGTACAGCAGTGTTTGAAATAGAATAAATTGCCAGGCTGCCATCAGGACCCACAGACTTTGGAAGCTGCAGGCCCTGACTAAACTCGTAAGGCCCTCATTTAACAAAATGACAATTATTGTGACAAATAAATTGACACATAAGTTCAAATGCCGGCCATAAGGCCCATACAAAGTTGAAACTATGGGCCAATGGGCAGGTGCTCATTTCGAACACTGATGCAAGGAGAAATTGGATGGGGGACGGTTTGACTCCGGAGAGTTTCTTGGGCTTCGGCCCTGCCCCACACTAGAAACACATGTAGCACATATGGGGTCTCCTTAGGCAAGTGACTTTGTTGAAATGTGCCTTTGTTCACCCAGCTGTGAATGGGTACCCGGTAGGATGAGATGGTAATGTGACTGTTAAATTTCTAGTGCCTCACAGGTAGCTTGGGTTGTATATACTCCCCAGGGAGCTGAGAATGAAATTGAGTGTACACTAATCCAGTGACCGGTGTAATAATAGTGTAGCACTTTGACTATGCTACGGTGTAGTGTGGAAATATAACCAATATAAATGGCCTATTATTAGTATTCAATACACATCTCAATAATGAGGCTGAGATACAGTGCACGATATATTACACAACAACTCAACACTTGTCACACGTTTCAACATCAAAGAAACTGATGCGAGACCATGTTCATGATGTCAATCACTGGATTGTCTGGTCCAGATTTCATTATTTACAAACCGCCATCATATTGCTGGAATATTGCTGAGTGCAGCACTGAATAAAAACCAACAAAATATGACCTGGGTAAGCTATAAAAAATATATTTAAATACATAATTTCCATTATTACCCATACAAACTATTTGATATTTAGACATGAATATAAGTTGTTGTTTTTTGTTGTTGTCAAAATGAGATCACCACAATACACCCCTGAAGTTCAACTTACTGAAATTATAGACACAAATTTAAGAAAATTGAGTGAGTTGCACATTTATTTATCAATATTTCTGCAATATCATGGCTGGGGACACCAGACAAGGGATTTACACATTGTGCCCATGTAGGGAATCGGATCTGGGCCTTCGGTGTGATGAGTGAATGTAAGTGAGTAAATAATAGTGTGACTACCCTGTAGCTCACCTGGATATGTAATCAACAGCTTAAAATGTCAACACAGACAGAATCTCAATGAAAGTATGTCATCGTAGCTATTCAAATATTTTCTGCATAACTACTAAAGACAAAAATATTAACAAATATGAAAAAAGTAACTAAATTTCCATATTATTAAATGTGCAAGAATGCTTGTACTACCAAGTGAGTGAGTATGGTTTTACGCCGCTTTTAACCATTTTCCAGCAATATCACGCCGGAAATGAGCTTTACACAATTGTACCCATGTGGGGAGTCGAACCCAGATCTTTGGTGTGAAAAGCCAATGCTTTAACCACAAGGCTACCCCACCACCCCGCATGGACTAAAGAATACATTATGGCAATGTAAAACAGTTATATTTAATTTAGAAAAAGTTCAACTATGAATATGATATACCTTCTCATGAGAATAATTTTTTCTAATGCCATATAATTTTTTTAAAATCCCACTAAAATCATAATGATTTAAATATGTATAGATGCTGTGGTGGCCATATTGCAAATCAGATTCAACTCTTGAACAACTTCAGGTTGGTGGTAACAAGTAGTTGAAGTATCAGAATCTTTAGTCCAGTGGTTTCTGAGGTAAAGATGTTTACAGACACCGACAACGCCAGACACGCCGGCCGAACAAACAGGTCATGACATAAGCTCACTTCACTTTAAGTCAGGTGAGCTAATAAATTCATAGTTGGCACAGTATTCGTGACAATCCCCCAGTCCCTCGAACACCGTAATAAAAAAATGTATACCCGACAATAACAAATAACTACTTTTCCTTGTCCAAACTGTCTACTCTCTCAAATTGTGGCACTATGCCCAACATATTGCCCCCTCCGATATTGCGAGTGTACCGGTATATCATTCCTGATTTCCTTGATGTAGGTAGCTGCCTCCCTGCCTTACACAAGCACACAACTGTTCAATCACATGATAAATCATTGATAGTCGTCTAATGTAAACAGTGTGTTCTGCCATCATAAACTCAACACGTTGGCAAACACACAAGTGTCTATCAACGAGAAAACTGCTTGAGAAGAAAATAAGGCCTGGGAAATGATCTAATATTCAAGTTGGTATTTAAGATCTATTCATAAACTGGCTGACAAACTGAATTGAATTTTGATTTGATTATTATTCAACAGGTAGAAATATTTGTACAATTCATCCTTTAAATTCATACACTTGTCCTTCATAAATTCAATAAATACAATGAATGATTGATAAGTTCTGAGCCTCACATAGAAGACTTGACCTAAAGATATTAAAATGAAATATTTTTCAACATAATCCACTTCCACTGATACACTTTTGTCTATAGAGGGATTTTATCCCAGAATCTTAGAAGTCCATCTCTTGGCTGTTCAAAAGGTTCTTCACAGCTGCTATGACATCATCGTTCAAGTCAAAATGGGTTCCGGCTAGAGCTTTCTACCTGTTTGGGAACAGAGGGAAGTCTGACAGAGCCAGATCAGATCAAAACCACCCTTGTGGATTGTAGCCATGGCAATGACTGATTTGTGCACTCGCGTATTGTGCAGATGGAAGAGCACACCTTTTATCAGCTTTCCATGTCTCTTAATCTTAATTTCATACCGTAATAGCCTCAAAAGTGCAGCATAATATGTTCCGTATATTGTGTGGACTTTTGGAAGATACTCCACCATGATGATGCCCTCTGCATCCAAGAACATAGAGACCATAACCTTTCCAGATGATGGGACAGTCTTTGCCTTCTTTGGTGGTGGTCAGATGTCAAATGCTTCCTCTGTGTTGACTGTTGTTTGGACGGGAAGTGGTGAACCTAAGTTTCATCCATAGTCCCAAATCGTTGCAAGAACCTTTCTGGATCAACTTCAAACAGAGCTAGATTATTACAAGACATTGTGCCTGGTGTGTTTTTTATCTGGTACCCAATGAGCTCATACTTTCTTCATTGCCAAGGTTTCTGTGAAAATAGAATGTGCTCTCTCCTGGGAATTGCCTACTGAACTAGCAATATGACACTCAGTCATCACCACATATTTATTTCAAATTTCTGGCGTTACTGACGATGTGACAGGCCTTCGTTTGGGTCATCTTCAAGGCTCTCCCTGCCACACTTAAACTCTGCTGTCCACCTCTTTATGGTGGCATAGGAAGGAGCACCTTTCCCTGGTGTTGTACTCATGTCCGCATGGATGGCTTTGGTGTTAAGCCCTTTTTCTGCAAGTACTCCATCTGGATCACTCCATCTGTGCGATCCTCAAGTTTGTCCATTTTCCAAAGGTCTCCGACTTGTCACAGCGACATTTGACTTGGGTATTAGATAAGCTACCCCTTTGCCAATTTTCTAAGCAGTAAATGAGTTTTATACACAATTCAACATAACCATGCGGTAAATGAGTTTTTTTACACAATTCCAGATACGGTAACCATTCCAAATGAGAAATTATTTTTTTCTAAACCACAGACTTAGTTGACAACGTGTCATCATATCCCAACTATGTGGATTGATGCTCATGATGTCACTGGATTGTCTGCCACAGACTTGATTATTTACAGACCGGTGACATGTAGCTTGAATATCAATAAAATACAATATCTTTTGACACCTCCCTTGGACTCCCATTATCACCAGTATCAATTCTTATTTCTCAATTAATTCCGTCATGCAAATAAAATATTTTTCCAATATCCAAAATCCATAAACCTTGATGAACTCTTGCAGTCACAATCTCGACCCTATTACTTTAACAATAAACAACTCTGGGATGCATGAATAATTTGAAAGAACTGCTTAAGCCGTTCTGTCTGTTTTGTTGTCTGTGATCAAAGCAACACCTTGCCTGTCTAGCTCCTTGTTGTCTTCATCACACACAAGTTCAGTCTCCGGAGGGTCTAGATGCTTTCTTTGACCGAGGGCACATCTGTTTCTTGTGAAAAGAAAACAATTTACAGAACTGAATATATCTGTCTTATCTGTCTGAGCCGTACTCTGTCCCATGGTCCAGATGACAAGCGACCAATGTAGTGTGAAAGTGGTTTCATCACTGATTTTCAGAGATCCATTCATATTATTTTTTCGTCACTGTTTTGCCTTTTACTCCCAATGGATCTGTTTTGTTGGATAATCGAGACTGGTTATTCTCTGGTATTGGTGTTTTATACATGATTATGTATGTGATCATAAAACACAATTTGAATTGACCAGTAGTGTGTTTTAATGATGTAAATCACATAGACTAACATCTAGTCTCTGAAATGAACATATCGTACAGAAAACAACAGTTGTTCAGTTATCTTAATAAAAATATAATAAAAAGGAGCCCAGTGACTCTCTTCATTTTCATTTTCTGATACTGCAGTGATCTAGACTTTCTAAACATTGTAGACTTGCATGGGCTGTATTTGATATATATTTGTATCAGGGTCTGTAAGACAGACTATAAATCACACAGACTGCTTATATATTGGTGACACATTAATTTAAAGAATGATGTATATTAATACTTAATGATTTTAAAATCTGTGACAAATTTTCCACAAGGACCAAAAGAAATGTGGTTCAGGTTAGGCAATATTAAATTGTATATTTTCGAAATTGGTTTTCACCTTGTCGCGAACACCTGGTATCATCACTATTTGATAGTGATTCATAAACACATGCTCATGATATAGTCGGAATCATACAATCTAGTTCATTTCAGAGACTAGATGTTAGTCTAATTTGAGAGTTGACCAATGAATATTACATGCTTAGCCATAGGGCAAAGGTCAACGAGTGACGTCAGCACGACCACATTCCATACGTGCCACACATAATTAAATTCTATGTGCCATTGGCATTTAATCTATCCCCATATTGCTGGTTTTCATGATTAATTAAAGTTAAATACATATAACATGAGACAGATTTATTTTTGGAAACTCTGCAATCAGCAAAAACTGTTGATGAGTCAGAGTTCGGAAGAGGACACTTTTGGAAATATAATACAGAAGTATGGCAATGGAGAGTTTGACACAAAAAATTGGTCTTGAAACTGTGTACTGTAAAACAGGAAATTAATGCGAGCAGAATATTAATGCGCAAAATGAGAGTGACGGAAGGTCGTATTAATTTTATACGCATTAATTTTGTAACATCGAAAAAACATGGACAGGGGATTTAATGTGCACAGTTATTTTATCTACTCACAGTTCCTGCTCAAAACGTCATTTAAAACAAACGAAGCATTTTCAGGTAAGGCTTTTATTTACGTAGGTTACATTAATTAAAATAACACAGAACATAAATCCAGCACATACATTTTTAGGAAAGGGTATGGGCACTCGCATTTTTAAAATGCGCATTTATGTCTAAAATCAAGAGCTCGCATTATTTTCATGTCGCATTAAATTCCTGTTTTACAGTATATACACAAAGCCAAAAGTAACAGACCAAGTTCTTATGTATCATATTGTGAATATTCAGCCCCAAACTCCTTTCTCCTTATTTGGTGATTTAAAGTGATCTGGTGTTAATGTGGGTAGGCCACATAGGATTTCCACAAAATTACAATTTTTTCTCCAAATTTAATTGTGTAACTAAGCGGAATTCTAAATTCTAATTCTGGCAAATAGATTTTGTAAAGTAAAGATGTGAAGGTTATTTCATTCTCCATAAGCATGATAAGAGATGCATAACAGTTTGAAAGAGAAAGAAATTTGGGGGTGACTTTGCTTTTGATCCCTATAATATGCATCAAAACTTGATCAAGCTATCCTGGGCTGTCTTGACAACTGACTTGATATGTACACAGTTCGATGATCGATAAATCGGTAAAGTCATATAGTCCACATGATCATAATAATTATTTCCAGTCAACAATAAGTTCAGTGCCTGCTATCTTTGAGTTTATGTGTAGACTCCAAACCAAGGTCCATCTTTTAACGCCTTTTGGTATGATTTTGGTTTGTTTGTTTATCGTTTCATGCCGCACTCAGCAATATTCCAGCTATATGACGTCGTTCTGTAAATAATCAAGTCTGGACCAGACAATCCAGTGATTGACATCATGAGCATCTATCTACACATTTGGGATACAATGACATGCATCAACCAGGTCAGCGAGCCTGACCACCCAATCCTGCTAGTTGCCTGTTCCGACAAGCATAGTCGCTTTTACGGGAAGCATGGGTTGCTGAAGACCTATTCTACCCCGGATCTTCACGGGTCCTTTTGGTATGACAAGCCCGGGGATCGAACCATCAACCTTCTGCTCTCCAGGCAGACATTTTATTCACTTGACCATGTATGCGATCTGCTCTGTTATGAAATCTTGAAGACTGCTTATTCCACAGCATCATAGACATTCAGAGTGAGGTGAGGTGAAATTGGGTTTAACGTCACGTCTAAGATCATTGCACTTATATAGCGACATGCATGCACCTGTGTGTGTGTGGCTGCTTGTACTAGTCCGGACTGATGCCGATTTATAGTGCTAGCACACTGAGATACCATGCCGCAGTTTAACATGAATACCCAACTCAGACACAGTATACTGACTCCGAGCCGACCAGTCCTTGTTTTAGCCCCTTAATCCGGAGCGTCAGACAGGGTAACAATAAGTACCGGTACCATCTTTTAACGTCTTTTGGTATGACGCGGCCCGTGATCGAACTCCGGACTTTCCGCTCTCCGGGTGGACGCTCTACCCCTAGACCACGGAGGCGGTCTACACATTCAGAGTAGGAAAGGAATAGCAACCTTGATGTAAAAGCCACTGTAAAATTTATTGTAAATATTTTACCAAGTCACGAGAGCACTGACAAATAAAAAGAAAATGAATGAATTCAATTTGATTTGATCTGATAGATTTACACAAATCAGGACAATAATGGCTGATCTGATATCAGGAAATTGTGACCTTTTCACCCAACCCCTTAGGAACAAGTTTCAAATTGATGAAAACATGCTAACACAGGCAAAAAGCCTGTGTCATAAGCCAGACTTCAGATTTAATCTCCATTCAATCTGTCAGTGAATTGACAAAAGGCAAAATGTCAATTAGTCTCCAAGTATAAAAACATAAATGAACGTTACAGTTTAACAACAAGTCCCTCAGGGCATTTAATCAGGGCCAGAGATGAAAGCACTGATTAAAGGATTACCTTGAGAAAGGAGGGTTCCAACCATTGTTGCACTGAGACACAATACCAACAAACAAGAACATCTTGCAGAGGAAACAAGATGTGGTGTTACCTGACGACTGTGTCATGAGGTGAGGTGAAATGGGGTTCAACATCAAGTTCAAGATTATTTAACTCCCACAGCCATTTGTATGTACGTGTGTGTGTCTGCATGTTCTAGTCCGGACAGACACTGGAGTGATAGTGGAGGCCCACTGAGATACCATGCCGCAGTTTAGCATAGATGCCCCACTCAGACACAGTAGACTCCGAACCGACCAGTCCTTATTTGAGCCCCTTCAATGCCAGGCAGGGAAACAACAAGTACATCTTTAACATCTTTTGGTATGAAGCTAGATTAACATCTAGTCTCTGAAAAGAACATATTTAACAGAAAAGGCAGTTGTTAAATTGTCTTAATGAATATAATAAAATGGTCCCCAGACACTCTCTTGCAGTGATCTACTCTTGCCCACTGTTGTAGTTGCATGGGCTGTATTGGACATAATTGTTCCAGGGTCTGCATGACAGTTTGTTTGTTTGTTTAATGCTGCACTCAGCAATATTCCAGCTATATGATGTAAATAATCGAGTCTGGACCAGACAATCCAGTGATTGACATCATGAGCATCGATCTATGCAATTAGGATACGATGACATGCATCAACCAAGTCAGCGAGCCTGACAACCCGATCCAATTAGTCGCCTCTTACGACAAGCAGTCACTTTTTACGGCAAGCATGGGAAGCTGAAGACCTATTCTACCCCAGATCTTCACGGGGTAGAGACGTAAAAGTCACCATTGCTAAGCCATAATATTGTACAAACAGATAAATATCAACTTCACTCAACAGAAATACCAACCACCCTTCCTGATCACAGGTTGACTGAAAAATTGACCACCCGATCCCTTTATTTGCCTCTTATGACAAGCAAGGGTTGCAAAAGACCTATTCTAACCCGGATCTTCATGGGTCTCTGTGTGACAGACTAGTATAATGAAGCAGCTAGGGTATCTAACCACCGACCTTCCGCTCTCTGGGAAGATGCTCCGTCCACTTGGCCATGGTGGTCGAGTGAGTGAGTTGGGTTTAATGCCGCTTTTAACAGTATTCCAGTTATATCACGGCGTGTCAGCTTAATATGGGAGGAAAGCCCGAAGTGATGCAGGTCTCAGACGTTTACCACTTCGGTGAAACCCACGAGCACGGGTATGGTGCTGACAAACCTAGAAACATAATCGTGGCGAACCGAGATTCGAACCCACAATCATAGGATTCTGGCATGCCCAAGGGACGCAACTCTGCACAGCGAATCGTGGCGCCTTAGACGACTGGGCCACCCGTGCCCCCACTTGGCCATGGAGCTGGCCTAGAATGTGTCATGACTCATATAGAGATCAACAAGAAAGTTGCAGCCAAATTTGCAAAACTGACAACACAACTAGGAAATTATGACAATTAGAGACGACAGAGTACATGATTTTTAAGTAAGATTTGTCATCTCATGGATTAGGATTTACTTTAATGATAAACTGAAACTGCGTATTACAGTGACGTGGCAAATTAGTGTGACATTATTCACTGGTTGATATAGTCTGTCTTACAGACCCTGATACAAATATATATCAAATACAGCCCATGCAAGTCTATAGTGTTTGGCAAGTCTAGATCACTGCAGTATCAGGTCTCTGAATGAAGAGAGTCACTGGGCTCCTTTTTATTATATTTTTATTAAGATAACTGAACAACTGTTTTTATGTACGATATGTTCATTTCAGAGACTAGATTTTAGTCTGTGGTTGATATTCCACTGAAAGTTATTATTTTTTGTTTGCCGTTTATAGATGTTTCCATATTCATTTTACTAATCTTGAAAAAAATCAACACATAATACAGTGAAAGCCCTGGCTTTGAAGCATGGCGACGAGTGGACAGTGGAAATGTACAAGCTATCCATTGCTCAAGGCCCCAGAGCAACATATTTTATAAAACATTCCCCAACATTTCTGCAGAACTTGACAGAAAATGGGCACACAAAAACCCAGACAATTTTCCAAGGAAGGGCAGACTCCCAACACTCACCAATAAGGCATTTTATTCTTTAAGTTGGTTTACACATGTTTTTGCCTTACATTCAATGTAGGTGGTCAAAAGAGTCTTTTTTTACAAATTTAAACTTCCAGAATAGTATGGCTACTAATGAATTGATAATTAGAGGGATTTTAGACTTCCAAATACTCGATTTTCCACGTAAGTTTGTCACAAACTCCACTTGACTGTCACCCTCTGCCATTTTACTTAAAGAAAGACTGCTTGCTTAGAAGCATCAAGGGCAGTTAACTTTAATCCTCACTCATTTGCGTTCGTAAGTGTTTCGGTGATTTAATCACATGATATGGTAAATACAATCGAAACTATCGATATTCCTTACTTGAATCTATACTATTGATCGGAAACTGATTTAACAATCGATTTATTGAATTTAAGTGCTTACCAATAGCAATATATCGATATTTCGATTTATCGTGACACCTCTAATGTCTCTTCTTGGTGTTTTACTACTTAGCTGTCCTTTGAATTAAGATGGGGAATTGTTCTCCACTCCCAAGGTGTGTATAGTTACGCATAATGTGACATTGTGTCTATACGGATAATCGCTGTCATCTTAAACGATATGTCTGATTAATGGAGTTTGGCTAACAAGGTTTCCCTGTATATAATGAATATTTATTTCCCAGTCTACATGACGAACCGGACACATCTGTAAGTTGAACAAGCATCTCAACACCTGGCACACTGAGTCATGGAGATGACAGGGAAGCGCCCCCTGGTGGTGTTCTACGCCCCCTGATGTCAGCAAGGCAGGTAATTACAGGTCCGGGTCTCACGCTCATTCCACTCCACTGAGGAAGGGCAAGCAGCGTCTTGGTCAAACAGCATTAAGGCGAAGGCAGGGGTCACATAAGCCTCTTGTGTTCAGGTGTCTTAGGGCATGTCCATGTTTGATCTAGTCAAGTTGCATTGTGACCTAGATTTAGCACAAGATCAATCACCAGCGGAAATTAAGATTATTAGTACCCCATGGGGATGCTGGGTTAGAACAGGTCCCAAACCAATGCTTGTCATGAGGGAGTGAGTGAGTATGGTTTTGTGTCACTTTTTGCAATAACACTCATGTCAACCACTAGGCCACCCCACTGTAACAGGTGGTACAAGAAGACTTGTTGGATCGGGTGGTCAGACTCGGTGATTGGTTGGCCTCATTGCACCCTAGGGATGTTTCTCGATCATCATCAATCACTGGTTTGTCTGGTTCTGACTCCATAATTTCCAGGCTGCTGTCATAGAGCTGCAATAATACTGACAGCAGCTTTAAACAACAACAGAAAAAACAACCAAAATACACATGACTTATTGAACAGGATCTTTGTCAGGTGAGCTAAATACACACCACATATTAAACAACAGGATCTTTGTCAGGTGAGCTAAATACACACCAAATACTGATTAACAGGAACGTGTCAGGTGAGCTAAATACATATAACATATTGAACAACAGGAACATTATCAGATGAGCTAAAGATATGTCACATTTGGAACAACAGGAACCTTATCAGATGAGCTAAATACATGTCACATATTGAACAAAAAGAACCTTGTCAGGTCAGCTAAAACACATATACTTAAAAGGAACATGGGCAGGTGAGCTGAATACACATGACATATTGAATAACAGGAACCTTGTCAGGTGAGCTAAATACATGTCACATATTGAACAACAGGAAACATGTCAGGTCAGCTTAAACTCAAGTACCTAAAAGGAACATGAGCAGGTGAGCTAAATACACACTGCATATTGAACAATAGGAACCTTCTCAGTTGAGATAATTACAATGACATATTGAACAACAGGAACCTTATCAGGTGAGCTAAGTACACACCACACATTGAACAACCTGGTCAGGTGAGCTAAATACAGACAGGTATCCTTTCCTGGAGGTAATCAAGACAAGGTACTACCTTAACCTCTCCCGCATTCCCTGACAATAAACAGGTGAGAGGAATTCTGATGGAAGTTTCAGATTTGGCCAATACCATCAGCGCCAGTGCCTCTCCTGGGACCGACAGAATCCAATTTGTTGAGGAACTCAAGGAGCACAGGGGTCGTCCTATCAGATAACCTGTCTCTTACAATATATATAACAAATGAAACAACTTTTATTATTCGGAGATTGCATATTGAGGTCAGCGGATCAAACGACCTCTCTAATCTTGATGATCTTGCAGGATGTACTTCAGGAATGGGAGGTCTCCGACTCAGCCCTGACACAGAATGATTTTTCGTTTGTTTGTTGTTTAACGCCGCACTCAGCAATATTCCAGCTATATGACGGCGGTCTGTAAAACATCGAGACTGGACCAGACCATCCAGTGATTGACATCATGAGCATCGATCCACGACACAGAATGAGATATTCCCTGTGAAAACATCTGATGTTGTCATTTTAGCAAAACTGATATTTCATATCCATATTAGATCATTGTATATCAACGTGAATTAGAATAAATACTTTTGTCAACTTTTGAGATCCATGTGCACATACCAAGAATTGGCTGAACCTCAAGGACTCAAACCCATGATCACCAGATCCTGGCTCAGATAAGGGGAGCAACTCTGCATAGCAGATCATTGCACTCTACACTGGGCAACCCATTTGTATCGATCTGATGAACATGAGTGTGCATCAACCAACTCAAAACTGATAACATGACTTGGCACACTACACAACGAAACATTGTCATTTTTATCTACAGGAGTAACGATTCTAAGGAATCTCTGCCAAATATTTCACATAAAATTGTAGACACCCACACATGTGATTCCTCCAAGTCTGTCTGAAACCGACATGTGTCAATATACAAGAAGCACATCACCCTCCACACAGACATAACACACGTCAATTGCAGTGTACATTTCACTCCCCAACAGGCTTCCCTCTGATAGCACTCAAGGCAGTAATAATTTGTTTATGATCAGGTGTACACAACAGTCATACTGCCCTATTCTCTTTATGTCTATGAACCCATGTTTCTATTGCTTTGACATAAGACTTGATCAGAGTTTAGTGCAGAATCAAAGGTAGTCCAGTCTTGTTTGTGTTCACTCAAGGGGCTTATCACATTCGCCATATTAAACACCCTGCTCCTATAACGCCCTCTGACCATCTCATAGACCAATCTGTAAATAATCTTATAAGCGCCAACTACCAAGACTAAAAATGTACATGACAGTATAGATATTGTACAGAAAACAGCAGCATAGAACAGGTATATTATTGCCATGTATATATTATTGAAAAAGTTTAAGTTTAATCAGTTTGAACTTTTAATGTTTAAAGCTCCATCGCTGAAAACATTTTAACTAGTGTATGGTTCTAAGAAGCACCACTTTGGCAAATTTATAAAGAGCACTTATTGTGGCGAATACGTTATTTGTTTGTTTTCCAAATACATAAAACTGACATTTGCTGCACATATGCTGGTCACATGGTGGTCACAAATCAGGTTACGTTAAACAACACTGGTCGTGGAGGGTAGTTGGATGGATGACCCTGATCGGCAGCTTGACTCCTGTGCCCATGTGGTGTCTTCACTTTGTTGTCAACATGCCTCTGTTCAACAAGCAGTTAATGGGTACCCGGTAGTATGAGACGGTAGTGCGACTGTTAACCTTCTAGCACATACAATCCCCAGGGAGTCAAGAATGAAAATGAGTGCACTCTGATCCACTGACTGGGATAATAATTATGTAGCTTCTGGTGAGGAGTGAGTGAGTGAGTTGGGTTTAATGCCGCTTTTAACAGTATTCCAGTTATATCACGGCGTGTCAGCTTCATGTGGGAGGAAAGCCCGAAGTGATGCAGGTCTCAGACGTTTACCACTTTGGTGAAACCCACAGGCACGGGTATGGTGCTGACAAACCTAGAAACATAATTGGGGTGAACCGGGATTCGAACCCACAATCATAGGTTTCTGGCGTGCCCAAGGGACGCAACTCTGCCAACGAATCTCGGCATCTTAGACGACTGGGCCACCCGTGCCCCCCCTGGCGAGGAAATTAAGCACAATATAAATGGTGTGTTTTAATTTTTACGTATACTTCAGAGGAAGATTCTGGAAATTGAGGGGTCCACACTTTCCACAATTGTAATTTTAGTTTTGTACACATAATAAAGATGCAGATTATGGAATTTGAGGAGTCCACACTACGACAATTTTAATTTTAATCATGATTTTAATTTGTACATATATTTCAGAGGCAGATTCTGGAATATGAGGGGGTCACACTTTACAAACTCAAGGAGAGAACAGAAACACTTGATAGAGGATTTGACAAGTTGACATTTACGATGTCGGAAATAGCTGAGCCTGCATGTATATCCCCTGCACCTGTCTCTGGATCTGCCAGTGAACTGGATAGGAGTTGTCAATACAACTAGTGCCTTGTGTGAAACTGAGACATTTTCTCTTAATAATCAAGGCAAAATTGATAAAATAAATGGTGAAAATGATACATACAAATCAACATTTTCCAAGGATCAAACTAGCCATCTTTACAGCCAAAAGTGAGATCCTTTGCAAACATTGAGTAGTATATACATCACAAAATTTGATTGAGCTATCCAACCATGTCCTACCAATAGGGCAACACATGCTTACCCTTTTCCCGAGCACCAGGTGTCATCACTTATTTTCATTGGTCCATTCATAGAAGAAAATCGAGGATGGTTATTCTCTTGCATTGACAATTTATATATACCGTATTCGACGTAATAAGCGCCCAGGTCGCTTTCAAAATTAGAAATAGGGGGCTCTTATTAGAATGTTATTTTGGTGGAAAAAACAGAGTTGAAAGATAAATTTCGTGGTTTGTGCTGACAGCCTGAAATGTTTATGAATGACAGAAATATTTTTCCAGAATTAAATGCCCATAATGAAGTGTGCATAAAACACATGAGTGCATTTTATATGCGAATAAATAAGTCTTGTGTAAATTGATCCCTCGGAAGGGGTGCTGATTGGGATTGTTCAATAGCCAATATCTTAGCAAATGTCGCCGTGGGCGCTTATTAGAGTGGGGTGCTTATTACTTCGAATACGGTATATGAATGACTTGAATCAAGTTGGCTGGGATTGCAAATGCCAATTTAGGTCATGCAGAAATCAAAAGATTCTAGTCTTAAACCACGTTATGATTGATATATAATTTCTATATATAATTATTTTCCACAATACCCTATAGTGTGCCAGTTTAAATTTTGTTCAAAATGGCCAGTAAATTCCTGGGTCAGAATCAGCTGCAACAACAATAGCGTGAAGTCTTCATAATGGTTTAATGTATATGAAAAGCAAGACATTGATATTATAGTGCCACGAAACACTTGATCCACTTGACAGGTGTCACTCACCAGGTGTGACTAAAGACAGGTAAGAGTGTCAGGTTATTGACATCCCAGGTGAGCGAAAATTTCACACAACTGACGCTGAGCTTTATTACAGCATGTCATGTACTTGTTTGACCAAAATGCGTCTCAGAAGACAGAACCAAATATGTTCACAAAGGTGTTATTTTCCCAGACTCAACACCCTGTCTGCATGGAAAACATCTCTTGAACACTCAGAATATCAGTCAATATGCTTTTCACAAAATGATGGTAACTTTGACAGTGGGAGTCGAAAGGGTGTGTTTTATACCAATGTTGGTCAACTTAATGAACCGTTATTATAGAGGGTAGTAGTGAGTGAGTGAGTTGGGTTTAACGCCGCTTTTAACAGTATTCCACTTATATCACGACGTGTCAGCTTAATGTGGGAGGAAAGCCCGAAGTGATGCAGGTCTCAGACGTTTACCACTTCCGTGAAACCCATGAGCACGGGTATGGTGCTGACAAACCTAGAAACATAATTGGGGCCAACCGGGATTTGAACCCACAATCATAGGTTTCTGGCGTGCCCAAGGGACGACTGGGCCACCCGTGACCCGATGCAAGGGTAGTAAAAGGAATAAATATTTTAATGTAGGGTGTCACTCTTTCATAATACAGAAAAGGTCAAAGCCAGAGAATAATCAGCCTTGACTACCAGCTGAAACAAAGTGGGGCAAAATAGTGGTGAAAATTAAATACATTTATCAATGAAAATCAGTGATGACTCATTGTGTTTGCAAAAAAGATAAGCATGCATCCTCAACTCGAACAATTTGCATAAAAAAGTAAGAGTTATCTGATGCTGCACAGCAGTACTCCTGCCATCTTCTCCAAGACCTATTCTTCCCATGACATAACCTCCAAGACCTATTCTTCCCATGACATAACCTCCAAGACCTATTCTTCCCATGACATGTCTTCCAAGACCTATTCTTCCCATGACATATCCTCTAAGACCTATTCTTCCCATGACATGTCTTCCAAGACATATTCTTCCCATGACCTATCCTCAAAGGAATATTCTTCCCATGACATAACCTCAAAGACCTATTCTTTCCATGACATGTCTTCCAAGACCTATTCTTCCCATGACATATCCTCCAAGACCTATTCTTCCCATGACATATCCTCCAAGACCTATTCTTCCCATGACATGTCTTCCAAGACCTATTCTTCCCATGACATATCCTCCAAGACCTATACTTCCCATGACGTATCCTCCAAGACCTATTCTTCCCATGACATGTCCTCCAAGACATATAATTCCCATGACATATCCTCCAAGACCTATTCTTCCCATGGCATAACCTCCAAGACATATAATTCCCATGACATATCCTCCAAGACATACACTTCCCATGACATATCCTCCAAGACATATAATTCCCATGACATATCCTCCAAGACCTATACTTCCCATGACGTATCCTCCAAGACATTCTGCCCATGACATGTCCTCCAAGACATATACTTCCCATGACATATCCTCCAAGACCTATTCTTCCCATGGCATAACCTCCAAGACATATAATTCCCATGACATATCCTCCAAGACCTATACTTCCCATGACGTATCCTCCAAGACATTCTGCCCATGACATGTCCTCCAAGACATATACTTCCCATGACATATCCTCCAAGACCTATTCTTCCCATGGCATAACCTCCAAGACATATAATTCCCATGACATATCCTCCAAGACATACACTTCCCATGACATATCCTCCAAGACATACACTTCCCATGACATATCCTCCAAGACATATAATTCCCATGACATATCCTCCAAGACATATTCTTCCCATGACATATCCTCCAAGACATATCCTTCCAATGTGTGTCAGTGTTTACTAGTAGTGCCCAGATTAACAGGGGTCTTGTGTATACTAGTAGTCTCCAGATTACTTGGAATTCAGTGTGTTGGTAGGTGCCATATGCTCCAAGTGAAAGTGAGTAGTGAGTGAGTTTGGTCTAATGCCGCTTTTAGCAATATTCCAGCGATATCACGGCGGGGGACACCTTAAATGGGCTTCACACATTGTACCCATGTCGGGAATCGAACTCCAAGTGAAAGTACTCTACTAAGCATAGATCTTGAAATGAGCTCTCACCGGAGTCATCACCTGTCATCCTGGCTGAATCAGTGTGCATCTTTCCCCAACAACACAAGAGAAGTATGACTGCAGTTGTTTTAAAATGCTATTGATAATACAATGAAATCCTGTTAATTGGGACAGTAATTTTCTCAGTGAAATAGTTCAGTTTAACAAAATCCATGATATCAAATCATGGATACAGCAGATTACCAAGTACCGTATTCGACGTAATAAGTGCCCTGCTCTAATAAGCGCCCACGGCGATATTTGCTAATATATTGGCTAGTGAACAATCCCAATTGGCACCCCTTCCGATTAATCAATGTACACAAGACTTATTTTTTCGCGTATAATACGCACTCGTGTGTTATATGTACCCTTAATTATGGGCAATTAAATTCAGAAAAAAAAATATATCTGTCATACATAAACATTTCAGGCTATCAGCATAAACCACGAAATTTATCTTTCAACTCTGTTTTTTTCACCAAAATAATATTCTAATTACAGCCCCCTGTTCCTAATTTTGAGAGCACCCTGGGTGCTTATTACATCGAATACGGTATAGCGTTTTAGACAAAAATCTAAGGCATAAAAAAGGATGTCAGTACGAGTGTAATATCACTTTTTATACAGATGGATGTTCCATTAGAATCTGGAGGTAAGAGATCCTGAAGTAATAGGATCTGGACTAAGAGGTTTAAATGTAGTTTGCAAACTTTGTTTGTTTTTTTGTTGTTTAACGACGCACTCCAGCAATATTCCAGCTATATGACGGCGGTCTGTAAAATAATCGAGTCTGGACCAGACAATCCAGTGATTGACATCATGAGCATCGATCGACGCAATTGGGATCGATGACATTTATCAACCAAGTCAGTGAGCCTGACCACCCGATCCCGTTAGTCGCCTTTTACGACAAGCATAGTCGCATTTATTGCAAGCATGGGTTGCTGAAGATCTATTCTACCCCGGAATCATCACGGGTTTGCAAGCTTTGATTAATATGTTGAAGAAATGTGTTCAGAAATCAAGACAACAACTTGAGTTTGGTTATGAAACATTGGAACACTGCTTAGCTAAATATGTCTACCTACACCTGTAGGACAGGTCCACTTGTGGAAGAGGGGAAACTGAGCTGGGCAGTAAATCAGTTTACTCAAGGACCTGACACTCATATATTTTCTCATTGTACCAACATATATCATAGCTGAACAATATCAGTTTACCTATGAGTATAACAACTTTAGTCAGAACACATTTGACTCATTCCATATGAAACATGACTTTACCCTTTAACTTACCTGTAAGCTGATCAATACACATGATACATGACTTTACCCATTAACTTACCTGTATGCTGATCCCCTTACCCCCTCCGGACATCTTACCCCACACTAAGACCCTGGGGTACCTTGCAGGGGTGTGGGGGACTTTTTCAGAACGGAGCCGGTGGACTTAGTCATGCCTGGGTCAGTAGTTTCTCAACACACGACATTGTTACAATAAGGCCACAAACAGTCCCGGTCTTGTTTTAATAAGGATTTCATGGTTTTACCAAGAACTAATAACAATGATTTGACAGTTGTTGATGAAAACAATTGCTAATTTGAACATCCCCTTGTTTGCAGTTTTGTAAACATTTATTTCAAAATTTGTGGAAAGATTAAAACAACTACCTTTATATCTAACAGGTGTATCAAAAATAAAATCATAAATATTATTTTATCAACTTTTAATTTACATTTCTTTTAAAATGAATTAAAATCAAACCTGACAACATCTTAAAGATATGTGATCACCCTCGTGGTCTCATGGTTGAGCGTCCACCTGGAGAGTTGAAGGTCTGGGGTTCGATCCCAGACAGTGTCACACCAAAAGACGTTAAAAGATACTTGTTGTTACCCTGTCTGGCACTCGGCATTAAGGGGCTAAAACAAGGACTGGTCAGCTTGGAGTATACTGTGTCTGAGTGGGGTATTCACATTAAACTGAGACATGGTATCTCAGTGGGTTGGCACTATAAAATCGGCATTAGTCTTGACTATTACAAGCAGCCACACACAGACACACTTATATGCAGGTCTATATATAAGTGCAATAAACGCGATGTTTCACCTCACCTCACCTTTAATATATGTCTAAAATTGAGCCTGAGGCCTGCATCTCGGCATATTGAAATGAAAACACTTAAGAGAGAGAAAACTCCTCAAAAGTGAGAAGTTATTCTATTGTTCTTATAAAGAAGACACAACTTAATGTAACCATAAAATAAACCAGAATGTTCTCCAACCAAGGAACATAGACCTACTTGTTGAACCTTCAATGAAAAAAACATGTTATTGAGTAAAATCTGACATCATGAATTATACCATGACACATGCATATATCTGTCAAGGTGAATACTGACTTTATAAAAATACTTCAGTAGGGGCAGTTAAGGAGATGTGCTGACAAACAAGCAATTTGTCATGGCCTGAGTCGCTAATACACCTCAGCCTGTACCTTCACACACGATCATAACACTTGTCTATTTCACACGTCTATTTCCTGCCATATGCTGGGCATTCCGTGTAAGGATATAGGTCACTAGTAATGGTTGCTTGTCACGAGAGGCCACTAACAGTATCGCGTGGTCAGGCTAAGTGACTTGGTTGATGCATCGTATCCCATTTGTGTGGATTGATGCTCATGATGTCAATCACTGGATTGTCTGTTCCAGATTCGATTATTTACTGACCTCCGTCTTATAGTTTATTACTATGTTTGAAACAAACAACAAAACAACAAAATATTTCCTGTCTTGTCATGGTTGTTGTTGTTGGTGGTTTGTTTAACGCCGCACTCAGCAATATTCCAGCTATATGACGGCGGTCTGTAAATAATCGAGTTTGGACCAGACAATCAAGTGATTGACATCATGAGCATCCATTCACGCAATTGGGATGGATGACATGCATCAACCAAGTCAGCGAGCCTGACCACCCGATCCCGTTAGTCGCCTTTACGACAAGCATAGTCGCCTTTTACAGCAAGCATGGGTTGCTGAAGACCTATTCTACACCGGCATCTTCACAGGTCGTCTTGTCATGGTACCAGTACAGGCAAAATGTATTCAAAGCTAAACAAACTGGGAATCTCTTGTGTCTTGTGAACTTTAATATTGTCGTCAGGCAAGACCAGTTCATTCTGTATTGCAAATTTCAGATTTTATTGTGTTTAATACTTTACAATTTTGACTCATGTGTTAAACCAGTGTTAGAAATTAAGAGATCCTGAGGTTTTCTGCTAAGGGATTTTAATATACGAATCCCAAAAATATTAAATCTTCAAATCAATTGAAATTTGAATTATGACAAACACCTTGACTTTCATTCTAAATTTTGAAACACTGCCAAACAACACTCATTTGTGTCAACGGTAATTCCAACAGAATGGACAACACAATGAATTATAAGGCCTATAAAACAACAACTTGGATTCTAATTTTGAACCTTAAGGAAAAACTGAAAGTACACTACATATAAGTCCTTACAAGCCAAGCTTAACCAATCTATTGACCTACATGACTAATGTCATAACGCCATGTCATCGTGTACTTGACTCTTGACCTGAAAATACATAATAGTTATAAATAGTACTGGCAATGAACGAGCCCTGGGGTGTCTGTTTCATGAATGACTTGTAATGTACATCTGACACATTCCTCACCGTACCTGTCTGCTCAGGGTCGCCCTCCCGGTCAACCAATCAGATCAGTCATTGATGTGTTTTGCAATAAAGGTTCATAATAGTATGAAGTATGTGTGTCCATTAGTGGGTGAGTGAGAGAGAGAGAGTGAGTGAGTGAGAGAGTGAGTGAGTGAGTGAGTGAGTGAGTGAGTGAGTGAGTGAGTGAGTGAGTGAGTGAGTGAGTGAGTGAGTGAGTGAGTGAGTGAGTGAGTGAGTGAGTGAGTGAGTGAGTGAGTGAGTGAGTGAGTGAGTGAGTGAGTGAGTGAGTGAGTGAGTGAGTGAGTGAGTGAGTGAGTGAGTGAGTGAGTGAGTGGGTGGGTGGGTGGGTGGGTGGGTGGGTGGGTGGGTGGGTGAGTGAGTGAGTGAGTGAGTGAGTGAGTGGGTGGGTGGGTGGGTGAGTGAGTGAGTGAGTGAAGGAGTGAGTGAGTGAGTGAGTGAGTGAAGGAGTGAAGGAGTGATCAGACAATCCAGGGATTGACTTCATGAGCATCGATCCACGCATTTTGGATACAATGACATGCATCAACCAAGTCAGTGGGCCTGACCACCTGATCCCGTTATTCGCTTCTAACGACAAGCATAGTCACCTTTTACGACAAGCATGGGTTGCTGAAGCCTATTCTACCCCAAATCTTCATAGGTCTTCACACATTGCACCCATGTGGGGATTCAAACCCGGGTCTTTGGCATGATGAGTAAACACCGCCCCCATTGTTGTCCAGAATAGTGACTTAATCATTATACACAAGACATACATTTATGTTAGAATGATACTTGACATTTGAAAAATAGGCTAATACACTTGACAAATACCAGTACATATTCTTCAGGGCCAATCCTATAAAAAGCCCTGAACTGGCAGTGGAAAACAACGAATATCAGTCTTTCATATTTTGTTATCTGAACTTGTTGCCCTGTGAGCAGTTTTATTTAAGTTTGTCTCATTGTAACATTGTCAGATATTGCAGATGGAAGTGCTGTAACCTTGTCTGATCTTGCAGCCTAAGCCTCCTTAAACTATTTTTTGCATGCAATTATTCAGATTTTTAGAATAATTTAGATTTGATTGAATCCATGGAACAACACCTTTTTATAAGTCAAGAACAACTTCAGGATTTTGACACGCATGGAATTGTTGTTTTATTTACAAACTTTCATGATAAATTATTTCACGTTGTGACATGAAAACTCCCCTGGTGAATTAATGGGCACTGCCCCTTGCCAAGTCTAACGACTAACGACATCAATTCCCACTGTAAAGACACTCGGCAAGTTCATTGTACCTTGTATGGCATTACCACAAGTACATACATGAACAAAGGTCGGGTACATTTTTTGGCACACAATGAAGACACAAACGGCCATTACCCATCTCACAAATACCATTTAAATATTTGCCTAACAATTCACACAATGACACATTACGTGTTATTATCCCTTAAAACGGATATACTCCGTGACATTTGTATATTTCAACTCCGTCACTGTCAATCATCTGTCATAGCGACCCCATCCCATCCACTTGTCACACAACATGGTGACCTACAAAGCCACTCTCAGTGACCGGGCTTCTAATCATACCTAATGATCAACACACAGATTAGACTAATCATAGGATATTAAATGATTCACCCTATTCGAAATCAATTCCCAATATACTTCAACACTGTGTGCCCTTTCCAAATCCACAAAATATCCAAGGTCAGTTTTTCGAGAAATTGACAATACCAAAACAGTTTTCTGGCTCTGTTGTCATCAGAGGACATCTGGCTGTTGAGAAGAATTATCATAACTAGCGGTTTCTTTGTCACAAGGGACTTGTCCACAATGAAGAGTGACGGTCCTGTAGCTATGAGTCATGCTCATTTCAAATGTGACCCTCAGCTAACAAAGAGGTGTAGTTCAATGTAAAAAAACAACAGCGATAGAAACTAACAGTTATAGTCCACTAGTCCTTATAATATTAATCATATAGCAAAACCCTAAAAAGGGCAAATTTTTATTATTCCTTATGATATGATGACGAAGACAACATAACTAGTGAAAATTTCTAACACTGAGCATGTTTTAACCAGTCCGGCACACAGATTGTCAATTCTAAACTTTATTGAAAACATTAGCACTTACAGATCTCAAGTGTCTTTTGTCATGTTTTTATAACTTGTTTATTATAATGGTAAGAAAAATATATAGCAATGATTTGAATTTCATATTTTAAGTACATAAGTATAATCATTAATTGATATCTTTAAAATATAAACCATAGTGGTTCCACAGCTTTCTAAGCTTGAATTTTGTTTCATTTCAACCATATAATTAATTCTTTTAAAGAATGAGTATATGAGGTCTGAAGTTGTTTTCATCAATATTCCAGCAATGTCATAGCAGAGGCAGCCTTAGAAACTAATGAATTAGCATTTCTATTTCTTAGAAATTGACGGATGACAAAGTAGACAAAACATTTTTATGGACAACAACTTCTTTACTATACTGTAACAGCAACGTTTCGGTACACATTCTTATCATCCAAAACTGGTTCCCTTACGAGATATATAGCTTGGGTGACATCAAGATATCGGTTTTATAAATCACTGATTTTTTTCCTCGCGTATTTCGATAAAGAATGAAATTGGATGCTAAATAAAATCTCACCGGATGAGGGGGCACAGGTGGCCCAGTCATCTAAGGCGCCGCGATTCGCTGTGCACGCCAGAAACCTATGATCGTGGGTTCGAATCCTGGTTCGCCCCTGAGACCTGCATCACTTCGGGCTTTCCTCCCACATTAAGCTGACACGCCGCAATATAAGTGGAATACTGTTAAAAGCGGCGTTAAACCTGACTCACTCACTCACCGGAGTGTCTTTTGATATCAAATATATCAACACGAGTTTTATCAACTCATGTTAATATATTTGATATCAAAAGACACTTGGGTGAGATTCTCTATTTAAACCGTTGTCAAGTAAGACTGACTAATTTATTTTTTATGAACCATTAAACATTGTCTTTAGACAGAAAAATACATTTTAACCCATTCTTGTATAAAACTCACCAAGCTTTTTACTCTATCAATATTTGAATATATGTCCATCAAATTGTACATGAGTTAATCAAACTGATCAATGGTTCCAAAGTTTCAAAATTTTACGAAAACGGTGAGAAGGACCTTGTTATAATACATCCATTACAGCAATGATGACAGAATTGTGGACTTAAGTTCTTTTCCAATATTAATTTCCGGTTCACCACATATTGACCTGCATCACCTCAACTGTGTGTGTCCGGAGCCTGAGACGCCATAATCCAAACAATGTACTTGTCAACATGCTCAACTCGGAAGAAAAGTGAAGCCTTACATTTGTAAGCAATCTGTCCCAATGAAAAAGATGTCAATCGCATTTCAACCAAAAGATGCCCCATCAGTCATCAACGGAGAGGTTTGTGGTCAGAAATATACACGAGTCTGCGTTAGAAAATGGCACTAGTCCTGTAGTCCTTGCCAAACTGCCCAATAGTGAAGGTATCATAAGGACTAGTAGATATTTGCCATTTAGGTTTTGCTATATGTTATCATTATAAGGACCAGTGGTCTAAAATGTTAGTTCTACCCTTGTGTGTCAGTTAAACGATGGCACAACATCCATCTGGATAAGGGGCGGTCGAGTAGCCTAGTGGTTAAAGCGTTCGCTCGTCACGCCGAAGACCCGGGTTCGGTTCCCAACATGGGTACAATGTGTGAAGCCCATTTCTGGTGTCCCCCGCCGTGATATTCCTGGAATATTGCTAAAAGCGGCGTAAAACCAAAATCACTCTCACTCCATCTGGATAAGCTGGCTTAAGTCTAACAAATCTTATATAATAAGATTTAGATCAAATCTAAAAGAAAATAGAAATTTACAGGATATTTCTCATAAAGTGAAATTGTCAGAAAGTTAAATTTCAGGTCAGGTTGTAATAGGTTTATTGCTTTGTCACCAAACCTGCAATTGGTGAAATTTATTTCCTTATTTGAGATTTGCATATTTTATGATGGTTGACGAATTGCTCAGGGATATGGATCTTGTTGTGACCATACCCATATCAAAACATTGAGAAATTCATGGATACAAATCCTGTTGAAGAGATGTATACTTTGTTCAGAGAGATCTAATTAACATAGAGTTTTTAAGCAAATAAATATATTCTTTAGTGAGTCAGTTGGGTTTAACGCCGCTTTTAACAGTATTCCAGTTATATCACGGCGTGTCATCTTAATGTGGGAGGAAAGCCCGAAGTGATGCAGGTCTCAGACGTTTACCACTTCGGTGAAACCCACAAGCACGGGTATGGTGCTGACAAACCTAGAAACATAATCGGGGCGAACCGGGATTCAAATCCACAATCATAGGTTTCTGGCGTGCCCAAGGGACGCAACTCTGCACAGAGAATCGCGGCGCCTTAGACAACTGGGACACCCGTGCCCCCTACTCTTTAGTGAAATGAGGACTACAATTAGCTCAAGTGACTATACTGTGTGACAATACTTTATCTATAAAGGGATTATCTATAGTGTGTAAGCAACAATACTATAGAATCATAATCAGGGCACACAGTACATTCAAACTCGATCATAGCATTCTGGCATGTCCAAGGGATGCAACTCTGCAATGGGAACTGTGTCATCTTAAGACAGCCAATCAAAACAAGCTATAGACATTTACCATCTTGGAGAAACCCATAAGTAAGGGTGCAAACAAAAACAATAAACTGGACAAATCAACGATTTGAACCACACACCTAGCGGATCCTGACAGCTAAGGGACACAACTCTGCACTGAGAACAGCAAGTGACCAGTCACTGAACCACCCTCATCCTACTGTTGACTAAATGATGTGCAGATAAGTAAAACTATCAGGTATGTTCTTTCAGAACAGAAACTGTCAATGTAGACTGTGGGCTAATAGAATCAGGAAACACCCCACAGTGAACATCTTCCTGAAGCAAGGGAGTTAACTGAATATAAAAGTCCAGTTTCCACCCTTGCTGAACTAGGCTGGAATTATGGAGTTACATTCTGGCTGGACTAATGAGTCTATGCATAGTTCAATCAAAATTGCGTTACGAACTAGACATCCAGTTCGTAAGCTTCAGCGCATTGTTCAGACAATTGCAGAATTTGCAATGCATGTGTTCGGTCAACTGGGCGTTGACTGAAAATTTCCAAACATTTTCATGTTTTTAATCAAGGTACTGAACTGGTTAGATGTATTTTGCGAGGTAAGACAATAAATATCATGATTATCGTTCAGATCGTTTTGACTGGGCACCACCATTTTGTTTGATATGAGAGGTGAAATCTGATTGTCCAGTAGGCAGGACATAGAAGGGATGTAACTCGTAATAGTCACTGGTGGTGCCATGATCGAGCCATGGAAATCCAGACTAGTTCGTCCAGGGATGGAAACTGGACTTTTAAAGTCAGTTAACTCCCTTGCAACAGGAAGATGCATAGTCAACTTCTTCATACTTTTTCTTTTAACAAAATGAAATTGTTTTGGGAAATGTCTTCAGGTTCAAGCTGCTGCAGGGAGCAGCTGAGATTTCAATCTTGTTCCAAATGTCTTAAGAAATGATCGCACTGAATGCAAAAACAGCATTTGGGAGCTGGAACCAGTTCCTTGGGCCTTCATGGTCTGATTACAGAACACAGCTTGAGACAAAAAAGACTGTGGTCTAGATTATGCACTTCTTGAAATTAGGTAAGGTAGGCCAGATGTTAGTCTAACTGTTCAGGAAAGCAGCAGAAAGAATTGTCCCCATTGGTTCTCCCCTGTTGAGTTCCAAAGTTCTGGGCCCACGTTCCACAAAGTATCTTAGTGCTTGTTTGATTGTAACTTTAGCCCATACTTTAAGTTGGTCGTAACTCTCATACTTTAACACAGGCTTACAATCATCATAGCGTTAAGATCACTTTGTGGAACGGGCCCTGTGTCCCATTCTTCAGCGATCCCAGTACTTAGTTGGTTGTAACTCTCATACTTTATCATAGGCTTACGATCAACCTAGCACTTAGATCACTTTGTGGGACAGGGCCCAGAACAGGTCAAATGGTTCTCCCGTTCTGATCATCGGTCCTTTGCCTAGATATCTGATATCTGGAGAGTCACATATCTTATCGCAGGTAATGGTGAGTGGGTGGGTTTATATCACAGCATGTCAGCTTAATGTGAGAGTAAAGCCCAAAGTAATGCAGTTCTTTGAGGTATCAACCACTTTGGTTAGTGAGTGAGTGAGTGAGTGAGTGAGTGAGTGAGTGAGTATGGTTTTACGCAGCTTTTAGCAATATTCCAGCAATATCACGGCGGGGGACACCAGAAATGGGCTTCACACATTGTACCCATGTCGGGAATCGAACCCGGGTCTTCGGCGTGACGAGCGAACGCTTTAACCACTAGGCTACCTGACCACCCCGAACCACTTTGGTGAAACCCATGGATACTGCTGTGGTGTTAAAATATTAAGAATCAGGGCCATTCTGGGAATTAAACTCACAATCATAGGATCCTGGCATTCCTAAGGGATGCAACTCTTTTCGAGAAAATGCAGTGCCTGAGGCGACTGGGCCGCAAGTCAGAATTAACACCTTTCATTTCCTATCATGAGTAAAATGTTTTATGCCTTTTTTAACAATATTCCAGTAATATGAATGAAAGACAGGAGTTCTGAGCTTCGAAGATTGTACCCATGTGGGGAATTGAACCCTGGTTTTCTGAGTGCTGAACACTGCTTTTCCAACTATAAGATATCCCATAGACTAACATATTGTCTATGAAATGTATTACAAAATGCCATTCTCTCCTAAAATTATTTTCCCTGATGCTTTGGAATAGAATTGATTAGACTTGCTTTTGGTTTTATAAAATTCAGATATTCCACAGTCATAGCCCAAATACTATCTTCATAATATCAAGAAGTGTCTTCAAAATACCTGCATGCTTCTGGCTTGTTACATGTTGAATGGCCTATTACCCAAGTGGGAACGGAGATTGAAGGTAAAACTTTAGCTGTTTTAGCGCACATGGGATTACCATCTTTGATTGGCTGTTGTAGTAACATGGAAAATTGTTATGTCACAACATTTTGTTGATTTTGATTCTGTTTCATCACAGTGTCGCAGAAAGGACTCAAGTTTTCACAGGGTGTTTTTACTCAAAGCCTCTTAACAAAAATAAACATTAGCAATACGCTACAGTATACATTTATATATATAAGATAGCTATGCAATAAATCCAACAGAATAATGAGGAAAGAGGTGTGGTGACGTATTTTGACAACATTATTTTTAAGAAGGGAGTATCGAGAGAGTCCCTATAGATGTGGCTGGGCATTTTACTCATATAAACGCGACGGCCTAACGATCGAATCCAAAAGTGGGAGAGATACGACAAACGTCATTGGGAGAAAAGTTAATCTACGTGAGGATTGTGAGAATATGTGGGAAAAACTCACTTGTGCATCTACCCGACATTGCTGAGGTCGGATTCTGTTGAGGGAGTCATCATTATTGAAATACGGGTAAATATTTTTAAAGCTTGTAGGCTACATTTCATCATCCTCATCCTCAAAGAGACTTACATAATGTTGATATCTCATTAACAAAGTAAACGTCTCGTGGTTGTTGTATATCGTACAATATTTGATTCAGGGTAGTATGACAGACTATAGCTTAAAGGGGCACTGATCTAACGCAATTCCCCGGACTGGTTGTTGCCTTCGTTATTGTTTTTTCCCCCGTGAGTACCCGGATGATACGCAACGCAACTGAGCGTGACCAGGGACTGGGCTACCGTCTGCAAGGACAGCTAAATACACTTGGAGGACGGAGGCAATATTTGTTTTACGAATTTTTGCATAAACACTGATTGGTTAACTGTGATCTATAAAGATTTCGACAAAGGGAGCATGTTAATTAATTTCTTCAGCATAAACAAACAGACAAAAAGAAAGGCTAAAATCTAAATCCAGGTTTGAAGTGAGGTGAAATGTGAGTTATGTAATATGCACGTGGCAGACCAGCAAGAGGTGAATGATCAATTGATTTACTTTTTTTTTTGTAAATCAACGGATCGTTCCAAGTCATCAAAGGATTAAGAAAATATGTTGATTGATTAATTACTGTTATCTTGCACAGTGGATATGTCAAAAGTGAGTGTTTACATGTCTAGGTTAACTAAAACAAAGGGAATACACTCATATCATGGCGTGAAGTGCCGATGTAAAAACAACATACTTTGTTCAAAGGGTTAACTGATAATACGTTGATTGATTGATCATTGTTATCTATCACTCAATGGATTTTTTAGGAACCGTGGACGTTATGAAAATAGTTGTCACGTGGGCTTTCTCAGCCGACCCTTGAGACTTGACACCTATGTGAACGCCTGAAACAATCCAAGTGATCAGCTGAGAAACGAACACGGGTTATTATATCCCGAAACGATATATATCTTTTAAAATATTTGATTGTTACAGAGACACGTGACATCGAATAAGTTTCTTTGTACAGCTGCAGACGAGTGGGATATTGTTCCTTTGTGTGGATATTCACGGATACATTCCTCGAACAAGGAAGCTCCTAAAATTTATAAACATAAATTTGGTAGGTTGTAATTATGGTATTTGCATTTTGTTTTCCTTCATTTGAACCAATTCGTTCTGGTTTCTCTACGTCTTGGTTGGAAATTCTTCAATGTGCGATAGACGTTGTTTTCACAGGTCTTTTCCTTTGTAAGCGTGTATATATTACCGTCAATTTGTAAAATGTGATTCTCTCAGGCAATTTATAAAATGTGTAAATATTTCAGTCATTTTGACTAAAAATCTGTCCAGATTGATTAAGATGATCAAAAGGGCCTACAAACATCACAACAGATTATTATGTAGGATTAGAAGCCCAACAACATAGAAATGTACTTTTCAACGTAACATTTTCAGTCTCTTGGTGATAACATTAAACATCAAAATGTTTGGAATTCGTTAACATAATAATACAAATGGAAATGTTTTTTAGTCACTTTTAATAAATTTGAAAATGTTACACATTTTGACAGTAAAAAATTATACACACTATAAAAAAGCAATGCTCAAGTGAAATATTTACTTTGTGTTGCTAGTCAAAATAGTGTAAACGAAAATCGCAAAATTACCAAGCAAGTGACTTATCAAAACTTCGTCACCATTACCGATTCTAACCACAAAGATACCTACATTTCCTTATTATCTCGAAAACTGTATTTCATTGTGTTGATCAATGTGACAGTACGCCCTTATTACTACCCATAAAAGTGACTGATGTGCTTACGAATTGCGCTTACGAATTGCGCAGCAGAGGTCGCGAACTAGTCTAGATTTCTGCTATACATCCGGGTACTCACTGGGAAAAAATAATAACAAAGGCAACAACCAGTCCCGGGGAATTGTGTTAGATCAGTGCCCCTTTAATTGTTCTCTAAACAGTTGAAGATTGTCATCACCTGAAATTTGTATGTGTCAGTTTACATATGACATTGACATTCTGACAAATGTGAGTAGATATATCTATTTTATTTATGACTGCATATTTCTAGATTCTATTACTTCATAAGATTGCAATAAATATGTTAGATTTATAAATACCACCCACTAAGGCCTCAGCCTTCTGGAAAAAGTGTAAACCATGTTGATTTTATCAAATAAGAAACATGTATGCATAACAATGTCAACTCACACAACACTAAAGTAGTTATTGAAAAGACAATAGGAAAATTAATTATATAACAATATCACTTACTTTTTATAGATACTGTCACAGTATTCTTCAATGAAAGTCGCATACCCGCCAACTTCAAAGATTATTTCTTTCAATACTCCATAACAGTGCAAGCTACGTTAGACGAGTCTTTTAGCTGATTCTATAGGGAATCAAGACGCTGTTAGGAGCTTAAGTCCGGACTCCTTACGATACTATTTTGTAACAACTACTATTCGTAATACAAGACGTCTGTCGATTATTAACGCCAGCCAAATTTACGTGATATCTTCTTGACAATAAAATATCATAATATAATTTCAGAAAATCCCATTACCCCCAAGACATAATTTCCAATATGAATAACTTCTGTCATTATGCACGTCTTTACCTGTCAACATAAGAATGAAAGAAACAAGAAATGATCTCATTATTTAAATACATTGTTAATACCACCAAAGTATTAAATGCAAAAATACACAGATTGCATTGCAGATGTTTCAGTTTAAATGTGAATTTACTCAGACGGATGGATAGCATCACAAATCACCGGGATTGCCAGGTACAGGATTTGACGCCAGTCTCTTACAGGGACAACTTGTTCTTATTACTTATATAATTTGGAAATTATTTAAACTAATAAATTGTGCCTTAGAGACTTGCAAGTCTAGTAACATGGTATTGGAGACTTAACATATCTGGCCAAAATAAAATGGCAGGTTCAGTTTGAGACAGAAAAATGTTAATGATAATTTTGTTATTGCCGAAATAGTGATGATATTTTAGTGATCTTTAAATTACTCTTAGGTATCTAGGCGTGTGTATGGTCTTTGGGAACTTGTGTTTAATCACTGCTTTAATCTGTTAGTTCTGAGCTGAAGTCAGCATCCTCAATTATCCAGTGTAATAATAAGTATATCAAAATTGACACGAATATTGACCAAAAAAAGACACAGGATAATCGAGAATGTAAGTTCAGCGGAATGAAGGACAGTTTAGTCCACATGGAAACACCCCGTATGCATAATTTTGTTTTAATAACTTCTATCAAGCTTGACATATTCACAGTGAAAGATAACATATGGTAAACAGAATTACATCAAATATGACAATAACATTGTTATATCATAGAAACCTTTTTGCAAGAGAATGAGCAGAATTTAAAGATCGACAGACGGCCAATATTTTAACTTGCAACTGGTTTTGTAGTGAATAGTATACAAAGAGTTTTGTCCCCTTGATGACTCCTAATTCCACACGACAGTGGTTAGTTCTTTTGTATGTTAGTTTGTGCTCGTTCATGTATACCCATAACGAATGTATGGTAGATGAAAGTCGCGATCTTGATTCTACAGAAATATATGAATTGTATTGAGGAAAATAACTGTTTACTTTAATGGTTTGTGGGATCGTTCGGATTTCGATCACTGATAAGGGCACTGTTGAAAAAATAGAAATCATGTTTTATCACAACAGGGAGCTCGTTCGTAACGTTATTATGTGTGTATTTGATCATTATACGGTTGCAATATAGTTAAGAATCATTTGTAATAGTTTCTAAGGCTATTTCATATCGTCATCATGGACGTCAAGTAATCTTAGTTGTGTTAATGTGTTTTCGAAGAGCTCTCTTTAATTCAATGATCACTGTGTTGATTGTGCGATTTATTTGTTGTTTTACGTAAGCCGACTGTAGATAGGGCCTAATCATGCGTGGGCCAGCAAACATTTCATGGTATGGAGGGATGCTGTCAAATGATGTGCAATTAACCAACTCACAGAGACTGACCACCACTTCCAATTTCGGACTATTTAACTGGACCCGGTTGTGTCAAACTTTAATGATGCATTAACTAATGATGCATTAAGCATTTAATGTATCATTAGGGATGTAGCCATTAGTTAATGAGGCTTTGATACAACCGGGTCCTGGTGTCCCAATGGGTTAATTTCTGTACCAAGTCTTCGAACATGTCAAATCTGTTGGCAACAGAAGACAAAATACTAAATCCACAAGCTGTCCGAGAAGAGACAATCCTCTAATTACAATTACTTTACAAGGAAGCTAAATGTAGACAAGACATTTTGCTTCAGGCCTCTATTATTTTTTTTAAAGGAAAATTAAATATTACTTTCTATAATATATAGATCCAAGGTTACATAAATGAAGCTCCTTACAATAGTACAGCAGTGCACCATAAACATTCAAAGAGATAACTTGGAAATATATCCTGTGATGAGTGTGAATATATGGGTAAAGTAAATGAAAGGATCTCTTGCCATTTTCTTTTTGATTGACCTATGCTGTTACCATGGTTACAAGGCATTTCACTAATAGTCTCTCTTAAAATCAATAACAAGTAAAGCATTCTGTCTTTATTTCACTGTAGCAATAGTTACATTGGGAGTCATGCATTCAAGTTGTGGTACATTCTATTTGACCAAGTGCTCCAAAGGGCTAAGATGGAAAAGTGAAAAATATCCCACACATGAGAGAGATGGATAGATAGAATTGTTCATTAACATTTCACATGTGGTTACGTATATATATATAGTTCAATGAGTTGTAAATGACAATATGTTATTGTAACACATCAACTTCTGTAAGCACATGAATTTGTATTGAAATCACAAGCCAATCTTTTTACCAGTGATAAACTTTCCCAGGAGGATATTTTATTGTCAACATTTTTAACATCAGAAAGAGAATTAAAGGATGTCAACTTCTTTATTATGAGGAACACAATGTTTCGGAGTATATGCTTACTCCTCAATTAGGTGAATAAATGCAGAGAACATATATGATAAGATAACAAAGCTGGAAGCCAACAGATAATTGGCGCTGATAGGTGATTAGCAATGGACAAATGGTAGTCAACACTTAACAGTAAATAAGCACTGAAAGTTGATAGCCAGGAATTATCACTGATTGGTAATGGACGATGGGCAAACGGGAGATTGGGGGTAATATTATTAACATTGTTATTATTCTTTCAGGAGCCATGCAGTCAACAACACATACAAGAACACATGGAAGAGTACAAGATGAAATCGATGTGCTTCTGGAGCAGGCCTAGACAAAATAAACATGTTGGTAGATTTTGGTCACTGGAGCCTTCAGCCATCAGTGTCATGTGACAAACCCTCGTCTGATGGATACGAGGTTGGCAATCTGACATCACGAGACTATTCCCTCCAGCGTAGAGGTTTCCTGGCAGAAAACTTCATCAAACCCCCTGTCAACATCACATACAAATTTCCTTGCAAGATTTCAATTCATCAGATATTTTTAAACCCAGTTGTTGGAGCTCAGAAATCAACATCAATTGAAATCTACACATCATCAAATAAAATCACTAACTCTTGGCTCGGTGAGATTGATTCGGGTAGAAATGGTAGAAGGGAGAGAATTTTTGACAGTCCTTTTTTCGTAAATATTGGCAAAGTCAGTTCAGACAACCTCGGACGATTGTGTTTCACATATCCAAGATTTGTCGCAAGTCCGCCCTACTTTGTGGAGAGAATGTGTATCAATGAGTGTCACATGTCCGAGTTGAGAAATCAGCGAAATCAGAACCTGACAGCTGTCAGTCAACTGACGATCAGAATCTCTCGCACCAGTGGTTCCTGTATTCCTGCTGTAAAATCTGTCCAAATCCTCGGCCAACCTGCTGTCTCAAATGGGAGAGAAATACTTGAAAAAGTCTACAAAATATACTCCGAGAGCATTAACCCCCTGCCAAAAATTCCTGACAAAATAGATTCGTCTGAGGCAAAATCTGATACAAGCTTAGAAACCGATTCTGGTTTTGAAATACCGGAAGAATTCTTGGACCCAATAATGTGTGAGATAATGGCATTACCAATGCTGTTGCCATGCGGAAAGAGTCTGGACCAATCAACTCTTGAGAAATATATTGATACTGAAGCATCATGGGGTAGACGACCTAATGATCCATTCACAGGAGTTACATTTTCTGCAGAATCCAGTCCAGTACCAAATAATTCTCTGAAATCAAGAATTGATGCCTTTGTGTTGCAGAATTCTGACAATGAGAAATTGAGATCGGTGCCAAGAACACTTGGGAGAAAAGATGGAATGATTGTAAATAAGCCAAGCCAGACATCGTTATTTCCATCAGTGTCAGATTCAGAGCATAGCAGTTCTAATTCAAACTCAAAACGGAATATGGAATTTCCGGAACATGAATGTGAAACACATGCCAAAAAATTAAAAACTGATTCCACTCTTTTGAGATCAACTGCAGTATCAGTGAAAGGAATGTCAGAAAACTGTCAAAACAGTTCACAGCCCATGCAGTCACAATCTAGGGGAGGTAACTCCCATTCTCTTCATCCAAATCCAACCTCTCATGAATCACAACTTAATACAAGTTTGAGCCAAGCCATGTCTCTCCTCAATGGTTTGCCATCGTTCACAAAAAGACAGAGCATTGCAACTAAGAGTACAGAGTTAAGAGAAACATGTGTCAGTTGCCATTGTGGTTTAGATAAATCTAAATCTGTATATAAACTACAGTGTTCTCACGTGATATGTCGGCCATGTTTAGTGAAGCCAGGCTCTTCCAAACAAATGATACGCTGTGGAAAATGTGATAGTGTCAGTGCAGTGTCTCAAGTCACAAGGGTTCATGTCTCATAAATGTGATTCATGATAAATACTTGAATTTAGGATTTTGGATTTAAATCGTTCAGGTCACAGAGTAATATGGTATGGCTTTTGTCATATGTATTGTGATGAACAATGTAAGCCTGTGGATTGAAGATAGTCTTTACACAGCAAAAGGAGGTGTTTGGGTGGGTTATTGGTTAAAGCGTTTGATTGTCATGCCAGCGGGCACAGGTGGCCCAGTCGTCTAAGGTGCCACGATTCGCTGTGCAGAGTTGCATCCCTTGGGCATGCCTGAAACCTATGATTGTGGGTTCGAATCCCGGTTCGCCCCGATTCTGTTTCTAGGTTTGTCAGCACCATACCTGTGCTTGTGGGTTTCACTGAAGTGGTAAATGTCTGAGACCTGCATCACTTCGGGCTTTCCTCCCACATTAAGCTGACATGCCGCTATATAACTGGAATACTGTTTAAAGCCGCGTTAAACCCAACTCGCTCACTTACTCACTTGTCATGCCAAAGATTGGGTTCAATTCCCCACATGGGTACAATGTGTCAAGCCCATTTCTGGTGTTCCCTGCCAATATGATATTGCTGGAAAGCTAAAACAGCATGAAACCATTTGTGACAAATGCAAAGAAAAGGGATAAAAGGTTTGAATAAATCAAAGGCCATCCATATATTTTATGTGTTTCTAATCTCCAACCTCAACCAGCAAGAGAAAACATATATAAAAATTAAAAAAATGTTTTTCACTTATTGTGTAACTTATTGTGTAACTTGAAATTTCAAGTTTAGAACACTTGGTTATAGTCTTAAAATCAATTTATGAGGTAGAGTGAATTGCTTATCTTGGGAAATTAATTATCAAAAATGTAGCTGAAAAAAGATCAAGCTGACCAGGGATTTTATGAGTGTGCAATGGCAGGAGTACGGGAAGAATAGGTCTTCAGCAACCTATGCTTGCCGTAAAAGGCAACTATGTTTATTGTAAGAGGCGACTAATGGGATCGGGTGGTCAGGCTCGCTGATGCATGTCATTGATCCCAATTGCATGGATCGATGCTCATGATCTTTATCACTGGATTGTCTGGTCCAGATCCGATTATTTACAGACCGCCATCATATAGCTGGGATATTGCGGAATGCGGCGTTAAACAACAAACCACCTAACCACCCAACTATCACAACTTGGCATAATTTTCACAGCGGGGAGGACAATTGAAATAGAAAATTTTATATATTTAACGTCGGAATGAAAATTCAATTTAGGCGGGAGATTGGAAACACAGGAAAAGATACGGACAGCCTAACATTCGTGTATATCCAATTCCTTTGACTCCTGAACAAGTAGTATGGACACAGTGTTCAGAATTATTTTCTTCAGATGTGAAATGCTTTGCTCAGTGGAATTAAAACAATTGTGATTCTCTTGTGCCTTTTTTCAAAGGAATATGAAGAATGTGGCCTGTATTTCAACCCACAGTTATAAATTGTCAGTACTCCTGTATTAGATAGAAGTTATGATCCATCACAACATTTCCATGAGTGAATGAATGTTGCTTTACTTCACAGTCATCAATGTTTAGTAATTTATCATGGGTGTTAGTCAGCTGGAGTCTACATGATACAAACCAGTGGTTGACAGCATGAGCAACCCATGTTATCTGGATACAATAACACACAATCTTCCCGGACACACACAGCCGGGGGCACGAGTGGCTTAGTCGTCTAAGGCGCCACAATTCGCTGTGCTAAGTTGCATCCCTTGGGCAAGCCAGAAACCTATGATTGTGGGTTTCGGATCCCGTTCGCCCCAATTATGTTACTAGGTTTGTCAGCACCTATCTGAGCTCGTTGGTTTCACCGAAGTGGTAAATGTCTGAGACCTGCATCACTTCCGGCTTTCCTCCCACATTAAGCTGACACGCCGCGATATAACTGGAATACTGTTAAAAGCATGTTTAACCCAACTCACTCACTCACACACAGCCCCATGGGGTAAGAAGAGGAGACGAAATCAATCGGGTGGTCACGCTGGGCAATCATGGTGCATTCTGTTGCTCATAACATCAGTCACTGGATTGTCTGGTTCAGCCTTGATTATTTACAGGTTGGGGTCATATGTACCTGGAATATTGCTCACAACGCAACACAATACAACACACACTGATCACATCTGCATGGAGTGCAAGTCAAGAAAAAGGCTTTATTCAGATTTTATGTTGAAACTGTGTATGACCTGTTATAGCATCTTAATCTATATTTCAAATAAGTTTATCTGTGAAGTTGCAAAGATTCATCAACATCCAAAACTACTTATCCATTGTCTCCTTTTCTATTTTTCTACAATCAGTGTCTGATATTGTTTTCAACACTTATAACGTTAATAAAATATATTTATTCCAAAATTGTAGCCCAGTGCATTTGTTCATTCTTCTCCAAAGCTTGGAATCCCAGTTAGCCCGATTATGATCCTAGGTTTGTGGGCACCATATACCCGTGCTGGTGGGTTTCATTAAAGTGGTAAACGTTTGAGACCTGCATCACTTCGGGATTTCTTCCCACATAAAGCCCACCCGCCGTGATATAACTGCAATACTGTTAAAAGCTGTCTTGAACAAAACTCACTCACTTTTATCTGCAATGCAAACGAGTTTTTGTCGACCACATCTATTTTCAGAACTATACACAAGATAGATATTTTACGGGCGCTTGGTCCGCGAGGCCAACGACACGCTCCCTGGTCAAGAATCGTGAATTGTTAACCTTCATTCGCGACGACAGTATATTGTAAACTGTTATCAAGAAAATGTACTACAAGGTGTTATCTTGCGCCTCAATTTCACTTAACTAAACAGGATCGGTAGCCACAGCTGGTCCAGACTCCGTGTCCACATTAATATGCCAAACGTTTGTCATCTGCGACCATGAACCAATAACCTTGTTTCTTACATTGCGGCACGTGTCTCCTAGTTCTGAGCGTTGCAATCGCCGTTAGGAGTATCGCCCCTTTGCTGTGTCAGGATCCTTTAATCATAGGTTCGAATTAACTGAATTTAGTCATTGGTTTGACATGCCTGTGCCCGTGGAGCTCTCCTCCCGCATTCAGCTATCACGCCTTGGTATAATTAAAATAGTTGTAAAGCTATAAGATGGCGGTCTGTAAATAATCGAGTCTAGACCAGACAATCCAGTGATTGACATAATGAACACCGATCTACGAAATTGGGATATAATGACATGCATCAACCAAGTCAGCGAGCCCAACCATCCAATCCCATTATTCGCCTTACGACCATAGCGGCCTGTTACAAGCATGAGTTGCTGAAGACATATTCTCCACCCGGATCTTAACTGGTCAGTTATAATATACTGGGGGGCGTTCGGTAGCCTAGTTGTCGTTCGCTCGTCACGCCGAAGACCCGGGTTCGATTCCAGACATGGGTACAATGTGTGAAGCCAATTTCTGGTGATATTGCTGGAATATTGCTAAAAGCGGCGTAAAACCATACCCACTCACTCATTCAGTTATACTGGGATTATAAGTAGGACAATGAAGAAAACAGTGCTAGATATTTTCACAGGGATTTACACACAGGCATAACAACTTTTCTGACAAATTGGCTTTTTTTTTTACAGGAATGTCTTAGCCGAGCATGAAGTATATTTGCTCTTCTATCCCCAGATAAAAAGTAACAAGTCGGGAAATGTATTTCTGTTTAACACTACATCAAATATGAAAGTTAAGAAGAAAGTCTACATTCCTGAGAAAGTTTATTCCATAATCTAGTGTGTCAGTATAAAAGAAGTGTTGGTGAATAGACGCGTGAGCATGTGGTATGATAATAATATTTCTATTTCTGTTTATATGGAGGCTAATGCTGCGAGTTGTTAACAAGTTTATATAATGTATATGTTTTTTTCGTTTTGCGTATATGTTTGATATATTGTCTCCCGGCCGGTTTTATATATAGTCTAGTTCCAGGTGCGAAGGTAGACCAGAAACTGGCTGCTTTGAAGTTATTCAGAGTTGACATTTATATACAGCAGTAATGACTTCAGAAGCGTATTCGAAAAGGACGTATATATAGAAACAATATTGAGATTAGATATGTTGATCTATCACATATTAAAGCTTCCGTTAAGAAAGTATACTTTTCGGTGGAGCGTTGCGTATACTTCCAATATGAGGAGACCATTTCATCATGATCATATCTTGTGATAAAATAACGCCGAGGTTTTTATGAGAAATATCGAAAGAGGAAGAGAAATATTATGATAGACCAAAATGTAGCAACATTTTTTTGTATGAGATTGAATGATATGCATCTCTTGCAGAGGGGGTTATATTTAACGAACCAAATAAATGCCCACGAATCAAGGTTTCTTCCAAGTTGATTATTTCATCATCATGACATGTATGTACTAAAGGAAGTGTCGCCAGCAAATAAACGAGTTAAATTATTCGCCACATCGTTGAAACAGGCAGATGGCTCAACACTCCTCTTATGGAACGTGGGGAGGTCGGGTAGCCTAGTGGTTAAAGCGTTCGCTCGTCACGCCGAAGACCCGGGTTCGATTCCCGACATGGGTACAATGTGTGAAGCCCATTTCAGGTGTCCCCCGTCGTGATATTGCTGGAATATTGCTAAAAGCGGTTGGAATATTGCTAAAAACACTGGTTTTACGCCGCTTTTAGCAATATTCCAGCAAATTCACGCCCAGAATTTGGCTTCACATTCTTATGGAAAGGAAATGTATACTATGTCCATCAAAAAATACTTCAGATGAATATTTTAATTTATTTATTTGTGTATTTAAATGCAACAAAACGTTTGTTGTCTCCTGATTACATCAACCGACCATCGGTTTAGTTCAATGTAAAAAACATCTACTCCGAAGAAACTATTTCATTCTGTCTCCACATTCTTTGTACATTAAAATAGAACAACTATGTATATCTTGTCGCCGTGTTTTCAAACAACAGACCTATCTAAACGCATGGATTATGCTATGTTCATAGCCTTGAGACCCGTGAAGATCCGGGGTAGAATAGGTCTTCAGCAACCCGTGCTTGCCGTTAAAGTGAGTGAGTATAGTTTTACGCCGCTTTTAGCAATATTCCAGCAATATCACGGCGGGGGACACCAGAAATGGGCTTCACACATTGTACCCATGTCGGGAATCGAACCCGGGTCTTTGGCGTGACGAGCGAACGCTTTAACCACTAGGCTACCCGACCGCCCGCTTGCCGTTAAAGGCGACTATGCTTGTCGTGAGAGGCGACTGACGGGATCGGGTGGTCAGGCTCGCTGACTTGGTTGATGCATGTCATAGTATCCCAATTGCGTGGATTGATGATCATGATGTCAATCACTGGATTGTCTGGTCCAGACTCGATTATTTACAGACCGCCGTCATACAGCTGGAATATTGCCGAGTCCGGCGTTAAACAACAAACAAACAAATTATAGTCTTGAGTGAATAAAGTTCTGTGTGAGGTGAAAGTGTATAAGAGTGCACATTTACAGATTACATGACTGGCACCGGCACTTAGGTGAAGTATTACATTGTGTCATCTATAGCAAAGCCGGGTACAGTGATATAATATTTACTGGGGGCTTGTCCTAACATATGGGTATCATTTATTATAGTCTTTGTCCGGAGAAAATAACAGAAATGTAAGTACCTGTAGCCTTGCTCCAAGGCTGTACTGAATGATAAGTCCATGGGTGTATAGTAATTCTATCCTTATACTAGGCAAGTCTAATTAAGCGGACAGTCTAAGGACACCAATCTTTTGGTGGGGACATCTTGTTCTTATTATTTATATAATCTAGAAATTAGGATTTAAACTAATAATTACTTTCTTAGAGACTTGTGAAAGTCTAGTCTAACTCTTTTGGGGTGGTGGATGGTGTCGGTGGTGGTGGTGGAAATGATTTTACGTCTTATAACAGTAAAACCTCCATAATCCGGCTGGTATCGTCACGGGTGTAATGTCCGTATTAACGAATCATAGGTATACGTTGTAATATCGCTTCAGTTACCGGTACATGTTCACTTCCAATCTATAAGCATCCAGAAAACAGAGATTCCAATATATATGGAAGCATATTAGTGCCAAATTCTATAAGATATATCATCTACGGAAACGACACCAATCTCATAGTCAGTCACGACTCGTGAAGATCCGTGGTAGAATAGGTTTTCAGCAACCCATACTATGCTTTTCGTAAGAGGCAACGGAGGGGATCAGGTTGTCAGTCTCTTTGACTTGGTTGATGCATGTCATCGTATCCCAATTGCGTGGGTCGGTGTTCATGATGTCAATCACTGGATTGTCTGTTCCAAACTCATTTATTTACAGACCGACGTCATATAGCTGTAATGTCAATTGCTGAGTGCAGCGCTAAACAGCAAACAAACATACAGACTCTGAAACAAATATATCCAATACAGTCCATACAAATCTATAATATTTGGCAAATCTATATTATTGCAGTATCTGAAAATGACGAGGGTCTGTGGGCTCCTTTTTGTTATAGATCATAACTTTAATTTAAAAACAGTTATTATCTATGAAATATGTTCATTCCAGGCTAGATGTTACTCTACCAATCTCATTAAAATCCGATCTTAGTTCTCGCTACCGCTAAACGAAAAGTCTGAGGACCTTTCGTGAATTTTAATAGACCAATGAAATAACCAACAAGAAGTCGACATTGGCCAATCAGAAAGCAGCTTTCTCGACCCGATGGTACTAGTTTCAAACTGGCGACTTCCATTTCGGACTAAGCTTGAAAAATATGTTGACAAAGTTGTCCATTAAAAAATTGAAAACTGAGCAATGGAACATTCCGGAATGTTTAACATATGGTTGACATTGTATGGCAGTACTTTCATCTATTTCATATATTGACGGAATCAGTCGTACGGGCCGTTACAGTCGTTCGGAATACCCCGTGTTAACCTTTTTTCAGGTTTGCATCTTAGAAAACACATTCCGACTATCACGTTCCTGATCTGGTAAGCGACGTTCTGATTGGTCGGATGAAAGGTCGTTCTAGCGTGACCCTTAAAATTGGATGTCCTCAGATCCACAGGGCCACGGATAGCCATACTATACTGACTGTACTGATTACATTAAAAAAAGAGCTCTTTTTTTAATGTAATCAGTACAGTCAGTATAGTATGGCTATCCGTGGCCCTGTGCTCAGATCTGTGTTCAGCGGTTTCGAGAACTAAGATCTGATTTTAATAAGATTGAGATGATACTTACATCTACGTAGATCATACTTAATTACATCTACTGAAAAACAGAGTACTATCTGGAAAATATCTAGTAATATCTATTATGGAATTATCGCAGCTCCGGGACAGTTTTCTATATATCATAACTTCTGGCTTAATTAATAATGTTTTCAATCTTGACATGTCTTTATTGAGGTGCTACCTAAACACCCACACCTAAACATGTATGTATGTATGTATGTATGTATGTATGTATGTATGTATGTATGTATGTATGTATGTATGTATGTATGTATGTATGTAGTAACTGTTTATTCATATGTATCAAAGTGACTGACCAGAAACTATAGCACAAGGTCAAATCTAGACTAAACCATTATCGTTGTTCAGGGTATCCTCATTAAACCAAAACGTGTAGGTGAGAGAGTAATAAATGTTCTCCCAACAACAAAACCGTCTTTTAGTTTTCAAATTGTTCAAAACTGTTGTTACAGTTGAAACTGAGCCAGAAAGTCACAACCCATTCTGAAGTCACTGGCCATTTTGTGCAAGTAAAATTGACGCAACTATAGGTTATGCTATCTTCCCGAGGCAAGGGAAACTGGACTTTTATATAGTCAGTGAATTAACTCCCTTGCCTCGGGAAGATGAGGTTATGCAATATGTTAGCGAAATTATATAGGCCTATCAACCTCAACATGGTTTAAGTCTGAGAAATCTCTCGAATCTGTCGATTCTCATGATTTCCGCATTATAGAAATTAGGATTGAGAGGTTTAACGTCAATAGAAACGGGTGAAAAACAAACTCTAATACTGTATCAAACCAATGCTCGTCATCATCCTATGAAGCACTGAAGGTACAATTCTGCAGTTTATGTTTATTTTTTAGCACTGACAGTTTTATTGACAGTTTGAAATGATCTTGATGTGTGTTGTAAAAATATGGAAAAGGCTAAATAAAAATAAAAAAATTATATAAATTAACAGTAATTAAGTTATCACCTTTATCTAAAATATAAATGTTTGAAAACATCTGTATGCAACAAGGGTCACAAATGCACACGATAATATCACTGTACGTCTGAGCAACGATACGCACGATTGTAATATAAATATAACAAATGTTATATTTGGGATAACACTTTCTTAGTAAAGAACCTATTCTCGTACTTTTTAGGGGTTGAGTCCCATCCAGGATTCGAACCCACACTGTCAGAGTGGGCCACCTAATCGCCAGCACACGAAGTCAGCGATCTAACCCACTCAGCGACCGATAGATAGATGAAAGTAGAACATGTGCATGAGAAGTACCTGGTATTTTGATTTTAAAATGTGGCACTAACACGCTTCCATAGATCCCGGATTAACCATCGGGGTTTCATCATAGTTTTGGCTATCTTTCGTGGAGGCGGTACTGTGGTTGTTCTTTGAAAATGCCTGTGGCAAAGAGAAATACAGTATTGTATACATTATTAGTGTTTTAAATGAACGTTAGACCAAGGTAAATAACCATTAGAGTGTCATCTCCGCGCACCTTGCATCATTTTATTGTCCCCAAGTACAACAGATGAAGAAAATCGCACACTTTCTATATGGCGATTTGGTGTTGGCCCGGGACATCGAGTCTCAAACAAAAAGAACACAGTAGGACGGATGCAGCATTTTTAAAAGGGAAGGGTTCAAAATATCAAAATCCTCCCTCAGATAATTTTACTGCCTAAACATACTACATTTGGTTTTCAAAAGTGTGTGTGGACTGCTCCCCCTCCCCTCTGAACCGCGACATGAATAACGGCTATGGGACACTGTCTGGTCATAATCATTTAGAGTGCCGGCCCATTAGCGGGTATTTACCATTTGTCTGTTGTCAAACAGTGGATTTGGGGATTAATTAAGACAACACCAATGCATTGAAAAGGACAGTATACGTCCTAATTAGTGGGCTCTTCTCGACTATGATACACCATAACTTGTTTGATAGGCATTACTTAGAAGTAGACGGATGACAAGGTAGACACAATTCGAAAAGCTTTTGAACAGTTTGTTTCAATGCAACAAAATGTCTCCCGTAATTTTTATAATTTGGATAAAAATGTATTTATTAATTCTTAAAGTTTGTATTAGCTGTTATAATGCGTCGTAGTGAACCACAGCGATGTGGGTAGTGACATCATGTTTTGGCGACTGTATTTGTTGTGTACTACAGACCTCACCACCCAACATGCGCGCGCGCACACACACGTGACCATCGTCAAAACAGTATCCCTAAAGTACTTAATGATTCATTTTGTTTCATGTTTACAAATAGGAAGTATGAGGATACTTTTCTATCACAGAATCAGGGGCGGTCGGGTAGCCTAGTGGTTAAAGCGTTCGCTCGTCACGCCGAAGACCCGGGTTCGATTCCCGACATGGGTACAATGTGTGAAGCCCATTTCTGGTGTCCCGTGCTGTGATATTGCTGGAATATTGCTAAAAGCGGCGTTAAACCATACTCACTCACTATCACAGAATCACCACGATGTACATAATGCTGATGAGTAAATTAGTAAAATGCATGTCAGTGATCAGGGGATGAAAAAACGTTGTGTCTGTCTCATTTTCCCACATCCACCTCCCCCGCAGCTCCTGTCACAGATATAGGTATCCGTTTCAACCGGAGCTGTCAATCATGTCGGATCCTCGTGTCGAGCTCCCCATGGGCGGATACAGCTTTTTTTAAAAGGGAGTGTGTGTGTGTGTGTGTGTGTGTGTGTGTGTGTGTGTGCAATTAGGATCTATTTATTGTCTTTGGTGGTAATTTATACAGAATAAAGATTTTTTTCGAAATAAAAGGGGGTGGTGGTGTGTGTGTGTGTGTGTGGGGGGGGGGGGGGGGGGGGGGGGGGCGCACCCCCCTTCTGTATCCGCCCATGCTCCCCAATACGAAGCTGACAGACAGTTTGTCTGAAGCGGTTCGACTGTTCAACATTTGCAATGCACTTTTTACTAAATATAATGACAAAGAGCAAAAATACCGAGCAGCGGAAATTGCGCTTGTCAAAGAACAAAATTATCGAGGACATTTTAGGTAATACAATTTTAATTCTTTCCGCTCAAAAGTTTTTTCCGAAGATCACAATTCCGTCGTTAGTAATTACAGCTACTTTTTGTTCGTCAGAGCAAACCTACTTCAAATGTTTCCTTGTAATTATATTTTTCTCTTCTCCTGCAATATAATACGTAATTCGTGGTATAGGTGCATGGCGGTCAAAGTGCCATAAGCGACTGCTCTTTTATATCATTCTGTTTGAACGTGAACTTTGTAATTCCGCACGTTTTATTTGTGAAATCGTACGAATTAAAAATTTCGGGATTGTTAAGTAATGAATATATCATTTTAATGTCACTTTGTACAGCAGGGTTGGCGCATGCTTTCGTTCCGGGCTAACTCGTCCCGATTAATCAAGATTCACAGTATCGATCAGGATAACGCCCTTTTACAATATTTTCTTCTAATGTCATAATAATTTCATCAAGGTCCTCCTTAGTTCCCAGTTTTGAATATTATTTACCATTTATAACAAGTAGCCACTTTCTGTATTACCAATCAGGAAGCTTGCTTGGGATTGGTCAAGCCGACATACCATCTGATCATATCAGTCCACTAATGTCAACAAACTCGTCCACGTGGTTGATTGACAGCACTTGATATAGACATACGCCGATATCAGTCGGGCTGATAACCCTTATAACGAAAATCCCTTTGCGAATACGTTATGCAATGTATACAAAGATGTTTCAAGTGGTGTCATCTTTTATCAGTAAAGTTATCAGGAAACTTATCAGAATAATTATCACGAATTCGTGACAATATTTATAACTTTAGCTCAATATCGGAAGTGACAATCGCGTCTTTTCGGTGTAAATAATGCGTAATATTTATTCTTTGCCTCGTACATTCACATCACATGACAGTAGAGGTAATGTCAACAAGTCACCACATGTCAACGGGCCATTTTTGTCAAATTCACCGCACAGGTATTCGATGACAGTCGCAAGTTTTGATGTCACCAAGCGATGAAGTGTCACATCCACACACACACCACTGAACGCGCGAGTGTCAGGCCATTGACACATGTCAGTCAAAATGACAAGGATTAGTAAAGTTACTCATTCGTGACGCTCCCGACACAAGAGGGGTACAGGCGCATGCCCACAGCGCCCGTTATCCCGAACTGGGTCAGTCAGCCCAAACATTGCCAACAAAAATGGCTGCCATGGAGGATGGCAAACCGTCTGAACAAACCCAGTTTCCGCGAGTTGGCAGACCAAGAAAACCTCTCCACGAAAAAAGAAGGAGACAACAAGAAGCAACAAAATGGCGGGATGCACGGAGAGTTTACCTCGGCAATTCTTACGACCGTTGGAAGAAATTGAAGAGCCGAATCGGCTTGAAAGATTGCAGCCTCGCGTGGCATTTAATGGAGGCTCACGATTCGCATTGTGTCGAATGTGGGTAAGTGATGAAATGGCTCCGACACGAGTCTAAACATAGCATATATTTCTTCCTCCTATAAGTAGACAATTTTTGCCGCGCATCATTAGTTAATTTAGTTGTCGTGGGTTTGTTTTGAAAATAGCATATAAAACAGTCACATTTGGCACGCAATCTCGGGGGTCAAGATGGCAGCTCGGGTCACAGGGCTTGCTCGGTTTTGAAAATGTTGTTTTGCGAGCGACATGTGTGTTCATTGTGTACGAAATCCTGTCCATGGATTTTACTTATATTGAGATAGTCGTTCACTGCTTGTTTTCACCCAGGGCGTTTGTTGATGGCGAGTTTGATGCAGTCGGGTCGAACAAAAGCATGCCACCTGCCACACAGCATTGTACGATAAGACTCAGTCACGTGGGGTGTCGGGGATTATGAGATGTCTGGAGTCTATTTGGGTTATAAATGTCATAACGTTATCGCACTGTCTCGCTCATGTGGCGTTAGATGAAACAGTCCTATACATTCTTCATTGGAGACATTTGTGATGATAACAGAAGTCGAATGACAATATTTTCTTTCGTTTATTTCGTGAATATTTAATTCGAAGGAGGAATAATTGATGTCAACTAATTTGTCCATTTAGATTTAAATCTTTCTTTAATAATCATGCTTTAATTTTGTTTGGCTATTGCACAGATTGGCTTTTTAAAGGTTGCTATTTGAAACGGTTAAGGATTTAAAACATGTTTTGTAAAAGGAGACAATGTAGATAAATTGACAATTTGATTTTTGTTGTTGCCATGACATTTGAAATCTCCATCGCTGTCATGAACGAAACTAACTCAATGTAACAGCTCCAATTTCGAATTGACAATCCTAAAATGTGCTGTCATGTAAAACTATTTTACATCAACATAATCAAACTTGATCCCCATGAGAAAAACAAAGGGCATTGACATGCTGTGGTATAACTTGTTAAACAGTGTCAATTGCGTGGAATGATGCTCATGATATCGATCACTGGATTATCTGGTCCTCACTGGATTATCTGGTCCAGACTCGATTATTTACAGACCGCCGTCATATAGCTGCAATATTGTTGAGTGCGGCCTTAAACAAACCAACAAACAGTGTTCAGCCTTTATTTTCAAGCAAATTTCAGTAAATTAAATTGTTTGATAGGCATTACTTGGAAGTTGACGGATGACAAGGTGGACACACAGTTATGGATAACAACTTCTTTAATACTGTGAAAAGCAACGTTTCGGCATAGATCCTTAAACCGTTAAGCAAGACTGAATGAGGGACGTAGTACAGAATATATATAGTAGGTGGAGGATTAACAGTAGAAGATTAACAGTAACCACAATTGCATACATGAGTGGGATAACATTGGTAGGTGTTGGCAACAACACGATGGACAGAGAACACATAGGTAGAAGCCAATAGGGACATGAAGCCAATAAACAGGATAGGTGATTATTTCAGTATTCTTCTTTCAAACATCTAAGCAGAGAGACTGCTGAACAGTCAAAGGTTACCAGGCTATGGTTAATTGGCTATCCCAGCAACTTCAATTAATGACATTCAGTCATCACTTTGTCTGTTCTCTTGCATGTTATGATCTAGATCAATCTAACAGTTAATTATTAGCCCGATTTAATTGGGAACATGTCTCAGTGTCACACACAGCACAAATTACAGTGTCTAGACCAGTAGGCTAAAAATGGACTTGTGAGTGAAGGATGGTCTATCTATAGTCACACTGTTGTCTACAGTGCAGCAAGTATCAAGACACTGTATGATTGTCATGAACACAGATTGTTTTAGAGGTTGAGTTAACAATGTTAAATTATTTAAGACATGACCTGACTTGGTAAGGGTGACAGAGTGGGGTTTTACACATTGTGGCAGCTCAATTTTTCGGTCTGTGAATTCCGGAAATGATATTATTAATGCAAAATGAAATTTATTATGTTACATTGTTGTGTAAAAAAAGAGGTTATTATACAAAAGAACTCACAACGTCTTGGTGTTACAATCAGTATCAAGACATTTCTGTCCTTTATAGAAATATTGTCCACAAGACTTGGTTTTATGCCACATCATCAATATTGAATTATTGTTATACTCCAAGGCTTGGACTATGCCAGCTAGTGGTTTTCTGTTGAAGTGAACTCAAACAGTGAATAATGACGGCCATCTGATCCAATGATGTGTTTATTACAAGCATGGCCAAGTTGCTACATTATGTGGGGAGGTTGGGTCACCTTGTGGTTAAAGCGTTCGCTCGTCACGGCAAAGACCCGGGTTCGATTCCCGACATGGGTACAATGTGTGACACCCATTTCTGGTGTCCCCTGCCGTGATATTGCTGGAATATTGCTAAAAGCTGCGTAAAACCATATTCACTCACTCATTGTTACCTGACCAATGAACACATAGGTGACAAAAGATAGTTACTTCCCTTGATCCACCCACAATAATTAATCGCCGATGACAGTATGAGAAAAATATTGAAAAATAAGAGACACCTCGTGTCTTCAGTTAAAATAATGCAAGCAATTACTTGAGAATCTACGAAACAGTGAATGCATAAGTAGTCATAAATTTATATACCAGACAGTAGTGCAGGTGGCAGGCCTCAAAGTTTAAATTTTTACCAAGTAGCCATTTTTTTCCAGGTAGCCAGTGGTAAAATCAAGGAGTCAAGCCAATATTGTAGGTAGCCAAAAACATTTGAAATTATCTTTTATCAAATAAGTATCATAATATGTACAAGTCATAGCACGAGTCTTGAAGCCGTCATATAGCTGGAATATTGCTGAGTGCGGTGTTAAACAACAAATCAATCAACTAGTCTTGTAATTGTATAATAGTGGAAACTGTACTTGATTTTTGTTATTTGTGACTCAAACAATGATGCAATTTATGCTACTAGATTATTTAGGTATATCCTTGCTTATCCAATGAGCATTGTCAACTGAAATAAAACACTAATTACATTAATATTTATGTATTTCTGTTCATTGTTGACTTTAGGAGGACTTATACGCAAGTACAATTATTAGCAGACATGTTTTACCACATCAGCTGTTATTTTTTTGTGTGTGTCTTCAAATGTGAAGCAAAAGAATTCAGTCACCACAAGATATTCTTAAGGTACCGGTAGTCATTAGAGAGTTGACAAATTAAAATTTAGGTTGAATTGGCGACTGTTTTAGTTGCAACTTTGAGCCCTGCGGTGGAGGAAAATTTCATGCAGCCCGACTGATAAGTTACCAGCCACTAAGCGGCTTGCAGACAGTTATTTCGGACACTGTAATTGATGTAATAAACAATTTTTGTTGTTAAAGTGATAGGAATCACATGCCATATTAATGTTTTGGAAGAAAGAATAAACTTCTTGATGCATTTATCTGAGGACTATAACTTACAATATTCATATATTTCCTCTTAGCTGTACAAGGACCTGTTGATTGTGGGTTTGAATCCTAGATTAGCATCAACCGTTGTGGGTTCTGGGTTAGAATTTGTCCCCAGCAACTTATGCTAGAGGCAACTTAATGGATCGGGTGGTCAGGCTTGGTGACTTGGTTGATGACATGTTCGTGTACCTTAACAGATCGTTGCTGATCAGAGCTCTAGATCATCTGCGTATCTGCGCAAAATATGCATCAGAAATGCAGAAATATGCTGTAAAATTAAGTCCAAGCGTATCAAATGCGTAACGAACATTACAGATATGCTACAAAAGTAAAACTTGTGCGTATCATCAAACAATTGTGAAGTAACCCTGCGTATTCGATTAGCAAATCAGCAACTTATTTTGAAATATTAAATGGGCATTCAGTCAACCATATTTTTGAGTCCTATAAAGCTATCGAACCCACACAACACCAGTTTGCAGGGACTAGATGAATAGTGTTTTTACATATTTAACTTTAATACCCACATGTGTAAAATCTAGTGGGTAACAGAAATTTGAATCCCCAGATAGAATTACTGATACCCAATGATTTTAAAATGCACGGGTAAAATACCCACAACACCAAAAGCTTATCTGGAGCTCTGCTGATATCACTGGATTGTGACGTCGAATATTTACAGACTGCTGTCATAAAGCTGGAATATTACACAGACACTAGATTAGCCTGTTAAGACGTCTCTGTTAAGACAGATGTGCACTATGGATTTTCGTTTGTCCACACTAAATTGACATATCCTAATATAACTGTCAGGGCAGAATGAGTTCCCTGAACCACATGCTTACCATGGAAGTAGTTGGAGTGCTCATTCTGAGCATCGCTTTTTGCTCAAATGAGGCTTAAATATTTGTTTAACAAGCATGTTGAGTGCTAGGATCTGTGGGATATTTTCAACCCAAGTCATATGGAAAAAGAAGCCATTGTAGTGTTTTGAGGACTCGTTCTATTTGAAGTGTTCCTGTTCTTTGGTATTGCTGAATGGCTTCCTTTGGGTGCGCTTGCAATTGTGGCAGGGCTGATTGTGTGTCGTACATCGATGTCATGTGTTGTACCTCATGCTATCAACCGACTGCCTCCGTGGTCTCGTGGTAGAGCGTCTGCCTGGAGGGCGGAAAGTCACGGGTTCAATCCCCAGCCGTGTCATACCATAAGACGTTAAAAGATGGTATTTGTTGTTACCCTGTCTGGCACTTTTCATTAAGGGGATAAAAAAAGGACCGTTCGGCTCGGAGTCAGTATGCTGTGTCTGAGTGGGGTATTCATGTTAAACTGCGGCGTGGTATCTCAGGGGCTAGCACGATAAAATTGCATCAGTCCGGACTAGTACAAGCATCACACACACACACACACACACACGTGCATGCACGTCGCTATATAAGTGCAATAATTTTGGACTCGGCGTTAAACCCCATTTCCCCTCACCTAATGCTATCAACCTCTGGTTTATATGATCTAGACTTGATTTTAGGATGCGCCATATGATTGTGGTTCTGCTGAATGTGGTCACCTTATATATTAAATGTATATGAATTATGATTTTTTAGGAGAGGCACCAGTCTTGGCGACGATGATGATGGCACACCACACAATTTCTTTCCTCAAATTATCAAGTCCATTCGACGGATATGTATGCAGTACCTCAGCTTTCAGCACACCGTTGAAGTGGTTGGACTGGTCTGTTTGGAGATTGACAAGGGAACGAAAGAAAACTTCAGCATCAAAGAAGTTGTCAATCGTCCAATAGGTCTCCGAGTGGAAGCACTGGCTTCGCAACAAAAATCATCCGAAAATGACTATAGCATTGAACTTGCCAATGATGAAGATGACACTGATGAGGATGATGATGAGGATGAAAATTGTGATGAAGACGATGATGACATGTCTGATGTGTCCAATGTGGTAAGTGACGTTGAAAGCGAACACAAGCCGTTTGATCATTTCAGTGTGGGTGATTATTCAAAGGGAGACGATTCTGCTCCTTTAGAACTGAGCAAAAAAGATGAGGTAAATGACTCCGATTCTATCTGTGATAAAAGCTCTAGTCGTGATGTGCCATCAAAGGATGGGATCCCTGAATCAAGGAGAGGTAACTCTAGTCTAAACTTTCTGCCACTGACTTCTATGCAAGACCGACCTTGGACACCAAGCCCTAGCATGCTGTCGGCAAGTGCTAAAATGGACATATCAAGATTTGTGAATGAAAATGACAGCGAGAGAAGCAATAATAGTGTAAGTGACAGTCCTCTCACCATAGCAGAAGTAAAGGCAGAGGACAGAGCAGAAGATGAAGACTTCGTAGCGGAAACTGTTGAGGACACAGATGATAAAGCAGAGAGGTAGGTGGTCCAGTTTCAGTGACATGCAGCACTTGACTTAGCACCCACTTTTTGAGACGACCAAATTTGATGTGTTCATGATTAGTTATGTGTTTATTTGTATCAACAAGAAATGGGGGGCAAGGGTGGCCCAGTTGTCTAAGGCGCCGCGATTTGCTGTGCAGAGTTGCGTCCCTTGGGCACGCCAGAAACCTATGATCGTGGGTTCAAATCCTGTTTGCCCCGATTATGTTTCTAGGTTTGTCAGTACCATACCAGTACTCGTGGGTTTCACCGAAGTGGTAAACCTCTGAGACCTGCATCACTTCGGGCTTTCCTCCCACATAATGCTGACATGCCATGATATAACTGGAATAATGTTAAAAGCGGCGCTAAATCCAACTCACTCACTCACTCAACAAGAAATGTCAAATACCGAGCTCAATTATTAGCTCACCTGACTGAAAGTTTAGCAAGTTTATGTCATGGCCTGTTTGCATCGTCAGCGTCTTTAAATAGTTTCTCCTCGATAACCTTTGTGAGTGAAACTTTACTGTCGCATTGGTTATTTAAGCCATGTAGGACCCTAGACCTTGGAAGATGAAACTTGACATGCTTGATCCCACCAATGATGACATAATAATTTTTTTAAAAGAAAAACCCATGCTTGCCATAAGAGGCAACTAGTGGGATCGGGTGGCCAGGCTCGCATGTCATTGTATCCAAATTGCGCAAATTGATTCATGATGTCAATCACTGGATTGTCTGGTCCAGACTTGATTTTTTACAGACTGTCGTCATATAGCTGGAATGTTGCCGAGTGCTGGGTTAAGCAAACAACTAACAATGCTATTTGGATAAGGACACAGTGGCATAGACTCTGTGGTCACAAGATATGAAATAATTATCCTATATTACAAAATACTTGTAAAACAACCCTGGTCATTGGTTGCTTAGTTATCTAATTGCCACAATCCACTCGTCAGAGATCCGTGAAGATCCGGGGTAGAATTGGTCTTCAGCAAACCCATGCTTGCCGTAAAAGATGACTATGCCTTTCGTAAGAGGTGACTAACGGGATCGGTGGTCAAGCTCGCTGACTTGTTTGATGTATGTCATTGTATCCCAATTGCGTAGATCGAGGATCATGATGTCAATCACTGGATTGTCTGGTCCAGACTTGATTATTTACAGACCGCCATCATATAGCTGGAATATTGCTGAGTGCGGTGTTAAATAACAAACAAACAAACAAACAAACAAAAACATTATTCAGAGTTGTAAGTTATACAACCCACCTAACTTGGTTCTAACTGAAAATGTCTTTCACCAGCTTAACACATTTATGGCATGTTATAGATATATTCATTCCCCAAATTAGAATGTACCATATTCAAAGAAGTTATTAGTGCCCTGCTCTAATAAGCACCCACAGCAATATTTGGATATATGATATATGAGCATGATAAGCGCCCCTCTGACTGATCAGTGTACCGATACACAAAGCTTACTTACCATATTTATTTGTGTACAATAAACACTCTGTATAATATGCACCCCTAATTTGGGGAATATAAATCTTGGAAAAATATATCTCTCGTGTATAATAATTAATACTTACAGACTTTTCTTTAGAATCGTTTCAGGCTGTCAGTATGAGACTCATGATCCGTCATTGAAAATAGAATATCAACAAATCCCTATTGAATTACACTATAAAGTTAACCCAGTTCTTACACTTTGTAAGTGTTCATTGTATATCTGGTCTTACGTTTGTGATCCATTTTAATAATTTCAAATAAAATTTCATTCAATAATGTTTACCATTGTTTACCATGTTTACATTAATTTTTTTCAAAATCGTGTGTCCCTCAGATACTTACTACTTCCGTTTACCCCGTTCCACAGGGCCAGCTTTACCACATACAGCGCAAACTCTTATTATTCACAGCAACAACGATAATATTTTCTTCTGTTTCATTTTTAACAAGTCTTCACATCTAGATAAACATATGTCACGGTTAACTTTCCATGAGAAAATATCTCAAAATGTGCATAGTTTTCCTTTGTTTACATTGCATGTCATTGAAAACATACGGAGAGGTGGTGATACGGTCACTTTGATGTATAAAATTTGTACCGGTATGTCAACCAAGTGAAAGTAGTTAGCCACGACTTTCAAAATGATCATTCAGACTTTGAGGGTTTGGCAGATCCGCTCGACTGATCTGCATCGGTCGACTGGCTGTCGTCACGCTTTTGCTTCTTGACTGAGGTTACGTATCGTAGCATTGTGAGGATAATGAGGTACATCGATGTACAGTTGTAAATACATTTTACTCAAATTAACAAGATGTTCTCAGTAATAAATCCTTGATTAATCAGTGTTTATTGCCTATTACAGTGATTGACCGATTGGACTATCATTCTAGGTACGATGTATTTACAGCAATCAAAACAAACAAAGCTTGTCAGTGTAGATAATCTTCATTGTGTTACAACTGCAGACAGAAACTGCTCAGTCCTAACTGTTGATCATGTCCGGTCAAAATTTAAGAATGTCCGGACAATACTTTTTAAAATGTCCGGACAGAAAAATTTAAATGTCCGGTAAGCAATATTTTAGACCGGACATTTGAGATTCCCAATCGGACATGTCCGGCGCATATGACGGTTTCCGGACCCCTGGTATAAATGAATATTATCCTCCATTTCTCAGTTGCCAAACAGTATGTAAAGCGCCAGTGTGTTCTGATGTCAGCTCTTTTAAAAACAAGAAAAGTTCTGTCATGTGATATGCAAATTAGCCTGTGGCAGTCAAGTTATGTTACTTCTAGAAACAATGATTAGTTAAAAACTGGATGTAATTAATAGGATCTTTGTATATATTTTCTTCAGAATTATGGTATTATTTTCATTGAAATGTGGATATCTCAATTATTGAACTGGTGACGTGTCATGACCAGTAGCATATTAGACACAATAACAACAAACACGTTTCATTACTGGTAATAATCGTAAAGACACTGGTTAGAATGTTAAACTCTCCTGATGTAAACCGCCTGGAGAACTTAGTCAATTATGTTAAAAATGCTAGCTGTCTTCGTTCTTCTTACCTGTAAATATCATTTCATGCAGCACTTGATGTGAAACTAAATTGTATATATCTGTACGTGGGCCTGAGGCCTTATTACCGAATAAACTGATTGATTGAACACGTTTTGTGAAAAAAATATTTCAAGTTAATTTTACAAATTAGTAGCTGAAACAAAGAAGCGGTAATAAACATTAAATATATCATCATTATCATCTAAAGATATAAGTGAATATTTGACACACAAAGCGTTAATATGTTTATATTTTTTTTCCAACTTTACCTGCTGATTACCGGTACTTCTTGTTTGGAACAATGACATCAGCGATTTTTTTTACTCATTGTTAATGTAGAGCTGCGTTATCACAAATACGTAGATATGTAAATTAATATGTGCATGTAGTATTATTTGTAAGAGACATCTAAAGGGGTAAAATACTGACACAGACAAACAATGAAATTAAAGATCTTTCAATTCTGTATTTTTTACCAAAATTATATTCTAGTAAGCAATATTACATCATACACGGTGTGTCTTCTCATTATCACTTAATAGTCTGGATGAAACATAAAGCCTTCACACCCTACTGACCCATTTTCATATCTGGTAACTGGGTCAAGCTGCCCGAAACACCGATAAATCACAGGTAGATAAGATGTACAAATGGTGTCATACAAAATAGTTTCACTCTAGCTGCCAGTCATCTTGGGCTGGGACGAGGTCCAAATTTACTACCCGGGTACCCACCCACTGTTACCCGACCCTACCCGGGTACCCACTGTTGGTCTCAAGAGATAGATACAAATGTCCAATTGGGAATAGCCCTGGCAAGATGTATTTAGATACTCAAATAAAATGATCTGGTCATGCATACACTGAAGTGTACTACATGAAGTGTACTACATGAAGTTTTATCTCTATTTAAACCTATAAAGTCAAAAGGAATGTGTGCATGGTCAGAAAGAAATGCAAACACTTATAGTGCAACCGTGGAAGTTCAAGATAATTTTTGCTATTAAACATATGTATCATGTGACTAACCACGGGTCCGAGTAGTACTGTGGGTACCCGTGTCCTACTCAGTCCTTCCGACCCGAGTACCCGAGTAACCCGAGTAACTTTCCGAACGTCTATGGGACTGACTTGTGATGAAATTTTTCATTCAGTGAAACCTAGTTAATCCTGATGGTACTGTACCCTGTAAAATTGTCAATTTTCCAGTAAAACTAACTAATGTTGTTACATAGTGATTTCCAAATTGAAATGTAAAAGTTAATCCGGAAATTAGTATAATTGTTAAATCAGAAAATGACAGCACAAGGTCAGTGAGTTAACAATAAATTATATTGAAACAAACAGTTTCAGGTTTACAATCAAACAATTGAATACAATGGGTCAAATGATTGGCAGCAGCAGTAGTAAGTAGCAGGCCCTAGAATAAATGACACTGCACTCATGGATATTCAGAATTGTCACTGTTGTCTTTGAAACAGGCCATCCTTATTCTTGAATCCAGAGTAGAGCTGGCAAATGGATACGACACAAGTCAGGCATTACAGCAATAGAAACTAACAGGTTTAGTCCACTAGTCCTTAAGCTGATAACATGTAGCAAAATCCTTAAAAATGGCAAATATCTACTAGTCCTTAGGGTACCTTAACTATTGGGCAGTTTGGCTAGGACTACAGGACTAGTACCAATTTCTAACGCTGCCTTCTAGAAACTGTCCCATGTTGAAACTTCTCGAATGATCAAGCCTGCCATGTTCATGTTCACAAGGGTGATAACTCTGTTAAGCTCACTACTGTTGAAAATACTTGACAGTTTACTACCACTTCAATCATTCTGCTGCCACCTGACAATTACTCCAAACATATTTACAACAGTTTCTTCTGCCACATGATTGGGTTCGAATCGTGGTTCGCCCTGATTATGTTTCTAGGTTAGTCAGCACCATACCCATGCTCGTGGGTTTCACTGAAGTGTTAAGACTAATAAAAGCGGCGCTAAACCCAACTCACTCACTCACTCACTCACTCACTCACTCACTCACTGCCACATGACTATGTTACTGAATGATGGACTCTGTAATTGTAGATTTACGTTGTATATCAGTTTTTTTCGGGAAAATGGATTTTTCAGACTAATGGTCTTTGTATTAATTTGTCATTTCTATGATTTTGAAATTTTTAATTGACAAAAAATGTGCATTGAGAAAAATCTGGTCCCAATTTTATGTATTATTTGATAAACATAAGACTTTGCTTCAGCACTATGTCCCAGAAGTTGTTAAGACGATTTCAGGCAGCAAATATATTTTTCTACCTAATCACCATTGATCAGTGTACTCAATATGAACATAGGAATAGGTATGGTGCCATTGCTTCCAGGGACAAATTTAATATACTTGCAATCTTTCATTACTGTCAGAAATGATTATCATGTTACAATGTCAAATTTGCAGGGTCACCCAGACTCTTTCCTCCATTGCTGCGGCCAAGACCCTCCCCTCCCGGACAGACCACCAGACCAGTCCCATCGACCTTGTGGTCAAGCAGGAGCCAGCAGACCATCCACAGGTGCAACACTTCATCAGTGCTTCTATAGAGTCTCAAATAAAGCCTTATAAGTCATTTGGCTGTACTGGGCATGTGTTGGGCTCTGCTGTTTTTATTGAGGAACAGTGGAAAATTGAATCTTGCTGTCTGATTGACAAGACACTGTCTTGTAAAATCCTCACAAATCTGTGACGACGTACATAACAACCTTAGTGCTATGACTGTCGTAAGTCTGTCTTAAGGTATGGGAGTTACGATTACCTTAGAGCTAAGATCGCTTTGTACAATGGCACCCTGTTGGTCTCGTTGTAAGGACATGAAAGTGCATGCAGAGTTGTGTTCCTTACCCAGGATAGGATCTGCTTCTTGTTGGTTTGAACCCAAACTTTCCCCTGCATGATTGTGCTCTGTCTGTGCCTTCTCCTATGTTAAACTGACATCCTGGGATAGAACTAAAGCACTTACACAGCTCAGTGGCGTTAACCCTAACTCACTCACTCTCTCACTTACTCCCCAATCTCATTAAAATCAGATCTTATTTCTTGCTACCGCTAAACAAAGATCTGAGGACATCCCATTACAGGTCAAGTCAGACCAACTTTGCGCGAACTTTGACCGACCAATGGAATGACCAATCAAAAAGCAGCTTTAAGGAACAAATTTCAAATTGGCGACTACGCTTCGGAACATATATTGACAAATTCTCGATAACAAATTTGAAACCTGAACAATAAAACATTCTGGAATTGTCTAGATTGTAAGGATTCAGTTGTTAAACCCGTAACTATCGGTCGGAATACCCCATGTTAAAGTTTTCGAGATTGCATGATTAGAAATCACATTCTGACTGTCACTTTCTTTATCTGGTAAGCTATGCACTGATTGGTCGGATGAAAGGTCGTTCTGACGTGACCCCTAATGGGATGTCTTCAGATCTTTTTTTAGCGGTAGCGAGAACTAAGGTCTGATTTTAAGAGATTGCTCACTCCCCCACTTCCCCCACTCATATCAGGGTTTTGTGTTTCAGCCCAACCCCCCTGACCTTGTGCATCCCTGCTTGGACAATCGATCCCCAGCCAACACCCCTGATAACAGTGGCAAGAAGAGGAAGATAGCTGAAGACAGGTAGATTATCTCTGCCGTTAAACAGTTCTGGTGTGCTAGGTGACTTTTAGATAGTTGATGTTCAGCTCACCCAGTGATCTGCGAAGATTATGTCATATCCTGTCTGTCCATCTACATCACAAGGTCACAAGGTCAACGAAGGTGGACAATGCTCAACAAGAACACATTATATTGAAAATATCTCTTGGTTCATTGCTGCCCCCTAGCATGTTATAACAGTTGACTAATAAGGATTGGCGTGTCTTGGCTGAATGTGTGTCCTTTTGTCAAGAAGCTTTGTATATGCCATCAAACCTTTGTCCAGAAATTTGCAGACTGGAATGTCTCAACTGTAATTAATTTGTCAGAAATATTATTTGGTTCTTGTTCTCGTTAACATCAGATCTTATTCTCATTAGCACTAAACAAAGAGGTCATCTCATTACGGGTCATGTCAGAATGACTCTTTGCGAACTTTGACTGACCAATGAAATGACTAACAGGAGTGGACATTAGCCAATCAGAAAGCAGCTTACTCGAGCTTTATAGCATAAGTTTCAAACTGGCAAGTATTATGCTTATACCAGACTATGCTTTGAAAATATTTTGACAAAGTTCTCCAAAATTTGAAAACTAATTCATGTCCAAGATTGTATGGCTGTTCTTCCCAGGGGCTTTCCGTTTGAAATGTTTATCCTATTGAAGTGAGAAACAGATGATGATTTTGAAGGAAGTAAGTGCCGTTCGGAATTCCCCATGTTAACATGTTAAGATTGATCATGTAACTCTTTACTAGTTTACAACGGTAAATTCATGTTTTTTATTAAAAGGTGATGATAATAAATAAAATAACTGATTACGCGGCTTTTGGCGAAAAAAAAAATGGAAATCTTATTATTATTTTTTAATACATTTTCTTAAAAATTAGATTTGGCGGGTCCGTAATCGGAAAAATATAAAACGCCTGGCCTTCGCGCTAGCGAGAACAAAGATCTGATTTTAATGAGATTGGTTCTCACTCACACTCCAAATCCCTGGTCATATCTAATTTGCCTGCTTGATGAATCTATCTACAAATGCTATTTCCCTTGACATTTGTGTTATATGTTGATAACCATACCGCAATATGTCACTAGTTTACAGCTGTTTGGTGAGATTGTGAATCCATCAGCAAGTCCTGTGTACTTACTCATACGATGTGACAAGGTTGATGATTGGTTAACTTGTATCTTGAAATTCAGTGTTATTTAAATAATTTTTGGGAGACAAGAATTATTATTGAATTTTGATTGCTCTTTCCAGCATCTTGGACCATGCTGATTAGTAGGACTTGGGGATTCCTTGAACTGTCAGCTCAGTATATATCTTTACTGTCATAGAACATGACTGTGCTTTATACTTAATACAGAAACCTTCAGGAGTTTCTAGGGGCGGTCGGGTAGCCTAGTGGTTAAAGAGTTGAGTCCCCTGGGCACGCCAGAAACCTATGATTGATGGTTCGAATCCCAGTTCGCCCTGATTATGTTTCTAGGTTTGTCAGCACCATACCCGTACTCGTGGGTTTTATCGAAGTGGTAAACATCTGAGACCTGCATCACTTCAGGCTTTCCTCCCACATTAAGCTGACACGCCGCGATATAACTGGAATACTGATAAAAGCGGCGTTAAACCCAACTCACTCACTAAGGGTTAAAGCATTTGCTTGTCACGCCGAAGACCTGGGTTTGATTCCCTAGGTACAATGTGTAAATACCATTTCCAGTGTCCCCCACCTTGATATTGCTGGAATATTGCCAACAGTGGCATAAAACCATACTCACTCACTCACTCTGGGGTTTCTATTTTATTGAGGACCAGTTGAGCACAATGTCACTCTCAGCTGTGATTACCATGTTATGTCTTTTGCAGATTTTCCCAGATTCTCTCTTCCACTGCTGCGGCCAAAATCCTGCCCTCTCAGACAGACCACCAGACCAGTCCCATCGACCTTGTGGTCAAACAGGAGCCAGCAGATCATCCACAGGTACAACTCTTTAAATCCATCCTCACTGGGTGCAGCTGTCTTTCCAGTTGTCATATATATAAGTGGACAGGCTGGACAATACAGACACTCTTGACTAGGGCTCTGATGGTTTGCTCAAAGACAGTTTCCGACATCGAGGACCTGTGCACCCGATAAGGGGAGATAACTCTTGTCCAGTAGAGACACTTAGTCTTGTTGACACATGTTATGTCACAAATTATGATGACTTTGTTCATTCAGTGTAAATTCAAACTTGCTTACTTACAAACTTCAGCAACCGATGCTTGCCATCAGAGCTGACTGACGGTATCATGGAGGGGGAATGAGACTTACTGACTTGGTTAATGCATGTCATTTTATCCCAATTGTGTAGATCAATGATCATGAGGTCAATCACAGGATTGTCTGGTCCAAACTTGATTATTTACAGAACCCCGTCATATTGCTGGAATATTGCTGAGTGCGGCGTTAAACAACAAACAAACCAATTTACTAGCCTTACGAAACATGTGGCACAGTCTTCCAAGGCGCCAAGATTCGCTGTGCAGAGTTGTGTTTCTTTGGCGTGTCAGAAACATGATGGTGGTTTTGATTTCTGGTTCGCCCCAAATATGTTTCTAAGTTTGTCAATACCATACCCATACTGGTTTCATCAAAGTTGTAAACGTCTGAGACTTGCATTGCTGTCCTCTCACATTAAGATGAGTTGTGTTAATCCATGCTGTGATATACTGGAATACTGTTCAAAGATGCATTAAACCAAACTCACTCTACGCATGCTGTCCTGATAGAGCTTGAATATTGCTGATTCAGGCAACACACCAAAAAAATAAAACACTGCTCCTCCAACTCATCCAAACTTTATGTTTCAGCCCAACCCTTCTGACCATGTGCATCCTCGTCTGGACAGTCGGTCCCCGGCAAACACTCCTGATAACAGTCTGAGTGGCAAGAAGAGGAAGTTTGCCTCGTTGGAACCAGTGCTAAACAGCCACAAGAAGGAGGTGTTTCACAAGGAGGAGTATGAGGTCTTGGAGATGACTCCCTTCACAGACTATGCTGAGTTCTTGCGCCATTGTCCCACGGTGCTACAGCGGACGTTCTATCGCTGGAAGAGACGGATCAAGGATGAGTACATCTTCCTGGAACAGCATCCAGACATGACATATCAAGAATATATCCAATATATCCCCCATGCCAAAGAAAATGTATTTAGTTTCTGGAAATCATTGATGCAGAAGGGCTACCTCTTTGGAACCGGTTCCGCCAATCACATGACATCGATATCCTTAAAGACTGACTTGGACAGTAGAAAGTCCAGCCCTGTGCCAAACCAACAACAGTGGGATGAAGAAAACAATGGACATAAAGTACTCAAATTTATGCAGAAAAATCTTGCTGCAGAATATTCAGAAGTTGCTAAACATTTTCCCAATTTCCCCAAGCATGTGTTTAAGATCTGGAAGCAACAGAATCTCCAAGCATGGAAGTTCCTAGAACAGAATTTTTCCATTGACTATGCACTGTTTGCAAGATGTTTTCCTACAGTGGCTGAAGAAGTGTTCAATATTTGGAGGGAGAATGTACTGAGGGAAAACAGGAACAAAATCTTGAACCTGCAGCGAGAGGCTGTGTCTACCGCTGAGCACATTCAGGAGGCCCAGAAGGTTTTGTGGACATCAATGATGTCACAGAGACTAGCCCAGGAGCAGAGTAGGTTCTCAACCAGTCCTGGTTCATGGCCAGGAATTGGTGGGAGCTGGTTGGGAGACTATCCTGGTTTCTGGGGAACTGCCCTGAATCTCTCCGGCCTAGCGCGTATGGATTCTAGTCAGCTTTCTCAGCTACCAATGTCCGATACCCGTCATACTGAAAGCTCTAAAAATGGTAGCACAAGTGATAATTCTTCTGAAAAGAATCTAACATCTCTTCCGAACAAAATAAGTCATTCTGATTTCGATGAAACTGATTCTGGATTTCTTTCAAAGAACCATCAGTGGAAGAAAAGAGCAGGATCTCTGAGTGCCCATGGACAAGAATCTCCACGATCTCTGCAGTCTGAGTCAGCAGATCATGCTGCCACTGAGAGGTTAGTTATAGACAGTGACAGAGATGACTACGATGATGAACCTCGAGACGAAAACCTGAACATTGATAGAGAAGAGAAGAGCTCTCGAAAAATTAATGAGCATGAATTTCTCTATCTGCAGCTGCATCCAAGCATTGACTTTGCAGGGTTTACATATCAATTCCCCAACACATCTGTGAGGACATTTTATAGGTGGAGGAGAGAGATACAGGACCAGATCAATGTCCTCCGTGGCGATCCCAACATATCTTTTGAGGACTTTCACAAAACATACCCAAAGGTGTCTGAAAAAGTTGTATCCAAATGGAGGGAGGTTGTGCTATCTGAAAAAGAACTTATGAATGGCTGTGAGGATGAATCTGTGAATCTCAGTTCTCAAATTGAGAAATTATCCAAGGATGACAATCACATTGTTCAAACACTCCTTAATCAAACAAAGAAAGTGAAGCTGTTGTCCAGTGATGAACAGTGTGCCACCCAAAGCAATAATAGTCCAACTAGCTGTGATAATTTTACTAGTACCTTCAGCAACTCCAGAGTCAGTGGAAAAGCACTGATGAAAGCTAGTCGTCAAGAATACTGCTTCCTTCAAAAGAACCCGGATATTGATCTTCAAGGCTTCTTGCGATTGTTCCCAGACATGCCTACAGGAACATTCTATCGCTGGAGGAGAGAAATCAAATCCATCATCGAATTCATCTCCGCACATCCTGATGCATCGTACCAAGACATTGTGTCAGAGCTCCCCGAAGTGTCCCAAGAAATGTTCAATGAGTGGAAGGACAAATTGAAGACTCCTCAAGAAGGTTCTGGCAATCAGGAACAGAACCCTATCCGAAGTCTTCAGGCGCTGGTGAATGATGGTGAGACATATGCCACCAAACAGGGTTATCATAGAGAACCAGGGTTCTTGTACCTTCTGGAGAACCCACTGATCAGTATAGTGGAGTTCAGTAAGCTCTATCCAGCTGTTCCAGCAGGGATGTTCAGCCAGTGGAAGAAGCTTGTGAGAGACTGGTTCAGTTTGCTGAAGGTTAGTACTGACATTGATTACAAGACCTTTTCTTTCTACTGTAGAGAGGTGCCTGAAACCGTCTTCACGAAATGGAAGACTCTTATTCAGAAGAAAGAAGAGCCCACAGATGAACAGTGTAAAGCAGATTGGAACAATGGGAACTCGCCCGAGGACTGGGTCCTCACAAAGACCAGGAAGGTCAATCAGACTGAATATCTGTTCTTTCTGATGAATCCGTACATGGATTACAATGAGTTTGCTATAACGTTCCCTCTCATCTCTCTTCGGACTTTCTATCGATGGAGGAGAGAAATTCGCGAGAGCCTGGAGTACCTAGAGCAGCACCCTGATGTCAGTTACAAAGCATTCTGTCAGGTGTTCACTGTAGTCCCCGAGGAAGTGTTCAACAGGTGGAAAGAGCTCTCTGCCGAACAAAACAGGAAGGTTGAAATGAGTTCAGAATCTCTCAAGAGGCAACTGCAATATCATGATCCCGAGAATACTTCTAATCAGATAGAGGTTGCTGCTTCTTCTCCCGATTCAGACAATGAAGCAAATGATGGACAGTCTTTGCAGATGTTTAGTGATCCAGTTCTTCCACCAAATAAAGCATTAGACATTCCTGATCATGCCATGTTTTCAACAGACAGTCCTGATCCTCCAGGGATTGTGAGTTCCTTGAGCTCCTCCGAATCTCTCAGTGCAGCTGTGGAGAGCATCTGCCGATCAGCAGGTCTTCCTCCTTTAGATCAAGCTGTGGATGAAATCAGTGAGCAGCGAGCCTCTTCCCCTGTAGCAGCTCATGCAGGATCTTCAGGTCTGGGAGGAGTAGCTTTCCCGGGAATGTCTTCAGCTCAGTCTAGTGCTTCACCTACAGCTCCTGACTCTGCCCAAAGTCAATATCTGGCAATAAAACAAGAGGAGTCTTTCAACGAAACCAACAGCCACCCAAAGCTGGACTCTTTCCCCGCCACAGCACCTCAACCCTCAAGCTCCAACTTAGGGGGGATAACATTTCCAGGAATGTCTTCCGTGCCAACCAGCATTCCTCCATCCTATCTCGACTCCGGGGCTCTGTCATCCCAGATGGTAAAAGAAGAGTCTTTCTTTTCACCCCGGGCGAGGAAGCAAAGTCGAGAGGAGTACCTCTTCCTCCAACAGAACCCCAACATGGACTTTCTGGAGTTCTGTAGTCATTACCCCACCATCTCCTTGAGGACCTTCTACAGATGGAAGAGAGAGTTCCGCCAGTCGAATGAGTACATGATGGGGTTGCATGGTAGTCTACAGAATGTCAGTAATAGTCCAGGGGCTGTGTGGGGAGGTGGGGTAGCCTAATGGTTAGAGTGTCCTTCCAAAGATCTAGGTTTGAATCCTATGTGAGTAATCTGTGAATATTGCTATAGCTGTGTAAGACAACTGCTTGACCACACTCACTCACTCACTCAAGGTCACCATGGAGATGGTGAGGAACATGTTTCGAAATAGAATTACTGTGAAACCTTGTTTAATCTGGGCAGTTCATTCCATCAATATTCATCCAGTAACTGGTTTCCATGGGAAGCAAACATGAGCAAAATGATATGAAAACTGTGCTTGGATAACGGTTGTGCGATTTTATCTTCATGGGGGCTTGAGATTTTTGTTCATCAAAAACTATCTATGTGATCTATCATACAACATGCATTTTGTTTACATGTTTGGTCTATCTCACAGCATGCATTTTGGTCACATGTTTACAATCACAGTACATGGATAATTTCTTCTTTTGTGGGGTTTAAACATGCGAGCAATATTACACCACCCCCTCAAGATAAAATGAGCTGACCCTTATCAAGCTTGGGTGGTTTATGAACATTCTGAACAACCACTGATACCTTTGACATTTTATAGTTCCATGTTAGAATTATATTGAATCATTGAATCATTGTGACGTCTACATGTTTTTTTATCTTCCAAAGCTTGTCGGGTTGTATTGAGACGTTGGCATTACACATACATATAGGCATGCAATATTAAGGAACTAGTCTCACAAGTAACGTTGGTCTATGCACTTGTCTGTCGAAAGGATATCCAACATGCCTTCCATGACTTGCAAATTTGACATGAAATGATTTTACTATGCTGTGCATCAATGTAATATTTATACATATTTGACATGTTTGATAAGACCGTGAAGAGAGTACAGGGTTAGACAGGGCTTCAAGTCGGTTAGTTTTTGCATCAATGCATCAATGTAATATTTATGCATATTTGACATGTTTGATAAGACCGTGAAGAGAGTACAGGGTTAGACAGGGCTTCAAGTCGGTTAGTTATTGCGACTGGTGCAAATCTTGAAGTTGTTTGCTGCCAAAATTATATGTTAACGTGGTTATTTCGAAATGAGTTGTGGACTAGCTTGATTAAGCTCATGGTTTTACCCCTGTAGTGTTGGAAAGAAGTTGAAGTTGAAGTTTGACAGCATACTTGAGACACAATATGCACTGTATTCTTTTTCGGTGTCAAGCGTCTATGGTTGAGTGTCAATTGAGCGAGATGCAAGGGGCTTGCTTGTAGTGCAGGTTATGTGCTACAGATGCCAGGCTGTTGTCAATATTTCTGTTTTGACCCGTGAAAGCATACAGCTGATATGCGATGTAGGAATGTTGCATGTCTATTTTTACAAAGCTAATGAAAATGGACAGTTTATAACTCATGGAAGTTAAACAAGTCCTACTCCTGTAAGGACTTTGTGTGAACCCTACCATTGCCTAACATTAAGGCAGCGTGGAGAGAACACAGCAACAGGGCTATGGCATAATTTGCATACGATGTCAAGCGAAACAGTGTAATGTAAGCTCGGTGCTCATTCGTCGGAGTACTTTCTGGTTTCCCACACGTTGGAACCAGGCTTTTGTTTGATTCGTTGGAAACGAAAATCGACTACATCGCATATCGGCTGCATTCATGAGAGATGGAAAGACATAGTGTATAGAAACATGAAGTATTGACAATGGATGCCTGTCATTTTGAGATTCCTCGTCAGGTGTGTATCATGGTACATTAGGGTAGGGCAACTATAGCATGGCGATGCAATACTATTATCTCTCATAGTTCTTTCACAGGCTCTCAAGTGTAATCTCATTCCAATTACTCGTGTGCCATATTGTATGCAGTCACAAGGGTTCCGATTGCTATAGGAGGTAGTGGCCATATTGCATTCAGTAATCTCTCTTTCATCCACGTCTTTTGCAATATGTGTTTGTGTCTGGTTTGCCATATATTTAATACATGACATGTTTCCGAATTTGTAATGTTGTTTGTCAAGTCAAGAAGTGCTAGTTATACAGAATATTTGTGGACCAAAGGTCATTCCAACTGTTTTTGAATTTAATCTGTGCAAAGTTTAATGACAATCCTTAGAAAATATAGATAGACTGTGAAACTGTTTTTCTGCTGGTACTTGGACTCCATAGTTCATAGCTTTGTGTTGAGTCATGTTTGATTGATACAAGGAAAATATAATCATCTGATCAAACAGTCCTTTCCTTAACATGTTTAATAATTAGAACAAATGATGACATCTCTGAAAGCTCTGGACATGTCTTGCGTTCCATCTGGGAACTGGGCGGTTTAGGTAGCCTAGTGGTTAAAGCGTTCGCTCATCTCGTCGAAGACCCGGGTTCGATTCCCGATTTGGGTACAATGTGTGAAGCCCATTTCTGGTCTCCCCTGCCGTGATATTACTGGAATATTGCTTATAGTGGTAAAACCATACTCAGTCACTCACTAATCTGAGAATAATTGTTAGCATTGGGCAAAAGTTAATTTATTACCGTCTTATTCTTTATGCTTTATGTATACCACTTAATACAAAGTACAGGACCACCTGATTCTTTCATGTTACCCTAGTTATTCTGTTATGCTATGACATTGACAATAGCAATATGAAAGAATCGGATGGTCCTTAACTTCTTATTTGTAGTATATATTTAACTTGTATTTTGAATGTAGATCTAAGCCAGTTTAAATGGTCATTGATTTCAAGCAAGAGAAGTTGAGACATCACTGAGACATCAGTTATTTTGACAACCTTGTGCAAAGAATTCTTCATAGAATGATATAAAATTTAGTTGAGGATGTGATAAACATAGGTCTCAGTATTTAAGGGAATCGATAATATGTATGAATTGGGGATTGCTGGTGATATATACCACACATCATTTGCTGAGGACCACACCTACTTCGGTCCTTAGCAAATGTGTAGGGGCACAGGTGACCCAGTCTTCTAAGAAACCGCGATTTTCTGTGCAGAGTTGCGTCCCTTGGGCACGCCAGAAACCTGTGATTGTGGGTTTGAATCCCGGTTCGCCCAGATTATGTTTCTAGGTTTGTCAGCACCATACCCGTGCTCGTGGGTTTCACCGAAGTGGTAAACGTCTGAGACCTGCATCATTTTGGGCTTTCCTCCCACATTAAGCTGACACGCCATGATATAACTGGAATACTGTTAAAAGCGGCGTTAAACCCAACTCACTCACTCATGCATACATTATGGGGAAAGGTGGGTTGAGGCAAAAGGCAAAACATTATCATTACATCCAAACCTTTGGTTTATGAAAGATATGTTTTTCCACCGTAGTCAAAATGACCAGGTCAATAGGCTTATTTTATTTCATATCCATCAGCGTCAAGATTTTTTTTGTCTGGACCCTAAAACAAGAGTTCTCTTTCCTTACATAAACTATGTCACCATGGTTTCTGATATGTTTCTGTCCAGTGAGTCAAAAGGAAAGTTTATGATACCAGGACAAGACCAAATATTTTTGACTGTTATGAAAACATGATTGTTCTTATTTAGGGTGTCGCCTATTTGAGGTTGTTTTTTTTCAAATATTGTCCAAATTCACAAAATAATACTGTGCCCTGTTTTCCTAATGTTATTATTGTAATTATACCAGTCAGCTTTTGATAGGGAAAATCTCATGTCATTCTATTTGATATGCACTTGACATGAGGATCTGTTTTGTGTATCATGGAAAAAAAAGAGTATCCCAATCAAAAGTGGAGTAGTATACTAATTACTGTATTCGACGTAATAAGCGCCCCGCTCTAATAAGCGCCCATGGCGATATTTGCTAAAAAATGGCTAGTGAACAATCCCATGTAGCACCCCTTCCGATTGATCAATGTACACAATACTTATTTATTCGCATATAATACACACTTGTGCGTTATATGCACCCTTAATTATGGGCAATTAAATTCTGGAAAAATACATCTGTCGTACATAAACCTTTCAGGCTGTCAGCATAAACCACGAAATTTTTCTTTCAACGCACCTTTTTTTTCACCCAAATAATATACTAATTTTGCGAGCGCCCTGGGCGCTTGTTACGTCGGAAATGGTATTCAGAATATCTTAGCTGTATTTCAAGTTTCTGACAGTTTGAACATTTTACTGATGTGTCAGTTATCTTTTCACAGCACTCTTTCACATATTCTGGTAGTATTTATCACCGTCTACAAGACGTTTCCTACAGGCCATGTGTTTACAGTGTATTTTAGACACTCCAATTGCTAATCAAAATATACATTACGAATCAGCATTTATCAAGATCTTCCATTCGTGATAATGTCCCTGTAGTTGCTGCAGTAGTGAGCTGTTGATGTTGCTGATCACATGTTGAGCATCCTTATCTTGGGATAACCTTGATATTTATATCCACACCATTCCGGGTGTCTCATTTTGCAGGGGAGTAGAATGATGTTCCTGGCTATTTGGAATCCGCTATAAGTAGTTTATAGTTACAAGTCAAAGTCTCCTCTCCCTATGGAAACTGCTTTGTGTGAGGCATGTTTTTTCAGGTACATCTTCACGATCTGATGTGAGGGATATTGCTTTAAGACATTTGAAAAATATTTATGATTTCTATTAAAGGGACATCTTCACGATCTGACGTTAGGGATTTTGCTTTAAGACATTTGAAAAATATTTATGATTTCTATTAAAGGGACATCTTCACGATCTGACGTTAGGGATTTTGCTTAAAGACATTTGAAAAATATTTATGATTTCTATGAAAGGGGCATCTTCACGATCTGATGCCCATTTGGGTTTGTGTCCAGATGTAACAATTAGTGACGTGTGTCAAACTGAGACAGTTTATGTGTGCGATTAGGGTAATCGCCATCTCCCAGATTGCGATACATCACAACATGAGTTTACAGGTGAATTGTGAGTAACTTCAATCAAAGCTTGGACAGCCATTGGACCCAAGTCTCGTTTTTTGACACCGACACAACCTTTTCTTTGGGGGAGGGGGATTACAGGGTGTTGGATGGGTGTGATGATGAAAATCAAACGCAGAGACTTTTTCTTGTAGGAATAACTTCTCAGAACATGCCTGTGTCCTGGCAATCTCATTAAAATCAGATCTTTGTACTCGCTACCGCTAAACAAAGATCTGAGGACATCCCATTAGGGATCACGTCAGAACGACCTTTCATCCGACCAATCAGAGTGCCGCTTACGAGATCATGAAAGTGACAGTTGGTTTTCTAATCATGCAACCATGAAATATTTAACATGGGGTATTCCGAACAACAGTTTCAGGTTTTATGATTATATCCATACAATCTAGGCCATCTATAAGCCATTCCAGAGTGTTCTTGTTATCAGTTTTAATTTTTTTAATCGAGAATATGTCAAAATATGTCTCGAAATGTAGTCGCTCGAGAAAGCTGCCTTCTGATTGGCCAATGTCGATTTCTTGTCAGTCATTTCATTGGTTGGTCAAAATTTGCAAAAGGTCGTTCTGACGTGACCCGTAATGGGTTGTCCTCAGATCTTTGTTTAGCGGTAGAGAGAACTAAGATCTGATTTTAATTAGATTGGTGTCCTGGTTTCAGAGCAGCCTAGACAAATGTGTACCTTGGTTATCCAAGAAAGGAAACATTTGTCATTGATGGATCCAGAGGGAGGTTGTAGGGGGTATGCACCCATTTCTTGTCAGATACCTAATATGTTAGCTGCGTCCTCGGGTGTTATTTGCATCCCTGTTTTATTAAGACCCTGGCTCCTTGTCACACGTAGGTCATAGGGATGTATTATCTTGTTACAGTTACTCTGATACAGTGCTGAATAAGCATTCATTCATGCATTTTTATTTTAAATTTGGTGCCTAAGATTGAAAAAGTTATCTTGTATGTTGAACCATGTGTTCAATTTCAGTATTTCAAGGTCTTGACACTACCAGCAGTTTTGTAGCACATTCTTTGTTGATTTTATTTTTGAGAAAAGGGTGTTCCATTTATATACATTGCATTGTCCCCAAAATGTTGTTCTATGTTGATTTATCACTTGGCCAAAGTTCACAATGTCTGCAGTCTTTGTAATTTGATGAACCATATCTTAGTCATCAGCTGAACATTTTGAATTCTGTTCTGGGTATATTTGGTGGTGAATGATAGTGAATTTTTTAAGTCACTAAAAGAGTTTAAGTCGGTCAGCTAATGAAATATTGGTCAAAACTTATGAAACGTGTTTAGAAATAAATGTGTATTTGCGTTTTATAACCATTCTGATAATGTCAGTATTATAATTTGTCATTTTCTTCATTTGACAAAGGCTCTCACTGACTTACTGGCAAACTACTGTTTCTTAAAGAGATACAAGTATTAATAACTAACCCAACACCTCACCTACATACTATATTTTTGGATGGGCTGAAATAGAAATCACATTGTTTGGGGCGTGGTTCTAACATCCTACTGTCTGTTCTTGTAATTTGTGTCCCTGAGTGAGTGGATATCAAGTTTCACAAATTTTTTACTCTGTGCAACTTTGATTGTCACTGACAACATACCACAAATTGTCAAAAAATCAACCTTTTTCTAAAAAAATAAAATTACATAATGGTCCAAGCAATTGTCATTTAGAATCCGAATATTTCAAATAATTTAGGAATGGTTCTTCTGAGTGTCAGGCAAACTTTTTGCCTGTAGATTATATCTCGGCACAAAATATTTGTATAGATTTTATTTTTGAATAGCAGATATGTGATATTTGGTAAAGCAATAATCTGTTGCAACATTTTCATGTGATTCTAGTCTTGTTGATGCAGTTTAATTCAAAAGTAAAAGATTTTATTTTAGTATTTTCCTTGAATTAGCAGGGCATGCATCATTGTTCACATGGGTCTGTTTTCATTGCATGTTCAAAAACATACACATATTTCTTTTGCTGCTGAGGTCCAAGTATTAAAAGTCACCACATTATAATGGGCATCAACCATGACATAAATTTAGGTTCCTGCATTCAGATTTAAATCTGTTGGCCAAGGAAGTAATTATAAATTTTCATCCCCGTCCATCTGACTACTAAAAACCCCATTCCGCCTCATTATCTTTTTGCCTCCAACCATCTACAGACGAAGAGAGCTGTGTGTTTTCTTGTTGATTTGCTTGATGAAATACACAATGATTGGATTCCTGCCAAACGTGGCCTCACATTTTGACACATCTTCCGGAGGCAAGGGAGTTAATTGACTATAAAAGTCCAGTTTCCACCATTGCCTAACTAGGCTGGAATTATGGAGTAATATTTTGGCTGGACTAACGAGTGTGTGCATAGTCCAATCAACACTTCATAACAAAATCAACATCTGGTTCATAAACTGCTGTGCAGATTTTGGTCAAATGCAGGATTTGCAAAGCATGTGTACAATAAATTTAGCGTTAAAATATATATTCCAAATCTTCTAATGTTTTTGATCAAGGTGCTCACCTGGTTTGATGCACTTCGCAAAATTTTACCTGTTTAATTATTAAAAAAGATTTTGATTATCAATCAGATTGTCTTGACTGGGTGCTGCCATTTTGTTTGAAGCAAATGCAGTTTATATGAGAGGTGGGATCTGATTGGTCAATAGGAGGGACGTAGGAGGGAGGCCCTACAATCGAGCCCAGAAATTCCAGCCTTGGCAAGGGTGGAAAGTCGGCTTTTGAAGTCAGTTAACTCCCTTGCCTCGGGAAGATGCTTCTGACCTCACTTGTTTCTGAAGTGTAACTAGTGAGTAGGTTAAAACACAGATTTACTGTGAAATATTGTTGCAATTCCTACATTATACTAAGTAAATGCTGAAATGTATACAGTGCAGAATGTGACAATTAAAAGAAGATTCCTAAACATTGGCACTACTATTGGCAGACTGTGAGGTCATGGGACTGCACCTGAGTGCTTTCACTTCCTGGGTCTTGAACATATCAAAATAGTTGAACTTTAGAATGAAATGTTTTGAAGGGCAACTCATTTACTCAAGGATGGTTCATTTACATAACTGTTACTGAGCAAATACATTGGATGATTATTTTGTTATTGATTTGCCTATTGAGGAAGTGATTTAAGAGTATTGGTTTAAGGTATGTCAGGAAAATATGCAATATTGCTGAGTGCTGCATTAAACAACTAACCAACCAACCAACCAACCAGGAAAATATGCAAATTAAAGGGCATTGTCATCAATTCCAGAATTTCAACACTATCTATGTAATCATGAAATGAAACTCTGCTAATGCTAAGTTTCATAAAGTTTGTGTTTAGTTTGTCGTGGTAGAATGGAGATTTAGATGTTTCAAAATAATTTGAAACCTGGAAACTATGAAATTTAGCTCTTTTAGTTTTGTATTAACTTTACAGGTATTGAATATATTTATATATGAATCCTTAGGATTAAGAAAAGTAGGTTTATCCATGTGTTGTGCCAATTTTACAAATACATTTTCAACTTTTTTAGACGACACCTAGTGTTGACATTATGGATAGGTGATGCAGTGGATCATTAGGGCATTTGACTACTCGGCTACATTTCAAGTCAGGAATTTGTGAGTCACATCCAAGATGTGATGATGTTGTGCGAACGAGCGTTGTGACAGACTGTTGTGACTTTGGCAAAGGTTGTGAGGAACATTGTTCGCTATCCCAGGAACTTCCATTAATCTGAACATGTCAGTTGTTCCAATAGTTTTCAGAATCCCACAATTGTTTTGTAAGAGGAAGTCATATCGGCTGGCTTTAAAGCTTTTTTTTTTTTTTTTTTAGAAACTATTGGTTTACAACTTATGCTACTCAAAAGAACTGAAGGACCACCCAATTCTTTCATATTACTATTGTTAATTTGTCGTGCCATGACAGATTAACTATAGTAATATGAAAGAATTGGGTGGTCCTTTACTTTTTTTGAGTGGTATATATGTTGTGCTTATTGTCTTAGTTTCAATGTACATGATGTAAGGATCAGTTGGTTGATGATCACAAATACCTGCAAATACATGAATACCAAACCAATATCCATGGTAAATGTCATCAAGGGTTTTTCAATGTGTTCTCAGGAGTTGATACAATCAATAGTTAAATCCCTAAAATTCCTAAATTGGAGGGTTAGAATAGGTCTTCAGCAACCCATGCTTGCTGTAAAAGGCGACTATGCTTGTCGTAAGAGGTGACTAACCGGATCGGGTGGTCAGGCTCGCTGACTTGGTTGATGCATGTCATCGATCCCAATTGCGTGGATCAATGCTCATGATGTCAATCACTGGATTATCTGGTCCTGACTCGATTATTTACAGACCGCTGTCATATAGCTGGAATATTGCTGAGTGCGGCGTTAAACAACAAACCAACCAACCCAAATTGGAATTTGATATTTCCTAATTCAGGTCATACTGACGTGTAATACCCAGTACTTTGTCTGTTTACAATGGCAACATGTATTTCACTAGAAGCAAGAACAATATGAAAACAAACTACTTAATTTTACACTGTGGCATATGATACAAATTCTATGATACCTGTGAATTTACAAAGTAAGGATCCAAATTTGGACAAAAGAACTTTTTTCCCCACTTTTCTATCTCTGATACTTCTTTGGAAACCGCCCGATTATGTTTCTAGGTTAGTCGGCACCATAGCTCGTGGGTTTCACCAAAGTGGTAAAAGTTTAGACCTGCATCACTTCTGGCTGTCCTCCCTCATTGAGCTGACAGACCGAGATACAACTAGAATAATGTTCAAAGCAGCGTTAAACTCAACTCACTCACTCAGTCACTCTGTCATGATTGTTGAGTTTGTCAGTATGATGGGGACAGCACAATAAGGAGTTTCCTGTCCTGGTATGAACACCACAAACATTATTTACGTGGGATACATGTTTTAGCTTGTAACTGTTGATTAGGAAAACCATCACGCAGCACAGTTTGTTTGTACTTTCTTTGTGATGTGTCGTTTGAGACTTTCCAGAAAATTACACCACATAGTTGTGTGTCTAAAATCAGATGAGTTCTTTTGACACTTTGACATTGCTGATGGGGACTAGTATGCTTGTTTTGTAGTTTTGAAAACTCATGATGGTTACTGCTTGGAAGGTGTCTCAGGCTGGCTGATGCCATGTGATTAGTTAGTGGACCAACACAGTAACAATATGTTTGTAATTGTGAATATTGTTTACCAACATTATTTGTGAAGTTTAAACAGCTTTATGAGGGTTTGTCTCAAAATTGACAGGGTCTTTTTTACGTTGGGTGTTTCTATGTCTTATTTTAAGCATGAATTGTTACTATTTCTAGTTGTGTTGAGAACAGCATTAAGACAAAGGGCTTGCAAGTTCTGTAGTCTTCCAAGAACAGTTTGGGGCAGACTTTTAAAGACGTTACACATTTTGAGACTTACCCTGGGTGCAATATGTTAATCTACTATTGTGTAGCAAGATTAGTTTCACTTGTACACTTCACTTATTGGACTGGTAGACCAGACAATCAATGTCAGATTTGAAACCCCTCAGAATGTTTTTGTATACTGAAAGAAGACAGGGATCATGAATATATTTTGGGCTACTTTATGAAATTGTGCGCTCAGTCATCAGTACCAAAAATATCCCCGAAAATGTACATGATTCCTAACACTTTTTTTCAGTATATTTTATGTCCCATTAAAATTTGGTAACATAAAAAAGTAGATTTTTCTAAGGGCTTTTCAAATTGTTTTCAAAATCTGTCGGTGAATGTCTGTGTGATAGATCTAGTGTGCCTGATCTGATTATGGCATGTACTTTATGCATTTTAAAGCTTTAAGTTGTTTCATGCTTGTTTGCAATAAACGAACCAAAATCAAATGTTCCTCAGGAGACTTTTTATGTAGATACACACAATATGCAGTCAATTTACAATGCCAATGCAAAGCAATTACCAAATGTTTGTAGATATAGTTTACTTGTACACATACAATGCAGTGCTTGCGATGTTGTGAGAATTGACATTTGTATATATTTTTAGAGCATTTTTGATTGAAATGGTAACACACTGTGTAATGGTTGTTACCATATTATGCATCATGCAGTAAAAGCTATAGAATTAACTTGTCTTCTGTATTGTTTTTTATCCTCCGCCCCAACAAAGTTGGCGGGGGATATTGAAATGGGTTCCCTCTGTCCGTCCGTGTGTGGGTGTGTCCTGAAATCGTTTCTGGAGCACTGAGAATCCTTTAAATATTTCTCGACGGAACTCTACATGTCTATCAGACTCATGCTGAACTGGTACCTTTTGCTTTTCAGGAATTTTAGAAATTTTTATTTTTTTCGTTTCCATGGCAACAAGTTGGACTTAGGTTCTCTAAGGGTGGTGTTCATTTCCGGAGCGGAACTCAAAAACTGTTAAATTCTTTCTTACAAAACTTTGCATGTCTATCAGACTCATGCTGAACTGGTGCCTTTTGCTCTTAAGGAATTTTATAAATTTTTATTTTTTACGTTTCCATGGCAACGAGTTGGATTTAAGTTTTAATATAGGGTGGGTTCACTTATGGAGCATAACAAATAAACTGTTAAATATTGCCAACATTGCATGTCCAGGTATATACTGAACTGGTGCCACTTGATATTAAGGGGTTTTAGAAACATTGGGTCAGTTACCTGGTTTGGGACCATTGCATGTCAAAATAGGCGGGGGATATAGATGATTTGTCGACATTACGCTTGTTAAAATTTGGATCCAGACTTTTATGACAGGGCAAGGTGACCCATTACACTTAGGAACCAGAGTTGCTGTGTGGAGTTGCTTCCCTTATGTGTGGATACCTATAATTGTGACCAACCACGAAATAAGGGACCTTATGGGTGAAAAATCACATTTTGACTTTTCATTATATTTTAGAACTTCAGCATCTTGGAACAAAAATACAATTCACAAGCTTCAATTCATATTTGTTACAGAGGTACATGGCATCACACACAGCGATCTTCACTGAAGTAAGTTGATGTCAAAGGGCTTTATGATGTCAAAGCCCAATTGTATCCTCTCACCCATAAGGTCCCTTTTCTCCTGGTGGGTCACAATTACTGGTTCATTTCCTATTTTCCGACTTTTTTGCGAGGGCATGGGTGGCCGAGTCCTATGAGCCAGAGTTGCACCAACCTGGTTCCTTTGACAGGCTGCACTGAAACATCTGGGACCTGAACCAGTTTGGGCTTTCCTCCCACAGCAAACTGGTAGACTGTGACATGAAATACTGTACAAAGCAGGGTTAAACCAAACTGTGATTAGAGCAGTTTGGTAGCAGACTAAAATCACTTATTAAATAGCAATATTCCAGCTATATGACTGCGGTCTGTAAATAATCGAGACTGGACCAGACAATCCAGTGATTGATATAATGCGGATCGATCTACACAATTGGGATACGATGGCATGCATCAACCAAGTCGGCGATCTAACCACCCGATCCCGTTAGTCTCCTCTTACGACAAGCATGGGTTGGAACGTCATGGAAGAAGTAGTTCAGTAAAGAGGTGTTTTAATTTTTCGTTCAACGAGTTAGTTCAACGGCCAAAGCGGCTCTGAAGCAGACATGGACATCTTTTAGTGTATCTCTTGGGGCGGTCGGGTAGCCTAGTGGTTAAAGCGTTCGCTCGTTACCCCGAAGACCCGGGTTCGATTCCCGACATGGGTACAATGTATGAAGCCCATTTCTGGTGCCCCCCACCGTGATATTGCTCACTCACACTCACTCACTCACGCAGCATCCGAGTGGTTCCTGTGGCTGACTACTCCAGTATACTATGCTTGTGAAAACCTTCCATAATTGGGATTGGGTGATGATTCTAATGTGTATCCGGCGTCGGCGTTGTTGATTGTTGTTCATGCAATCAACCACTTTTTAAAGATCAATAACAGGCCGATGTACTATAGTTGGAATATTTGCGGCGTAAATTAACATTCATTCACTCCCGTTACGAGGAACTAAAGTGAAACATATGTAGGTGAATGTTTATTTTTTCAAAGCGTTAATCATCCTGACAGGTTTTGTCTGAATTCCTTGACACACCGCAACCATCTATAGGCCGTACTGGACCCGTGAAGATCTGGGGTGGAATAGGTTTTCAGCAACCCATGCTTGCCGTAAAAGGCGACAATGCTTGTCGTAAGATGCGACTATCGGGATCGGGTGGTCAGTCTTGCTGACTTGGTTGATGCATGTCATCGATCCCAATTGTGTAGATCGATGCTCATGTTAATCGCTGGATTGTCTGGTCCAGACTAGATTATTTACAGACCCGCGTCATATAGCTGGAATATTGCTGAGTGCCGTGTTAAACAACAAACAAACAAACACACAAACAGTCCGTACTCAATGTCAACGACCTCACACTTCGTGAAGACGTTGCCTTTGAACACGTCATTTCGTCATCGAGTGTAGTAGTAGTAGTAACAGCAGTAGCGGCATCAACAGTAGTAGTAGCAGCAGCAATTGTAGCAACAGTAACTGGCGAAGGGCGATTTTGTGCCTATTTGGCCTATATGATTATATTCCAATCACCGAAGGAATAGAATAGAGTTACTTCCCTTACACTATGCGTGCGTATTGTGATGCCAATTCAATTGTTAGGGCATGTGTCAAATCTGTGAACAGTTCCCAGACACAAATTGCAAGTTCCAACTTCAACTGCGGGTTTCGTGTAAAAATGTGACATTAACATATGTGATTTTAAATACCATTTTTGAAGTTGTAGAATCGTCAAAAATGGATTAATCTTCGTTCATCAGTGCTTAAAGATTTCTCTAAAGCGCGATAATTCGAGGTTCAGATTTGCGTTTTGAGTGAGTGAGTGAGTTGGGTTTAACGCCGCTTTGAACAGTATTCCACTCACATCACGGCGTGTCAGCTTAATGTGGGAGGAAAGCCCGATGTGATGCAGGTCTGAGACGCTTACCACTTCGGTGAAACCAACGAGAACGGGTATGGTGCTGACAACCAAGAAACATATTCGGGTCGAACCTGGATTCGAACCTACAATCATAGGTTTTCTATGATAGGCGAATTGCAGCGCCTTAGGCGGTAGCGGTAGCGAGAACTAAGATTTGATTTTAACGAGATTGACTCACTTATTGCATGGAACGATTTGTTCGATGACTCGATGACTTTGTGTCTTGTACCCCAGGGACGTGGGGGAGGTGAGGTGAAATGGGGTTTAACGTCGCGCCCAAGATTATTGCACTTATATAGCGACGTGCATCCTTCGTGTGTGTATGGCTACTTGTACTAGTCCAGACTGATGCCGATTTATAGTGTCAGCCCACTGAGATACCATGACGCATTTTAACACGAACACCCCACTCAAACAGTATACTGACTCCGAGCCGACCAGTCCTTGTTTCAGCCCCTTAATGCCGAGCGCCAGACAGGGTGACAACAAGTACCATCGTTTAACGCCTTTTGATATGACTCGGTCGGGGTTCAAACCCCGGACTTCCCACTCTCCGGACGGACGCTCTACCGCTAGACCACGGAGGCGGTCCGATGACGTGGGACGTTGCTCCTTATATCATCAACAAAACACTTTTCTTGGACAAATTGCGGAGCTAGGTCGAAGCTCTATTAATTTTTATCTTTTGATTTTTAGCCATTCAACCTTAATGCTTAATTCGCAACTGAATTTAGTGAATTTTTTCTTGTAAAGAAGATCCTCATTTGGACAACCGTGAATTGCATCGTGCGTCAGACTATATTTCATGAAAAGGTGCAACTATCTTGAACGGAAACAACATACAGCATTTTAAAAGACGAAAGAAACACGTGAACATATTCAGTTAGTGTCGGTCAGTCGGTAATAAAAAAACATTTGTGTGGCCTAAGCCGCCATACGTAAATGTATTTGTATTCATGAATTTCAATAAATTAGCACGACAAACGTTAAGGGCTACCAGGGCCACTTGCACAAAGCGATCTTAGCGCTAAGATGATCGTAACTCCCATACTTTAACACAGCTTTGTGCAAGTAGGCCCAGGTCTTTCCCATAATGTTGGTACACACGTTTCTGTTATTCAAAAGAAATTACTGTAGGCTCAATGTAACAAATAACGGGATGAGTTTTCCTTGACCTCACATAACATGATAGTTTTCTATTCTACTATGTTGTCCCTTTCTATCTTGCTTATTTTAAAAATGAGTTTATACAGAAAATCCATGATGACGGTAAACGTTTAAGTCGAATAATATCTCACATAATTGTCAAGTGTAGTTTAGACATCACACTTCTGAACTGTTCTGAAACTCTGCCAAACCGCTTTTCCGTACCGGAAACAACGCCATTTCTCTTCCATAATTTGAAGAGTGTAACCTTCAGGATGCCGTTGTACAAAGCGATCGTAGCGCTAAGGTGATTGTAACTCCCCTACCTTAACATAGACTTACGACAGTCGTAGCGCTAAGGTTGTTTTGTACATCGGCACCCGGATCACTTCTGGTGAATCTTGTAAATGAGCTTATTAAAAAATGGAAAACTCGAGAGAGTGAGTGAGAATGGTTTTACGCCGCTTTTAGCAATATTCCAGCAATATCACGGCGGGGGACACCAGAAATTGGCTTCACACATCGAAAAATCGAGAGACAAGTAGTAGCGTCGTCACGTCATTTTAGTTATAAACAAAAGACTAGAGTTCGTTTCCCGGAACTGAGTTTAATACAAACACTTGTAATATTCATATGTCCTAAATCACGTCAAAAGGGGCCAATCTTCGTAACTCGGTTAACTGGACCTCATGCACATCGATCCACGCAACTGGGATACGATGACATCCATCAACCAAGTCAGCGAGCCTGACCACCCGATCCCGTTAGTCGCCTCTTACCACAAGCACAGTCGCCTTTTACGGCAAGCATGGGTTGCTGAAGACGGACCTTCACTGGTGGCGTTCACAGGTAATTCACGAGTTGCACCTCTGCAACTAATTTGGGGCCATTGGAGCAGTCAAGTGGTTACAGCGTTCGCTTGTCACGCCAAAGGCCCGGGTTCGAATCCCTATATGGGTACAATGTATGAAGCCCTGGTGTCGCCGCCGTGATATTGCTGAAAAATCATTAAAGGCGTCACTCACTCACATTACTCATCACGTCGGTTTTAGACGACTAGGCCACCCGTGTCTCCTCAAGTAGATAAGGCCCGTGAAGATCCGGGGAAGAATAGGTCTTCAGCAACCAATGCTTGCCGTAAAAGGCGACTATGCTTGAGGTAACAGGCGACTAACGGGATCAGGTGGTCAGGCTCGCGGACTTGGTTGATGCATGTCATCGATCCCAATTGCGTGGATCGATGCTCATGATGTCAATCACTGGATTGTCTGGTCCAGACTCGATTATTTACAGACTGGCGTCATATTGCTGGGATATTGCTGAGTGCGATGTTAAACAACAAATAAACAAACAAATCAAATAGATAAGAACAGCAGGAAAAAACGAGAACCATAGATTTTCAGCAATACCATCAGCATAATCAAACCCCGCACATTCCGTGCTGCTAATCTGTAGACACGCTCTTTCACACACGCCATTGCCTAACATAATCACCACGATACAAAGAGATCACGCCAACGGCTACCTTTAGTTAATAGCACTGTGCGGAAGCAAAACCCATAGGTATATAAGCCGGTGTCCCAGTCTGACTACACCTCCACCCACAGAGTGATGAATAAGAGATGCAGAAAGAGAACCAATAATGATACAATGGACAATGAGAGTTTGTCGCGGTAACGGAGATGCAGCAAAGTCCTCATTTACAGCCAAGGTGGCGCGCCGAGGCCGTATACCAAAAATTCTAGTCTTTTTTTATCGAACACAATTAAACTGAATGATCTTCGGGGCTCGTATCAAAAGCAAAAGTGCCAGTAAATTGGACGGAGCAAAATATTCTTATATGTGATGTGAGGTGAAATGGGGTTTAACGTCGCGTCCAAGATTATTGCACTTATACCGACGTGCATGTACGTGTGTGTGTGTGGCTGCTTGTACTAGTCCGGACTGATACCGATTTATAGTGCTAGCCCACTGATACCATGGCGCAGTTTAACATGAATACCCCACTCATACACAGTATACGGACTCCGAGCCGACCAGTCCTTGTTTTAGCCCCTTAATGCCGAGCGCCAGACAGGGTAACAACAAGTACCATCTGTTAACGTTTTTTGGTATGACGCGATCGGGGCTCGAACCGCGGACCTTCCGCTCTCTGGGCGGACGCTCTACCACTAGACTACGGAGGCGGTCCTCTTATATGTCATTAGTCACTCACAGCCTAAATGCTCGGTATATTTGTCTCGCTTACGACACGATCCCCGAGGCAATTCCAATACGAATTCACTCACAATTAGGCCAGATGTATGCATTGTTTAAAGTTATCACTTTAGAACAAAATAGCATTATTTAAAAATATTTGTGGCATTACTTCGATTACCGTTATTTTTTGTAAAATTGTTTTTAGATATAAAAACTATGGAGCTCGTTTTATTCACGGAACCCAAAAACGTTTCGAGACACTTCTTTATACCCTAATGTTTGTTTGTTTGTTGTTATATGACGACGGTCTGTAAATAATCGAGTTTGGACCAGAGAATCCAGTGATTGACATCATGAGCATCGATCCATGCAATTGGGATTGATGACATGCATCAACCAAGGCAGCGAGCCTGACCACCCGATCCCATTAGTCGCCTTTTACGATAAGCATAGTCACCTTTAACGCCAAGATTGGGTTGCTGAAGACCTATTCTACCCCGGATCTTCACGGGTCTGTACCCTAATGAGATGCCATATTGTAATAGAATGCATAAAAGATTTGAACGCTGACTAAGCAGATAGAAACAAATAATACCCTGGGGAAGTGAGTGAGTGAGTGAGTTGGGTGTAACGCCTCTTTTAGCAGTATTCCAGTCATATCGCGTCGTGTCAGCTTAATGTGGGAGGAATGCCCGAAGTGATGCAGGCCTCAGACGTTTACCACTTCTGTGAAACCCACGAGCACCGTATGGTGCTGACAAACCTAGAAACATAATTGGGGCGAACCGGGATTCGAACCCGCATTCATAGGTTTCTGGCGTGCCCAAGGGACGCAACTCTGCACAGCGAATCGCGGCTCCTTAGACGACTGGGCCACCCGTGCCCCCACCTTGGGGAAGAGGAAGGGTGTGAAGAAAACGCAAATTGTTGTCAATGGTCGTAATGTCTTGATATTAAAGCTCATTTGACTATGTGTTTGTCAGTGATTCCGGGTCAGAATAGGTTCCCAGTTACCTATGCTGGTCGTAAGAGACGACCTAATGGATCAGGTGGTCAGGCTCTGTGACTTGGTAGATTGCATATCATCGGACCCCTCGGGTGAGGAACGGGTTGGACTTGACTTCAGCAACCCATGCTTGTCGTAACGTAACTCATGGGATCGGGTGGTCCAGTTCTTGGCAACATATCCCAGTTGCGTAGACCGATGATCATGATGTCAATCACTGGATTGTCTGGTCCCGACTCAATTATTTACACACCGCCGTCATATAGCTGAAATTTTGCTGAGTGCGGCGTTAAACAACAATCAAAAAAGAAAAAAAGAAACACACATTGTGGAAGTTACATTATGAGCTGCCAAGTCAACGCTCAGCTACACTTTAATATATTTTAGCAAGTTGGATGAGATGGTGTTCTTAAAGGAGAGGGGGCGGTCGGGTAGCCTAGTGGTTCAAGCGTTCGCTCGTCACGCCGAAGACCCGGGTTCGATTCCCGACATGGGTACAATGTGTGAAGCCCATTTCCGGTGTCCCCCGCTGTGATATTGCTGGAATATTGCTAAAAGCAGCGTAAAACCATACTCACTCACTCACTCACTCTTAAAGGAGAATGAAACTGTTGGATCTTCCTGATATTGACAAAGTGCGGGACATTCAGGGAGAGTGACTTTTGTTTGAGAATTTACTTAAGTTTAAAGCATTATTTCCCTTGATTGCAAATTTGAAATTCAGGGACATGCGGTCTTTTTCTGATTTAGTGGAGGTTCTGGTTTGGTCAAAAGTTTCCAAGCAATGCCAAGAACTGTCCTCTCTAGTCGATACTGTGGGCTCTTACTGTTTGTAGACCCATCCATCAGCAAAGGTTGCTGGAGTCTTTTGATAATGGTTTTGTTCTTACTTTGTGCTGTCCTGGTTCCCGAAGGAGGGGCAACACATTTTCTAAATTAATAGTATCATTTGGCCTCGTGCTTGCTTGTGGCCATGGTCGTGGCGGCGTCTTTGGGATGCCGGAAACAGACTCGAAGGGCGGATCCAGCATTTTTAAAAAGGAGGGGTCCAAAATATCACATGTTTCTGACACGCCTGAAAACACTGCCCAGCGACAAAGACTGCTTAACCACCCTTGCAACCTTCACATTTACATGGATAACACAAAATGACCAAATGTATTTGTTCATTTCCATAAAACATTTTAACAAACAAGAAAGGACAAACAAACATTAGCTCTTGAATAGACACTTACCAACGCTAAAATTAATATGTACGAACACATAGAATTTGCCATGGTGATATGACAACAATATTCAGTTGTATGTCTACAAGGGTATGATGTCCGTACAGATCGTTGAATGTAAACGATAAGTGGTCTTCAAGCACCACGAAACATCTTAAGATAAAAATGTATAACAATGAAATGGGTCTAACAACAATTACATTATACAAACAACATTAAACGTTTGAACTGGTGGGTAAGTGAGGTTGAAATCAATATCGACTTGTACGCGCTCTACTTACTTGCGACTTTTCAGATATTCGATACACAGATATCGTGACAATTGTAACATGAATTGATTATCGATTATTACACGTATACACACAATCTTGTAGATCAGTAATCATCGTTTAGACATGTCCATGTAGAATGTTGGGATAGTGTCTTGTAGATCAGTAATCACGGTTTACACATGTACATGTAGAATGTTTGAGTAGTGTCTTGTAGATCAGTAATCACCGTTTACACATGTACAAGTAGAATGTTGGAGTAGTGTCTTGTATATCACTAATCATCGTTTACTCATGTACATGTAGAATGTTGGAGTAGTGTCTTGTAGATCAGTAATCACCGTTTACACATGTACAAGTAGAATGTTGGGATAGTGTCTTGTATATCAGTAATCACCGTTTACACATATACAAGTAGAATGTTGGGATAGTGTCTTGTATATCAGTAATCATGATTTACACATGTACATGTAGAATGTTGGGATAGTGTCTTGTAGATCAGTAATCACCGTTTACACATGTACATGTTGAATGTTGGGATAGTGTCTTGTATATCAGTAATCACCGTTTACACATATACAAGTAGAATGTTGGGATAGTGTCTTGTATATCAGTAATCACCGTTTACACATATACAAGTAGAATGTTGGGATAGTGTCTTGTATATCAGTAATCATGATTTACACATGTACATGTAGAATGTTGGGATAGTGTCTTGTAGATCAGTAATCACCGTTTACACATGTACATGTAGAATGTTGGGATAGTGTCTTGTATATCAGTAATCACCGTTTACACATGTACATGTAGAATGTTGGGATAGTGTCTTGTATATCAGTAATCATGATTTACACATGTACATGTTGAATGTTGGGATAGTGTCTTGTAGATCAGTAATCACCGTTTACACATGTACATGTAGAATGTTGGGATAGTGTCTTGTAGATCAGTAATCACGGTTTACACATATACAAGTAGAATGTTGGGATAGTGTCTTGTAGATCAGTAATCATGATTTACACATGTACATGTAGGATGTTGGGATAGTGTCTTGTAGATCAGTAATCACGGTTTACACATGTCCATGTAGAATGTTGGGATAGTGTCTTGTAGATCAGTAATCACGGTTTACACATGTCCATGTAGAATGTTGGGATAGTGTCTTGTTTATCAGTAATCACCGTTTACACATGTCCATGTAGAATGTTGGGATAGTGTCTTGTAGATCAGTAATCACCGTTTACACATGTCCATGTAGAATGTTGGGATAGTGTCTTGTAGATCAGTAATCACGGTTTACACATGTCCATGTAGAATGTTGGGATAGTGTCTTGTAGATCAGTAATCACGGTTTACACATGTACATGTAGAATGTTGGGATAGTGTCTTGTTTATCAGTAATCACCGTTTACACATGTCCATGTAGAATGTTGGGATAGTGTCTTGTAGATCAGTAATCACGGTTTACACATGTCCATGTAGAATGTTGGGATAGTGTCTTGTTTATCAGTAATCACCGTTTACACATGTCCATGTAGAATGTTGGGATAGTGTCTTGTAGATCAGTAATCACCGTTTACACATGTACATGTAGAATGTTGGGATAGAGTCTTGTAGATCAGTAATCATGATTTACACATGTACATGTTGAATGTTGGGATAGTGTCTTGTATATCAGTAATCACGGTTTACACATGTACATGTAGAATGTTGGGATAGTGTCTTGTAGATCAGTAATCACCGTTTACACATGTCCATGTAGAATGTTGGGATAGTGTCTTGTATATCAGTAATCACGGTTTACACATGTACATGTAGAATGTTGGGATAGTGTCTTGTAGATCAGTAATCACCGTTTACACATGTCCATGTAGAATGTTGGGATAGTGTCTTGTAGATCAGTAATCACCGTTTACACATGTACATGTAGAATGTTGGGATAGAGTCTTGTAGATCAGTAATCATGATTTACACATGTACATGTTGAATGTTGGGATAGTGTCTTGTAGATCAGTAATCACGGTTTACAACTGTACATGTAGAATGTTGGGATAGTGTCTTGTAGATCAGTAATCACCGTTTACACATGTCCATGTAGAATGTTGGGATAGTGTCTTGTAGATCAGTAATCACGGTTTACACATGTACAAGTAGAATGTTGGAGTAGTGTCTTGTAGATCAGTAATCACCGTTTACACATGTACAAGTAGAATGTTGGAGTAGTGTCTTGTGTATCACTAATCATCGTTTACACATGTACATGTAGAATGTTGGGATAGTGTCTTGTATATCACTAATCACCGTTTACACATGTACATGTTGAATGTTGGGATAGTGTCTTGTATATCAGTAATCATGATTTACACATGTACATGTAGAATGTTGGGATAGATTCTTGTAGATCAGTAATCACCGTTTACACATGTACATGTTGAATGTTGGGATAGTGTCTTGTAGATCAGTAATCATGATTTACACATGTACATGTAGAATGTTGGGATAGTGTCTTGTAGATCAGTAATCATGATTTACACATGTACATGTAGAATGTTGGGATAGAGTCTTGTAGATCAGTAATCACCGTTTACACATGTACATGTTGAATGTTGGGATAGTGTCTTGTATATCAGTAATCACCGTTTACACATGTACATGTTGAATGTTGGGATAGTGTCTTGTATATCAGTAATCATGATTTACACATGTACATGTAGAATGTTGGGATAGTGTCTTGTATATCAGTAATCATCGTTTACACATGTACATGTAGAATGTTGGGATAGTGTCTTGTATATCAGTAATCACCGTTTAGACATGTACATGTAGAATGTTGGGATAGTGTCTTGTATGTCAGTAATCATGATTTACACATGTACATGTAGAATGTTGGGATAGAGTCTTGTAGATCAGTAATCACCGTTTACACATGTACATGTTGAATGTTGGGATAGTGTCTTGTAGATCAGTAATCACGATTTACACATGTACATGTAGAATGTTGAAGTAGTGTCTTGTAGATCAGTAATCACCGTTTACACATGTACACGTAGAATGTTGGGATAGTGTCTTGTATACTAGCAATCACCTTTTAGGCATGTAGAATGTTGGGACAGTGTTTGCACGTCAGTTATCGTCGCATGAGCAAAAGTTGTTCCCCATTTCCACGTCGTAGAGGTTCCAGTCGTCATCAGAGACGGCGTCATCTGCATCGTAGGACGGGAGAAGTTCGCACACATCAGAGGAGGGGGAGAAGTTAAACCCCACGCAATCATACCTCTCGAAACATGCATCTGCACACTGACGTTTGGACGAGCTCATTGTCAGCAGGGTGTTGGTAGCAATGACTTTTGTGGCTGCCTGCTTTACAAACTTCATGTCTGGAAAGATAAAGCTACGTGTGGATGCAGAGACAAAAGGTGTGAAAAATACCGATCATTTACTCTCCAGCCGTTTAGGTAAATTGTGAAACAATATTTTAGTGATTGATGTTTTGAGTGAGTTGGGTTTAACGCCGCCTTTAACAGTATTCCAGTTATATCACGGTGTGTTATATCAGACGTTTACCACTTCGGTGAAACCCACGAGCACGGGTATGGTGCTGACAAACCTAGAAACATAATCGGGGCGAACGGGGATTCGAACCCACAATCTCTGGTTTCTGGCGTGCCCAAGGGACGCAACTCTGCACAGCGAATCACGGCGCCTTAGACGACTGGGCCACCCGTGCCAGGATTGATGTTTTGAATTGTAAAACATAATGAAATCCCTCTTGTGAGTTATTCATTACAAAAATGCCATTTCTATTAACTTGGTGAGTACTTTATGTTGTCAACGCGACCCCATTTTTATTTCTATTATCATGGTACGATGATGCTGACAAACAAAGTGATCATTATCGATCGAAACTGGGATTCGAACTCATGATCGGCGGATCCTGGCAAACTAAGGGAAGCAAATATGCCGGCCTCAAAGTTACAAGGAACACAATAGACACAACACTGCAGGTGAAGAGGCGTTTTCAAATTTTCGGAATCCCATCTGGTTTTACTATTACGACTTGTCATTTCAATGTTAATGTTCAATAATAGTGACAAGTTACTGGACAACCTTTAACCTAAGATGAATTTCTAAATTGGAATTTTGACAATCTTACTCTTGGCTAGCCCCATGACTTCAACTTCACACAGCGCCAGCATATCTTCGGAGATGACCCAGGGCACCTGTATCCTCAGGTAGCGTCCCGTCAACGGCTCCTCACAGGGTACAGTCAAGGTGGTAAGGCTAGGGACGCTTCCATTATAGTGCTTGCAGACGTTGCGAAACTCCATTGTGACGTCGTCAGAGATGAGGATGTCAAAGTCGTGAAGACGTTCACCTTGAACACAATACGTGAGTCAGCGAGTTTGGTTTAACGTCGCTTTGAACAGTTATCGCACGGCTTGGCAGCTTGATGTGGGAGTGGGTGAGTGAGTATGGTTTTACGCCGCTTTGAACAGTTATCGCACGGCTTGGCAGCTTGATGTGGGAGTGGGTGAGTGAGTATATTTTTACGCCGCTTTTGGCAATATTCCAGCAATATCACAGCGGGGGACACCAGAAATGGGCTTCACGCTTTGTACCCATGTCGGGAATCGAACCCGGGTCTTCGGCGTGACGAGCGAACGCTTTAATCACTAGGCTACCCGACCGCCACCTTAATGTGGGAGAAAAACCCCTCAGATGTTTACTACTTTGGTGAAACTGATGAGCACAGGTATGGTGCTGACACTACAAGTACCAATCAGGGCAATTCTGGCATTCTACTCATTGGTCAATGGTTTCTGGCACCTTCGGGACACACCTTGTGGTGCTTTAGACGCCATTCGTGCTCCCTGCAAAGCTGCTGATATTACAAGGAACTCGTATTGTCAAGAAATAACCCCTGATTGTTAGGAAGCAAGTGGTATATCATTCATACATGCCTCTGGGGCGGTCGGGTAGCCTAGTGGTTAAAGCGTTCGCTCGTCACGCCGAAGACCCGGGTTCGATTCCCGACATGGGTACAATGTGTGAAGCCCATTTGTGGTGTCCCCTGCCGTGATATTGCTGGAATATTGCTACAAGCGGCGTAAAACCATACTCACTCACTCACTCATACATGCCTCTCCTAGTCTTGTACCAAAGATCCCTCGCATCTCGAATCCATCTACACACGCGAACTTTAACTGCTGAGCTATGTCCCCGCTACGCGGTCGAAAGGTCAATGGTCGAAAACTTACCATGACTGTCTCTGTTTGTGATGATGACCTCCATCACCTGCAAAGAACACTCCAGGTCCACCTGCCACCACAGGTGGGACTCGAAGGGGACGCCATGCGCAGTTCCTGAGCAGTATCCAATATATGCAGCATAGCTGCCGTCAACTGCCTGCTCAGCATAGGATATTCCATAGCGTGAAACTTGCTCTGCTGGTCGGTTACGTGCCAGGTTGATGCCAAACACTGAAACAAGGTCACAGGAAGATGGTGAGTCAGTCAGCCAGGGATATATATATCATGATTCATTCTTCATTTTTAAAAAAAATAATTAACGCCGCTTTTAACAGTATTCCAGTTATATCACGGCGTGTCAACTTCATGTGGGAGGAAAGCCCGAAGTGATGCAGGTCTCAGACGTTTACCACTTCGGTGAAACCCACGAGGACGGGTATGGTGCTGACGAACCTAGAAACATAATCGGGACGAACCGGGATTCGAACCCACAATCATAGGTTTCTGGCATGCCAAAAGGGACGCAACTCTGCACAGCGAATCGCGGCGCCTTAGACGACTGAGCCCCCCGTGCCCCCGATAGATATATCAAGGAACAGCAACATTTCGTGGGAGCATAAAGAGTGCGTCGTTTATGTTTAAGGGATCGGGGGAGGGGCTGGCACTTCTTTGAAAAAAATACATTAGATAAAGAAAAAAACAAACAAACTGGAAAAAGCAATAATAAGTAGAACTTGTCCAAGTGTAAGGGCAACGTGTTCTGTAGAGTGTGTCTTTGTGTAAGGACAACGTGTTCTGTAGAGTGTGTCTTTGTGTAAGGAAAAATGTTCTGTAGAGTGTGTCTTTGTGTAAGAACAACGCGTTATGTAGAGTATGTCTTTGTGTAAGGACAACGCGTTCTGTAGAGTGTGTCTTTGTGTAAGGACAACGCGTTCTGTAGAGTGTGTCTTTGTGTAAGGACAACGTGTTCTGTAGAGTGTGTCTTTGTGTAAGGACAACGTGTTCTGTAGAGTGTGTCTTTGTGTAAGGACAACGTGTTCTGTAGAGTGTGTCTTTGTGTAAGGACAACGTGTTCGGTAGAGTGTGTCTTTGTGTAAGGACAACGTGTTCTGTAGAGTGTGTCTTTGTGTAAGGACAACGCGTTCTGTAGAGTGTGTCTTTGTGTAAGGACAACGCGTTCTGTAGAGTGTGTCTTTGTGTAAGGACAACGTGTTCTGTAGAGTGTGTCTTTGTGTAAGGACAGCGTGTTCTGTAGAGTGTGTCTTTGTGTAAGGACAACGTGTTCTGTAGAGTGTGTCTTTGTGTAAGGACAACGTGTTCTGTGGAGTGTGTCTTTGTGTAAGGACAACGTGTTCTGTGGAGTGTGTCTTTGTGTAAGGACAACGTGTTCTGTAGAGTGTGTCTTTGTGTAAGGACAACGTGTTCTGTAGAGTGTGTCTTTGTGTAAGGACAACGTGTTCTGTAGAGTGTGTCTTTGTGTAAGGACAACGTGTTCGGTAGAGTGTGTCTTTGTGTAAGGACAACGTGTTCTGTAGAGTGTGTCTTTGTGTAAGGACAACGCGTTCTGTAGAGTGTGTCTTTGTGTAAGGACAACGCGTTCTGTAGAGTGTGTCTTTGTGTAAGGACAACGTGTTCTGTAGAGTGTGTCTTTGTGTAAGGACAGCGTGTTCTGTAGAGTGTGTCTTTGTGTAAGGACAACGTGTTCTGTAGAGTGTGTCTTTGTGTAAGGACAACGTGTTCTGTGGAGTGTGTCTTTGTGTAAGGACAACGTGTTCTGTGGAGTGTGTCTTTGTGTAAGGACAACGTGTTCTGTAGAGTGTGTCTTTGTGTAAGGACAACGTGTTCTGTAGAGTGTGTCTTTGTGTAAGGACAACGTGTTCTGTAGAGTGTGTCTTTGTGTAAGGACAACATGTCCCGTAGGGTGTGTCTTAGTGTAAGGGCAACATGTTCTGTAGAGTGTGTCTTTGTGTAAGGACAACGTGTTCTGTAGGGTGTGTCTTAGTGTAAGGACAACGTGTTCTGTGGAGTGTGTCTTTGTGTAAGGACAACGTGTTCTGTGGAGTGTGTCTTTGTGTAAGGACAACGTGTTCTGTAGAGTGTGTCTTTGTGTAAGGACAACGTGTTCTGTAGGGTGTGTCTTAGTGTAAGGACAACGTGTTCTGTGGAGTGTGTCTTTGTGTAAGGACAACGTGTTCTGTGGAGTGTGTCTTTGTGTAAGGACAACGTGTTCTGTAGAGTGTGTCTTTGTGTAAGGACAACGTGTTCTGTAGAGTGTGTCTTTGTGTAAGGACAACGTGTTCTGTAGAGTGTGTCTTTGTGTAAGGACAACGCGTTCTGTAGAGTGTGTCTTTGTGTAAGGACAACATGTCCCGTAGGGTGTGTCTTAGTGTAAGGGCAACATGTTCTGTAGAGTGTGTCTTTGTGTAAGGACAACGTGTTCTGTAGGGTGTGTCTTAGTGTAAGGGCAACATGTCCTGTAGGGTGTGTCTTTGTGTAAGGACAACATGTTCTGTAGGGTGTGTCTTAGTGTATCCCTACGTATCCGGTAGGGCTTGTCTTAAAAGGAAGGACAATGTATCCTGTTGAGCGTGCAATAATGGAAGGAGAACATCCGATGCAGCGTGTCTAGCTTGAAGGCGTCTTAGAGGAAGGTGAGTGAGTGGGTGAATTGGGTTTAACTCTATGGATGCCGAGTGAAATCCACGAGCACGGAAATGGTGCTGACAAACCTAGAAACATAATCGGGGCGAACCGGGATTCGAACCAACAATCATAGGTTTCTGGCGTGCCGAAGGGACGCATCTCTCCACAGCGAATCGCAGTGCCTTAGACGACTGGGCCACCCGTGACCCCCTTAGAGGAAGGGGAAGGTGTCCTGTAGAGTGCGTCTTAGTGGGAGGAGAACATATCCGGTAGAGCGTATCAAGCTGGATGAGGGGAGATATCCGGTAGAGCGTATCAAGCTGGATGAGGGGAGATATCCGGTAGGGCGTATCAAGCTGGATGAGGGGAGATATCCGGTAGAGCGTATCAAGCTGGATGAGGGGAGATATCCGGTAGAGCGTATCAAGCTGGATGAGGGGAGATATCCGGTAGGGCGTATCAAGCTGGATGAGGGGAGATATCCGGTAGAGCGTATCAAGCTGGATGAGGGGAGATATCCGGTAGAGCGTATCAAGCTGGATGAGGGGAGATATCCGGTAGAGCGTATCAAGCTGGATGAGGGGAGATATCCGGTAGAGCGTATCAAGCTGGATGAGGGGAGATATCCGGTAGAGCGTATCAAGCTGGATGAGGGGAGATATCCGGTAGAGCGTATCAAGCTGGATGAGGGGAGATATCCGGTAGGGCGTATCAAACTGGAAGGGGGAGGGAGCATAATCGGTAGAACGTGTCTTAGAGGAAGGGGAAGGGGTCCTGGAGGGTGCGTCGTAGTAGGAGAGCATATTCGGGACAGCGTGTCTCAGGAGAAGGAGAAAATATCCGGTAGAGCTTGTCTCAGGAGAAGGAGTACATATCCGGTAGAGCGTGTCTCAGTGGAAGGAGAACATATCCGGTAGAGCGTGTCTCAGTGGAAGGAGAACATATCTGGTAGAGCGTGTCTCAGTGGAAGGAGAACATATCCGGTAGAGCGTGTCTTAGTGGAAGGAGAACATATCTGGTAGAGCGTGTCTTAGTGGAAGGAGAACATATCTGGTAGAGCGTGTCTTAGTGGAAGGAGAACATATCTGGTAGAGCGTGTCTTAGTGGAAGGAGAACATATCTGGTAGAGCGTGTCTTAGTGGAAGGAGAACATATCTGGTAGAGCGTGTCTTAGTGGAAGGAGAACATATTCGGTAGAGCGCGTCTCAGTGGAAGGAGAACATACCTGGTAGAGCGTGTCTTAGTTAAAGGAGAACATATCCGGAAGGTCGACGTGTCTTCGTGAAAGGTAGAGTGTGTTGTAGCGTAGGGACAATAGATCCAAGTAAAGCGTATCTTACTGGAAGGAGGACATATCCGGAAGGTCGACGTGTCTTAGTTAAAGGTAGAGTGTGTTGGAGTGTAAGGACAATAGATCCAAGTAAAGCGTATCTTACTGGAAGGAGGACATATCCGGAAGGTCGACGTGTCTTAGTTAAAGGTAGAGTGTGTTGGAGTGTAAGGACAATAGATCCAAGAAAACTGTATCTTACTGGAAGAAGAACATATCCGGAAGGTCGACGTGTCTGAAAAGGACAAAGGACAACACGTCCTGGCAGAGTGCGTCCTTGTGGAAGGAGAAATTTCCTGTAGAGCGTGTGTTAGTGGAAGGGGAACATATTCGGTAGAACGTGTCTTAGAGGAAGGGGACGGTGTCCTGTAGAGTGCGTCATAGCGGGAGAAGAACATATCCGGTAGATCGTATCTAGCTAGAAGAGGGAATATAGACTCTTCCAAAAAAAATGAAACGCAGTAAATTTATTGTACCTAATAAAGTCGATATATTAATTTAGTATCATAGATACAAATATAAAATTGTGGAACTCGATTGTTACATGTTAATGTTGTACAAAGACATCTTAAACTGTTCATTGTCATGTCATTAGGGCCACAAGTTGGTGTTGAACTCAGTATCTCGTGTCACCGCTCCGGGCAGCAATCACAGCTCTGCATCTCCCCGGCTCTGACTGGATAAGTGTACGAATTCTGCGTCATTCTGCTTGTAACGCGTTGGCCAGTTGTGGGAGTGTCGACGGCCAGGGCAAGACGTTAATGTTGGCATTATAAAGGTAGTCTACCGTGACACGAGCTGCATGCGGTGCAGCGTTGTCCTGTTGAAACAGCTCCGTCTGGCTGTCAATGATTGGAAGGAGGTGAGGTTGAAGAATTTGATTCATGTAGCGATTTGCTGTCAAATTTCCCTCAACCACAACCAAGTCAGATCTCGTGGTGTAGGATATAGCCCCCACACCATGACTCTACCGCCACCGAATTTGTCGAATTCACGTATACAATTCGGGGCAAAACGCTTATTTCGACGGCGATAAACACGTTGTCTTTCATCTTGCCGCTAAAAAAGAAATCGTGATTCATCGCTAAACCACACTCGTCTCCAGTTTCTTAAATTCCACGGCTGTAAGGTATGGCACCAACGCAAGCTTCGCGGTTGATGGATCTGTTGCAAAACAGGGACGATAACTGGTCTTCTGGGTCGGATTCCAGCCTCGCTAAGCGTGTCTTAGTGGAATCAGGGGCACGGGTGGCCCAGTCGTCTAAGGCGCCGCGATTCGCTGTGCAGAGCTGCGTCCCTTGGGCACGCCAGAAACCTATGATTGTTGGTTCGATTCCCGGTTCGCCCCGATTATGTTTCTAGGTTTGTCAGCACCATACCCGTGCTCGTGGATTTCACCGAAGTGGTAAACGTCCCGCATCAACTTCAGGACCCGCATCAACTTCAGGCTTTCCTCCCTCATTGAGCTGACACGCCGCGATATAACTGGAATACTGTTAAAAGCGGCGTTAAACCCGTCACTCACTCTTAGTGGAATCTATTGATCTATTGACACCCGGGTTTGCTACAAAGAAAACAGCCCTTCTGACCATCAGAGTAATACAGAAGGTCGCAGTGTTGGGGAGTCTTCACATTCTCCGTTCTGAGTGGATTTGACTAGGCAGCGATGTCTGGGCTGCGTGTGGAGGGGGCAAGGGCCCTGAGCTGATGATGAGCGTAAACAGCCTGACTCTGCCAGGGTCACCCAAACCCTCATTGCCACATTTTTATATATTTTAATCTGTATCTAATAATAGTGATAATGATAATGATGATGGTGATATAAATTTGATATCTTTGAATACAACTTACCTTTTGGCAGACAGCATAATCCAAAAAGTACAAAAAACAAGGCAACAGCTTGAAAATATTTCGACAGGATATTCTTATGAGACATTCTCGGCTAATATCTCGTTGCATGGGCAGACAACGCCCTTTCACAAGCCAGTGATATGCTAACACAATGAAGGTCGAATGAGGTATATATATATATAGATATATGGGAAGTATATATGAACCACGTCCCTTCTATGCAGATCGATGTATCATGGTCGAATATTGATTGTAGAAAATTAGTTGTGGCCAGTGGAAACCTTCATTTAGAGATCTAACGATTTATCAAACATTTCCCCGTGTTCTTTAAAGTTTATTAATTATTATAAGTGGGTACAGCCACTCAGTACTCAGGTGAAATGTCATTGAAACCACTCGACGGTTGAATTGGATCGTTACTATTTATAAGACACGATCCCAAACATAAAAAGCTGTATGTTCAACGTAAAAAACCTCAATCCATTATTTGTTGTGAAACAGTAAGATCAAATCTTACGACATGTTGTTGTACGGGCGTTACTACGTATTTCATATCACACAGGCAGCACATAGAACACGACAAGGGCAGATAACTCGAAACATGCTTGGCATATCTGGCCGATATTAGGCAACTGTTACTACAACAGCTACTACTACTGCTGCTGTTGATAATACTACTGCTTTTACCGGCGGTGTCAAATAGCACGCACGCACGCTCCCACACGCACTATCACCATCACAACCACAACCAGAACCGTGACTACTACTACTACTACTACTACTACTACTACTACTACCACCCCAACCCCCATCACGGCCACTAATTGGCATACGTTTGTGTAGCCCTGTTTAGTATTAAAACAAGACTGGTTCAAGTCGTTTATCATGTACCCTGACGGCCAGAAGAAACTTTACCAATTTAAAAGTAAAATTGCAAATATTAAAAGAACAAATTTAAACAAAATCAATGCAAAACACATCGTCCAAACACAACAATGCTCTCTGAGGCTCTATGAGGATGACATTCTTCGGCCGATTGTCCTACCATTTCTGCCACTGGATTTTTTTTTAATAGGAAACAGTTTTATTTGAATCATGAAAATACAAGTTGGGGACAAGTGATACTTGTACAAGTAGTCACGCCCTCAAGAAGAATGGCGACGTTTCCAACTTGACGTCACCAGACGACTGACTTTTTGTGTGCGCCGGAGAGTTTTAGAGTGTCTTGTCGCACGCTATTAACTGACGAGTCATTGAACTTGAGCGATTTTGGACGTGTTTGCCCTTTGTCCATTACTTTAAAAGCATGTTTTTGCTTTCCCACCTCAATTTGGGCAACTGTCTTGCCAATATCAGACTGTATGCCTATCATTTTACATGTTGATTTCGTTAACATGTTGATCTTTTCAATACATTTTACGTCATGCATCTAGGGATCTATCTTTTGTGGTATTTAAACTAAAGTGATTTAAAATTGTGGTAAATTTTCTTTCTTTCTTTCTAGACGTCAGTTAAAATTATTAATGGACACCATTATTACAATGGAACCATCTCCTAGTTTAACCCAAGGCACTACCAATTACAACGTTTACTGCAAAATATACTTAAATGGACTTATACAATTAATTAAGTTTAAATAACTATAACAAATGTTATATTTGGGAGAATACTTTCTCAGTAAAGTACAGAGTCTCGTACTGTTTGGGGTTGACTCCCGTCCCGTTAAATAAACTAATTACACACCGTTATTCGATTTCCTACCTGATTAACGACATCGAAAGTGTTCTAGTACGATAGATCAAACATAAGTATTTACGATATGGCATTTCTGAAAAACTTTTCAAAGCAGCGTTAAACCAACTGGTTCACCTACTAAGGTTTGGCTGATCTGCGTCAGAGCTGATGTGAAGTGAAGCGGTCCTTAAAAGTGTCCCGGTGTAAAATTATTTTTAAATTTCTGGATTGAAATATTTCTTCTCAAATACACCAAAACAATATTGTATAATTATAGGACCCATGAAGATCCGTGGTAGTATAGATCTTCAGCAACCCATGCTTGCCGTAAAAGGCGACTATGCTTGTCGTAAGAGGCAACTAACAGGATCAGGTGGTCAGGCTCGCTGACTTGGTTGCATGTAATCGATCCCACATTGCGAGGATCGATGATCATGTTATCAAATAGACTGGATTATTTACAGACCGCCATCATATAGCTGGAATGTTGCTGTGTGCGGTGTTAAACAACAAACCAACCAACCAATCATAATTATAGAGGAAAAACATAATAAAATGAACGTGTTTTTGGAAAGCCAACACAAAGAGTTTTCCCGTATGGATTCCTGGCTAGACTAAACTGCAAGCAAAAGAAAGTTGCAGCCATGTTTGATGGATGCTGATAATGAAACAATCCAGAAATGGTTATGGTGTGGAGATGTATTTGATACGGGTATCGAAGCTTGGACCTTAAATTTGCAGTGTTTCGGCGACTGTTTTCAGCCTACTCACGTTTTGATAACGATCGCATTTTTTTTGACAAATCAAATTTTCAAGGGAACACTTTTTTGCCGTCAGTTTACCATAGTCCCCATGTTGATTAAGGGTGAGGCCAGATCCCCTATGCTTGTCGTAAGTGGCGACTAATGGATCGGGTGGTCAGACTCGGTGACTTGGTTGCGTCTCATCGCAAACCCACAAATAACCTAAATATATTTTTTACTCCCGAGGTTTGTTATGTTTAGAATTTTTTTTATTAACTTTATTCAACTTTTGTGAATTTGGGGTCCGCAAAATAAATAATAAAAATGAACGCCTTAAGACATTTACACAACACCATGTATTGGCGAGCTAACTGAAGACATCGGTTATCTACTCTGATTATATTGTACCATCTGATGACACTATTCTACGAGGATTATATTGTTGAATTTAATCCATAACCTTTGTGAAACCGACGCCCACAAAGAACAATACGTATGTTTGTCCAGTTGGGAATGTGACCAGCTGTCCTGTAGACTACTGTCAATCAGTCAATCAATCAATTCAATCAATCAATATTTATGTATTTTATGACGTTTATACACGATACAAGTGTATCCTCTACATACAATGCTCCACCTAAAATCTTTAAGGAACAAATTCAGGTATATGTACAACGACCACGACTCGTGTATTTCTTAAACACAACACAAAAATTCTATTGTTATAGAGGAAGAGAAATTATGTATGTCAACTTCTTGGATGTCTCGTGTTGGCTTCTACTTTCTTTTGAAAATCACCCATCCGCAAGAGGCGACTAACGGGATCGGGTCGTCAGGCTCGCTGACTTGGTTGATGAATGCCATGGATCCGAATTGCGCGGATCGATGCTCATGATATCAATCACCGGATTTTCGATTATTTACAGACTGTCGTCATATAGCTGGAATATTGCTGAGTGCGGCGTTAAACAACCAAACAACCAAACAATAATCACCCATCAGCGGGAATTATCTGCTGGCCTCCTTTGTTAGTTTCCACCTTTTGTTACGTTATTACTTTTGTTGTCCTTACATGTGCATATATATGCTCTCTGCCTCATGGCATTCATTCACCTGATAAGCATATACTCCCAAACGTTGCGTTTCGTCATAACATAGAAGGTGGCATCCAAAATCTTCCTCATGTGTATCACTTCTAAATGCCATTCAAAGACCAGAATGTTATTACCTGTGCATATTCTCTCGCGATTTAACCGCCTCCGTGGCCTAGTGGTAGAGTGTCCGCCCGGAGAGCGGAAGGTCCGGGGTTCGATCCCCGGCCGCGTCATACCAAAAGACGTTAAAAGATGGTACTTGTTGTTACCCTGTCTGGCGCTCGGCATTGAAAGGCTAAAACAAGGACTGGTCGGCTCGGAGTCAGTATACTGTGTCTGACTGGGGTATTCATGTTTAAATGCGGCATGATATCTCACTGGGCTAGCACTATAAAATCAGCATCAGTCCGGACTAGTACAAGCAGCCACACACACACACGTGCATGCACGTCGCTATATAAGTGCAATAATCTTGGACGCGACGTTAAACCCCATTTCACCTCACCTCTCAGGCGATTTGAATATGTGTCCATGCAGTACGTCATGCATTTCGCATGAGCCTGGGCGGTGTGGTAGCGTTAGTGATTAAAGCGTGCACTCGTCAAACAGAATGCCTAGGTTCGTTTGGCTGCAGTGTGTAAAGGTCATTTCTGGTGTCCCCCCTCTCTTGATATTGCTGGAATCACTTATTCATCGTTCTGTGGGCGGATGCGTAATCAGAGACTTGGAGATCGGCAGAAATACCTGTACTTTCTCATGACCTTCGCTAACGCACCATGCCATTGATTAAAGGCAACCTCGAGTGTGTTCATGTAGTGTTCCACTAGTGTTCAGCGAGTGTTCATGTGGTTGTGTTAGACATTAGCGTGTATATAGATATGTGTTCTTTTCATCAGCTGCACGGTATATCAGATCTTATAGCTAAAATGGATACAATTATCATTAAACCGCCCGCACGTTATCAGAAATAAGCGGGCCACTGTAACTTTGTTTCCATATTTGTAAAATGTGGTCTGTGACATTCGTGTTGATTGCAGTAAATGTTTCAAAACCGATGTTGTTGTTTCTTTTTATTTGATAACAAATTCCATCCATTTTAGCTATAATAACGGTAACGCTCTTTTTCAGGGCATTATCATTTGCAGACGCCCTCGGTCTTTTCAACTGCACTCCTTCGTCGGGCAGTTAATGGAAAACCTCGGGCTTCTGCAAATGATAATGCCCTGAAAAAGCGTTACCCTGATTATTTACATCCTGAAAGTTAATTACTTTGAGCTTTTTGGAAAAGTTTCCATATATTTGGTCTCAATTATTTAAGTTTTGCTCTTAATATCGTCCTGTGAAATAATTAAAAAAATATTCGGATTAACTAACCATGGATAGATAGTATTTCCTCATTGACAGTTACACGACGATGAATAGGCCTCGTCACCCCCTGTTGTCAAAGGACCCGTGGCTTTCCGGGCAAGTTAAAAGTCCCCCCTGCAACCTATACTGGGCGTTAGAGGCGAGTAAGTTGATCGGGTGGTCAGGCTTGGTGACTTATTGGATTGCAGATTATCGTATCCGCACTGATGGGATTGATGCTCATGATGTCAATCACTGGATCGTCTGGTCCTGACTTGATCATTTACAACCCCTCGTCATACAGCTGAAATATTGCCGAGTGCAGCGATAAACAAACAAACAAACAAACAAACAAACAAACAAACAAATTGTTAACATAAGATTGAAATTGAACTTTTCCTGTGATCATTAGAAAGAGTGTCATGGACATACGGTGGTGGAGTCGCGCACTATAAAGTGGCTTTTTGTTAAAGTTTGTTCAGGAAAATATAACATATTAGAATTCTCGTTATCGACTGCTACAGTCTCTGCCTGCATCGATCGATATGAGACACAGATCATCACCGTCGGAGCATGATCAAATAGTGTGGGCAATGTGCCACCTGAAATGCTTCCCAGACGTTTTTCCAACCGAATCCTAATTTTTCGTCTCCCGCGGATTACCCTTTCCAATAAAAACTCATGCGATTAAACTTGGATATGATTCTTTTAATTTTCTGTTATCGACAAAAAACATGTACCTTTTAACCAAAGTGAGTGAGTGAGGTTTAACGCTTCTTCAAACTGTATGGCAGTTTCGGCGTGTCGTCTCAATGTGGAGTCTTCAGCAACCCATGCTTGCCGTAAAAGGTGACTGTGCTTGTCGTAAAAGGCGACTAATGGGATCGGGTGGTCAGGCTCGCTGACTTGGTTGATGCATGTCATCGGTCCCAATTGCATGGATCGATGCTCATGATATTAATCACTGGATTGTCTGGTTCAGACTCGATTATTTACAGACCGCCGTCATATAGCTGGAATATGCTGAGTGCGGCAGTAAACAACAAACCAACCAACCAACCAACCTCAATGTGGAAAGAAAACCCGAAGTGATGCGGGTCTCAGACGTTTCCCACTTTGGTGAAACCAACGAGCGGGTATGGTGCTGACAAACCTAAGATCATAATGGACCCGTTCAGATCTGGGTTAGAATTGGTCTTCGGCAACCCATGCTCGTCGTAAGACATGACTAACGGGATCGGGTAGTCAAGTTCTTGGCAACATATCCTAATAGTGTAGTAGATCGATGGTTATGATGTCAATCACTGGATTGTCTAGTCCAGACTCGAGTATTTACAGACCGTCATAAAGTTGGAATATTGCTAAGTGCGGCGTTAAATAACAACCCTACCAAAAACCAAAACCAAAACAGGAGGTCCTGCCAAGCCCTGTAGTTACACATTCGGCTATCTAGTCTCAATGTGATCATGATGGATATCAGTCAAAAGCAATATATACCGATATACATGTACATATTTTCATGAAGATCCGGGTAAGAATAGGTCTTCAGCAACCCATGCTTGTCGTAAGAGGCGACTAACGGGATCGGGTGGTCAGGCTCGCTGACTTGGTTGATGCATGTCATCGATCCCAATTGCGTGGATCGATGCTCATGATATCAATCACTGGATTGTCTGGTCCAGACTCGATTATTTACAGACCGCCGTCATGTTCGCTTGGTTGATTGCGTGTCATCTTACATAGACGGCGTAGGTACCACAATATCAATCACTGGCTTGTCTGGTCCAGATTCCAATATTAAAGGCCGCCATCATATTGCTGGAATATTGTTGAGTAAGGCAATAAACAACAAAAAAAAACGATTTAAAACACACCAAATGTCCCCAAACCATACTACAGCAAGTTCCTGTACATCAATGCCAAACAATCTCCTTTGGAAAGTAAGAAAGTTTGGATTATTCCCTTTTCAGCTTATATAATTTGATTGCAACACCGAGGCATAACAGGCAATCTGTGGTGTATAGTCCCAAGGGAGCTTAGAACGCAATCCGAATGTACCACCGTTTATCGCTGGATGATACTCAATAAGTTAATGCTTATAAATATTTAACATGCTTTTATAAAGGGGCAACGATAAATGTTATAGCAGACCTCTTGAGAACCTCTACTCTCACTTCTTTAAATGGCTGATATGGTGTGTCATCGAACCTCGACGCTGTTCATGTGGTTGTGTGAGACATTATCGTGTGTATAGATATGTGTTCTTTTCATCAACTGCGCGGTATATTAGATCATGACAGCGGCGAATTACATCCTGAAAGTTAATTATATTGAGCTTTTTGGTAAAGTTTCCGTATATTTGGTCTCAATTATTTTTTTTGTTCTTATCATCGTCCTGTGAAATTTTGAAAAATATGTTCGGATTAACTAACCATTTACTCTTGAGAACCTCTACTCTCACTTCTTTACCTGGCTGATATAGTGTGTCATCGTACCTCGACAAGGCACTGCGAACCAAATTGCCCGATGTATGCACAACGAACAGTAGTGATTGGACTGGCGTTTCCATTGAACAGGGGACTGACGTGGAGTGCGACCTATGTCTACCGGTCTACGTGCATTTGTTATTGTGCCTTGTGGAATGGCCAATGAGAAAATCTCAGAGAGACTCGTGAATATCCGGGGTAGAATAGCTCTCCGTCAACTCATTTTTGCCGTAAAAGGCGACTATGCATGTAAGAGGCGACTAACGGGAATGGGTGGTCTGGCTCGCTGACATGGTTGATGCATGTCATCGTATTCCAATTGCATGGATCGATGATCATGATGTCAATCACTGGATTGTCTGGTCCAAACCGTCGTCATATAGCTGGATTATTCCTGAGTGCGGCGTTAATCAACAAACAAACAAACAAATTCAAACATAAGATATCCATGGGGCAATTCAAACAAAAGCAAAGACGATAAAACTATACCCAGATATACACTCTCTTTTGCCTGAAGATGGCATTGCGCACTTCGAGATAAAGAAGTCAGATATACTGATTTGAATGAAGCTCACTGTGACCGAGAAAATAGAAGCCTCGAGGGTCTAATATAATTTTAGCGATTTTAGCTGATTGATGTCATTGTACCCCGACGATCGTTGCTGACATTACCGTGTGTGTGTGTGTGTGTGTGTGTGTGTGTGTGTGTGTGTGTGTGTGTGTGCTCCTGCTTGTACCTGTTCGGAGTATACAGTATACAGACTCCAAGCCGACCAGTCCTTGTTTGAAACCCTTAATGCCGAGCGTCAGGCAGGGTAACAACAAGTACATTTTTAACGTATTATGATATGACGATACAGTGAATCGAACCACGGGCAAAAACTCTATCAGCTAGACGACGGAGGCGGTCCGTCTGTGAGTAGGCAATGACAACACAACACGCAAGTTTATAGTTTAGGTTTTCTTGGATCTATCTCTACATGCCACAGTTGTCTCAGAAGGTTATGAACACAACAGTTGATCTCTTCTGTCGTTCGTGAAGACGTCGACAACGACATCTAACGTAACATCAGTGTTACAGAATATACGTCCATGTAACGAAGTATTAAGTTTTGCGAAGACATAAAGGAAACGAGAAGAGTAGATTCAAAAACAAATGAAATAAACAAAATGAATAATTCAACTGACATAAAACATCAATTTGCGTCACATCATTTATGCTTTGAACGTTTCAACGTTCAAGGTAAAGTCCAGGTTTTAAAATGGCATGGTAGATGTCTGGAAAGAGAGGTTAATCCGTCCATCAAGGCAGTCGTCATCAGTTCCTGTTGTGGACGGAAGTCACATCTGAGCGACTTGGAAGGCACCGGAAGTTGTCATGTTTACCGCCATGTTTGTCTGCAATGTGAAGATTATTGCTGATTACGACTTTTTAACCCTGATAACATTGGCCGTGTTTCCCTTCAAGCCATATAGACCAGACAGTATATTGTGAGTGCTAAGGAGCTAAGAGACTATTTAAAGGGGGTTGCATCAGGAATAGCTCTAATGACGTAAGATCTGTCATTCAAAAGAACCCAAGGAGCGGACTCCTGTCGACCGGAGATGTATTGTATCTATGTATACCTCGACAAGTCTGCTTTAATATCGATAGTTCTAATGGAGAGTATATACTGGGGAAGAAGTTAGGAAACACAACCCATCATAGCCGAGTTTGTTTACTGCCTTTGATGGAAAGTTGTTTGTATGTTTAACGCCGCAAATGAACTAGTGTTTGTTTGTTTGTTGGTTAACGCCGCAATCAGCATAATTCCGGCCATATGACGGCGGTTTGTAAATACTCGAGTCTGGACCACGCAATCCAGTTACTGACATCATGAGCATCGATCTACGCAATTGGGATACGATGACATGCATCAACCAAGTCAGCAAGCCGGACCACCCGATCCTGTTAGTCGCCTCTTATGACCAGCATGGGTTGCTGAAGACCGTGAAGATCTGGGGTAGAATAGGTCTTCAGCAACCCATGCTGGCTGTAAGAGGCGACGTAATCGGGTGGTCAGGATTGCTGACTTGGTTGATGCATGTCATCGTATCCCAAATTCGTGGATCGATGCTCATGATGCTGGAATATTCCTGAGTGCGGCGTTAAACAACAAACAAACAAACAAACAAACTAACTAAATTTTTCCAATTTTTCGAGCATGCTCTTTCTATGAAGATTTCAAAGAGTGTCATACGGCTCTTGCTCAAAAGTTGTTTGATAAGGGTTAAACTCTTCAAAGACTCATTAAACTTTTAAAATGTTTTATGGCAGACATGTTAAGGAAAATTCCAAATTTGACGTATTAGTTGACAAAAAAGATGTCCTATTCATTTCGCTATTTTGACTTGTACCATGTTCCCGTGTGTTTTCAGGTGAACAATTGACTTGCCTTTGCATGTGTTTGTGAAGCGTGCCACCGGTGGGGCAGGATTTCAGGACCACCTTGTATCTTTACTGTTTGATGGTGACTCATAAACACATGCCCACGAAAGGAGATATTTCTTAAGAGCATGGTGACGGGTTTTGTCGCATTATTTACTGATGCTGTTGAAAAGAACACATCACATTGAAGCAGGGATTGGTTACTGCTGCTGATGGTGGAAAGAACATACCTCATTTGGAATCATCTGCGCCGAACGATGACGATAAGTCACAGTTCCGCAGCCGCTCTGCTTCTATCTGTCGAAAACGAGACAAAGGTAATACATCTTCATATCCCAAACACAGATAGTTAGGTGCAATCGTCATGTCTAGTCTCCCTGCAACTCCACTAACCCAGAAATAATGATAACCCTGACACTGTAATAATTCTTTAACAATGTTCCAGTTATATCACGGCGTGTCAGCCTAATGTGGGAGGAAAGCCCGAACTGATGCAGGTCTTAGACATTGACCACTTCGGTAAAACCCACGAGCACGGGTATGGTGCTGACAAATCAAGAAACATAATCGCGTCGAACCGGGATTCGAACCCACAATCATAGGTTTCTGGCGTGCCCAAGGGACGCAACTCTGCCCAGCGAATTGCAGCGCCTTGGACGACTGGGTCAGCCGTGCACCCCTGAAACTGTGATGACCTTGACACTTTGGTTACCTCAAACTCTGATAAACTTGACACCATTGTTGCCTAAACTCTACCTTATGTAAAGTACCCTTCATCGTCAAGGTGATTGTTGGTAAGCCTACTGATTCAAACGTTGATTGTCACGCCGAATGACCAAGTTCCATACTCCACAAGCGTGAAGCCCAGTTCTGATTCGCCATGAGATTTTGAATAAGTTTACTCATTTTAATATTTCAGCCAACGCGATTGAATATCAAAACTAAATGCAGATGATTTTTACCTTTGCCAATTCCAGCTTAAACGCGAAGGCGATGAAAGAGCGAGATATTACGATACCAAGTATATTTTATAGCGATGTTACATTTTTGACATTCACAACCGTGAACTAATCAGACTTCAAATGTTAATGTCGTTGTTTGTATAAGTAAGACAAATTGAACTTTAAAAGTAATTATGTAACAGCTAAATGTGAAACAAATGTTTCTTATTCATCAAAACAAATCCAAAGAACTCTGGCAGCGGAAGCAGCGTCATAAAGTCTATCAATTGTGACGTCACAATGCTTATTGCGTCAGCCACACAATATCTACGCTACAGCCTTGTCAATTTCATTATGCCATGTCACTCATCACTAAAATGTGCAGGTGCATTCTAAGACTTCATATCCTGGTTGAGCACGAACTGTGTTCATTACATTTGCATACACATATATAATTGATGGGATATTGAGAACGACCAAGGTTAACCTGGTAGTGTCTGTCGAATGTTATTGTAGAATTGACAGGTCCCTGTAAATATTTGATAATGTGGTACAAGACTGTTAATACAATACTCTGTCATCGATATAAGGTATTAATGAGGTCGATAATCAGTTACCAATACCAGATCAATAAGACAGGGAATAGGTTATGTAGAAATATATGGCGTGGAAAGACTTGAAGTGCTTTAGAGACAAAGAATATATAGAACTTAGTTCGAAAATGTTCGGAGGACGGGGAACTGGATGGTTAACGAGGAGATGAATGTCGGAATATTTCCTACTCACAAAACCGTCATATTTATTTATGATGAGTCCAAGAATGCACTGGCATTCTTCCATGAACAACTTTCACTGTAAGCGTACAAAGCCCAAAGGATCTGTATGGTGTTGTACGGTATTCTGGTAGTTTCTCGTCACGAGCAAAACCCGGTTCAATTGCCTACGTGTTTATATGTGTGAAGCACATCGTCATATTGCTAGAATATTAGAATCGAGTAAAACAACACTCACTCACTCTGGATACAGGAGGTGAGGTGAGGTGAGGTGAGGTGAGGTGAGGTGAGGTTTAACGTCGCGTCCAAGTTTATTGCACTTACATAGCAAAGGTGCATGCACGTGTGTGTGTGTTCGTGTGTGTGTGTGTGTGTGTATGGCTGCTTGTACTAGTCCGGACTGATACCATGCCGCAGTTTAACGTGAATGCCCCACTCAGACACAGTATACTGACTCCGAGCCGACCAGTCCTTGTTTTAGCCCTTTAATGCCGAGCGCCAGACAGGGTAACAACAAGTCCCATTTTTTAACGTCTTTTGATATGACGCAGCCGGGGATCGAACCCCGGACCTTCCGCTCTACGGGCGGACGCTCTACCACTAGACCAGGGAGGCGGCCCTGGATACAGAAGAATCGCCAGTATTGAACAACACGTATTGATCGAAAGTGGAAATGCAAGACCGCGACGCGAAAGTATCAGGCAAGCCTAGGCGATGATATAAACATTCGCCTTAAAAGTAACACAGAAAACGTTCAACCTACATATATTCTGAAACATATCCGTAGTTTCCTTGGTAGGTAATGTAAAATCATGTGTATTTGGCATTTCGAAGGAGGGTGGTTGCTCGGTAATCGTTATTGATAAATAATTTTGTTTTCTGAATACTTACAAAATGGGAGGAAGCAAGAACATTACGAGAAGGTATTCATATTTTCGCCATTCGAGTTATCAGGACTATATGCATAGTTAATTATCGTCAAGCGAGTAAGTGAATGTGTTTTGAGTGGGTGAGTTGGGTTTAACTCCGCTTTTAACAGTATTCCAGTTATTTCACGGCGTGTCAGCTTAGTGTGGGAGGAAAGCCCGAAGTGAAGCAGGTCTCAGACGTTTACCATTTCGGTGAAACCTAAGAGCACGGGTATGGTGCTGACAAACTTAGAAACATAATCGGGTCGAACCGGGATTCGAACACACAATCATAGGTTTCTGGCGTGCCCAAGGGAAGAAACTCTGCACAGCGAATCGCGGCGCCTTAGACCACTGGGCCACCAGTGCCCCCCGAATGTTTTTTGACGGCACACTGTTCTAGTGGTATCCCAACCATCTATTGAATGTCGAGTCTGAGGTGAAGTGACGTTAAATAGAGTTTAACGTCGCGTCCAAGATTATTGCACTTATATAGCGACGTGCATGTACGTGTGTGTGTTTGTGTGGCTGCTTGTACTAGTCCGGACTGATGCCGATTTATAGTGCTAGCTCCCTTAGTTATCATGCTGCATTTTAACATAAATACCCCAATCAGACACAGTATAATGACTCCGAGAAATGGGCTTCACACATTGTACTCATGTCGGGAAAGAAACCCGGGTTTTCGGCGTGATGAGCGAACGCTTAACCACTAGGCTACCCGACCGCCCCACTTTTAACGAAGGAGAGCATGGCAATTATATAAACAAAACCTCAACGCCAAATAACAACCAGTCTCGATTATCCGCCGAAACACCGGGCATAATCAAGCGGGAGTAAAAGGAAAAATAGCGGTGAAATCTACATGTATGGACTCCCGAAAACCAGCGACGACATCGGGTGCTCGCGAAAAGGGTAAGTATGTTGGTTGTCCTACCGGTAGCGTCCGACACTTAAACAATCTGCATAAAAAAGTAACAATTTGTTGCCTGACGCCACACAACAGTAATCCTGCAATGCAATGGCGGCCTGTCAACAAACCAGGCAATCAAGTGATGGACCAGACAATCCGGTCATACGATGGCGTATTTACTGATTCTGTTCAAGAATTGAAAATAAAACACCTTGGATACTGGGCAAGACAAATCATTGGCAGACAGCATGAGCAACGGCTCAAGTCGTCGGAGTGGATCTTATCGCTCTCCGGGCGGACGCTCTACCACTTTTATTGATCTTATAAAGCGACGTGCATGTACTTGTGTGTGGCTGCTTGTACTAGTTTGGACCAATGCCGGTTTTATAGTGCTAAGCTATTGTGATACCATGCCGCAGTTTAACATGGATATCCCACCCAGACACATTACATAGACCTATCCTTGATTTATCATCCAAAACTGGCTTCCGCGGGAGATATCGCTTGGGTGAGATCAAGCGATCTACACTATAGATATTGCTGCAATGAAATTGCATCACAATTCTTTGCAGACCATTGTGATGTCATTGGTTACCATGACGTCACAATCAAATGACATCACCAATGGCTCCGCTACTGAAACTGTCAGCTGTACTTTTTACACTGCTTATTACTGTCAACAAACTGAAGAAGTTGGAAGAATGATGTTGGATGATAAATAAAATCTCACCCTCGTGTCTTTTGATATCAAATATATCAACACTCGTTGATAAAAGTGGAAAAAATCCTCGACAAGCCTCGGAGTTTTCCCACTTTTATCAACTTTGTGTTGATATATTTGATATCAAAAGACACTCGGGTGAGATTCTCTATTTATTTATACCGAACGCCAGACAGGGTAAAAACGAATAGCGGCTTTAAACAAATTCTGCAATTACGCGGCCGGGGATCGAACCTGCGCACTCCGGACAGGCGGTCTTTTCACGGCACCACGTTAGTGGTCGCTTCTGTGTGGAAACTATTTGAGTCATATGCCTATTTCAAACGAACAAATACAATAACACGTGTTTGGAAAGACTCAGTTCGTATTGAATACTACCTTTGCAAGTCTTGAGATGAGGAGAGCCACATACGGGTCCACTCGGCAGGGTCCGGATAGATCGGGGGGAGTGAACATACGCTTACCAACCCCCGCCCCTCCCCAGCCATTTGTCTGTGCCCACTGAGCTTGGGACGGTCTGAAGTCTTGCACCACCAGCAGGGACGCCAGTAACAGCACGGCAACTTTGTACACGGCGCCGAAGTGAGCTGAAACAACAGAGACACAGCATATAGAGAAAGTTGACTTAGAGTTATTGCAGAACGCATTTACAGTATTGATTGGCTGATAGCATATGTTAAGAAGGATTAACGTTTATGCTAAGCTGGCGCTGGAGTAGTTTTTGTAGCGTTTTTTAACCTTGTAATAACGTCATTTGGATTTGGAAATTCTTATTTTCTGCACAAGTAAATAATGTAGAGAATGTATGACGCGCAGTTTCTTAAAAGTTTAAAAAAGATTATATACGACTGCTGCTTGCACTAGACAGACTCCTGGTCGTGTCATCTTAATTATTATGTAAATTTAATCCTACATCGTTTTTGCACATCCTCTTAAATATACTTTCAGATAATGTTATTTGATTGTTCTTTAGGTATAATTCACTCCGATGTGGAGACGACGGTATCTGGCCGTCATCCACTCAAGGACGAAGGGTTTCAGAAAACATTCAGTGATTCATAATCAGAGATATCAAGTCCATGCTTGCTTCTGATTTAACAGGGCAATCGTGTTCATTTGGAGAAACCGATCTTTATTTTCAAGAAAACACAACAGAAAATGGTCGTTTTTGATTTGTCTAGACTATGCTTATCTGACCATGGTAGTAACATTTAGTATAAAGGCCGTTGTCACTGTTGGTACAAGATGGTGCTAGACGATGCATGTTTGAGTGATTTTTTATTTAACGCTGCTATGAACAGTATTCAATTTCTATCACGGCGTGTCAGCTTAATGTGGGAGGAAAGCCCGAAGTGACGCAGGTCACAGACGTTTATTACTTTGGAGAAACCCACGGGCAAGGGTGTGGTGCTGACCACCCTCGACTCGAACATAATCGGGTAGACCGAGGCTCGAATACACGACCATGGATTTCTGACGTGCCCAAAGGACGCAACACTGCACAGAGAATTGCGGCGCCTTAGACGACTGCCCCCCCCCACCCCCAATTTGCTTTGAAAAGAGGGAATGTGAACAATACGTTTAAGAGATCACAATTAATACAGTTCAGGATTGACTTCTGGAACTCTACGGTCACTTGCTAAATACGGCTTTTCAGGTACACATATTTTTAAATCTAAACATTTATTTTAATATATTTTGACCTACGAGTTTGGAAAGCTCTGTAATCTCAATAATTAAAACAGGCCTTACTTGTTACAGGAGACAAGAGTGTCATAGGAGAGACTTTCATGTTGGCCATGATATCATGTGGATGGAAATCACGTAAGTTGACGGTTCTACCTTTTCACTTTTACCGTTGCAAACATTTAAAATAAAAAAAAAAAACAACCAACAAACATAAATGCACGAGTCAGTATTGATTCATACTTCCTGAATTTATATATAACAGTTTCAAGCGATAAGGTAACGATATTATTTTGTATCCGGCACGTGTAACACTGCGGGGGGCCGCAATGGATTTGAACAAAATTACGAAATTGTATGAAAGTTAACTCTTTTTCAGCATTTACAGAAATTTAGCAATCTGTTGAAAAGTCGCGGATAGAATGAGTGTTGTACTTGAAAAAAAAAAAAATTTCCTCATCTTGTTTGGAACTGCCGACGATTACGATTCATTGAAACTTGGCCATCTTTTAGCTATTCCAATTTTCTTTAAGTGTTCGTTCATTGGAAAGCAATCATCATGGGTTCACATCATTCCAAACTGATAAACAACGATGCCCTCGCATCAGGACCGAAACAGGGGTTCAAGTACTGGGAAATAGGAAAACAGTCAAAGCAGGGGGAAGATATCACGTAGACAACATAAAATCTATCGGTATTGTTGTGAAGATGTGTAAGTTACAAATTGGGATTAGGTTACAAAATATCGTTGAATTTTTTTTCAAAACTTTGATTAATTTGCTAAAAAAATATAGTTTGAATGAAAATCCTATACATAAAATACTATTACACTGCTAATTATTCAGTTGATACGCACGCGATTTAGACGTAAAACATGTTTATACATTTTTTGAATTGGCAAAATGAATTCTTAGAACTTATTCAAAATTGTTTATTTTCAAATTCATAAACTTTATAGATGCAAAAAAAGACACAACTACTTGTCCTGCTATGTGTTCTGCATGTGCTATTATATATATAACTTGGTCAAATTGAGGATATGTAAACGAATTCATAGAACTGATTTTGAATTGCTTATTCCAGTTTGTTTTTAAACTTTATGACAGCAAGATAATATCAAACAGTTGCTGTTACATTATGCATTTAAAATAACTGTACGACTTGGGTCAAATAAGAATTTGTTGGAATAACTTTTTTAACTAGTTTATAACAGCCAAATTCAAGAAAATCGATAAACTAAATGATACTAAGTCTTATCACATTGTCCCATTGATGCTAATGTCAATTTATACATACAAGAGAGAAAAACGAAAATATATTTTAGAACTAACCTACCAAATTACAGGAAATAAATGGATTTGAACTTATTGATACTAAAGTCGTAAAAAAAAAACAACACTAAAAATGTTCAAAGTTCGCAGAACAGGATGAAATAGAGGGAAAGCAACTTACCCATAACGCGGAGTCTGATGGGGCCGTCCAAACGGGTACTCCTCTCTTGAAGTCTGTGGGCTCGCAGTTTAATATCAGGCCATTTAAGTCAGGCGACTGATGAAGTGCCATCTCAATAATTCATCACCTTGTCTATAATCGTCGTAGAGAGCAACGTTGCACGTCAACGTTTCAACTCCACCGCCTTTGCCCACGACGTCACAACGAGGTCAAAGAAGACGATGAAACAAGGAATTTGATGGTAACAAATGGCCAACTGACAAGATTAATTTAACAGGCCTTCTTGGTATGAGTGCTAATTATTTTAGCTTACTGATTCGATGTTGATTATTAGGCGTTGTCCCTGTGGTAGGTGGCCATGTGCTTTTTGGTCGTTCATGGGTGGGTTGATTAATTGGGAAATGAATTTGAGGAAATACTACTCCCACACGTTGCGGCAAGATGTTGTGCACTTGTTCACTCGGCTGCGGTGCTGTTAAACACGTGGGATCCTGTAGCGGATGAATATATTCTCTGTAACCGATATCACCATACATTGTATGAATTGTGGCTCAAATGAAAATGAACTCATGAAAGGGAATGCCATGTGCTTTATCATGATCAAATCCATCACGTTAACCTAACACCTTTTGAAAATATCTACATACGACATTGATGTCATTTTGACATTGTCCGAGCAGCCACCGATACATCTTGGTTGTAGTTGGTATAAATAAAAGCGACAAAAACCCTTTCCATATTCATAAGAAACCTCTGCCAGAGTCGATTGTATGATTCCGACTGTATCATGAGCACGTGTTTATGAATCGCTATCAAATAGTGACGATGCCAGGTTTGCGAAAAGGTGAACGTATCCTGACCCATCGGTGTCATCTGTCACAAACACTTGCAAAGGCAAGTCAATTGTTCACTTGAAATTAAAGGCCTAAAGATATTATACGGACTGATAGAGGCTGGTGTATTGTGGAGTACCTACACAACACCATGGTGCAAGGGGCAAAGACTTTGTCTTCAAAGGGTCATAACTTCCTCTCTCTCGAGCCTTGCTCCAAGGCTGTACTAAAAGAAAAGTCCATGGATGTGTAATAATTTTATCCCCCTAATAGGCAAGTCTAGATCTAAGGACTCCAGTCTCTTAGAGGGACAACTTGTTCTTATTACTTACATAATCTAGAAAGTATGGTTTGAATCCCAAAACAAACACATTCTAAGGCAAGTGAATTGTTCTACTGAAAAAAACCACGGGAACATATGGTACATGACAAAATAGGGAATTGCATCGGACATACGTTTTTTCAAAGGAACACTGTTCCTCCAGTACTGGGCTATTTCATATGATGCAAGGAAGCAGGACACTATTGAAAGGATGTTTACCAAGCTATTGTTGTGAAACAAATGTAAGCAAAAAGAAACATTTGCATAATCATAATTAGGAGCGACAAAACTAACAAAACACACAAGATTATATAGTAATGATACCAGGTGCCCTACCCCACCAGTGGTACCCGTCACAAACACATGCAAGTGCGCGTCAATTGTTCATCTGGGAAAAAGCACTTTAACATACGGTAAAAGACGAAATAGCGAGCTGATGGTCAAATTTGGAAATTTCCTCCACATGTCTAACAATAGGTGCAAAAAGATAATTGATTTTGGCATTAAAATATGTTTCACTTTGTAAACAAAACTAAATATGCTTTGTAAGAAATATAATACAGGACACGATTTGAAAAAAATAATATCTATCTAATATGGAAATATATAGATATGCTTAATTCTTTTTCGGGTGTAATATTTCAGACTCAAATAATCACCCTCAACAAATTTATAGCCCATCTATGTCAAAAGGTCATGTATTCATCGTTGGTCTGACGTGGTATGAATCATACATGCAGCAATATGTCGTTTACATTATAGGTTTCAGAGACAACTGTGGTCTGACGACTCATCTTCCGTCTATCAATAATTAATCAATAGCGAATTGTTGTATGAACTTATAAACCAATATTAGAATTCAATCAGAGTTGTTCTCTTTTCATCACAGAATATTCAGAATGTCTAAACCGTATAGTTTGGTGACTTGGTGGTCTCGCTTAACCTCCAACTCGTGTTATTCCGAAAAGATTCCGTGGGGATTCCTTGTCAGAATCGGTCCCCGGTAATCGATGCCAATAACCAATGCAATGCGACCAATGTCGTACGAAGAGATTAACCTGACCGGTAGTCAGCTCTTCAACTTGTTCCATGGCGTCACATCGAGGTTCGACAGCGTGGAGCTCTTACTATCAATCACTGTGTGCGTTTGATTAATAAAACCCGAGTTAAGTTGAGTCAGCTGAGGTAATGCATTTCTGACCACCAGGGTTGACCAAACTGAATTAGACGGAGTTAACCAAGCATACCTTAGGGCGGAAGACGAAACCGCCTGCATAAAATACAACCTCCGATGCAAATCGTGTAATACCAGAGGGCTGACAGAAGGAGAAAGACTACCGTCATGTGTATTGCTGTGTAAGACATCTATGAGAGGTTACCAAGTGTTTAATTGCCTGACAATGCTGCCCTGAACCCTTTCTGTGTAATGCATGTTAAAGCGACAAGAATGTTGACAATAAGGCGTTGAACACTACCAGAGAAAAATCAATAATATCAAAGCTGCATTATTAATTCTAAAGTCTTTATTTCAACAAAAAAGAAATTATAATGTACATCAGAAAACATATAAAGTATAAATCCCTGGTTAATTATGTTGTACATATTCATTGAAATGTTTTTATCATGATTGAATTAATCTATACGACTGATTAGCTTTAACGATGACGCCACTGGGCGGTTCCTCACCAGAGTGCCACACCCCAGGGGTTCAGTAGGCATGGGCAGTGTTGGTCAATCGTCCACGTATGACGTCAATCGGTTAACATGTTCTAAAATTGGTCGACCAAAGTTAACTCGGGCTATACCTTGGTCAACGCAGGTTCACCAGGGCAATAGGGTTTTAAACTCGAATGGGAACATTCGATACCCGACACGGGTACAATGTGTGAAGCCCATTTCAGGTGTCCCCCGCCGTGATATTGCTGTAACGTTGCTAAAAGCGGCGTTAAACCATACTCACTCACTCACAAAAGGGGAAAATAATTTAATACTATTTTAGTCCCCTGATTGGGTTAAGACTTCAATAAAAACAGTCATATTTTGTGATTTGACTTTTCAAACGTGTCAGATTACATGCAAATCAGGTACCCAACATCGTGAATGGATACGAAGCCAAAGTATGGGTTTAAGCCAAAGGTTTTAAATAAACGGCCCCAGGGATATACTGATATTCTCGGAGTTTCTATTTTTACGGATGAAGCAGAGTGATAGAGCATCCTCACTGACCCTATGAATACCTAACACAAGTAACCACCACCTGGGCGCACGGTCTGGTCTTAATTACTCCTACTGGTCTGACCTCGCCTCTACGTACGTTAAGCCGTGTTTATGTCTTTGTTGTTTTACGTCGAAGTCCCGTTTGTTTGTTGTTTAACGCCGCACACAGCAATATGCCAATATGACGGCAGTCTGTAAATAATCGAGTCTGGACCAGACAATCCTGTGACTGACATCATGAGCATGGATCTACGCTATTAGGATACGATGACATGCATCAACTAAGTAGAGTCTGACTACCTTTTACGACTACCGCTTGTCGCCTTTTACGAGAGGCATGGTTTGCTGAAGATCAATTCCAAGCCAGATTGGTCGAAGGCAGCTATATTGCAGCTATATGACTACACCCTGCATATACCCGTGTCCGTGTCAAACAAGTGTCTCCAGACATCTTCCAGAACTGTCAGATGATTCAGGCGTGAGTGGCGGAGTTGTGTCCCCTATGCGCGCCACAAACCTACGATCCCAAACATGCCATGGGTTCATATTTCTGAGGCCCGTGAAATAGGGTCTGTAAAATAATCGAGTCTGGACCAGACAATCCAGTGATTGACATCATGAGCATCGACCCACGCAATTTGGATCGATGGCATATATCAACCAAGTCAGCGAGCCTGACCACCCGATCCCGTTAGTCGCCTTTTACGACAAGCATAGTCGCCTTTTAGGGCGAGTATGGGTTGCTGAAGACCTACTCTACCCCGGAATCTTCACGGGTCGGCTGCCATTCTACAGGCAGATGTGTCAGCACACTGTGTACCACTTGAACATGTTTACATTGAAAATGAACTTTTAATTCCACTTCGACTTTGGTGGTTCGATACTTTTGACGGGGGGTATTGCTGAGGTAAAATGGCGTTTAACGTCGCGTTCATGGTTATTGCACATATGCGGGTTTTACAGCCGTAGCCCACTGAGATACCATGCCGCAGTTTAACGTGGACTCTCCCATCAGACACAGTATAGTGACCACAAGTCCTTGTTTTATTCCCCTTTATGCCGAGCTCAAGGGAGGGTTAACAATTTTTTTAACGCTTTTTGTTTTGACGAAGTCGGGGATCGAGTCACTGACCCTCCGCCCTCCTGGCAGAAGGTGGGGAAATGCTGGGATTTTTTGTTGTTCAAGGAAATGATTGAACAGTTGAAAAAGGGCTTGTCTGCCACAATAATTACATTGTTGCAAAGTGTCTTTCTTAAGAATCACATTCAGGCTCATAGTTTTACTTAATATAAATATCTGGATTTGCAGCTGTAACTGAAATAATAGGGGGCACAGGTGGCCCAGTCGTCTAAGGCGCCGCAATTCGCTGTGCAGAGCTGCGTCCCTTTGGTCACGCCAGAAACCTATGATTGTGGGTTGGAATCCCGGTTCGCCCCGGTTATGTTCTTAGGTTTGTCAGCACCATACCCATGCTCGTGGGTTTCACCGAAGTGGTCAACGCCTGAGACCTGCATCACTTCGGGCTTTCCTCCCACATTTAGCTGACACGCCGTGATATAACTGGAATAATGTTAAAAGCGGCGTTAAACCCCACTGACTCACTCACTCACTGAAATAATAACCTATCCCCAGGTTATCAAATGGTCGTCCCTAAGATGACTCAACTACCAACTACTCTGTTCATGTTGGTTTGTTGTTTTACGCCGCACTCAGCAATATTCCAGCTAGATGACGACGGTTTGTAAATAATCGAGTCTGGACCAAACAATCTAGTGATTGATATCATGAGCACCGATCCACTCAATTGGGATACGATGACATACATGGACCAAGTCAGCGAGCCTGACCACCCGATCCCGATAGTCGCATCTTACGACAAGCACGGTCGCCTTTTACGGCAAGCATGGGTTGCTGAAGACCTATTCTACCCCGGATCTTCACGGGTCGACGATGCCAAGTAGTAGTCCAGTAGAACTGTTGGATCGCAAAGCATTCATTGGTAAATTGTGTGAAGCGCATCCTTGATGTCGCCCGCCGCGATATTGCTGGACGGACTATTGGTAAAAGCGGCGTAAAACCCAACTCACTCACTCCACGATGAGGATAATTGAAGTAAAAAGTACATATAGATTCAACACTCACTCCACGATAAGAATAATTCAAGTAGAAAGCAAATATAGATTCAACATTTCGACAAGTTCAATCATCTGTTGAAATATGCTCTTTGAAGAAAACAATCAGTATTCAGACCTTTTGAAATTCTATTTGTTGCTTGACTTTCGTGTGCGTGCGTGGCTGCTATTTGGCAATAGGAATCTGTTATTGAAACGGGATTAGTGGGATGTTAACACTTGTCATGTTAATTATTGAAGCATAGTTACTGCAGGATTCACAGAGGAGTGAAATGATTGGCAGATGTTCACAAGACAGGTGGTGAAATGTACACGACTCACGCAATGGTAGCGCCACCGTGACCTTGTCTGGGGGTAGACACGAGATTTCGTGGTCAGTGGGCGTGAGTTGGGTCAAACACCAGCCAGAACCTGCACGTTCAGCAGCGAGTAAATCATGCTGTGACCCGTAAAGCCTCAGGTTAGAATTGTCTTCAGCAACCCATGCTTGTCGTAAAATTTTGTTTGTTTGTTGTTTAACGCCGCCCTCAGCAATATTCCAGCTATATTACGTCGGTATGTAAATAATCGAGTCTGGACCAGACAATCATGTGATTGACTTCATGAGCATCGATCCACGCAATTGGGATACGATGACGTACATGAACCAAGTCAGCGAGCCTGACAACCTGATCCCGCTAGTGGTCTCTTACGACAAGCATAGTCGCCTCTTACGGCAAGCATTGGTCGCTGAAGACCTACTCTATCCCGGATCTTCACGGTAGACTAAGGGTATTGGGTGGTCAGGCACCCTTACTTGGTTGATGAACATGTCTGTTATTGTATCCCAATTGCGAAAATCGATGCTCATGATGCTCACTGGATTGTCTGGTCCAGACTCGATTATTTACAGATCGACGTCACATAGCTGGAAAAGTGCCTTGTGCGGCGTTAAAGATTAAAGAAAGAAAGAAATTACGCATTTTTCGCACGAGAAAAACTGTCGCGACATGTCCAGCACGAGAAATACATGATTTGCATGGGCGTAGACACCATCCCAGATCGTTTGTATAAAAATTTTAACAACGTGTACATTAAAACGCGTGGCTTGCGCGTATTAATTGACCCAGTCATTAATAATCTATTTTGTCACATTTGCTAACGTCATAGGATACAACTAGACTATCAACAGGGTGAGAGGTAACGGTCTGTTTACCTTTAAACATAACAACGACTGTTTTATAAATACACTGCACTTGTTTCGTTACCAGTAATTATTTATACACGTTGTTTCTTGACAAAAACAATGTCGTTTCACGCAATGTCCAGTTTTATTAGATATCGCGTCGTCATCCTTTTTAAACTTACATGGGCAAATGATCGCCGTAAAGGGCACAATGGCTGTGAACATGGCGTTCGTGAAAAAGGGTAAGAATGTCCTCCCCTACCGAAAATGAGAAATGAAAAAGAATGATTGGAAATGTTGGGAGTCCTGAAAACGGTTATGATTATTTAAATATTGTTCGGATCCTCATTTAACAGATATCCCACTGTCAAGAGCGCAAGTTTACACCAGTGAATGCCCCCCTAACATTAATATTAAATCTGACCTCCTGTGTTATAAGGGGCGATGGGGTAGCCAAGTGGTTAAAGCGTTCGCTCGTCACGCCGAAGACCCAGGTTCGATTCCTCACATGGGTACAGTGAGTGAAACCCATTTCCGGAGCCCCCCCCCCCCTCCCCCGTGATATTACTGGAGTACTGCTAAAAGCGGCGTAAAGCCATATTCTTCTGTTTTGCCTATCTGTAATCTGTAGCATACAATGATTGGTTAGCAGTCTTTTGTTTAACCGTAAATATCGTAAATGCCACGGGTTGCTGACCATCCACTTTTAAGCGCCATGGGTAAGCTGCAAACGAGGAATGGTGCCAAACGATGGTACCAGACATGTTAATGTTCGTGGAAACACAATATCTTCTCTTTGGAGACACAGAGCAACACCCATGACCTGCCACGAGCCGGTCGTCCACGTATGACGTCAGGATAACAAGACAACCGTATTCGGTTAGTGCATCTAGGGAATCGACGCCAAACTGCCTTATAAAGAGCTCGGACAATTTGTGGATTGAGACCAGTTTGTGGCAGAACTGTTCGCAACCGGTTGAGACCCGTGAAGATCCGGGGTAGCATAGATCTTCAGCAACCCATGCTTGCCGTAAAACGGCGACTATGGTTGTCGTAAGAGGCGAATGACGGGATCATGTGGTCAGGCTCGCTGACTTGGTTGATGTATGTCATCGATCCCAACTGCGTGGATCGATGCTCATGGTGTCAATCACTGGATTGTCTGGTCCAGACTCGATTATTTTACAGACCGCCGTCATATAATATTGCTGAGTGTGGCGTAAAACAGCCAATCAACCAATGTTTTGTTGTCATCTTTGTCCATGACGGCATAGCAACGCATGCAAGCACACTCACAATAACTTATTTCACATAATTCTATGAGGCTAGATTATAGTCCTTTGTTGGTTTCCGAAACATAAACCTCCCACTCAAGTATGCTTCCGTCACGAATGCATTAAATCACAAAACGTTCACAAATTATAGATGGAAATACAGAAATAATTTTTTAAAATGTATTATTTTGATGTTCGATTTTCGACTATGACAGTCTTGGAGACGCCAGTGTTGAACAGATATATCCCTAAAAGCCAAGGAACATGTGTCGCCGAGCAAGTATCTTTTTCTAACGGTCCTCCAGTAAGGCAACCTATCGAGTATTTTTGTGTAATTATCGCCCTTGGCATGGAATTGATGCACCGGTGTCACCGGGTTCTGTTTAACAATTAGCGGTAGATGTTATTTTCACAGTCAACACGTTTTCAACGGCTTAGTCACTGTTTTCATTTAAAACAGAAGAATTTACAAAAAATTAACAACAAATGTTTGATCATACATGTACTTTGCATAATGATTGCAATTTTATTTGAGTTATACTGAAATACCCAAACGGTTCCTAATGTTTTTTAAAAAAATTTTTTATTTTTTTTTATCAATCTTCCTCCCTGAATAATGTAGGTTATAGTTACATCACTTTAGGCACTATGGCGTTGAACACAGGTGAGGTGAGGTGAAATGGGGTTTAACGTCGCGTCCAAGATTATTGCACTTATATAGCGACGTGCATGCACGTGTGTGTGTGTGTGGATGTGTGTGGATGTGTGTGTGTGTGGATGTGTGTGTGTGGATGTGTGTGTGTGTGTGTGTGTGTGTGTGTGTGTGTGTGCTTGTACTAGTCCGGACTGATGCCGATTTATAGTGCTAGCTCACTGAGATACCATGCCGCAGTTCAACTTGAATACCTCACTCAGACACAGTCTACTGACTCCGAGCCGACCAGCCCTTGTTTTAGCCCATTAATGCCGAGCGCCAGACAGGGTAACAACAAGTACTATCTTTTAACGTCTTTTGGTATGACGCGGCCGGGGATCGAACCCCGGACCTTCCGCTCTCCGGGTGGACGCTCTACCACTAGATCACGGAGGCGGTCCGTTGAACACAGAGCATGAGGATAACTCCTACGAGAACCCGATTGTCGGCGAGACGCGCATAACCACGAGGTTGGCCCTCTGCCACCAAGTGTTTACTGTGATATAATCTGAGGAGCAAAAGAAACTATTGGAAGTATCTTACGTTAGCTATACTAATCCTTTTTTCGCCCCTTTCACAGCTTCTGATAAGACATCTTACGGGATCGGGTGGTCAGGTTCGCTGACTTGGTTGAAGCATTTCATCGTATCCCGATTGCGTTGATCGATGCTCATGGTGTCAAACACTGGACTGTCTGGTCCAGACTCAATTATTTACAGACCGCCGTCATATAGCTGGAATATTGCCGAGTCCGGCGTAAAACAACAAATCAAGCCAAACCAAAACCCTTGAAAATCGACACAAATCTACATTTCAAACACGACAGGCATCACGCGTTTGCGAATATATTTCTTACCCCAGTATTACCACAAATTACTTTTTTAAAAACTTTTGCAGAAATGAGACATAATTAAATTTAACCACAGTTCTTTCAATTTTCAATTGCATAAAAAAACAAAACAAACAAAGTACACTTTCTTAAGCCCCTCAGTTTACAATGTCGAAATTCTTTGTGTTGCCCCATTGTGTGTATATGTAATTAGGAGGTACATTAAGAGCCGTGTTGTAAAGGGAAAAAGCCCCAGCTCACATAACCGAATTAGCACATAGTCAATCTTAATCACCGAATTTCTAAAACTGGATTCGCTTCTTCCGGATAATGAATTCTGTCGACGTGCTGTGTGAACGTTCCGCATGTGCAGCGCTATTTCTCATCGGTATTCTGGATTAGGTCTATTCTGCTGTTGGCAGAAACGGCAGACTGGATATAAGCAAGGTTTGAATATGGAGGAAACAAGAGTTTCTTTCTAACATAATAGAAACAGGATTCGTGAAATAAGAAAATTATTTATGGTAACGTCGGAGCCGTGCAGCTTTATGGGAGATGCTGTTTAATCTCGACGGTATTTAACGTAGGCTCAGCGGAGGGCATGTTCGTACGCCATTGCCAGCTGAGACATCTATTTTTTGTGAAGAAGATGATGTATGTTGCTGAGTTCCCTGGAGTATTTCACACGATGCACCATGACGTTTGCCTGTGTGCCCTTTATAATGAGGAAAACGTGTAGCATGTGCTAACGATGACGGTGGGGATATGCTTACGTTATGTTTTATGAATGTGGAATCGAATCCACACTGTCCTTCGTTTCAATGATGTGAAAATGGGGGTCAAAGGTCATGAACAAGCCATGCTTTTAAATGTTAATGACTAAGTTCTTGTCAGAGTTGACATGGGGATTTTGGGTCAAAATCATTACAGATACCCCGTATCCTATTCTTGTCTTCCTCTGGGGATTCATTGTCAGAATAAGTCCCCGGGATCCCATGTCTGTCTCTCTGTGGGGATCATTGGTCCCTGTATCTCATGCCTGTCTCTCTGTTTGAACTTCCGGAACAGAATAGGCCCCTAGTGCATCCTGCTTTTCTCGCCGTGGGGATTCTGGGTCAGAATAGGTCCTCAGTGTCCCATGCCTGTCTCTGGGGGGGGGGGGGGGGGGGGGGGGGGGGGGATCGTAGGTCAGAATAGGATCCAAGTGTCCCATATGTCTGGCTCTTTGTGGGGATGCTGGATCAGAATAGATCCCCAGTGCCAATTGCCTGTCTTTCTGTGGGGATTCTGTGTCAGAATAGATCCATCTGTGTCCCATGCTTGTCTCTGTGTGAGGATTCCAGGTCAGAATAGTTGCCCAGTGTCCCATGCTTATCTCTCTGTGGGGATTCCAGGTCACAAAAGGTCCCAAATGTCCCATGCCTGTCTCTCTATTGGGATTCTGTGCCAGAATAGATCCATCGGTGTCCCATGCCTGTCTCTGTGTTGGGAGTCTTGGTGGAATAGGTCCCCAGTTAGTCCCTAGTGTGTGATGTCGTACCCCGATTGTGATGCACCTTCCTCGCGCCGTTGGCTGCCGCGAATACTGCAGACTGAGACAATAAAGGCTTCACATAGAATTCCCGCCCGCTTGGCAGGGTTCCATTATCTTGTTCATAGGTTTCACCAAATTGGTACAAGTCCTGCGTACCGTGGTCCCACTCCACAATACACTGAGATATCTCGTGTTAGCGTCCTCACATTCAACTCCCCATTGCGGCAGTATGATGCACACTGTGACATGTGTAATATGTCCGTTATTTGCATACGGAAATAGACACACAGCGTTTACAATTATCCAGAAGGGAAATAGAAGAACGGTATACCTTATAAATGGGTTGTTCATTCTGTGCCAAATCGTTTTGACTTCTGATAGTTTAAATAAAAGATAAGAATTCTTTGATTCACAATTTGTGCATAAAACTGACCACAGCTTCCTATGATTTACCCCCTAGTTGAAGGCCTATGAGTGTGTTTGGGCTCTCTACTTTCAGTGTCCATTGTTGACAATGGTTATTGCGAAATCTCGATGTGGATCCAGGCTGATATTTGGAGGTTCAAGTGACAAGTGGTAGGTAAGTCATCATACAACAGGGGAAAGACTATGAACTATTTAAATTATTGTGGACTGCTATGCCACTTTGAAAGCTTTTAAAAGTGATAAATATAAAGAAGAGAACTTATGGATATCAATTTTATGAGGAACACGACGTGAATGCACCTTATGAAGAGTAAGTAATACTCCGAAACGTCGTGTTAACTGATGAAAAAGTAAGTACATACTCCAAAACGTCGTGTTCCTTATAATAAAGAAGTAGTTGACATCCATGAAATCTCTTCCTTGTGTTATTCTACTGTGGACACAAAGAAGGAAAAATAATTGTGGTTTGAGGCCAAATGTATTGGGTATCTAATGCATATTCTTGTGTAGCGTATGCACATGGACATGGCATTAGAATGTCTTCAGAGACCACAGAAGCACACGGGGTTACCATTGAGGCATGTATATATACATGGCCATTGAATACAAGACTTTGTCAATAAATCGTATCCCATCATTGAAGGAAATTAACAATGCCTACTCCGTCTTCAATGGTGGTCAGTCCGCATCAAAGAGTTTATTATCCCTGCTTAATTTGACCCATGAACAATTCACGAGACTGTGAGCCATTTGTGGCCTTCGTGTAGTCGGCCAATGTCATTCCCTTGCACTATCCGAACAGCACTGATGTAGCTTGTGGGGCAGATGTCCATGTTTATTAGCTGCGAAACAATAGGTTTCCGCGTGTGAATACTCGACATCTTGTATTTAAGTGAGAATTGGCCCCCCAGTACCTAATACTTGTCGTCAGATCATAGGGGAAGTGTCATTTTGTGTGTGAGGAAAGCCCGAAGCGATGCTGTTTTAAGACGTTTACACTTTGGTGAAACCCACGAGCAGGGGTATGGTGCTCACAAACCAAGAAACGTCCGAGCGAATCTGGGATTAGAACCCACGATCCTAGGTTTCTGGTACGTGCAAGGGCCACAACAGCTTAGACAACTGTGCCTCCAGACCATCATACTGACGACTACGGCAGAAACCATCACTCACTCACGTAATTCCGTTGTATGGTCACTGTGCTGGTTGGTTGTGCAAACTCGACATACTTGGAGAGAAGGTGAGGTGAAATGGGGTTTAACGTCGCGTCCAAGATTTTTGCACTTATTAGCGACGTGCATGTACGTGTGTGTTGTGTGGCTGCTTGTACTAGTCCGGACTGATGCCGATATATAGTGTTAGCTCACTGTGATACCATGCCGCAGTTTAACATGAATACCCCACTCAGACACAGTATGCTGACACCGAGCCGACCAGTCCTTGTTTTAGCCCCTTAATGCCGAGCCCCAGACAGGGTAACAACAAGTACCATAGTTTAACGTCCTTTGGTATGACGCGGTCGGGGATCGAACCCCGGACCATCCACTTTCCGGGCGGACGCTCTACCACTAGAACACGGAGACTTGGAGAGAAACAAAGACAATTGGTTCATTGAATTGATTAAGGGGAAGGTTTATCGACAATCTTGTGTTGATCGCCAGTCTAGATCTCGACATTGTAATTGTCCCAGCAACCCATGCTTGCCCTAAAAAGCGACTATGCTTGACGTAAGAGACGACTAGCGGGATCGGGGGGTCAGGCTCGCTGACTTGGTTCATGTACGTCATCGTATCCCAATTGCGTGGATCGATGCTCATGAAGTCAATCACATGATTGTCTGGTCCAGACTCGATTATTTACATACCGACGTAATATAGCTGGAATATTGCAGAGTGCGGCATTAAACAACAAACAAACAAAATTTTACGACAAGCATGGGTTGCTGAAGACCATTCTAACCTGAGGCTTTACGGGTCACAGCATGATTTACTCGCTGCTGAACGTGCAGGTTCTGGCTGGTGTTTGACCCAACTCACGCCCACTGACCACGGAATCTCGTGTCTACCCCCAGACAAGGTCACGGTGGCGCTACCATTGCGTGAGTCGTGTACATTTTACCACCTGTCTTGTGAAGTCTCATCTGTGTAATTGGGTAATTAATTAATCACTTGATTGATGTTCAGCATAAAAATTAAATTTACAAAGCGAATTCTAAATGACTGGAATCAATCTTGCTTTGGCTCGGAACAATTCGATACCAGTTCCATATTAACATAGCAACTTATTCTGAATTACCAAACAAAGGACACATCTGGGTTCATTATATTCGATATTGCACTGAACCTTTCAGCTTCGGATCGCTTAAATATAAACCTATATCATAATCAATTGCACTGCAAAACGAATCTATGACTGAAGTTGCAGGTTTGTAAAGCGAAAAAATCCTTTCCATATCCAATAGAACTCTCTGCTGATTCCGAATATATCATGAGCATTTGTTTACGAATCTCTATCAAATAGTGATAATACCAGGTGTTCGCGAAAAGGTGAGCGTATCCTGTTCCACCGTTGGCGCCCGTCACTTACACATGCAAAGGCAAGTCAATTGTTCACTTAAAAAAACACGGGAACATATGGTACAAGTCAAAATACGGAATTGCATTGGACATGATTTTTGTCACTGATTAATCAAATGTCCTCCACATGTCAACCTTAAAACGTGATGAAAGCTTAACTGAGGCCTTGAATGTTGTGACCTTGAACAACTTGAGTCGTATAACGCTCTTTGAAATCTTGGTAGAAAGAGCACGCCCGATTGTATCTCAAACGTTGTGAAATGTAAACACCAAAGGCAGGAACTGCTGGGATATTGCTGGACGTGAAGGGAAAGTTGACTATTGGAAAGTTGACGTCATCCCTCCTGTCATACAGTCTTGCGGAGAGTGTTTTGTCACTCTGAATCCTCATGCATAGATCTAAATATAAAACAGGTGAGGCGGCCTCACTGGCCATGGACTGTTTTATTTCTAGTTCAGGTGGGTAAATCAGTGGAAGGGAATTGGCTATTTGATTGTTATTAAACGATATCAGATCATCGAAATACCTGAAGCTTAAGTTAAACTTCTTGGCCAAATTACCTTGTATTGTCTTTGCAAATCCGAGCAGAAATTCCGATTCATATGCATAAAGAAACAAATCCTCAAGAAGGGATGCACAGTTGGTGCCCATGGGGATGCCCTCTTCTTGTCCAAATGTATTACCCCAAATTTGACATTGATGCCATCAATAACGAAGTCCAGCATTTCACATACGGATATTTTGTGCTACCAGTAGGTAAGGACATACTTACTCTGTTAACGAACACCTGGTGTCATCACTGATTTTCAGTGATCCATTTATATATTTTGCCTTCAACGCTAGTGTAAGTTGTTTCTTTGGATAATCGGGGCTGGTTATTCTCTGACGAAGACGTCTTATATATATTTGATCATGTGTTATCCTTTTCACAATCTCATTAAAATCAGACATCAGTTCTCGCTACCGCTAAACAAAGATCTGAGGACACCCCATGAGGGGTCATGTCAGAACGACCTTTCATCCGACCAATCAGAGCATCGCTTACCAGATTATGAAAGTGACAGTCGGAATGAGATTTCTAATCATGCAACCTCGAAATCTTTAACTCGGAACGATAGTTACGTGTTTAACAACTGAATCCATACAATCTAGACTATCTATTACCCATTCCAGAATGTTCTTTTGTTTAGGTTTCAAATTTGTAATCGAGAATTTGTCAAAATATGTTTCGAAGCGTAGTCGCCAATTTGAAATTAGTGCCGTAAAGCACGAGAAAGCTGCTTTCTGATTGGTCATTCCATTGGTCGGTCAAAATTGGCGCAAGGTCGGTCTGACGTAACCCGTAAAGGGGTGTCCTCAGATCTTTGTTTAGCGATAGCGAGAACTAAGATCTGATTTTAATGAGATTGTCCTTTTCACAGTAACTAACCTTACAGGTAACATCTATCATAAAGGAACATTACACTCGGTAAAAAGTTCAGTGGTTTATTGTTTGAAGTATGTTACAGTTTCTCAACAGATGACTCGCTGATGATATAAGCTTCCTACTAGATTAGCCGTCCTTCTCTGGTCAGTGGGTCAACATTGTCCATCTCTCAGGTCTCAGCAATATTCACGGGCTTGGCATTTTCCTATACAGATAAGTGTGGATATGGGGGTCCATTTCTGAAACACAGGACATTGAAAGACCAAACATTAAATGGGGAAGTGAATGAGTGAGTGAGTTGGGTGTTATCGTCGTTTTTAACATTATTCCAGTTATATCACGGCATGTCAGTTTAATGTGGGAGAAAATCCCGAAGTGATGCAGGTCTCAGACGTTTACCACTTTGGTGAAAACCGCGAGCACGGGTATGTTGCTGACAAACCTAGAAACATAATCAGGGCGAATCGGGATTGAAACCCACAATCACAGGTGTCTGGCGTGCCCAAGGGATGCAACTCTGCACAGCGAATTGCGGTGCCTTAGACGACTGGGTCACCCGTAACAATTGAGTTAGTATAACTCGCTAATATTCTATTCCTGTAGTAAGAGACGCCTAAAGATGTTGAGGTGCTCAGACCCTTGTTTAAGTTGTAGCCGCCATCAAAACTGGTGTTTATATTCTTTCATCCTATTACAATATACTTTGCAAAGTACCTACACACTGGGCGGAAGAGGGAGGTGTGGTCAGGCAGCATTATGCGTCAGTGCTTCAACATTGCTTCCTCCGCCTCCGTGTCCTGCATACATCGAGCGAGGGATTCAGCCTGTCTCTGAAAACATAAAGACATCATATATCAATAATCGGACTTTACAACCTTGCCATTCTTGTCCGGGGCATGGATGATGAAATAGGGGCACGGGTGGCCCAGTCGTCTAAGGCGCCGCGATTCGCTGTGCAGAGTTGCGTCCTTTGGGTACGCCAGAAACCTGAGATTGTGGGTTCGCCCCGATTATGTTTCTAGGTTTGTCAACACCATACCCGTGCTCGTGGGTTTCACCGAAGTGATAAACGTCTGAGACCTGCATCACTTCGGGCTTTCCTCCCACATTAAGCTGACACGCCGCATATAACTGTAATACTGTTAAAAGCGGCGTTAAACCCAACTCACTCACTCACTCATGGATGGTGATGTGGTGTAACGTGAGACATTCCGCTGTGCATAGTTACGTCCCTTAGCTGTGTCAGGATCCCACGATTCGCGTCGATAATGATACGGGTCCACTTACACCATACCTGTGCTCTGGGTCACACCAAAATGGTAAATGTCTACGGCTTGCGTTGGCACATACACTACTTGCCCGGTTCCCGTTTGGCCTATGGATCAGTTGGCCTATAAAATTAACAGGACGCTTCCCATTTAGTCTGCTCAGAATTGATCTCAATAATCTACACCCGACTGACAATATGATCTAGTCCTGCTGTACTGAACAAGACAGAACTTTATTGCAATCAGGCCGCATCAAACGACATACGATGGCTTACACCGTATATACTCAATAATCAGTAGATGTAATGAGTGAGTGAGTTGGGTTATTCGCCGCTTTTAACATAATTCCAGTTTTATCACGGCGTGTCACCTTAATGTGGGAGGAAAGCCCGAAGTGATGCATGTCTCTGACGTTTACCACTTCGGTGAAACCCACGAGCACGGGTATGGTGCTGACAAACCTAGAAACATAATCAGGGCGAACCGGGATTCGAACCCTCAATCAAAGGTTTCTGGCGTGCTCAAGGGACGCAACTCTGCACAGCGAATTGCGGCGCCTTAGACGACTGGGCCACCCGTGCCCCAGTAGATGTAATGACAATCATAATATGACAAATACATATCGAAACTCGCCCCTCCCCAGCGAGGGGAATATATTCCCTTGTTTCTGCCGATGCTGCGGGTCTCCCTTATGGTAGAGCGTCCGCGTCCGGAAGGTCCGGGGTTTGATCCCCGGCCGCGTCATAGCAAAAGATACTTTTTGTCATCCTGCCTGGCGCTCGGCATGAAGGGGTTAAATCAAGGACTGGTCGGCTAGGAGTCAGTATACTGTGTCTGTGTAGGGTATTCATGTTAAACTGCGGCATGGTAGCTCAGTGGGCCAGCACAATAAAATCGGCATCAGTCCGGACGAGTACAAGCTGACACACACACACACACACACACACACACACACACACACACACACACACACACACACACACACACACACACACACACACACACTAACACACACACTAACACACTAACACACACACTAACACACTAACACACACACACACACGTGCATGTCGCATATGAGGGCAATGATCTTGAAGTAGTTCAATGTCATAACATGCGGGACATGGGTAAGTAGCGTATGGTTAGACATTGAATACATTACTGTAATCCTATTCATAAAACCCGTTGTTTTAATGAAGAAAGCAGGCTTACTAAATTAGTACAAAGGTGGTCATCTAATTTCCAAAGGTCTTGGGACTGTACAGTTATAAATTTTTTTTTAATGATTTACAGTTACCTCTTTCAAATATAGGTAATATTTTACCTATTTGTTTTAAATGTGTAAAAACACACTTATCTGTAATGATAAGGAAACATGGCGCTGAAAAGTCTGGGATGATAGGTGGCAAATTAATGGTAATAAGTTAAGGAAATACCGATTGTTTAAGTCTACACTATGCGTTTCGCACAATGTTTGTAATAATACTGATAGGGCACAACGTAGCATTTTGGCAAAATTTAGATGTTGTACACTCCTCCTCGTTTTTCAAAACCTAAACCTACTTTAGATAATCGTATTTGTAAACACTGTAATACCAATTGGATTAAAGACGAGCTACGCTTTTTAATAAATTGTAATCTCTATATGGATCTAAGAACTTATTTGGAGTGAGTGAGTGAGTGAGTATGGTTTTACGCCGCTTTTTTGCAATATTCCAGCAATATCACGGCGGGGGACACCAGAAATGGGCTTCACACATTGTACCCATGTCGGGAATCGAACCCGGCTCTTCGGCGTGACGAGCGAACGCTTTAACCACTAGGCTACCCGACCGCTCCAACTTATTTGGAACCGTGGCTTGTCTTTGAATCAAAATTTCAGAATAAAATATCTCTCTCTCTCTCTCTCTCTCTCTCTCTCTCTCTCTCTCTCTCTCTCTCTCTGTGTCTCTGTCTGTCTCTCTCTCCCTCTCTCTCTCGCTTTCCTCTTTATCTTTCTCTCTCTCTTCTTCATAATACTTCTCTTATCCTTCTAAACAAGAACAGGCCAAATTGGATCAGATCAAGAAGGAGGCCACCTTCTCTAATTGATTGAATGCCAATGAACTTGCTCCGGGCGATATTTAAACATATTTTATTGCGATAAATGAAATGGATTAGGCACAAGTGACACACCTCCGAGGCCGATTTGTCATTGAGATGTCACAATCTGTCACGGCTGCTGCATCAGATTGACACAGCCACACAATAATACTGCTTTATAATCAAAATAGGTGTGTTATTGTAAGGCTTAAGTCAAACATTACGTTGCGTTTAAATTGAAATGCTATCAATTGACAAACTCTCCCGACGAACGTTCCATATAAAACCCATCTGTGTTCTTAGAAGCACATGAGAAATCATTGCATTCTAATTGTCACCTTCCTGTTAAACAACAAAGGCTATGATCTCAAAAGGATGATTGATCCCAGCTGATCGTGTTTGTAACCATATGCAGATTATTTATCGATTCCTAGAAAGCGACGAAAGAAATCACTAATTGCTTAATCTAAATATGCCTATAGTCTCACATGATCGGATTCACACCATTTGTCAAATAACGATACTTTGAAATTACACATAAAGGAAAATGCTGTTCTTACAGGATTAACAGTAGTTCTGAATCCTGCTCTTATGACTCCAGCACCGGAGACATTAGGGAGAACGCTATATGTTTTTCTCATAGCACGTCGGCTCCTTTACGTGATTCCCTCAATCAGTGACATTTACAAACAAAATAATTAAATCCGTTATTTGTATTTTTCCATTTCGTTTGAACCTAATTCCTCACATTCTCAAAAAACATCATCAATCAAGGAAACCTTAAAACCAGGTACTCCTTGTACATAGCGTAAAAATGATACAATTACATCCTTTTAATGTCAATATTTCCTCAATTTTGTCATATGTTTCTCAATGGTTCAACGAAAAACCCTACTCCGCGCTAATGAGATCCCCAGTGGACGCTGCTCACACGTTGCTGGTACCAGAAATAGCAGCATTTATTTCCAACCATTCCTTCGTCCCGTGAGAATTTGACTTGAAACGATCTCTGTTGACATATCGTTATTCTTTGTGTGAGATAAATCTTAATTTGGAACACATTACAGAAACGAGGAGTCGCTTCTACATAAAAATGCAGTCATTTATGTCGTAGAGGTGTTCTGTCATGTTAACAATCGTTTCTGAATGATATCGGAATTTTAGACTTTGAAGAATTAGGCGTTCGTGCATCTTAACGATATATTGACATTGGTTCGATTTTTCTGGGGTAAAGAAGCATTTTTAAAGGGTCCCTTACTGTTGTCCATTGGTCCATTGGTCTTTCGAGAAATATGTTTTCTTTCGTTAGTGTGTGTGTGTGTGTGTGTGTGTGTGTGTGTGTTGGGGGGTGGGGATGTGTGTGAGTGCTTTGATGTTTAGCGAAACACCGATAATGTGGGCGGTCCCCTTACAAGTCGTCCGGATTAAGCAGGTTTGTTATTAGACCTGAAAATGTCATTGGGATATTTTTATTCGTGTTTCTGTCACAAATGAGTTCCAAAATGAAAGCGAAAGTAAAAAGAATACACTAACGAATCACTGAAAGTTTGCAAACTGTGTTCGCTAAATACACGACATTAAAGCGAGTTGGGCATGGTGTGGCGGGAGCGGGTTGTGCAATATAAACATGCCGTGAATAAAGGACAATGTAGCCAGCAATATCATGAAACCTTGTTAATCTGGAAACCTGCCTTCCGGACACGTCTAAATGCCGATGAACAAGTGGATTATTTCGTGATCACTACTCCTTATTCCGGTTTGAATGGGTTTCATTCTATAGCACATATAAAACATATATAAGAAACTATCCATCTCAATGATAGACTATCCGACCGCTCATTGATGCACACACAGTTAAATCTGGACTATTGCAAACTGTCAATGATGACAATAATAATCGCAAGGAGTAATGCTCATCATGACACATTTACCCCGACCTGTGTGCATTCAGTTTATTTCTCAACTCCCTGGGGAGAATACACTCTTGTATATAGCATAGCTGTTGTAGTAAAACATGGAAATGGTTACGAATGCTGGTAGATTCATAGGCATAGTTTTAACCTTCAGGTCGATATACCCTCACTCATATAATAGATAAATCAGTAAATATTCAGGACCTGTACAAGCAGCCATAACACTCGTCATTCACGTCGATATGTATTTAAGGGACATTGTTGCGTTGTCGCATTGTCGCCCTTACAAAAACAAGCAAAAAGTGTAAAAAATAACCTAAGCGCGACAATGCGACAATGTCCCGTCTAGGATTCCATATATATGTGAATAAACGCGACGTTAATCCCCATATCGCCTCAATATACAGATAATGAAACAAGGCACTGACCGCCTTCATTGAGATTTTGTTGACCAATGTCATACTGTTGTCTGTTAAATAATCTGTGGTCTAGTGAGAGTAGAGAGTCCACCCGGAGAGCGGAATGCCGGGGGGTGGGGGGTGGGGGTGGGGTCGATCCTCTGCAGCTTCATAAAAAAGACGTTCAAAGGTAGTACTAGCAGCCTCACACACGAGCTTGCACGTTGCTGTGTGGAGGTGTTCTGTAAGTAATCGAGTCTGAACCAGTCAATCCAGAGATTGACATAATGAGTATCGACCTACGCAACTAACCAGGCCTGGTAACCTGAACCAGCGAATCTCATAAGTCGCCTCGCTTTATAAGAATCAAAAGAGCCCTTTGAACGAGTCCGACTACCGCCGTAATCCGCTCTCAGACAACGCCCACGTTGGGTCCAACGCCGCTTTTAACAGTATTCCACTTATATCACGGCGTGTCAGTGAGAGGAAAACCCAAAGTGATGCAGGTCTCTGACGTTTACCACTTTGGGGAACCAAGAGCGCGGGTATGGTGCTGACAAACCTAGAAACATAATCGGGGCGAACCGGGAATCGAACCCTCAATCATATGTTTCTGGCGTGCCCATGGGACGCAACTCTACACAGCAAATTGCGGCGCCTCAGACGACTGGGCCACCCGTGTCTCAAGCAATACCATTACAATAATAAACATGTCACCCCTATCACTTACCCGTATGACCTTGACGACGTCATATAAGATCCTTAACTCCGATTTCCCCCAGCAGTCATGGTCGAGCCCGAGGGCAGAGGATCGCTTCCCTGTCCCCCAGTTGGGGGAGAAGGAAATCTGCCCAAACGTCTGACTCAATAAACACACCACTGTCAAGACAAGTGCCAAACTGCGTACTGAGGGCATTTCTGAAAGTATAAAGAAACTGTTATACAACAGGTGTGGTGGTCATTATAATCTTTGCCATTAGACTACACTTGCACACACTTACCACTGGTAATATAAATGGATATTCTTCAATAGCGACTAGACAGGCACACTATAACTGTTGGTGGTGGTGCTACTATTATACCAAGAGTTACTACTACAATTCTACTATTGACATTGACATTGACATTGACATTGACATTGGCGTTTATGCTCGTAATACTGCTTATTCTAGCACTGCTTCTGCTACCTTTAGTATTATGGTGCTACAACTTTGGTGCTGCTAATAATATAAATGAATCTGCTTCAAATATTCTTTCCTTTGCTATTGTTACTAATTTTGACACATCATCATCATCAACACCATCATAATCATCCTGACAACCACAATCACCATCACCACTACCACCACCACCATCACCTTCATCAGCACCGCAACCCCCCACCACCATTACCCCCCACACCACCTTCACCTTCATAAGCAGCGCAATCCCCAACACCATTACCCCCCACACCACCATCACCTTCATAAGCACCGCAATCCCCAAGACCATTACCCCCCACACCACCATCACCTTCATAAGCACCGCAATCCCCACCACCATTACCCCCCACACCACCATCACCTTCATAAGCACCGCAATCCCCCCACCACCATTACCCCACCATATCACCACGACTAGTATCACCACTACCATCAACCCCCACCACAACCATCATCATCACTACAATCCACCACCACTACCACAATCATCATCATCATCATCATCATCATCATCATCATCATCATCCCCACCGCAATCACCATACTTCTACGACATCCTGCTTCTGCTGTTACTACTCACAGTATTTCAATAAGTAAAAGCAGTCTCTAAATTAAGACAAAACACAACAAAACATTAGTATTATATATAAAGTCATTCTATATGCAGTCTAAATCTATTTTACTTGGAAAAGCATTGTTAAATTCCACCTGTGACACAACAAACACTTTTAACAAAATATTCCAATGTTAATTATACAATAATGTAAATACAACCGCATAGGTTAAAAATATTAAGCTTTCATTATTAAATTGTCATTCTCTCAAGTTAGACCCACATTTCTTCTCATGCCACATATACTGTTAGATATTGGTGATGATATGAGTTGACATGTAGTTTATCGTTGCCTTCATTATTATTTCAACTATAGCGACATGCATGCACGTGTGTTTGGGGCTGCATGTATTGGACTTATTCCGGTTTGTAGCGCTATCTTACCGACATAACATGTCGCAGTTTAGTATGGATACCCCACTCAGACACTTTATACCGACTCAGAGCCGACCAGTTCTTTGTTCATCCGCTTAATGCCGAGCGTTTGGCACGGTTATAACTATCCTGATTTATTGACGCGACCACGGAATCGAACCACAGACCTCCGTCCTCTGTGCAGGATCTCTATCCACTATACCACGGAGGCGGTGTGTTCGATAGGGAGACCCCACGATGATATTTGCATGCTTATATATCTGATTCGGCACTGGTTCCCATAATAAAGTAGAATCCGATGTCCCAATTATGGCACAATTTGTGTCCGTCTAATTGAAATAACCAAGAGGGCAATATAATGTTCACCGGAATGACGTATCATTATCTAGTCGTTTAACATTATTAACAAAGATACATGGCTTGAACCCAAAGTGATCGAGCTGAGATTAACGGTGCTTTAACAGTATTTCAGTTACATTGAGGGTGCGTCAGCTGTGTGTTGGAGGAAAGGTGATGTAATGTAGGTTTGACCACTTTGGTAAAACCCACGAATGTACATGTTCAGTAAACTACGGTTATAACGAACTCAAAGGGACCACTAGTTTTAGTTCGTTATAACCGTAGTTCGTTATAAGCATATATACAGCATATACACAAAAAATGGCCGGTACTAAGAAATAGGTTCGTCATATCGGTCAGTTCGTTATAAGCGTGTTCGTTATAACCGTAGTTTACCACCACAGCATCATGGTCAAGGTGTATCTCAGATTAAAACCTATGATGCTCAGGTCTTTGATTCCCTAAGGGACGCAACTCTGCATCTTAAATCATTCCGAGGAATTACCGAGAAAAACTTAACTTAAAAACTTAACTTAAAAACTTAACTTAGTGAGCAGTGCAAAGTTTGTTGTTAGTTACGTATATCCTTGCGTTTTGTCTCCACCCCTAAAACATAATTACGAAAATGTTGACATCTTCAAAGAGATTCTTCTGAAATATAAACACGTCAACTCCAGAGAATAACTCGCCTCGATTTGTCGCCGAAACAGATTCCATTTGGCGTAAAAAACAGGAACTTGCGAAAAGAGTAAGCATGCCCTGTCCTATCGGGAGCACCCGCCCCTCTCACGGAGAAGGGGTGGTTGGGTAACCTAGTGGTTATGGCGCTGTAGTTTTTCAACTCTTGTTAACCACGATGGAGCTTCATAGTTAATATATGACTAGAATTGTTATGCAATGATTTAAACTTAAAACCCTTTAAAGGTGTTTTTGTATTGGACGGTAAACCTCGATAGCTGCTAACACTCAAAATTAAGGACTTTTGAACTGCTCCAATGCGAGATTTGAAGCCGACACACTGCGACTGACTTAAGTGAGTGAGTGAGGTTTTTTTTAACGCCGATTGTAACCATTTCTTAGGCGTGTCAGCCTAATGTGGTAGGAAAGCCCCAACATTTTAAACATTGCGCGTGTGTGTGTGTGTGTGTGTGTGTGTGTGAGAGACACAATATCTGCTTCACAGTTCTTTACATACGACAAAATAATAAAGAACAGAATCTTGTGTATTTTTTTATATACACGCAATCTAACTGGAGTGTACTGTAGTGGATAATCTTTTTAAAGTGAGTGAGTGAATTTTGTTTTTAAAGCCGCCGTATTTCTGTACGGCCTACAAGAACGGGGATGGTGCTGACAATCCTAGAAACATAATCAGGGCTTTCACTAAACACGCCAAAGACACGTGACCTATTGCCAATGTTGGTACAATGAATCCCTATTCCGGTGTCACCTGCAGGGATACTGCTGGAATATTGCTAAAATCTCACTCTCTCACTCACTCACTCACGCACTCACTCACTCACTCACTCACTCACTCACTCACTCACTCACTCATATAAGTCATATTTGTATCAATATGAGAAAATGGCATATGTAAATATTTCCAAACGATTCCATGAACTATGGGATAACAGTAAATCTACATGTAGAAGAGATGAAGATTAACGTTTTCCTAGGTGTACTCTTAAGTAGCGGGAAAACACAATTAAAGTCCCCCATTGTTTGGCCTTTGTTGAAATAAATCCCAGATGAATTCCAGAAACGTCAAACTCTGTTCCTTCTATCACCATGCAATGCATAATGTATTTCCTCATCAGTGTCTTGAAGTATCATACAATGAAGCCATGTCAAGATAATAATTAAAGCACTATGTCATTTTGACAAAGTGTAACCATGGCAGGCATCGCAATGAAGCCGATAACAATGAAGACATTCTACATGCTATGTTTTACTTAAGCTATATAATAACGATGCAGTATGGAACGCCGCATGTAAGGCGCTAATATTGCCAATATCTACTTGCAAACTTTGTTTTGTAAACTTAGAATTTTCAAACAAGAATATTTGACATTTTCCAGCTCTATTATGATTTACTTTTTTCAATGGCTAAAATGTTTACGTCTTGAAATAGAATCCACGATGTTTTTTTCTGTAACTGACAAGCGTGATACATTTCAAACGGTTCTTTGATGCGTCTGTAACACAATCTGAATTGAACAAGGAAGCTGATAATATGATGACATTTGCTCTCTCTGAATGGATGATGCACATATCAGTTTTCTATACAAAGCGGAGCCGTAGCATTCATAGTTTGGTTATTCGTGTCGCATCATTTTCGGATCATATCACATGAGACGAAAATGCAAATGATGAGGACGAGGATGACCTTTGCGAAAGGTCAACATCTGAAACACTCATCACTTTCACTATGAATAGATACAAATTGTCCCCTTGTTATTCCGCTGAAGTAAGTTTTACTTCATTGTTCCTAAAAATAAGATAAAATGAGAAAGAACTTTCTGATATCGAACTTTTGGGATTTCTATGTTACATTGTACTGATCTCGTGGTATTTGAGTCACGTTGATATTCTGCGCACTTAAAGGCTCTGTGTTTTTATATATGCTAAATAAAGACAATTGTTGAGTATTTACTATAAACACAAATTAACTAGTTCTGTAGCGTATTTGAAAAAATTCTTTTAAGTGAGTGAGTTGGGTGTAACAGTATTCCTGTATTATCACAGCTCAATGTGGGGGGAAAGCAGGTGCAGATGCAGGTCTCAGAAGTTTAACACTTCGGTGAAACCCACGAGCACGGGTATGGTGCTGACAAACCTAGAAACATAATCGACGCGAACCGGGATTCAAACAAACAATCATAGGTTTCTGACGTGCCCAAAGGACGCAACTATGCACAGCGAATTGCGGCGCCTGTGCCAACTGGGCCACCCGTGTCCTCAAGTGAGTGAGTGAGTGAGTGAGAGAGAGAGAGCTTGATTTAACGCTGCCTCTAACTGTATTCAGTTACATCATAAGGTGTCATCCTGGTGTCGGAGAAAAACTCTAAGTGTCTCACTTTTTTAACTACTTTATATAACAAACATATTAGGTAATTTAAGCACAGAAGGGTACGAATTTTACAAATAACATTTATCATCGCCAAACAGTTACGATATGGATTGTGCAAAAAATGGGGCCTGAATTCAACAAATTCCAATCCATAACGATTTGCATCGTAGTGTCCCGCATCGTTCTGTGGTAGTTTATTATATCGTATCGTAATGTATCGTATCGTACTCTGATGTCGTATCGTATCTGGTCCTGTCGTAAGATAGTATCGACTTCCAACCACTGCATGGCTTTTTCTAACAGTTGGTCGTCAAACCTCTCTGCCCTATATCGACCGCCTCCGTGGTCTTGTGGTAGAGCGTCCCCCCCCCCCCCCCCCCCCCCCCCCGGAGAGCGGAAGGTCCGAGGTTCGATACCCGGCCGCGTCATACAAAAAGACGTTAAAAGATTGTACTTGTTGTTACCCTGTCTGGCGCTCGGCATTAAGGGGCTAAAACAAGGACTGGTCGGCTCGGAGTCAGTATACTGTGTCTGAGTGGGGTATCCATGTTTAACTGCGGCATGGTATCTCAGTGAGCTGGCACTATATAAGTCAGCATCAGTCCGGACTAGTACAAGCAGCCACACACATACATACAGTGCATGCACGTCGCTATATAAGTGCAATAATCTTGGACGCGACGTTAAACCCAATTTCACCTCACCTCACCTGCTATATATCCGTTATTATATACAAAGTTCAAGCTACTTGTAAAGCTCAACCGCTCTATCTCTCACTGATTATTTCAGCTGATGTATTTTGTCGCATTTTATGACATACAAGGAGATGTACGATTTGAAGCATAGACATGTTACAGCTGGCAAAGGTAAGACTTCTGAAAGGGAAACTAAAATATGCATCACAGTAACGTGGTGCTATCCAGTCTAGGCATATAACTAGGACATTGTCTCTGTGTTAGTTAGGGGGTAGCCTAGAGGTAAAAGCGTCACTTCGTGAGACCGAAGGCCTGGGTTCAAATCCCAACATGGGTACAATGTGTGAAGCCCATTTATGGTGATATCTCGGAAACTGCGGGGATATTGCTAAAAGCGGCGTAAAATCCAACTCACTCACGGTGTTGTATTAATTAACTACTCGGTTATGTTTCTAGGTTTGTCAACACCATACCTGCGTTTCCAGGTTTGTCAGCACCATACCTGCGTTTCTAGGTTTGTCAGCACCATACCCGCGTTTCTATGTTTGTCAGCACCATACCCACGTTTCAAGGTTTGTCAGCACCATATCCGCGTTTCTAGGTTTGTCAGCACCATTCCTGCGTTTCTAGGTTTGTCAGCACCATACCCGTGCTCCTGGGTTTCACTAAAGTGGTAAGCACCTGAGACCTGCATCACTCCGGGCTTTCCTCCCACATTAAGCTGACACGCCGTGATATAATTAGAGTGAGTGAGTATGGTTTTACGCCGCTTTTAGCAATATTCCAGCAATATCACGGCGGGGGACACCAGATATGGGCTTCACACATTGTACCCATGTCGGGAATCGAACCCGGGTCTTCGGCGTGACGAGCGAACGCTTTAACCACTAGGCTACCCGACCGCCCCGATATAATTAGAATACTGTTAAAAGTAGCGTCTCTTTATTTTAGTCTCCTTTGACTGTATGTGGCGAAACGTTTTCTGAGTGTAGTCTTGTTTGTTAAAGCGCAAAATATTTTCAATAATCACATACGAAGTCTATGATCTACTCATCCCTCCATGTATTTAAAATATATTGTTCCATGCCATACTTTGAGATATATTGTGATCATATATCTACACCGATGTTTTTTTAATCATATATCTACATCGAGGAAGCGTATTTACGGCATCACTATTCATGGTACAACATGGTTTAAGCTATATACGGGTTAAGATGAAAATAAAACGTCAACGCCAGAAAACAACCAGTCTCGATTATTTTCCGAAACAGACAGCTTCGGGTGCAAACGGGAAAATAGGTAAAATATTGTTTCTGTATCCTTTCAAGTGCTTTTAAAAACAAAGTATACTACTACTACTACTTCTACTACTACTACTACTACTACTACTACTACTACTACTACTACTACTACTACTACTACTACTACTACTACTACATATTTAGTACCCGCTGTATGTGGTTAGAATATTGCTAAACAGCTTACCCCCCACCCTCACCCCCAAACTACAAATAATAACATCGACGGGTAAACGGGTTTAGATTTGTCAAAAATATTCGAAATTTAGTTTGATGAGGAGCCCAATGTTCAGCCTGACGCACTACAACAAGCTCTTTAAGACACAAATCACTCGAATAATCATATCAACGATCACACTGTAACACCCAACAACCAAGAAATTTGATTTGCAAGTCTCGTTAACTGTCAGTTGAAATAACCAAATTCAATTATCTTCCAAAACATCCCGACCAGGACTCTATCAATATTTAAATCGATCCTCCGCCAGTGGTTAATCTAAATAAATTCAACAATTTAAAAGTCTGTTACTCTTCACTAAACAAGTTACTTATGACTAAAGGAAATTTGTTAAATTAATAAGTAGGTAATGTTGAAATATACAACCATTTTGCATATATAATGCCATCAAGACTCGGGATAATTGAAGAAATAAACGTCTCACCTGTTTCAAAACCACGTCCGATTTGACACCTGTCTGAAGAGAACTATCACTGGAAGTGGTCGAACGTCTCCACCGTCTAACTTTTATACTAGCTGCTTAAAACGCCAGAATGAATAATTCAGGGCGTTAACAAACTGGGAGGGCAGTTAAGGGCTGTAGAATCGCGTGAAGGAACCGACCACTCTTCACTCCTGAAACCTTCATTAAGAACTTCCTTACTTGGAATTATTTTTCACCTAAACACGTGACCCGGATTCTAAACTAAGTTTTTGGGAGTGCACCGACCAATCGAAGGGGGCGTGTTGCTTTCTGGCAAATGTGTCATGTCAGTAATTGAAATTAATTTAAAAGACATTCATTCCATCCCGTCAACGGTCTCTGAAACACTGTCATAAAATCAATAAGCGAATGTGTATACTGACAAATTGCTTCAAGTGTAAACTGAACATACCTTCAACGTGGCATGATAAACTATTGTATATTTAATGTATAATGTTTGCATCTAGTGTAACGTGTTACAGTTTAGTGTTCTGGAATCTTGCATTTTCAATCATGTGCATTCAAATTAAACATTGTTGAAACCTTTAGTGAGACTATTTACAAGTGATGTCTACCAGTTCACAGAATTCGCGGATTTTTATTGAATCAATCATGGCCATTAACGTATAAATTATGCGAGAACCTAATGGATACACGGATAGCAGGTGCTACCTTCTCCAAAGGGATCCTTGGAGCCTAATTAAGAGATCCTCAAACCAATGGGCTTAATTTCTCACCATCAATTTAAGGTCTTCCCGCACAACAAGCCAAGCAGTGTTTCTTGTACGTGGCCGCTTATCATGGCTGCAAGTCAGGTAGCCCTATTGTAAGTTTGCATCAAGCAGAATGTCTTAATTCCCCATCAATACAATAGGGGACTAGTTTGGAAATACCGTAAATTTAAAGTTGATTATGTTGAACCATTTTCTAAATTGCCCTGGGACTTAAAAGCGATCGCTACGTTAGCTCTAAATTTTCAGTCAGCTCCAGTTCATTCTGTGGTGTGAAGTTTCTTTGGGTGGGCGTTGAAATAATTCGATTTTTGTCGTATTTGTCGTAAAATTGAGTTCACAGAAAGCATATTCGACTCAGGTGTTAATATTCCTTCTACTCCGTTTAAAAAGTTAACCGGTTAAATAGATATACAAGTACGTTCGACGTCTGTGGTGAGGTGAAATGGGGTTTAACATCGCGTCCAAGATTATTGCACTTATATAGCGACGTGCATGTACGTGTATGTGTTTGTGTGGCTGCTTGTACTAGTCCGGACTGATGCTGATTTATAGTGCTAGCACACTGAGATACCATGCCGCAGTTTAACACTAATACCTCACTCAGACAAAGTATGCTGACTACGAGCCGACCAGTCCTTGTTTAACCACCTTAATGCCGAGCGCCAGACAGGGTAACAACAAGTACCACTTTTAACGTCTTTTTGTATGACACGGTCGGGGATCGAACCCCGGATCTTCCTCTCTCCGGGGGGACGCTCTACCACTAGACCACGGAGGCGGTCTCGAAGTCTATGCATGCATATTAGGAGATACTAGTGTATAACACGGTGAATATATATACACGTTAAGGGCGCCGTCATCCTGCAACTGTTACGTTGTGCCGTGCACATTTTACATCTTAAATCAATTTGTGTGGCAGTTGTCAGCATCACCGAAGTGGGAGAATGCAGTCAGTAATGTTGTTCCCAAAATAACAGCATCTGGATCAGACAAGCCAGTGAACCTCAGCATTAGCATCGCTCCATGCATTCGTGGATACTGACAAACATAACCATCCGATCCCACTTTACGTCTTACATAAAACATAGAGTACCATAGGCAATTCTACCCCACTGAATATGACCATAAACCACGAAATGCCAGCTATGAGAAAACTAAAAGATTAAAATAATTTTGTCTAAATTAACGTTTGTGATACTAAAGGTTGTCATTCTTTTGAAAATATTCCAAATGTAGAAATATGTCTTTGGCGAGAGTACACAAATCTTCTGATCTGCATTCGTTAAATGTGTATGTATACAGTAGAGCTTGTACTGGCGGGTCTGTAAGTTTAAATGATAGGTAATCAAGGTGACTATGTAGCTTTCCATCTTCCAGCAGGGAGAACAAGGGTACACGTATCCAAATCATTGTCCCACGTGTGCTCAATATAGTGTCGTAATGAGACAATGCTAAACATGTAATGGACGCGAGAGTTAAAGGTAACGCAGGAAATTAACAAAGAAAAAGGTGAAGAAAAATCTAAAAACGTAGGTTATGTATTATGGCATAAATATTAGAGAGATGTAGGTTTGACGTTCAGGAAACTCCTACACATCAACGCAAAAAATCTCGAGCAGATACTACTTCCGCAAAGGGATCAGTGGGAATGGATTTAGGCAAGAAGACCGAGTAAACCGAGTGAAGACCGTTGCGATGGAAGGTGTGTGTGTGTGTGTGTGTGTGTGTGTGTGTTTGTTTGTGTGTGTGTGGCTGCTTGTACTAGTCCGGACTGATGCCGATTTATAGTGCGAGCACACTGAGATAATATGCCGCAGTTGAATAATTGAACTTGAATCCCCCACTCGGACACAATATACTGACTCCGAACCCAACAGTCCTTGTGTTAGAACCTTAATGCTGAGCGCCAGACAGGGTAACAACAAATACCATCTTTTAACGTCTTTTGGCGGACGCTACCACTAGACCACGGCGGCGGTGGTAAAGGCCAAGAGAGATGGGAAGACGGGGAAAGGCAGAGAAAGAATAGGGAAATCTGGTTAAGGAAAATCCTGGAATATTGTTAACTGAAGGGAGGGAAAATGAATGTGATGAAAGGAAAGTAGGAGGGGAAGAAAAAGGGTACAGATTAGATCACGATAAAGGAAAAGAAAGAGAAGACGACGAAAGGAGAAGGCAAAACAAGGATTTGTTTGGGCCTAAGGCTTGAAGGTAATTTCAACTGAAAACATCAAACATAAGGGAATAGAATCAGAAGAAGTCCAAATTTGCATGTCCCCATGATTCACGAGTCTCAATAGACATTGTTCATTTGCTGCGAACTACTTTATATGTCTTCAGCGGTATAATCGCATGTACATCGCCGGGGCAGACGAGGTTATCCCCAGTTCTCTCATCAGGACACCATTCTAACAAAATATGGTGCAGGTCCCACATTACCCCACAGCAGGGCTTCCCTCGGTCATCTTGACCAGAGCTGAGACTGGAACCATTCATGTCCAAACGACTGCATTACACTACCTTAACGGCCAAAGAGAGAGAGCAACAAGGCCATGTGTGTCTGTTGCTGTATTGGTCCTGTGCATGTCTTTGTGTGTGTGTGTGTGTGTGTGTGTGTGTGTGTGTGTGTGTGTGTGTGTGAGAGAGAGAGAGAGAGAGAGAGAAAGAGCAACAAGGCCACGTGTGTCTCTTGATGTATTGACCGTGTGCCTGTGTGTGTGTATATATATATATGTGTGTGTGTGTGTGTGTGTGTGTGTGAGAGAGAGAGAGAGAGAGAGAGAGCAACAAGGCCACGTGTGCCTGTTGCTGTATTGGTCGTGTCTGTCTTTGTGTGTGTGAGCAATAAGGCCTTCGATTGTTGTGGGCAACATGGTCATGTTAGTCTGTTGCTGTATTGGTCGTATGTGTGTGTTTGGTACCGGTCCAGTTTATATGTGAGGTGAGGTGAATTGGTGTGTGTGTGTGTGTGTGTGTGTGTGTGTGTGTGTGTGTGTGTGTGTGTGTGTGTGTGTGTGTGTGTGTGTGTGTGTGTGTGTGTGTCCGTGTATTGTTGCCTGCAAAGGTCATTGATATTGGCTGTTGGTGTATGTGTGCATTAGTCCTCAGACCAGGTGGGATATACCCAAGGTCCCAACCATGGAACGCAGCTTTCCAAGTAGAGGGCATCGTTGATATACTGCTACCCTTTAGTGCTACCCGCCGATACTGTAAAAGCCGCACGTGAAGTGTAGGACATCACGTTTGCCCAACTTCTAAATCTGCTATTAATAGCATAGGATAGCTCATCCAATGTCGCGGAAATGTTGTCAATGTTTTATCGGTCATTGCTTTGAAAGAAACTATCTACTCATGAATCACTAACCAGTCATCGTGTGCGGGACAGGCATCCATGAGGCGCATGATCAGGTTCTCCCTTGAAGGAGGGAGGCGAGAATGTGAAGGCGATACACGCAGTCGTAATGATCTATCATAGGGCAATTTAATTTATATAAAAGCTGACCAATCAAAACGTATCCCACAGCATGCCAGCCAGATGGTAAGTGGATCCAAAACATACTAGGAACTGTTTCGTGTCAGAAGGACTTAGAAATCGGTTATGGTGCCAATTTCGAATGAGACATGTGTTTGACAATCTTTCGGGTGAGAGAGTGAGTGAGCGAGTGAGTGTGGTCTTACGCCGCTTTTAGCAATATTCCAGCAATATCACGGCGGGGGACACCACAAATGGGCTTCACACATTGTACCCATGTCGGGAATCGAACCCGGGTCTTCGGCGTGACGAGAGAACGCTTTAACCACTAGGCTACCCGACCGCCCCGAAAATCTTTCTAAAGATGGATAATGTTTGCATCCGCCAGCACAGTGGATAAAGATCTTGTCAAGCTCTATAACACAACTCGAATTTCCTTATCCACCCACATAATTTTCATATTAACAATTTTGCCCCTTTTCGCCCAATGAAATCTGTTTCGGCAGATAATCGAGAATGATCAGTTTCTGGCGTTGACGTTTTGGTTTGTACATCTGGCATGAAATTCGGTAGTCTGAAAAGGAAGAAATACCCCCTACCCCCAGTTTTACATCGAGAAGATGGAACGCCCATCTGTCTCTGGCGCCGCAATTCGCAGAGTTGCATCCCTAAGGCGGGGCACAAACCTATCAATGTTTCTACATGCATCAGCGTAGTGCGGAATCGTGTGGTTAAAGCGTTCACTGGTCACCCCGAAAACCCGGGTTCGATTCCCCACATGGGTAAAATGTGTGAAGCCCATTTCTGGTGTCCATCGCCGTGATATTGCTGGAATATTGCTAAAATCGGCGAAAAAAACATACTCACTCACGTGAAGATCCGGGTAAAAATTGCTCTTCAGCTTGGTTGGTTGGTTTGTTGTTTAACGCCGCACTCAGCAATATTCCAGCTATATGACGGCGGTCTGTAAATAATCGAGTCTGGACCAGACAATCCAGTGATTCATATCATGAGCATCGATCCACGCAATTGGGACTGATGACATGCATCAACCAAGTCAGCGAGCCTGACCACCCGATCCCATTAGTCGCCTTTTACGACAAGCATAGTCGCCTTTTACAGCAAGCATGGGTTGCCGAAGACCTATTCTACCTCGGATCTTCACGGGTATGCTCTTCAATAACCCATGCTTGTCATAAGAGGCGACTAAAGGGATCTGGTGGTCAGGCTCGCTGACTTGGTTCACGCATGGCATCATATCCTAAAGCATAGATCGATATTCATGATATCAATCACTTTATTGTCTGGTCCAGACTTAATTATTTACAAACCGCCGTCATATAGCTGGAATATTGCTGAGTGCGTTGTTTAACAAAAAAACAAAACAAACAAAAAGTGAGTGTGACAGGCTGAACGTCAACATACCCCACGGTAGTTTTTTTATGTTGTTTATCGCCCCACTCAAAAGTTTACAACGGCCTGTATTGAGACCAGACAAACCCGTGATCAATATTATTAGCACTTCCGCCTGGGAAGGTTGACAATCAACCATTTTACCAAGCTTGACCATCTGATCCCTTTAATTAGGGACCGCCTCCGTGGTCTAGTGGTAGAGCGTTCGCCCGTCGATCCCCGGCCGCGTCATACCAAAAGACGTTAAAAGATTGTACTTGTTGTTACCCTGTCTGGCGCTCGGCATTAAGGTGCTAAAACAAGGACTGGTCGGCTCGGAGTCAGTATACTGTGTCTGAGTGGAGTATACATGTTAAAACTGCGGCATGGTATCTCAGTGAGCTAGCACTATAAATCGGCATCAATCCGGACTAGTACAAGCAGCCACACACATACACACACGTGCATGCACGTCGCTATATAAGTGCAATAATCTTGGACGCGACTTTAAAGCAAATTTCACCTCACCTTTAATTAGTCGCCTTGTATGGCAAGCATGGGTTTCTGGCACCTGGAACCCCTTTACTGGCACACATGGGTATTGCGTAAGCCTTCAGGCTGTGATGTAATGTGCAACACTCAAATGGCAAGCCGTGATACAACTGCGTATCCCTTGTGATTTTCCAGGATCAGCCTCCTTGTATTCGCAAACTAATAACATTTTAAGATTTATTTTGGTAACGTGTAAAGAGTAACTATGCATATAAGATGACGTTACCTGACAAACTTTACACATAATAACACGATATGAATGCTGCTTGCAGTTTTATGAGGTGGATAATTGAAGCTCGCTTTGACTTGATGAGATTATCACTCTAGATGCAGAACATTAATGGTGGGAAAATGTCGTTAAAAGTAGATGTTGACGTCTTATGTAGCATCGGGTTGCTGCTGACGATAAGGATCGTGGGAATGCCAAAGATCGATTCTACATCATGACCTAATAGAAAGGTTGTTACCTTTGATATTTTATGTAAAATATATGCCCAACAAGTTAGATTGTCGAAGATGCATTGTATGTATATCCTATACTTTTACTTCTGTATACTCAACACGCCCATACACCTTTGAGGGCAGACAGGCTATGTTTGATCGGTTGTTACTGAAGTGTTTAGTAAGAAAGCCTCTTTGTTTTGCGAACATATTTGAGCCAGTCGATGATTCAATACATCTTTGATGATTGTCTTTTAACTTACCAAGACAACCCTATCAAATATGTCACAGATACATACTGACAGGTGTATTTTTCCGATATTTCACATAGGTACCTATTGTGTTGAAAATATAAACTGGGCGGCAAAAGAAAGTATAGGTCGAGTTCCATGATCGATAAAAAAATAACAAGAAGAGGTTTTGTTGTAAATTATGATATAATCTAGGGGCGGGTAACAAATAATTGATCAACCACAGTATGAATGAAATTGCGCAATCACAGGTAATGTAAGCTCAAGGTAAACAATGGTGGGGTAAGAAATTTAATTTTCTAAAGTTGTCTGAAATGTCACCAAAACATTGTCAGACACACTACAAGTTCATTGTCGACACAGTTGCCTTCAATAGCGTGTATGGCCTCCAGCTGCCTCAATGCATGTTGTGATACGCCGCCTCATCGATGACGCCAGTCTTCTGATGACGTGGACTGGAATCCGTTGCCACTCGTCTCTAAGGGCCTGCTGCAATTCTTGTCTGTTGACGGGAGGCTGATGACGTGCTCTAATCTGTCTGTCAAGATGGACCCACAGATGCTCAATAGGATTCATATCGGGTGAGTGGGCAGGCCAGGGCAAAACGTCAACGTTCTGCTGGTTTAGAAAGTTCCGAGTCAGTCTTGCAGTATGGGGCCTGGCATTGTCGTGTTGAAACAATGCCCCCTGCTGTTGGTTTTGTAAGAACGGAAGCACAACTGTCTGCAACACTTGGTCTCTGTACTGCACAGCGTTCAGGTTTCCCTGTACAATCATCACCAAATCAGTCTTCTGTTCTCCACAAAATACCGCCCCACACCATGACGCCTCCCCCGCCGAATGGATGGACCTCTCGAATACGAGCCAAACGTTCCCCTCTGCGTCGATAAACTCGTTCTCTGCCGTCATTTCGAAACAAGTTAAACCAAAATTTCATCAGTAAACAGCACTCGACGTCAATTTCTCACTTTCCAGCGTCGAACCTGCCTCGGCCATCGCAGTCTCAGGCGTCGATGTTGAGCAGTCAGTACCATTCCTCGGAAAGGACAATACACTCGGTTTCCAGCAGCACGAAGTCGTCGTAGTACTGTACGTTGGCTTATGGTATGTCCCAACGCTGTTGCTGCCTTCACCGTCGCCGTTACGAATCTGTTTCGCAGGTGAATGAGCCGTATCTGACCGTCTTCCAGTGGTGTGGTGTCACTCGGGGTCGTCCGGTTCTAGGACTGTCCTGTGCCCTTCCTGTCTGCCTGTACCGTTGAATCAGCCTTGCTACTGCCAATGGTGTACAACCAAACCTTCTGGCAATTTGGACCTGTGTTGGCCCCATTTCGGCCATACCGATGGCTCTCTCTCTCTCTGCTCCTGTGACAGTCGCGGAATTTCTTTTGTGTGCTTTCATCACGTGTGGTTATACCCTGCAGACGAACGCATTTATACAGCTAACATGCACGTGCAGTTTATGCCATAGGCAGGAAACCTGTTTCACCATTTTTTGTCACCGCTCGAGCGCCGTCAAAGGTGGCGCGTTTGGGTGAGGTGTTTTTTGGTACCTGTCCCTGGGCAGTCATATTCCCAATACCCACTTTCCACTAGTTATCGCTGTTTTTAGGAAAATTACAAATTGCCAACCTATACTTTCTTTTGCCGCTTAGTTTATATGTGAGGTCAGGTGAATTGGTGTGTGTGTGTGCGTGCGTGCGTGCGTGCGTGCGTGCGTGCGTGCGTGCGTGCGTGCGTGCGTGCTTATACTACTAGTCCGGACTGATGCCGATTTCATAGTGCTACCACACTGAGATACCACTGAAAGTTTAAACTGAATGCCCCACTCAGACACAGTATACTGACTCCGAGCCGACCAGTCCTTGTATTAGCCCTTTAATGCCTAGCGTCTGACAAGGTAACAACAAGTACCATCTATTATCGTATTTTGGTATGACGCGGTCGGGGATCGAACCCCGGACTTTCCGCTCTCCGGTCGAACAAGAAAATATGTGTAAAGACTCATCAGTATTAATCATTATATCACATTTAAACTATTTCAAAACTTAATAACGGTATTGGTGTCCTGCGGGAGGCCACAAAAGTCCTTGGAACACAGCCTAAGGGTTAAGAGAAGGATTTGTGCTTTAGAAAAAAAGTTTGATTAGAACTGAAACGGAAATATAAATTAAAATACCCGAATCATCACTGAAAATAGGGTACTTCAATCACTGCATTAAAACACATCATTACAACTCCTTTCTATCTGTTCATTCAATCGTGCTGTAATGAAAAAACACCAGAATTACAATCTTTCAAATTAGAAATGATGGCACACTTTTCAGACCACTTTCCATTTAAAACTGAAATTTAACTATACCAATCGAACCCTTACCCGTGGGCTATTGTGTGGTGTCATTTACTTTGAATTAATCAATATTTAATTATGAAAAAAAGATCATTAATGGTCATAATGTGAAACTTGACAGATGAAAAAGTTATCGTGGGCTGATTTTCGTGAAACGGATGGCCACATTAACACATGGTTTAAATTGATAAAATTGGAGTTCCAGCACTTTAATTTGGCGTTTTGAACTTAGATTATGTCTACATAGTTAATCTCGGAATTCCGAGATTCGGCCAAGAAAATATTTGTAATGGATGGCATATAGCATGTTGTGAATGAAACCGCGGGCTTAAAAGAAGTGAGTTGAGTTTTTGTACAAACAGGATCTCAGTGGAAGATGGAAGAATCCCTGCAAAAACACGGGTCGCAGATTGAGAACGAAAAAGTTTATAATGTCGTTTAGGAACAAATGATGTCCAATTCTGCTTGTGCACGTTCTGTCACATTCTGTATATTTGTATAGTATTTTTATAACTAATGATGTCATTTTTTTTATTGGCACGGCCTTTTTCCAAAACTCCCTACAGAGTTTATCTTAGTTCAAGACCCTGTGGGGAGTCCGAGATCAAATTGATCCCCAGCATTTGTGTTTGTCGTCGTATGCGACTTAATGGCCCGGGTTGTTTTTTGCTTGTCACTGGAACCCGACGGCGGGGATCGTTCCTCACAAAACCACACACTGTTTTCTGCTCCAGATTCAATCATTCACAGGCAACTGGAGTGAATTGGGTTTAACGCCGCCTTTAACAGACGGGCAAATGGAGTATTGCTGAGAGCGCAGTTTAACAAACAGACAGAGCCACCATAGTTGGTGTTCGCGTAATAGGCGCGTAATGGTGTGCGTATCCTGCCCCACCGGTGGCACCGTCACAAACACATGCAAAGGCAAGTCAGTTGTTGTCATTCATACGTCACATTTGGAAATGTCCTCCACATTTTTACCATAAAACCTTTTAATAGCTTAGCTGAGACCTTGAATGTTGTAACCTTGATCATACAACTTTTGTTATATGCTTAGGTTTAAGCTGTATTGCTTCAAACACATGGTGATAATCTTGCATACATCGAGGTTTTGAATGTGTATATTGTATCGTATATATGTAGACTCCTTGATCTGCATATTTAAAAAAGAAGAATTTGTTACATTTAAATAATTTATGTTAAATATTAAACAATGTCGAGGCATTTAGATAATTATTAATCAGCATAAGTGAGTGAATGGATGTTGTGATGTGCCGCAGTCAGTTATTTCACTTAACGTTTCAGTCTTCATGTCAGGGCCACATAAACCGGTGGTTGACATCATGAGCAACAATCCACGATTATACTACCGTCAAGATCAGATATTGTTGCGTACATAACGGCGACAAAACCCTTTCCATAACTATAAGCAATACCATAATATCATGTACATGTGTTAATGAATCACTATCAGATCATGATGAAACTAGGTGTTGGCGAAAAGGTGGCACCCATTACAAATACATGCAAAGGCAAGTCAATAATTGTCGAAGTTCATATGCGTTATCTCTTACGGCATGTATGGTGTTCTGCCCCGGAATACGCAATGGTGTATATGGAAATTAAATCAGGGTGCACAGGTGGCCAAATCATCTGAGGCGAGAAACCTATGATCATGGGTTCGAATCCCTCTTCGCCTTGGCCATGCTTAATGTTTGTCAGCAACATACTCGATCTCGTGGGTTTCATCAAAGTGCCTGCATCACGTCGGGCGTTCCTCCCACACCAAACAGGCACGCCGTGTGAACTACTGATTCAAATCGGCGTTCAATCATTCACGCACTACACTCTACATATTAGGGAAAACTGTTAAAAGCGGCGTTAAACCCAACTCACTCACTCACACTCTGCATATTAGCATAATATTTTCATCTCCATTTCAAACTAATGAGTAAGTGAGTGAGTGAGTGAGTGAGTGAGTTGGTTGTAACGCCGCGTTGAACAGTATTCCAGTTATAACACGTCGTGACAGCTGAATGTGGGAGGAAAGCCCGAAGTGATGCAGGTGACTTTGGTGAAACCCACGAGTACGTGTATGGAGTCGACAAACCTATAAATAGAATCGTGGCGAACCGGAATTGGAACCCACGATCCTGTGTTCCTGGCGTGCCCAAGGGACACAACTCTGTACAGTTAACTGCGGCGGCTTAGACGACTGAGTCACCCGTGTCCTCTTCAAACTTACATGTATGCCCGATTCTAAGGGCAGAGTGACAGTGAAATCACCTACCATATTTGTCCACATCCTCGATTATACAGAATATTATTTAGTTTTCCTAGCTTTCCTACAAGGGTTTACGTCATCGTCTCTCGTTTCACTAGCTTTGCACAGCATTTCTCTCGCACATGTATGTACTTTGATTGGACGGCTATTTTTAGCGTCGTTATTTCATGGGTATACATCTTAATAAAATACATGAATTATTTGACACATTATGTTACGCATGAGGAATGGTCAATGGGGTTTCATATGTAGCTAACAGTTTTCTTGTTACTGTTTGAATAATTAGTCACATTTTCCCTTACAAGAAATAGGGGGTCGTTTTCAACACCTTTGTTTCAATGTTTGCTTGATCGGGCTTTTCAATAAACGATGTTGAAGCGTTTTTAAAATTTAGATCATGTTATTAGGGAACCAGGTAGTTTTGATTGAAATAGTGTAGTGTCTTTTGCAATTCTCGATTGGATTTTTAAAAGGTAATTATCACCACTGGGTTATTTTCGAATTCAAAAATGTTCACACAAATTAGATAATAGTCTTTTTATAATTCTTTCAAAGAAGAGTCTCATTATCTTTTTTCTGTAATTTTCAGTGTATCTTCTTCAAAAGGTCACCGAGTAAAATTAGCTGTAATTACACGATACCTTAACAATAAATTTGTCATCTCTTGAATTCCAAAATACATTTAATTACCTCTACAAAGAGTATGGTATTTATTCAGTTATTATCGATGTATCACTCCTCTTGGTAGAACGTCGGAGATGGCAAAAAATCGGTTACAAAGAACCCAGTTTGAATCCCCGGATGGTTATACATGTCCCCGGGGCGGGTGTTTAGCCGAGTGGGTAAAGCGTCACGCCAAAGTCCCGGGTTCGATTCCCACACGGGAACAATGTGTGAAGCCCATGGTGTAAACCGCCATGGTATTGTGGGAATACGGCTATTGGCGTCGTAAAACCCAATTAACTCATTCATTATAAATGTCACTGACCGTGTGAATCACGAAGTTCGTTTATATCGAACTGATGTTAAGGGTTCGTTGGAGTTCGTTACAGCAAGTGTTTCGCTATAAATGTAGTTGCGTAAGGTGAGTCGCGTAAGGTGAGTTGCGTAAGGTGAGTTGCGTAAGGTGAGTTGCGTAAGGTGAGCTTAATTTCGTTGTTCATGCTCTGAAGTTGTTTAGTCATACAACATCCACTGCCTCAGTAAAGCTTTACGATGGGGAGGAAATTTCCAAATTTGACGCAACAGTGACAAAAATATATCTGACGGAATTTAATATTTTGACGTGCCAAATGTTTCCGTGTTTTTTCTAGTGAACAACTGACTAAACTTTGCATGTGTTTGTGATGGGTGCCACCGGTAGGGTAGGATACGCTCGCCTTTTCGCGATCACCAAGTGCCATCACGATTTGATAGTGATTCATAAACATGCTCATGATATAGTCATAATGGTACCATGATACTCTGCTTTCAGCAGAGACCTCTTATGAATATAGAAACGGTTTCGTTGCTTTTATTGCATTCACGTATGTTCAACTTTTATTGCTGGAAGCAGTTCTCTGCAAAGGGTATGCGTATCAATAATTCTTCCCAATGTCTGGACCTATTCTATCTTTATTCTGGACCAAAATCTATTTTAATGCGTGTCACTGTGTCAGCTTTTCATCGAGGAAGGAACACAGTGCAAAGAGGTTGACCACTATTCCCATTTCAGATCGCCGTTATTACGGACCCCGTTTATCTGGTATTCCCATTACAGATCGTCGTTAATACGGACCCCGTTTATCTGGTATTCCCATTACAGATCGCCGTTATTACGGACCCCGTTTATCTGGTATTCCCATTACAGATCGTCGTTAATACGGACCCCGTTAATCTGGTATTCCCATAACAGATCGTCGTTATTACGGACACCGTTTATCTGGTATTCCCATTACATATCTTCGTTAATACGGACATCGTTTATCTGGTGTTCCCATTACATATCGTCGTTAATACGGACCCCGTTTATCTGGTATTCCCACTACAGATTTTCGTTAATACGGACCCCGTTTATCTGGTGTTCCCATTACAGATCGTCGTTATTACGGACACCGTTTATCTGGTATTCCCATTACAGATCTTCGTTAATACGGATATCGTTTATCTGGAATTCCCATTACAGATCTTCGTTAGTACAGACCTAGTAGATCTGCAATTACCATTATAGACCTTCGTTAGAACTGTCCTCGTCAGTACAGGCTTCGTTTATCGAGTGTGATATTTTTGTTACCCTTGTACAGTCTCCACGCCCTCTACATTATACTTTTCTAAAAAAACAACTGAACACTATTATCGGGAGTAACGGGGAAGTAGCAGGTCACCCATTATTAATAATATTGTAATTATGTTTATCAACGACTATAGGATGAGCCGTTTCAATGCTAGAAATAGGCATTACTTTTTACAAAAGCTGGAAAACATGCCCCCTTCAACCCACTTCCGATGTGAAATGCACCTAATCTGAGTTTATATTGCAGTATCTACTGCGTATGTCAAGAACGCGCTCGTGGCACCTGTTACAAAACAAATAAATTATTCGATGTCATATCTAAATTTGGCAATTTGAGTGAATACAATTCCACAGATCAGGAAAACTCACACAACACGCCCCCCTCCCCACACCTTCCTCGACGTCTTTAGCTATCAACTGATTGCGACATGCAAACTTCAGCATGCCTCACTTGGTTTCGATCCGTTGTCTGTTACCACTAACCAGTGACATCAACCTACATCACCACTCCCGAGCTTCATCCCAACACCTTATCGTCATCAACAACAAATGTAGCTGGTGTTTTATTTATTAACGCCCAGTTTCTTTGTTTCTTTATCACTGCATTCCTTGCCGGCTGGACAGATCACCATTTTGCTGTCATTGAGATAAGGATGGATGCTTAGATATAAACTGGAAGTAGTTAAAGAGATTCCCGGGAAATATAAATGGAGTATTTATGAAAAATTCATCCGCGTCCGATAAGATAATTTGTTTTCATCCTGTAGAAGGGAAATGAATTCGTGACGAAGATCGTTGTCACGAAAATGGTATCATCAGCGCTGATTAGATTTTCCTGATAGCTGCTTCTAATGATGTCATCGGGGCCTATCCTGGAGCGACGTGACGTCATAGCAAGTTTTGTCATGGCACACGAGGAAAACATGCTATTATTATTGAATCTTTGATTAATGATTTCTTAAAGGGTAACATATGTTTCAATAATTAATAGACAACCTGAGGGGCTTCTCAGTGAGATTCCCAGGGGACACCGCCTCCTTCATCAATGCCGATAAGAATATACGCCTTTCATTCACACATGACCTGGAAGGAATACTTGTAAGTTGTATTCTCTCATTTAGTGGGGATGTTAAGGCTGGATTCTGTCAAAATTGTGCACTTTAGTTTAAAGCACCAAGCTTAGCACACTTTTTGCTTTGAAACATTTAGAACATTCGAGCATTTCTGGATATGGATCCACATTAGCAGCGACCCCTGGTGGTAGAAAATGGAAGATGGCCGCCATCATGGTTGAAATCTCTTATGATATCAATCTATACTCAATATATCATAGTTATCTGGTCAATTAATACAAATTATCATTGTAATGCATTGAGGATTAATCGCAAAAATGATGTATATAATTCAAATCCGGTATGCAGCGCCCCCATGTGGCGACGAAAATCAAGATGGCCGCCAAAATGACTTAACCTTCAGAAAATGTCAAGTGTATGTTCATAATATCAGTATCATTTGTTCAAATTTGGCTATAAAACAATTCCATATTGTTTTTACTGTATGTACATGTGTGCTCGGTCAGAAGCTCTCAGTCTTTTCAACTGCCCTCCTTCGTCGGGCATTTAATCGAAGACCTCAGGCTTCTGTAAATGATAGTGCCCTGAAAAATAGTGTTACCCTTATTATGAAATTGAATAAGATGTTACCGGATGTCACAAGAGATGATGCACAATAAGCCTTGTGCTACACTCTCTCTGATTGAGGGGGCCGGGGTGGCCCAGTCGTCTAAGGTGCCGCGATTCGCTGTGCAGAGTTGCGTCCCTTGGGCACGCCAGAAACCTATGATTGTGGGTTCGAATCCCTGTTCGCCCCGATTATGTTTCTAGGTTTGTCAGCACCATACCCGTGCTCGTGGGTTTCACTGAAGTGGTAAACGTCTGAAACCTGCATCACTTCGGGCTTTCCTCCCACATTAGGGGCGGTCGGGTAGCCAAGTGGTTAAAGCGTTCGCTCGTCACGCCAAAGACCCGGGTTCGAATCCCGACATGTGTACAGTGTGTGAAGCCCATTTCTGGTGTCCCCCGCCGTGATATTGCTGGAATATTGCTAAAAGCGGCGTAAAACCATACTCACTCACTCACTCACTCCTCCCACATTAAGCTGACACGACGTGATATAACTAGAATAATGTTAAAAGCGGCGTTAAACCCAACTCACTCACTCACTCTCTCTGATTGTCTGAAAATGTTTTACTCTAAATAGTTCATTGGATTAATGACGAAACCAAAGAAACAACAGATATAATTTGTAAATGTATTAATATTTAATCTTATCCATAAACTGCCTATGTCTAAGTACCTGACCGAATAATGACAGAAAACGGCGTTTGATACATGTGCGTCGAGTATTGAGTGAGTAAATTTTGTTTTAACGCCTTTTTGAACGGTATTACAGTTAGATCACAGCGTGTAAGCTTGATGTGGGAAGAGACATTTACCACTCGATTATGGTACTGACAAACCTAGAAACAAAATCGGGGCGAAGCCAGATTCGAACCCACGGCCTTGGGCTGCTCAACAAATTGCGGCGATTTTGACGACAGCGACCCCTCCAACGAGTAATGAACAGCAGACATGTGATGATGAGATGTTTACGAGGCTCAGTGCACACAGGAACAACAATGCTGTACGCTGGCATAACTTAAAACACATCTGTGACGTCATTCTATTGTTTGAACGCTCCATTATTTTTCAGGAATGGAGAGTTGCTTGTCAACTGTACATTATCTTGAAGCAGCATTTAATTTTTTCAAATATTTTCAACTTCAGAATATTTTGTCAAAGTGTGAAAGTAGGGATGAGTTTTAAGTAGGGGAATATTCTCGTAACTCTCCATTCCTGCGGGGCCTCTGCTCCATTATGTTTAAGGAATGGAGAGTTACTCGGACATTCCCCTCTACAAAACGCATTCCCCCTGACATCCAGTTAACACTACAAGCCACAAAATGCATTTATACTATAATGGACAGTCTTGCTGTATGGATTAGAGGTCGTGACGAAATTAAGGATTCTTATTAAACATATATACCGTACTGGAAAAACATTTTAAATTTAAAAAAAAAATTAATGTTTATAGATTAATAGAGTATAGACTGAACCCTAGTACCAGGAACAGATTAGACCAACACATCAGAGCAGTCTTCTCACGAGTTTATTGATCTAATCCGGTAGATGCCGTGCAGGTCAATATACTGCACAATTAAGCTAAATTGGGCTGAATTTATATTGGAAAACACATCTTTATATATTCTAATCAAATATATAGATCCTGAAATCGACAATGAAATCGACAATGATTTGCAGGAAACTCAGCAATACCAAGGGAAAAACAACACTAATTCCAACATCGAATGACTTCCTTGCCAAAATGTTGCAAGTGGACTGACCTTGACTGCCTGGTATTGCATTGCATCGCATTGCATTGTAATTGCATTGCATGGTATTAAACTGAATTGTATTGCATTGAATTGCGTGGTATGAAATTGTATCGCAAAGTTTTGTATTGAATTGCATTGCATTGAATTGCATTGAATTGGATTGTAATTGCATCGCATTGCATTGTTTTGAATTGCATGGTATTGAATTGAACTGCGAGGTATTGAATTGTATTGTATCGCAAAGTATTGCATTGCGCTGAATTGATTTGAATTGTAATTATATCGCATCGCGTTGCATTGCATGATATTGAATTGAATTGTACTTAATTAAAATGATTGAATTGCATTGTATTGCGTGGTATTGAATTGTATTGTATTGTATTGCATTGTATTGCACTTGGTTGTAGTAATGCTTACCCTAGCTGCCGTACCCCTGTCTCTGTGCTGGTCCCTATAAACGATTTTATTAATGTCAAGATTATCCGGAAGAATCAGGTTTCGAAGGATTTGCTAACGCGCTGAAATTGACGTTTCTGTCTACTGAGAAGAAAAACCCTTGTTCACTATCGAAATCTATACTCTATTAATCTATAAACATATTTTAACATGGCCTGTTCGGTGCTAAATTTAAAGCCTAAGAGAACTTCATCCGTTCATTACACCACCAATACGTTATACACAAGAACAATAATATGTATGAGACTTTGGTACACCACGAGTCGATTTGAGCCGTAGAAGCGTGGAGGGGCATCGCAGAGACATGCACCTATGAGCCCTTTAAGGAGTAAATGAGTGAATTGTTAGCAATGTTCCAGCAATGTCACAGCAGGGAGACACCAGAAGTGGGCTTCATGCATTGCACCTATTGGAGAATTGAAACCGGGCCTTCGGCGTGACAAGGAACTCTTCAAACCGCTAGACTACCCCACCGCCCCACGCCTTAAAGTCTTCCCTTGTGTGTGTAGTGTATAGGGTGAGGTGTAGCATGTGCTGGCAGAAGCAACACCCACACATGTACGCGTGGGTCTGGCGTGCAGACACTGGCCAGAAGAGAGATGTTGTACGTCAAATACCGTGATGAATCACGCCGGTTTGAGAGCGCTATGGACATGAACCCCAGCTATTGGAAAAAGGTGTCATACACGGTCTCAGTTTGGCCACTGTTATATTTAACATATCATACGATAGCTGTCGAAATAGACTTAGTTGACTTATAAAATCTTCAATATTCACTTGAGGAATTCACAAACGCAGGATATTCATTTAGCTCTATGTATTGACCATCGGTTACGAAGCCAGAAGGACAATGTAAGGCTTAACATGCAATTGTGGGAACAAGGTGATTCTGTAAACAATTTCAATGTCGGATAAATATATAAGATTAAATAATTTTGGGTGAAGGGGTAAACAAGTCTGAACGTTTTCCATCCGCCAACATCAACTATTTCAGGTTTTGTGAAGTTAGAGTAAATAAATGGCAGCTCTATGAAAATCTTCAATATTCACTTGAGGAATTCACAAACGCAGGATATTCGTTTAGCTCTATATATTGACCATCAGTTACAAAGCCAGGAGGACAATGTAAGGTTAAAAATGCAATTGGGGGAACAAGGATGAATCTGTAAACAAGTTCAAAGTCGGGGTAAACAATGAAGGGGTAAACAATTTCAAAATTGCTGTGAAAACTACATGAATGGCCATGGACCAGTGACAATACGTGATGACACGTGCAGTTTTAAACAACAAACAACCAAACTGAACGCTCATAAAACAAGGAAAAACGATTCTAGACCTTCTACCCTAATGCATAACAGTGTTAAAGAGTTTAGTAGGTAAAGTAATTAAACATTTCCAAAATAGTTAAAAAAAACCATGGTAATCAGTTACTGGTTGATAGTAAAACTTTACTTACTAAGCTAGTAAAATGGTGTTTGAATGATGGGATTTACACTCTCTGGACTTCTACTCCATCAGCAACACTTAATCACTTCTGACCACCCCCTGGGCGGATGTCACGCTCCTACAGCCACATCATCGTCACGCCAGTCACACGCCGAGGGATCCCAATCCCGGCGTTTGCTATGTATGTCATGAAACCTATTTGAGAAGCAATTGACATGTAGAATAGTCCATTACACGTTCTTTCCGGGAACATTTGCAAGGCTATCTTTTACATTTAATCCACAACAAATTGTTATTCGTTCTTTATAACTTGATAATAGCCGATGGACTACTTTTTGCTCTTATAATTTGATGGTAACATTTAATTTTTGAAAATATTTTGATGTTATATATATGGTTGATAACAAGATAAAATTTCTAAATATTGCCTTCTTTGAAAACAATGAATGTTTATATTCGGGATTGCTAAGTATTAGAAATGGTTGATTTTAAGATTTCAGCGTCTTTCTTTCAGTTAAATGTTTTTTTATCTAGTAGAAAGTATATCTAACCCTACATCGATTTTTAATATCCATGTTTAGGTAAGGTGGCACTTAATGTGTTTACCAATTGATGCTGAGAAAACGCATTATGATATGTGTTTTGTATCATATTGGTAACTGATATTTATCATGTGACGAAAAATTGTTACAGGGGTAGTGATCCTTGAGAAAACAGTCGTATCCAGTTGGCGATAGCGTCTAGAAACGTACGTACGGGAATTCCGAAACACCAGTTTTTTCTAACATACATAATACAATATGTCTAAATATGTAGGCGTGTATTAATACAATGTTCAGTAATGTAAAATGAATATTCATCTAATTTGTGCATCTACGTAGCTGCTTGCCCTTAAAGTACGAAAGTTCAGATACACGGACAATTGGATCATGAAGATCCGGGGTTGAATAGGTCTTCAGCAACCCATGCATGCCGTAAAAGGTGACTATGCTTGTCGTAAGAGGCGACTAACGGGATCGTGTGGTCAGGCTCGCTGACTTGGTTGATGGATGTCACCGTATCCCAATTACGTGGATCGATGCACATGATGTTTGTCTCTTGATTGTCTGGTTCAGACTCGGGTATTTACAGACCACCGTCATACAGCTGGAATATTGCTGAGTGCGGCGTTAAACAACAAACAAAATATGTGAGATCATTTGTTGGCAGCGTTCCTGTGACCATTATTTCAGCATGTGGGAAGTCCGGAGTGATACCGGTATAAATAGACCACTTTCACCACTTTGTGGATCGAATCTTGGATTCTACCCCACGGTCCACGTCTAACGGACGTTAGTCTGCATTGGGAAAAACGTCCCGTTACGGTGAAGTTCAAAATTCGATGCTGGGTTGACAACACCAAGACACCAAAAGGTTTTCTGAGTTCGTTGAGTTCGATTTTACGCCGCTTTTAGCAATATTCCAACAATATCACGGCGGAGACACCAGAAATGGCCTTTACACATTGTACCCATGTCGGGAATCGAACCCGGGTTTTCAGCGTGGCGAGCAAACGCTTTATACACAAGGCTACCCGACCGCCCCTAAAGGTTTTTTATACCATCTCTTTAATTATCCCACGATTGTGTTCATTTCAGAGTAAAACGATGGCAATTAGAGCTGCCATTTATTTACTCTAACTTCACAAAACCTGAAATAGTTGATGTTGTCGGATGGAAGACGTTCAGACTTGTTTACCCCTTCATTGTTTACCCCGACATTGAACTGTACTAGAGTGAGTATGGCTACGTGTACTAGTTTAGACTAAAGTCGGTTTTATAGTACTAGCCCACTGAGATACCGCGCCGCATTTTTACATGGATGCCCCACACACGTCTCTACACAGACCTTGTTTTCTTCCGTCAATGCCGAGCGCCAGGCAGGATAACAACAAGTACCATTTTTAACGTCTTTTGAAAATACACATATGTCTTTTTGAACAAATACCTTACACTATTCTATGTGAGTAAGTGGCTTTGGGTGGGTGAGTCCAGAAATACATTTCTTCACCTACCTTATCAAAACCACCATGAACTATAATGTGTGAACGAGAGCGATAATAAAATCAATATGTTCAATCTCTGAATCACCAGAGCTGACGGAATCCCGACAACACCGAAAGATTATCAAAACCCCTCAGAGTTCCCTCCCTTTACTCGTCAACGGCAAGTTCCAGTATTTTTGAGACGCTTCTGTTGACCGGGTCATTTACTGGTGTAAACTGAATTCAGACAACCCCTCTGTGGCATTAATCTCCATTCCGACATTAGCTTCTTGTAAGGACTTTCCAATTTATATGGCTCGAATGTCATGTCCAGTGAATCCATGAACGTCACGGGGACACGTGAGGAGATTATCACGTTACATGATTGAAGGATATTAAAAAAGTCATCAACTTATACCTTGCTGAAAATATCAGAAATCGCTGAATTGTTGTTTGATTCTGTTGAATGTAGTGACATCACAACGTCTTCAATCACACAAGGTATCTCTTTGTGCATATATGTATACATACATACATACATACATACATACATACATATGTGTGTGTGTGTGTGTGTGTGTGTGTGTGTGTGTGTGTGTGTGTGTGTGTGTGTGTGTGTGTGTGTGTGTGTGTGTGTGTGTGTGTTTTGATGTTGGCAAATCAGTGGAGGGGTTGAGTAGAATTCTCCTTTCCAAAGTTTTTTGACAAATATAAAATCGGTAGGGAAATGTAGGGGGCTGAGAATGCGAGACGGTGCATGAAACGTTCTGAGCCGATCTACGAAGAATGTACAGTGCACCCATAAACATTTGCTTGTATTTAATACAATGCTTGAATGCTTACAGTTTGTATTTGGACCAAATATACAACCACGCATCAAAGTGACTATAGCTACTGGGAGCAGGTATTCTCTCCAGACGAAAGGGCTAACTCAAACAGCCATTCTATACCAGAGGGGTCCTGGCAATCGTTGGCAAAACGTTATTAGCGACTAACTCCATCATAGTAAGGCTCAGAACTTTTCATCCACCCTCGTATCTCCTGGAATGTGATAGCTGACATTTGGGGTCACCATGCCCAATGAAAATTCTCAACGGCTCGACTTTTACAAACGGATTGATTACCCTGTCAAATATGCGGGGCTTGAAAGATATGCCGTTGCTACATGTTGCCACCTATTGGCTAGTTCAGGGGTTTCATTCTTCTTTTCTTTCATAACAAGTAATATGAGTGATCACCCTATGCATTTTAATGGCTTCTTAAGACCAGCATGTTTGAGGGCCCATATCAGTAAGGTAAGATACCCGCTCGTTGGAAGATAGAAAATAGAGAACCTCTTTCCAGTGTCTTTTAATCTCGAATATATCATCTTGGCTTGCCGAGGTGTTTTAATTTTTTATCGATGAGTGTTGATACAGTTTATTCAAAAGACACAAGGGTGAAATTCTGTTTATCATCCAATATCATTCTTCAAACTTTTTCAGTTTGTCATAAGCAGTGTCTTGGGAGTAACAGGTACAGTTAACCAGCTTCAGCTTCAGAGAAATTATGTGATGTTATTTTATTGTGACGTCACGGGAACTGATGACATCACAATAGTCTGCAAAGCATTGGACGTATTGGATCGGTGCAGGCTCGACTGTTATATGTACAGCTACGGTGTTAAACAAAAAAAAGAAAGAAAGCGTCCTGTGCTTGCACACACACACACGCACGCACGCACGCACGCACGCACGCACGCACACACACAATACTGAATTGTTCGGACGGTTTCATCTCATGCATGAATCATTGCTAGATATTATCATACGTCAGAAGATTTGTTGGCTAACACGATGTAGTCTGCCTTTCTAATGACCAGAAGGGGACACGGGTGGCCCAGTCGTCTAAGGCGCCGCGATTCGCTGTGCAGAGTTGCGTCCCTTGGGCACGCCAGAAATCTATGATTATGGGTTCGATTACCGGTTTACCCCGATTATGTTTCTTGGTTTGTCAGCACCATACCCGTGCTCGTGGGTTTCACCGAAGCTGACACGCCGTGATATAACTGGAATATTGTTAAAAGCGGCGTTAAACCCAACTCTCTCACTCACTCTAATGACCAGAGATACACTGTCCCCCAAAAACTACACGAATAAAAAAAGGCATATCCCAAGAAAAGTACATCTAACTGAGTCACATTAATACTCATAATAAAAGTATTTTGAACGTTTCTCAAATTATATAAGGATAATCAGATTCCTTTTTATGTTAGATGAAACCCGTGAATCCGTGCAATCCAAATTGCGTGGATCGATGCTCATGATATCAATCACTGGATTGTCTGGTCCAGACTCGATTATTTATAGCTCCGCTTTTATATAGCTGGAATATTACTGAGTGCGGCCTTAAACAATAAACAAACAAACTAATGTCAGATGAAACCAAAGGAAATGAAATTTGAAAGGCTTCTTGAAAGAGTAGTGCCAGACTGAAGCGTCTGTAAGAGATCATTGGAAGGTATTAATTATGTTACAATGCAACAGTTTCTGTAAATATAAGAGATGAAACCATGTCCGTGTATAAATGACAAAGATATGTTATCGGTATGCTTTTATATATATATCAGTTACATAATTCCGGCTTATTCCAACAATATCAAAAACATGTCTTCTACAGTCCAGTCCTTTACATCTAATAACTCTCTGATTTTTAATTTACTCTCCAAGTTTTATATAGACATATTTAAAACAGACCTGAGGGCGATCTGATTACTACCACCATCGTCAATCTGTACAGGTACAGGGTGCAGACTTGGATGAGAAGAAATGTACTGAGAATTTTCTCTATCTTCTAAATGTATTTATTTACAGCTGAGTGATATTTCTAAAGTAAATAATTCAAATATGCTGATATTTGTGAACAAATAATAATTCTGCCAGTATTTCTGCCGAAACGCCTTTTATAATTCCATTTGTGGGCAAATGGCCATGAAATCATATTGCGACATGCCAGAGATATCCAGTTTGTTCATTTAGCTGATTCGACCATCTGATCCTGGCAGGACTAAAGTACGCAGCTCTGCACAACGAACTGCTGCGAATGTGTCGGCTAAATCAAGTTTATGTGTGATTTTTTTTGGTTTGTTTCCCTGCTTATTGCCACACTCCATATTCATCATATTCCAGCTTCCTGGCGTTGGCCTGTAAATTACCACACAGGCCGGTTAATTCTATTATCAGCATCGTCCCACGCTGTTGCATATGCTCCGATTTATACCAGAAAGCTGTGGCACCGTGAATCTCAGAATTTGCTCTTAATCCGTTTCTAATCAACCGCTATGCATTTAATTGTATGAAAGTAACTGCGTTAAGCGTATTTCGAAAGTGTCGTTTCTGTTGCATATGTTCCGATTTATACCAGAAAGCTGTGGCACCGTGAATCTCAGAATTTGCTCTTAATCCGTTTCTAATCAACCGCTATGCATTTAATTGTATGAAAGTAACTGCGTTAAGCGTATTTCGAAATTGTCGTTTCTAGTCAACAATATGTCAGTTCGGAAAGTGTAAGACATAAAAGTACAGCTAGGCTCCAGATGTGGCATGTTATCAGGTGGTCACTCCTCCAGTAAATGTCGATGGTCAGCGGTAGATCCGTGATCCCCGTTGTAGTTGTCGTGCTGGTCATCATTGGATCTGGTATCACGGAATTCCCTTGCGGGCACTGGAGAAGACGAAACGGCATTATCACATTAGAATAACGGCTGCCAAGCCCCATCGCAGGTAATTAGGCATCTGGCATCAATTAAGATCAAATGAAATAATTTTGGGATAGAAGAACAACATGTACACGATCATATTAAAGAATGATGTTATGATCAAGAGAGTAACGTTCAAGAATGGTCTTACAGAACGTTGATTGTATGCTAATCCAGAACAAATCATTAAGGCTTTTCTGGCGTGATGTTTCCCCGGCCGTGCTAGACACTGACCACTGGTCAAGAATTTATCAGGATTCTGTTGTTTGTCTCGGGGAGCGGCAATGTATCTGGTGGCAGATGAACACAGCCAAGAAGTGATAACTGAGTAAACGGTACTTGTCGGCGTGGGTTCGTGAGTGTTCAATCATGGCCTTTACTTGTGTTAGCTATGGTGTAGGAATGTTTCTCCCGTCATGCGTTGGCAAAACTCACATTAAATGATTATGCGTTATTAACCCGTAAGATACTCCTGCTTGGTTGGTTGGTTGGTTGGTTTGTTGTTTAACGCCGCACTCAGCGATATTGCAGCTATAGACGGCGGTCTGTAAATAATCGAGTCTGGACCAGACAATCCAGTGATTAATGTCATGAGCATCGATCCACGCAATTGGGATCGATGACATGCATCAACCAAGTCAGCGAGCCTGACCACCCGATCCCGTTAGTCGCCTTTTACGACAAGCATAGTCACCTTTTACGGCAAGCATGGGTTGCTGAAGACCTATTCTACCCCGGAATCTTCACGGGTCTCCTGCTTGGTTATTGCCTTGTACCCCATATAGAAAGACCGGATCTCGTGGGGATAATAATTGTGTCAATATCTGTTGTTTCAGCAACCCACCCGCCGTAAAAGGCAACTAACGGGATCGGGTCGTCAGACGTGCTATCGTATCCCAATTGCGTGGATGGATGCTCATGATGTCAATCACTGGATTGTCTGGTCAAGACTCGATTATTTACAGACCGCCGTCATAGAGCTGGAATATTGCTGAGAACGGCGTTAAAGAACAAACAATCAAAACAAAACTGTTACGGAACAGTTACATAACTGTATAAAATTATGAAAATATCGAACGCACAAGTTACTAAATGGACCCGTGAAGGTCCGGGGTAGAATAGGTCTTCTGCAACCCATTCTTGTTGTAAAAGGCGACTGTGCTTGTCGTAAGATGCAACTATCGGGATCGGGCGGTTAGTCTCACTGACTTAGTTGATGCATGGAAAATTGCTGAGTGCGGCGTGTTTAACGCCGCTTCAAACGGTATTCCAGTTATATCATGGCGTGTCAGTTTGATGTGGAAGGAAAGCACTTTGGTGAAACCAGTGAGAACGGGTATGGTGCTGACCCACCTAGAAACATAATCAGGGCGAAGCGGGATTCGAACCCACACTTATTTAGGATTCCCAGCACCTTCCTGTGGGTGCAGATCCGATTTAGAATAGGTCTTCAGCAACCCATAATTGCCGTAAAAGGCTACTGTGCTTGTCGTAAGAGGCAACTAATGGGATCGGGCGGTTAGTCTTGCTGACTTGGTTGATGCATGTCAACGTATCCCAATTGCCTGGATCGATGCTCATGATGTCAATCACTTGATTGTCTGGTCCAGACTCGATTATTTACAGACCGCCGTCATATAGCTGGAATATTGCTGAGTGTGGCGTTAAACAACAAACAAACAAACCTGTTACGACAGCACGTGCGTGTTTTTAAAACGTCTCTATGAACAGTAGTTCAGTTATATCACGGCATGACAGTTTGATGTGAGGGGAAAGCCCGAAGTGATGCAGCTCTCAAACGTTTACCACTTTGATGAAACCCACGAGCACGGGTATGGTAGAATCTAGAAACCATGATAATATAGGTTTCTGGCACTCTTAGGGAGTATCTCTTTACACCGAATGTACCTCAGACGAATGGGCCACCTTTTCACCTACAATTACGTGTACATGTACGTCAAACATATAAAAGAACCCCAACATGTTTTTTTTTCGAATTAGATTCGCCATTCATGAATGTTGTTATCCCTGCGTCCTGTTCATAATCGAATCTAGACAAGTGGCTGGCAGCATGAGCAACGTCGGGTCCAATGGCACGACCATCCAGGCGGTACGTTGTATTCCGCGTCCCTAACTCTAACGCCAAACATGGTGGCATGGTTTTGTCCGGAATCCAAGCGGGACTTCATCATTCTGGCGTTGTAAAATTTAGATAATTATGTTATCGTGCATTGTACCTATCTGCAATTTCCCCTGACTATTATAATACTGCCAGGTACATACGGGATTTTCAGGATGAGTGTGATCCGGAAAATCCGTACATGTGAGTGAGTGAGTGAGTGAGTGAGTGAGTGAGTTGTGTTTAACGCCGCTTTGAACAGTATTCAAGGAAAGCCCGAAGTGATGCAGGTCTTATTAGAGACATAATCGGGGCGAACCGGGATTCGAACCCACAACCGTAGGTTTCTGGCGTGCCCAAGGGACACAACTCTGCACAGCGAATTTTGGCGCCTCCGACGACTGAGCCACCCGTGCCCACCATAACCTTGATGTAGCTCCACCAAAACTCTGTCTTTTAAATATGTTATCGTTCTACAGTTTTTTCCGATTATTAAAAGTAAAGAGTGAGCGTCCGTCCGGAGAGCGGAAGGTCCGGTGTTCGATCCCCGGCCATGTCATACCAAAATATGTTAAAAGATGGTACTTGTTGTTTGGCATTAAAGTGCAAAAACAAGGAGTGGTCGGCTCGGAGTCAATATACTGTGTCTGAGTGGGGTATTCATGTGAAACTGCGGCCTCTCAGTGAGCTCGCACGATAAAATCCCCAACTCCCTCATCAACACACACGTCGCTATATATGTGCAATAAACTTGGACGTGACGTTAAACCCCATTGCATTTCAGATTATTTCACTCATATAGCGACACGTTTGTGTGTGTGTGTGTGTGTGTGTGTGTGTGTGTGTGTGTGTGTGTGTGTGTGTGTGTGTGTGTGTGTGTGTGTGTGTTAAAGTGCCCGCGACATTCATGCACGTGTGTGTATGGCTGTTGCTACAGGTCTGTTTCATACACATTATATTGATTCCAAGCCGACCAGTCCTTGTTTTACCACCTTAACGCCGAACGCCACGCAGGGTAACAGCGCGTTCTATCTTGTCAAGCCTTATGGCATGTCTAGGGGAGCGAACCAACGACCTTCCGCTCTCCGATCCACATTGACTCTCTGACGCAAACGCATTTACACAACAAATATGCCGCCAAACAGGTAGACATATCTGAAACGCCTTGGTAGTAATTATGAAGAATCTCACGATTCGGTGGAAAAGCCCCGTGTCGTTTGCCTTCCTTTCTAAAACCACCGTACAGGAAAACATTTTCTTTGGTTGGCAAAGTTGAAAGTTGAACGAACATGAAGACATGGCATGTTTATGGACAAGAACTTTTCCGTTGTGTAACTCAGTATTTCGTGCCGCTTCATCATGTGAATACTGAAAGTTGAACGAACATGAAGACATGGCATGTTTATGGACAAGAACTTTTTCGTTGTGTAACTCAGTATTTCGTCCCGCTTCATCATGTGAATACTGAAAATTGAACGAACATGAAGACATGGCATGTTTATGGACAAGAACTTTTTCGTTGTGTAACTCAGTATTTCTTGCCGCTTCATCATGTGAATACTGAAAGTTGAACGAACATGAAGACATGGCATGTTTATGGACAAGAACTTTTTCGTTGTGTAACTCAGTATTTCGTCCCGCTTCATCATGTGAATACTGAAAGATGAACGAACATGAAGACATGGCATGTTTATGGACAAGAACTTTTTCGTTGTGTAGCTCAGTATTTCTTGCCGCTTCATCATGTGAATACTGAACAAGTACATGATGAGAGTTGACATATCAGGGGATATTTCGGGTTGCTAAATGAACACGCCGTTGTGATGTGCTGATTCATCATAGTGACGCTTATACCATCTGCCACATTCGACTGCAGTATATGTTTGGAATGTGACTAGCAAACGTGCACATATAAGGTCATCCGATGTAAGCAGCCGGTATAATTGACAATATACTTACCACCCCCCTTGTAAAACAAGTTGTTTGAAACGCATATCGATCGACAGAATTAGCATATTCAGAATTTGAAATCAGGCTATATAAGGACATAATTGCGTTACATGCAAAACGGGGTTTGAAAACATCTTCAAAATGCCTCATGCTTAATTTACATGCCAGATATGTGCTGCCTACCTGACTCCCTTCGCTTCCTAACATACAATAAGCCAAATCAATAAAGCGTCACTGCCACGTATAAGCATATACACCAGTAAAAAGAACATCTCTAATTGATAGTATGTAAAGGCGATCACGACAATTGAATGCATCCCGCTATCTTGACCATTTCAAAATCACGCACACCGTCGTCCATGTCACCCATTACAGAATTAATTGACCACTAAATTGCTTTCCAACGATCAGATGTCCAGTGGTAAGAACTCAAGATTGCCACTTGTCTCCACGCTATCCTTATTAACAACGTAGTGAAAACAGGCCCCGTCACAAATAACATTCTAATGGCTTAATGAATCTTCTCCGGGCCCACACACCCCTCCACTCTTGCCTGTGTATCGCAATTTGTTAGGGCTCAACACTTGAGATTTGCATCCACCAGAGTCGGTGGTTCATCATCAAGTCAACACTTGTTATGGGCGGCTTCAGAAGCTGCACATGAATACGAACAGCAGGGACGCTGGGTTCAGCACACAAGCCTTTGAATGTGGAATGATTTGCTAACGAGTACGATGATAGCGTTTCTTGCGAGCCTCATTGTTCCCTTAATCCGTGTAGGTGTAGCTGTAATATTGAAGGTGGTTGTTAAGGACTTCGGGCGGCATCTGGATGATTTTGATACAATGGTTCATGTTATCTTATTGAGATGGTACTCATTTCCTCATTTTCCCGGAGAAGAACATACTGACATAGCAACAAGAAATGTGAACTCAGCGGAAAATTTACAGGCATTCCACATTTATTTTAACAGAAATATATAAGCACGAATAATATGCCTTAATGCGACTTTTGCTAATGGTTGATTATAATCAAGATAATTAGGTAATAATATATGACAGGAACCTATGGCACAATACACCTGGTGTCTTCACTGATTTTCAGTACTCCATTCATATACTTTTCACAGCCTCTTTACGTCAAATGGAATCTGTTTCGGGGGATAATCAAGACTGGTTATTTTCTTGCATTGACGTTAATATTTACCAGTATTTTTATCAGTATGTGAAAATAACAGTTGACACCAAGTGCTACTTGAATGTGTTTGAAACAACTTCAATTGAATTGAAATTTAATGTTTTTTATGGACATTATTTTACCCAATAAGGGGAAATCAGCTTTGTCTAAAAGTAATTTAATCTTTTGTTACATTACGTGCAAGTGTGAATGAGTGCGTGAGTATGGTTTTACGCCGCTTTTAGCAATATTCCAGCTATATCACGGCGCGGGACGCCATAAATTGGCTTCACACATTGTACCCATGTCGGGAATCGAACCCAGGTCTTCGGCGTGGCGAGCGAACGCTTTAACCACTAGGCTACCCGACCGGCCTCATTACGTGCACGAAGCACTAGAGGTAATTACTGAATCATATAGTACAGTCGCAAAACAGCGTGGTTCCAATTTCTGTAGTTTACGGTATTTTTTTTCCATAATCGCCAACGTGATGATATTTTGAACACCAACAGTTCTATTATTCACATTTCTTTTGTCTTGGCCACATGGTCGAGATCTTTACGATCTTAAGAAATACAATATTCTCGATCGAAATAATTATTCAAGTGATTATACTTTGTTTACGACAAATCTCCATGACCGGATCACACAAATCTAGATTGTAAGGTAATTGTCTCCCGGGGGTATGAGAAAATGATATAATTTTATGGCAAGGATATGCCAGCTTAAATCAGTGCAATAATGCACCCCCCCCCACCCCCCCCCCACCCCCAACAGTTTCTTTTGCGAAATAACTATTGATTTATTTCGGAAGAAGATCAGAAATCAGAATTTCCTGTTTTCTGCTCGTTGGTCCATCTGTCGTTTCTGTCTTTATATTTGTATTTTGGTATTTTTATCTTGGTAACTACAGTGATGACATCAGATGTTCTAGGAACTGTCATATATGTCTCTGTACAGTTCGCGATGACAGGGTGGTGGTGAAACGGGTTTTTACATAGCGTCCAAAAAGCAAGTAGCGACGTGCATGCACATGTGTGTGCGGCTACGTCTACTAGTCCATTTTATTGTGCTAGCCCACTGAGATACTACGCTTTAGCTTAACATGGCTACCTTCCTAGACACAGTATACTGACACCGAACCGACCAGTCTTTTTTATTTCCTTAATGCTGAGCGCCAAGAAGGATAACAGCAAGTACCATCTTTTAACGCCGTTAGTATAACGCGGCCAGGGGATCGAACCACAAACCTTCTGCTCTGCAGTCAGACGCTCTACCCACTATACTACGGGAGTTGTCCCTGCAGTTCGTGTCTATCTAGCATATGTACATTCATTACATATATTTTGTTCACGTGTACATCCCCCACCTCATATACATGTATGTCACTTTCACTCGTAATTAGATGGATCTTTATCATCTCTTGGCTGCATAAAAATGTTTTAAACAAATTGATGAAATCACCTCCAGCAATCTGGCTTTTCCGCAACAATTTTCCAAATCTAGCTCAATTAAATATTCAACATTATTTTCCATTCGTCCGATTACTTTTCGTTTGCTCTCATACTCTTCAGGCAATATACTTTGATTAATATCAAATTATTTTCTGAAATTTGAACTAATAAGAATAAATTATATTTTAGATTATATTTTTCATTAATTTGTTTGAACATTGTCCGAGGAAAAAAACAAAACATTTCGAGATGGAACGAATGATACAACATGCATACCTATGAAATATGAGAAAATGCTTGATATAATATGAAAGTAAAAGTATTCGTTTCATGCCATGTGATTGACCTCCATCTCGTGATCATACGAACGTAACAGAAACTAGGATTAGGTAATGATAAGTTTTCTCTTTCATCAAAACTACATAAAGTTATAAAACCTGTCACGCTTTCATTTGAAATTGTATTTAATGGCATAGAAACACGATTCTACAAAAGCTTCAGGAAAACAAACACAATCACGAAATAGCTTGTGTTTGCCGTGACATGCATGCAGTATAGTTTTTTGATAAAGGTCGCGTTGTACATTCGACCACTTAAATTAAATTTACTAAAATGATTCTTTGTTTCAAGGATTGACTATTGAGTTTTTTGATTTGACAACGAAAACATGTGTCTACAATAGTTTAACCAACAGCAGTTGTACATATCAAAGCAGACAAAAATGACACGATTGATAAACATTCCAGGTGTAGGAATACATACTGTGGCGTGACATGAATCAGGTGATTGTTTAATTTATGCACACAACTTGACACGCCCTCAAAGTCAGTAGCCGATCAACAGAGAGTAGGTCAAAACAATGTTCATAGGACCTGTCAATCAAGGCAAGAGGCAAGAAGAACTGCAACAGACTGTAACGAACCGGAACAAATATGTCCAGAAGGCGGCTGTTTCAAAAGACATGGTCAGTTACAGCAAGATTCAAACATGAGTTCCCTGAGAACAGGAAGACACAATTGGAAAAACGCGAGTGAGACAATAAACCAGACATGGAATTTGTGGAACCAAGGTGAGCGGAAAGGAACAGAGGAGCAGCCTTCACATTTGCTGTTTCATTCCTTCTCGGCCTTCGGTCTCAAAGGGTAGTTTGGACAATGAATTTCGCTGAATGACCTGTGCATCCGATACAGGTGAGCAGAGAGGGAATTCCATCGACTGTAATAGTGGGATTCCCCGACATTCTGTAGTTATAAAAGTGACCCGTGAAAATCCGGGGTAGAATAGGTCTTCAGCAACCCATGCTTGCCGTGAAAGGCGACTACGCTGGTTGGTGGAGGCGACTAACAGGATCGGGTGGTCAGGCTCGCTGTCTTGGTTGATGCATGTCATTGCATCCCAATTGCACGGATTGATGCTCGGGTGATGTCAATCACTGGATTGTCTGGTCCAGACTTATTGACAGACCGCCGTCATATAGCTGGAACAAACCAACAAACAAAACAACCAACCAACACTCAAAGTATTAAAAGTAGTCCGCTTCGGTAGGCATGGCTTAATGTTTAACTTTCATTGGGAAATCGGGGGCACGGGTGGCCCAGTCGTCTGAGGCGCCGCGATTCGCAGTGCAGAGTGGCATCACCTGGGCACGCCAGAAACCTATGATTTTGGGTTTGAATTTCGGTTCGCCCCGATTATGTTTCTAGGTTTGTCGTGGGTTTCACCGAAGTGGTAAACGTCTTAGACCTGCATCACTTCGGGCTTTCCTCACACATTAAGCTGGCACGCCGTGATATAACCTAAATACTGTTAAAAGCGGCGTTAAACCCAACTCACTCACTCACTCATTGGGAAATTAATGTAATAACACGAGACCAATTCAGCTAATCAAAATGCAGGAATTACAATGAACACAATGAAAATTAATTATTACCAGGCGAACACCTTTCACCATCACTATTTGATTGTGATTCATAAACGACAAATGGTAAACGACCTCATGATATAGTCGGCGTTGTAAAATCGACTCTGCTTTTACCAGAGATTAATCATGACAATTGTGCTCCCCTTCTTATGGACCTGTTTCTTTATGCATACGGGTCGTAATTTCTGCTCGGATTGACAAAGTCAAAACAAGAAGTTTAACTTAGGCTTCAGGTAAATCGATGATCTGATATCGTTACATTACAATGAAATAGCCACTTCCCTTACTCTGATTTACCCACCTGAACTAGACGCAAAGGAGACCAGTGTGGCCGTCTCATCTGTTTCATATTTAGATCTGAGCATAAAGAGTGACAAAACACTCTCCACAAGACTGTATGACAAGAGCGATGACTTCAACTTTCCAATAGTCAACTCTCCCTTCACATCCACCAATATTCCCGCAGTTGCAGGCTTGGTGTTTACATTTCACAACCTTTGAGATACAACCGAGCATGCTCTTTCCGTGAAAATTTCAAAGAGCGTCATACAACTCTTGCTCAGAAGTTGTTTGATCAAGAAGGTTACAACATTCAAGGTCTCATTAAAGCTTTCAAAAAGTATAATGGTAGACATGTGGTGGACATTTCCAAATTTGACGGATGCTCCCTTGTGTTTGTGACGGGTGCCACCGATGGGACAGGATACGTTCACGTAGTATCAACACCATTTGACAGTGATTCATAAACACATGCTCATGATATAGTCGGAATCCGACAATCCACTCTGCTTTAAACAGAGATTTCTATTGAATATGGGAAGGGTTTTGTCGCTTCTATTGCAAGGTAAAACCAACAGCTCATCTCGTTTGCTTTCAAGTACTGGAACCTAAGGAACCGTTCATAAAATGATTATTAAAACACAGAGGAAGGTAGACCATGCGATCAAATTCGCTGAACACAGATAAAGTTCCCAGCAAGGACTGACATTTTGAACATGTAATCATTTACGAAGTGAAACTTCTGAAGATGCCATGACAAGTAACGCCCTTCTGAAGATGCCATGGCAAGTTACACCCTTCTGAAGATGCCATGGCAAGTTACATCCTTCTGAAGATGCCATGGCAAGTTACATCCTTCTGAAGATGCCATGATAAGTAACATCCTTCTGAAGATGTCATGACAAGTAACACCCTTCTGAAGATGCCATGGCAAGTTACACCCTTCTGAAGATGACATGCTAAGTAACACCCTTCTAACGATGCCATGGGAAGTTACACCCTTCTGAAGTTGCCATGACAAGTTACCCTCTTCTGAAGATGCCATGACAAGTTACACCCTTCTGAAGATGCCATGACATGTTACACCCTTCTTAAGATGCCATGGGTGAGTGAGTGAGTTAATGCTTTACGTCACATCGGCAATATTTCAGCCATATCGTGACTTGAGCAAGTTATGTAGTTATATAATATATTAAGACCTGTCATCGAAGGACAGTACAACAACTGGCAATATATCGCAGATTATAATTGTAAAACTAGTTTTAGAACAATAAAATAATCAGATTATAACAGACGATACAATATAACAACAGGCTGTAGATCGCCAGCAACCAAAGTTCGGCCACCACACTAGGGACCATGGGGACTTACGCTACTTCTGCTACCTACATGGTACACCAGCAGGATTTACACCATCCCTCTGGCCACTGGCGATGATCAGAAAGATGAGCCAAAGAGTTAAAATAAAAAAAATATACTACGATTAAAATGAAAATGAAATGAAAAGATACGTTGAATGATACGGGACTTGCGTACTTTCCCAGGGGTACAATTGTTTTACGATAATTCAACCCACTGTGAAGATACAGCCACTAACAATCTCAGTTATGATTTCATTCCACTAAATTAAAAATCATTTACTTTATACTATACATATCATAATCAAAATGTATCTATTAATTCTATTTCTTTAAAAAACCCGATGATTAAATGAGCACTGATTTGATTAAAAAGATCCTTTATGGATGTAATTTTGAAAAACTTATCCCTTGTGAAAAATCAATGCAGTCAAGCAGGACATGCTTGACCGTGATTCTTTCATTACAAGGGATACAGAATGGAGGATCCCCACCTTTCAATAAATATTCGTGGGTATATCTGCTGTGGCCAATACGACATCGTCGCATTATGACCTCTTCAAATCTGGACTGACAGCCGAAGTAGGTGTAACCGATAGTTGGTTTAATTTCATGTAATTTATACCTACTTTGGTGTCCTACTTCTTCTGCATGAGATCCCTGATGGAACATCTTATAACAGGCTTATAATCACTGTATCGGATAAGAAGTTGTGTAACAGATTTGTTGAGTGCTGCTTTTGCAGCAGCATCGGCCATTGTGTTACCAATGATTCCAATATGGCTTGGTAACCAACAAAAAAACGATGTCGTATTGGCCAGTTGCAAGATCATTGAACAATTCAATAATTTCAATTAAAATCGGATGTGTACAAGATAGATCTTTAATAGCTTGAAGGCAAGAGAGTGAGTCTGAAAATATAATAAATTGTTTATGTTTTGATTGGCTATTTATATACTCTAATGCTGTGAATATGGCCCCTTGCTTCGGTCGTAAAAATGGAACAGCTATCTGGTATTCGGTTTGATATAGTCCTGGATCCAATGACTGGCGCTGGCAACAGCGTCACCATCATTGGATCATTCTGTAAATATAGATTTGTAGGTATTGTATGAGGATCGTAATTGATTATATTCTTGCAGATGAATTAGTTGATTTGTTTCAGATTTTTAAAAATTATTAAGTGAAAGGTCTACTTCAGGCCTTACTAGTTGCCAAGGAGGAGTAGACAAAAGACGACATGGAGATATTAAATGTAAGTCAATATTAGCATCTGGAATGTGAGACGTGATCAAAATGCCAAGTGGCGGTACAAGTTTTGGCTTGTTGAGAAACAGTTACTCATTAAGAGGATGAAAGACGCAGTTATAAGCTGGATTTGATGGGTTTGTTACATACTGAAGGGATAATTTTCAGCGGCGTTTTGCCATCGAAGGCTCATCGGCCTCCACATAAAAAACTTTCTACAGGAGAGGTTCTAAATGCTCCAAGACAGAGCCGCAGTCCTTGATGATGTATGCTATCTAATTTCTCTAAATTACTTTTAGCAGCTCCACCATATACAATTGAACCGTAATCTAGTTTAGATATAATAAGTGATCTATACAGGAGAAGTAAGGTTGTCTGATCCCCACCCCACTTAGAATTTCCAACAACTTTTATTAGATCAAGAGCCTTCAAGCATTTAGTTTTAAGATATTTTATATGAGGTAAAAACGTCAAGTGGCGATCAAAAATAAGCCCCAAGAACTTGGTCTCCTCCACAACCTTGATGGGGGAACCGTTTAACAACAGTTCCGGGTCTTTATGCGGTCTATAATTTCTACAAAAATGGATACAATTTGTCTTTGCTTTAGAAAATCTAAAACCATTTTCAAGCGAGCACTTTTGGATTTTATTTAGGCAAAGCTGCAGTTGCCTTTCTTTTGTTTGCATGTTTTTGCCACACCAAGATATGTTGAAGTCATTTACAAAGAGTGACGCATCAATTGAGTCATTCAACACCTTGGAGAGACTGTTAATTTTAATGCTGAAAAATGTGACAGACAAGATACTGCCTTGTGAATCATCCTGATCCTGATTGTAATGGTCAGACAGGGTTGAACCCAAGCGGACTTGAAATTGTCTGTCGGTTAAAATACTGGATATAAACTGAGGCAAACGACCTGGCAATCCAAAATCATGAAGATCTTTTAAAATGCCATGCTTCTATGTTGTATCATAAGCTTTTTCTAAATCGAAAAAGATGGATACAGCATGTTGTTTATTTACAATGGATTTTTTTTATGAACGATTCTAAACGCACAAGATGACCAATGGTACTTCTATTTTTCCGGAAACAACATTGTATATCTGTAATAATGCCATGACAAGTTCGCCTCTTCTGAAGATGCCATGACAAGTTCGCCTCTTCTGAAGATGCCATGACAACTTACCCTCTTCTGAGTGAGTGAATGAGTATGGTTTTACGCCGCTTTTAGCAATATTCCAGAAATATCACGGCGGGGGACACCAGAAATTGGCTTCACACATTGTACCCATGTCGGGATTCGAACCCGGGTCTTCGGCGTGACGAGCGAACGCTTTAACCACTAGGCTACCCGACCGCCCTACCCTCTTCTGAAGATGCCATGACAAGTTACACCCTTCTGAAGATGCCATGACAAGTCACCCACGGTAGTTGGTAATATCTTTTCCCAATCGAAAAGCACAAACTATATTTCGATGATTTAAATAATACAAATAACTCAATTTTGGCATTTGATTCAGTTTTAAACATAGACCAGTTCAATGCAGTTGTGTTCAGTGTTTGGGGCCAAGTAACAGGGAGTTAAGGGCTGAAAGCTCTCAAGAGTGGTTTGAACCTGGGCTCAAATCACTCCAGAGTCAATATTTTAGGGATTGTTTTGAGTCTGCAAGACCGGCAGTGTGTAAAAATTGGAAGGCATCAATCTCTTTGAGAAATGATTTTTCCTTGCCTAGATTTGCAAATTTGTATTAATGCAGTCTCAGCTGTATCAATCGTATATACCTCACACTTGCATCAAAGGCAGAAACTAATTATGACAAACATGCATTTATAAAATCAACTATTTGGTGTATGCTAAATTTGAAAACATTCGTTTTCCGTTAAGTCTTCAATACATTCTTTGATTAGCTCATTTATTATAAATAAAATTGATTCTTTGCAGAGCCTTGTCGTTTAGAGTATGATGCTATAAAGCATACAGGCCTTGTCCCAAAAGTGTATTGGACAAAATGTTCAGTTTCCCTGGTTATGACATGAATCAATTCCAGTTTGTCTCGACAACGTTGATAAATGAATTTCCTTGATAATATCTTGAAAAGACGGAATATTAGTGTCCATGAACATCCTTGAATTGCCTTAGAGAAATACTATAGTATTTCCAACAATAGTATTTGCGAAAGAAGAATATGCCATAACATTAATTTCTTCTCGTTTACTGATGTTTTCTGTCCATATTTGCTGTCGGGATTCCAGTGGGCGCATAACATAATTGAAGTTATGATATGAGGCCTATAATACAGTATCTAAGCCAGACTCAGAAAAATATTAATTGTTTTGGCTATAGACGAGGATGGATTTATGTCCCTATAAAATGGCACTTCTGAATTTGTTGAGACTCCTTTACGCACAAACCAATATAATGTTTTCGTGCAGTGATTTGGAATGGCTTCATAGAAGAGATTTGTCTGTGTGTTTTGATACCATTATGCAACTTAGAGGGATAGGATATGTCTTTCATTAGCAATGGGCAATCTATATTCGACAAAGCATGAGTTGGGTTGTATGCTCTGAATTGAATTGAAAGATATGCCGCTGACGATTTGCTTTGTCATTTTTTAGATTCTTATTTTGTTTTCTTTCTGGAAATAAAGTAATCCATTTTCTAGTTGATGTGATGGTTTAGAAAGCTGTTTAAAAAATAACAAGATGGTTATTAGCTCTCTATAATGTATTTCCTCTTTTAAAGAATCGACAACCTTTTTCACATTTTGATTTAATGCCAAGATTGAATTGTACCATGTACTGATGTGATAACATTGTTTCTGGATTGTCTTTATGAGATTACATGAGCACAATCAGTTCATAGGGAAATGCAATAAATTGCACCGGATTTTGACATATATGACCCAGGGTTTCAAATATTTCAAATATTCTATTACCTTGGTTGTACGTGAGCTGTAGTAAGCTATTAATATTGTCTTTATGAGATTACATGAGCACAATCAGTTCATAGGTAAATGCAATAAATTGCATCGGATTTGGACATATATGATTCAGGGTTTCAAATATTTCAAAAATTCTATTACCTTCGTTGTACGTGAGCGGCAGTTTCGCTATTGTCTTTATGAGATTACATGAGCACAATCAGTTCATAGGGAAATGCAATAAATTGCATCGGATTTTGACATATATGACCCAGGGTTTCAAATATTTCAAATATTCTATTACCTTGGTTGTACGTGAGCTGTAGTAAGCTATTGTCTTTATGAGATTACATGGGCACAATCAGTTCATAGGGAAATGCAATAAATTGCATCGGATTTTGACATATATGACTCAGGGTTTCAAATATTTCAAATATTCTATTACCTTCGTTGTGCGTGAGCTGCAGTTTTGCTATTGTCTTTATGAGATTACATGAGCACAATCAGTTCATGGGGAAATGCAATAAATTGCATCGGATTTGGACATATATGACTCAGGGTTTCAAATATTTCAAATATTCTATTACCTTCGTTGTACGTGCGCTGTAGTAAGCTATTGTCTTTATGAGATTACATGAGCACAATCAGTTCATAGGGAAATGCAATAAATTGCATCGGATTTTGACATATATGACTCAGGGTTTCAAATATTTCAAATATTCTATTACCTTCGTTGTACGTGAGCGGCAGTTTTGCTATTGTCTTTATGAGATTACATGAGCACAATCAGTTCATAGGGAAATGCAATAAATTGCATCGGATTTTGACATACATGACCCAGGGTTTCAAATATTTCAAATATTCTATTACCTTGGTTGTACGTGAGCTGTAGTAAGCTATTGTCTTTATGAGTTTATATGAGCACAATCAGTTCATGGGGAAATGCAATAAATTGCATCGGATTTGGACATATATGACTCAGGGTTTCAAATATTCTTTACCTTCGTTGTACGTTTGCTGGAGTTTTGCTATTGAGGGTTTTGTGTATTCACATATACAGGGGGCCCTTCCTAACGCATAGTTAGTGGAAACAAGACATTTTCTCTCGACGATAAGTGGATCGTCATGACTATATTTTCTTACAGAAACGTATGCTTTCATGATCAATTACATGCTAGACAGTCCAATTACAAGGCAACAAATGCTTCTTAGAAGCATTTAGAAGTTTTGTAATGAACTAAACCAGTATCAAATGAATATCTGGCGTTACTTATGGTGTCTTTTCATTTTCATGTTTTCAATCTTTTTAAGGTAGACATGTGGAGGACATTTCCCAAAATGACGCATCTGTGACAAAAAGACATCCGATGCAATTCTCCATTTTGAGCACATGTTCTCGTGATTTTTTCAAGTGCGTTTTTTTCAAGATAATGAAAGTGATTGTTAAGCACATGTTCATGATATAGTCGGAATCGTACAATTGGGATTTGTTATGAATATGGAAAGGGTTTTGTCACTTTTAATTAAAAGTATGCATATATAAACATACGAACGTAATGGCATATATGTGAAAGTGATGACGTACAAGAAAAAGATCTAATTTAATATGATAATGGGGGCATGGGCAGCCCAATCATCTATCGTTTTCGTATCTTAAAAATCGTACCAGAATCCGATGATTGCGTTCGAACCCCAATTCGCCGTGGCGACTAGCCACGACAACAAGTGGAGGATAAGTCCTGTGTGTTGAAAAGTGTTTAAGGTGATTTGCAATGTGTGATCTATGGGAGGTGTGAAAAGGGAGACTTAAACGCTCTGATGATGATGGACTGCGCTGATGGAGTTGGTGCCACCGTTGGGCAGGAAACGCCCCTATTTAGGCGAACACCTGGATAACTTCACGATTTGATAGCGATTCACAAACACATGCTTATGTCACAGCAGGAATGTAGTAGCAATTTGTTATGATTACGGAAATATGGATGACAAGAAACGTGTGCACGGGTGAATAAGCCTCATGGAACAACACACCTTCCGTTAATTTTCCACGACGTTTAGTCATGCCAAAGCAGATTAGCATTCTATTGACCTTCAGTTGATGTTTAGGAGGTTGTCCACCAGAAGAAAACCGAAGCCATCCCCTTGCCAGCCTTCTTCGGAGTTGACGTTATAGGTTCCTCTGCTTTAATAATAGTGGTGAACCCAAGACTTGTCCTTTGTTAAAAATCATAAACATCAACAACTTCATCTGGGTTTGCTTCAAAAGGGCGTCAATTCTCACGAAAGATGATGAACCCGGAGCGATTCTGATCTGGAGTCAGAGGCCTTGGAACCCAGCGTGCTCTTGGCATGCCAGATCGTTCCTCAGAATGTTGTCTATTCTCTCACTGTCAGTGCTTACTGTATTGGCTATATGACGTGTGGGAGTCGACGATCATCCATAATCATATCATGTAGTTTATCAAAATCCACTCTCGTTGTGGCAGTTTAAGGTCTTCCTGATCTTGGGTCATCTTCAAGACTCTCTTCCCCTCTTCAATGCCACTGCCCAAAAGTTAACACTACTTAGCGTAGTATATACCTCACAGAAAAACGAAACACGCATACATACCTCTTCATTAAACTGATATCTGATGGTAACTTCAGATACAAACTATTTATAAATACTTAGCTATGAAACAAACAGAAGTGTTAAATAATTTGAAAAGATAGTGTAATATATATGATGTGCCTTGCTAAATGGCAGACGTACACGGACGTTGAATTACATTTATCGGACACCTTAGTAACAGTTTTGTAGATTATGTCATTTTGTCAAGTTGTGTGTATTCTTGCTTGAACAATTTCGATATAATTTCACGAAACCGAACACGATCATTTACATATTACAGTTGAGATGTCGCTACCGACAGAGAGAAAACGCACGTGCTTCCTCGTGCACTTCATACAGTTGGGACGACATGCGAAAGGGTGTCTTAAGTTAAGACTAAAGGAAACTTAAACCAATTTATTTTATGAAACTTTATCCTTAAGTATTGAGAAAGCTATCCATAAGCTAACAGAGCTATTTATCAATTGCTTTAGTAAGTTTGGCACCACCGTCTGTCGTTCTATGAAATCAGCACAAGGTATACAGATGGTTTGATAATGTGCAAAAAATCATAAGTAACTCTTATTGAATAAATTCAGAAGAAAACTTATAATATTCTTCATTGCCTTGACTACCTGGTGGCCAAGAAATATTTCCCAAAACTTTATCGTTCGAATACAACGTTGTTCAAGAAATAATATATGTTGCAAAGAAGAAACATTGTCACTGTTTCTGGAAATCTGTTTCAAAATATTTTTGTTGTAATGAAAGTGCATCTTACGCATGATACGAATGAAACTAATAATTACAGATGTATAGCATTCAAATCATACTACGTTTATAGGCAAACATGTTAAAACTTTACACAAAATTTGTCAAGCAGGGTCTTTATTGACGACAACATTCATGATCTGTCAATATTGTTTTTTGACTGCGATGTCGCGATATTTGCTGACTATTTTTACAGAAGAAAATTGATGTTCCAAGTGAATACTGCTTCAAATGGTTTTTTCTATACATGTAAACAAGAAGAAAGTGGTGGTATTCAAAAACGGCGGAAAAATATCAAGAACCGAGAAATGGACCATTACTCGAAACGCCACAGAGGCAATATCTTACCAAAAATATTAAAGCATTGTCTGTTCATGCACTATCTATGCCAAAGGAGAAAGAATTGCATGTTATTAAGTAATTCATTAGAAGGTATAAAGATTTGACACTTGATTCAGCATTTAAATTATTTGATGGGAAAATACAGCCAATCCATTTATATGGGGTATGCATTTTCACAATTTTCTTTAAAAAGTGCATACTAAATTCTGCAAGTTTAAACTAAATATTAGTTCTAAATCTTCGATCAAAGTTATATTGGTAGAATGTGTAACTTACTATACAGATTTTAAGCTTCATATCACGCCAAAGAGATATCTATAAACGCATTACACTTTGGCCCATTATTAACAAAATTTAGATGTGATTGTCATTAATTGCAATATCAGAGCTGCCAGATTTTCTGAACCTCCTGAAACAGAAAAGTACCAAATGCTTATATTGCAGCCACGTTACGGAAGGCGAATATCACGTCTTAATGATATGCCCGGAATACAGCAATATAAGAATGAAATACGAGGGCTGGTCAAAAGGTTCTATGCCTAACAAACAAAACCAATAATTGTGAAAGTGTTTTTCATTTTTCATCATAATATCCCTGCTTGTTACAATACACTTCTCATATCGTTAGTGGAACGTTTCAATTCCAGTCAGGAAGTGTTTTTCTGAAGCCATCCTAAAAAAACTATTTACATCACCTTTGAGGTCATCGTTGTCATCATAGCGCTTTCCACGAAGGTCTTCTTTCAGTTTAGGAAACAGGCGGAAATCACTTGGTGCCAAGTCTGGCAATTATGGATGGTGAGGAAGCTCTTCGAACCCACGTTGTCGCACAGCGAGAGGTGTCAAAAGAGGTATTGTCATGAAGTAGTAGAACTCCAGCAGTCAGCATTCCACGCCGCTTTTCTTTGACAGAATCTATCAGGCGATAAAACAAATCAGCATAGTAGGCACCTGTAATCGTCTTTTGACGTTCTAAGTAATCAACAAGGCTCACAACCTTTCCATCCAAGAATACAGTGGCCATAACTTTCTTCACTGATCTCGAAGACTTGAATTTCTTTGGTGCCGGGTAAGTGGAATGGTGCCATTCCATGGATTGACGTTTTGACTCGGAACCACAGTGGAAGACCCATGTTTCATCACCCGTTACTAATCTCCATTTGAATTTGACATAATCCCCAACGAACAGATATCATATTCATCTGTAAATATTCATGAATAATAGTTTCAATGAATCCATGGCTTAGACCTCTGTCTTCCTCAAGTACAACAATGGTATTACGTCTATACGGCAGTTTTAGTTTTTCTATTTCCTTTATTGTATCTTCATTGATGGAAGTTGAGGGACGTCTCGACCTAGGGTCATCACCACCAAATCCTCTTATCCAAATCTTAAACATAGCTGCCCAACGTTTAATAGTGGAATAGCAATCGCACTTAGCGCTCTACACTTGTGACATACGGTAATGAATTTCTTGGGGAGTACTTTTCTCTAAAGTAAAAAAGTTGATGACTGCTCGGTACTCGTTCTTTTTTATTTCTGTGTCCATTTAGACCCCTATCGCATTCAACTGGCTTTGACTAATATACAAACGACCTCAACAGACCAAATACACTTTCTATGAACTACTCAAACAATGTAATACATTGACTAGTTCACTTTGTTAAGGCCCATAGTAGAACGTTAATCAGGCTTAGAACTTTTTGACCAGCCCTTGTATTTACCCATTATTATTTGTTATCAGACCCTCTTATTAAAAGTTCTTGATCCTAATACAAACTGATGATGATAATCTCCTAGTTATAATTAAGCTATCTCTATTATTGTGTTATATATTTCGCAAGGGAACTGTTTGTGAACTAATATTTTTTGTTACTTGTACAGCAAATGTTAAGGTGCGCTCGTTATAACATGTTCACCTTAATTTGAACATGATGAAGCAACATATCCAGAGGCAAGGGTAGGGTAGGGTAGGGTAGGGTAGGGTAGGGTAGGGTAGGGTAGGGTAGGGTAGGGTAGGGTAGGGTAGGGTAGGGTAGGGTAGGGTAGGGTAGGGTAGGGTAGGGTAGGGTAGGGTAGGCAAGGCAAGGCAAGGCAAGGCAAGGCAAGGCAAGGCAATCTTTTCAACAACCAATCACTCAACAATTAATCACTCTTTCAAAAGCGACATGTCCTTTTATTAGGTTTTTTGAAAGACAATATTGATTCTACCTTACTTGATAGTCCAGGCACGACGCTGGGGTGACGCAGTCTCTCTCCCTGCTACTCACAGCATGTGCTCCACATCAGGGCTGAAAGACGAGGCGGCTTTTGAATGTATCTTCAAGAAGTTTCGGGAAGTCATGCAGTGTTTGAAAAAAAATGTGACACAAGTCTTAGTGTCAATAGAAACAAATCAACTAGGGCGGTTTTTTGACAAACCTATTCCATCGAAAAAGTATAATTCATAAGATGAAACATAGGACCAGATCACGATGTGTGTTAAGGCTCTTCAATCCCAATATATAAGTGTATATAATTCATACATGTATGTAACTAGGGGCTGCCAATCTTTCAGAATACTAAACGTATCAATAATGTCATGGGAACGTCATTAATATGCGTGCTTCTACACTTGTCAACAACACATGTTCATGTATTATCAAAAACAAACTTAATTGAAATTTATCACAAACGTTTTTTTAACATTGTGTGTTGCTGTTGACTCAATAAAAAGAAACGTTCCTGTTTCAGTTAAAAATAATGACATGGAGTGGAGTGGAGTGGAGTGGAGTGGAGAGGAGTGGTGCAGAGTTGAGTGGAGGAGACAGTTACATGAATGGAACAGGTTTGCTCGAATCGGGTTGGGGTGGGATGGAGCCAATATCCCTAAAAGAATAGTGAGAAAACGTTTGTGTTATAGTCATAAAGCACGATGTTTGAAAACAAGATTTTCTTTTAAAGCTTTACTGTGTTGGCGTTTATCGCCATTCAACAGAAAAGAACCTTCACAATATGAAACTCGTCTTTGGCGAGGGGAGCACGCGAAATTCACGACACGGGCTTCCAACGGTTGACGAAATGAGGACAGTTTTTACCACTGTCGGCTCGGGTCTAGTGGGGGGCTCCCTTCATTTGTCACGAAGTTCAAGGTTTTAAGTCGACTGCGGCGATGAATGATAGGATGATGCTTCGACGTTATATTTTGTCCATGAGACATTCTCTGACCTGTTACAACGCAACGATCCTTGCATTGCTGTTTCAAACATATTTGTTCGCGAGTCCTGCGATAGATCCAAAGATACTTGTACGACTCACAGAGTTGACAATTCAAGTAAAATGAAACTATGTCAATAGTCCAGTAAATGATGTATGCATGTCGTATCACCGTGTCTTAGGTACTTGGCGACAATTAGAAGGGTGAATCAGGAGTTGCTAGTCTGTCTGAGGGTAGCTCTATGCAGACGTTGTGAGCATTTACACAGTACTCCCGACTCCCCCGCTTGATCTCCAAACAAACTCCACACGTGCACGTGATGTTATTACGTAATGTGTAAGACAGCAATATGTATATCAAACAGTTATACCTTCATCAGGCGAGTAATACAATAGTATTAGATTAACCTACTGCGAAACGTCTTGAATTCGAAATCCGTTTTCTCAACATTTAAGTTTACAATTCGACATTCTATCTAATCCGGACAAAATCTTTTCTTCCCGGCATAGCCCCATAATGATCATCTCTCTATAATCCAACATCTGTCTTTTCCGAATTTCACTCTCTTATACCATAGGTGAATCCGATCTGTGTAACTACATCAACTCAGTGGCATCATTACAAAACACTAAATAGACACTCAAAAAGCCAACTACACTGAGTAGGAAATGTCATTGAAGTGTTAATGAAAGCATGTATAAGCTCCAATCATCCACTGTTTCTTTAATGCATTGGATGGATTATTGGAATTCTGTTAGAAAAATGAAGCTCTGTGGAATGAACTTCAATGTCATCACCTCAAAATACTAAATAGACTGTAAGAAGAATGACGCTTTGTGGAGTGTAGTAACTGAATGGCAAAAGAAAGTATACAGAATTTGTTTCAAAGAACTGTTGTTAAATTTGATTATGTTCATTTAACCATCCCTCATTCCTGCTCCCGTTTGTAAAAAGTAATCTGTAAAAAAGTAACCACCTTATAAGTATTAGCACACATACAGTAATCTTCATTAATTAATCATCACGATATTTCGTGATTCTATTTCAAAGAGCAAGGACAATAGTTACATCTCTACTTTCAACAGTTCAGGACAATTTGTAAAAGCAAATGTCATTTGAAGTTGACTGAGAAAATAGTATGTAAAAATGCCGGACTTCCTCGTTGAAGTAGAAGTAGGCATCCCCAATGGCACAAATTGTGCTCGACTTCTTGCTGATCTGTTTCTTTATTTCTTTTCTGTCCGGATTGGCAAAGTCAAAACAAAGAAATTTGGACAAGAAGTTTAAGCTTCAGGCATATCGAAAATGTGATATCCTTAAATAAATACTGTCAAATAGCCAATTACCTTCCATTAATTTGCCCAGCAGCCCAGTCAAGCCGCCTCATTTGTTTCATATTTAGATCTATGCATAAAGTTTCAGAGTGACAATAAAGTATCACACGACGAGGACAAAGAGGGATGAAATTAACTTTCCAATAATCAACTTCCCCTTTATGTCCAGTAATAGACCAGCAGCTCCAGCCTTTGATGTCTACATTTCACAACTTATGAGGTGCAGTCGAGCATGCTCTTTCTACGTAGATTTCAAAGAGCATCACAAGACTCTTGCTAAAACATCGTTTGATCAGGGTTCAACATTGAACGCCTTAGTAAAGCTTCAGAATGATGTATGGTGGAAACTTTCACCAGTATAACACCGGTTCTCTTACGTTTCCTCGAAGTAAGTCAGTGCTATGGCACTTTGAGATTTACTTCAGTATCAAGTTGACTCACAATATAAATTGGCGTTAAACCCAGCTCAAGCACGCACACAAGCTAAAAAGGAATATATGGTTGACTTTGCTTCCACTTTGTGCACTCAAACCTTCAACTTATTGAAATAATTCAGTCGGATTGTAACTAATTACCCCCGAGGACAAATGACAGTTTCCAATTTCAAAGACTACCAATAGGCAAGTGTACCGCCGGGGTCACAAGACTGGGATGCCATGTCCTGTTTTATCAAACAAGACTGAGTGGGATGTTCGTGAAATTAACGAATGCACTGGAAAGTTGAACACTGTCTATCCCGAAAGCACTTTCTACAGACGTTTCAAGGCTTTGGTTTATCGATCCATTAACAATGCCGAAATGTGGGGATTGTTGTAACATCAGGGAAGATTCGCTGAAGTATTAGGTCATAACATAAACTATTGATAAGTGAAAAAAGACTGAGAAAAGAGTAAGTGAGCTGACTTAACACCGCTTTACCACGGCTACAGTATGCAACTCGAGTTTCGGCTACAGACCAACTGGCCACCCGCGTCTAGAAGGAGATAACAATTAAATAGGGATAACATCCAACGGTATTTTTATGAGAATATACACAGGTGTACACGTTTTTCGTCAACTGAATAAGAAAAAACTAAACCTTTTTTAATTCACAAAATGCGATAAATTTGAATTTTGCCAAGAGAGTGTAAATAAATATTAAATTTATCATATACATTACTTGAAGTATACTCAGCATGACGCTGTTAAGTTAGTTATTTGACACCAAAGTGTCTCAACCCAACTGCTTGTTTCCATAACACTTTATGACGTCATCAAACGTTCCCCCTTTATGAAAAAGGGGATTTACTTCATAGATTGATTTAGCATTCCCACTTCAAAGTATGCATTGCACTCTTTTAGTCACAGTAATTAAGATCGATCCCCTTCACATATATTGTTCAAGAATGATTAAAAACTTCTAGAGGTTTGATTATTTGCAGACGAAACATATATTTCGACAAAAACCTGTAAATGATCATGTTTTTGTCAAGGAACGTCCGATCATATGAAACATTTTTTGGTCTACACATCACAGTGCCCAAGAGGTACTTCACTAACTGAACGTCTTTGATAGTACAAAGAATCAATAAAACCTGTCTGTCCAGACGTTCTTTGATGAACTACTCAATACTAATAGACCTCATCACAGCACTAAGAGGTTTAGGTCGGACACGATCTTGACTATGCTGGACATGTTGTTTTATATTTGGCAACCTCTGTCACGTATGAAGCAACGATGTCCACGGCTTTAGTCCTTGACACTCACGTTGGTATGGACGAGGGTAGTTCGTAGTTATAAGGCATCCATGAATGTTACATTCTGAGAAACAGGTTGAACTGCTTTGTTGCATCGTTCAGATTGTTTTGCAATTTAGGGATTATGAAACAGGAACAAGAATATAATAAAACAGTATTTGCCATTTTTCCCTTTTTATTTGTTTTCAAATAAATATAAATAGCTTGTCTTTATAATATATTCAAAATACACATTTCAAAATTAACACGTTAATCTCTGTAACAGAGCTCCCACATATTCAAAGTCTATGTTTTATAAATTCAGCATTTGATATTATTATAACTCTGTTATTATGATCATGTTTTCAATGGAACAATATTTCATTTCAAATGTTGAATTCTTTGGGCATTTCAGTGTAATAGGGGTTGACGCTGCAGTAGTAAAGAAATACTTTTATGTTGGTGTGAATTGAGGATTGTCTTAAACGTAAGAACATATATACTAAACTAAAAAACAAAATATGTTTACCCTTCTCCGTACTTTTTTTGCAGCATTCAAGTCACGTAAGGGTAGCGGACACACTGCATGTCGGGAATCGAAGCCGGACTTCGGGCGTGACGAGGTAACTTTTAATCAATATTACATATACATCGACCACAGTGTGCCATATGTAGCATTGGTAACACTAATAATATCAATTTAAGTGTCATGAACTAAACAGGTAAACTACAATTGAGTTATAAACGTCACATCTACGCTATTTCTGTTTACCTGGGGCAATTACCTCTTTAAAATGTTCACGAGATAATCCGATTGATATAGTATAAAATCATGTAGCTGATTAGCAACGAACGTGTTCACGTGTAGTACACATGTTGTTGACTGAAGGTATTGAAGAGATATTAATAACTCACAAATTATTACTGATCAATAACTCAATCAACTGAATGACAATCACTAATCTCTATTCTATTCTAATCTCTTTGAACATGGATTATCTGTGAGCGTCAAGTAGTTGTGCGATGTTTTTTTTATGGATTGTTGCAAAATACATCGACACGTTGTTGAAATGATACCAATTGGTGTTTAAAATGTTCACAAAATAGGGGGAATAGCATTAAACATGTTGACATAATGGTGTGTGTGTGTGTGTGTGTGTGTGTGTGTGTGTGTGTGTGTAGCCTTAACCTTATGTCAAAAGCGTTCGCTCGTTTCTCCGGAGGCATGAGTTCGATTGCCTACATGAGAACATTGTGTAAAAACTATTTCTGGTGTTTCCAATCATGACATTGCTGGAATATTTGTAAAAGCTGTGACGAACGGAAACAAATCCACTCCGGACAATATGAACACCAAAGGTGATATATCCTGTTGTTTTCAATATTTGGAATTCGCCTTTATGATCTGACAACTGTGTTTTGATCATCGTCGATGAAATGAATAACTGTGTGACTGACAGTGTGGATTGTGGATAAGGAGTTGCGGACGGGGGCTATTGCAACCTTTGCTGATCAAGATTGACTGGTCAATATTGTTTACAAAGCTCTGAAACGTTGTAAATACCATGAGCAAAGTGGATTGACTGTTGACTTCCGGTCACAGACAGTACACGTTAATTACGTCTGACGCTATTTTACCACTTTACTGGTATTTCCGGTCGTGCATGTCCACCGGGCCCGGAAGTTGGAATGTTCGACAAATGTTCTTTTTGAATTCCATGTCTCTCTGTTCGATATGAGCATTCACAGTCAAGGGCGCATTTCGAAGTACCGAGAAGAATCGTGCGACGGCAGGATCCAACCATAGCCAAATCACATTTACCTTATCTGATTGAATAATTTCCTTAAGAAAATATTACATTTTATATTCTGGTTATACTGAAAGTAATTTTGTGTTCTTGATAATGTGACAAAATCGTTTTTTTCTCCCTGACGGTCTCTTGCACTTTCGTCCTGTTTCTTGAAAATGAAATATGTAATTTGTTGTTAAAAATGTTTTTGAAGAGAGAGTTGTGAAGAGACAAACAATTTCATGAAGAACAAATGTTTCAAATAATGTTTTCCCCGTAAATAGCTTAAATCTGTCACACAGTATTAACTTAAGTATCTATGTTAAACCTTCCTGAAACATCTGTAACAACGTATTTACAATTCATCTATATATCTAAATAATGAAAAGGTACTTCAATTTGATAAAGAATTCTTAGTGTATTTGTGAATCATGTTTTTTTTCCAAAAGGACGCAACATCGATTGCTCTGATCCAATGTAACAAGATAGGAAGACCCGAAACTGAGAAAGGAATTAAAGATAATTGACTCAGTTTCTTTCATACCAAATTGCCTATTACAGTACTCGGGATGGTGATAAATATCTTCATTGTGACCTGGAGTAGTTCTTTGTGAGTGACGATACTGTCTGAAGATGCTGGCCTCATGCGATCTCTGTCGAAATGCAGAGACATGCATGTGTGAACAGATAAAAATGATACAAACATAAGGTTTGAAGGAAGTATAAGAATTATTCGTCTTTAAACAGATCAGTTGTAGATGTAATTCAAGTTGGAAGAGAGTGAGTGACTGGTTGATCGTCCCTGGTTGTAACGTCACAGTTGCGGGTGTTTGAAGGGATTGCTTTGATGTTGTTCAGTGTAACCTTTTTCAGTAAATAAATGACGTTGTTGTTAGGACGAGATGAGAAAGTCATGTAATATACCTAATTGTTTCTGCCCTATTCCAGTTCTTAAGGGAATATCAGCTCTGATTTTGTTTTTTTGCTAATGTTTGAAATATATAGTTTAAGAATGTTGGTAGTTAAAGCAGAATTACTTGTGTTTGCGAGTTGATAAGTGGAATATCCTTTTGGCGGATAATGGTAATGGAGACTGGTTATTCTATGGAGTTCTATGGGGAGTGTTATAGTCTACACGCTATATATTTCACATATGAATTTGTAAACCATTGGCAAAGCAGCACAGGTGATATACGTATGAGTTAGCGAGTTGGGTTTATGCAGATTTGAACAGAATGTAAGATATACCACGGCGTGTCAGCTAAATGTGCGAGGAATATCTGTTATGCAGGTCATATCTCGTTTACCACTCTAGGCAATTCCACAAGCGCGGGTACGGTGCTAGTACACCTAGAAAAAATAATCAGGGGGCGACTCTGGCATTCAAACTCACAATCATGGGTTTCTGGCAGCCGTTAGGGACGAAACCCTTGTCAGCGAATCATCCCACAAGTATTAAAGTGAACCAGCAAGTATAGCAGGTATGTTATCAAACGGGATCTGGTTCTACCAACAATGACATTTAGCATAAATTATAGGCTCGACATTTCTGCTTATTTGGCGCAATCGCGAGACAATTAAATTCTTTTAGGTTAGGAAATTCAATCACTTAAACCTTAACGTATAAAGCGTTATGTGGACAATCGTGTTTACCAATACTCTCAGATTTGAGATTAGAAGAATTGCTTAAAAAAATCTCATCATTAAATGGTTTTCTCGTAATCAACACATTAAGCTAAATTTCACCCAGAGCTCGATTAACTAGAATATTTTTAATCAGTTTTTAAGTGCAACTATTGATTTCGCAGGCTGTCTTCCAAAAGCAGTAGTCCATACACGGTGCTGTAGGCGTCCGCAATCATTTATAGCAGCATCAAGATATACCTGATTAGATGTACGTGTTACCCATACACATTCCCCTAAGAACACACACAAAATAATAGACTGGAATAAGGTAAATAAAAGCGACCGACACCCTTTCCCTAAAATAAGTTTATTGTACAATTGCGACTCTATCAACCTGTGTTTATGAATCCCTTTCAAATAGTGATGACACCAGGTGTACGTGAAAAGATGAGCGTATCCTGCCCCACCTGTGGTACACGTCACAAACACATGCAGAGACAAGTCAATGTTTCAGCTGAAAAAAAACCCGGGAACATTATAGTACAAGTCAAAACGGAATTGAATCGAACATCTGTTTTGTCACTGATGCATGCCACTTGGAAATATCCTCCACATGTCCACCATACAACATTTTGAAAGCGTTACTGGGGCATTGAATGTTGTAACATTGAGCAAGAGTCGTTTGTCCCTTTTTATATCTTCATAGACAGAGCATGTTCGATGGTACTTTAACAGTTGATCTGCCAGCTTCAACAACAACTACTTCTTCCTTCACCTCCACTGCGAATATTGTAACCGGAATCTTTGCTTGGACTTCATCTCCAGGCGATGAACCAACAGGAACAAACGACTTGAGTTTCAGTACGAATAATTTATTCAAACTGCTTTCTTACTGCAACTAACATATACTTTGCAAACGAATTGGAAGCAATCTGAAAGCTGGGAGCGCAGTGACGTGTCCATCCTTTGCTTTTCGTGTCACGATAACCTATCTTCCCGACTATATTGGAGATATACTGCTTCTTGTCGCTACTTCTTGTAAACCAATGTATCTAGGATAATTAGCAACGTGCCTTGTCAGTGGACCTTGTAAACCAAATAAAACCTTTGACATGCATTTGATACAGTTGTTTGCAGATACTAATACATACATACATTCATATTTATTTCCCATTCAGTTAATTACATATACAAATACATTTAATGTCAAATAACGTGAAAACTTGATATCTGTTAATTACGATTTCATTATATACAAATAACCGGGAGTGAAACTCCGGGTTACAATATACCAGTTGTCATACTGTCCATCATCGACAGGTTTTAATATTATTACTGTATAATTTGTGATAGTCACTATACGGCTGGAATACTGCCAAAGTGACTTTAAGTTTTCACTCACTCACTCACTCCATGGCAAAATCTATTCAACTGAAGTTTTTGTTCAGAGAGACACATAGAGCTTATCGCGAACTTTCTTTAAATCAGTTCAATAAATACAACCTTATCCTTATTCATAAAAATATCTGCAAAAGCAGATTCGATTGGACGATTTCGATATGAAATATAAAATACGAAAAACCTGGTCATCCCTAACAATATCATTTATATGACGTATCCTCAAAAGAATGGAGCTGTGGAGTTGTCTAGTGTTAAAAGCGCTCTCTCGTCACGCCCAATACCCGGTTTCGAATGCCCACATGGATACAATATGCGATCCCATTTCTGTGTCCAAAGCCGTGGTATTTCTGGAATATTGCTAAAAGCTGCGTAAAACCATACCAACTCATTCACTATTCAGAAAATACATCTTGTTGCAACAACGCCCATCAAACAAAGTCATTATATGGAAATATGACCAACCTTAAGCAGTAAAACAACGTTCCAGGTATCACGAATCCTAACACAAATGTTAAAAACACCAAAGATAAACACGTCTCATGCTATATAATACCGTTGGTCAATAAGGACAAATTGTGTCTATATATTTATGGACATACTACGCATGAAACGAACATAGCCTCACAATTCTCAGTTCAAATATGACGCACACACGAAGCCAGCTACTTGCAAACTGATATTTGTCTGACATGTAATAGCAGAAAATAGCATATTCATAAGAATGGTGTAATTCGGTGTATCAGAAACTCATCTTACAAATGCTGCATTATACAGTCACACTGTCTTGCGTCTTGAACTATCATAATCAAATCTTTCTATGTAAGTGTTTAATACACTGGACAATATGTACGTTTAACGTGCATGTCTGACAATCCATGCATTTCAATTGTACTCATGTACACTTGTTACTTGCACAATATCGTGATATCTTCTTTGTGCCATCAAAACGGACAACTGAAATACTCAATTGCCCTGGTCGGTCGATAAAGAAATAGGAGTTGTCCTTACTTAACATGTCGTGGACTTGCTGTTTCAACGACTGCGTCTGTAATAACTATTATTGCTCAACTACAAGAACCATTATTGCAAATTACACAAGCAGACAGTCGAATATTTATATGCATGTACCCATTAAGTATTTAGGATTTGTCAGTGTGGCGGTAAGAAAACAGGGGTGTCTGAGTGTTCACTGGGTTTCGGATTCCAACCTAAACAGATAAACGTTTTTTTACTTGTTGTGTACCGTTACACTCACTGCTGTTCTAGCTCCATGATAGCGGCCTGTTATTGGCGAATCGGGGCCAGACAATACAGTGATTAATCTTGCGCGCAACGATCCACGCTGTCGGGGTACGATGACAGTCAACCAAGTCACGGAACCGGACAACTGAGCAAGTATTTGGTTGCCTCTCACGACCAGAACAGGTTGTTGGAGATGTATTTGCAACCCAGGATAGGCTTGTGGTGTCAAGAGCTCCTCAGTCAAAAGCATCTGCCTCCATTTACCCAGTAATAAATAACGAGTGATGGTATTGTAGAATCAAAGAAAATACATTTGATGTACACAGCTGTACACAATTGAAGCAATGATTATGATCAATGTTAAATGATATTTTCGAAAATATTTGTATGAAAAAACATTCCCAGGAGTCGATTATAATATACTGAACCAAATTAGAAACTTCACAATCCTAAAATTTTATCATTTTGACCAGTTATCATTGGGGGCCCTTATTGTGTATTTAAACAGTAATGGCCACGTATTGTCTTCAGATAACACCCGTTTTTCTGCAGGTGAATTGATCAAAATCATGTGCACAGCACTATAGTGTCAAAAGTGTTTTTTCACGTGCAACTGGTCACGTGGCCATAATACCGCACGTGTTTTCAGCCATAATTGTTAGCAGTCATTAACAAAAAAAGAAAAACACAAGAAAACATAAGTCTTTACGGCCATTTGTCATGCCACACCTTTCAAATGTGCAACGTGAACGTGCCATCGGCATGTTGCAGACGGGAACGTCCGTAGCTGAAGTCGCAGGGACGATGGGTTGTAGTTGACGGACTGTTTATGATTTACAGACGCATCTACAGCAAACGGATACCACCGCTGATCGCGTGTGACGTCACATGCAGAGGATCGTCAGATTGTCTTACGTCACCTCCGTAACCGATTTTTGACGGCTACATCAACCAGAAATGAACTGTTTAGGGTAGACTGAGTGCGCAAACTGTTCGAAACCGTCTGAGAACTGCTCACCTTCAAGCACGACGGCCATACTGCGGGACGATTCTGACTTAATTACACAGACGTCAACGTCAATTGTGGGCACAGCGACACTTACTATGGAATTGGAATCAAGTCGTCTTCAGTGATGAATCCTGATTTAATCTTCGATTTGCTGATGGTAGGGCGAGGGTGTGGAGGCGCCGTCATGAACGTGACGTCCAGTGTTTTGTACATGAAGTTGACAGATTTCGAGGCGGAAGTGTTTCGGTGTGGGGTGCTTTCCGTGGCAATGCATGTTCCAGGCTTCTTGTCATCCGTGGCAACCTCAATGCTGCTTCTTACCCCGACCAGGTACTGGCACCAGAACTTCTGCCTTTTATGGCAGCACATGGACCCGGTTTGATCTTCCAACACGACAATGCCAGACCCCAAACGGCAATTTTGACAAGGAATTTCCTTCAGAATGCGGGAGTCAACGTCATGGACTGGCTTCACAAGGTCCATGCGGAGGCGTTGTGTGGCAGTTGTCAACGCACATGGTGGCCATACTCGCTACTGAACTTGTGTGCCATCAGATTCTCGTGCTTGGGACTTATGATTTAAACTGTTGATGTTATTACCGAATACCGTAGGTGCTTGGAACATATTATGGTTACCACCGTTAATTAAAATCCTTCTTTGGACATTAATGATTACAAATTACCTTCTCTGATAAATTTGTCCGTTGGATATCATATATGGGATTACTTTTAAAAATGTGAAGTTTTTAATTTGATTTTCAAATATATCAAAATCGACTAACATGCATACATAAAGAGAAATTAAACAATTTCTGTGGAACATGATTTTCATATGTTTCGTAAGTTAAAATATTCTCAAAATCGAATTTAATCTATTGCAATTAAAGCGACAAAACCATTTCCCTAATCCTAAGGAATCTCTGCTAAGAACAGAGTCCATTGTAAATTCCGACCATATCCTAAACATCTGTCACAAAGACATGCAAGGCAGGTACATATGGTTAGCGTCAAAATATGGAATTGCATCGTACATAATATTTTTCACTAATTCGTCAAATTTGGAAATGTCTTCAACATGTCTTGCATAAAACCTTTCGAAAACTTGACTGAGACATTGGACGTTATAACCCAGATCAAACTACTTTTGAGCAAGAGTTGTGTATGACGCTCTTCATAAAAGGAACATGCTCGATTGTACCTCAAGCATTGAGCTGATTCAGTTGAGCCAAATTCTTGTGTTTTGATTTTACTAATCCGAGCAGAAACCTATATGCATTAAGAAACGGATGAGCAAGAACAGCACAACTGGTGCCGATGGGTATGCAGACCTCTTGACTGAATGTCTTACCCCAAAACTTCCCATTGGTGTTATGAATTGGGAAGTCCAGCATTTTACAAATTGTTTTCTCAGAAAACCTCCGATGACACTTGCTTTCAAGTCTGATGGATCTCAGACACTAACAATATATTGATGGAACCATATCTACGGTAACCACGTTTAGTAACAAATGTCCCATGGGTCAAGGAATGAAGTTTATCCTTAAGTTTGTCGTGTGCGATAGTGGTGAATGAATGTTAAGGAAAACATCTTTTGGCATAATTGAACTTGGTTCTTTTCTGAGACTTTGTATTGTCATGGAGCTTTGGCATCCAGTACAAAATCAAATCAAAAGTCAAATGTTGATAGTAAAGGTAGGCCGAGACATGGTTTTGTGGAATTTCTTCCTCAGGTAACATACTGGCCTTGTATTATGTGTCACTTGATCCTTCTCGAAATTACGCCTTCCTTGAAATGTCTCTCAAATGAACTGGTTGGGTGAGAGATTACAGAAGGAAGAAGTGACCCTTAAGATACTGGATATGCTTCAGGCATGTTTCGACAGGCTCGGCAGCACTATGAGCGCCCGTAGTTTACCCACAGTGTGACTCACTGACATTTGATATGAAACAACGGCATTGTCTACAACTGAGACAGAGAGCTCTTTCCTCTTAGACAAATTGCTGAAGTAATCTTTAAAAAAACTCTGATTACTTCCTCAAAGCTTACCACACCACCTGCCAAAGATTGAACTTTTGTTATTAAATAGATGTTATTGTATAACCGGCCTCTTCAGGTCTACGTTTACAGGTTCTAGGTGCAGCCATGCTCAAGTCTTTGTCCTACTAATGCTCTGCAGGACCACTTGAATAGTACATGTATTGCAGGTTGCGAGTCTCGTGTCTTCAACGCCGTCACTGTTAGTAAGGTCAAAGCGGTGGTGATCGATGAGATTGTTTTCATGTACGAATAATCTAATATCGAATCATTTGAATTATTCCGTTGTCTTGATGGGATAAATAGGAACTTTATGCTGTAAGCTGGAATTGTCGCTTTTGAAAGTTTTGATTATACGGTATCTACAGTAGAACATTCGAATGTGTTTGTCTTTGAACAAAACCTGTCATAATACACGTGTTTCTTGACGTCAACATCGTTGTCGTCGCTGGTGTTACCGTCTATGTGTGTGACGATGATGCCCTGATGTTGTTGCACATGCACTCAGTATTGGAGCATTTACATGATTCCTTTGGTTTTGAAGGAAGAATCAGTTTTCTTAACATAGGCTGTCAAATGGTTATTTGAAACCTTTCATAATACCGTACGTATATGTTTATGTTAAGAATACGTTCATCTACGGAACAAACAGGTCAACAAACCCCTTATTCAATTTTTTAAGTTATGAAGTTGGAGTAGTTACTTAAGCAGAAGAAGTTGTAGTTACAGGTAGGTCACGTCACCATGTCATGTAGGTGGTAGCAGGACGTATACCGGAAGACAGCAACCCTCATCGATGAGAGGGACGGCAGGGTGGGACTTTGTAGTTAAAGCGTTCGCACGTCACGCCGAAGACTCAGTGTCAGGTCCCCACATCGGTACAATTTGTGAAGTCTATTTTCGGTGTCCCCCGCTGTGATATTGCTAAAAGCGGTCATACTCACTCCCTCGCTCATTTCATTAATGACCGGAGACATTCTAAAATACCGTAACAAAATCCTCGCCCTGTCCCACCAAAATATTACATGGTCGGTCCCTTTCTCGCCTTGGAGGTGACAGGATGGTTGCGGTTAAAATGCAAAAAGGAACTTTAATTATGTCCACGGTTAATTACATACCTTTTTTTTAGAAAAATAGTCCCAATGATACGATACGAGGTGATACGAAATATGCCATATCACATGGAGAGCACCACATTTGCTGTGCAGTGGTTCGGCCTCAAGAGTTAGCATAAACTTAAAGAGTGAAATGCGCATGTCATATAGTAACCCTGTTGTTCTGCCAATACTTGCTTTTAGCATGAGCCGATTATGTAACATGTTTGTGTCGCTGCCTTCCAGTATATGTGTTCGTTGATTTGCTAAAGTGATATTTGCATGTGCGATTAAACATGATTCCTTCAGTAATCTACCAGAAGCGGGCGGACTTCGCATTGACTGAGTCATGATCGACCAGGGCATAGGTAAACAATGACCAGACACGTGTTAGGTCTTCCTGTAAGATCACCATCTGTGTAATGTCCACGTTTCACTGTTGCACAGGCACATGTTCCCATATCCCCCGCATCAATCAGCCTCCCGCAAACCACAGCCAGTTTCACCGGCTTCTACCCTTCCCCACTCGTTATCCTCTATCAAAGTACATGCTTACAAACTAAAGGAGATACAAAAGTAATGCGTCTGTTGCATGCAACCATTACACTTGCAAGATCATATTTCCAATGTTAGTTAACATTTGTTTGTCTTGGGTCTGTGTGGTGTGTAAAATGAATGGCAAAATAAGGTATTAAGGGAAAGAGGGCAGCGGAAAGAATCCGCCATTAACGTGGCGCAGCGTGTCGTGCGATAAAGTCAGAGTAGGAAGGGCTCAGTTGCAGCATCTGACACATACACGTTCTGCTTGGAAGAGAAGTGATACATTTGGCTAAATGAATCAGACCTGATCATGAGTAGACACTATGTGTACATATAAAACAGGGACGTCGTGGGGTTGGTTGTTTTCTTCGGTAAATAACAAAACATGAAAATGCGGTAAAAAATCTAAACAATAACGTGGAGATGAAATGTTTTTCAAAACGAATAATAATTAAACGAATAAAACAAAGATGACATGCAAGTTACCCACGGCAGTTTTTAATATCCTCTCCCAAACGTGAACGAAAATCCCAGATTTGTCAATTAAATGTCGATGATTGAACAAATACAAATAAGTCAAATTTGTAATATGATCCAATATGAAACATATACCAGTTCAATACATGTGTGTTTAAGTTGATATTTCGTACTATAATCGTCAAACAGACAGATATGGGACCACTTGCCAAAGACACTGCAATTCACTGAGTCCCTTGGTCGTGTCAAGTTCCGTAAACTTGGATTCGAAATCCAGATCCGCCTTAACTATGTTCTTTGGTTTGTAGTTTGTGTTTGTGGTTTTCAGGTAAGCTAAGATTGAATGTAGTAGCATGACCCTTTCCACAAAGATATCGTAAGGCTTAGACTGTCGTATACTAATTTCTTGAAAACATAAACTTTACCGTTTATCCTTCAATTCATTCCGTAATTAGCTCATTCATAATAGATAAATAAGATTGAATCTTTTCAGCGCTTCGCTGCCTTGAGTATGATTCAGTTTAGCATACGATCCTTGTCTCAAGAATGTATTGGACAAAATGTTCAGTTACCCTGGTTATGACATAAATCAATTCCAGTTTGTCTCGACTACGTTAATACTCGAATAACATCGTGATAAGCGCAATATAAATGTCAATAAAGCTCAAGAATGAAAAATGAAAACAATACCCTCGAATTCCCCAAGAAAAATACTTTATTTCCAAAAATAGTGTTTGCGATAGAAAACCGTGATCTAAAATTAATTTCTTCTCGTCATCTGATGTTTTCTGTACATATTTGCTATCGCGATTCCAGCGGGCGCATTACAATATTGAAGTTATGATACGAGGCCTATAATACAGTATCTAGCCAGACACACAAAAATATATTAATTGTTTAGGCTATTGACGTGAATGGATTTATGTAGATATAAAATGGCACAGTTTTTCGCGCAATGATTTGGAATTGCTGCATGGAAGAGATGTGTTTGTGTGTTTTGATACCGTGATGAAACGTCTTTGAGGGATAAGATAGGTCTTTCATTAGCAATGGTCAATCTACATTCATGGGTTCGGTTGCATGGTCTGAATTGAATTGAAGGATATGCCGTTGACGATTTGCATTGTAATTTTAAATTCTTATTTTGTGTTCTTTATGGAAAAAAAGTTATCCATTTTCTAGCTGATGTGATTGGTCTAGAATGTTGTTTAAATAATAATAAGATGGATATTAGCTCTATCATATATCTTCTCTTTCATAGGATCAACAATCTCTTTCCATTTTGATTAGTGGCTTAAATTTAATTTCAGACATGATGTACGTACACTGCAGTTTTTTGGGATTTGAGTATTCATATACACAAGGGAACCTTCCTAATGCAAAGTTAGTGGAGATAAGAAAGGTTTTCGCTTGATTATCAGTGGACGTCATGAAACAGGCGACTACATTTTCTCACACAGAAAGTATGATTTCATGATCAATTACATGGGAGACAAACCAAATGACAAGGCCACAAACGCTGCTTAGAAGCATTTAGAAGTTTTGTAAGTAATCATGTATTAGATGAATATCTGGTGTTACTTATTCTGTAATAGCCCTTTCAATGTCGTGTTTTGAAAAAGATTTTTGGTAGACATGTGGAGGACATTTCCAAATATGACACATCGGTGACAAAAATGATGTCTGATGCAGTTCCTTATCTTGGCCATATGTTGCCGTGATTTTTCAGATTAAACGTTGACTTGTCTTTGCATGTGTTTGTGATGGTGCCACAGGCTGGGCAAGAGACGCTTACCTTTGCGAACACCATGATAGAGTTGGAATCGTACAATCGAGATTTGTTATGAATAAAGTATGCGGATATAAACATGCAGACATTATGACTAATATGTGAAAGTGATGAGGGACATAAAGGTACAAGCACAAGGATCTAATATAATACGGTAGTGGGGCCAGGGGTATCCAAATCGTCTATGGTGCCGTGTCTATGCGTCTCTTAATATTCGTACCAGAATCCGATGATTTGGTTCGATCCCCTGTTCGCCCTGGCGACGAGCAACGACTCGTCAGCAACAAACGTGTGCTCTGGTATCCCATTTGGAATGTCCTCCTACGTTAGCCGGTTCGCTGTGGCGAAATGGAAAGCAGCGTTAAACACAACTTATAAACTTCTGCTTAAAGTAATATTTGGGAAGCCATCACATTGCCAGATGATGACTGAGATGCTACACTGTTCAACTGCTTTGATAATATTGGTGAACCCAAGACGGACGCATGCTTGGTTACAAATTTCTGAACAAAGTCATCTGGGTTTGCTTCAATACGACGTAAATTCTCACGAGTGATGACGAACCCCTTGATGAGTCAGAACCTTACTGTATTGGCTATGTCACGTGTAGTGAGTCGACGATCATCCAGAATCATATCATGTAGTCTGTTTTCGTGGTGGCAGTTTAAGGTCTTCCTGATCTTGGATCATCGTCAAGGTTCTCTTCCTATCTTCAAACATACTGCCACTACTTGACATTGCCTAACGCAGTTTATACATCACAAATAAAATCATCAAACGTAATCAAACTGATATATGATGGTAACTTTAGGAACGAGCTGTTTTCACATACTTTGCTATGGAAAAAGGAGAAGTGTTTGATAATTTGAAAAGATGTTGTAATGTATATGATGTGCCTTGCTGAAGGGCAGACAGGGAACATCGGAGACCAAGGTTGAGTGTTGTAGATGATGTCATTGAGTCAAGTTGTGTGAATTGATGCTTTAAGAATTTTAATATCATTTCACTATCCGAACCAGATCATTTACCCATTACGGTTAAGATGTCGCTAAGGAGGGACTACCTGTTGAAGTTATCCAAGAAAAATGTATCTTGTTATTCATTCTTGGCTCTAGGCATTTTCCTGAACATTCAAATATTGGATTCATCGTCCACTTGTACAAATCCGGTGATAAAAGTAAAACGAATAATTACAGAGGTATGTCATTGTTGAACACTTTAAGTAAACGGTTACTACGATGATAGTCAACCGTGTCCAAAATTGTTGTCAGAATGTCAAGCAGGATTATTCTAGTACTGACCAGACCTTTACTCTTTATTCATTAATTCATAAGTAAGAAAGGAAGAAAGGTGGAAACGTTTACTGCGTATTTGTAGATTAATAAAAAAACCTGGACTCTGTGGATAGACGGAAGTTATTGTATTTATTACTTACATCTGGTACTCAATGGAAACGTAATCGTTTCTTAAACAATATGTACAAAAATGTCGAAGCATCTGTTCGAGTTAACTGGTATGAAATGACTAATATATTTACAACAGAGATATGCGTTAGACAATGCTGCATATTGTCACCTGTTTTGTTCCTATTGTATATTGAAGACTTAAATAATTATAGTTTTGTATATATGTATATTATCATGTTGCTCATATGGTGGTTTGAGTTAATAAAGAAAATTGAATTGAAAGTGAATTGAATTAAAGAAATAATCTCGAACGACGGTAAAGGAAGTTGTATTGACGACAACATTCGTGATTTGTCAAAGTTATTCTTTGCCGATGATGTTGCAAGCTTTGCTGACTATTATTACAGAAGTAAATTGATGCTCCGAGTGAATACTACTCCAAATGGGGTTTGTCTATACATGTCAGTAAGACGAAAGTAGTACTATTAAAAAACGGAGGGAAGATTTCAAGAACCGAGAAATGGACCAATAATGAAAACGCCATGAAGGTAATATTTTACTATAAATATTTAGGTATTGTCTTTTCATGCAGTAGTCCAACATATATTAATATGCGTTCATTGTAACATTTTCTCCTTAATTTGAACATGATTCCCCGTCGGGCACATATACGAATAAATTCACAGTTGATGTATGAAGTATGAAATCAGTGACACGATATCTCTGGATTATGTTCTTATCTGGGCTTTACCGTTACATTAACACTATCAATTTAGCACCAAACAATCGTTTCAAAAGTTCTATGAATCGTGCACGAAAGTTTGTTATGATAAAGTTGATAATGTAGAACATCATGCATTTCTTATCACTTAATCCAACACTGTTTATGACGCAATGTGTTAAAATTTGAAATGAGATTAACCTAATGATGAAGGAAAGATGAGTGTTTAATATTTCGTGCACGATAATGTAAATTAATTTCAAAGCAACGTACAGGAAAGGAAACAGAGCAACGCAGAGCAGGGAAAAGCATATCTTCTACCCCAATCTAGGGTACGTAATTATGTACCTAAAGTAAAGCAATAATATTTACAAAGCAGCCATGAGCACAAAGATCAAAACAAAGCTACAATCCTAAGGCAAACCAAGGCAAGGTAAGGTTGGGCAGAGCAAGGCAAGGCAAGGCAAAACAGAGCAAGGCAAAACAAAACTATCTTTTCAACAACCAAGACAGGTCCAAAATTGAAACCTTTTGAAGCAAAGCTTAACAAAGTAAGACAATGTATTGAAAACAAAGATAAAAAGACACAACTTTACGATAAGCAAAGCACAATAACAAGAAACAGCTAAATACATTCCCGTTCATTATTTAGATAACAATAATTTATCAATTTATTTGATGTTTTGAAAGACAATACTGATTCTACCTTACTTGATAGTCCAGGCACGACGCTTGGGCGACACAGCCTTTCCCTCCGCTACTCACGGCAAGTGCTTCACATCAGGGCTAAAGGACGAAGCGGCTTTTAAGTGTATCTTCAAGAAAAGTTTCGATTCGGGAAGTCATGCATTGTTTGAAAAACATATAACACAGGTCAATAGAAACAAATCAACTTGGGCCCTTTTGACAACTTGTTCCATGGAAAAAGATATAATTCATGAAATGAAACATAAGACATATGTTTAGGCTCTTCAAGTCTCTCATGTAATTGTATCTAATTCATATGTAATTAGGGGTGCCAATCATACAGAATACTAAACGTATCAATAATATCATGGGAACGTCATTTGTAAGCATGGTAAACTTAATTAAAAATGTTCACAAACGGTTTTTCACAAAGTGTGTTGCTGGTGACTTAATAAAAAAGCCATGTACCTGTGCCTAGTCAAAAACAATAGTGGAGAGGAGTGGAGTGGAAAGGAAGAGGAGACGGCAGGAAAGGGAGAGGAGAGGACAGGAAAGGGAGAGGAGAGGACAGGAAAGGGAGAGGAGAGGACAGGAAAGGGAGAGGAGTGGCGTGATGCGGATCAGGTCGACGTACGGTGGAGCATCGTGGAGGCTCGATGAGCGGTGTGGAGCAGAGGGGAGCAGAGATAGTCGCGGAACAGGGAGCATTGGGAGCGGAGTGGATTTGAGCGGAGCGGAGTGGAGTGGAGTGTAGTGGGACAGGGTGGGGAGGAGCGGAACGTGGCCGGTTGGAAAGGAGTTGCTTTAGGTGGAGGAAGGAGCGGAGATGAGCGGGGTTGGGTTGATCACGCGTATGGTGTTACCAACAATCATTATCGAGTTGCCACTCTGTACGTACTAAATTTATCAACACACTCATTACAGCTGGTACAATTAGCAGTGAATTGCCCTGCTCACCTAGTTTCCCGGCGGTTCTGGCTCAATTGTCCAAAATCTCTTTCTGCTTGCTCCGCTCTTGGGTGTAATGTCACCAAGAGTTATGTGTTAACTGCATTTTCATTTGTACATACATATAGACGAAAATATTACAGTTTATTTTATTCAGACACCTGCATGTAAGCTGAAAATAACTTATTCCACTTGGCATTTTCCATAAATATCAAACTTTTACAAAAAAGCAGTATGATCTTTAATCAAAAGAAAGCTGACATACCAGCTTTGTATATAGCAGCATATATTCCTAAAATATTATCGAGAAGACGTTTGAATAATTTGTGTTTATTTATCATATAGCACGATGTTTCAAAACAAGTTTTTCTTTCAAAATCATACTGTGTTGGCGTTTATCGCCATTCAACAGAAAAGAACCTTCACAATATGAAATTCGTCGTAGGCGAGGGGAGCCCGCGAGATTCACGACACGGGCTTCCAACGGTTGGCGAAAGAGGACGACATTGTAACCACTGTCAACTTGGTCTATTAGGGGCTAGCCTCATTTGCCATGACAAGTTCGAGCTCGAGGTTTCAAGTAGACTGCGACAATGAATGATGTTTGATGCTTCGACGTTTTATTTTGTAAATGAGACATTCTCCGACTTGTTATAACGAGACGACCCTTGTATTGCTCTCTATTTCAAACGTATTTGTTTCGCGAGTCATACAATAGATCCATGGACATTGTCCGGCAACGGGTCCGGAAAGCTTTGATTTGAAAGGTTTCATATTAACTGCATGGCAAAAGAATGAACACACCAGTCTGATGGTAAAAATGAACCAAAGAGGAAATGGTTATTCGATGATGATGTATTTGATATGGGAATCATAGGTGTGTTTTGGACCTTAAGTTTGCAGTGTTCCGATGTCTGTCTTCAGCCATTAATGACAGTTTATCCTGAATACAACACAATACACATCAAAATTATTAATGTTTTAGTTGTACTTACTTACTTCTTTCGACATTACATAAATGCAGGAAGTAATATTCCTTATAGAATGCTTTTTCCACCTTTTAAGTATTAGCACACATACAGTAATCTACACAAATTTTTTTTTATTCCATCATATTGTACATTTCAATATCATACATAGAGTTAGCATGGATTTATTGTGACATTATTGGCATGTTTGTAGCATGAGTGTGAGTGAGTGAGTTGGGTTTAACGCCGCTTTTTAACAGTATTCCAGTTATATCACGGCGAGTCAGCTTAATGTGGGAGGAAAGCCCAAAGTGATGCAGGTCTAAGACGTTAACCACTTCGGTGAAACCCACGAGCACGGGTATGGTGCTGACAAACCTAGAAACATAACCGGGGCGAACCGGGATTCGAACCCACAATCATAGGTTTCTGGCGTGCCCAAGGGAAGCAACTCTGCACAGCGAATCGCGGCGCCTTAGACGACTGGGCCACCCGTGCCCCCGTTTGTAGCATAAATAACACATGTAGAGAAGACCAGAAGGCACGGAAACGTGCATAATTACAATTTGAATATGCAATACATTTTGTAATTTCATAATATCGAAGTATTTCTTTTTGAATTAGTAAAAAGATTGGTTTGACTTTTTTCTATTAATGTGTACAGCATAGCTTTTGTTACAATAATTACTGCATTGAGTGAATTGTTATTCTTCTCTTTAAATCCAAACAGTATGTGTTCATTACTAAAACTAACTCTGTGTAGATAAATTAATCATCGTTTTTCGTGATTCTATAATTTCAAAGGGCGAGAACCATGGTTACGTCTCTATCTTCAACAGTTCAGGACAATTTGTCAAAGAATAAAGCAAATGGCTTTTGAAGTTTACTGAGAAAACAGTATGTAAACATGCTGGACATCCTCGTCGTGAAATGTTTGGATTAGACATTTGGGTAAGAAGTTAGCATCCCCAATGTCACAAATTGTGCTCTGCTTCTTTACGCATATGAATTAGAATTCCTGTCCGTATTGGCAAAGTCAAATCAAATCAATTTGGACAAGAAGTTTAACTTAAACGTCAGGCATATCGAAAATTTGATATCTTTAAATAATAACTTCAAAGAGCCACTTACCTTCCATTTGTTTGCCCAGCAGTCCACTGAAACTGCCTCATCTTTTTATCCCCCCGGTATATAATGCGGGGTATATAGCGATCAGCCAGTCTGTCTGTCTGTCCGTCTGTCCGTCCGTAATCATTTCCTTTTCCGGGGCAGAATTCCAAAACCATTCAGTGTATTTGATCGAAACTTGGCAAATCTATCAGACACATACTGAAGTGGTGCCTTTTGATATTTGGGATTTTTTTCATTTTTATTTTTAAAAATATTTATGGAACAAAGTTGGACATAGACTCAATTGGGGATGGGGTTCGTTTCCGGGGCAGAATTCCAAAACCATTCAGTGTATTTGAAACTTGGCAAATCTATCAGGCGCATACTGAAGTGGTGCCTTTTGATATTTTGGGATTTTTTTCATTTTTATTTTTTTTGAATTTTTATGGAATGAAGTTGGACATAGACTCAATCTGGGATGGGGTTCGTTTCCGGGGAAGAATTCCAAAACCATTCAGTGTATTTGATCGAAACCTGGCAAATCTATCAGGCACATACTGAAGTGGTGCCTTTTGATAATTTTATTTTACGAATATTAATTTTTACAATTTTTATGGAAAAAAGTTGGACCTAGACTCCGTTGGGGAACGGGTTTGTTTACGGGCCAGAATTCGAAAACCATTTAGTGGGTAAACAATGTATGCTTCTTAAAGAACATTCAACTGTTGACTCATTACATAGAGAATTGCAAATTTACTAGTGGTGGCTTTACAGACAGCTGCCGGGGGGATATGTCATCTTTCTGAAGACTCAGGCGGCGGCCTGCCCGGAGTCTTGTTCATATTTAGATCTATGCATAAAGATTCAGAGTGACAATAAAGTATCACACGACGAGGTCAAAGAGGGATGAAATTAACTTTCCAATAATCAACTCCGCCTCTATGTCCAGTAATAGATCAGCAGCTACAGCCTTTGATGTCTACATTTCACAACTTATGAGGTGCAGTCGAGCATGGTCTTTCTTCTAAGATTTCAAAGACCCTTGCTAAAACCTTGTTTGATCAGGATTTAGCATTGAAGGCCTTAGTAAAGCTTTCAAATGATTTACGGTGGACAATTTAGCAAGTAGCGTGGGGTGCCTCGAAGAAGTTCAGTCCTATGTCACTTTGAATTTTATTCCACATTTAGTTGACACACCTATCAAATTGGTGTTAAACCCAGCTCACGCCCTCACACATGCTAACCGGGAATATGTGGTTGACTTTGCTTCCACTCAAAGCTTCAACTTATTGAGATAATTCAGTCGGATTGTAACTAATTACCCCCGAGGACAAATGACAGGTTCCACTTTAAAAGACTACCAATAGGCAAGTGTACCGCCGGGGTCACAAGACTGGGATGCCATGTCCTGTTTTATCAAACAAGACTGAGTGGGATGTTCGTGAAATTAACGAATGCACGGGAAGGTTGACTATCCCGAAAGCACTTTCTACAGACGTTTCAAGGCTTTGGTTTATCGATGCCTTAACAACTGTGGGGATTGTTGTTACATCAGGGAAGATTCGCTAAGTATTAGGTCATAACATCAACTATTGATGAGTGAAAATAGACTGAGAAAAGAGTGAGTGAACTGACTTACCACCTCTATACCACGGCAAAAGGATGCGGCTCGAGTTTCGACTGCAGACCAACTGGCCACCCGCGTCTAGAAGGAGATCAAAAAGTAAATTGGGATGAAAGCCCACGGTATTTCAATGAACACTTTCACAGGTTTACGCGTTTGTCGTCAACTAAATAAGAAAAAAAAACTAAAGCTATTTCACGGGATGCGATAAATTTGAATTTGCTAAGAGAGTAGAATGAAATCTTCCATTTATCATATACATTATTTGAAAAATACTCAGCATGATGCTGTTAAATTAGTGATTTGACACCAAAATGTCTCAACCAACTGCGTGTTTCCATAACACTATATGACGTCATCAAACGTTCCCCCCTTTATGAAAAAGGGGATTTACTTCATAGATTGATTTAGCATTCCCACTTCAAAGTATGCATTGAACTCCTTTAGTCACTGAGTAATTAAGATCGACCCCCCTCACATACATTGTTCATGTAATGATTAATGATTAAAAACATATATTTCGTCAAAAACATGTAAATGATCATGTGTTTTTGTCATGGAACACCCGATCATATGAAACATATTTTTGGTCTACACATCACAGTGTCCAAGAGGTACTCACTTTGGTGGTACAAAGAATCAATAAAACCTGTCTGTTTATTTGATGAACTACTCAATACTAATAGACCTCATCACAGCACTAAGAAGTTTAGGTCTACACGATCTTGGCTCCACTGGACATGTCGTTTTATATTTGGCAACCTCTGTCACGTATGGAGCAACGATGTCCACGGCTTTAGTCCTTGACACTCAAGTTGTATGGACGAGGGTAGTTCGTAGTTATAAGACATCCATGAATGTTGCTTACTGAGAAACAGGTTGAACATCTTTGTTTCTCCATTCAGATTGCTTAGTAATTATAGGGATTATAAAACAGGAAAAGTATTTGATATACTCCTCTTTCTTATTTGTTAACACATGAATATAAAGTCTTTAAAATATATTTAAAACACACATTTCAATATTCACATGTTGATATTTGTAGAGTAACAGAGCGTCCGCATATTCAAAATCTACATTTAATCAATTCAGCATTTTATATTATTATAACTTTTCAAATATTACGATGTTTTCAAAAGAATAATATTTCATTTCGAACGTTGAACTGTTTTGGCATTTCAGTGTCATAGGGGTTGACGCTGCAATGGTAAAGAACATACTAATATGTTGGCTTGATGCGTTAAGTTGATCAAGAACAACTGTCTATAATTTCCTACACCTAAGAAAATATATACTTTAGTAAAAAAAACTAAATATGACCCTTTGTATGTCGGTAATCCGCGCCGGACCTTGGGCTTGACCAGCCAACGTTTTATCCACTATTACATATACATCCACGATATTGTGACATGTAGCCACCCGTGAAGATCAAGGGTAGAAGAGGTCTTCAGCAACCCATGCCTGCCGTAAAAGGCGACTATGCTTGTCGTAAAAGGCGACTAACGGGATCGGGTGCATGTGGTCAGGCTCGCTGACTTGGTTGATACACGTCATCGATCCCAATTGCGTGAATAGATTCTCATGATATGAATCACTGGATTGTGTGGTCCAGACTCGATTATTTACAGACTGCCGTCATATACCTGTAACATTGCTGAGTGCGGCGTTAAACAACCACCCAACCAACCAACATATGTAGCATTAATACACTAATAATACCAATCAAAATGTCATGAACTAAACAGATATTTCTTTACGACAAACGCATAATGCGAGGCATTCTGCTGTTGGTACCGCGAGTGTTACATCAATGGATTAGCCATGATTGCTTACATTTAATTCCAAAGGCTTGGTACCACGTATCTTTGACATCTATATGCATAGCTTCACTTAATTCATATTTCGTATTGGATATCAATCACCATTGTTAATCCACAACTGATACTGTCGGCCAACCTCAATTAGTTTAATGACTCTCTGGTGATCGTGGCTTTTTTAGCCTTGGTCCAGAGACGTAGTGAAAGTTCTTACTACTATTGTTCTTGTATATGTCTATTTCAATGGATATATCTTATATCTAGAGAATACTTGGGTATACTCCAGGCAACCGACTTGTCACTTCCTACCGAGAACTGTTCAAGACCCCAACAAGCAGTGGACGCGCAGTCAGCACCACTCCCGCGTTCGTGGTAAACTTCTAAGACCTGCATTACTTCAAGCTTTCCTTTCACATCAAGCTGACACACCGTGATATAACTGCAAAATTCTTTCTGAAACACGCGTAAAACAAAACTCACTCATATTGCATCATTTTATTCCAACTATTAGTACAATGAATTAAAAAGAATGAAGAGGTAACAACAGAACTGAATAAAAAGACAAGATTGAACCTTTCAGGGTAGACAAGGAACAGGGAGATTGCATTTTGGGAAAAGAGTTCGTTCGTTATGCCGGAGGCATGGGTTCGTTTTCTTACATGAGTACAATGTGTAAAACCTATTTTGGGTGTCTCCAGTATTGACATTGCTGGAATATTTGTAAAAGATGTGTAAAATCACACTCTCACTATGAATGTGAAAGCGAGAACTGTGACCTATTTTTGGTGTCTCCAGTCGTGACATTGCTGGGATATTTGTAAAAGATGTGTAAAATCACACTCTCACTATAAATGTGAAAGCGAGAACTGTGACGAATGGAAAAATTCCACTCTGGACAATATGCAAACCAAAGGTGGTATATCCTTTTGTATCCAACTTTTGGTATTCGCCTTTATGATCTGACAACTGTGTTTTGCTCCTCGTGGATGAATTGAATTAATTTTGTTGCGACTGACAGTATGGATTGTCCGATTTCATTTATCATGACTTGACTTAAGCGAAACAAACGTCAAATAATATATGATCATAAATGATCATTCAAGCTCTGCAGAATGAGGAAGTGGTGTTAACCGTCAAAATGCCTTCGTATTAAATCCATTTCCATAATAATCTATGAAGCTGGATAAGTTTATCTACAAATGAATGTATTTAGAATGTTGTGATTCGTGGAACACTGCCTGACCAGATATAGAAATATTGATATACATGTATTGTCAATGCGATATCATTTGTTTTCCTGTCGAAAAGACAATTTGTGCTCTGACTAAGGTGGGGATCTCTGAGTGTGTTATTATTGACATACATGTAATGAGGAACGACGTACTATTGAATACGCCACACAGACAAATATTTATCGTTGATAATTTTTCTAGCAGAATTTGAAATTTAATTCTGCATCATCTGTCGTATTACTGGTTGATTCTGTTGCTAAGTTCACAATGTGAAAAATACTGTGAAGCAAGAATTTGCCACAGAACAGCAGCGCTTCAAATGTATTTGTTTGTATGGTCTATATCCTACATATGAATAAAAAAAAATGTAAATCCTAGAAATAACACTCCCCACATCCCGATTGAAACGCCGGACCATTCAGTCTGTTCTTTGTAGCTGAGGTGAGTTGCAGACGAGGGCTATTGCAACCTTTCCTGATCTATGTATTGCTCATTGTCGATGAATTGAATAACTGTTGTTGTGACTGACAGTGTTGATTTCGGATCAAGAGTTGCGGGCGGAGGCTATTGCAACCTTTGCTGATCCAGATTGACAGGTCAAGTTTGTTTACAAAGCTCTGAAACGTTGTAAATACCATGAGCAAAGTAGATTGACTGTTGGCTTCCGGTCACAGACTGTCACATGTTAATTACGTCTGACGCTATTGTACCGCTTTCCTGGTGTTTCCGGTCGTGCATGTCCACCGGGCCCGGAAGTTGGAATGTTCGACAAAAGTCCTTTCCTTTGTCCATCTGTATGATGGGAGCATTCATGGTCAACGGCGCATCTCGAAGTACAGAGAGGAGTCGTGTGACGACAGGATCCAACCAAAGCCAAATAACATTTACCTGAACTGATTTAATAATTTCCTTAAGAAAATATCGAAATTTTACTCTGGTTATACCGAAAGTAGTTCCAAATATTGTGTTCTTGATGATGTGACATCGTCTGTTTTTTCTCTCTGACACTCTCTTGCACTTGTAGTTTGCTGTTGTAAATTTTTAAAAACATAGAGTTGCGAAGAGACGTGGCAAACAATTTTACTATGAAGAACATATGTTTGAAATAATCGATTGAAATTGAAACGTTTTTACTCTGTATTGTAAGTTTTTGTGTGACGCATTCGTAGGTTTTCTTTGAACAATAGCTTAAATCTGTCACAACCCATCTATGTATCTGAATGATAAAAAGGTACTTCAATTTGATGGAGAATTCGTCATGTATTTTCTGAGACATGTTCTTTCAAAAGGACACAACATTGATTGCTCCGATCAACTGTAACAAGATTGGAAGACTCGAAACAAAGAAAGGAATTCAATATAATTGACGCAGTTTCTTTCTGACCAAATTGCCTATTACAGAACTCGAGATAGTGATAAAAGTGTACATTGTGACCTGGAGTAGTTCTTTGGGAGTGACGATACTGTCTGAAGATGCTGGCCTCTGTGATCTCTGTCGAAATGCAGTGACATGCATGTGTGAACAGATAAGTTTGGGGGGAAGTTTAAAAAAGGTTTTATTTGTCTTTAAATAGATCAGTTGTAGATGTAGTTACAGTTGGAAGAGAGTGAGTGACTGGTTGTCGTCACTGGTTGTAACGTCACAGTGGTGGGTGTCAAAAGGATTGCTTTGATGTTGTTCAGTGTAATCTTTTTCATTAAATAAATGACGTTGTTGTTAGGACGAGGTGAGAAAGTCATGTAATAAACCGAATTGTTTCTGCCCTATTCCAGTTCTATAGTGAACTTCGGCTCTGATTTTGGGTCTGCTTATGTTTGAAATATATAGTTTAAGAATGTTGGTAATTAAAGCTGAATAACATGTGTTTTCGAGTCGATAAGTGGAATCATTTTGGCGGATAATTGAAATGGAGACTGGTTATTCTCTGGCGTTTGCGTTTTACATTATCATGGGAAACGTTAGATTCTACACAGTATATTTCACATATGAATTTTTAATGTGATAAGCAGAACTAGTGATATAGATATGAGTACGCGAGTTGGGTTTATGTAAGTTATACCACGACGTGGCAGCTTAATGTGCAAGGAATATCTGTTATGTAGGTCTTCTGTCGTGGACCACTATAAGAATGTCCACAAGCGCAGTTTTGGTGCTAACACACCAAGGAAATCTGGGGCCAATCTGGCATTCAAAGTCACGATGATAGGTTTCTGGCACTCCAGGGAAGAAACCTTTTTCAGCGAATCGCCCATTCTTATAAAAATGAAACAGCAAGTATGGAATGGTTATCAAACGGGATCTGGTTCTATCGACAATTTCATTTAACATAAATTAAAGGCTCGACAGTTCTGCTCATTCGGCACAATCGCGAGACAATTAAATTCTCTCCGGTAAGGAAATTCAATCACTTAAACCTTAAAGAATAAAGCGTTATGTGGAGAATCTTGTTTACCAATACTCTCAGATTTGAGATTAGAAGAATTGCTTAAAAACTCTCATCATCATATGGTTTTAATCAACAAATTTAGCTAAATTTCACTCAGAGTTCGATCTACTAGAATTAACTTTAATCAGTCTTTAAGTACAATTATTGATTTCGCAGACTGTCTTCCAAAATCAGTAGTCCATACACGGTGCTGTAGGCGTCCACAATCATTTAAAGCAACAGCAAGATTTACTTGACTAGATGTACGTGTTACCCATACACATTCCCCGAAGAACACACACAACATGATAGCGAATATGTGAGTAAGTATGGTTTTACGCCGCTTTTAACAATATTCCGACAGTGTCTGGGGGACACCAGAAATGGGCTTCACACATTGTACCCATGTGGGGAATCGAACCCGGGTCTTCGGCGTGACGGGCGAAGGATTTAACCACTAGGCTACCCCACCGACCCCACAACATAATAGAATGGAATAAGGTAATTAGAAGGGACAGAAACCCTTTCCCTTATAATATGTCCATTGTACGATTCGACTATATCATGAGCCTATGAATCACTATCAAATAGTGATGATACCAGGTGTTCTTGAAAAGGTGAGCGTATCCTACCCCATCGGTAGCACACGTCACAAACACATGCATAGGCAACGGGAAAAAATGTCAAAACAAGGAATTGAATCAGACATCACTGATGCATGAAATATCCTCCACACGTCAACCATAAAACGTTTAGAAAGCGTCACTAAGCCTTGAATGTTGAAACCTTGATCAAACAACTTTTGAGCTAGAGTAGTATGTCGCTCTTGGAAATGGTCATAGAAAGAGCATGCTCGATTCATATTATTGTACCTTAAGCCTCAGCTACAAATACTTCTGCCTTCACTTCCACTGCGAATATTCTAACCGGATTCTTTCTTCCACGAGTTGACCCGTGTATGTACAAATGTATGTATGTATGTATGTATGTATGTATGTATGTATGTATGTATGTATGTATGTATGTATGTTTGTATGTATTTAAAATATTTTAGTGAATAAAAGTGATAATACCTTTCCTTATTCATAAGAAATTGTACGATTCCGATATGAAATAAGTAATACAAAAAACCGGGGCATCCCTTTGACATATCCTCAAAAGGATGAGTGAGAGACTTTGGTTTAACGGCGCTTTGAACAGTATTCCAGTTACACCATGACGTGTCAGCTTGATGTCGGAGGTAAGCCATAAGTGATACCGTTCTTTGACGTTTACAACTTTGGTAGCACCCACGAGCACAGGTATGGTGCTGACAAACCTAGAAACAGATTCGGGGCGAACCGGGATTCGAACCCACGATCATAGTTTTCTTGCATTCCCAAGGGACGCAACTGTGCACAGCGATTTGTACCGCCTCAGACGACTGGCTCACAAGTGCCCCTACTTCAAAGGTCATTACACAATACAACAACATCAAAGTTGTGTCGTCGGTGATGTTACCGCCAGTGACGACAACGGTGCTGGCGTTAAGAGACTACGGAGTTCTCCATGGTTCATTCAGCTACTTGTTTGGGGGATTTCTTTTAAACCATTTTTGAAGAATTTAAGAATAAGCTCAATTTCATGAGCCTTTGATACTTTGAGGAACACATATTTCATTCTTGTTTTTGCATAGTTGGTATCACAAAAAGAGTCCAACATTTGACAGAATGCTTTAGGTGAAAAATATTCTTGATATGAAATGTCATTTGAGATATCATGGGTAAACAATTGACATTTATATTGTTAATGTTGTTTTCTACAACATGTTCAGTCGTTTGATGGTAATTTCATCATAATGTGATGTCACATTGTTTTTTTTCGCTAAGGGAATATTTCAAAATAGGAATAATTACAAACATGAGTTGACAGCAACATGTTGTAATATTTCACGTATAAAAAAATATAACATTGATTACAAGTCAGAAAATGGTTCAAACTTCAATCTTCCGTCATCTCGTTCTTTGCTATAAGCACGTATAAACAATATCAAGAGGTATCAGATATTTGAGACAACTTAACTAAACCGTCAAAAGTAAGATATGTGCTTTGTTTTTCCTTTTTGATTCACATCTGGTCGATAGGACATGATTCTAATACGGTACCCAAAGGTAATTGCGTTTGTATAAGGCGAAAAGAAGCAATTTACAATATTGATTAAAGGTAGCAGAACCATTTATATCTTTGATATTATGTTTTTTTACCGTTTGACGCAGGATTTGACGTTTATCAAAATAGTCTTCTTTGGGAATATACTCATGACACAGAGGAAACGCTATCTTCTTTGGGGGATATCGGTTTCACTAGGTGATTCTAATGGATGTTTGTGAGATATTCACAGTGTGATAGACAGTGTCGGTATGCTGTTTTCGTACAATATTGTGAATGAACAGGTCATTAAATATATTTTGGTGATATTGTCTATTTCCCATACATAGAATATGTCAATGCTATTGCTAGTGTGCGACTATGTTGTGTTATATGTCCGCTCTTTGAATCTCCTGTATTTCTCATTTAATCTGGTGTTATTTTCTCTTTTGTTGCTGAGAGCTGTTGGTCGATGACCGACGATGCCGCTTGTAACACGAAGTGGAAATTGTTGACAAGACTGTACCTTGCTCTTAAAACCATGCACCAGAGTATACTGTTGGTTACCGGGCACCGGGGGGACGTATTACTCTACAAGTCAGTACTGTTACTACAAGTTCGCTATTCCATACCACAGAAATAAACCAGTGTAGTGTGACAGTGACTTACTTTTGGAAAGAGAGGTCAAACATAAAAGGCCAAATAAAAACGTCCGTGTGAGTTTGCTTGATAGTGTATGTATAGCCATAGAGAGAGAATCACGAAAACTGTTTGGATCAACAAATAAGTTTGATTGAGTGAGTGAGTTAGAGAGTGAGTGAGTTGGGTTTAACGCCGCTTTCAACGCATGTCAAATTAATGTAGGAAGGAAACCCGGAGGAAAAGTGATCCAGGTCTCAGACACGTACCACTTTGGTGAATTCCACGAGCACGGGTATAGTTCTGATGAATATAGAAATATCATCGGGATGAATCTGGATTCGAGCCCACAATATTTCTGGCTTGCCAAAGGGACGCAATTTTGCCATCCGTGCGCACCCCCCCCCCCCCCCCCACCCCCACCCCCACTACACACACGCAATTTAGAAGCAAGCTTAAAAGTATTTGCATTGCATCATAAAACATAAGCTGCCCCACCGCAAATTGTCTCAATCAACTCTATCGTGTGCACGTGTAGATGCCAAGAAAATAATGTAGCAACTCGCAGTTGCGCCACGTCTCTTTGCACAGACACAGACATCACATAGCAACAATAATGTTGAAAGCATGGTTGGAACTGACTCACTCAAGCACTTGTTATTCAAATGCAGCTCTTAACGGTAAATAACATAACTATATATAGTAGCCACCGCATGTCCATACCGTAAAACATATAAGTAGTACCATATCAAGATAATCTTTTTTTAACAAACCTGCTTCTCAAATGGTTACGCCTTCAGCCTCAAGTATTAGTCTCAGCAATCATTTCAAGTTTATTAAATAATAATACTTTAGCTCCTGATATTGAGTGAGTGACTAAGTGAGTGAATATGGTTTTACGCCACAGTTTCAATTACAGTAACAGATTATTTACATTGATCTGCAGGTTGACATTTACTTATCCACAACCCTCATTTTACAGGCGACCCATACCAAGTATTTGTTGAGTAAGTGATACCATAAATGGGTCCAGTGCAAATTTTCTACAAATCAATTTGATTTTTGACCTTTTCATTACACACAAGAATCATGTCGAAATCAACCAGAATAGGATTTGTTTCGAAGCGAAAACAAAAGCAAGAAAGAAAATGATATCACAAGATGTGGTAAGAAATATGAAATAGCCATTTGGACATGTGTCACTGAACAAAGTGAGTGAGGGCAGGTGTCTTCAGAAACTTGTTTGGATAGTTCGTGGTTTGATGGACTTCCTGAAATTTTGGCAAAACAAAAACACAGGAATTTGGCCGATAGGTATAACTTTGGCTTCCAGCATATCGATGACATGCCATTGTTCAAAGCCCAAATCATGATGTCCTTCTTGCTTTTCTGTTTCTTTATCCACACGAGACAGAGTGTCTGCTCGGATTGGCAGAATGAAAACAAGGTAAACAAGGTTTAACTTAAGATGAAGTATCTTCAATAATGGTCAACTATCCACTTCCTGTCCACTTCCAGGTTAATGCGCTTGTGTAATTTGCAATGATAGGTCTCGTAGTTGAGCAATAATAGTTATAACAGACGCAGTCGTTGAAACAAGACTAGTCCTCGACAGGTTAAGTATGGTCAACTCCCGTTTCCTTATCGACCGACCAGGACGATTAAGTATTTCGGCTGTACGTTTTGATGACACAAAGTATATGTCACGATATTGTGCAAGTAAAAAGTGTACATGAGTACAATTGAAATGCATGGATTTTCAGACATGCGCGTTAACGTACATATTGTCCTGTTATGAAACACTTACACAGAATGATTTGGTTATGATAGTTCAAGACGCAAAACAGTGTGACTCCATATTGCAGGATTTGTAAGATGTGTTTCTGTTACACCGAATTACACCATTCTCAATATGCTGTCTCTGCTATTATCCGACACACGTCAGTTTAGATTTACCGACGTATGTGCGTGTTATTTGAATAGAGAGTTGTGGCGATGTTTGTAGTATTACCGGTCGATAAATATATAGACAGAATTTATCCGTGTTGACCAACAGTATGGGATGAGTTTACGTTTGGTATTTTTAACACTTGTGTTGGATTAATGACTCTCAACGACAATTTTTAATTGAAACGTTGTTTGTATTGCTCAAGGTATGTCTTACTTATGACGTCTTACGTATGCAAAACTATATATTTGTTCAATAGGTAAACACTTAGATACCTCAATATTTCTAGAAGTAGCCAGATGGCACTTTTCCCAGAGCTATAGATAAACAAAAGACACTTATATAAATGTTTGTTTTGTTGACTCGATAAGCTTATTTTCAACCATTTCAATTTGTTTTGTTAAAACAGGATTCGTAGGTTCATATGCAAAAACATCACATTTCTGTGAATAAAAGAAATTTCCGCCAAAAGCAGAGTTCACGAAAAGGTAAGCGTTTCCTGTCCAACAGCTTGAACCGGTCACAAACACATGCAAAACCAGGACATGTGTTCACCCGAACAAAGACAGGAACACACGACTCAAGCCAAACATGAAACGCCATTGGGCGACACTTCGGCCACAAACGTGTCAAATCCGGAAATGCTCTCCACACTGAGGCTTTAAATGGAGCAGCCCTGATCCACGTTACTCTCTTGAGAATCTTGGTAGTAGGGACATGTTCGATTGTTCCTAAAACAAAATGTGAAATGCAGACACCGAAGAGAGCTCCTAGAAAATTGCTTGACATAAAGGGCAATTTGAACCCTGAAAAGCCGAAGCCACTCCTCCTGTCATACCATGTCAACCTTGTGGGTTCTTTATTGTCACTATGAATCTGTATACATAGATCTGAATATGAAATAGATGAGTCCGTTTAATTGGTCTCCTATATTTCTTGATCAGGTGGGGAAATAAGTGGGTAAAATGGATATTGGACAATTGTTGAAGGATATCAGAACATAGATAAACTCGAAACCGAAGTCTTTTTGAACCACTGGATCAAATTCCTGTGTTTTGATTGAGCTAATCCGAGTAGAAAGTCATATACATAAAGAAACAAATCAGTTCTGAGATTGGAAATGTTTGAGCTCCTGTGAGATTTTTATAATCTACAAATTATAATACCATTGTCTTAAATACTTTCGGGGAATATAAAGAAAGTCCTGCCTTGATTGTATTAAGGATTATGGTTAAACTTTGAGACAGGGATTTGGTGGTTCATTTGATGGTCCCGGCAATACATCTCTCTTTGTACAGATTGTTGTGAAGCTTTGGAATCCACCACACAAAAAGAATTGACATGTCTGAGAGTCAAATGTTGATGATACAGTTCATCTGATGGCAGATTTCCTTTGGCAACATACTAGCCTTTTATGTGGAATTATTTGAAATGTCACTTACACCTAATGGTTATGGTAGGCCTTGTCAGTGGGAACAACTACAAACATTTCTTGTTGGACAGCCAGACTTTGGATGACAGCTGGCTTGGACAGAATTGGTTTATTACAATTCCATTTTCTCTTTTTGAGTCTGTGCATTTAAAGCCAGTGTTCCTTTCGTATTATCAAAACAAATCTTAACCCTACATTATCGCCATAGTCAAAATTTAGTCAGTGTTTAGTCGACATTTCACAGATAGAGATGTCCCTTCAACATAGGGAGAAATACTGCGCGGCTTCTCGTGTGCAGTGGCATTTGACGGGCCGAAGGTAATTTCATTCAACGCAAACACATGTTCTGTTTCGGTTTGCGATTGCTGGACAGATCATAAGCTGGATGAGTGGATTAAATCGCCTTATCAGCATTTTAACGAGGTAAGTGAGTTAGTTTGGTTACACGCAGCTTTGTAAGTATTTCATCAGTTTTCCACTCTGATGTGGTACATGTAGGTAAGCCGGAAGTGAGGTCTCAGAGGTTTATCCCCTTGCAGGAGTAAACGGGTATGGGTATGGTGCTGACAACCCTGAAGACATTATCATGGTGATTCTGGGATTCAAATCCACGATCATAACTACTGATTGATATCAATAGTTTCTTGTGGCTGCCATGGACTGTTCTTTTTCGGGAAACGTGAGACTGAAAATGATAAAAACGCTGTCGAGCTCTGAAGACGCTTGGCGCTCTTGTTTTTTGTCGCTGTAGTTCAAATTGGAAACACGACCCCCTGATATAAGTCATATATCACTGTTCAAATGAATTACACTCAATTAACATGATAAAAACTAATCATTTAGTTCAGACAGATGTTTTCATTTGATCAAAGCCGTCAGCTCTATCTTAAGTAATATTATTAGATATCTAAATCCGGCATAATCAAGTAGGTTATTTTACACAATTTATGCCATTTCTATCAACTTATTTGACGCCTGTATTGGGCTAGCTAACTCTTTTCTGACGAACGTTCCAACATTTACAAATATTCCAAATTGATTCCATGCTAAGGTGTGTGTCTATCATGTTTACAGTTTGCGTGAGATATTCCGAAAAAAACCACGATCTTAACTTTTCAAGTTCGATTATTTGATGCACCACTCATTCGTGACCAACTCGTGTTATTCCGGGATAAGCCGAAAAGCGACTCGTGCCCCTCTCATGGCCATTTTTGCGACCGGGTTCCGTCTTAGCGCAAACGGGCATACCTAAAACAATTGTCAACTCGTTGCGTAATGCTTCACATATATTTCCCCATATATTATATATATTTCAGATGCAATTTATAGCACATCTGGATATTCGGAATTATACTGTATGATTGAACACATTTAACTGTGTCATGGCTATATTTTTAGATGCAAGACATATGTAAAATCAAAAATCATTCTGAGGGATTCTTTGATGAAGAACTTGAAATCATACGCGCATTCTGATTGGTTTGTCTTATTTTCGCACATAACATTCATCGATAGGGGGACGAGTCTTCTTGCAGGTTACGGAAAGGGGCGAGTGGTGACGAATGATGCACCACTGTGACCATTGTGCACACGCTAACCAAGCTGATGTGTTGACAAGGGGAGACGACTCATGATTCCTCACGTTAAAAGGTGATATTCACACTATGATTTTAATTATTTTGTTCTCATAATATTTCTCACGCAACCTTAATATAGTTAACTAGACGTGATACACGAGTGCTCTAATTCAAATGGTTTGCTTCCAAACTGATATAATGATTCGAATCCTAGAACGATTTCTGGAAGATATTGAAATATCGATCACAATACCTCGAAATACGTGTTCTGTCAGTGATCATTGATGAAAAGATACATGTAAGCTGAAGATGAAGTTCTGAAAGTTTAACTTACATTATGGCAAATATGTACATGCGCGAGAGCAACTTTAGAATGACAGGTTATTCAACATCAGAAGATATTCGGTATATGAGATTTCAGTGTCCAACTTATACTCAATGGATCACGAGGGGATGATAAGTTATATATGCATGGCACAAGTTACACATCACCACATAAAGAGGTTGGAACCAACATGCAAGCTTGTTCGTCATGGTGCATGTTCCAGTATTACGTTTGCCATTCTGAGCTGATTAATGTTGTGTTTATAATAGGGAAACTGTGCACCTTTTATCATGCTCATCAACTTAACTTGGTCCGTCAGCATTAGGCTTGTGAAAATTCATAAGGGATTGTGAATTGTTGTTAGGCATTACCCTACTTGTCTGTTGGTGGTTCAGTAATTTAAGGGTTTTCATTAAGCATTTAATACTTTCTATTTCAAAACAACACTGAAAGAAAGCATTGTGTAGCAGAACTCTGCATTCATAGAGACAAGGAGATGTCGTTCAGGCAAGTCGTGTCTAAGATGACATAGCCATTGGGACGAATGCGTAAGTTATGAAACTGTCTTACACTGTTATTTCTAACCTTACTACATATATATTAAAGTTTAATCACAGGATACCACTTATAGCTGGGCAACAGGACGGTTTCGAGGACAAGCGTTTAGGGGATTGCACGGGGTGACTTGGAGAATAATTTAAACCATGGAGAAAGTCCAGGTATTTACATAATTATTCTGTTTTTAATTCAAAAATGATAACAATGACACGCGTTCATATGAGAACACATACATATCTCAGTTATGTTGAATTATGTTATATAACCACAAAACAGGAGAAGTGGCGTTCACATACATTTTCACATCGACAGTTATGAGTAAATGCGTCCAAGATGAACATACAAGCAAATGGGCTTGGATGTCACCAACATTGATTCCAAAACGGCACGATCCCCGTGAATAAGGAGACAAATGTGTGGGAGATGAAGTAACTGAAACTGCAATACAGTGTGCACTGTCTGGTGAAGCATCTCCAATATTCATTTGTTTCTCAGTTCAAGTTTTTGTGAAAACCCAAACCCAAAAGAGAACCATTAAAAGTATGTTACCGTATTCGACGTATTACGCACCCAGTGCGCTCTCAAAATTAGAAAGAGGGGACACTTATTGGAATAATATTTTGGTGGAAAAAAACAGAGTTCAAAGATACATTTCGTGGTTTATGCTGACGGCCTGAACTGTATATATACGACAGATATATTTTTCCAGAATTTGATTGCCCATAATTAGGGGTGCATTTAACACACGAGTGCGTATGATACACGAATAAATAGGTCTTGAGTACATTGATCAATTGAAAAGAGTACTAATTGGGATTGTTCACTTGCCAATATATTAGCAAATATCGCCGTGGGCGCTTATTACGTCGAATACGTCATGCAAAGAACAATGTCTTAAAGTACGGAATTAGCAACGGTCCAAATGATAAACGCTCCTGTAATATGTGATATAGATCAGTCATGTCACACGTGGGGGTTCAGAGACATGTTCAAGGAAATGATCATGTACAATAATCCGCTGAGCGTCAAGTTCCCTTGCGCTTTGAGCTTGACCCTAATTTGGTGTCCCATTGCAGACACACATTCATTCTACTGAGACAAGGATACTGTAATCTACGTTCTTACCACAAAAGATATATCACTTTGAAGATGTGTTCAAAGACGAAATCAGAGGCACATGAACTCCCCATGGTACCGTATGGTCCCGTGTTTTTTCAGGTGAACAATTGACGTGCATTTGCATGCGTTTGTAACTGGTGCCACCGGCGGGGCAGGATAGGCTCACCTTTTCGCGAACACTATTTGATAGTGATTCATAAACAAATAATCATGATATTGTTGGAATCGTAAAATGGATTCGGGTTTTAGCGGAGGTGTCTTATGGCCATGGATTCTGATTGAAAAACATAAATTGTTCCCAACATTTCTTGAACAAATACTTGTGCTTCAGAAATTTGAAAAAAGAGAAATTGACTACCATAAAAAATACATTGCTGCAATGTGTGTTTGTTTAAAAAAAATATTCAGGCTCAAAGTCTATAAATATAAACATAATCTCTAAATGTCAGCACACCCCCACCCCCATTGTATATACCGTATTATTAAAACATTTAAAAACGACATTTCCAGCCTAAAACACAAAATCATTTTCCCTTCAAGACAACAGAATAATCTAAATGATTCTATAGTAGATTAATCGTACAGCTTGAACACTATATCATCGACCACCACCACTTTGACGTTACTAACAGTGGCGGCGTTGAAGACACGAGTCTCGTGACCTGCCATATATATGCTATACAAGTGGTCCTGCACATCGCTTGGACACAAACCTCGAGCGTGGCTGCATCTAGACTCTGTGAAAATAGACCTGAAGAGGCCGGTTATACAATAACATCTATTTTATAACAAAAGTTCAGTCTTTGGCAGGTGGTGTTGTAAGATTTGAGGAAGTAATCAGATCTTTTTTTCATATTACTTCGGCAATTTGTCTCGGACGAGAGAGCTCGCTGTCTCAGTTGTAGACAATGCCGTTGCTTCATATCAAATGTCAGTGAGTCACATTGTGCGTAAACTACGGGCGTTTAAAGTGCTGTCGAGCCTGTCGATACATGTCTTAAGCATATCCAGTGACTTGACGGTCACTTCTTCCTTCTGTGATCTCTCACCAAACCAATTGAGAGACATATCAGTTAGGAACATTTAAAAAAAGGCATAATTACGAAAATGTGTAGACAAGAGCATGAAATAATATTTCATGTTGGAAGAAAAACATTTAAATATAATGGTTTATAATTCAATCGTCATTGTCGGTTGTAAGCAACAACCATTGTAAGTGGTAAAAAATGTTAATGCTAAATATATGTGTCATTGAAAGTTCACATGAAACAGTTAATTCGGGTTAATAATACGAATTCTACCATGAATTTCGAAAGTACCCAATACTGATTGGTCAATCACAGGTATCAAATAACAATAAACCCCCTCAAACTGAAACAGCCGATCTCCGCGGAAGCTAATATATTGAGGATAGTACTTCTTTTGCAGTCATTGTCGTTAGGCTTATTTAAACAATAATGACATGTACAATTATAGACTACAAATAAAGGGTTAAAGATATTACAATATTCAAAGGATGTGTGGCAATACATTTCGTCATGAAAATAGCATTGAAATCTACAAAGAGATATATTTTAAGTTTTGTCGACAACAGAGAGATTGCTTTTTGGCGCTTTTCTTTTTCGACTGTGGCGTAATGTCGTTTCGTCACAATGAGCGTCATGAAGTCATAATAGCTACGTACGGCGAAGAACGAAACCTTTGCAAGGCTTGCTTATTTTTCTTTAGGGGCGCCCATCTCATGTTAACTTACGACGTTACCGTGCTACATGCTTTCAGAGCAGTCATAAATTCGTGTAAAGTATTAGGATGAAAACAAACTGCTTGACCATATAGAGCGCCATATTTCGTTTAAAGGCTGTTGTTGGTGCTTCCGTAAATTCTGCAAACCCATTCATTCCGTACATTCGACAACCCACTCAAACCACTGGACCCAACCCATGCCGCTTCACTCGGTATATTGCTGATACCAAAGAGTTCGCGTTTTATTTATTTATTTTACCAAGCTAAATTTAACATTTGAAACCTCGCGGTGCGCGTTCGGTTCCAAATTCAATTTAGACTATATGTAACCGAGTTCTACATTGAAAACGCAGTACGTTTATCTCCCAACTTCCCGCTTTGGGAACGCTTTACATTTTCATGTTTTAACAGTGATATTACTACACAAGATCATCTTGCTTTAATGTCGATAATGCTTAACAAAAGAGTCTGGCGTGAGTTCATAATAGAACGCTTTTGTACGATCAATATATCCAGTATTTCAACTGGACGAACGACCCGTTACACGACCAAATATCTGACATTCATTAGCAAATATACCATACGGTTCCATACGATTTGTTTGGTTTCTTATACTTGCCATTTTTTTGTTGTTAGAGCTTCGTAAAAGACGATCGGGCGTATTTCATTGCAACTCAGTGGCGTAGATGCAAGTTTCATGTATATTTGTAATATACCTTTCATATTTCTGACTATCGGATGATAATATGCAATTTCCCTTCGAAGCATTTTCAGTTCTCTAACCATTCAAGGTACATGAAACGTCAACGCCAATACAGTCTCGATTGCCGAGCCGAGCCATATTCCTATTGGTGTATAAGGCAAAAGAACTGTGAACATTATATGATGTTTGTTTGTTGTTTAACGCCGCACTCAGTAATATTCTAGCTATATGACGGCGGTCTGTAAATAATCGAGTCTGGACCAGACAATCCAGTGATTGATATCATGTGCATCGATCCACGCAATTGGGATACGATGACATGGATGAACCAAGTCCGCGAGCCTGACCACCCGATCCCGTTAGTCGCCTCTTACGACAAGCACATTATGTGCATGGATCACTGAAAGTCAGTGATGACACCAGATAATGTACGTCCTGCTCTACCAGCAGAACCCGCCACTCAATCAGTTTGCATTAAAAGTATGTGTTTATTTTGTTGCCAGACGACGCCCAGCAGTACTAGTGCCATGTGAGGGTGGCCTGTAAACAAACCAGACAATCAGGTGAGGGCCCAGAAAAGCCAGTGACACGATAGCGCATTTACTGGTCATGTTGAAAGTAAAAACGATATGTTTATTTGAATTACGTTTGTTGTGAACAAGTGCAGATTTTCTGCTGCTTATAAGTAAATATAAGACAGCTATACGATAAATCGCAAAGAACAATGAAGTGTGGTTTATTTCAAAATTAAATATTGTTCTATCATAAAGTCATTTCCGGAGATTCGGACATGCGCTCGCAACTTGATGACGCCGTAAAAATTGTTGAGAGGGAAGTGCCTTGTGAGTTGTTTCCCATAGGCGTAGCAGGACAGCGCAGATGAACGCAATGGCCTAACGATCGCATCCAAAATTGGGAGAGATACAACAATCGGTACTTATACAGATAATCGACGTGAGGATTGTGAAAATATGCGGGAAAGACCAAATTTAACCCCCTGTTCATAAATTGGACAACACAAAGTTAAAGGAATATGTTCGTTTTGCAACACAGCTGCAGTTTCAATGCCCAAACATTTCTTTTACAATATGACATGTCCGGTTGTGTGCAAGGCGGGAAATATTGTATGGTCATCAAGATCTGATCCAGAAACGAGCACAACCGTTAGTCAAAGGCAAAGTCGTTGCTATTGAAACTGGAAAATAGATTTTACAAAGATCCCAAACTATCAACAGACATCAGTCCATCATTATACCTATCTATTTGAGTTCTGTTCCGCAAACGAAAAGTGACGGACGGACCGACAGCACCCATTCCTATATCTCCCTTCCATTTCGTTGCGGGGGATAATAAAACAACACAATCCCAGCCCTCTCCTACTAAACTATTACACGGTCGGTTCTTTGCTTGCCATGAAGGTTACCAGAAGAATATGGAAAAAATACAGAAACGTGTTAAGGAACATTAATTGTTATGGCCACGGTTATAAGTTGATTATACACTTTTTAAGACGACAGTCCCAATGATACGATTCGATGTGATTCGAAATATGCCATATCACAAGGAAATAAACACATTTGCTGAGCAGTTGTTCGGGAACAATGACCAGAGTAGAACAGGTTGTTCCTGTGAGATCACCATCCGTGTAATATCTGCGTTTCGCAGTCGCACAGGATGATGTTCCCATATCCCACGCATCAATCAGCCTCAACAGCCGGTTCCTCCAGCTTCTATCCTCCCCAACTCGTTATCCTCTATCAATGTACATGAATACAAAGTTGTTATTGACGGGACCAATTATGTGGAATTCCACTTTAAACGCTAAAGGAGAGATACGCAAGAAAGTAATAATATGTCCAGTGTTAGTTTACTTTTTTGTATAGAATAGACAGCGGAAAGATTCTGCCATTAACGTGAAACAGCGTGTAGCGCGCGATAAAGTAAGAGTTAGGTTTAACGTCGCATCCAAGATTATTGTACTTATATAGCGTCGTGCTTGCACGTGTGTGTGTGTGTGTGTGTGTGTGTGTGTGTGCGCGCGCGCGTGTGTGCTTGTACCAGTCCGGGCTAATGCCGATTTTATAGTGCGAGCCCACGGAGATACCATGCCGCAGTTTAACATGAATGCCCCACTCGGACAAAGAACACTGACTCCAAGCCGACCAGTCCTTATTTCAGCCCCTTAATGCGCGCTGATCGATAGACAGGGTACCAATTACCAGTTAAAAGATTCAGAAACAAATGGAATGCTGTTTGCCATGTGACTTCCTGGTAATGCAAATAACCATAACATGATGCATCATATCGCTGGATACAACATTGAGGATGTAGATTATTGCGTCTAGTGTCTCATGATCCGTCTTGAGTGGCGTCTTTACAATTCTAGTAGATTCAGTTTATTGTTCAGGATCCGCTTACCTTTTCGCAACTTCCTGGTGTCATAACTACCGGATCCCGGTTTCACTCCACCATGTGTAATTTTGATGAAGCCATTAGACATGTTCATTTGTTGTTGGTACGAATGCAGATGAATTTGCTAATTTGTTTGTTTCTTCCAGAGAGACCACTCAGACTCAGTACACCGACCCTGAGCCTACTAGTCCTTGTTTTATCCCGTTAATGCCGAGCGCAAGACAAGGTGAAAACAAATATCATTTTTTAACGTCTTTTTATATGAACACGGGGGTCGAACCCTGGACCTGCCGCCATCCGGGCGGACGCTTCACCAGTAGACCACGGAGACGATCAGTCAGAGTAGGAAGGCTCTGTTGCAGCATCTGTTACATTCATGATTTTTTATCGGAAGAGAATTGATACATTTAGCTAAATGAATTAAACCTGATAATGAATGGATACATAAAACAACGACGTCGTAAGGTTGACAGGCAAAGGATGAAACATAAGAAATACGGTAACCAATCTACGAAAGTTGAATATTTCTTCGAATGAATAATATAAAAAATCACATTGGCCATCGAAAGTGTAAAACACATATTCAATGAGGCATTTTACGCCCATTGGCATCTGTTTCAAAATTATGTAGCGACTTGTACAATCCAGGAATAAGTCATAGCAACTTGTATGTAAGAAAAATTAATTTTAGTAAAGTGTACATAACAAGATATCATATATAGTTACTCAAACATAGCAACAATTAATCAAAGCGACTTGTACATAGCAGCAACTTATCAAAGCGGCGTGTACGTAGCAGCAATTAATCATATCAGCTTGAATTTAACAGACATTAATCATAGTTATGTGTACATATCCATAAATCATATATAGATGCTTATATAACAGGAACTAATCATAGCGATCGTTCAAATGCAGCAGTTTAGCAAAGCGATTTGTACATAACATCATTTCATTATAGCAAATTGTATATGACAGAAATTATTCATTGTATCGTGTACATAACAAGTAATCATAGTTACTTGTATATAACACCGAATCAATTTTAGCAGCAACTTGTACATAACCGCATTTAATCACAGTGACATGTACGTTACCACAATTAATCAACAGCAAGGTTAAAACTTACCATCGATCCCAAATTGTCATCCCAGGTAACATTCAGGATAAGCGCGAACATATAAGCATAATAATTAAAAGTATAAAAATAATATCTTTGGAATGATCGAAGCAGTGTATGTTGGTTTACGCTACAGTCATATAAATCCCAGCTATATCAGAGCTGCTTGTAAACTACCGAGTGAGTGGCTGACCATTTGACCCTTGCTCTTCAGAATGTACGATAAGGGTTAGCAACTTTCTGGGACCTATTCTGACGTGGAATCCCAACATGGTTTAAAGGCTGGTTATGTGAGGCACGCACCATACATGTATATACTGAAAAATGTACATCGATATTTCGTTTATTTAACTGTCTATCAAATCTGCGATGAAAAAAACCGAATGTATCGGAAAGATTTGCTTCGGAGACGTATGGAGAAAATGGGATTTCTTTACAGAGACTAGATATTTTTTCAGCTCCAAATGCAAAAGAAGTTATTTCTTTAATTAAACTATCAACCTAAACAACTATTTTAGAAAAAAGCCCATCTTGCAACAATGTATTTTTTGTGGATGACAGTTTCCTTTTTTTCATCAATCTGAACCAGTATTACCTTTTTCAAGTTTTTTTTTCTGGGACAATATATTTTTTCCCCATAAAAGCCAGGCCCTCCCAAGAATATCAAATTTTTGGGAACAAAGGCTGTACGTACTGTTCTAATCGACTTTTGTAATACACTCACTTACTCAAACAATTTAAAAAACATCAACATTAACGCATCTTATGGCCATGTTGTTCCATGCACACACACATACGGATCTACACAAAGCCACAAATCATTTTCATATTCTTAAGAGATCTCTGCCAAAAACAAAGTCTATTGTACCATTATTAAAGACAAGCCACAAAACCAAGAACGTTGACGCCCCGTGCTTAAAGTGTTGTTTTCTCAGTAGTCTATTCACATAGTTTCCACCACCAGTTTGCCTTTTACGCCCAATGGAATTAATCGTGACTGGTTATTTTTTGACGTTTTAAAATTACATTAAGTGTGAATAAAACAAACAATGAATGAAGTTGTATTTATTATCCAGGAACTATGGTACAACCGGAGACATCCGATCAAGAAACAAACACATCCCTTACACGGTATCCCAGATTCGTTCACGCACGCAGGCTCACTGTAGTTGAGGGTTTAATTACAGACAGTCTTCCAGGGTAGATTCCTCTCTGAACTGCACAAGAACTACAGCCAGGCATACCGTGGTTGACCGTCGGTGAACGTTGAAACGCCTGGCCATGTACATCTGCATATCTGCAACAGAAAAATAATAATCAGGATTTAATTTACCTGATTCCTTGTAAGTATAACTAACTTTAATGACATATATTTTGTTTTTATCTAATCGTACAATAGTTTCTGCACATGGCTTTCGTTTAGGTTTCAAAAACCCATGTGACCCAGGGTTGGGATAAGTCCCAGACACAAGACTGCCTGTCCTAGGCGACAAAGCTGGACTGGTTGGTCAGGCTCGATGGCTTGGTGGATTGGATGTCATCGTCACGGACGACGTGGGCTCACAACATTAACCACTGGTTTGTCTGACCAAGCCTCGTATATTTACAGGCCACCGAGGGAGAGCTAAAATATGGCATAACACTACACTGACTTACCCTATACTCGATTTCAGAATGTAAGTATTGTACCATGTATCGTATGGTTGACGTAATGCCTGACTGGAGTGAGTGAGTTAAGATTTATAGTCACATCGGCAGTACTTCAGCCATATCGTGACTACAACAATTTAGACGTTAACAAGAAATACGTTTAGACTTTCTAAAAAAACTGTCAAAAAAGGACAGTAAACAAACTAGAGTATCCCAGACATATTTAAAACAAGAAGGAAACCATGAAGAAGATATCACTATACGAAACAATACATAACTAAAAACGAGATAGACATCGCCAGCAACCAAAGTTAGGCCACCATACTAGGGACCGAGGGGACTCACAGTATCTCTGCTACCTGCACGGTTCCCCAGCAGGATTTACGCCTATCTGACTGGAAAATTAAACTGTCACCTTTAACATATGAAGTATTGTCAGACTCGGTGATTTGTTGGATTGCATGTAATTCAACCCCGACGACGTGGGCTCACAGCATTAAGCACTGGTTTTCTGGCCAAAACTTGTGTATTTATCTGGACAAGACTCGAGTATTCGCATCACACAATGTCGACTTAGTGTACACTCGATCTATGTTTATTACCGTATATCGTGTGATTGTTTGTCTGATTGGAAGATGAATCATCCAAAATATCTGAAGTATCTTTTATTGACAAACTGATGCGTAGATTCATCCAATACCATTTGCTATCAACTGATCCTGAAAGTTGTTGCTTCGATGTTTGATCAACCAAAATCATGCCTCGCACGCACGTACGCACGCACACACGCACACACACACACACCTTTGAACCACATTTCGATTAGAAGCTTTCGGCACATCACACCACATCACCTGGACACCAGGTCGGATGGTCATTTAACAACGTATTTATTGAAATCAAATTTGCTACATACTCTAGCTTGGCTGCCTCCTGTTTTCGAATCAACATCAACTCACACAGAGGAAATGGTTGACAATTTGTGAGGTCAGTTCTTATTAAACAGACACGATGACTGATGGGGTGAAGTCGAGGAATTTCCTTTATAGCTGTAGGTTGTGATCAATCACTTGATCGGAAGAACCATTGGTACATAATGGTCACTGGATTTGGTAATACTATATTGGTAAGAATGAAATATCAGTATCATATTCCCCTTCCAAGTCAATTCTTTCAGAGGGAGTTTATTATATAGAATGCGCTACGCAATGAGTTTAAATCTACAAGAATATAATCATGGACGGAAAAAAGAGTAGTTGATGGCATTGCAGCTGTATCAACTCTGCTTGTAAATTGAGTTTGGGTCTGGCAAATCAGTGTTTGACCACTTGACCATGCGTTGGTCTACCTTTGTTAAAGGTTATTCGTTTGATGCATGCAAAATAAACGTGTGTACTACAAACTGTATCTAAATTGGTGCATTTGTTAATATTACGACCAGTGACGATCCGGGAGAGAATAGGTCTTCAGCAACCCATGCTTGCCGTAATAGGCGACTATGCTTGTCATAAGAGGCGACTAACGGGATCGGATGGTCAGGCTCGCTGACTTGGTTCATGCATGTCATCGTATCCCAATTGCGTGGATCGATGCTTATGAGGTCAATCACTGGATTGTCTGGTCCAGACTCGATTATTTACAGACCGCCGTCATATAGCTGGAATATTGCTGAGTGCGGCGTTAAACAAACAAACAAACACACATGAACATTACATTGAAGCCTCTCAAGATTCATTTGTATGGGTGAGACACGTATTGAATTGAGTAGAGTTTCAGTTACAACACTGCAGTTATATAACTTAATTTTTTTTAAATATTTTGGTATACACCCCAGAGAGATTAGGATCTCGGTTGACCAAATATTTCTGCTTGGAGAATGACTGCAGCAGGTGTCGTGCCTAAAGCTGTATTAGTGAACGAATCATTACCATTGCAGTGACACTTTCGTTCTTCTACACCAACGATACGTGTGAGCAAGGCCTCTACCATCCACAAGAAATCATCAACACTTAACCTACATTGACGTATCACTAGAGACGACAACGGCGCTGACAAGAGGAGACATTTAAAAATTATATATCTTGAATTGACAGTTCTAGTTCAAAGGCACAACAAAGTCCGTTCAAAGGCAAAAACAGTACCGCTGCATACACTGTACGTCATTATCAAAGTGTTCAACAGAAGACAATTCCTAATCATAGTATGCTTTATCTCTTTGGACAACGGAATATTGTCGATTGCAGGATTTGCAAAGCATGTGCACCGATAACGCGTTGTCAACAGATATTATCCAAACCTTTTCATGTTTTTTAATCAAGATGCTCACGTGATTTGATGCATTTCGCTATGTAAGACCCGTTTTATCACAATATAGACCTTGATTGTCGATCAGATCGTCTTGACTGGGAGCCACTGATACGAGAGGTGGAATCTGATTGGTCTATAGGAGAGGCGTAGAAGGGACATAACTCGTTATAGCCACTGGTTGCGCTACGATAGAGCCCAGGAATTCCAGCCTTGTTGGAAACTGGACTTTTAACTCAGCTAACTTTTTCAGTTAACTCTCTTGCCTCGGAGAGATGAGGTCTAATATGTCCCAAAATTACCACTAAACGCTAAAGTAAAAATAAAAGAACGGTACATATCTGTTGCATGTAACCATTACCTGTGCAAAGTCATATTTCCAAAGTAAAAAAATACATGTTCTAAAGAAGTATTAAGTAAAATAAAACTTATCAAAATAGAGAGTGAAAAGATTCCGTCTCGTTACGTTAGAAGCGTGATTCATTGGAGCAAGGAGCAAGAGTTAGACCATTGCAGCACCTGATGCCTTCATTACGCCCTCGGCAGTTAAGGGTTGGAACTAATCTTTGACCTTGGTTGAGAATATGTGTACACGTTAAACGGTACGTCTAACTGTTTTCCTATGTAAATAATTAAAACTACTTTGCGGAAAGCAACCTGGAACTAACAGAACAATTGGAACATCTCTGAAACATAATGTGAACACCATATTGGCCTTCAGAAGTGTAACAATATGGCGTATTAACCGTTGGTTAAGAAATATATCTTTGCGCATAACCGCAAATAATTATTGTACATTACAGCAACATAAAAGCAAATAAACACAGAAAGATTAAAACCCATAAGCATTAATCCCTAACTGTCATCCATCCATGGTGGAGTTAAGAGTTGTTGGTATGGGGCGCGCAACATGTATGCACTTGTACTGCGAAATGTAATTGGACTTGCTATTTGTGTATGAAAAATGTTTCTTGGAAAGGCTGTTCGTTAGATGCACGCAACATGTTTGATGCACGCAAAATGTATGTATTGCAAAATGCAGTTAGATTTTTCATTAGTGTATGTGTGCATGTGTGTGCGTGTGTGTGTGTGTGTGTGTGTGTGTGTGTGTGTGTGTGCTTGTACTAGTCCGGACTAATGCCGATTTTATAGTGCCAGGCCACTGAGATACCATGGCGCACTTTAACATGAATGCCACATTTGGACAAAGTACACTAACCCTGAGCCGACCACTCCTTGTTTCAGCCCCTTAATAGACAGGATATCAAGTACCATCGTTTAACGTCTTTTGGCATGGGATCGAACCCCGGACCTTCCGCTCTCCGGGCGGACGCTCTACCACTAGACCACGGAGGGCGGTCTGAATGTCTATCCGACCTGTAATAAAATGTACATTTACGAAGAAAAAAGTAAATAGTTTTCTTTCTATTATCACATATTAGGATTTACATGAACATACGCTGAACAATGAACTCTGCCAACCATTATCATATTCCTGGATTTATGTGGTAACAAATGTTAAGCTATCACTGAACAGAAAGGTAAATGGGCGATGTGCGTACTTTCTTCTGACAGTATAAGACATGAAATATGAAGCGTTATGTTAAACTTGTATTTACACGAATGTCACTTTCTTTGAAGTCCTATTTACTTTGCTTTGATTCCATCTACAAAGGATCCTATTTCTGGCGGTATATTTCATGTCAAATGCTTTTAAATTACATCAATGTTAAAAGACATTTTCCGTTTTGAAACTGTTTTTTTAATTTTTTTATGAATTGTACTCGAAATAAGGCAAATATAGACTGATATAGATTTAATGGCATGTGATGAAGAATGTGGTATATTTGTGCATTTTAACATTTTTTTAATTATAGAATCAACGTCTTCTGTGTGACCCTGCAAGGCCCCGCAAGGCCCTGCAAGGCCCTGCAAAACGCCGGTCTGCATGTTGTATGTACACAACTGAGTACGTTTGTCCATCAAAAACCTTCATTCAGTTGGCCGCGAGGATCTGATGGTTTTTCGTTAGAATATCAGATTTGTGTCAAGTTATTATGCTTGGTCTATATTTACCAGCATCATGCCGTGCTTATGGGTTTCACTGAAATAGTAAGAATTTCTTACCTGCACCACTTTCGGCCTGTCATCGAAAATACTGATCTAACAGACTGTGAACGGAATTCACGCCATCAAATAAAGCAAGTATCTTAATTCCATTGAAGCATCACAGTGGTCATTTTATGCTGTGCACACAAATGCACAATAGACAAGCCAGAAAACAGAGAAAGGTTGCGTGCCTGTTCTGATATTGTTCTAACACAATATTCGGCTTAAAGCACATAAATACACATCAGGACCTAACTCCAACAATGAATGAAGTTATACTGATCACTATCTTCCCTTGATCCGATTGGAAACAAGGACAAACAATTGACACCCCTTACGGAGTATACCTGCCCCCCCCCCAAAAAAACAAAAAAACAAAAAACCCAACAAAACAACAACAACAAAAAACAAAAACAAAACAAAAACTGCAAAAATAAAACACCCTAATCATAGAGAAACAAGGGAGATAGTTCTTGGGACTGAGTGAGTGAGTGATGGATATACAATTGCAACTTCTTTATTACAATGCAACGTTTCAGTGTAGATACTAACACCGTTATAAAGCAACTGATGTTGGAGTCACATCACTTGCTTGATAACGGTGTTAGTTTTTACGACGAAACGTCGCATTCATTGTGATAAAGAAGTTGTATATCCATAGAACTATCTCACTTGTTCATCATATCAACTTCTAAATGCCACTTAATGAAGTAATTATAAACAGTATACCGCGGAGGCTCCTTTTTGAACCACTAAAGAACTGGTACTATTGTCATGCATAGCGTGGTTGACAGTACGACCAGCGATCCACGCCGTTACGGCACTATGACAAGCCTTGCTATGCATACATCTGCATATATACAGTTGATACGATTATATCACGATGTGATTTACCGGAGCCATTGAAATTTTTTATGTAACTTTGATGAATCACTGATCTAATCATAACACGTTACTATATCTGGCCTTCGGTTAAATTTTAGAACCCCAAAGTATGATTGCTTGTTGTAGATTCCACCAATACCATTTATTACAACTGACCCCTGGAAGTTGTTGCTATGATGTTTGGTCAACCAAAATCATGCTTTATTTCACGGCAGTAAAGCCTCTCGATCAAGCCAGCGGCACACTGTTGATTGATACCCCTTGCTTCTCTTGTCGCCATGTAGATTGAAGACGCAAACAAATTAGTGAATTCATTTGCTCTTCGTACCAACAACAGATGAACATGTCTAATCGCTTCATCAAAATGACACATGGTAAAGTGAAACATACCTCATCCGTGGACTGACAATCAACTTGTTCTTAGGGGCAAAATAAAAAGTGATTATTATTTCTTTCTTAAAATGTCGCTTTATCAATTATCTGTATTTCGAAACATTGACTGCTAACATTGAGTCTTATTCTGGTCAGTAAATGTAATAAGGTCATTACCAACACTTGTTGCCTTTATATTTTTGTGTATTTGTTGACAAGGCATCAATAACATAACCATTACATGTAAGCATCACAGACATGTCCAGTCCTCTTTTGTACTGGAATCCAAAGCCTCATAAAATCGGTACAGAGAGAGATACAGTTCTTGGTCCAGCAAATGTACCAGCACATCCCTGTCTCAAAGACTAACCATAATCCTTGATGCAATGAAGGAAGGACTTTCTGTATATTCACAGAAAGTATTTGCGACCAGTTGAATTAATAATAATGATAAGGCATACGGATTTTTAAATGGCAAAGGATGTGCTTGACGTTTTGCAATCACAGAAAAGAACCATATTCTATTCTGTCAAAGCATTTGATTTTTCAACTTTGTACACCACTATCCTACATAACAAACTTAAGGAAAATCTTCATTCCTTGATTGATGGGGCTTTTGTTACAAACCCTGGTGAACACAGATACAATACGTATCTGTATTCAGAGGTTCATGACAATTTGTAAAAAATGAAAGTAAATGCCCTCTGAAATTTACTGTGAAAAAAATATATAAATTCTGGACTTCATCACTGATAATCTTGTCGTAAAATTCGAGGGGTAAGACATTTAGGCAAAGTAAGAATACCCTTGGGCACAAACTGTGCTCCCTTTCTTGTGGATCTGTTTCTTTATGCATATGAATAGGAAATTGCTTGGATTGGCAAAGTCAGAAGAAGGTAATTTTTTATAAGCTTCAGGTATATGGATGATCTGATATCGTTCAATAACAATCCAATAGCCAATTCCATTCGATTGATTTACCCACCTGAAGTGGAAATAAAGAAGACCAGTGAGACCACGCCATCTGTTTCATATTGAGATCTGTGCATTAATATTCAGAGTGAAAAAAAACCACTCTTCACGAGACTGTATGACAAGAGGGTTGGCTTTCCAATAGTCCACTTTCCTTTCATGTCGAGCAATATTCCAACAGCCCCAGCCTTTGGTGTTTACATAATTTTCAAAACCTTTGAGATACAATCGAACATACGCTTTCTACCAAGATTTCGGATAGCGTCATACGACACTTGCTCAGAAGTTGTTTGATCAAAGTTACAACATTCAAGGCATCAGTAAATCTTTCAAAACGTTTTTTTGTAGACATGTGGAGGACATTTCCAAATTTGGCGCATCAGTTACAAAAAAGATGTCCGATGTTATTCCTTATTTTGACTTTGACCGTGTTTTTTTCAGGTGAATAATTAACTTGCCTTTGCATGTGTTTGTGACGGGTGCCACCGGCGGGACAGGATGCACTCACCTTTTCGCGAACACCTGGTATCATCACTGTTTGATAGTGATTCATAAACACATGCTCATGCTATCTTAGGAATCGTACTGTTGACTCTGCTTTCGGCAGAGCTTTCTGTTGGATATGAAACAGGTTTTGTCGTTTTATTTCTTTCATATTTATAACTCTGGCTTATATTGACGACAGGCAATTAACGTCAAAATGTACACATAGGAAAACCACGACAGGGGCAAAATATAAATATAAATATAAAATGTCCCTAAATAAATTGTCTATAGTGTGAAGCGGTGACATTTAGACTTATTGTCGCCCGAGAATATAATTAAGTCATTATCGTACTCTTGTTGAGATGTGCATGGAACGGTTGTACATGGAACGGTTGCACTATCAATGATCTTAACGTATGCTCAGGTTATGCATACTCCACGCCAGACGTAGCCAACAGAAGCTGGTAGTAATGAACCCAAAGACTTCGAATGATGGTCCTGTTACAATTTCATCGACATGTCATAAAACAGTTGAGATATATGCCTGTTTAAAATGATTAAAGTTTTTTTAAAGAATATTTTCTTTTTCTTGAAATATCACATATTAAAGGCATAAATCATGTTATGTATGTCAGTAGCCTGACCATAAGCTCCTCCAACCAGTATCACATTACAGGATTTACGTGGAAAAGGTTTACGGCTATCATCAAACAGCAAGGTGAGGTGAAAGTGAGGTGAAATGGGGTTTAACGTCGCGTCCAAGATTATTGCACTTATATAGCGACGTACATGTACGTGTGTGTGTTTGTGTGGCTGCTTGTACTAGTTCGGACTGATGCCGATTTATAGTGCTAGGTCACTGAGATACCATGCCGCAGTTTAACATGAATACCCCACTCAGACACAGTATACTGACTCCGAGCCGACCAGTCCTTGTTTTAGCCCCTAATGCCGAGCGCCAGACAGGGTAATAACAAGTACCATCTTTTAACGTCTTTTGGTATGACGCGGCCGGGGATCGAACCCCGGACCTTCCGCTCTCCGTGCGGACGCTCTACCACTAGACCACGGAGGCGGTTTCAAACAGCAAGGGATACAGGAGATGTGTTTGCTTAATGCAGAGTTACTTCAGTTGCAAAGCAACTACTCGATGAGCACACATCTAACACAATTGTCTTTTGTATGATCACGAGGCAACAGTCGTGTGGAGAAATAGTCTACAGCGCTTCAGTTTCCGCTTGTCTCTTGAAAGACATCCGAGTAAAAGAAATAGTTTTGTACAATTTCCGTTAAGATGGGCAAAAAATAGTCTGCTAACGTCGACAGTGTTAAAACTATAAAATTACAAGCATGAAGAAGTGAATGTTGTGCCGTAGCCTTCTGTTTCAGAATTGAATTTATTTTGAAATATTTAGTAAAAGCAGAGCCAATTGTGAACCGAAATGTAGGACAGAAGCGTCTGGCATCACATCACATCACCTGGACACCAGATGATCATTTAACAACGTATTCGGTGAAATGAAATATGCTACGTAATTACTCGAGCTTGGTTGTGATCCAGGCGAATGATGCGTTGGTGTATGTTGATCCTAGTTTTAGAATCACCATCCACTCAAACAGAGGAAGTTGTCGACAATTTGTGAGGTCTGTTCTAGTAAGTAGATCCATTAAAACAAATCCGATGAATGTTGGGGTGAAGGCACGAAATTTCCTTTCTTGCTTCAGGCTGTGATCAATCACTAAATCGGAAGAACCATTGGTATATAATGGTTTACTGGATTTTGTATACTGATAAGAATCACATATCAGTATCATATTCCCCTTCCAAGTCCATTCATCCAGAGGGAGAGTCTATGCTGTAGTATGTGCCATATATTCGATGAGTTTAAATCTGCAAGTATATCATTATGGGCGAAAAAAAAGTAGCATTGCAGCTGTATCAATGTGTCTGATTGTAAAATTGGCGAGTCTGGGTCTGTCAAATCAGTGTTTGACTACTTGACCATGCGCTGGTCTGACATTGTTAAAGGTTATTCATTTGATGCATGCATAATGCAAGTATGTACACCAAACTGTATTAGGGGCGGTCGGGTAGCCCAGTGGTTCGCTCGTCACCCCGAAGACCCGGGTTCGATTTCCGATATGGGTATAATGTGTGAAGCCCATTTGTGGTGTCCCCCGCCGTGATTTTGCTGGAATATTGCTAAAAGCGGCGTGAAACCACCCTCTCACTCCTAAACTGTAACACAATTGGTGCATTTATGAACATTACATTGAATCATCTGCGTGAGTTAGTGAGTTAACGTCGCATCGGCATTAATTCAGCTGTATAGTGACGAGAGTAGTTAATCTATTTACAATTTAGTTTTTTATGCAAAGTTTTATTTAAAAACAAGTTGTGAAACATATTTGAGCATGCTATATTTAGAAACAATTTATGAAACACATTTGAGCATAACAACATTATATATACAGTTTTAAAACACGGGCTATAGGCCACCAGTAACCAAAGCTGGGGGATCATGGGGACTTACAGTACCTCTGCTTTCTGCATGATACCCGAGCAGGATTTACGTCATCACTTTAGCCACTGGTGGTTGTGCACAATATTAGCCAATATTAAAAAATACTCAGCAATGAGTTGGCTTAAAAACACTGATTGGTGATAGTTTCATCAATTGAATCCCCTGCGGTCGCAGTAATCTCAAGATTCATTTATGTGGCTCAGACATTGAATTGAGTAGAGATTCTTTTAAACACACAATTGAGATACGATGACATGCATCACCAAAGGCGCGAGCCTGACCATCCGATCTCGTTGGTCACCTCTTACGCCAAGCATAGTTACCTTTAACGGCAAGCATGGGTTGCTTAATATCTATTCTATATATTCATCATTACCACTGCAGCCACACTTTCATTCTTCTACACCAACGATACGTGTGAGCAAGGCCTCCACCACCCAATCACAATACAATATCACCTATGAAAACAGAGGTAATGTAAGTTAACTTAGCTTTGTCAATTGGGACTTTGTTATTGCATCGTTGTTTAATTTCCTGATGTCATTGTATTTTATTTTTTTAAGTTTTAAATACTAATCTGTGACATTTTCGTTGTTGTTGTACTGTGCTTTGTTGACAGATGTTTACAAATAAGGAACGCATTGCTTCCTGAAGGCTGAAAGACATGTCTTCATGTCCTGTAAATGTCCTGCAATCGCTTACACGTACACAAAATAAAGACCACCTGCAACTACAACTTGATTTGCTTTCATTACCGCTTTACGTTTGTAACGTGAAATTGTAAAAAATGTGCTATGGGTCTGTCGCCGTCGATCACCAGAAATGGGCTTCACACATTGTACCTATATATCGAACAATCGAACCCGGGACTTCGGCGTGACGAGCGAACGCTTTAACCTCTAGGCTAACCGACCGCCCCTAAAAAATAAAGCATTCCGCCTGTAAAAAAGCGCTCATGATATCGACGGAATTGTTTAAATGCTCCAAAATAGAATACATTGAGCAACAACATCAAAGTAACCGCATCCACACATACATGACAGTGACGTATCATCACTGAGTCGACTGACGACAACACAGTCAGTTAAAAGTTAAACATAGTCGAACATTCGGCTGCATACATGACATTATCCAAGTTTTCAAAAAAGGAATTTTTCAACTCATGGTCCTATTTATCCCTTCATTACAATGGAATAAGTTAAATGGTTCAAATGAGATTGATCGTACAACATGAAAACAATCTCATCGACACCCACTGCTCTTACGTAACAAACCAATTACTGCGGTACTGTTACCACGCGGCACGTTGTCAGGACGACAAAGATTGTACATGGCCGCAACTAGAGCCAGTAAAATATACTTGACGCGGATGGTTATACAATATTATCTCTTCTATAACAAAAGTAAATCTTCGGCAGGTGGTATGGTAAGCTTTAAGGAGTTTTTTAAATATTGACATCACCAATTTTTCTGGGATGAGAGAGCTCTCTGGCATATATGGTGTTGCCTAGTCTTTAGGTGCAAATATCTTAACGTGTCTAAAATATTTTTAGTGGTTTGATTGTCATTTCGTCCTTTAGTGGAGTCGCATCGTGCTGTTTTGAGCAAGGGACACAATAACGAAAATGTGTAGACAAGCACTTGCAGTGATAATATAGGTTATGATTCATAAAAGCACCATCTTAAAACCATGACCAATTAAGACAACCGTCAGCATGTTGGACTTTGAAAACAAATGTACTCGGAAAATGTCAAGTCACATATTTGCTACTGGCATGAACTTAACGCGTGCCAATAGTATAAATGTTTTTTAACTTTATGCAACTGGTTGGTTGCCCCTCCGTTGTAACCATTGGGACTGCGCAAAGTAAGAACATGGCCATACTCTGGGTCACTAGAAACCAAACGACTTCATCATGTGTTTCTGTTGGAAGGGTCCACAGACAGTAAGAGCACAAAGTTTCGGCTAATAATAATAATAATAATAATAATAATAATAATAATAACTACATATTTAAATAGCGCTGGTATCCAGTTCGAAGAACTGCTCAAAAGCACTTCATCTGAGTCTACACAAAAAAGAGATATTACACAGCTAGGAAAACACAAAACCTCAATACTCCAAGAATGATTTGGTGAAAAGATAGGTTTTGAGTATTGATCGGAACAAAGAGTATAGTCCTTGATATTGCTTTAAAACGCTTGGCCAGGCCAGGAACAGCCTATAAGCCTCCACTATTTTGTAATTTGCAAACACGGAAATTCATGTTCAAAACTTAAATAACATTCTCAGTGAAACTTCAGTTTCCCTAAATGTCCCACAATATTTTTTATTTCAGGAACCACCTATAGTTTAATGTTTCTATACGAACACCAATTCGTCCAAGTTGTTCAATTATTTTAACTAGTTTCCGAACATGGACTTGGCAGCTCATGATGTCAATTCCACAACTGCCAAGACTTATCTTAATGCTACTATCCTGTTCGTCACATAACCACAGGTGACTTCTTTGGATGACATAACAGCAATTGTCGGTCATTTAGTTATGGACCAATGTTTCGTGAGCAACCTTCCCCTAACTGGGATCACAACTCTATGGGTGTTGTCGAAGTGTATGCCAAAGTATGGGACACAAGAAAAGATGAACCTGCTGACTCATTGATAGTGTGTTGAGTCAGTGAGGGATGTTGTCATTGGTAGAATGCGTAAAATAAGAAAGGAGAAACAGAATAAACCCATTCTGTCCAAATGTCATCCAAAGACTGGCTGTCCGACATGAATACTTTGTAGGTGTTCCCGGATTGGGAACATCAACACAAGGTAATTTGGCCAAGAAGTAACTTATGTTTCAGGTATATCGATGATCTGGATATACTCTTTATTTCGCAAAGAAATGTTTTGTTGTTGTTGTTGTTGTTGTTGTTATCGACGCACTCAGCAATATTCTAGCTATATGACGGTGGTTGGTAAATAATCGAGTCTGGACCAGACAATCCAGAGATTGACCTCACGAGCACCGATCCACGCAATTGGGATCAATGACATGCATCAACCAAGACCTATTCTACCCCGGATCAAAGAATTTGTATATCACTACTTGATAGTGATACATAAACAATTGTTAATGATATTGTCGCTTTTAATAACGGATGAACGGTTACCTATTTTATTACATGTTTGTATCATTTCTTACAAGTATATATGTTCGTTGATTATAAAAGTAACATTTACGTGTGAGATTAAACATGATTCCTCTTGTAATCTGGCCGAAAAAGACGAAACGGGCATTGGCTGAGTCGTTATCGACCAAGGCGTTAGGGATACCTTATGCTCCGCTTCAGTCAGCCTCCCACGAGCAACCGCGTATCGACCGCCCCACCCCCTCGCCTGCTTCAGTCCTTCCCCTTTCGTCATCCTTTATCAGTGTACATGTAGACGAAGTGGTTGTACACAGGATCTATTATGTCCCAAAATTCCCACTAAACGCTAAAGAAAGGAAATGTCGATTGTGCGTAACCATTGCTGCTTCAGATTATACTTCCAAGGTAAAATAAATGCCCAAATAAGGTATTAAGTAAAGGAAAACTTTTCGAGAATAGAGAGAAGAAATAATACGGATCAGAAACATGATGCTCCGTGTATAGTGCCAGGATCCAGTCAGAGTAGGTCCATTGAAGCACCTGATGCATTCGTTACGACAAATGCAAGAGAATAACCTGTCTTGTTTTTCCACAGATTCAATTCAGCGCAGAGGGCAAAATAGCTGTCAAAACTATATGAATGGACAACTGAAAATCAGCGATGAGATCAGGTGTTGGTCCTGCCTTACCGGCAGCACACACATTCACACAATGCAAAGGGATTGCAAAGTACCTTTGACCTGGGTAAAGAATCTGTGTAACGTCACGGTGTTTGTTGTGTTCATCGGTAGATAAATAAATTTCAAGGGATCCCGTGACGTTTGATTGGTTAACCAAGCAATATTGTTTTGCGTTTATCCGTCCATTAACAGAAACCTAATAAAATGGGCGAGGCTTGGGGTGCATTATAACGCTGAAGGATGTCACTGATTTCATAGTACATTATACTATACTATTGTCAACAGATTTGGTATCTAAAACTTGTATAAACACGAATGTTACGTTGCTTGAAATTCTATTTACTTTGATGCCAACAACAAAGGATCCTATTTCTGTGATGATACTATATTTTTTATCCTCCATAATGCCACTTGATAAAGTATATGGTATGTTTTAACACTTTATTGTAGAATCAACGCCTTCTGGCTGACCTACACAACATCCTGCAAATGCCCTGCTCAACACCAGTCTGCATGCTGTATGTACACAACTGAGTACGTTCGTCCATAAAGATGTCCCACAGGTTTGAGGTATACCTCTATGCTCAGTTAGGTAACTGAGTTCGTGTCAAGTTATTATTATTTTGGTCTAGATCTCTCAGCATCAGGCCGTTCTTATGGGTTTCACTGAAACAGTAAAGTATTAAACCCTTATCACTTTCGGCTTGTCATCGATAATACTTTAAACAGAACCCAAACAAAGCAACTAATTTAATTTTATTAAAGCATGCGGTCAGAAGCCAGAAAGAAGAATGGTTCCCTTCCCGTTCTGATATTGTTCTTACACAATGTTAGGTGTGAAGCAAACAAATACACATCCGGACTTAACTCCAACCTCCACGGCACCAATGAATGAATTATTTACGAACTATTCAGTGACTACACTACAGTGCAATTAACGCCCCTTACAGAGTATCCCTGATACGTCCTTCCGACCCGTGAAGATCCGGGGTAGAATAGGTCTTCAGCAATCCATTCTTGCCTTAAAAAGCGACTATGCGTGTCATAAGAGGCGACTAACGGGATCGGGTGGTCAGGTTCGCTGATTTGCTTGATGCATGTCATCGTATCCCAATTGCGTGGACGATGCTCATGACGTCAATCACTGGATTGTCTGGTCCAGACTCGATTATTTACAGACCGCCGTCATATAGCTGGAATATTGCCGACTGGGGCGTTAAATAACAAACAAACAAACGATACGCCCTCGCACGTCTAACTGTAGACAAACAAGGGAGATAGTTACATGTATATGCATGATGATGCACTGTTGTTATGTTGTAATGGTAAACAACGCTGGCAGTGGAGAGTTGTTTGGTGCTTGATCGCAGTTCGGCAAGGTTGACTTTAATCCTGCCCAACACTGGTCTGGATGTAGAAGGTACACAATTGAGAACGTTCGTCCATAAAGAAAATCTATATGTAATATAAAAAAAAAAAATGCATATGACCTTACCACGTTTGGCTTGGCATAGAAAATACTGATCTGACCGACCACACCGCACTCAAACAAAGCAGCTATTTTAATTCTGTTAAAGCATTTATATGGTCATCTTGTTCTATGCATACAAGTGCACCTCAGACAGACCACATGACGAAGACTGGAGACTTTCCCGTTTTATAGTGTTCTTACACAATACCGGGCGTGAAGCACACACCTGCATCCCTTCCTTCACGGCAATATGTAATGAAGTTCTAGTTGATGCCCCTAGGCTGTACGCAGTACAATCGGAGGCACTCTTCATCTGATCGGAAAACGAATTGACGCACCTCACATAATATCCATGAACCGTGCACCCACGCAGACTCACTGTGGTGGCGAGTCTAATTGTAGACAATATTCCCGCGTAGCTTTCTCACCGAACCGTAAAAGAACTTTAGCCAGGCAAACCGTGGTTGACAGTACGACCAATGATGGCACACCTTGTGATACATACATCTGCTATAGATAAACTATCACGATTTCATTATTGTAAACTGACTTGGTAATTATTGTATGAAAATTGTTCTAATCATAAAACGTTACAAGACCAGTTCTTCATTTAGACTTCAGAACCCCATGGTCGAGGTCAACCCCCAGGTCAACGGCACTGGATTCCTTGTCGTAGGCAACCAAACTGGATTGGTTCGTCAGGCTCCGTGACGTGAGACCGCTTCCGTGTGGTGGCCGAGAGGGGACATCGCTTTCGCGCTTTCTCGCTCTATCGCTTTCTCGCTCTATCGCTTTATCGCTTTCTCGCTTTATCGCTCTATCGCTTTCTCGCTTTCTCGCTCTATCGCTCTATCGCTTTCTCGCGGTTAAGCAATATCCCCTCTTGACCACTATAGGGGCCGCATGTGATATCTGCTGCAATTGGGAGGTAATGTTGAACTTTTGCCACTATTTACTTAAAACATAATTTAACTGTAGAGACGTAGGTGATTTTAAAACAATCCACCTTTTTTTTTGCGTAAAATGTAGTTGATTTATTTATGGCCCTTTTCAGTTGTATGTGACCATCTCGCCGAAAGCGCGTGGCAGATCATGGCAATACGCTTGAAATAAAGCAGGTTAAATTCTAAATATATACAATATATAAAAGTTAAGAAGGCTATGGTTAATTAGTCATGGTTGATTGTTTTGCAAACACCGCTGTGAGTGACTGAGTGAGTGAGCGAGAATGGTTTTACGTCGCTTTTAACAATAATCCAGTAATATCACGGGGGACACCAGAAATGGGCTTCACACATACATTGTACCCATGTGGGGAATCGAACTGGGTCTTCGGGTTGACGATGGAACGCTTTAACCACTAGGCTGGCCCCCATCGCTGTGGCGTTACCACAGTTGATATATGTACTTGTGTTAACTACACATATGGAGAGACATAATTAGTGTGGCCACATAGTTCAGGTTGATAACAATATGAAATGCATTACTATGATTATCTATAACTTATATTAAATCAGCTATCATTATAATATGTTATGTACATCTTAAGTATAGTTTTGTCAAAATTATGTATGTATGTATGTATGTATGTATGTATGTATGTATGTCTGTGTGTGTGTGTGTGTGTGTGTGTTTGTGTGTGTTTGTGTGTTTGTGTGTGTGTGTGTGTTTGTGTGTGTGTCCGACTCATTGTCTGTGTAAAAAGGTAGTAGATAACTACATAACTCACATCAGAACGCACAATTGTTAACCATACAGTTTAAATGGATAGAGAATTGCTACATAAATATGTATATTCCTGCCTGAGCCTACGCTATAATTGGATGTCTAGTCTCTCCTGGAGGGAAAGTTAAACTATATTTTACAAGCACTAAATTTAATTCCCGAAGACAGTTTGATCGAAAGTCATTATAAGAAACGAGTTGTTTTTAAAAAAATATTTACGACGCATTTCATTTCTGTTTCCCAAGGAATGGGGTTACGGGTTAATGACCCTCTCGAAAGTCGTATATGTGACTTAAGGTAGAGACATATATCTAAATCATCTGTATTTTGTCAGGGAAACATAACTGTGTACATGTACATCTTTTGTTTGCATTATGCACATGCAACTTAATTAACATAATTGTGATCCCAAAATCGGACGAGCACATAATCGGCTTCAATTCCAAATCTAATGACCGAAAAAAATAATTCTTTGGACGTTGTAAACAATACAAACTGGCTAATAAAACTGACAATTATTTGTCAATATATGATCTCCTTTTCATCAGTTTTAAGATTGATGGAGGAATGAGGGGAGGATACTATGAACAAAATGAAAATATGTGACAGTGAATATCTGTATTCTGTGAATCTTGCTTATTTATTTCACTACAAGAAAATATGCAAGCTAAACTACAAGATGTTTAAAAAATCTAATCATAAGAGGCAAAATAGCGGTGAGAATTACAGGAATGGATCACTAAATGTCAGCAAAAACCGTTTTAATGTACGGCATTATGGGAAATATCGATTCTCGCTCTATCGCTTTCTCGCTCTATTGCTTTCTCGCTTTATCGCTCTATCGCTTTATCGCTCTATCGCTTTCACGCTCTATCACTTTCTCGCTTTATTGCTTTCTCGCTTTATCGCTTTCTCGCTCTATCGCTCCCTCTAATGACTAACCATAGTCAGATGAAGGAATCGGGTGAATAGTATGTACTGTAAATCTTGAAATTAACGTTAGAGTTAATAATAAATGCAAACAAATTAGCGTAGACTTAATTACCGCATTCGACGTAATAAGCGCCCAGGGCGCTCTCAAAATTAGAATATTATTTTGGTGTAAAAAAAGTTGAGTTGAAAGATGAATTTCGTGGTTTATGCTGACAGCCTGAAACGTTTATGTACGACAGATATATTTTTCCCGAATTTAATTGCCCATAATTAAGTGTGCATATAACGAGTACTTATTATTCGCGAATTAATAAGTCTTGTTCACTAGCCAATATGTTAGCAAATATTGCCGTGGGCGTTTATTAGAGCGGGGCGCTTATTACGTCGAATACGGCAATTATACTTTGCATTTATGTCTCAGAAATGACTTGATAAGACGGCCTCACTGAACACTTTGAATAGCGGGAATACCAACTTGAATATAAAACCAATCAACTATCTCTTTCCACATTACGGTTACTGAGAACAATATGTCATCCAGAAACTAGAAATTACATAATGAGTGAGTGACTGAGTGAGCTGGGTTTAAAGCCGCTTTTAACAGTATTCCAGTCATATCGCGGCGTGTCAGCTTAATGTGGGAGGAAAGCCCGAAGTGATGCAGGTCTCAGACGTTTACCACTTCGGTGAAACCCACGAGCACGGGTATGGTGCTGACAAACCTAGAAACATAATCGGGGCGAACCGGAATTCGAATCCACAATCATAGGTTTCTGGCGTGCCTAAGGGACGCAACTCTACACAGCGAACTGCGGCGCCTTAGACGACGGGGCCACCCGTGCCCCAATTACATAATGAACATCCGGTAGTATTACCATTGCTTGGGTGAGGACTTCCACTTTGATGACATCTACTCCGCAAACAGAATAAGCAGTGATATAAGCGTTGTTTTTAGGAAAACACTATTGCCTTTGAGGAAGTACGTACTACTCAGCGCTATTGAGCGGTGTTATTTGCTATTTGGTTCCATAACTTGGCCTGGGTGTGGGGGACCCAAGAACTAAATAAGGCCATAAATCAATCAAATTCTTTTTTACTCAGAAATACGTGGATTGTTATATAAGCACATATGTCTGTCATTTTAAATCATATTTAAGTAGATAGTGAGAACATTTAAACTTTCTCCGTCCATATGTATAATTTGGAATGCGACTTGGAAAAATCTCAGCTCTCTTTTATGATCAAAAACCACATCAGCCCCTCGACCCCCCCCCCCCCCCCCCCAAACACACACACACACACACACACACACACACACACACACACACACACACACACACACACACACACACACACACACACACACACACACACACACTGAAGACAATTCATTAATGTTGTTTTACGTATATACTTTTTATCGTATAGAAACACATGACGCATGCGACCCATATCGTGGCCAAGCGATAAAGCGAGAAAGCGATGTCCCCTCTCGGCTACCATACCTCCGTGGTCTTGTGAAAGAGAGTCCCATGCCGCGTCATACCGGAAGACATTAAAAGATGGTACTTTTGTTACCCTGTCTTGCGCTCGGCATTAAGGGTCTAAAACAAGGACTGGTCGGCTCGGAGTCAGTACACTGTGTCTGAGTGGGGTATTCATGTTAAACTGCGGCATGGTATCTCAGTGGGCGAGCACTATATGATTAAGTCATTACCATACACTTGTACATGTTGAGATGTGTATGTCACCGTTGAACATGAGACATCTTAAGGTGTGCTCAGGTTATGTGTATTCCTCGCCAGACGGAAAGGGGCGGTCGGGTAGCCTAGTGGTTAAAGCGTTCGCTCGTCACGCCGAAGACCCGGGTTCGATTCCCGACATGCGTACAATGTGTGAAGCCCATTTGTGGTGTCCCCCGCCGCCTCACTCTCTCACTGATAACGGAAGCGTGTAACAATGAACCGAGAGCCGGCAAATGATGGTCCTGTTATAGGTTTATTGACAGGAGATAAATAGTTGATTTATATGCCTGTTTAATGTTATACATTTTTTTCAAGAATAACAAAATTGATTGCTCACTGCCGGTCTACTTCAATTGTGAACCAACTACTCGATGAACTCTCGTCGTAAAAACGATTATCTTTTGTAAGAGGCAACATTAATGCGGGAAAATATTCTAAAGTGCTTCACTTTGCGCTCCGAAATCGGGAAAAACTTCCGAATGATGGAAATATTTGTTTGATACATTTTCCGTCAAACGGAGCGAATAAAACGGTTGCTAGGCGATGGGACACAAGTTGATCAAAATACAAGCATGAAGACTTCATTGGTGTACTGTTGTGATCGGTTTCATAAATTGAATATACTTTCACATATTAACTGTTCGCAAGTTTATTCCAACTATTCGTATGAGCGAAAGACACCTAGCTTTTTTTTAATGTATGATTGTGATTGTACTTATTAGACTTTTATATTTTTTAGGTGGAATGTTAGAGAAACCCTAAGTAACAAATCTGCTGGAGTGCCATAGCAATATTTGAATGCTGTAAATATGGAATATAGTTCAACGTCTCACCAGGGGCGGCGGGGTATCAACGTGGTTAAAGCGTTCGCTCGTCACGCCGAAGCCCGGATTCGATTCCCTACATTGGTACAATGTGTGAAGCCCATTTCTGGTGTCCCCTGCCGTGATATTGCTTGAATATTGCTAAAAGCGGCGTAAAACCATACCCGTTTGATTCGGTGTGTCACATAAAACGTGGAAAGGAACACACTAATTCTCGACTGTGAATAAACGGAGGCTATGATATCAGTCACAAATCAGAATGTGCTCAATGTCGTAAGACGCAAGTAATAATGGATCATGCGTCTGAAGATGCAATTACCTACTCGCTTGCCGTTGTATCCAGCGATAGGCTTTGTTTCTGATTATTTGGAAAAAAACAGGAAAACACATTGCAAGCAGCATTAAATTTGTTTCTGAATCATTCAACACACACACTTGAACCAAACATTAGATTAAAAGCGTCTAGCATCACATCACATCACATCACCTGGACACCAGGTCTGATGGTCATTTAACAAGGTATTTATTGAAATCAAATTAGCCACGTAATTACTCCAGCTTGGTTGTGTCTGTGAAATCTGTTGTGGTGCTCCAGGCGAACGACCTACTCATGTAGGATGATCCCAGTGGTAGAATCATCATCGAGCCACCCACACAGGAAGTTGTTGACAATTGGTGAGGTCTGTTCCTGTAAGTAGATCCAATTACAAAAAAAGCATTCGATAACTGTTCTGTGGCGAAGGCAAGGGAATTCCTTCTGGGTTTCTTAATTTTTCAGAATCAAATATCCTCATCACATTCCCCCTTTCAAAGACAATCATTTGGAGAGAATTTATTCTGTGTAATGCGCCATTAAATGCGCTTAATATCACATGGACAGGGAAAACAGTTGAAATCATGAATAGCATTCCATCGCCATAATATGGAAGTTTTGACATTTGTGCGTGTGATAATTTTGGATCAGCTTATGCGTCCCACAGGAACTTGTAATACTCGTAAAAACATATTTTGATGCGGATATCTACGGACAAGGGAAAGGTCCATGGGATCATGCTTTATGTTTCTGCAGTAACATTCCTCATCCCACATCCTAACACAATGAAGGACATTTCGAATCAACGATCTTTACTCAAGGGCGGTGATCAGCTATATATATATATAACAATTCCACTACGTGGACAGTGCCATTATAAGGTTACGCTGTCTGTATTACTTTGTAATCTCCCTCAGTTGGAGACCATGGTTCGAATGTGTTCAACACTCTTTCGGTTTTCGTTAGACGCGACTAAAATGCCGGGCAAAAGAAAGTATACACTTGAAAATACGGTTTGACCAAACAATTACACACGCTATCAAAACGTTACCAGGTTGCAAGCGTAAGGTCCAAAATAGAACTATGATACCCGTATGGTATGTAATAATTTCCAATACATCACCATCGAATATCCGTTATATGTTTAGCCACCATCACACATACGGGTATGTTGTCCTTTGCCCTGCAGTTTATATTGGATCAGTTGCCCATCTCTGTAACTTCGTTAATTTACTATCCGATGCTCGTAATATCAACCGCTAGTTTTGCTTACCCGCACACGATTATTTAAAGGTCTCTGGAATATTGCGGACTGCAGAATAACACATCAAACAAACTCTGTGATCACTGGCGCACTGACATTGTCCTTTAATAAATTGAAACTTTTGATCAACAAATGCTATTTTAGATCGTGCACGTTGGTTCACACGTTTTATATAAGCCATCCTACACACTAGGAATCAAATATGATATTTGCTGAGAATGCTTTGAAGCATAATAATTCATTTAGTTTACTCTCATATTCTCAAAGTGGATGTTCATGGATATCAAGTTATCAGCTTAAAAAAAAGCCTTTGCGAAGAGTTATTTGTTTATTGTTTCTTATAGTCCGATTGCATACTTAACAAAACGTGAAGAGCCACTGGATATAATGAATCGCAATATACTTCAAATAATATTTCACGTCACTGTAGTTCACTAACCTGGAAAGGGCACATCCATATAAACTCGTCACGTACATGCACAGGAGTGGACGGTGCTGTTATGCTTTCAAGCACTGAAGGGGAAAGTGGGTAATTGCGGTGACTAACGTGGACAGTTTAACAGGAGGACAGCAAGTCTTTGAATGTCATTTACAAGTGAAACACATGCAAAACACATATATGTGAATTTGACATTCATTAATTCTTTCTTATTTGAGGACAGCATATCAACAGTGCATACAATATTCCAGAGGAAGCAGTTGATGGAACAGTTTCATCACCTTCATCAGGTCTGATAATTAGTACAAAGCCTTGTCACTGTTCTCATAGCAATTATCTTTTAACCAAAACCCAAACTTACAAAAAGATAAACACGGAAACATGTTTGTTGAGCTACACTATATATGTAGCCATATAACACATGTCCTTTCACAATCTATAAAAACCGCTAAAACATGCTAAAATAATGGGTTGCCAATATGACCGAATTGGCGAGAATGAAGACAGGTGATTGGCAAATATATTGAAAAACTAGTTGGAACAAATAGTATGCAGCGCCGTAACCACTGTAGCTCACCTGTGTCCAGTATCTAACTGATGCTCTTTATTTGAGGGCAGGACGCAACCGAATAATACACTACAAAGCTCTGTAGCTCGCCTGTCTCAAAGTGATGATTTTTACTCGACTGATCTTTATTTGAGAGGTGAAATACAATCTACCTAAAAATAAAACACGTAAAAGCTTTGTAGCACACCTGTCACTAACAAGGGATCTTTACTTGAGGGGGCAAAATAAATTTACAATCGTCTTACAAATAGGACGACTTATGTTGAAACTTATTGCATACATGTACCAACTCGAAATTGACGAAATGATAATAATGTTCTTAACAATTATGTTCTTAATATGGTTTCCAATTATTGAAATAAACTTTAGAGTTGGAGTCAGACCATTTGTTGGATCATTCTAACGAAGTTTTATCTAAATTGCTTCTTTAGTTTCGTAAAACCGTTTAAAAATATTTTCGTAAATTTGCTTTTTCTGTTTGTTAAAGGGAAAACATACCTTTTCAATCTTGATGGTTTGTTTTGGTGTGTAAAAAACCCAACTCCAATAATTATAATACAATAATAAAATAAACACCAATAGTTCGTATTTCCCCTGACCTTTCATCAATCGAATATGTCTTGAATGAAATATGGCGAGGTTGGCGACGTCTTCGAACATCGTTGCAGGAACTCTGCTTCTTCAGATGTGAAATGCAATTCACCGGGCCTATCAACCTGATCAACGTTCAGCAGTATCAAAGAGGTGAAGGTGTCATGCCTGCATCAATGTTAAAGTTGGATCCACTCGCTACTGAATAATAAAGGTCTGCGAGAGAGACCTGCTCTTGGGGTACTGTTTTACTAAATCAACTAAGAGTCTTCCCCGTGTATATGAATAAGAGTTTGCCTTTGTATGGCTACTTGAATGAGCGATAGAGTGAGCGAGTAACGCCGCTTTGAACATTTTTCAAGTTACATCACGCTGTATCAATTTGATGTGGGAGGAAAGCCCGCAGTGATGCAACGTTTACCAATTTGTTGAAACCCTCGAGCTCTAGTATAGTGATGACAAACCTAGACATAATCGTTGCGAAACTCCTACTTGGTAATACGTCCATCCTTTTATGTATAACCGTAAAAGACACAATATCTTAACAACAAACTTATGGAACTGTTCTTCAAATACAAACGGTAATCCATAATGATCATTTTAGTCATTGATGTTATCATTCAAAGCCATGTTGTAATATGCTTTGATCTGTTCTAAAGGTTGTGAAGCCAATCAGTTGTAGTTGTATTTATCAGAACACTGTTATAGTCCACAAAATAAGTTTAAGGAGGTCGTTAGTGGATTAGTTAGCGAAAATGGTATCTTTGATAACAAGTAGGGAAGTCGGACAGTCGTACTTGACAAATGCGGCAAAAAATAATTAAATCACTAGAGTTATGAAATATTCAAATGGGTCGTAAATGAAAATAACATCCTCTCTATCATCGAATTTTTCTTTGAATGAACATTTACGAAACCCGCGCACATTAACAAAGTTTAAGCCTCTGGAGGCCGGACCAATGTCACAGCCATGTCGATGTCATGGGCACACATGCTCTAAACACATGCTCTAGAGTCGCCTTAAAGGTTACCAGAAGGTTATGGTAAAGGTAGAGAAAGTGTACTTTTAAGCAACACCAATTGTTATGGCCACGGTTATTTGTTGATTACATTCTATTTTTAGCAGAGATTTCTTATGAAATTGGAAAGGGTTTTATTTACAAAGGCGCCTCCGTCGTCATGTGGCAGAGCGTCTGACTTGAGAACGAACAAGGCATGTGTCTACTGTGTCTAAGTGGGGAATTTATGTAAAACTGCGGCATGGGAACGAACACTTCAATTCGGGATAAGTCCGGACTAGAAGAACAAGCAGTCACATGCACCCCATTTCACGGCACCATTTATTTACATGTAACCTGTCCAACATATTTTCACTGGACTTATAATTAGGAACTAAATATCAAGCCAAATGGATGGAGTAACCAATTTGACATGAAAACATGTCACACTTTCTAAATCTTCTGAAATTATTCGAGAGAGATTAAGAGAGTCTACTTATTTCGATTCTGTTACTGCTTGTATTGTCTCAAGGTATCAACATTCAAGACCTCAGTAAAGCTTTCATAATGTCCCGTGTTTTTTCAGGTGGACAGTTGACTTGCCTTTGCGTGTGTTGGTGATGCGTACCACGTTTTCGTTTTTGAGTTCGAGCCCCCTGATCAGGTACCGGTCACATACACTTGGACGTTTCAATAAACAGTTCAAATTGGCTGCAAACTACTTTATTGTACTTAGGAGAAGATTTCATGAACTACATGTGGGATTAAAGGTCACATTGGCTTTTAAAGGTCAGCATAATGTTGTCTTTTTGCATCCCATTCAGTAACGGGTTGACCCCCAGCATTTAAACGAAAAGGCTTTTAACAAATGTTCTTGGAACGTTGTTGTAAGTGTCTACCACTGCATGGTGGAGTTGTTGGACGTTATCTGGCGGAACAAGTCAACGTTGTATGCTTTTTGCATTTTCCAGAGACGTTCGTGCAACTATTACATATTGCAGTGTGCTGCATGTCAGCATGTTGTAATAAAAAAGGAATGTCTTATCCAGTTTAATATGTAATTCATCATATCATTTTACATCACATCAGTTTAATGATAAAGCCCATCGAACATCTTTTCGTTTCGTTTGGAGTATGTTTATCAAACTTTTACATGACAACAAAGTCTCATTTTGCTTCATTGTGATAATGATCATGCAATAAGGACCATTCACTACATCATTGTCACAAGACATCAAACTTAACCAGTGTTTATTTGAAATCTCATGGCGGTAATAATCATCCGAAATTCGTTTCTTTGTCCTTTGTAAGTATACAACCAATTGACAGTGCTTTGAATTTTTTTTTCAGCGTTAAAGAAATACAGAGCCGGTAGCAGGTGTTCGAGACACGCATGTCATGTATGGATAGGTCCTTGCACTATGTATAAAATGGGGAATTGAACGGGTCCTTTGATCATCACCGAGAAAAAGAAGATCTATCAGGATCAAAAGACAAGTCAAGACCAATACAAAAAGTAATTTGTATTGTTGTACGACTCCAATACACAGCATGCATCCAGGAAGAACGACGGTGGCCACTGTGCATTGGAAAAAATATTCATATTTGAAGAAATAACAGAAATTATTATCCAAAGTTGCAGTATTAACACATGGAGTTTGTTTTTATCAATAGTAACGCAGAAGGTAGGATTTATATTTGAAACTATAACAGAAGGTTTGGGTCCATGTTTGATAAAATAACACAGGTGTGACATATATTTGAAAGAGTATCAGAAAGGTATGAAGCATATTTGATAATATGATATCGAGGAAGGTTCACTATAGTCATACTAAAGTTACGAAGCATGTTTGAGGTAATAACACGGACAATATGATGTATGCTTGAAGAAATAATACAGACTTACATGTTAAAAAGCATGCTTGGCATGCATTGTACAGAAATCGATACTACTTTCTATGTTCTGTGTTCTGTTACTTTGCTGGCAATGGGATAGCTCGTCACGGTTCAATGTGTGACGCCCGTTCCTTGTGTCGTGATAGGATTGAGATATTGATAAAACCTTCGTAAAATCATATCAGCTCCCTCACTCACTTCATCAATGAGAGTGATTAAGAGCAAAGAATTAAATCACACCAGCACTTTTTCAGTCATATTGTGACAAGAAAAAGATAATTCATATAGATTCATAACAATTTGTCCTCAAAGGACAGTAAAATAACATGTAACAATGATATATTAGTATTTACAAGTGGTTTATAACAGAGATCAGATTATGACACAACAATGCAATATATGAATCTACAGATCGCCCCCCAAAAAGAGTTGTCGCTTTACGAGGTGAGGTGAAATTGGGTTTAACGTCGCGTTCAAGATCATTGCACTTATTTAGTAACGTGTATGCACGCGTGTGTGTGTTGTGTGTTTGGCTGCTTGTACTAGCCCGGACAAATGCCGAGTTTATAGTGCTAGCCCACTGAGATTCCATGCAGCACTTTATCATGAATACCCCACTTAGACACCGTATACTGACTCCGAGCCGAACGGTCCTTGTTTTATCTCCTGAGTGCCGTGCGCTAGACAGGGTAACAACAAGTACCATCTTTTAACGTCCTTTGGTATGACGCGGCCGGGGATCAAATTCCGGACCTCGCTCAGCGGGCGGACGCTGTATATTTTGACCACGGAGGCGGTCTGTCACAAGGGAACATGGGGACACACTGTATCTCGTCATTCACCGATGGACACGTCTTTGTGAGGCAACATACTTGCTTGTTGTAAAGACCTATCTCACATTATTCTTATCTCAGTAGAATAAATGTGTCAATTCCCTATTGTGTCTTTTACCATATGTTCCCGAATAACCTGCCTTTGCATGTGTTTGTGACGTGTGCAACCGGTGGGGCAGCATACGCTCACATTTTCGCGTAAACCTGTTACCGTCTTTATTTGATTGTAATTCATAAACACATGCTGATGATATGGAAGGTACAATGAATCGTACAATGGAACTGCTTTTAGTGGAAATTTCGTATGATTACTGAAATTATTCGTCACGTTTATTAAAGGATTTTATTCACGTATTCCTTATTCAACTTGCTGGTTAATATACAGCTAATATTCCGAAGTATGCCATGCAATAATATCTTGTCAATGAAAGTTGTCATATTAACTAAATCTTATAGGAACATGATGCATGTTAAACCCCCCGGATATTTTGAACTATTAATTGACAATAATGGTCATTTAAATAGTACATGTTTCAAACAATGTGAAATATTGTCAGCATCTTTGACATTTCATAAATACTTAGAAATGAATGAAATTATGCGTATTATTTTCCACCTGTTACGCATTGCCCACACAGATGACTAAGAAAAATTCAGAGTTTCGATATAAGGCATTTAGTGCCTAAAATGGATATCATTATTATTATATGTGACAAGGTAGACACAATATTATGGATAACAACTTCTTTAATACTGTAAAAAGCGGGTTTTCGGTACAGATCCTTATACCGTTGTCAAGATGGTTAAAAGCGTCGTTAAACCCAACTTCACTCACTCACAAATGCTAATCCTCACCCCCCCCCCCCCCACCCCCAACCCCCCCACCCCTGAAACTGCACAGCTTGTAGAAACAATGTTGGTTCTGTCTTCATTGTGCCTTACGTCAATACAGCTATCCCAACTGTTTCCACATTTGAATCTATAGGACCGCCTCCGGAACGTCCGGGGTTCTACCCCCGGCCGTGTCATATCGAAAAAAACCGTTAAAAGATGGTAGTTGTTGTTACCCTGTCTGGCGCTTGGCATTAAAGGGCTAAAACAAAGGCTGGTCGGCTCGGAGTCTTCAGTACAATGTGTCTGAGTGGGGTATTCATGTTAAACTGCGGCATGGTATCTCATCGGGCTAGCACTATAAATCGGCATCAGTCCGGACTTGTACAAGCAGCCACACACTCACACGTCTCTATATATATATGTGCAATAATCTTGGTCGCGACGTTAAACCCCATTTCACCTCACTTTACCTTGAATCTGTAGAGTTACTTCCTTGTTAGCTAATTGGATCTGAAATTATTCCTGCATCCTAAGTGTACGAGTAAATTCTATTTATATGACAATGTGAAAATATGTGAAAATATTAGATCGTGAAAATGTTGAGTGTATAATTAAGTTGTTTACATTTGTTTTTTATGAGTAACGAATTGAATATTGTTTTAGAGACTACAGAAATCTAATTTCTTAAGTTTTGGCAGATTTAGTAATTGCTGAGAGCTGTTTTTGTAAATGCATAGTTTGTCATCTTTCTGCGTTATATAAGTATTATATACACCCACGTCCTCCTTTGCCTGTCATAGGGCTCTCACGTTAATGGACATAGATCCACAGATATGTTTACCATGGTAAGAATATAGGTTAATGGCCTGCACGTGTGTGTGTGTGTGTGTGTGTGTGTGTGTGTGTGTGTGTGTGTGTGTGTGTGTGTGTGTGTGTGTGTGTGTGTGTGTGTGTGTGTGTGTGTGTGTGTGTGCTTGTACTAGTCCGGACTGATGACGGTATAGTGCCTGCCCACTGAGATACCATACAGCAGTTTAATATGAATACCCCACTCAGACATAGTATTCTTCGAGCCGAGCCACCCAGTCCTTGCTTTAACCCCTTAATGCCGAACGCCAGACAGGGTAACAACAAGTGCCATCCTTTAACGTTATTTTGGTACGACGCGCCCGGGGATCGTAATATGAGTCTCGTGTGTGTGTGTGTGTGTGTGTGTGTGTGTGTGTGTGTGTGTGTGCGTGTGCGCGCGCAAAAACTAAAATTATATTTGCCTATATTTTGCAAATATGACAATTCTTCTTCCCTAGCACCTAGGGATACTGGATGCTCGTAGTCTGTCAAAGTTATGAAAATGTCGCCACAAAACGACTGAGCCATTAACCTATTGATAGCCTAAGCTAAGGTAATAATTACAGAACATATTGTTGTAGTCCTACGTACTAATAACTCAGCAATAAACATGTGTAATGGCTCCAACAACAAGGCATATGGTCTGGTGGCATACCTCTCCTGCTGACTTTTGTAACCTGGCTTGAAATTGACAAGAGAATAGGAATGTGCACGCAGGAAAACCAACATAAAAAGTACAGCATCCTAATCAATGTTCCCTTTTGCAACAGAAGATCCTATTAACTGTTAATTTTGCTCGTCATTGGAAGCATTTGAAAACAGCTTTGCGTATGCATATCGGTCAATACAATCAAGTATAACCAGACACTTATTGAGATGTGCACGAACGTCAATTATCTTTACATATGCTCACGCTCTTTGCAGCATCGATCGGCGTGGGCAACAGAAGCGTATTATATTAAACTCAAAGCTTACAGAAGCTTCCTGCTTCTGGCCTATCGACAGGAGATAAACAGTTGATTTATATGCCTATTTAATCAAATCAAATGAAAAAAAGAGCGAGTAAATTGCTTGTTAAATGCCAGGTTACTTCAGTCGTAAATAACTCCTCAACGGGTGCTCATCCTACAAGATTATCTCTTGCACGTGGCTGTAAAAATGCAGGGAAAATTGGCTTTAATCTTTACGATGCGTGCGTCCTGGTGTTTTGGTTCGCGAAACACATACAGGATTTGGAAAGAAATGTGTTGTTAATTATCCATCAAACTGGACAAATAAATTGGTAGGCCGGAAACTGAAGTTTTATTTTCTGAAACTTCAGCACTGAGAACTATTGAAACATAAAATAACCTAAACATGGGGTATACATTATCTGGTTCGTCCCCGTAGGTGGCACTTCTCAAAAGTATTATACACGGAGGCAGGACGGGTTCCTTTGTTACGACGTCACTGTATGTAGTGTGTAAGGTAACCAAGCTGGGAATTCGACATAGCGGGGGTAACACTTCACATATACCATAAATAAAGGTAATTTTGTTCAAGTACTATTCCGGTGTCAGATTAGGCCCCCAACACTCCATTGCTCCACACAATGTGAATGTAGATTAAAGGCGATTTAAAAATAGATAGTCAATAAATGGCATAATGTTTAAGATAAGAGCAATCTGAATAATGTGTATGTCAATTATTAAAATTGCATAATATCTACAGAGCAGATTCGATGCATTTAAACAAGCACCTGTACCAGACCTACATTTACAAGTTATGAATTTTAGAACATACCAAAAACGTTTTTTTGTCCTTCTTTACCATCATCGTTTTGTAAGCTATTGAAAGCGGCAAACCTATTTCTAATATCATAAGAAAGCATTGCATTGTCAAACAAACAAACGTTCTTTGAACAAAAAGTATTAGTCGTCATGAATACCTTTTTGGATATTTTTATGAAATTTTGTGATCAGTTTTCTAAACAAAAACTTATATTCTCCAATATATTCACGACCCCAGAAGTTTTGTATTCAGTATATATAACTTTTTCTGGCTTTTATCCCACTAAAATAGTGCATGTAAATCTGTGAACTAGAGGAATACCTTTTACTGTGATAGTGATATTCATTCGGCATAGATAACTCTATGGCCTTATAAAGTTTGTATCTAAAAGAACTATTTATATCACTTGTAAAACTCTTGTATTTGCTAAAACGTATTTCGAATTCGCATGAGGAATAACTGAGACACATGCAACCAATGATATTAACACAAACACATTTCCCAATGACAAACAAACCAACAATGAGCAAACATTTGTATGTTGCGATATCACCTTTAATTCGTTCAGAACATGCCAGGATCATTGGAAGCTAATCAGCAAGGCATTTGTTGTCATGCTCTGTGCAAGGTCATTCCTCTAACCCGCTTCAATCAGAGCATCTACTTTGACTTCGTCAATCTTTCTTGTCAATAGTGCCATATCTGAATATGATATTATAATCCTGCGAAGGCCTATTATTACCGCACCCAATCACCCTCGCCTCTGGTACATGTAATCGTGGCAGATGTGACTTACCCATAGGAATAAAGGTTCTGTAAGAGGATTTTTATGTAGTTGAATCTCCGAGATGAATATTATAGGTTTTATACTGGCCATTTCTACGTACGGGCAGGCTCATTAATGTTAACAAGACTTCTCTCTTAGGTTGTCAAGGTGAGATGCTCACGTGTGCCAGTACTAATGACAGGGAAGTATCTCAATAACTAACATTCTGGTTCACATTAAAGCACGAAGTCTGCATGCATGGGAATATTGCGACATTACGACAGTCGTGAAAAAGTACATTTCACAAAGTTCAATGGGTACCCTATGTTCTACTTCTATATGACTTTTCAGACTTTGGTTAGAAATGGTACATATGGTTGTGTGTTGGTTTGGAAGAAATGACAGGCTTTACTGGTAATGCAGTGTGGTCTAGTTGTTGCTTTAGTAATGTCTTGATTCAATTTAAGTATTCTATCATGATCAATATGTCAATACGGTGAATTAAATACCATGTCCTTTTCTGCGTTAGAGTGTCTCAGAGAATGAGCGGTTATATAAGGTAGAGCTACATGTATTGTCCTCTATTTAGTGAAATTAGTGACCACAATATTTAAAAATCGACTATTTTATGTAAAGTAGAACTGCATATATTTTGCGCAATTTAATAAATCAGTAACCACATGATGCAAAGATTGACAATTTTATGGAAAGTAGAATTGCGATTTAGTGAAATCATTATCAGTAACACATTATTAAAGATTGACTATTGTTTAGTTCATAAGTCCATGAACGGAGAAAGAATAAATAAATACAGTGTCTAGTTACATAGAACATTGAAAATAATTGTCAAAATGAGCTGAAATCCAAATTGGCGGCGGAGTATCTGAAAGTGATTTCGTAATCACTATTTATCAGCAATCCCAATCAACTATCTGACATACGGATGGGATTTCCAATTCAACAAATCAGAAGCTCGTACATATTATGACACGTATGCGTATGACTAACATTGTTATTGACCCGAGAGGAGTGTTTACGCTTAAATGCAGTGATGTTGGTGTTTTATCATTTTGGGGAACCGTCGATAGCGGGTGTGGTGCTGACAAACCCAGAATCATAATCAGAAAGTACATGGAATTCAAATCCACGATTATAGGATCATGGTCACCTTTTCGGGGACACCTGATAGTATCACTATTTCATAGTGATTCCTTAAAACATGCTCATGATAAAGTCGGAATCGTACAATCGACTCTGTAGCAGAGATTTATATTGGATATGGAAAGGGTTTCGTCGCTTTATTTAGAGGCACAACACGGCATAGCAACTCGCGACGGTATAGACGACATGGATGCTACTGCCCCTACGACGTGAGACAAAAAGGTTGCGTCATTTAAAAAGTTTTGTCTAGGGAAAGATGTTTCCATTTGCTTCGAAAAGAGGAGATAGGTTTCACAGTTAATATGACTGGGTCGACGCAACCTTATATTACAGTTATGTCAACGTAACTTTATTAATGGCGTTTGTATATTATTCACGTCATTGTGAACGCCAGAGAATAACAAGATGACGGATCTGTCATCCACCAAAACAGATTCCACTTGACGTAAAAGCACACTAGCTGTAGCAATCTCTTGAAAATCAGTAATGACGCCGGGTGTTCGTGAAAAGGGCAAGCATGTCCTACTCATGCACCCGCCACTCACTCAAGTTTCATAAAAATATATGTTTGTTGCTTGACGCCCCCAAAAAACCTCGATATGAAAGCGGTATGAAACCTTTTAAGATTTCACCTTCATGATCACTAAGTCTAAGACATAATTAGGAACATGATACGGCAAGTATATGTAAAAGTGGTGTAAGAAAACCATATTGAACACAACAAACCAGTACCGATGTCAATAACCTGTCAGTCACAACAATCTGAGACGCCCAGTCGAAAGCCCCCATTCAGAATCACGATACCAACATGATACACGATACATGATATGTGGTGTCTGTGTTTTCCCGTTATGAAATTGGAGAGTTTTTACTTTCGTCACATCTTCAGTGAGAAGCCAATCTTAAAAAACAATAGTATAAAAGCGGCGTAAAACCATACTCAGTCACTCAATCACTATATGCAATAGATCGCCACTCCCTGTATCATATTTGTCGTAACAGTCGTATCGGCTCAGTTAGGTATGTTTGCCTGATGAAGACTCAATTACTACAGACCGCCATGATATAGCTGACGTTAAACAATATTCACTCACTCACTTTGAGACAGATGAACAACACCTACAAGCGTATACCATAAAACTTTCTACGTTATTAATGTTCTAAATGATGCAAGCAACTTTGTACGTACAACACTGAATACAAACAAATGAGATGAAATAATTATCTTTGCATGTGCGTTATCGACGCATTGTCTGATAAGAGCATAATCACTGTGCCCAGCAGAATGGTCCTGTTTGATTGAAACAACACAAATACACTACCAGAGTATCATCTACTCAAAGTGACCCTCTCAATCTTTATGTATTCAATCCAGAAGATGTTGTAATATGGACGCATCTTTATTCTCCTGCAGCTGAATTCTGTAACTTATCCGCGACATCAAAGCAAAACATGCCGTAGTCATGTTGCAATCAAAACATAGATTGCAACATGATTTGATGACCTTTACCAGAAGCATATAGAGATATACTCATTGCCCGCATTTGAATCAGGTATATTTATAGTAATAAATGATCACACATGCTAGTAATTGAGGATTACATACTAACGATAACGTACGTGAAGTATGGGTGAGAAACTCAATGTCAGCCGAAAGACTGAAGGGTGAATGGCGCGGACCAAATGTCGGTCCGAGGAAGATTGATTACAGTCATTCAAAACTTGCTTAGTTTACCCGATATTTATTTTTGCCTATAAATCTAGAAGTTAACGTAACCTTGGTTATATACAGACATTATATCCAAATTTTAAAACATGGCTCAACGTTCAGCCTTTGGCTGGAAATGGGCGCGGTAATGTGGAGCAGCATTGTTACTCTTTAACGTGCAGTTTCATAACAATAGAAGATGTCACTTGTGTTTGTTGTTGGGGAAGAGATAGGATGTTTGGTTTGGTTTGGTTTAGTTTGTTGTTTAACGCCGCACTCAGCAATATTCCAGCTTTATGACGGCGGTCTGTTGATAATCGACCCTGGACCAGACAATCCTGTGATTAATGTCATGAGCATCGATCCACGCAATTGGGATCGATTACAGGAATTAACCAAGTCAGCGAGCCTGACCACCCGACCCCGTTAGTCGCCTCCTACGACAAACATAGTCGCCTTTTACGGCAAGCATGGGTTCCTGAAGGCCTATTCTACCCCAGATCTTCACGGGTCGTAGAATGTTTGGTAACTGATTGACCTAAAATCAAGACAGTTGATAACCATCATCAGCAACGTTGAATCAAGTATTTGGTCTTTGGTCACGTTATAAGAGATGTAATTATTTCTTCAATGATTATATGTACTAATGTGATATCTTTAAATCTGTCCGCTAAAGTGCAGACATAAAAATATGTATTTTGTCCCTTCATTTGTATTTAAGAGTTTTGAGACATGGTATGTATTTCTTAGTATCTTCTTATAATTAATCTCTCTGAACACATACAAGCTAGTGCTCCAATTTAAATTGACGCTCAGGATAAAAACCATTGAGTCCACAACAATTTAATACCATGAGTACTATATTATAAAGAAAAGGAACCCTTATACGATTTTCTTATGTTATAAAGAGATCAATTTATGATCAAATTGCTTCAGATAGAACACGAAAGACATTTATTTTGTTTGTGACGAAAGATACAATTTAGGATTTCAAAAATTAAGGCATGAAGAAATAAAACATTCTCAAATGCCACAAAATTGAACAGGCAGCTGTCATTGTTATAGTGTTTTATGACATGAACGATAAAAAACTAACTGCAATATTCTAAATAGAGCTATCAAAATGAGGATCGGTTTTGCCGCCGGGAAAACGTGCACTTGCAACCTTATGCCGATGACTGTCATTATATACCGTTTAGAATAATTTCTCAAATGCAACAGCTGTCGGCAATAGTTGGATGCACATAAAGGTTGTTTAGATGCGTAAGAGCCTGTGGCTAGAGTCAGACAAAAAGGTTATATATTCCATGTACACTTTTTACAGACATGGGTGGTTACAGAATATTGTGCAGTTATACCAAAACCAAAAAAATGACCACAAAAATCCCTTTAATTACCACAAGATATCACTTCTACGATTCTGATAATTTCATGAGCTTGCGTTTATGAATCCATATCAAATAATGATGATACCCGGTGTCCGCGAAAAGGTGAGTATCCTGCCCCACGTACCGGTCGCACCCGTTAAAAGCACTTGCAAAGACAAAACAGTTGCAAGTGCAAGTATTGCATCGGACACCACCTGGAAATGTGCTTCACAAGTAATTTTTGTCACAAGACGCTGTTTGAAATCTTCATAGAAAGAGACGCGACTCTGCACAGTTCATGATTAGTACAGGGGTTCCAGTTACATTCTGTTTTAATTCCTTTGGCAATGTCGTTAATCTTAACATGTGTTGAGGAATCATATAGATGTATGCATGCATCCATTTTATGTGATGTGAATGCATACTTTATGAATTCGGTAGATACATGAAGCACTTCTAAATATAAAAATTCAGCGGCAGAGAATAACCTGTCTGGATTATCCGACGATACAGATTCCATATGGCGTAAAAGACAAATTGGCAAATTGGCAGTGACAATGATTTGCATCACTGAAATGGAAATAAAAGTTTATTGAAATGACAGGTCGAATATCGAGGTTCGATAATAAAAACTAACTTACTTGATAAAGTGATGATTTGCTCCATGTGTATCATTTTAATCATGGTCTAAATGTGTTTTTTTAACACGTCTCTGATATTACACTAATTAACTTTCATCAAGTGATCTGTAAAAATACCTGAAGATTTAATGTTTTGTCCAGGGCTCCAACATTCCAGTGAACCACAAAAGGGATGTCAGAGCGAGCATTTGCGGAAGTTTGCATTTTGTTTGTGACGGAAATGATTAAATGCCTTTCCTCTGCTTCTTGTGTTTCTCCGAAGAAACTCGTTAGTCGATTATTTTCATGTGAAATCCTCATCGCCACACACGTATTATCAGTTTAACGTTAGCTTCGATTACTGGAACTAAACCAGCTGGTTACAATACACAGTCTGAGTGGTGTGATACGGTAGACAAGGATCCGAAAACAACCCATCTATGTCAATACTAGCAGTCCAGCCCATCGCCAAGTAGTAGCCAATTCATGACACTTTTTATGGATTACAATTTCTTTTATTCTTTTTAACGACGTTTCAGAGCAACTTCTCGCACTACATCAGGCCAAACGTTGTTAAACGAATACCAGTAGTTGTTATTCATTAAAAGTGTCATTATTATTCATGTTCTTCCAACTTCCAAATGCCTTCAAATGGCTGGAGAAGTCAAGCTCAGGATTAACGTAGAAAAAACGAAATAATTCTTAATATTATTTTTACAATCTTGGATTGTGAGAATATCCCATAATAGTTCCACGATTGGAGGTAACATGGCCATGTGACCTTTGTGGTGAGGGTGTGTCTGAGGCCGTCTTACCTTTGTTTGTTATTCAAAAAATGATACACCCATGGCCAGCCACCGTATTACGAACTTGTCTTTCTTATCAAGGGTAAGGGTGACCCAGTCGTCTAAGGCCCCGCAATTCGCTGTGCAGGCCAAACAACTTTGATCATGACTTCGAATCCCGGTCCTGTTTGTGTTTCCAGGTTTGTCATCATCAAACACGTGCTCATGGTTTTCAGCAAAGTGGTAAACGTCTACGACCCGCATTTCTCCCAAATTAAGCTGCTACGCTGTGATATACCCGGAATACTGTTAAAAGCGGCGTGAAACGAGGATGGATATGGTTTGAACAAGCCTAGAAACATAATCGGGGCGAACCGGGACTCGAACCCACAATCATAGCGTTTTTAAAGGAATCTGCACAGCGAATAGGTGCAACTTAGAGATGATTTGACCACCCTCGAGTCATGAGGATAAAACAGTGTTTTCAAGTAATTAAATTCCACACTCTGCAACGTGCTTGTTCCATAGTAATGCCAGAAAAGCACCACCATTCATCATCCACGAGAAACATAAATCGTCCACATCCACTTCGCTCGGTCTGTTGCTTTAACGATGCTAATAACTCCACTGATTTGATTTAAGACAGCAACTATCAATCTCTCACATGAGGTTAAGGTGTCCTGGTGATGATTAAGCCTTTTCCTTTTGATAAAAGCAGTACGTCTATGCCAGATTACTGACAGTAATGGTTTCCTTATAAACCATCAATTTCTTGAAATAATTTCGTCACGTTTAACATCCCACGCGTGCTTAAACAACAACTACATGCAATATTACAAAACACAATTTACATTTTACATAGCCATAAATAGAAAAATTAATCCTTCCCGTAATTCTGTTGTTGTTGCATTGGAATATATGAAACAATTTAATATTGACCCATGCCTGCATTATCAGGATTAGCGGATAGTTGTTAGCAATTGATCTACTAATTGGGGACGAATGATTATCACGCTCATGACCGGGTTCGATTCCCCACATGGGTACAATATGTGAAGCCCATTTCGTGTGTGTCACTCCCCCCCCCCCCCCCCCCCCCCCAGGAATTAAACGCTGACAAGAAAATAATTCGTTGTTGACAGCTGGTGACAGTAACTGGTTTCGGATATTTTAAAATCTGAAAATGTTCGTCAAAGTCATTTCCATGTGTTTTGGATACGTAATCGGAACAATCACTGTCTGATTAACTCGTTTGTTTTACGCCGCATATTCCAGCAATACAACGGTTGGTAGTATACATCCATGTATAGACCATACAAACCGGTGATGGACATTATGAGCAAAGCCCTACACGGGACAGTAAGATGACACAATCAACCACGTCACCGAGCCGTACCGCTATCCGGTTTTGTCGCTTCTAAGGACAAGCAATACTGAGTGAGTGAGTGAGTTGGGTTTAACGCCGCTTTTAACAGTATTCCAGTCATATCACGGCGTGTCAGCTTAATGTGGGAGGAAAGCCCGAAGTGATGCCGGTCTCAGACGTTTACCACTTCGGTGAAACCCACGAGCACGGGTATGGTGCTGACAAACTTAGAAACATAATCGGGGCGAACCAGGATTCGAACCAACAATCATAGGTTTCTGGCGTGCCCAAGGGATGCACAGCGAATCGCGGCGCTTTAGACGACTGGGCCACCCGTGCCCCCGACAAGCAATAGCTTGGTGGAAGATATTATAGCGAATTGTAAGTAAGTGTAACGTAAGAGAACAATTTCGAAACTCTCCATCTGACAGGAAGATCTCATGCATCAAGACATGCCACATGGATGATACTTCATTATTTAACGTTGATGGTGTGAAAAGTGAAGCTAACTGCTTTAAGGAGCACCGCTATATGAAATAGCACGAGGAAAAGGCAATGTAAGAGGGAAGAAGATATCACATCTGTTCAAGAGGAGTGCCGTGGTGTCTCACCGGGGTTTCTTCATCTCACATGTTTGATTAAGTAGTGAATTACTTTATCATGAAGACCTCGTATGTCGGAGTAATGGTGGAATGAGAGGTTGAGCGAGTGCGTGAATGAGTTGTGTTTAATACCGCTCTGACCATTATTTCAGTCATGTCACCGCGTATCTGCCTTATGTGGAAAATAAAAGCGACAAAACATTTTCCATATTCACATGAAATCTCTCCCAAAAGCAGAATCGATTGCACGATTCTGACTATATCATAAGCATGTGTTCATGATTCACTATCAAATTGTGATGATACCAGGTGTTCGCGAAAAAGTGAGCGTTTCCTGTCCCTTTTGTGACACCCGTCACAAACACATGCGAAGGCAAGTCAATTGTTCAACTCGAACGCCCGTAGTGATGTTGGCCCCAGATTGTCTGCTATTTCGGTGAAACCCACGATAGTTGGTTTGGTGCGGACAGGTGGGGAAGTGCATCAAGTTCATCGGGGTTTTGAACACACCATCAAGAGAAGCGACTGATGACTGCACACTGCACACTGCACAACGAACTGTGTGTTCTGGGCGTGTCTCACACAGCCTGACAATCAAGGTCCATATTAGGACGAATGAATGAATAAAGGGAATAAATGAGAATGCCAATGAGTTAGGAGGACTGAGTGAGTGAATAGATAAAAGAAGGAATGAATGTAAATAAGGGGATATATGAGAGAGTGAGTGACTATGGTTTTACGCCGCTTTTAGCAATATCACGACAGGGAGCGCCAGGAATGGTCTTCACACATTGTGCCCATTTGGGGAATCGAACCCGGTCCTTCGGCGTGATAAACGAACGCCTTAACCACTAGGCTCCCCCCCCCCCCCCCCTCATATGAGATAAAATGAAGAAGGGAATAAATGAAAATGAATAATGCACATCAAGAAAGGAAATTAATGAGAGGGTGAATATATAAAGGAAGGAATAAGTAATGGTAAAGAAATTATGGATACGTAAGGGATGGATGAGAGAGTGAAAGAAGAAGGGAATTAATAAGAATATGAATATGTACGAGAGTTAATGAAGAAGGGAATTAATGAGAATATGAATAAGTAAGGGGGTGGGTGAGAGAGTGAGTGGATAATAGCTGGATCACGAACGAGAATATTAAAAAGGCAATAGATCAAAATGTGCATGAATAAGGAAATGAATGAGGATATACATAATGGAGTTGACAAGAAAGTGTATAAAGAAGGGAACTAATGAGAATATGAATAATTAAGAGGATGAATGAAAAGATTAACACCTTCGGAGATGGGCGAGAGCGTGAATGAAGAAGGTATTAAATGAGAATATGAACAAGTGAGGGGACGCAAGAGAGCGCGAATGAAGAAGGTATTAAATGAGAATATGAACAAGTGAGGGGACGCAAGAGAGCGCGAATGAAGAAGGTATTAAATGAGAATATGGACAAGTGAGGGGACAGATGAGAGCGTGACTGAAGAAGGTATTAAATGAGAATATGTACAAGTGAGGGGACGCAAGAGAGCGCGAATGAAGAAGGTATTAAATGAGAATATGAACAAGTGAGGAGACGGATGAGAGCGCGAATGAAGAAGGTATTAAATGAGAATATGAACAAGCGAGGAGACGGATGAGAGCGTGAATGGAGAAGGTATTAAATGAGAATATGAACAAGTGAGGGGACGCAAGAGAGCGCGAATGAAGAAGGTATTTAATGAGAATATGAACAAGTGAGGGGACGGTTGAGAGCGCGAATGAAGAAGGTATTAAATGAGAATATGAACAAGTGAGAGGGCGCAAGAGAGCGCGAATGAAGAAGGTATTAAATGAGAATATGAACAAGCGAGGGGACGGATGAGAGCGTGAATGGAGAAGGTATTTAATGAGAATATGAACAAGTGAGGGGATGGATGAGAGCGTGACTGAAGAAGGTATTTAATGAGAATATGAACAAGTGAGGGGATGGATGAGAGCGTGACTGAAGAAGGTATTAAATGAGAATATGAACAAGTGAGGGGAAGGATGAGAGCGTGACTGAAAAAGGTATTAAATGAGAATATGAACAAGCGAGGGGACGGATGAGAGCGTGAATGGAGAAGGTATTAAATGAGAATATGAACAAGTGAGGGGTATGGATGAGAGCGTGACTGAAGAAGGTATTTAATGAGAATATGAACAAGTGAGGGGATGGATGAGAGCGTTACTGAAGAAGGTATTTAATGAGAATATGAACAAGTGAGGGGACGGATGAGAGCGTGACTGAAGAAGGTATTTAATGAGAATATGAACAAGTGAGGGGATGGATGAGAGCGTGACTGAAGAAGGTATTAAATGAGAATATGAACAAGTGAGGGGATGGATGAGAGCGTGACTGAAGAAGGTATTAAATGAGAATATGAACAAGTGAGGAGACGGGATAAAATAAATGAGTGAGAAAGAAATTCAAAGAATTATTATCGATTCCGCGGACAACGAGAGCATATAAATGAACGGTAAGGTCACAATCAGTAATATTGCAGCTATATCACAGTGGTGTGAGGAATGAGTAAGGGAATGAATGGGTGAACAAGAGAAGTCTACTCAGTTGGGTTTGATGTCGAATCCTAGAAGGGACCTTATCGCATTGCCGCCTTTACACAAAACAAGCTAAAAGTATTATAATTAACCAAAGTGCAACAACGCGACGTTTTGACCATTTGTTGCATTGTCACGCTTTGAAGAATATTTTTTCCTTTTTATAAAAGGGCGACAATGCCATAACGCGACCTTTTTCATGGCCAAATTATGTCTTTGTTGCACTGTCGACCCATCTAAAATTTGCAAAAAAGGCGTTGCAATGCGCGACAACGGGACATATTGATAAAGTCGCATTGTCGCGTTGTCGTTCTTTTCTTACAATGGCGCACATGTGCAGTAAGAGAGCAGAATGGAATGAATTGGACATGTTGTCAAAACACGTGGGTGTATGAAAACGCAAACGACAATAACGAGGTGTGAAATAATTTCAAAAACAACGATGAAAAAATCGTTTTCAGAAAAAAAACACAAATTTATTCTAACTGGTACATTGGACCTTAGCGGGACAATGTGACAACGCGACAATATCCCTTCTAGGATTCCATAGTTTGATGCCGTGTTCATGACATGACACAGTCATGTCACAGGATGATCAAGTGAGCATGTTCCTGTGTGGAATGAATCAAACATGACTGGAAGTGCACAACGAACGCGTTGTGTTACTAAACCTGGTTGAAGTAAGGCCGTATGGCGTGAATCGTGCTTCTAAGGGCTTGGCTATGAAAAGATCGTCACATGAGTTCAGCATTTTTGTTCAGGTGCATAAAGTTCATAAGCAATAATACCCTGGGGGCTTTATCGACATTTACCATACCACTGCAATGGTAAAGGTACCTGAAGATTATGGGCCCTATTGGTACTAGAATATCTGTAGAGGAATTACTCAAAACATTTAGAAATGTATAGGCTATCAGATATGTTCGTATGAATGAGAACTAGACTTTGTTCATTTTCAACAAATTTCAACAAAATACCATTACAAACACATAGCAAAATAAAATCCTTGGGTCAGGAACTTGCTCATACTTAGTTTTTCATATGAAGTTCAAAATAAATTGCCCTTTGCACTCAATTTAGCCACATTTGTGTATTTGACCTTGCAAGTAAACTAGTGTCCAAAAGAAACGATACCAACTTATTTTCAAATTTGTTTTTTACTAAGTGAATTGTCTAGTATGAAAACATGCCAATTCGTATTGCACATCCCAAACACAGCATAGTCGATAAAAAATACCGGGAACACGTGATCACTTCCGGGAAAAAACGAAAATTTCGTGAAAGTGACATTTCCCTCTCTAGCATGTTCTGCACGTGCATAAAAACTGTATAAAACGTTGATATCACAGTAACAAAAAGAACACAAGATATGCCACGTTTGACAGCCATCGAGAGAGAGAGAGCCGTTGGAATGGTCCAACAAGGAGCGTCACACGTCGACGTCGCCAGAAGGTTGGGCTGCGCACGCATCACTATCATCAGGTTGATGCAGCGGTTACGTCAGACAGGTCAGACTTCAGACAGGCCCAGGAGTGGAAGACCACGAGTAACCACGCCCCGTGAAGATCGTTACATCCGGGTATTACACCTGAGGAACCGCACCGTAACAGCGACGTCCACGGCGGCTACAGCACTGGGACACAGGATTAGTCGACAGACCGTCTACAGGAGACTACGGCAGTATGGTATCCGGCCACGTCATCCCTACCGCGGACCGCTCCTGACGCCTCGACACCGGAACAACAGACTGATCTGGACCAGGTGAGTTCGACGTTGGCAACGGCGGGACTGGGCACGTGTTATGTTCTCTGATGAGAGCAGATTCCTCATCTTCAGAAACGATGGACGGCAGCTTGTATACCGACGATTTGGTGAACGTTTGGCGCCTAACTGTATCCAACAGGTCCGGCCGTTTGGAGGTGGAGGGTTAATGGTTTGGGGTGGCATATGTGGTGACGTTAAAACGATGCTTGTCGTAATTCGTGGAAACCTGAATGCACAGCGTTATCTTGATGACATCCTACGGCCTTTTGTGGTGGCCTGTATTCAGCAACAGCCTCGTGGACTCCTTTTCCAACATGACAATGCAATGCCACACACAGCAAGATTGACACAGAACTTCCTTGCCAACGCCAACGTACATGGCCCGCATGTTCACCGGACATGAATCCCATCGAGCACTTATGGGAACACCTCAATCGGCAAATCCGACGTTTCTGTGTGCCTCCAGTCAACGTCCAGGACTTGGAACGATGTCTCCTCGAGGAATGGCAACGCATCACTCCCAACGTCATCAGACGTTTGACGTCATCAGTCCGTAGGCGTGTTCTGGCATGTATTGATGCTCACGGTGGACATACCCGCTACTGACTTGACTTTGAGACGTGTGGTGTGACATTTCCCGTTGTTTCTGTGATCAGTGCTCTAACGAAATGTTCATTTTTCGACCCCACCCATCTTTAAAGGCTTGTCATATTGGTTGTACAGATTTTATTGAAATGAAATTTTTGTACAGATGTTGTGAAAGGATTTCTCAAAAGCATGACACCAATCCTAAACTTCTGCATTATTTAGTTTTTCTTTTATGTCGTTGCAAACAGGTGGTATCGTTTCTTTTGGACACTAGTTTATAAGCAAGTGAAAACAAAGAAGTTATCAACCAGCTGTCTGAATGGCACTCTTGAAGTTGGTGAGTAAATAAGAAAAACGTACATCTTAATGGCTAACAACTTCTGGTTTATTGCATACAGCTATACGTCGCAAAAAGCATCAAACATGAAGTTTTTCAAACCAATATTTTTAGGCTTTCCGCAGCTTTAAAATTTGACATTTCTGGTGGGCCAAAAAGGGTACAAATCCGTACATTTACCTTCTCCTTTGTCGTGTGTTTGTCATTGGAAATGTGTGCAGGGGTATTTCATAATTAGTCACTTCCCTCGACCAAATAGGTTATGTCCTTCGATCATGACAAATGTTCAAACCAACTTAGAGGCTCCAATGTGTTTTAAACAAAGAGGGCGCACATTACATTGCTTCTTAATCTGTGTTAATGTACACGTTCATCCAGCATTAGATTTGAAGCCTCTGATATTACTGCGCAACACCTGGACAGGTCTGATGACCAATGCCCAACATTTGCATAACTAAGATTATTGATTTCAAAACAATCATTTCACTCTAATTTTGGTGGTTGTGTCTGTATCCGCCTCCACGGTGCCCAGACAGCAAAGACGTTTCGTTGGCGAAATACCCCCATGTTAGAGTTAGGATCCAAGGTTACAAGCGAAGATGACAATAATTGGAGTTCACAGTCCCGGTATTCAGATGCAGATTCAATTAAGCAAACACTGAGCTGATTTTGTTCAAGGTCGTGTGTCAAGGCCATAACTCCCAACGACGAACAAGGAAGTTTTAACAAGGAAATATTGTGATTTATGCGCTCTTTAGGCGCCCATGTAATTTGTGATAAATCGCTTGATCGGAAAAAATTGGTACCAGGTAATTTGATTTGATTTAATTTCATACTCCTTAAAAAAACGAACGGTTTATTGTATTAAGACGGCTATTGCAGGTTGTGAGATAACCATGATATCTCATTACAGCAGTTGATTGTCGTGTAATGTGCAGCTTGTTAGATGAAAGTTAGATGAAAGTTAGTTCCTAACAGATATACAGTGAAAGAGAGACATGTGTCTGATAAAGTTTGATTCTAGCAACCTGCTGGACAATATTGACACAGGAATCAATACGAATGCCTTCACTATTTGCGCTCTTTCAAGTATCCTTGAGCCTCTTTCAGGAGGAATGAGTGTGGTGTTACGCAATATTCCACCAATATCATGTCAAGAAAAACCAGAAATGGGCTTCACACACCATGACGAGCGAACACTTTATCCACAAGGGGAGGCACCCCACCACCCTCTCAGAAGGATGTTGTGCTGTACAGATGTCAGGTTTTGTATATAATGAAGCAAAGAGATGTTTAGTGTAAGTTTAAACATGTTTAATGTTCAATGTCAATAGGAAATCATGATTGGAACAACGCAATCCCCTTATGCAAAATAATTGCTGATCACATGTAATATGAGTGCGTGGGCTGAATTGTGTAAATGTACCTTGCAAGAATGCAAGAGTAGCGAGTTCTATATTAATGTTGAACAATTTTAAAGTAAATACAGACTTCATGATTCCTGCCTGCAATTTCAACAAAAACTAACTTAAACAATTTCGAAAATTAGTAAGCTGTAAACATATATATTAGATATCATGGTCCTTTTACCACACAATACCATTGCGAATACCACTGCCAACGCGCATGATGTTGCACACACTGCCCGTGAACTACAATACTCATGAGATGTCTAAAAACACATACTGGTCGTGAACATTGCAGGTACACATTTATCAACACAGGCTGCACGCTCATTACAAAGCATTATCATGCCACGTCGCAGATTGCCTTCAGCATTAAGCTGGCCGATAATTGGAATGAAAAATGCAGGAATGTCTTGTATGGTAGACACGTGGAGGACATTTCCAAATTTGACGCATCATTGACAGAGATGATGCCCAATGCAATACCCTATTTTTACTTGTACCATAATTTTATGTTCCCGTGTTTTCAGGTGAACAACTGACTTGCCTTATGTTTGTATGTGTTTGTGACGGGTGCCGCCGATGGGGCAGGATTCGCGCACCTTTTCGTAAACACCTGGCATCATCACTATTTGATAGTGATTGATAAAGACATGATCATGGTAGAGTGAGAATTGTACATTCGACATGTTCAGTACTCTAATTGCATACATATTCTCGAAAGAAGAATAACCCTTTGACAATCCTTACCAAGTATCACCATGCAATAAACAGCTTCGTCATCACACACGTGCGTTCTTGGGTGGTTTAGATAAAACGTGTTCTCAACAACACTTACAGACTCATACTTCGAGACAGATAATAAGGGAACGGTCATTCACGTCATCCGGCATGAGTGTTTCTTGGTGTCAACATTTCACAACTTTTGAGGTACAATCGAGCATGCGTTTTCTGCCTAGATTTCATAGAGCGTCATACGACGCTTGCTAAGAAGGTATTTGATCAAGGTTGCAACATTCAGGGCCTAAGTGAAGCTTTCAAAAAGTTTAATGGAAGACATGTGGAGCACATTTCCAAATTTGAGGCATCAGTGTCAAGAAAGATGTCCGATACAATTCCCTATTTTCGCTTTTACAATATGTTCCCTTGTTTTTTTTCAGGTGAATTATGGACTTGCCAATTTATATGATAGTGATTCATAGACACATGCTCATGATATAGTCGGAATCGTACAATCGACTGTGCTTGCGGTGGAGATTTCTTATGAATATGGAACGCGTTTGTCGCTTTTATTTGCAGGGAAATCGGACTCAACTTGGATGTGATCACCATACTGTAATTTCAAGATTAGTGTATGAATACTTAAATAAATAACAACATATGAAGTTAAGGATTAACCACGCCCAGATCAGCCTCGCAAGACATCCGAGATTGAAGATGCACCTGACAGTTTGAAAGGCACAGTGGCTACCGGGCAGAGCTCTTTTAACCAGAACCATCAGAAATCGTCTGAAAACAGCTGGATACAGTGCCAGAAGACCAATCAAGTGTCCCTTGTGAACTCAGGCCTATAAAGCGGCTCTCTGCGTATGATCTTATCAACGTCTAAACTGGAATACCGCATCCTGTCCATTTGCTGATTTTGGCAGTACAATGTCATGTCGTTTCTGACCAATAACATAATAGAAATACAGCGCTTCAAAATTTTGGGATTCGAAATTTTCATCATCATATCATGGAGTAACTTTGCACAACATATTGCAGTGTCTGAGACGACTAGGCTCTCTTGCACACGCACGCACACGCACGCACACACGCACGTAAGACACACGCATGCACACACACGCACGCAAACACGTAACACACACGCACGCAAACATCTACGCACACACACGCACGAGCTAATCTCAAAGAATATATATAAACATGTAGACACTTATTCAACCCATTCGTACATTCAATAGGTAGAAAGACAATAAGTAACCAGTTTGATGAACTATAAAGAGCGAATTTCATAATAATTGTCGCGAGAAATATTCATATGGTTTCTTTCTTTAAAAGTGAGTGAGCTAGTTGGGTTTCACGTCGCTTTGTCCTTTAAATATGGTTATGGATATGGTTTACAAAACATTTATCATTACATCAGGTGTCAGAATCATGAAGTACATTGTCCATATCGGTGAGTGAGTGTGGTTTTACGCCGATTTTAGCAATATTCCAGCAATATCACGGCGGGGGACACCAGAAATGGGCTTCACACATTGTACCCATGTAGGGAATCAAACCCAGGTCTTCGGCGCGACGAGCGAACGCTTCAACCACTAGGCTACCCGACCGCACCTATATCGGTTAACTCATATTAAGATGATCAAAGCCGATGACATATGTTGCCCTATTACAAGGTATTACTGCTTCACCTTCTACGCCCCCTACACACTATAATGTCAGTTACTGTTTTGTATTCAGTCTAATGTCCCATCGCCATTAGCATATTCCGTATAAATTTGGACCAGCATAGTCATTGATATTCCAGATGGTGTTCCGTGTGTTCATCTGTGAAGAAACAGGTCTATTGAACATTTACCTTGGAGTCACAAATGCGGGCCTGGTCTACGTAAATATTTTAATTTAGATCCGCAGAATCCTTCAAAATGAAAATAGCGTCTCTGGTATAATAATCTCAGTCCTTCTGTATTATCATGGGATGAAATGTCTGCATGTCTTGTCCATGGAGACACTGATTGTTGGTTTCCTAATAAATTTAGCCATTTATGGTATTCTTTCGATTGTTGATCATGCTTATGAAATTACGATTCTGAATTACGTTGTATGTGTAAGTCCTGATCCAAAGGTAACTTACGACCTTCTCGCTTCATCACATTAGAAATGATCTATCGCCTTTGCCGTAAATGTATTATGCAATCACCAGTCTCTTCTGCATACCTTGTTACAGTGGAGCGTCATATATCATCGCCCCCATTGGAATAAACATGTAAATAAATTCAGCGCGTGCTCTTGTAGTGTCGATCCAAAGAAGCAATAATTACCTCAGTGCACTGTTGAACACTGATGAAGGTCCAAAGTGTAGGCCTGTCTTTCAATGGAATTAATCATATCTGCATAACCCAAGCCTAATGAACTACTTTCTGCATAATAGTAGCCACGATCATAATCAGTCTTACTTTGTTTCGCTGAAGAGAAGCAGAAGAGCTTACCAGTCTCCTACCTTAATTACGAAACGCGGTCGGAATATTTCGTGTGGAAAATAACAGAATTTGTCTTAGTTTTGCTGGAGATTGAGCAGATTTTACTCTTCTTTTTCAACGCCCCTCGATAAGACTGCACATTTCTCGTGCTATAATTTAACCAGATCGTTAATTTGTCACCGAAATCCTGACACCAAGACAGTCATTCTGCCCGGGTTTAAATAAGAGGAAATTGTCTGAATTTACATCGGATTAGAATGTTTTTCTTTAAGGTCAAAGTCTTTGATGACAAGAGGACAGCCCTGAACGATAACAGCGAGACAGAAGTATTCTCATTTTACGGAGAACGGAGATTAGTTCGATGGTAGAATACACATTAATAGTAGTAATATATTTACACGATATTCATGAAGTGGCAACTATTAGGAGCCGCTCGAAGTGTCTTTGGGGTGAATATTGGGATGTATGTACTGTTTAAAACCGTAAAGACGGTAGAGAGGATATTAGAAATAGTAATGAATGGATATGTCCGTAGCGGATGTCTGGTTTCCAAGACATCTTTGGACCAACTGTTTATATGTAATTAGTATACGGTGCTTGGTCGCTATAATAATACTAGTATGTAGACTTGTCTACAGCTGGGAATAAGTTTCTGAGATGTATACCATCACCAAAGAAGCCAGTTGATAGCCTTCATATTCGGACATCACACATGATGATAGTATATAACATAGGTTTGTCCACAGAAAGAAATATGTTTTTGAGATTTAGCAATTTACAGTCATATCACATCTTGTTCCTCTTGCCAGCTGAGCATTGGAGAAGATGGTCGGCTCATTTTGCCTCCAACGGTAATAGAACATACAATTCAGAAATAGAAATGGCCTCCAATGAAATCGATAGTCACGTTAATTGGATGAGGCAACTTTCAAAGGTTTAACAGGTGGTAGGTCCAAATGTCCTTCCGATTGCTTCCCCAATTTGTCATTATATGACGCCGTGTAGGTGTTTCTACAAGAGACCCACCCACCTTCACCCTTCCTGAATTACACCTTAACGATCCAGCCAGCAGGCTAACCGTCTCTTTAAAGTAAGGTAATTGTAAAAACCATTCGATTCCATACATACTTCAGATATTCTCAGAAGCCATCGTGAAAGTAACTGAAAGATTTTAGAGTTGAGACAAGTAGGCATTGGGTATTGTAACGTTGTCAGTGACAACGGCGGTGGGTCATGGACATCTCAGCTTACTTCTATTGTGATGGTGCTACGTCGTCCGTGAGTAATTGGGCAGCAGCTGTTTCCTAAAAAAAAAATTCGTGGTTTTTTGTTTAACGCCACACTCAGTAATATTCCAGCTATATGACGGCGGTGTTTAAATAATCGAGTCTGGACCACACAGTCCAGTGACAGATATCATGAGCATCGATCCACGCATTTTGGATACGATGACATGCAGCAATCAAGTCAGCCAGTCTGACCACACGATCCTGTCCGTGGTCTTTAACGACAAGCATGATACGGGAAGCATGGGTTGCTGAAGATCAATTCTAACCCGGATGTCCACGGGTCCTGTAAACTAACGTGTGAGTGATCGTAGGAGTGACGGGCGGCCTTATTAACCACTATGACCATACCTTATGGATGAAGTAGCGCAGTCGCGAAAACATCAAGACAAATAGTTTCGTAGCACAGTTCCTTGACAATAAAAAACATGACGATCGGATACGATTACTCTCGTAAGAGGTCATTTAAAGTTTAATATGTCGTGTCAAAAAACTGATAACACGTCTCAATATCTTTGTCGGGAATTCTAAGCTTTATACACATGGTGATAAAAAAAAATGTCTCGGATTTGATATGAAATATTGAAAATTAAAACCACCATAGAAAATGTTATAATTTATCATTGTTTAAAACTTCTGAAACAAATCTTTGTAGACTCTTTGTCGCCGAGCCCATGTTTTTTTACCCCAAAACTTATTATTCAAGCAGTACAACATATGAATCAGAACATCGACGTTCTTCGCCTTCTAGAAGAATAACATGGTTGACACTGACTTGGAACTTCATTTACTGGGGTTCTCATTTGTCATTTCAGTTCAGAGGTGATACAAGGTGTTTCAATTTATCACAATTAGTCCACGAAACAAACTGAAATATTTTTGTCTACCATGCGTTTATAGGTAGCAACAAAGACAACGTTAATCAGCCATCTTAGATGGGGACATAAGTTACATTTGTCATTACATATTACTTTACCGGATGATGAAATGTAATTTCCCACGCATTGAAATGATCATGAAACTAATTAGTCATCGTATTCAGTCATCGCAACCTACAGACTTTAAAGAAAAACTATCCTCATAACGTTTCTGATCATATGTTTCATGTCAACACTCAGCAATAAGTGGGTTAGTGAGTTGTGATAGTGTATACATGTTAGTAAATACAGCATGTATATGGTTCATGGTTGGGGGAAATAACTTGGTGAACGTCACGAACATGGGCATATTGCTGACAGATCAATGATCATTATCGGGATGACTATGGGATTCGAACACATGACCACTTTATCCTTACAAGGGTGGCAACACCGTTTAACAATCTGAAAATACTTCAGGGGGCACGGGTGGCCCAGTCGTCTAGGGCGCGCAATTCGCTGTGCAGAGTTGCGTCCCTTTGCCACGCCCCAAACCTAAAATTGTGGGTTCTAATCCCGGTTCGCCCCGATTATGTTTCTAGGTTTGTCAGCACCATACCCATGCTCATGGGCCATCGAAATAGTTAACGGCTGAGACCTGCATAGCTTCGGACTTTCCGCCCACATTAAGCTGACACGCCTGATATAACTGGAATACTGTTAAAAGCGGCGTTCAACACAACTCACTCATTCACTGAAAATACTTCAAGGAAACAGGTTCAACAGGTCATAAGGGGCACCATATTCAGGCTAACTGACAGACCAAGCAAGAACATTGAACATGGTCCTTCTTCAACATAATTATGCATGTCTGTACGAAAAAAGAGGGGGAAACGTTAAAAAGGGGATTTCGTTATATACTGTACTTTGGCAATGTCTGAAATGTCTGGAAATGAATAAAGATGTATTGCAATCATGGTTTTTCAAACTTGTTCCGTTAGGTTCCTTAATCATCATGGGTAAGGTCGACTCATTGTCCCCGCGCAACATTTGTCGAGTGTAAGTAGACAACTCGTACCTGACTATATTACTGAGCATCTCACCACATGGAAGGCTGCTGCTACGTGTAAGTACACTTACCGCTTTTGGTTTCAACCTCCATGATGTCATTGATGGGGGGATACTAATGGTCTCATCATCAAGGGTATCGCAGTTTGTTGTGCAGAGCTGTGTCAATTTAGCATACATGGGCTGGTCATCGGTTCAAAAGCCTGAGGTGGCACGGGTGGGTCAGACGCCTAAGGCGCCGCAATTCTGGCATGATTGTGGGTTCGAATCCTGGTCAGTCCCGATTATATTTGTAGGTTTGTGAGTACCATAACTGAGCTCGTGGGTTTCGCCAAAGAGGTAAACGTCTGAGATCTGCATTACTTAGGGCTGAGACACCGTGATAATGCTGGAATACTGTTAAAAGAGACATTTAACCCAGCTCATTCACTCAAATCCCAGACACCATCCCACTAAACACCTCGTAAATGGGTAAATAATATGTCTGAATGAGAAATTCTTCTTTTCTAACTTAACCATTCCTTATGGAAACAGTCATTTTATGACGGGCGATCGGGTAGCCTAGTGGTTAAAGCGTTCGCTCGTCACGCCGAAAACCCAGATTCAATTCCCGACATTGATACAATGAGTGAAGCCCATTTCATTTCTGGTGTCCCTCGCCATGATATTGCTGGAATACAATCAAACTCACTCCGTCACCATTTCATGAAATGTCTGGTAATGAAACGGTTAACCCTACTCGTCATTCAAGAAAGGACTGAACCTCTTGGTCATTTCACAAAATGGCTGTAACGCATATGTAACATATATACAGGTTACACACAACCAAATGTTTTCCCTTAGACTTCTATAGTAACGTTATATATATTTTTAAAAATAACTAAGCATTCAACAGCTATTACCTGTACGTGTGTGCACAGTTTGGCCTTAGAGCAGCAATAAAAATATAAAAAATGTCTTAGCTTAGCCAGCTCCTTTTCCGAGTACCGGAAGCTAAACATACCACCCCCCGGTTTCGCACCAAATGTCACCTACTTGAAAATAGCTGTAGTCACATTCAGCATAAGTCATCATGCGAGGGGTGGAGTAAATATTCTGGGTCTAACTACAAAGGATGCTTAGTACACATTTAAAAGTGTGAATGTATTAAGTACAATACTGTTCATGATAACATACTACATATGAACCAAATACATAACCAGGCAGCATATTCTGCAGGCATCAGTGTGAGAAGATATTTTCTGTTAATAAAAAATGGACTAAATGTGTAATTTGGCTACCGCGTTGCAATCAAGTATCTCCAACAGCCAACCATGCAGACACAGTGTCAACGTAATAGGATGATGCTCCTTTGCCACTGTGAAGAGGTAAAGCAGATGAATTCAAGAGAGGAAGAGATAGACTCGAAGATGACCCACGATCTGGAAGATATTCAACAGCCATCACAATGAAAAATGTTGATAGAATTATACATGATACGATTATGGACGATCAATGACTCACCACAAGTCACATACCCAATACATGGAATCTCTAATTAGATGGTTGAGAACTTTCTGAGGATGGACATGACAAAGGTTGCAGCACGCTGGGGGTCAAAGTTTCTGTACCTTGATCAGGAACGCTCCAGGTTCATCATCTCTTGTGGCGACTAACGGGATCGGGTGGTCAGGCTCGCTGACTTGGTTGATGCATGTCATTGTAGCCTAATTGCGTGGATGCTCATGGTTGTCTGGCCCAGATTCGATTATTTACAGACCGCCGTCATACAGCTTAACTATTGATGAGGGCGGCGTTAAACAAGAAACAAACATCATCTCTTGTATGAATTAACGTCGTATTGGAGCAGACCAAGCTGATTTTGTAGAGCGATTTAAAACCATGAATGAGTCTTGGGATCATCGATCAGCATCCAAAACAGTGGAAACATTACTAATACCACAACCAATGCAGTTTGTTTGAAACTTTTTGCCGGCTCACGACCTTATGCATTCAAAAGTGATTCAGTCACAGTAAGGAAGTTATGTTGGCAAAATCGGTCGTTCTGCTGCCTCATAACCCGAGAATTATCTGCTCTTTGTCCGCCAAGTCTGTCTGTTTAAAAAGCGACAAAACCCTTTCCCTATTCAGAGGAAATAGTCTAGAAGGAAAAATCTACTGCACGCTTCCTACAATATCATAAATATGTCTTTATAAATCACTATCAAATACTAGTAGTGATGATACCAGGTGATCGCCAAAAGGTGAACGTATCCTACCCACCAATGGAACCCGCCACAAACACATGCAAAGGCAAGTCAATTGTTCACCTGGAAAAAAACAAAAACATATTGTACAAATCAAAGAAGGGAATTTAATTAGACATCAATTTTGTCACTGGAAACTTAATCCGTATGTCACCACAACTTGACACGCTTGACACATATCCAGCCGCCATTACCTACGAACGCAGCCTCGCCCCTAAGTCACCTCTACCAGTAATACCTCAAGTTTAGTAACGTCATTTTTCACTAACCAATTGTTTCTGCATCTTACCCCCCACCCCCGCCACCCACCCCACCCTCAAGCCCTCTACCCCGACCTTCCTCCATTCCACATACGTATTCTCCACACACAACAAACAACACTTTGCTGGCTTTCCTCCACCCAAAACATAAACCTATCCCCCAAAAATTCGGCATTGACCTGGTATTTCTTATACCACCCCTCCCCATCAGCAGCCACATCACCTAAAAATACCCTAAACACACAACAGAGTTTACCAGAAATAAAAAAATATCACACATTTCCCCAAGAGAACTACAACAAACCAACACAAGGCATGTTCCCAAAACACAACCACCTCAAACTGCCACTGAAACGTTTATCTCTACAATCACAACTACATCACTAAAAGAAACTTCGTGAATAAATATGCCCCCTGTCCCCTAAAAGCTAACTTAGAAAAACAATATGTCAACACATGCGGCCGAGGCTTCAAAATTACATTTCCTAATCAAACAGCACTCAATAATCACTCAGAGACCCATAAATGGCCTAAATACCAACTGTCAAAATGATCTATCCAACGACCAATTTCCAGACCAAAATACCCAGCAAACAAATTTTCATTCGAAAAAAGCAAACTGACAGCTGTTTATTAAAGCAAATAGACCACACAAAAATACAAAATACCGATGTTGACACTTTTAACACAAACTTTCAATACATGAAATTGCCCCTAAATCTATTCCTGTTTCCAAAATAAACCACTACCACAAACCCGTTACATGATGGACCAATGAAAAAATTAATGCTAGGAAACAAAGAAAAAATGCTCTCAACCAATCAAAGAGGGGCCTTTTTAAATTACCTGTATTTAAACAACTCAGAAATAATACTAAACACATTATCATGGCTGCAAACAAATATGACAGAAACACTTTCTGTAGTACATTAATAAATGGCAAACAAAATACCAGAACCATATTTAAAAGACATAAAAGGTAATCCAAAAGAAACTATTTACCCAAACATCAAAAACATATCCACAAATAAAAATAAAGCGAATGCATTTGCTGTCCACTTTTCGAAAACAAGTGACTATGCAAAACTAAACTAAATATACTACAAGATCAGACGGTACCCACCTCTCATTCAACAAAACAACAAACATTCAAGAACGACAACAGCACTGCAGCCTCAGTCCCAGGACTAGACAATATTAGCAACATCATTTTGAGTAAAATTCCAATTAAAACTAAAAATAGTCCACCAAATATCGACAACCGGCACCACACAGAAACAATGAAAACAAGCCAAGGTGGTATCAGCCCTGAAACCGGGGAATCCTCGAAGGGCCTGACTTCTACCGCCCCATCTCTCTAACCTCCCACATCTGTACAACCATGTGATCTATAATAAATAGCAGGCTTAAGTTCGAAATTACACTAAAAAATGATCAGCCCTGACCAAATCGGCTTTACTCCAAACAGGCAATCTGTAGACCATATTTTACATTTTGAACAAGACAATACACTTTGGCCTTATTTATAGATTTAAGTAAATCTTTCGACATGGTTTGGCACAACGTCCTTATATATAACCCAGGAAACAAAGGCATTAATGGGCTTTTTCTTAATTTCATCCATTCTTTCTTAATTGACAGAGACATCACAGTTAAATCTCACAGCGCTCTATCTGACACATACCCATTACAAAATGGCACACCACAAGGTAGCATTTAGTCGCCGACTCTCTCTTTAACTTCATGATCGACGACATATGTCGAAATTCAATCAAAATCATATCATTTCAACAGCAAAATTTGCCAAGATATGGTCAATAAAATGAGGATTACAAATTAAGACTAAAAAACCCATTATATTACTATTAAAAAACCCTCTATGAAAAGCTACACATCCTAACTACACCTAAATAATGAAGAAATCACTTTCCAAATAGAAGCAAAATTTCTAGGAGTTACATTTGACCAACAGCTAACATGGACACCCTTCATTCATAACTTGGTCCATTCATGCCCATAAGGTTTAAATGTAATGCGTTCCGTCAGCGGCTCCAACAGTGGTGCTGACAAACAAGCACTCTTGACTACAGTAAACCACGGTTATAACGAACACGCTTATAACGAACTGCCGGATATAACGAACTTACTTTTTTGGTCCCGACTATTTGCTGTAGTTATGGTGTATATATGCTTATAACGAACTACGGTTATAACGAACTAAAATTAGTAGTCCCTTTGAGTTCGTTATAACCGTACTTTATTTTATATACAAAACACTGATACAATCAAAACTAGACCTCATACTTCGGTTCTTCATGCCCTCTCCAATACCAATAAAAAACTAATATCTATACAACATGAAGCTCTCAAAACAGCCCTGTGGACAGGGACTGGTACCCTACTAACCACACTTCTATTAATGTCAGGCATAACATGAATCGCCCACAGAAGGCAACAAATCAGCTTAAATTACAGGGCGCAATCTCCAAACGGTTCATTACCATGAGATCGACCTTTGTGATGTTAGAAGTAACAAAGCTGGTGACGCATACAAGGATTACAAGCCTGGTTGCCTTTTCAGAACAAAAGACGTTTAATGTAATTACGAGAATTTAGGTAAATACAAATTAGGGAATGAAAAATAAACTAAATAGACGCATCTCATGTTTATTCACATATAACAATCTTTAACAATCTGTACAACAGTTTGAATGTATTTTTAGTACAGTTAACACATGACAATTTAAGCAGGTGGGAGGCAGCATCTGCATAATGGAAGACATTCATGTCAGAAGTATGTAGTCTGTGTTTAAGTAGAATCTCTCTTCGGTCAAACAGTCTGACTGAAGACGAAATGAGATGTATGCCGTAGAGTAGGTTATATATTCTGAACTCCAAGACGTCTAATAATCGACGGAGGAACAAGAACAATTTTACATTTAGGACCGGGATCCAAATTCCCAGCGCGGATAGTCTCCTATTACGTCCGCGTGTTAAATCGCTCATATACAGCTATCTAGTAAAGAACACTCTTTTTGACAGAGCAGCCACTAAAGTCAAGGTCAATCACCATACGCTCTACTGCCACGTGGTCACATTGCCACGACCAACAGCCTGCCCCACACATACATGTACCTATCGGCACTATCGTATATTCTATTCATATTATCATCCCCAATCTACCTATATAATGGTATAACTTATACATTTATATCTACTACAGCATTTCTAATATTACTCGCTACTTTTATAGTTCTTTGGGTATGGTGGCTTACAAAACTATCAAGCATATTATTTATAACTCACCCCCATCTACCCCGATATACAAAGATTGTGAACTCGACGTAATAAAGCCTATAAAATGATAAAGAAAGTGTCATCGCAAATGACAAATGTAAAGGTCAGATTTGTTAAAAATTCTCGTGGTGGACAGAGTTTAGTGTACGATGGGCATAACCTCAGAATTACGTCAAGTAAATTTGGACTTACTAGGTATGCGCAAGCTTGCTGTCTTCGAAACTGATCAGTGGGTTCTTGGCGGCTGAACAGTAACCTGGAACCATTTTAGCAAAGTTGGACCATGGACAACTCACCAGGTATAGCATTGGCAACCATATGTATCACAAAACACTGCTAGCCATCACAAAGTATTTACATTCATAAATGTAATCATATCAGTACAGAGCTTCACTGAGATAACGATCTTTCCACTAACAGTAGGTGGGTCACTCAGACCAAACCAGAGAAAGTAGCAGCAGCTATTCGAGCGCCTTGACAGCCAAAAACAAGATGGCACTATATCAAGGTTTTAGTATGTTGATGTCTGAAAGCTGAACTTAATGTGCATATTTTATTTTGTGAAATTAACAATAGTTGCTCACCGTGCTTTCATTTTCATTTTAAACCTTATTTATATCTATATTGCTATGTGATTTATGTCTAGACAATTACGGCCACTTTGCCGGCAGGCTGGGAACTGTCACGTCTGGGATAAACTGTGTATCTCAATCCCAATTGTTCACGGATTTGTCTCGGTGTGGTGATTTATAGTTCCGAACAATACCTGCCGGCAAAGTGAGAACATCCCCCTGGAATATTGCTCGACATAAAAGGCAAATTGACAATTAGAAAGTTGAAATCATCCTTCTTGTCATACAGTCTTGTGGAGATTTATTTGTCTCCCTGAATCTTTACGCATAGATCTAAATATGAAACAGAAGAGGCGGTCTCACTGGTCTCTTTTATTTTCAGTGTAACGCTTGGTCAGTACCGTCTGGCAGAGTATCCAACCACTTGCTCCATATACATGTATTCCGATGGTGGTTTGTTTTGTTTGTTTGTTTGTTGTTTAACGCCACAATATTCCAGCTATACGACGGCGGTCTGTAAATAATCGAGTCTGGTCCAGACAATCCAGTGATTAATATCATGAACATCGATCCACGCAATTTGGATCTATGACATGCATCAACCAAGTCAGCGAGCCTGACCACCCGATCCCGTTAGTCGCCTTTTACGACAAGCAAAGTCACCTTTTACGGCAAGCATGGGTTGCTGAAGACCTATTCTACCCCGGAATCTTCACGGGTCCCGATGGTAGTCTTGGTATTTTCTTTCCGCTGTGTACTTCTTTCTCTTTAGTTGTTTTGCCATGTCCGTGTATACCCTTAATGTAGACATACAGGGGTCAGAAGTCTATGGTATAGGTGCTACGATCACCTCTTGCCCAACGATTGCTTTGCACAACGGAACCCTGCTCTCTGTCGGTCACTGGTTTTCGCTCTTGTCATGCATATAATGCATTTTATTATTGTCGTTTTCTGGATACGTATTTATTTAACAAAATAATTTGTTCATGATAACATTTGTGAATATATACTCTTGTACTACCGTGGGTGGTCTTAAGGGAATAAAGGAGCACGGGTGGCCCAGTCGTCTAGGACGCCGCGATTCGCTGTGCAGAGTTGCGTCCCTTGGGCACGCCAGAAACCTATGATTGTGGGTTCGAATCCCGGTTCACCCCAATTATGTTTCTAGATTTGTCAGCACCATGCCCGTGCTCGTGGGTTTCACCGAAGTGGTAAACGTCTGAGACCTGCATCACTTTGGGCTTTCCTGCCACATTAAGCTGACACGCCGCGATATAACTGGAATACTGTAATTAAGCGGCGTTAAACCCAACTCACTCACTTAAGGGAATATAAATATTTGTACCTTTGAAACAACGATTTTGCGTTCGCACAATCATTCAGCTATTGGTTGGGCTCAGTTGTTCCATTTTAAACTATGTAAATTTTCCGTTGAACGTCATGATCAGTATGTAAAGTAAACAGCATGAGTAAACGTTTACAAAATGGGACTTGCTATATGGACTTTCACGTGACCTCCTAAAAACATGTTCCTGTGTTCGATCGTAAATCGTTAGTCTGAGGTTTAGCGACAAATACGTATATGCACGCAGCTGGGATATCGTAAGACACCTGCAAAACGTATACATTTCAGAACACAACATTTGTGTATGTAGCTACATAACAGAGATAATTACCTTATGGTTAAAACATAGCTATCAATTTGATAGGCTGGTGTGAACACTGATATTCCCGGAGCTACTTTCGTTACATTTATTTGTTCATATTTCAATCGCAAGAAAACCGTTTTTGCTTATTCTGGAACAACATGTACTGTTTGACATTATATTTTATAGGCCGCGAAGGTTCGAGTTCCAATTTCGCTAAACGTATCGTTTTCACGTGCATGACCATTAAACACAGGTCGTTCCCTTGACGACAAACTACATCGTGCAGTTCTTGACACATGGCCATTTGCAGCTCGCATCATCCCCGGCCATGCAGTGGGAAGGACGGCAAGGTTGGCAGAGATCGTGATTTCAACAGGAAATAGTAGCAAGGCAAAAAGAGACGATTAAACGAGCCATAGGTAATCCATCAGATGGACCTAAACATTCACGACACTACATTCTGTGGTAGTGTGTACGGTGTTCCGTGTCGATTCCCAAATTAAAACAATATGCTGACCCCAAAGTCTGTACGTAACAGTATTTAGTGGGAAACCAACAAATGGTATACAATCAACACATGTATTACACAATTCACCAGGTTTACAAAATAAATACAAATTACTGCACAGCAATTACAATGGCAGTACACAATAGAGTGGTAGTACAATATTTAAGAGCAATATATAATATGATGGCAGTGGTCAGTGTCTAATACAAAAACAGTGGTGATAGGAAAACTCAGCAGCGACAGAAAGCTAGGAATCCGGTTGAAATATGATCTTCACACGAAAGCTTGCCTTGATGTAATGAAACGTGAGATTAATGTGAGATGAGACAGGCACGCGCCCGCTCCACTTATATAGTGCAACACGCTTACATAACTTTCTACACAGTGACATCACATCACAGAATATTCCACATGTTTCTATATAACGCTTGACATCCATCCATGGTATTCCGGAAGTTTACACATTACACTAGCATATAAATATAGTACCTTCCTCACCACTGCTTCCATTAAATAGTACTACATTCCTGACAACTAATCATTGTCCAATTACAATGCAATGGAATCTCAACATAAGCAATGTAATACAGTTACAATCATTGTTTAACAATACAAAACACTGGCATTTTGGGGGCACGGGTGGCCCAGTTGTCTTAGGCGCCGCGATTCGCTGTTGATAGTTGCGTCCCTTGGGCACGCCAGAAACCTATGATTGTGGGTTCGAATCCCGGTTCGCCCTGATTTTGTTTCTAGGTTTGTCAGCGCCATACCCGTGCTCGTGGGTTTCACGGAAGTGGTAAACGTCTGAGACTCATCACTTTAGGCTTTCCTCCCACATTAAGCTGACACGCCGTGATATAACTGGAATACTGTTCAAAGCGGCGTTAAACCCAACTCACTCACTCACTCACTTGCGTTTTACAACTGACAAGTTTCGCGCTTGAGACGTCAGCTTTTCATCAGCTTTTCCTATGTTGACATTATCAGCAGATACACTTCGTGACCTCGAATCCAAGTTCGAAGCCAAACTGGAGCTTGCTGGCTGCTGCGTATGGGCAGTTGTCAAGGCTCGAAATTAATGAAAGATTTGGATATATTTATTCTGTTAAATTAGCTATACCTCAGTTATAATGAGGCGTTGCTTAAACCATTAATATGATCTTTCAACTTGCCACAATGACATGCAGTGGCGCCGTAAAAGCCTGTAGACGTTTCTGCATTTGCCATGGCGTTTACAAAAAATGCAGAAACTTCTACAGCCTTTTACGGCGCCATTGCTTTCGCTGTGGTTTCGTCAACAAACGGTTTTTCTCAGTTGCTACTTTGAGGGTATTATATTTTTTCTTGTTGCATATTTTGTTGTTGTTTAACTCTACATTCAGCAACATTTCAGCTTTATGACGGATATCCATAAATAATCGAGTCTGGATAAGACAATCCAGTGATTGACACCATCAGCATCAATCTACGCAACTGGGACACGTTGACTAGGGTCAACGAACCTGACCACCCAATCCCGTTCATCGCCTCTTACGACAAGCATGGGTTGCTGATGAATTGTAACTCGAATCCTCACGGGGTTGCTTTTCATGATTCCTCTCTAAGTTATATATGTGTAATTAAATACAATATTAAACTAACTTTCATACAAAGTTTATGTCTCTCATGAAATAATTTTCTACGCAATCAACAAAGTATCGGCATTAAATTGTTACTGTTACAGCAACTTTCTGACTTCGGTAGACATACCTCGTTCCATTTATACCATTCTTCATCTGATCATAATCATGCAGTCTTACTTTAATAAACAATGTAGACATTCTACACGTTACCTATCGTAATAAAAGCGACAAAACCCTTTCCATATTCATAAGAAATCTCTGCCGAAAGCGAAGTCGATTGTACGATTCCGACTTTATCACGAGCATGTGTCTATGAATCACTATCAAATACGCAAGCCATTTTTTCACCTGAAAAAGAACTCGGGAACATGTGGTACAAATGAAAATAGGGAATTGTGCGGACATCTTTCTTGACACTGATGCGTCAAATTTGGAACTGGCATTACACACTTCCATAAAACTATTTGAAAGGTTTACTGAGGCCTTGAATGTTGCAACCTTCTTAGCAAGAGTGGTGTGACGCCCTTTGAAAGCTAGGTAGAAAGCACATGCTCGATTGTACCTCAAAAATTGTGAAACGTTGACACCAAGAAACACTCACGCCGGATTACGTGAATGACCATTCCCTTATTATCCATCACGAAGTATGAGTCTGTAAGTGTTGTTGAGAACACGTTTTATCTGAACCACCCAAAAACGCACGCTTGTAATGACGAAGCTGTTTATTGCATGGTGATACTTGATAAGGATTGCCAAAGGGTTATTCTTCGTCCGGGAATATGTATGCAATTCATGTATTGAACATGTCTTGTCGTAACGTATAGCTCTATGAGCTGCTGTGTTGACTTCGTCGGTATCAACATGCTTTCTGTTATTTCACGACATTGTTCTTTATACCTAAGATATAACAAAATCGGTGAAGGTCATATACGACTACAACCAACAAAGTTCAATCCTCTAAATTGTCTCAAGGAATGTGATTATTCATGTGAATCACGAACTCAAAATATTAGAAATGACTTTATGATTCTGGACAATATTTCGACAAGTAAACAGGCTCAAATGCACTCAGTGACGTCTTCTCAACAAATCTATATCTAAAACACAAATATCGTTTTACACTGACAGATCGTGTACAGTTGTCAGGAACATTGCACAGTCACATCTTGTTTTGGGGGAAAAAATGATCCCTCAAATGTTATGTATTCTTTCGCCATTTACAAGCTGGGTAATATCAGTGTAACGAATATCAACGGACTAACCGTTTATTCTTTTGGTGAAATATGATAGATGATTGTTTTCCTTGTCTGCAGGGTTGAAGTTTTCTGAGTTTATCGAGTTTTATCCTAAAAACTTCTCAGTTACAAGGACATAGTTTACAAGATATATGTCTGCCTGTAATCATTTTTTACTCTGGATTAATTGTCTTGTTACACTATGACATCTTTTAACTCATCTTTCTTATTTCTCTTTCCGTTCGACTTCGTTTGTAACGAGTATTCTCATTTCCGTTTTTTCATGGAAATTGAAAAGGTGTTGGGTTTCCAAAGGGAAGATTAGAAATGTGTTCAGTTTTGTTTGCCCATACCTAAATACAAATGTAGCAAATATTCTAGATGTAAGTGACACTTAATTCAAAGGATTAATAACCGCCAACAGGGAATGCACTGTATTCTTACACTTGTTATTGATGTGGTTTTATAATAGGCAACATTCCGAATGAAGTGTGACATATGGGCATGCCATGTATTGTACTGCAAATAAACACTGTTATTGAGTCTGCTTATATTACAATTGTGATACACTTGATTTCATTCCTTGTTTGTGTATGAACAAGCGACGCCGCGTCAGCAACGCGCGAAGCGTCTACAAGCTATTGGGGTGCTGGACGTGCAGTGGCCAATATGATCGATTCCGTTCAAAGCGTCCCATATCAACGAAATGAATAAAGAATCGATTGATCCGAAACCAGGCTCAAGGAAATCAAGTTCAAACAGCGAATCAAATTGCTGAAAACTGTCATCAGGCTTCTGGAGCACGAGTTACGGGTCAGACGATGACAAATCGTCCACATTCAGCTCATCTCCATGCTCGACTGTCACGTGTTGTGCCGCCCATTACAAATCGTCATATTCCCGACAGACGTCAATGGTGTACACAACGTCGATACTGGGCTCATCGTCGCTGGTCACGTGTCATTTTTTCAAATGAATCCCGATTCACTTTGCACTTCTTGATAGGCGTGATCATGTCTGGCGACGTGGAAATGAACGTCAAGCCAATGTCAACCTGAGACCTCATGACAGATTTGGCGGTGGACTAGTTATCGTGCAAGGGGCGTCTGGGACATGATAGGGAGACGTGTGCGTCAACGTCATAGGCCGACGATCGCGACCACGTTGGCTGAACTTGGCCAGGCGCTGCAAGAGGAGTGGAACAGACTCCCTCAAATTGTCATTGGGGGATTCATACGCAGCATGCCTCGCCGAGTGAATTCATGTTTGACAAATCGAGGCGTTATGACGCACCACTGATCCACAAACGTCTGAAATTTCCCATCTTACCCCTATCGCCCTTCAAGATCGTTGGCGGCCCGACAAATCATACTTCACTACTGGTTGTAATTGGTTCCCAATTCGTTCATTATCAGCATACAAACATTACTAGAAACTAATATATCTTACAATGTAAGTTATTTCCTAGTATACTCTACTTTATTAAGAGTATATAACTAAATGTATAAAACAACTGAACAAGTAAACGATCCTCATGGTCCCTGCAGTGTTTTATTGTACAATAAACAACGACCACGAGTCGTTTATTTTGATATGAGATATCAAGACCCGGGTTCGATTCCCGACATGGGTACAATGTGTGAAGCCCATTTCTGGTGTCCCCCGCCGTGATATTGCTGGAATATTGCTAAAAGCGGCGTAAAACCATACACACTCACTCACTGATATGAGATATCAACATTACGGTATGTACATCCTCTTTAAGGATATTAATGTAATGTACAAGCTTTAAAAGTATTTACCCGTATTTAAATAATGATGACTCCCTGAATGTAGTCTGACCTCCGCAATGTCGGACAAGTCCGTCATGTGAACAGGGGGGTGGTTAGGTTTGGTATTTCCAGGATATTCTCATAATTTTCACGTCCGTTATCTGTATCTTTTCTCCCAATACCGATTGCAATTTCAACGTCTTAATAGGGAATTCCGTCTGATATCATTTCTGTATTAAGCGTCAAATGATGAAATGTCGACAAGACAGCTTGACTGAGGCTAAAACCATTTTTGAACAAGAGTCGTGTGACGCACTTAGAAATCTTAGTAGTAAGAGCACATAAAAACAAACATAGACTCCAATGGCTGGAACCTCTGGAATATTGCTCAACTTAAAGGGTCAGTTTACTTTTGGAAAGTTGAAATCATCCATCTTGTCAAACAGTCTTGTGGATGTTATTCACTGTCATCCGTTCGCACTGCATCTTTTTGCATAGCTCTAAATATGAGTGAGTATTACTAAGTATAGTTTTAAGCCACTTTTAGTAATATTCCAGCATTCAGTAAGTCACGTCTTATGAACAGCATACGTTGGCGTATGCCTATTCGTACCTTGAATCCATTCGGCGTGTATTCATGCAGTACTGTGTTTTGCACAATATTCTGTCCGCCGGTACTTCGGGCTGTATTGTAAAGGAATACACAAAAGTTCATTTGATATACATGATACTATAGACAAAAGGATTCAATTTCTTAAAACTGAGTATTCATAGTATCAATGAAATAGATCAGTTTATGTCTGACAGGTATTTGAGAAAAGTCAAATTGACAAATTAAGGTGTGCCTCAAGCAGCAGGTGAGACATATTATGACTAATTAGTATTTATTTTAAGGTTAAGTGTCTTCTACGATGAATTAGTGCGGTAGCTTAGGTAGCCCTCTACGTAGTGTCTAGACTGTTATTCATATTCACACCAAACGAATAAATAAAACTGTAAAGGTCTATCGAAGGGACACAACTCTTTTATGAGTTTTCTAGATATAATGGTGAATGTTGTCTGGTGAAAAAATTAATTGCCTGCCACAAAAATGATATTTCTACAAGATATTTTTCTATAAAAACTATATCTGGTTTTGTAGCTTTAGCTGTCAAAAATCTTATCTCGTTACAAAATTGCAGCCCCCCCCAACCCCGACCGCATATATAAACGTTCATGACATCAGAATATAAAGTTATGTAAATGTATATCATATGCATAAAGGGGTAGCCTAGTGGTTAAAGCGTTCGCTCGTCACGCCGAAGAACCCGGGTTCGATTCCCGACATGGGTACAATGTGTGAAGCCCATTTCTGGTGTCCCCCGCCATGATATTGCTGGAATATTGCTAAAAGCGGCGTAAAATCAAACTCAATCAATCAATCAATCCTATGCATAACACTCTAATAAAGCTTCGTCTTCTACCTTTGGACCTGTCATCTATTAAAAGGATAACTTGAAGCAGAGACGACGGGATAAGGCAAAATAACTTTAGATAATAGTAACTAATGCCTGCTGCTTGTGCTGTTTGTGAAGATCTGGGTTAGATTTGATCTTCAACAACTCATGCTTGTTGTAAGATGTAACCAATGGGATCGGGATTGTCGGGTCCTGACTCGTTTAATGAGTGAGTGAGCTTGATTTTACGCCGCTTTCAGCAATATTCCAGCAATATCACGGCGGGGGACACCAGAAATGGGCTTCACACATTGTATCCGTTAACCACTAGGCTACCCGACCTCACCTGACTCGATGAAGTACAGACCGCCGTCACACAGCTTGAATATTGCTTAGTTCGGCATTAAACTACAAACAGACTAAACCGCTTGTACCTAAAGCCTGCGTTTGTGAGAATCTTGCAAAGGAAGGCCTGGTATCCTGTGCATCGTCGTGCACAGAAGGCACGTTGGGCTTCTCATTCTCTTCGGTTGTTTGTTTCTGATGCGGTTGTTCACATGTCTCTGTCATGTCCAAGAGAGGTTTTCTTACACTGACTCTCTCACAACGTCAAACGCAGCCACAGTAAAAAGTCCACAAATAAATCGCGATACGTGATTAACACAATTACTTTAATACGGCTCACAGCAATAAACTGAGATGGAAACAATTATGACATTTATTCAATGGCGTATGTTTGAAATATTCTCAGAAAAGTTCAGATGTGGCGCCTCCCAGTTTGAAATTAAAGGTTAACTGTTTTTCTCTCACATATTCTCTTTGTTGACATTCCTTTGTGTAACAACATGTCTCCTATTTTGTCTTGAGGAAGTTCTCAACAGATACATCAGTGTTGTTTATCATTTGAAAACAGACAGTCCAGGTTCAAGGCTTCCTTTTGTCAGTCGACTTACATGCACCGATGGCGACATTTTGAGTGCGACAGGAAATTGCGTAGGTACAGCAGGTGCTTCCGTGTCATTCTACGGCCAGTCCAAATCCTTATCGCTAATCAAATACCAATCACACGCTCTGAAATTGACAATTAACAAAGGTTCATCTTTTGTCGGAACGACATCCGCCCTTGCCACCTTTCCTACTTCTACGTCGTTATTACAGTGTGTTGGCAACGCCGAGTTTCTTCTTCATTTGACGTTTGATAAAAACATTATGAATATGGTAATACTTGGCAGATTTCAGAAATAATGACTAACATTCAGCAGTTCTTCGTGAAATTGGATTAATGAGTGAGGTGTTAAAGGAGATTGTTACGATCGTGACAGGAAATTAAATGTTTTTGGATGTAATTGTACATTACCTGCCTTGATTAACATTCCCATACATGTATAGAAAATACGCTACTTGAGTTAAAAAAATGAAAGATGCTCACATCGCTACATTACCTTATATGTATGTCGTAAAGGCGTAATCACACAAAGATGTTCATAAAGTACTGATTTAGAATATAAATAAGAATACAGCTGTGGCTTCTATTCCCATTCTGTATATCAAGGTGAGGTGAGGTGAGGTGAGGTGAGGTGAGGTGAGGTGAGGTGAGGTAAGGTGAGGTGAGGAGAGATTATTGCACTTATATAGCGATATTGCTGAGTGCGGCGTTAAACAGCAAGCAACAAACCAACCAAACCAACGTGCATGCACGTGTGTGTGTCTCTGTGTGTGGCTGTTTGTACTAGTCCGGACTGATGCCGATTTAAAGTCATGTATTCATGACGTCACAGACAGTTCATATAGCTCACTGAGATACCATGCCGCAGTTAAACATGAATACCCCACTCAGACACAGTATACTGACTCCGAGCCGACCAGTCCCTGTTTTAGCCCCTTCATGCCGAGCACCAGACAGGGTAACAACAAGTACCACGGAGGCTGTTATTTCAGATGGAACAAATGTCCGTGTGGAATATGGACTTATGGCTACAGGATGCTGTCAGGTGTAGTGTCTGGAGCTGTCGGGTGTAGTGTCTGGAGCTGTCAGGTGTTGTGTCTGGAGCTGTCAGGTGTTGTGTTGGAGCTGTCATGTGTTGTGTCTGGAGCTGTCGGGTGTAGCGTCTGGAGCTGTCAGGTGTTGTGTCTGGAGCTGTCGGGTGTAGTGTCTGGAGCTGTCGGGTGTAGTGTCTGGAGCTGTCAGGTGTAGTGTCTGGAGCTGTCGGGTGTAGTGTCTGGAGCTGTCAGGTGTCGTGTCTGGAACTGTCGGGTGTTGTGTCTGGAGCTGTCAGGTGTAGTGTCTGGAGCTGTCGGGTGTAGTGTCTGGAGCTGTCGGGTGTAGTGTCTGGAGCTGTCAGGTGTTGTGTCTGGAGCTGTCGGGTGTAGTGTCTGGAGCTGTCAGGTGTAGTGTCTGGAGCTGTCGGGTGTAGTGTCTGGAGCTGTCGGGTGTAGTGTCTGGAGCTGTCAGGTGTTGTGTCTGGAGCTGTCAGGTGTTGTGTCTGGAACTGTCGGGTGTAGCGTCTGGAGCTGTCGGGTGTTGTGTCTGGAGCTGTCAGGTGTTGTGTCTGGAGCTGTCAGGTGAAGTGTCTGGAGCTGTCATGTGTTGTGTCTGGAACTGTCGGGTGTAGCGTCTGGAGCTGTCAGGTGTTGTGTCTGGAGCTGTCGGGTGTAGTGTCTGGAGCTGTCAGGTGTTGTGTCTGGAGCTGTCAGGTGTTGTGTCTGGAGCTGTCAGGTGTTGTGTCTGGAACTGTCAGGTGAAGTGTCTGGAGCTGTCAGGTGTTGTGTCTGGAGCTGTCAGGTGTTGTGTCTGGAGCTGTCATGTGTTGTGTCTGGAGCTGTCAGGTGTTGTGTCTGGAGCTGTCATGTGTTGTGTCTGGAGCTGTCAGGTGTTGTGTCTGGAGCTGTCATGTGTTGTGTCTGGAGCTGTCAGGTGTTGTGTCTGGAGCTGTCGGGTGTAGTGTCTGGAGCTGTCAGGTGTTGTGTCTGGAGCTGTCAGGTGTTGTGTCTGGAGCTGTCGGGTGAAGTGTCTGGAGCTGTCATGTGTTGTGTCTGGAGCTGTCAGGTGTAGTGTCTGGAGCTGTCGGGTGTAGCGTCTGGAGCTGTCGGGTGAAGTGTCTGGAGCTGTCATGTGTTGTGTCTGGAGCTGTCAGGTGTTGTGTCTGGAGCTGTCGGGTGAAGTGTCTGGAGCTGTCAGGTGTTGTGTCTGGAGCTGTCAGGTGTAGTGTCTGGAGCTGTCAGGTGAAGTGTCTGGAGCTGTCAGGTGTAGCGTCTGGAGCTGTTAGGTGTTGTGTCTGGAGCTGTCAGGTGAAGTGTCTGGAGCTGTCAGGTGTTGTGTCTGGAGCTGTCAGGTGTTGTGTCTGGAGCTGTCAGGTGTAGTGTCTGGAGCTGTCAGGTGTTGTGTCTAGAGCTGTCAGGTGTTGTGTCTGGAGCTGTCAGGTGTTGTGTCTGGAACTGTCGGGTGTTGTGTCTGGAACTGTCGGGTGTAGCGTCTGGAGCTGTCAAGTGGTGTGCCTGGAGCTGTCAAGTGGTGTGCCTGGAGCTGTCATGTGTTGTGTCTGGAGCTGTCAAGAGTTGTGTTTGGAACTGTAAAGTTTTATGTCTGAAGCTCATATATGTTCGTGTTTTTTTTTCTAAATATTATGAACTGAATCATAAAAAAAAAACATGCACTCACCCATTGTTTAATTATATCCCCATATCACATTGTTGTGTCACTATTTGTTTCACAGAATCACATTGTCACATTACCAGTTCATCAAACCGTCGTGTTCAGTCTCAATCACATCCAAGGTTAAGACAGAGAGAACACACAAAAGCAATGCAGCAAATACATGACTTGTACCTTTTGTCACTGGCAATAATAGTACATGTTCAGTAGTCAGGGCCAGCTGTACCTATATTATACATTGGTAAGCACGTTCGCTTATCACTAATCACATTTGTACAACATAGGGCTGGGACGAGTCCAAATTTACTACCCGGGTACCCACCACGCTATTGCCCGACCCTACCCGGATACCCGGTTATGTCTCAAGACTTGGGTGTAAAAAGTCCGATTGGGATTAGTTTGACCGTAGCCCTGGTAAATTGTATTTAGATACACATATAAAAAGATCTGGTCATGCATATACTGAAGTTGACTGAAGTTTGATCTTTATTCATACCTATAAAGGTCAGAAGGAATGGGTGCACAGTCAGAAGGAAAGGCGAACATTAGTGACTTGTAGTTTCTTACACACCTGTGGGTGAGAAACCCATTTGAGATAACTGGTATCAAACATATGGGTGAGATCAAATTCCAGGCCAGTGATTGGCTAATCCATGGTGATGACCTGAGGTCAGATTATGACGGACTACTTTCCAGTTCATAAGCCATTGATAAGTTGCTCGTGCTTCAGTCGAATGTCCACCTACGTCTTTGTTGAACGTAATGGTTTTAGAGTGTTAATAGATATATTCCCGCGTTATGTTACATTCGCTAATCACAAGAACCGTAAAACATCTCATTTAGTTATCAAAGACAGCTTTATCTAAAAATCAAGCCATCATCTGAGTATTTACAATGTCTGTTGACACCACAACCCTCGTTATAGAGGGAGTAATTCGCGATAAACATTGCCGTCTGAAAACGTTTAATGTCCGAAAACATATGATCCGATGATATATATGTCTATCCTCTTCAACCCTCACTTCGAAGTCGACTAAAATTCGAAATACATCACGCACACTAAAAGTTTTGAGTTCTGTTGGAAATTCCTTCTTCTGGGATATCATCCACTGTCATTTTAGGCAAAGCAAAATTACTGTGTGTTTAAAAATCTAAGTATCGGATATTTGGTCGAAGGATTGAATTTCAAAAATAGCACTTTAGTGATCACGGGAATCTGTTTTTTTTCACCAAAACACCAATGATGATTCTGAAACGTCGCCGAGGAGCCTCGAATCGTTAAAAATGTTTTGGAAAATACCCAAACACGAACGCCGTGGTGCAATTTCCGCGATATTGGATAGTGTTGACAAATATCACGTTTCACGTATGCGGGTTATCACGTACGTTTCAAACTGAGCTGTGATACATGCATCCCTGAATTCCTCCTACATTTTAGAATCAAGTGACTAATGGTCTTTGTCACCACTACAAATTATCTAGATGAAATCAAGCAAAATAAATTAGGTGTGGAAACGAACACTGTGCTCGGAAAAATGTACTTGATGAAATGTAAACAAAGCAAAATTCAGATTTTACACTCCCCCATTATAAGAGATCAATTCATCTAATTGTTGCATACATTGGCTGACGCGTTTGAGAACATTCGTGGGAAGAGTATAGTAGCACGAATGATGGAATTAAAATTATATACATTACAACGATCAGGGATATTCAACAGAAATCGTAAAGGTCCCCATCCTGTGTGACGCACAACGACGTTATCTTTATTTCTGACCAATTCTCTTTGTTACATTGGAAAACATAAAAACAAATAACTGTACGCAAATTGTCTAATTGTTTCTGATTACTTACATGGCACATTTATGTATATACCATCCCTCAGTCAACAAGAATCCTACTCGAGAAATCTCGCGTACTGGTGTCAGTGAACACGCCATTTTGTAGAAGTCGGTCGCCGGCACTGATGTCATACGGTAGTAAACATTGTTGTACATATTTGGTAATTTCTTTGAGGTGGATTTTTTAAAGTCGGCATCATGCGGGTTCTTTGATCTTATCTAGTTTGCGCTATCATCGTCGCCTTTGTAATCCACAGATGGCGGAAACGTTTTTAGGTTTAGGTGTAGGGTCACATTATTTACGAATAGTAAGCAGTACGTCGGATGACGTCACTCATTACCGGTGTGTTATGTATTAATGCGCCACTGCGATCATGGGAACAGACAAAATGCATCGATTCGATGCCAAAAAGGTGCGATTTTAGGGTGTGTAAGAAACAGATTACAACTCGTTGTTTCAAAGCGTAGCTAACTCGCTTTCACTCGTTAGATACGTTTGGAAACAACTCGTTGTAAGATAAATGGTATCTGACACGCACTCGTGTAGTAATCTCTATGTATCCATAGAGTGTTTGTCATTAAACAATATATCACGTTGTAACCACGGGTCCGGGTAGTCCTGTGGGTACCAGGGTCCTTACTCAGTACACATCCGACCCGAGTACCCGAGTTACATGTACCTTTCCCAGCCCTAGTAAAACACAATATGTTCGGCCATGAAACATATGTAATCCTAAATACTATGTAACCAAAATATTTCCTTTGATAAGGGGAGAAGTAGGGCGTCACGTTCGTCACATGGAGAACTTTGCATCGATTCCCTACGTCAGTGACACTAGTCACACCGAAATCTCGGATTGGTTTACCCATGTAGGTAAAATGTAAAAGCGCCATTCGTCACACCAAAACTCTTCGATTCCTCTTCTGTCCTCTTCAACCCTCACTTCGAAGTCGACTAAAATTCGAAATACATCACGCACACTAAAACTTTTGGATTCTGTTAGAAATTCCTTCTTCTGTGATACCATCACTTTAGGCAAAGCAAAATTACGGTGTGTTTTTTTTTCACTCTGGAAAAACACTAAAACCGGCATAAAACCAACACTCATTCAACCAGGTTTACTCGACATTCATGACATTGTCTAGGTTTCCCTAAAAACATTGGTATGGGACAGCGGGTAATCAAGTGGATAATTCATTACCTCGTAACGCCGATGACCACGGTTTCATTCCCCACATGGGTATAATATGTGAAGCCTTGGTCTCCTCTGTGGTCATGTGGTGATCTGAACATAGATATATACAATGAACCAAAACACCATCTGTGTCAGAGTCTTCACTCATCACCTAATAGGTAATATTACTGCCGAGTACGAAATGTCCATGGACATTGTTGTAAAACTTTATATTACGAGTAAGCTGAAACATCGGTTCCATTGCTGTCTGGAGACCTTCTGGATGGAGGCCTGAGATTTTCATAACCTTGTAAGTATGCCTAAATTTCATGCACAGGGGCAATACAACTTATTTTGTGCCTTCTTAATACATCAAGAATCCCTACCTTCATGCAGCAAATCAATTTGTCATCTCGAAATGACATTTCTTATTTCCCTGACCTCGATGTTTTCTTTATGTCTGTATTAAAGAAACATAGGTTATTACTTACGTGACGTCATCCATCTTAAAGGTACATAAAGGTACAGCTGTACGTTCTTAATGTTAAATGTCAAATGGATATATAACCGTTATATGACAAATGTGATCGCATCTATAAAGGATTTGAAGAAATGCATAGCATAAGAAGGATGGACATATGATACTAAGACCGAAAATATTTACTTACAATTGCCAATAATTTAAATCGGTAAATAATACATGAAGGTCGTTTGTACGTTTGTCCCATATTTCGATAGTCAAATATCCTGGGGAATTATATCCTTCATGATTCAGTCAGTGTAGGTCATCAGCATCAATGTGTGACCAGGGTGATTATATCGTACCTCTAGGTTACGCACAACCAAATGTTTTCCCTTAGTCTTCTATAGTAACGTTATATTAAAAAAAAATAACAACTAAGCATTCAACAGCTATTACCTGTACGTGTGTGCACAGTTTGGCATTAGAGCAGCAATAAAAACATAAAAAATGACTAGCTTAGTCAGCTCCTTTTCCAATTTAGGAAGCTAAACATACCACCCCCATTTTCGCACCAAATGTCACCTACTTAAAAATAGCTGTGGTCACATTTAGCATAAGTCATCATGTTGAAAAAGACAGTACTAAATATAGAAAAACATGGTCAGTTTTAATAATTGGTTGGATGTACATTTGAAAGACATAAAAATCTTACAGAATATCCTCCAATCACAGCCTGCAGATATCTCTCGATCTGCACTGAAGGCTCCCTGCGAAAACCGCACTGTCCAAACTGGTTCTGATTTGAGACATATCTATACCGAAGGTATCCAGGTACTAGTATTATTTGTTCCCCGAGCAGTGGATCCGTTCGCATTCCCGTTTTCATTCTCAACTCCCTGGGGAGTATACAACCCAAGCTGTTGTGAGGTTATTACAGCCACCTCACATATCGGGTACCTATTCCCTGCTTGGTGAACAGAGGCACATTTGAACTACATTAAACTACGGTAATAACGAACTCAAAGGGACTACTAATTTTAGTTCGTTATAACCGTAATTCGTTATAAGCATATTACAGTATAGCTACAGCAAGTAGTCGGGACTAAAAAGTTAGTTCGTTATATCCGTTAGTTCGTTATAAGCGTGTTCGTTATAACCGTAGTTTACTGTACATGTAAGTCACTTGCGCAAGGGTGTATGTACGTATTCGTGTTTCTAACCATCTGGTCATCTACCAACGGACACAGGGTGTATGTACAGTACACTAGGGGTAGTCAAATTACTGTAAAGACCCGTAAACATTGTTATAGTACCAAGGCTAAATAACAACTCGGTCACAAGTGGGACGTAGCGACGTGCACGCACGTGTGTGTGGCTGCTGTGACCTGTCCGGACTTACGCCAGTGATTAAAGCGTTCGCTCGTCACTCCTAAGGGCTTGGTTCTATTCCCAACATGTGTACGACGCAATGACGTTGCTGAAACATAGCTAAACGCGTCGTGAAGTGTGAAAACTTGCTTGTTTTTTACAAGTACATGTGCAAAACCCTTTCCATATTCAACAGAAATCCTTGCATAAAGCAGAGGTGTCGATTGTCCAATTCGACTATATCATGAGCACGTGTTAATGAATCACTATCACAAAGTGATGAAACCAGGTGTTCGCGAAAAGGTGAGCGTATCCTGTACCACCTGTGGCACACGTGACAAACACATGCAAAGGCAAGTCAATTGTTTAAGTGACACTTGAGTGACCATATTCCATCCTGACTTCTCATATCCATTCTGCTACACATGCGTGATGTATACACGCCATTTTACTACCCTGTGAAGCTCCCATTTATTGTTTGACTTCGCAATACAGTAATGCAGAGAAAAAACAACCTTCTTTTGCAGCTATGTAAATAAAAGCGACAGTACGCTTTCTAATGAATTACATTTGAAAGAGTTGTGACATTTTGTAATCTGAACTTTTAAAGTCACTTTCATGTCAATCAGCAAGAATGTTAGAATATTTTTTATCAGCCATAATTGTGAAAAAAATATCATAGGTTAACATGTTAATCCTTACAGTTAGGGCGTATGTGTTGTAGATAAGCACTGTCGTCGAACTGAGAATGTTCGTGGCAATTACCTCCATCTGGGTGCTGTCGACAATGGTAACGATGTTACCTTCAGCGGCGGAGACGGCCTTGTAATGGCTAGTTGTACAAGGTGATATTTAGTCCTATGTCGTTGGACATCAAACAGAATTATGTTTGCATTTTCATTTAATTAGAATAGAAACTATCGTCAATGTGGCCATGAATGAGGCACTTTGTAACACACTGTAGGAGTTGACATCTGTTTCTTAATGAAATTCACATGTCCATGGGCGTATTGATGTGGCGGCTGGGAGTCCGCTAGCATTGTCCGCCCTCTAGTAGATTTCTTTTACGTGATTCTCCTTGTTCAGATTATATAATAAGTGATGCTTTATGTGTCTGGCTGACATACTCATGAAACATATTGCCTGTTTAATACAAAGTAAACACAGTTTATGGATTACAACTTCTTTATTTTACCGTAAGACGTTTCGGTACAGAACCTTATATTGTCGTCCTTGCTTGGCAGTAACATAACGAAGTTGTTTTCATTAACTGTGTCTAATTTGTCATCATTTGTCAAGAAATGCTTCTCAAACTATTCTTTTTAATACAGTTCATTATATTGTTGGAAAAGGCCCCTCAGCTATTTTTATGAATTCATTACATTTGAAGTCATTGCAGTCAACTGAGAGACACACTTCACATTTGAATAGAATTTTTCTGACCGCTACGTGATCATGAAGCAATAGTCATTTAATCAAGACGAACAAATATAAAGCAGGAGGTGGACATTTACCACTTTGGTTGAACCGGCGAGCACGGCCTCAGTAGTGGCAGACGAAGTGTCATAATCGTACGAGACAGAAATAAGAACTAACGCTTGTCAGAGGTGAGGTGAAATGGGATTTATTGTTCGTGTGTGTGTGTATGTGTGTGAGTGTGTGTGTGTGTGTGTGTGTGTGTGTGTGTGTGTGTGTGTGTGTGTGTGTGTGTGTGTGTGTGTGTGTGTGTGTGTGTGACTGTTTGTACTCGTGTATAAATCAACATAGTAAACGGACTCCGAGCCGACCAGTCCTTATTTTCCCCCTTAAAGCCGAGCACCAGGCAGGGTAGCAGCAAGCACCATATGTTTCGTATTTTGGGAAACGCTCTACCACTAGAGTACGGAGGCTGTCCAACGCTTCCCAGATCCCTGTACAGCAAATTGAGGAACTGTGAGCTCGACTATATTGACATGTTTGTGCAACCAGTACACATGTCGACAAGAACATGAAAATAATAACACAGTAAGTACTTTTATGCAACAAATCACTGCCAAATATAAATATGAGTTAGTTGAGAAACAAGGTTGCTTCATTTAGAAAAAAAAATCAAATAATGTCATCTTATGTTATAGTTAAAAACACACACAAAAACTCCAGCTGGATATACAAGGTTATTGCAGCACTTTTTGTTATTTGTAAGATTACTTCACACTCCTGCAACAACTTACTTTTTGCCCCTTTATTAACTAACGAAGGCAGGACGGGGAATAAACCAGAAACGTCCTCAGCAATATGTTTTCCAGACCGGACAACTGTTTAAGACCTAAATCCTACTAAATCCAGATACCGCTGTGAATATTTCGACTTGTTGGTGAAGATATGTGTACTTGTAGAAGGTCAACGCAACACCTTCGCTTCCCCGCGACATATCTATCTTTAATGGGAAAACGTATGTGATTCACTATCTTTATTAAATGTTCATAATTCACGAATTCGAAGTTGTAGTTCAGAGGCCGTTGTTAGAGCAGATCCTCAGAATTTTACTCAGATATCTCTTAGCTTCATAAACAATTCTTAGCTGGTGAGTGAGTGAGTGAGTTGGGTTTAACGTCATATTTAACAGTATTGCCGTTATATCACGTCGTGTCAGGTCAGCGTGGAAGGAAAGCCTGGCGTGATGTAGGTCTTAGATCTTTACCACTTTGGTGAAACCTACGAGCACAGGTATGGTGCTGACAAGCTAGAGACATAAATGGGGATTCAAACGTATGATCATAGGTTTCTGACGTGCCCATGGATGCAACTGCACAGCCAATAGCGGCGCCTTAGACGACTGGGCCACTCGTGCCCATCTGAGCTAAGAGATACATGTCAGAGTGTAGTTGCCATAGCATGAAGTTTATTGTAACAGCTATTTTGTAGAGGTTAGACGACTTTAGAGCAGTTGGGAGGTCACGGTCCTAATGTTTGGTCAGTCTAAGAGTAATCTAAAGTCTTGAGAGATTAACTGTGAGAGAACTGCTTTATCAATTGCTTGAATGGTTTATCAATGCAAGTTTTAATTTTAAGAATCTTTCAAATCAGCTGTGCAACGAATGACCTGAAAGCAACCAAATCACATGACTGTTGTGAAAGTAAGTCCTCTACAGTGACGATTTCAACCGCTTGGTGTGGCAAATTGCATTGAACAAATGGCTAATTCATAATAGGGATTTGCATCGGACATCATTTTTGTCACAGATGCTTCAAATTTGGACATGTCCTCCACATGTCTGCCATAACACTTTTTGAAAGCTTTACTGAGGCCTTGAATGTTGTAAACGTGATCAAACAACGCCTGAGCAAGAGTCGTATGACGCTCTTAGAAATTCTGGTACAAAGAGCATACTCGATTGTATCTCAAAAGGTTTGAAATGTTGACACCAAAGGCTTGATCTGCAAGTCTGAATATTGCTCGACATGAAGGGCCAGTTGACTATTGGAAAGTTGAAGTCATCCATCTTGTTATACAGTCTTGTGGAGTGTGTTTTGTCACTCTGAATCTTTATGCATAATCTCAATACGAAACAGATGAGGCGGTAAATCAATCGAAGGGAATTGGCTATTGTTATTGAACGATATCAGATCATCGATAAATCGATAAATTACACTGTTTACCTTGGTTTTTGTTACATTGTTTCTTTTTAAGTCTCTCACATCACTGATGGTGGCGAGTTACTGGGATGCTGGAATCATCTGACGTGATGTCGACCTAGAAAAAACAATTATGTGTAACGTTAATAGAATTTCTATAAATGAAGCCTCGAGTATTACGGAACCCTCAAGTCATTTCAGTTGAGACTGCTTGAGCTGGGAAGATGAGGAGAGTGAAATGGATGTGAATGTTTTATTAAATATATGCCCTGGGGTCTGAATGGCCTCATCTGATACCACATCACACAATATGGAACAAATTGCCAACCCGTCACGTTGCAGTTCGGACAGTCCGATGAGAGAGCAGATTCGAACCCAGTTAAGCCTTACTCTTTGATAGAAACACATCTTGCATGAACTGCATCTGATCTGTGACTGTTTGGTACCCAAACTTTCAATTTTCAAATGTGACGATCCTGATGGGATTTAACTTATGATGCATTCCTTTAGTAAGTACAGATGCAGGAGCCAAATGGCACAGGCCCATTAAACATGTCTATGTAGATGTTGAAGTATCATCGCTTTCCCACATCAACCACTTCGACTCATCAAGACCCTAGTAACGCTCATGTTGACGCCCAGTGGTTGTAGTGAAATCATATCTCCACAACTTCGCACCGTTGGGGCCACGTGTATACAGCATTACAACACGTCCACATCCTAACGACGTTTGCTAAAGCGCCACCGTTTTACCATAACAACCCGTTGACATCCCAAAAGACGCTAGTTGTTCTAATACTAAAGCGTCGCCGTATTACCACTACAACCCGTTGCCAACACCGCGACGCTATTTGGTCATATCCAAAAGCTTCACCGTTGCGCTTTGAAAAGCCGTTGGTAATTTGTTTTCCACCATTCGCCAAAGACATGATGATTTTCTTCTTTAGAGACACTTAAAGCTAGAAGTATAGTCGCCGGAGCTGATACTCTTTCGGGGAGTTCCTCTACTTTCTTCGCCACGAAAATGAAGCTGAAATTACAAGTATCAAATTATAAACTTTTCTCAGAGTCTAAGCACCATGATACCCGAAGCCCCAGATTCAATTACAGAAATGAATATAGAACAACATAACATTCAGAACTATTTGAATATCAAATTTTCTTAACCGGAAGATTTGTCCAAGAAAAAAATGGTATTCTAGTGACATGGGATTTCTTGTTCCGTCGATATAATACCGTAGGCGAGGACACAGCTTTCATCTCTCTCTATCTCCAGTAACTGACATCAACATGAAATAAAAATGTTTCAAATAACGACACAAAATCAGTTTCACGTGAGCGTGTCAAGTTACCATTAATGCTGATTGCATGTACTATGATATATTCAACTGAAAGAAATAGAGAAATTCATTATTATTTTTTATATTTTTTTATTGTTACCAGATTCCAACATACATGCATATGAAACCCCCTGATCGTGTTGATTGTACAAACCTCTTCCTGGAGGTCTGCGAATTTATATAACGTCAAAGTGCTTGTGCGAATGGAATATAGCTTGTAAAAAAACGAAGAATTGTCCAACCTGTGAATCTGTGCCAAGGCTTAAGAAATCAATTTTATAAGAATATAGAATTACAAACCCTATTGTTTCCACATATTAACCATAGTAAATCAGCTGAAAGTAGAAACGATGTGCGCAGGTGAATATTAGTACCGGAAAGGTCAAGGAATCATTGGTTCTGTGTCATGATACCACGACCTTTGAAGTTTGTCAATATGAATATTTATGATATATCAGGTTTGGTATTGTAGACTGAGCTACCGATGGTTTGATGTTTAGAATTAAGCATGTTATGTTTTTGCTCTTGTCGCGTTATCATTGTTTCACTGATGAAATTATACTTCATGATGGACAGACAATAACATGAGAAACAGGACTGACTGACTGAGTATGGTTTTACGCCGCTTTTAGCAATATTCCAGCAATATCACGGCGGGGGACACCAGAAATGGGCTTCACACATTGTACCCATGTCGGGAATCGAACCCGGGTCTTCGGCGTGACGAGCGAACGCTTTAACCACTAGGCTACCCGACCTCCCCTGAGAAACAGGAAGTGGCAGTGTAGGATGCACGAAGTGCACATTTCATTGGTTGGTTGGTTGGTTTGTTGTTTAACGCCGCACTCAGAAATATTCCAGCTATATGACGGCGGTCTGTAAATAATCGAGTCTGGACCAGACAATCCAGTGATTAATATCATGAGTATCGAGCCACGCAATTGGGATCGATGACATTCATCAACCAAGTCAGCAAGCCTGACCACCCGATCCCGTTAGTCGACTTTTACGACAAACATAGTCACCTTTTAAGGCAAGCATGGGTTGCTGAGGACCTATTCTATCCCGGAATCTTCGCGGGTCTAAAGGATTCTAGGGAGTGTCCAGACCATGCAGATTACATTGAACATGTTGAATTTATTCACAGAACTAACAGACCTTACTTTCAAATTCACATAATTCCATTGGTCATTTGTAAATTATATCAAGCCATTCATGATAATCTAATCTGCCATTTTGTGGGTTCGAATCGGAGATTAGCCCCATGTGTGATAACTGGGAAGTAACTGCCATGCTTTGCTTTTTGAAAAAGTATTTTTACTGTATAATTATAAGAATCGTCCTTAGACCCAACTCACCAGCTAGCCAGTTTAAGTGTTATATACTGAACCGCAAAAGAAATGTCACCATGGATAGATATATCAGTGCAACTGCCCCCCTTGATTTTTTTTAATATAGAAAACAGTTTTATTTGAATCATGAAAAGTTGGGGACAAGTGTGATACTTGTACAAATATTTTCCCGTCCACCCCTGTCAAAAAAGTTAACTACGGCCTTGTAAATCAGCAACCTTATTTTTCCAAGCGCTGTAAGCGTACTTTGAGACATATTATAGAGACGAATCTTGGCAAAACTGATCATCTTGGTTGAAATTAAAGTGAAATGTTCTTAAAGTGAAACACAACACTAGAAAATGGCATCACAAGTCAATATCTCGTGTGTCCGCCATGTGCATTGATGACTGCCGTGCCACGCAGTTCAGCTGCAGTTGTTAGCCTTGGTCGGACGTCATTAAGCCGTCTTTGAATCTCGTCCCACAGGTGCTCAATGGGATTTAAATCGGGACTGAGGGCAGGCCACTGCATGGTTCTGATGCCATTCTGCTGGAGGAAGTCTCTTGTTGCTCTCGCAGTATGGACACGGGCGTTATCACGCTTAAACTCGTGGTCGCGGCGACGTGCCAAATGAGGTATGGCGCGTGGTCTCAAGACCTTGATCAATGTACCGAGCTGCTGTGACACCATTGCCTCTCCCTGGACCGATGATCTGGAAAACCACAGGGACGACCCTCTGTGCAAGACCAATTCCAACCCATGCCATGATGCTCTGACCACCCCACCCAACACAAACATTCGAATAACGTTCCCAACGGCGTCGCCAGACTCTCTCTCTGCCATCTGCTGTTTAGATACAGTAACGGACTTTTCTCCACTGCTGTTAGCGCCAATGCTGGTGCTGTGTTGCCCACTGAAGATGGTCCCGGCGATGACGTGGTATCAGAATGGGTCCTCGATCTGGCCTGTGACAGTGGCCGTGTCTGCTCGTCAATCGTCGACGCATGGTGTCCGCACTAATGTGTCGCTGGTGTGTCCCAATGGTCTGTCGAGCAGTTTCCGCAGAAGTAACAAAGCGATCTTGAAGATACTGTCGCGCAATCTAACGATCCTGACGTCGGGTGGTGACCCTTGGTCTTCCACTACGTGGTCGGTCATCTGTAGTGTTGGCGGTCTGGTACCATTGCTGGAGCCTGTATATGGTCCTTACGTGGACTTGAAATGCATTGGCTACTTGCCCAGCTTGGTGTCGCTGATTTCTTGTCAATCTTGGCATGTGGTAGCAATTGAATAACGAATGAATGTTCTCCGATGTGGGTGGATTTTTATAGGGCAAGAAATGGGGGAACGCATGTGCATTTCAATTTGCCCGGAACTCACGTGCATCGGGTTACGATGGCCGTTGCGTGATCGGTTTTATTGTCATCTGTTTTGTTTTTTTATCATCAAATTTCATTTTTCCGGACAAGGTAGTGTTAGATTTTAGAAACTTTGACAAGAATTAGCCAGATATCTAAATGACAACTTTTCATGCAATGTTACTTGGTGTGACGTTTCTTTTGCGGTTCAGTATATGTGAGTGTGTGAAATCAATTGATATAGACCTGAGTAGATTTAATATTTCACATATGTATTCATAGATTACATACATATATGAACCTGTGTAAGCTGTATACATATACCATTGCCTTCGATTGTTATAATATTCGTGGAATAATGACAAGTCAATCTTGTTCCATTTCACTCTGCATCGTAAAATATTGTCACAAAATGCCCTGACCATACCACCATTTCTGAATCGTTTTGATGGACACTCTATCCGGCCATCGACATGTTCCCAGTGAACATACTCATTCGTTCGTACCTAAGGAAACAACTACAAAAGACCTATCATTCCGCCTATGAAGGAACCAGTGTTCAAACTGAGTGGACAGATATCGAACCGATCATAATGAATACGTCTTCTTCATTTGCACCTGTGGACTGACAACCAGCGACTAATTATTCGCGTCCGGCCCGACACGTCTGGTCTTTGTGTACTTGGCGGACTTGTCAATACAGGTTCATAATGCGAGCGACTAAGAACGCTGATATTTGTTGGTGTCAATATTATTGTTGTAGATCATACAACATCGATATGTCTCACTCCCTGTTTTTGTTGAAAATATGAAAGCATTCATGCATTTTTTGCCTTACACGAGGACTAAAAAGATACGAAGTATATGTTTACGATGCAGTGATTAACCTTGTTGGCAAGTAACATCGTTTTATTTAGAATATTAGCACGTGCTTATAGATATGCAGTATTATTCAATATTTAATTCCCAGAAAGTTATTTTTGAACGACGGTTCAAACAAGAGGTTCCAAAGGTTAACATTTCCGCTCATTAAATTCTCAAACTCCAAAAATACATAATTGTTATCGATATCATACAAACGTTATCATTAATTTTCGAGACCACTCACTATGTACGTTAACTCTCACCGTTGTATGGCGTGAGTCTAGGTACAACGAATAAGGTAATATAGTTACCCGCCTGGTTTGTGGAATGTCGAAAAAAGCAACAATGCAACATTACTAAAATATATATTTCCTTACATATTTGGATTTAGAAAAAGTTACAGATCAAGATATAGATTCATTTGCAGTGAAATGTCCAGAAGATTTCAAGGCTCCAATACCATTTATCAACAATTCGATAGCAGCATACACTTACATTACTTCCACAATGTCTATTGTTGATATGAAAAGCGTTACATATAGGGTTTGTGCACACGCATCCACAAACGTGTCCTCGGTGTCATTGGGCAAGGCTGAAATGTTTCTCACACAAGAGCTTGTCCATTGTTTTGTCAGGTGTATAGTTTCATCACCTTGGTCTGTGAAAGAACTGTTGAAGCTCCATACCTATTTAATCTGTCACTCTGTGTAATTTATTGTTCAACAATGTTGTAAATATTACACTGTTTTTGTTCAGATTTATTAGAACATTGTGTTTTGACAATAATTAGTTGTCAGGAATGTATTACTTTCTAATGTAAGCAGTGGTGTGTAAGTTACTATATTTAGATGATTTGGAGTTAATTGTAATCTGGAATCTTCTAAAACAGCGAGACTGATCCAGGATGGTACAGAGCTCTCTAGAAGGGATTTAGACAATATCAAGGGGCAAGAGCGTAGCTCTCTCTCCCATCTCACATTACATCAAGACCAGTGATTGTGTGACGATCATTGCTTTCACCCTGGATATCCATCCTAGGCCTTCTTTGGACGCTTGACCACCGTTGCTGCCAGGTGAATACGATGATCATTGACTGATTGCTGTAACAACTATTGTTTTATGTACTTCCATTGAAGTTTGTACTGCCACTCAATGGTGTACTTCCATTGTTATTATAATTACTTTGCTGTAATTTGTATTGATTTGTATTTCTAGTTAATTTTGTGTGGATTGTATACCAGTTCTTTGTTGTTTGTTGGTTTAACACTGAATTTTGTTACATATAGGGGGCGATGGAGTAGCATTGTGATGAAAGCGTTCGCACGTCATGGGTTCGATTCCTCTCATGGGTACAATGTGTGAAGACCATTTTTGGTGTCCCCCAACGTGATATTGTTGAGTTATTCACTCACTTTTACGTATAGATTTCTTGGTTAACTAATTGTTTCAGTTTGGAGGTCGACACGTCACACACTATTTACACTTAATCCGGTAGTATGTGACAGATGATGTGTATCTATTTAACTGCTGACGTGGAATTATACTTGGTTTAGTAAAATTGATTTCTTCCCAAATTGATTTACACTGTCATTAATCACGTCTTCGGAAAACATGTATATCAAAATGCTTCTGACAAAAACGATTAATATTTCGAGAGGGAAATAATTATTTTTCCTACAATGACCATAGCGAGAATTGTAGAAGAAAGAAGGTCATTGTAGACATTTGTTGTAATATTGAGTCCGCGAACGGAATCAGTAATTATTCCAAGATGTGATCAATAGTTAAATAGCAAAAAGAAAGTGTATTTTTGGAAATGGTGATCGAGTTCGTTATTCGCAGAGATTTCTCATAAATATGGATTGTTTTTTTCACTTTTACTATATAAATTCGTGAAACCGGTTGGGTAAATTTTATATTCTACATATAGTAAAAAGCGAAAACAACTAAGATCAGTAGAAACAATAGCATTTCTATATAATTTGTCTGCATAGTGATACCCAACTCTCTGAAACGTTCAATACAATATTTGTTGTATAAAATTAAATCAATCAATGCCCTGAGAATTCTTTGTGATTTCCATCCAGATATAAACACGACATTTACACTATTTTTACCACGGAATCATTAAGAAAGATATCATATTCATAATATTGCCGTTTACTTGAAAATAAAATCGTAATCTAAACTTCTGCGTAAAACAGAATAGGCTCATATCACATTATCAGACATTATCATCAACAAAGATATGCAACATGCGATATCTGTTAAATCCCACGAACACAATGACTATATCTGAGACCATCAAACAGAGAGTGAGTCAATGTTATGTGCCGTTTGTCACATCTCTTTTCCTGGAATGACTGTGTATCTTATTGTGTTGCGTGCAAGATGAATACTGGATAAATGTAATCAGTGATATCGACACTCTTTACGGATAGCAAACTATAATCAGTTTATAACTTCACTTGATACAATAACAATATATCATTTACTGCTTTATAATACTCACATGATAATGTGTCCTAAAACTTTAATTTTCTTTATCTTGAAGATGAATCTGTATGAGAAGGGGTACGATATCTAACTGTATAAGGAGACGAGCACAAGTGGAATAAACAACCTGGGAATGAGTGAGTGAGTGAGTTGAGTTTAACGCCGTTTTAACATTATTCCAGTCATATCGCGGCGTGTCAGCTTAATGTGGGAGGAAAGCCCGAAGTGATGCAGGTTTCAGACGTTTACCACTTCGGTGAAACACACGAGCACGGGTATGGTGCTGACAAACCTAGAAACATAATTTGGGCGAACCGGAATTCGAACCCACACTTCGTGCCCAAGGGCCGCAACTCTGCACAGTGAACCGCGGCGCCTTAGACGACTGGGCCACCCGTGCCCCCAAATCTGGGAATGAGTTGGGTTAGGCACAGATCACTGAATGTGAAAATGTAACATTTAGAAAGTAAGGAAAAACGAACACTTATTTCCCCTGTAACCGCAATGCAGTTGATAAATGAGTATCATGTGTTAATCATATGTGATTTTCATAACGAATTACATGAGCTGTTATTATAAGTATGTTCTCTAAAGATTCCCAAATTGTCCAGCCATCAACATGTACACGTTATGTACACTAATAGCGGTTAGAGTCCGGTCGCAATATATCCTCATGTATCTAGCATGCTCTCTCAAAACAAAAATGTAGCACTTATTCGACGTGAGGAACATATACTTTACCAGCGGACAATGGCAGTTCTGGATAAAATAATATCATTTTTGTAAGCAGATTTGGTTGACGCTGCTTTTGGTTATTATTTCAGATTTTTAAACACTACACTAATTAATTGTAACATACTTCTGAAAAACAATAGAACAGAACACGGATGACGCCATCAAGTAGGCCAATCAGCAAGTTAGTGAATGTTGTCAAACTCCACAGTCCAGTCACATCACAACTTTCTGTAAATAATCGAGTCTGAACCTGGCACAAAAACGGCTGAAAGATAGTGTAATGTCACTCCCAGTGTCACTTGTGACCCTCAGATTATCATATCATGAGCGTCTATGACATGACCATAATCTGCACGTTCAAGATCAATCCATCAAATAAAATAATCAATTCATCATTTAAATTATCAATCCGTCAAATTGCAAATGATAAAGGTAAGTTGAACTATAAAATAATTTCTAATTATTATATTTTCATTCCTTTCGGTGACATTCAATGTTAGTTTTTTAAGATAAAGCAACCATTGACTATCATGTATAGTTATTGAAGACACCGATGGTAAGATAATGTTCGTGTGTAATACATTGATTAATAGGTAACTCGCATGTTTGTAAATACACCCAGGGACACTATTATACATGCAACAGGGGAATATAATACATGATTAGAATGTCAGTGATTCCGTGAACTACATCCTGGTTCTTGCAGCAACGAATGTTAGAATGTTATCTAACTACAAACGGATACTTAATATTCATATTCTGAATCTAGGTTTTTTAAAATTCTTTTATTGTTTCTGTGTGATATTTTGTTAACACCAACAGCCACGTCTACTCAAGTAAGATGCTGCAATCAATTGTCAAAAAAGCCTGTCAGGTTTTAAACTTCATGCGACACACATGCTGGTGGAACGAAATAATGGATATTATTTCAGAATAATGTTTCGACAATGTTCGGGTATGAAAATTGTATATCAATAAAATAAGTTTTTGCGAACGTTCATGTTGTGTGCTTGTGATTTCCCTACACTGCCGAGCTGTCTGTTATGTTAAGTTTATATTCACAGAAAGTGGTTTTCTTTTTCTATTACTGGAATATATACCTACATACACAACAAGGTGTTTCCTAATCTGGGAATCTTCCAAGAATGAAGAACATTTTTAGTTCATAGGGGTTCGAACTGTACACATTAAAACTGAGACTGTTAACCGACCTTTACTGCCCCCAGTGAAATCATCCCTACAGAAGCAGATATAGAAGTTGCCTAGATCAACCAGCCTCGAACGTACAACCGCATCATAAAATAACGTTCTGGTGACAGACGTTCAGCATCCTGTGTGGAGATACATTTTGACGTACGTCAGGATGAAATATGTATAGAAGCACAAACAAAACTGTCAAAAGAAAGAGATATCATTTGATGTAAATCAAACCGAAATGTGCATAAAGGCACAAAAATACTGTGAAAAGAATGACGAATTTCAACAGTCTAAACGATGGCATTTAACTCTGTTCCTGGATATTGTCCCTTGTCACGTAACTCAGTCTGTTTTTGTACACCACTGTCAGTGTTTCACTTGAATATCAAGTTGTCGGTAAAGCAATAAGCAGTTCCAGGGTAATAAATCAATGTGAATCTCGAAAACAACCATAATCCTAATCTTGTTTCTTTTGGATACATCATACATAGAGACTGCAGGAGTTATTGATAAAATCAACGTGAAACCCACCCGATGCGCTAATGGAGGTAAAATATATATTGATAACTGACCTGAGGTCATTTGGCGGTTCCTCAGAGTAGGACCACAAACGAACACAGAAGCGATCACAAGAACATGAGGGCAACGATGTCATGTACATGCCGATGATAATAAGCGACCATGAATCACAACGTGCGTCATTGCTTTGTAGTTACGGAGTGGGCTAAACACGCCATTAGATCTTCAGCCTCTCTGGTTTATTGTTCGTAACAGTCTTACTATCGTCATCCACCTATTCGACCACCACTCTTTTCATTCAATTCAAACATCTAACGATTAGCGATTCATTTTTCGAATCACTTATGCATCAATCGACACCTATTCTCGTCCACCGATTCTAAATGTTGTTATTGTCCGTCCATCTTTCGTCAGCTAATCACCATGATCATCTGTCATCATCCACCCACCGATCCATCTGGCACATCACTTTATATACCCTCGTCGACCAATCCTAACATGCACATTACAATATTAACACTTACGGAAAATTTAATATTCGGTGTGTTGTGTTGTGTTGTGGTGTGTGTATATGTGCGCGCGTGGCCAATGGTGTGTGTGGTGTGGTGGGCGTGTGTGGTGTGGTTTGGTGTGGTGTGGTGTGGTGTGGTGTGGTGTGGTGTGGTGTGGTGTGGTGTGGTGTGGTGTGTGTATATGTGTATGGTGTGGTGTGCGTGTGTGGTGTGGTGTGGTGTGGTGTGGTAAGGTGTGGTGTGTGTATATGTGTGTGGTGTGGTGGGCGTGTGGTGTGATGTGTGCGATGTGGTGTGGTGTGGCGTGGTTTGGTGTGTGTATGTGTGTGCATGGTGCATGTGTGGTGTGGTGTGGTGTGTGTATATTTGTGTGCGTGGTGTGTGTATATGTGTGTGCGTGGTGTGGCGTGCATATGTGTGGGCGTGTTGCATGTGTGGTGTGGTGTGGTGTGGTGTGGTGTGTGTATATGTGTGCGTGGCCTGTGTGGCGTTGTGTGGTGTGGTGTGGTGTGGTGGGCATGGTGCGCGTGTGGTGTGGTGTGGTGTGACGTGGTATGTGTATGTATTTGTATGTGCGTGTTGTGTGCGTGTGGTGATTGTATGTTGTGTTTGTTTCAGATAATGCTGGGAAATTGACGTCGGGAGCCTACTAAAAACAACCAAATGTTTACTGGACATGCTGGGTATTTTGAAATATATGTGTCGAGGTTCCGCCCACAATTCCTTGGATCCTCCTTTCAGAGAAATATGGTACATGTCTTTAGTGAGTGAATGAATATTATGTTACGCCGCTAGAAGTGGGCTTAACATATTGTACCCCTGTGGAGAATCGAACCCTGGTCTTCGGCGCGACGATCGAACTCTTTAACCAGTAGGCTACATCACTTCCCTTTATATGCCTTGAAGCAGTGACAGTTACTATATATTTTTGCTCTGATAAAAATCATCACCATCATAATGCTTAAACCGTGGTTCCAGCCTTTCACCAGAAGGTGACAACATATGTCAAGTGTTCAAAGCATGTTTGAAAGGTCCTCCCGACTGACATATTAACAGAGATGTCAAGCAGCGGATATACACGAGGTTGCAGACAGCTCAATTTATGTGATATTAGCTCCGTTTGTCAACACATCTGTCTGACGAGCCTGGACAAGTTCAGATGAACCCATACTGCAAATAAAGGTAGGACGAGTTGAACGTTAACCCACCAATGGTTTCTATTAGACTGCGTAAATATCAAGATAGCCAAATCGAAAGAACGAGTTATGATGTAGCCAAAAATCTTTCACAGTGACATTTACAAAGTTTAGTCATATCATTTGATCTGATGTTATACGTCCGTCTAAATCCTGAAAAAAACTTCCAGCCCAGCTGTTTCTACAAATTTGACTGTGTAGGTTAAAGGCACTTTTAAAAGCAAAAGTAAAAACCGTATTGAAATGGCTAAATTTAAGTAACATTCTCAGGAAAAAAGCAGTTTCCAAAAATGTCCCACAAAAATTCAGGGACCACGAATAATTTCATTTTCCTAAATGGACGTCATTTCTTCCATTTCCACTAAGTCAGTGAGTGATGTTGTCATCGGTAGAATGGGGCACAAACTGAAAAAAATGGGAACAGAATTGTACTATGAACTTTTGGCTTTACTCTAAAACCTGAAGATATTTCAACTTTCTTTTGTACTGTATTCCAAAGCTCCATAAACATCCGTACAAATAGAGATATATTCATGGATCCAGCAAACATACCACCAAACCCCGTCCCGTCAAATGATTAACCATAATCCTCAATACAATTTAAGAAGGACTTTCTTTATATTTACAGAAAGAGTGTGAGACAAGTGGACTTAATGCTAAGTTTAAATCTGTCAAAACAATTGATTTTTCTTTGTAAACCACTTAATCTAATCAATATGTATTCCTTGATCCATGTGGGTTTTGCTACAAAAGGTGGTGACCATGGATGCAGTTACATATCTATCCTCAGAAGTTCAGGAGAAGTTTGTCAAAATCTAAGCAAATGTCATCCGACCTTTACTGAGAAAACGATATGTCAAATGCTGCACTTCCTCGTTGATAGCGATGCAAAGGTTAGGGGAAGGACATGAAGATAAGAAGTAGGCACACTCATGGGGAATCAACTGTGCTCGCCTTCTTGCTGACCAGCTGCTTTATCCATATGAATCCGATTTTCTGCTGGGGTTGGCAAAATCAAAAGAGTGAGTGAGTATGGTCTTACGCCGCTTTCAGCAATATTCCAGCAATATCACGGCGGGGGACACCAGAAATGGGCTTCAGTTTTACTTTTTACTTAAGTTTAACTTAAGCTTCTGGTATATCGATGATCTGATATCGTTCAATAACCATCGAATAGCTAAATTCCTTTCCACTGATTTACCCACCTGACCTAGACATAAAGAAGACCAGTGTGATTTACAGTGACAAAACACTCTCCACAAGACTGTATGACAAGAGGGATGACTTCAACTTTCCAAGAATGCACTTTCTCTTTATGTGCAGTGATATTCCTGCAGTTACAGCTACAGCTACATTTCTCATTTGAGGTAGTCATAAGATCTGTCCATTTGTATGAGAACTAGACTCTGTCCATTTGTTGGACAAATATACTGAATGTATAGGTAATACTGAAATGTGTCGACAAGGCTTATTTGAGAAGTTTTCAGCAATTCCATTTTTAACATACGCACATGAGGAAGTCTCTCACCAAAAAGCGGGTTTTCTTATGAGAGGTAGACATTATAGACAGTAAATATAAGAAGGCATCGCCAGAGAATAACCACTCTCCGAAACAGATTCCATAAAAGGCAACATAGCGCTGAAAATGATTTGATTGGATCATTAAAAATCAGTGATGACACCAGGTGTTCGCGACATAATTATGATAATGTTTGGAACGACACGGAGCTGAGATGGGACCATTTTATTTGCTCGAAAAATGGTTTGTACAGCCACAGGCATCTTTCTTTCATATTTCTGCTTGGGCGATAACGGTATTAGCCAAGACAGACAGGAGATTTCAGTTCACTCAATCTCCTTCCCGAGATCGGCTTTACTTCCGTAATTGTTCAGATTAAGTATGTGGAATATGCAACCTCGTTGTATCCACTTCTGGTTCTAACACATCATCTGAAACGATTAGCGGCTGTTTCGCGTCTGTCTTATTGGATTCCATCAAAAGCACACACACCATGGCTTCGCTAAAACCCCAGAGACTTAAGCTAGAAGCTTCAAGGCAGTCAGAAGGCGAGAAAGAGAATCGTGTATGCAGAAGATGTCACTGTTAGCTTTCTTTCACTGAAATGTCTTGCCGCACATATCGCGACTTTGGATTCCCATTGGCCTCAGCTGCCCCTGTTACGATTGATGATGATTCAATGCATATATTTACATGTACCTACATCACTACTCCAGCGCTAACTACTTTATCCTCTTCTTACATACTACTACTACTACTTCTGCTACTATTCTTCTACTGTTGTTGCAACAACAACAACAACAACAACAACAACAACTACTACTACCGATACTACTCTTCTTCTTCCTCTTCCATGCAACTCCTCCTCCCACTACTACTACTACTACTACTACTACTACTACTACTACTACTACTACTTCTACTCTCCTCCTACTACTGCTCCTACTTTGTCTACTGCTGCTGCTACTGCTACTACTACTACTACTTCTCTTCTCCTCCTACTACTGCTCCTACTTTGTCTACTGATGCTGCTACTACTACTACTACTACTACTACTACTACTACTACTACTACTACTCCTAATACTACTACCGATACTACTTCTCTTTTTCCTCTTCCTCCTCCCACTACTACTACAACTACTACAACTGCTACTCCTACTACTACTATTACTACTACTACTACTACTACTACTACTACTACTACTACTACTACTACTATTCCTACCCCACGTCCGACTTCATTGATTCGGCTGGCCAAGCTCAGGACTTGGTTGATTTGGTGTCATCGTCTCCATTGGTTTGCCTGACCCAGTCAATTATTTATAGGCCACCGATATATGGCTGGTGAGAGTCCATTTCAACTACAATGAGACCAGAGATTGTCCCCTCATAGATGTCCCGATTGTGTATTCATGTCGGACATTGTGGCCCTCTGTTAAGCGGAGACGCAGCCTCTATTGTGCACCGGAAGTTGTACGTGACTACTTCACACGCCAATGATCTTAAATGTACGTGACGTCTTCTAATGCCAATGATCCTACAAACACGTGACGCCTTCGCACTTCAGGCATCCTATATGTACGTGACTGGCCATGGGTCGCACGCCAGTAATCCTACATGTACGTGAGTGATTCGCACGCCATCCATATATTCGTATCACAGTTAACGTATTGATAATGTACCAAACACCACCTAAATAGTTGTAAGATACGGGACATCAAACGCTGTGACCCGCTCCTGTTCGCGATGCTGGCTGATGATGGCAGGACAAGTCCTTGCGTTGTTTGCCCGGTTTAACGGATATGGGATTCCTGGGGATCGGCGCACGTGTGAATCGATTCTAAGATCTTGGCAAGACGTGGAGATACGTCAACAATGATTCATCCAATGATTGTCCAAGCCATCTGAAGTTTGCAAAATGGACAATGTGTCCAATCAACGATTGACTACACGAAACCACCTTCTACGTGATAGCTTAAGTTGGAAAAGTAACAATTTGGAAACTCTTATCATAGTCCAGACATATCATAGAGCAATACCGCTCAGAGTATTTAATTATTAACACCGATACGCTTATACTGTAGGTATCCAGGGGGCTATTGCACATGCAGCACTGAGGTCATACATGTCGGAAATTATCGTATGTTCCGTGTCCATTTCCAACCAAAATAAATGTTACGTATTGCAGACATGGGGAATCAACTACTTGACTCCTTTAAAGCTGAATACACAGAGGATTATTCAAGTTAGAGGTGTATAAAGTGACATTGATACCTGTAAAGTTTATTCGAAACGGAACGCAACAAAATACAACCGAACTATTTTGTAGTAGCGGAAGTGATATTTTAATTGCTGTTATTGTGTGCTGTTTTATGCCGGATCCAGGAATATTCAAGCTATATGATGGCGGCCTGTAAATAATCGAATGGAGTAGACTAGCGGTCAAATTCAGGAATAAGTTATAATGTTGAGCATTAATTAAAATTTACTCCAATCATTAAAATGATTATGGTTTTATATATAATATAAATTATTTGATAAGAGACAATAAAACACACTCCAGGCAAAGAAGAAAAAGACCACTGTTGTTTTCCGACTCAGGAGACATGACGTCACAGAGCGTGATGAAGTAGCCACAAATGTCAAGCTATGTTACTGTATTGAACAATACACTCTCTCAGCTGTTAAGCTACCGGGTTTCTGTCTAAAATATGTTGCCACACTTTCTATAAATAATCTAGGGTCTAGAAACAAACTTGTTTCGCAACCTTTATGACGCAAATTCAGCATTTGAAATTGCTTTCCGATCGGATTTGTAAACAAAGTGCTCTAAAAGAAAAATAATCTCGCCTTCGAGATGCGGTTATTATTTGAATCCTTGAATTGACATTGTCGCGTTGTCGTTCTCATCAAAAACATGGAGAAAGTGTCAAAATTAACTAATTGCCGTAGAGTCGAGCGGCATGATTCCTGCTCAATCAGGCTAACATCATTCAAGGCCTTGTGGATTATGTCCGATGCATTTCCCTATTTCTCGTATTCTTTTCAGGGGAACATTTGATTTGCCTTTGCATGTGTTTGTGACGAGTCCCACCGTTGAGACTGGATACGCTAACCTGGTATCATCGGCATTTCATCCTGATTCATAAACACATGATGATAATATAGTCGGAATCGTACAATGGGTATTTCTGATGAGTATATAGAAAGGTTTTTGTCCCTTCTGTTTATTGTATGATATGTTTGCTTTTACCAAAGGGAGACAGTGCGACAACGCGACATTTTCAAGGTCAAAATATATTGCGTGTTTGCATTCTGCCCCATGTAACATGTGTAACAAGGGTGTTACAATGCGCGACAACTCAACACTGCGACATATTGTTAATGTCGCATCATCGCATTATCGCGGGTTTCCATTTATATTGCGCATGTGTAGTGAATTCGTCCACCCATGCGCTGACATGTTTACACTCATTTTCAGAACCACAGTGATCTCTTGGAGTTCCAATGATTCTAAACAGACGTAACAATGGCAATATGGATTGCTTTTCTGAAAAAAGCAAGACATGTATCTTTATTGTCGTTTTCATTAACTAACGTGTTTTGACAACGCAAAGAAAACTCTTTGTATTTCCATTTAACGACTTTTCAAAGCGGCGAGGAGGAACGGTTGGCTCAGTCGTCTTAGAAACGATGTGCAGAGTTGCGCCCCTTGTACGCCACTTTTCGGATGTGTTTTTTTATATTGAATCAATGATGGCTTTGACAGAGTGGCTCGTATCGACGAAAAATTGAATAAGGCTAAACTGAGGTGTTGTTTTTAAATATCCTTGTTCGCGTGTATGCCTAAGTATTTGCATAAGCATACATGTACGTATAAATTAGGTAAGGTGTGAACGTTGGACAATAATTATATAATCCATGTGTCAAAGATCATCACTGCGTCATACGGATATACACATTTACGTCATTTGCAAATACAGCTTCTTATACAACAGCAGCAATTGCAGGAATGCGAAGAAAATCAAAAAAATGCGGAACCGCCTTGTGAAGCCAGTGTCAGATCCAGACGACCTGTCAGAGGAATTGTTTTGACGCAACAGCCGCGTCAGTTGCGAGGTCATTGGTCTCAGGAACGCAGAGTATGGCCTGACCAGCGATGACGAACTGTCGCCATGAACGCTGTGACGCCAACTGCAGACGTGAGGTCGAGCGATGTTACAGTGGACCAGTAATAATGTGGGCGAGTGTTTGACAGCAGATCTGAATAATGGCCACGAATGAAGTTCTTGCTGCGCTATCGCGCATTTTAACGCATTTTCTTCTTGGATTGCATAGGTCATCCGCAAAATCTTTGACTAACATGAATCCGAAACGCTGGCGGAATAATCAGAAAAACGATCATGACCGAAATAGGCTTTTTGCTGTACGCTGTTCGCTATGCAGTTTTGCGTTCATTAGATCATTAATAAACTAATTACAGTCTGTCAGCAACATATTCTCATGTTCGTTTACAAAGAGGTAAAACGATTTGCGATCTCTACGATCTCTCTTAAAACACGTTTGTGGCGTCAACCTGTTGTTTTAACGCCCACTTTGATGATAGTAGTCTTCTATTATTCATGCCCAAGTTATCTTAATTTACGTTTCAATCGACTCTACACAATTCACTTGGGGGGATGGCTCAGTGGTGCAAGACGCCGCGTTTCGCTGGCAGGATTCCGTCCCGTAATCTGTCGTGTCCGGGTCTCAAAATGATGGGTTCTGAACCAAAGTTCGTACGAATTGTTTTCTTGGTTTGTCACAGGGGTAAAGAACGTCTACGACTTGTGTCACTTTGGGGTCCCTCACACCAACAGCTTTAGACCGAACTACCGCCTTCGTGGTCCAGTGGATAGAGCGCCTGTCCGGACAACGGAAGTTCGGTTGTTCGATCCCCGGTCGCGTCATACCAAGCGACGTTAAAAGGTGATTCTTGCTGTTTCCCTGCCTGGTGCTCGACATTACTGGCCAAAAAACAAGGACTGGTCGGCTCGTGTTAGGAATCCTGATTCTGAATGGGGTGTCCATGTTAAGCTGCGGCTAGAACTATAAAGCCATATTAGTCCGACAAGTAAAAAACAAGCAATAAATTTTAACGATACATTAAATCCTATTTCGCCTCCCCTAAGTGCCCCTAACCCCTCTATCCCGCACTCCCACTTTTGTAGAATATGCTCAGAAACATTCCAACAAGAAATAATCTTATACCAGCTTATACAACAAGGCATTATGTTTTTTTGTCTATATAATTCTTTAGTTATTGCAAAACAAGCTATTGTCCATCTCCGACTGATGTTTAATTCCAATGCTACCAACCCCATCCCGACTCTGAGAAACAAGAGAAATGGTACACGCGATTTTCATATTTAACTTAGAAAGAGCAAGATGTTCCTCGTAGAACTTGAGCACTGAGTTCCCAACGACACGCACTTTTTGACGATGTCTGGACAAGCAAGTCACCGTTTACTGGAATCAGACGTCTGTTGGATTTATAACCTATTAACTCATGACTGCGCCACCTTCAAATTGATCGTAGGCACGGGGTCCAATGCGTGTGTCATGTTACAGTAGTACTTTCACTCTGACTATTCTGAATGTAAGGTCAAATGCAAAAGTGAATTCCGATTACAGCGTAAAAGTACGGATTGCTGTAGCCTTTAAATAAATTCAAATGAAACACGATCAATGGAAAAAAATACATTAATATTTTCTCCAAATTTGAATGATTAACAACAATGGTTATGCAATTTTATTATAAATAGAATCAGATCATGCTGCCATATTGCCTATATGAATAAAATTATCATGTTTCATCGGTAAATCGGTAATGTATTTCATTTAAACATTACATGTATTCCGACGACTGACTCCAAATGTCTAACGCTTGTAAATCAATCTCAGATAATTACATGTGGCTTTCGTGACGTAACGTATCTCAATTAATGTACTAGTACTGCAAACTACGGTTATAACAAGCTCAAAGGGACTACTAACTTTAGTTCGTAATAACCGTAGTTCGTTCTAAGCATAAATAAAGCATATATGCAACACATGGCCGGGACTAAAAAAATGTTTATTATATCGTTAAGTTCGTTATAAGCGTGTTCGTTATAAACGTAGTTTACTGTATATAGTGGAAGACGGATCGCGACTATTGTGAGGTGGAGAAAATTTGTAGTTAATATCCTATTTAGTTAATATTTCACTTATAAGCAAAGAGCATGCACGTACCATCATTAAGAGTATTAATTTTGACATGACGCGACCAGATAATCGGACCACATTTCCTCCGCTGCAGCAAACACTGTGATGATTGAAATGCTGAGTATAAGTGTCTTTTCGCAGCTATTTTGCCCTTTAATCTGTTTCGGTGAATAATCAAGACTGGTTAATCTCTTGCATTGACAATTTTCTTCATATTTAGTATAGGTGTATGTATGTATGTATGTATGTATGTATGTATGTATGTATGTATGTATGTATGTATGTATGTACGTACGTATGTATGTATGTATGTATGTATGCATGCATGTATGTATGTATTTGTTGTTGTGTGTGTGTGTGTGTGTGTGTGTGTGTGTGTGTGTGTGTGTGTGTGTGTGTGTGTGTGTGTGTGTGTGTTTGTGTGTGTGTGTGTGTGTGTGTGTGTGTGTGTGCGTGCGTCAAAATTGGGCGTGGCAGAATCACGCCTCTTTTAGAGTAAACAAGCCACATCACGGACGGAGAAACAAATGACTGTCGTCATACACTGTTACCATGTTTGGAATCGAACTCGGTTCTTTGGAACCATGGGTGTACAATATCACACAATCAGCTACTATAAGTGAGCGAGTGAGTGAGTTGGGTTTAACGCCGCTTTTAACAGTATTCCAGTTATATCACGGCGTGTCAGCTTAATGTGGGAAGAAAACCCGAAGTGATGCAGGTCTAAGACCTTTACCACTTCGGTGAAACCCACGAGCACGTGTATGGTGCTGACAAACCTAGAAACATAATCGTGGCGAACCTCAGCTGCTATAAAATAGTCAGCACATACGTACTGGTGACCTATTAAGCCATATTTTACACCTGCGGATACCAGTCGATATTACAGAAATAAACAAATGATCAAACCAATTGTTTAAGAAATGTAGTGTGACAACCAGTTCAGTTGTTTCATTTGATTAGCTCTGTGCTGAAAAAAAAGTATTAAAAGGTTCACAATAAATGTTTATTACTTTCTAAAAATATAAAGTTAATTACATACCAAAACATTAAGATCAGGCTGCAGAACGGGAAATATGACACAAGGACATGATGGAACTAACGCATCTGAGAAGCTGTTTTCATCAAAGCATTCCTGATTCCATCTTCACAAAACAACATGATGCGCGAAGCTATCCAATACTATGATCTTTACAGTGAGTTTTCACATCTTTTTACTCACTGGCACATCCTTTAATGGATCGGGTGGTCATCATTGGTGGCGGATGACATTGGTGGGACTCACCTTTTCGCGAACACCTGATGAGTGAGTGAGTGGGTGAGTGAGTGAGTGAGTATGGTTTTACGCCGCTTTTAGAATATTCCAGCAATATCACGGCGGGGGACACCAGAAATGGGCTTCACACATTGTACCCATGTCAGAATCGAACCCGGGTATTCGGCGTGACGAGCGAACGCTTTAACCACTAGGCTACCCGACCGCCCCGCGAACACCTGGTTTCATCGCTCCAGGATAAAATCGCTTATGCATAAAAAAAAACATGCTTATGATATAGTCGGAATTGTGTAATGGACTCTCGTGATTAACTAAATAGTTTAGTCGTTTTGACAGCGTGGAGTCGTACCCTGTTGACAAGGATCATTACTCGTGGTACGGATCACTTGATTGTGTGGCATAGGCTCGAATGTTTACAGGCCGCCGTTGTATGGTCGGAGTATTGCCGAGTGCGGCGTTAGGCAACAAACACTTTCTTTTTTATGTAAATTGTGTGAGTGCTATCGGTAGAGCGGGACATACTTACCTGGTGTCAACACTGATTTTTAGTGACCTTTTCAAATAATTGTCATGACTAATAATTATTGCATTTGACGCCCAATGTATCTGTTTCGGCAGAGACTCGAGAATGATTATTCTCTGGCGTTGACAGTTGGAATTTAAGTAACGAAAAGCTGAGTATCACAGGGCAAAATGGGTTAAACGCACGCGATAAACACTCATGTCAATACATGAATGACATCCATGTCGTAACAGTCAAGCCAACATAAATATCAATATGGCCGCCATAGAGTTCATTTGCAAAATAATGTGGGGCGAGCAGTTTTGTCAAGTTTCATGACAATATTGATGAGATCTGTTAATTTTAGTGAGTGAGTATGGTTTTACGCCGCTTTTAGCAATATTACAGCAATGTCACGTCGGGGGACACCAGAAATGGGCTTCTGACATTGTACCCATGTGGGGATTCGAACACGGGTCTTCGGCTTGACGAGCGAACGATTGAACCACAAGGCTACCTGACCGCCCCTACTGATTAAGAAAGGTGATCATAATACTATGCATAGGAATGAATATCGACTAATATACATTTCTGCATGTACGTAATTACTTGGTTGTCGCGTAATACATTGATAGATTGATCGATAGCTAAATATGGAAGAAACGACGTTTAATATTATATATGACTTTGTATTTTATATTCATTTTTTAAATATTCACAGCCTCAATACCATTGAAAACGAAACAACAATAACAACATCCAAACAACAAACTGCATTTATGATACATCCTGTCAATAATGTCAACCCATTTTGACGAAATGGTATATTATTCTTTGTATACAAATTCTCACATTTTTCGTAACAAAATATAAACGCTTCATATGTGTTGCTCTTATCGATCATTGGTAAAAACAACACAAAAAGGCCTTTACCAAACACAACAGCATGCAAAACACAATATATCATAAATTGCGCAGTTACAGTGCGCCTAGCTTGTCTTGCAATATCTGTAAACTGATATCCCAAGTCAAATTTATTGCTACGGAAAAATAGCCATGTACATGTATATACATTAAGTTTTATGCGCATATGCTTTGGAGCTTTCTCATTGGTTGTATTTCAACCAGTCAGTGTTTCTAGTTTTCTCAGTGAGGCGGTGCACAAATCGCAGTCAAGTTACCACGGATCAATATCAGCGATCATTGCGTTAAGGTTGCGAAACGCTACCTTGCATAACTATCAAACCTCATATACTGTGCGAATGCCAAAGGATCTGTATTATCAGGTTAACTGTGTTCCGTGTGCATTTGAATCACTGGCCATTTGCACACTAGTGTATATTTCATAAACGTTGTTTATAATTTCGTCACTAATATTCAACCAAAGTTTCTTTGTTTCTTTGCCAGAGCAGACAAACCTGTGATGGATATCGTGAGCAACGATCACCGCCGTCATGGTACGATGACACGCAATCAACCGAGCCAACGAGTCTGACCACCTGATCCGTTAAGTCGGGTCTTACAACAAACGTAGCAAGAAGACAGTGTAGTTCCACATAAATTACATTCTTTAACATATGTCAGTCAGACATACCGCAGATCGCACCGCCCAATCGTCTGTGGCGCTGCAAACAGGATGCGCAGTGACGCCTCCGGAACCCTCAGACGTTCCAGAAACCTATGATCGTGGCTTCGAACGCGTTCAACCAAGTCACCAAGTCTGGCCACGCGATCTATAAAGTCGATCTCACATATGTCTGTCAGATACCGGAGATCGCGGGTGGCTCGGCCCAGTCGTCCTTGGCGCTGCAAACACGATGTGCAGTGACGCCTCCTTCAGACGTTCCAGAAACCTATCATCGTGGCTTGAACGCGATCAACCAAGTCTGACCACACGATCTATATGGTCGCTCGCCTCTAACGACAGAGAAAGATTTGCTGTGAAGCAATTCTAGCCCGAAATCCCCATTACGGGGTAGTCATACAGATTACAAACATATTATTCAGGATATTCCGAATTTTTTGTTTTAGAACTACAGTAAACTACTTTTATAACGAACACGCTTATAACGAACTGACGGATATAGCGAGTTTTTTTGCCCCCACTATTTGCTGTAGTTATGCTGTATATATGCATATAACGAACTACGGCTATACCGAACTAAAATTAGTGGTCCCTTTGAGTTCGTTATAACCGAAGTTTACTTTACTTCTAATAAGGTTAAGACGAACAAATATGTGAGTGGGTGAGCGCATGAAAGAATTAGATTGTTATAGAGCTTTGTTTAAAGAACATCATAAATCGAGGTCTCGTTCTTGGGGGCTTTCCGCTTGACTGAAACTTTTGCTCGTGGGTTCGAAACCCAGATTCGCCTTGAGTATAATTCTAGGTTTGTCTGTATCCAGCCTGTGCTCATGGGTTTCACAAAATTTGAAGTTAAGACATGCCTCACCTTTATGGGGTTTCATGTTAAGGTTTTCTCCTGAATCAAGCTGACTGGCAGCTGAACTACATGTACCCTATATGTAACAAAAATGGGAGTTGTGACAGTACATGTGCTTAAATAAAGACATATGCCCATGAATGAGCTTCGAAAATGCAATTATCCACTATATGTCAGAAAAAGAATAATAAAAAATGTCAGGAATATTTTTTTTGTCTTGACTCCGCTGTTTACTATGGCGTGCCACATTAATGAATCGTTATTTTAACAGTCAAAGCAGTTTAAGCAATGCATACATTACCACGTGAAAGTTTCAGCCACATGTGGCATGTGCATGAGGACAGTCAACACATATCCTATGGATCATGTTGCAATCGAGGCGTTGAATGCACATGCTTGTCCATAGTGCAAATTTTAAGTTCCTCAAATGCAAACAGTTTCCGATATTTGACCTTGCACTCTTTGATTTCTTTGAAAGTAAACAAGAAAGTGTAAAGCACGTAGATCAATAATCGACACTGAAACATTCAGAAAAGAATTTACGCCAAGCTGCGCGTGTGTGTGTGTGTAATCACTGCTGGTAAACACCATCGACTCCAAGTCAAATACAAATGTATGTGGGAGGAATGTGAAGGCGGTAAAACATTCTCACACCATATCACAGAGGAAAGTTGCTTTATGCACTTAGGGGTATTGGATCAGTGGTTAATTTTCATAATATTCACACGTTGTCAGGACGTCTGAAAGAACAAATCCTTCTGTAAGATATAGCTACATATACAGGTTCTACCGTCAACCTTGCTCGTTGGCGCTGAATAAAGCAAGAGCAGTCGAGACGACGTCGAACCGTGATCGAAATAGGGTCAGATGGGTTGATTGGTTGTTGGTTTGTTTGTTTAACGCAGCACTCAGCAATATTCCAGCTATATGACGGCGGTCTGTAAATAATCGAGTCTGGACCAGACAATCCAGTGATTAATATCATGAGCATCGATCCACGCAATTGGGATACGATGACATGCATCAACCAAGTCAGTGAGCCTGACCACCCGATCCCGTTAGTCGCGTTTTACGACAAGCATAGTCACCTTTAAAGGCAAGCATGGGTTGCTGAAGACCTTTTCTACCCGGAATCTTCACGGGTCCAGATGGGTTGCAGATGGGTTGAACGCAGCTTTGGTGAAACATGCATGTGAGGATATGATGGCGACAACCCTGGTATCCTGGGATTCTTCTACCGAAAGGTTATGTCAAAGCCAGGGAATGTATAATCACTGTCGATTATCAGCCGAAACAGATACCCCAGGTCATAAAAGACAATGGGTATATGAATGGATCAGTGAAAATCAGTGATGACACCAGGTGTTCGCAAAAAGGGTAAGCATATCCTGTCCTGTCGGTAGCACCTGGTATAATGTAGGTTATATCGTAATAGAAAATCTAGACACCAAATGGACAATCGCGACCGGGTTTCAAACCTGTGGCGACAGTGCCGCCATCCGACTGTGAACGAAGCTGATTCTGGTCGTGATTCAGCCGGGATCATCACCTGTTGCAACCCGACTGCCATCGGGGGAACAGTACATATGAAGCGTAGCGGCCACCATTACATTTGAAGTGTAGCGTCCACCATTGTCGGTGTTTATTTTGTTGATGGTTCTATACTGCTGGTACAGAAATGAGTGTCAACCAAGCGGAGTGCCATATCAAGTCGGGCAAGTCTCGGTTTTTCAAGGAGAGGCTATCTGAACGACCACTGCATCGAGTTTATGTGCAGTGTGTTGAGAGGGTCAGCAATCCTGCAGAGTCCTTTGCGTGGATGAAGTCGTCTGGCCTGAACAGTGAAACAGAAGGCAGCTCTGGACCAGTCACTTCCAACTCGAAACCATCAATGTGTGATATGGCATCAAAATGTAAATATGAAATGTAGATTATGTAATGAAATTAATGAGGCTGTCCAACACATTGTCAGTTGATTCCCAGCTTTGGCACAAACGCAGTATCGTAAGCGACATGATGGAGTGGCTCGATCCTTTTATTACCGTCTTCACCATGCTTGTGGTTTTGACACAGAATATGTAGAGAAAAATGATAAATACAAAATTCTTTGGAATAGGCACGTATACAGCCTCAGACCTGTTCCGGCCAACCAACGTGATCTTGTCCTTTTTGACAATTCAAATGAAATCGTTTATATCATTGAATTTTCTGTCCCCTTTGACACTAATGTGATTGACAAGATTCAGGAAAGATATGGCAAATATGCGGACCGCGCTTTTAAAATGTCACGCTTGCAACCCAAGTACCAAGTTGTCTGACTGTTCTCGGTGCCTTAGGTTTGGTACCTTCCAATCTGCCGACTGTCACTGGGAGAGTACCCGGGTTTGCTGCCAGGAATAGAGAGAGCCCTTCCAACGATCTGTATAATGCAGAAGGCTGCAGTGTTGGGGAGTTTTCACATTCTCTGAAAGGTTCGGGATAAGTTCGACTAGCGCTTCCTCGGAGAAGTCCAATTCACTGTCTGGGCTGCGTGTAGATGGGACAAGGGCCCTGAGCTGATGATAAACCTAACAAGCCTGACTCTGCTAGGATCACCCAGACCCTCCTTGCTTCATTTATTCATTTGAATCTGTGAATAATAATAATAATAATGTACAATATATCGTTTATATTATAATTCGATGTAAGGTATGTATTTTGGATTTCGCAAACGAGAATCGTTACTTAAGTTACCTTGTCCATACGAATGTAACAAGATATCTCCAATGGTTCCTTGACATATAGCGTTGACCTTGTGATGACCCTACTGCAAAACCAGTGTCAGTTGGAAGCGTAAGTTAAATCTCAAACAGTCAATCCGTCAGATGAGTCGTCATTGTCTCAAAATATATACTCAAGTAGGTCTCATATATACTGCGTCGTTTTCACCGAGGAGTAGAGCTACATTACAATATACGACACGAATGTCTTAAAAGGCTCTATTTTCGATGTGTCATCGAATGGCACATACATGTATACCTTTCTAGAAACCTGTCTGTATGACTTGGTAATTATTTACATGATTGCATTTCGAGTTTCGTACATACAGTTTAGCAAATCGCCCATAAAGGGTTCCGATTTGATGGTGGTAGACATTTTAGTATTGTATTGCACAACATTATTTATATTTGTCAGAACATTTGGTTCCATATTCTTGAAGACCATCATGAGTCACCCCGTTTACAATGGAATTAGCATCGCGTGTTAAATAGCAACAATTTGTCTATAAATAATTTTTGATTTTACATATGTCTTGCATCTAAAAATATACCAAAGACACAGTTAAATTTGTTTAATCATACTGCATAATTCCGCTCGTCCCGGTGGGCTTTAAGTTGCATCTGAAATATATATATAATATATGGGGAAATGTGTGAACCATTACGCAACGAGTTGATAATTGTTTTAGGTATGCCTGTCTGCGCTAAGACGGAACCCGGAGAAGGGAAGACATAGATGACCAGCGAACGCTTTAACCAATAGCTGAAGGTTATGCCCCAATACAGGAAACGGATGTGCTCAATTTATAATATATATGTACACGATCCGTCACAATCCGAAACTTACTCTAAGCAGAGGGTAGTGATGTCTACCAAAACGTCAATGTCCACAACAACTCTCACCTCTGACAGCTTGACATCTGTGTTGATTGCCACAGAGCAGAGCTGTCTTGTATTGTTGAGATCCCTAGTTCCTATTAATCAATCTATATGTTGAGTATGCTCTCTCACAAGGAACGCCTATTTTAGGGCAAGCCATTAGCTGCAACTGCCTGCGTATCCTCGAGTTCGCTCTTGGTCTGTTCAGAAAGAATCAACGTGGAACATCTCAGTAAGGAAATCTCCGTAATCTACGGTCCCATCTTTATTGCGGTTGGCATCATTAGGTTCAATGAGACCTTGGAGACCAAGGTGGTAACACCTTCATTCGCGGATGTACTTAATTGTCTGTGTAAGGCGAGATCTGGCCCTGGGTTTGAATCTTAGATCGTATCTACCTACCCTAATTTATTACATTTGGTGTACGTTTTATTGGTGCAATGACCTGATAGTTAGGTTCATGAGATGCACATTTGATAAGTATCTTTTATCTATGGTGGATTATCAGGTTCACTCTCACTCCTCATCCGTACAGAGCGTGAACGTTATCAATGTGATAATGCTGAAATGATTTGTTCATTATTTAGATGTTATCTGTCTGTACTAAAATCTGAAATCTTTATGCAAGGTGAACGTGTTTTAAGAATAGCGTGGCGTCATTGTTCTTATGTTACAGTTTTCTAAAACACAACACTTTCATATTCGTTATAGATTTATCAAATCTTGTAATAATGTCGGATTGTTTTCCGAAACTTCCTATCCTGTCAATACGACATGTGGTTTCAAATCCTTGACTGATCACCTTCTAAAACGAGCTTAATGTTATCAATTGGAACTGATAAGCATTATGTGTTACCGGTATAGCAGGACATTTAAAATGGACTTACATTTCTTGGACATAATCGAGAACATCTGTACTAGTGAGTGAGTGATGTTTAACGCCGCTTTTAATAGTATTCCAGTTATATCACGGCGTGTCGGCTTAATGTGTGAGAAAAGCCCGAAGTGATGTAGGTCTTAGACGTTTACCACTTCGGTGAAACCCACGAGCACGGGTATTGTGCTGACAAACCTAGAAACATAATCGGGGCGAACCGGGATTCGAACCCAGAATCATAGGTTTCTGGCGTGCCCAAGGGACGTAACTTTGCGCTGCGAATCACGGCGCCTTAGACGACTGGGCCACCAGTGCCCCCTAACTTATACGAATGTTTGCAATGGAGTGATCAGTATTTGTTTCTCTGTTGATTGTCTAGTTAAATACTTGGGGGAGTATCTGTATATTTCTATACACATAAACACTTTCCCAACGACTCCAGAGCTACGTTTCGGGTTGGATTGATATAAGTACCTACCCCAACTGTGTCATTTATTTGTCTAGACGACATTGGCTAGTGTGAGAAGAAGATGGCAAGAAAGTACATACCATCAGGATGCACCATGAACTATTAGTCTGCTCTCGTGTACGTGAGATATGCCAGACCACGAAATGAACTGGTTACAATATATGTCCTACTGGAACTACATATGACTGAACTTCGTCAAGGCTAAACACAGTGCTTAAGGTAAACAATTATAATTCATCATTCTATCATGGTTTGAAGCGAGATCAAAACGCCGCCCATCATGTATGAGACAACAGATAAGACACACGCTGTCGCGTGAACCATCCAACTCGTGAAAGTGCAAGAATTCAGACCTAACCATCATCTTACAAACAGATACTGCCCAGATATTAGCGCCTCCCTAATCATTAGGAATGGCTGCATGATTAGAGGAACAGCGCCATTCTCTTCCGGTGGTAATCAAGTACACATGACGATTAAAGCTCATGAATTTACAACCAGCATATTAACGAATATATGGATCAATCTTAGCTGTATCTATGATCAATATTGTGTAGTGACCATTGCTATTACATTGACAACTGTAGTATTATTGTGTTTGAGGTGAGGTGAAATGGGGTTTAACGTCGCGTCCAAGATTACTGCACTTATATAGCGACGTGCATGCACGTTCGGTGTCTGCTTGTACTAGTCCGGACTGATGCGGGTTTATAGTGCATATCATGCCGCAGTTTAACATGAATACCCCACTCAGACACAGTATACTGACTCCGAGCCGCCCAGTCCTTGTTTTAGTCCCTTAAATGCTGACCGATAGACAGGGTAACAATAAGTACAATATGTTAACGTCTTTTGGTATGACATGGCCGGGGATCGAACCCCGGACCTTCCGCTCTCCGGGCGGACGCTCTACCACTAGACCACGGAGGCTGTCTTATTGTGCTAGAAGGAACAAGCAGTAAACTATTTCGCTGTCTGTTTTTGCAATCAGAACTTCATCAATTGCCGAAAGTTCACTTCAGAGCTGTAATGGTTCGCAACGCCTTTGATTCTTCCACGCGACATCCCGTCATTGTGTGATATACTTTTATTTTCGACGCTGTGGTGACCTTCAACTTGACATACACTCATACAGGTTTCTCTCCTTCCCAATCTTAATTCCATGTTCTCTGATGCAGTTTTCCACGTATGTTTTCACGTCTTTTGATCCGAAGTGATCACTGTAGACAGTCGATTTGAGTTCCATTACATCATGCATTCCGTCCGGCTGTATGAATATGAATTAAAACAGCACTTGTAAGACAGGCATGGAATGTAGAGCACATGTACTACAATATATATCGAGATAATGAACATCAAATTAACAAAAAAATTCAATTCTTGTAGGTCTCGTGTGTTTGGACTAAATTTAAATCAACCCAAAATACACTTAGATGACTACCGACAACCAACATTCAGCTTCTTCAAAATGCCACTATAGAGTGGGTGAGTTGGATTTAACGCCGCATTTAACTGTATTCTAGTTATATCGCGGCGTGTCAGCTTAATGTGGGAGGAAAGACCGAAGTGATGCAGGTCTCAGACGTTGCCACAAGGAGCTAACCATAATTAAATCCAGTTTGTTAGTAAATTGTCCGGTCGGATTCCTGATGCTGCATTGCATTGGGAACGAAACGCAGGTCAATGTTACAATGTTGAAATTGTGAACGAGTATGTAATAATATAACAGTCGGCGTGGTGAGAAATGCTTTATCTACTAGGCTACCCAACGTTCAATTGACTTATAATTAAACAATGAATGTATATGTGTTTTCGCAAGTTAATTATTTTTCCGGTTCTATGTCATTCCCGTCGTTTTGTTCACTCCACACAGGGTATGTTACAATGAAGATATATTCCATTTGATGCAAATAATAAATTGTACACTAATATTCGCAATGAATATGATAATTATACTACATACTTTAAAATCAAATTCCACGCTCTTTTCGCAGATAAGCTAATTATCTCGTTCAATTTCTGTTCATGACACAGAAATGTTATCATTTCAAAAATGTTAGGATGCGCTTTGTCGATCGGCTTCTTCAATCCCCAATGTCCCCCCACCCCCCACCACCAAATACATATTTGTTCGTGGACCTGTCGTCTCATAGTGGTTCCAGGACGTTTGGACCAGGCCTCCCTCATTCCATGTAGTTGTGGCGTAATCTGCCATCAGCTCACAACACTGGTCCAATGGCATATCTCCATGTGTTACCAAATGTCTTCAAGCGGCATGTCGCGGATAGTCGTCATGGTTCTCTTGCAATCTTTGGTACTGCGTTTCAAAAATAAAATCTGTTCTCTTGTCGATTCTTTACATGAAACCACCAGCACATAAATAGCTACCCTGCTCCTGAAATCCTGCTTTTGCTATCTCTAATGTGATGCACATAACTTCAGCAAGTTATAACTAAATATATAACTCAGTGTTTTCATTACTCAGATTTAAGTAAGGTGAACGAAGTTCAGTCATGGACGGTTTAGCACACGTAATTATCCCTTATGGGCGAAGGAAGCTTTTCACTCCACCCCCGAAAAATAAGCCCTTTGATAAACACAAATAAAACAACAAGAACAAGATTCGCCTTCCTGTGAATGCCTAGTACTGAAAAGGTCGCCTTCAAGCGAAGACACCGTTTTAACTTGATGTATGGTCACTTAATCGTGAGTGGAGTGTGTTTGGTTTGGCGTTAGTCTGTATGGTAACGGGGATTATGGTTATTTTTGGTCCTTGAATAAAAAATAAGTTGACACCCGCGAAGACCAAAACCGAATGATTTTATTCCCACAGAAACGGACCATCGACGTCTAATACGCTGAACAACTGATGTAATACTATTTGTGAGACTGCAACTACTTGACTAAGTGCCCAATCTGTATCTTCCTATTCGTCATGGCTGTGTGCATCGCTTCATCGCAATGGATTCTCCTAATGTGTTGCCCCCCATTTGTTATCTAATTAATTTTCATTAAACGTATAAGAGAAATGTTGATGACCAGTGCTTATTTTATTTATGGATCACTAAGTCGTACGTTTCAGTTTAAGGCACCACATCAACAGTAATCAATTAGGAAAATTACAACTAGTTTAAAATAAATTAAACATTTCCCCGAAGGACAGGAAATTACTTTGCATTGACAATAGTTGTCTTGTTACTCGGGTCGTGTTTGACTACGAACTACAACGCTCGGCGACAATCCGTGTTCAGTGGAGGGATCCATGTGTTGATTAATCGATGATTGCAACACTTTTAGAGTTATCGAGATTAACTAACTTTCTCCCATTAGTAGCAAATCAACAATACACTGATCATGGTAGTCCTGATGTAACAATGGCTTAAAACTGACAAGTTTATTTAATGCGGGAGAGCTTTCACAAGGGGTATTTCCATGATCTGATCGAATTAATGGTGCTGTTATTTCAAGATTAAAGGCTTTTCGATTGCAGCCTAAAACACGAACTGCTTTCCGAAGGGACAATCGAAATATGCCGTTTCACGCTCTATCTTGAATGCAACAAAGAGATATACATACACCACACAACACATCAAGCTCTGATGCCACATTCCGATCAGAACTACCGAGTACACGCTATACCAGCGGATTGATTGCGGCACTGCGGAAAGGCATTGTGCGTGAGGCAGCCCACTCGTTCTTGTCTCCACCAATAACTGATGCAAAGAAGGTAGCGACTCTACAACCGATTGGCATCAATAACGCCTTCCTTTGGTTGGTGACGTGGGCTTGGTGTCAGAGGGGATGTAAGCTAGGCTTGTCACAACTTTTTCTCTCTCGTTGTTCCTATATAAGTTTGCAGCAGCTGACTTGCCATTGTAACTGCCCGTGTGTCACACTGCAAGCACCGAATCCCTCCCTCTCCAGTGGGGCTTTTTCTTTCAACCACGATGTCTTCTGTCATACATACGCTCACACTGGGAGTTGTTGTGGTTTTAAGTGTCCTCAGTTGTGGTTTGGGAGAAGATCAAGTTGCCAGTGTAACGGGTGACAAAGAACAATCGGACTTTTCTCAAAGGACACTAGACTCTGTACATGTTTTGAAAAAGAGGGCCCCTGGTTGGGGCAAGCGGTCACTGGAGGATGAGGTGAACAGTGACGACGATATGTCTTATGACAGTGAAACCCCCGAGGACATTTTATCAGGTGCTGATCTTTCCAAACGCGCGCCCGGTTGGGGCAAGCGTACCTTAGATATTCTAGAAGATTACAACAAACGGGCACCCGGCTGGGGTAAGAGAGACTCTCTAGATGTTAAACGTGCACCTGGTTGGGGAAAACGAGATATCGATATGGACAAACGTGCACCTGGATGGGGCAAACGAGCACCTGGGTGGGGAAAGCGTGCACCTGGCTGGGGAAAGCGGGCACCTGGCTGGGGAAAGCGTGCACCCGGTTGGGGCAAAAGAGCACCTGGATGGGGCAAACGATCTGACACATCATGTGCTGGAATCGACGAGGAGGTTGACTATTACATATACAGAGCTGTCCAGGTAGGTGGTTGCTTCGTGAATACCTCCTCAAAATATCAACCAAATAATTTCAAAATCTATTATTGGCAGCGGGTAAACTTAGTTTTACCATTGAAGTGAAATTGAAGTGAAATGGAAGTAGAAAAGCGTACCTAAACACCACCCAATATTCGTAGGCTGTTGTCCCAAACACCATAGAACAAATACTATAGGACTTTTTATGAAGGCAGCGAAATCAATATCTGATATGTCATGCAAGCTGATGTCGATTTACTCACCCACAGTAAATGTATTTTATTAAACCCTCTCGATTTTATATACTCAATTTGTTCTACATTGCGCTGTTTTAAGTTAAACTGATTTAGTGAATATTCTTCATGTTTACCATACCGCTGCTGCAGGCTCATAAAGCCATCTGATCACAGAGCTTCCTGCATTACATATTCCTCCTGAGTGTAGGATTGATGATGATTTTATTGTCATTTATGCATTATTTTAAAGTGACAAATGATTATGAGGTAACCTTTTATCGTCCTTCATCTCCCACGTCCAATTATGAACGCTTTTAGTTTGCAGATTGGGCAATTATGGTCAGTATGACAAAGGGTTCGTTGCTTAAAAAGTGAATAATAACCTAAAAACGATTCTATCGTGTAATTCCTTTTTATAATTCATCCAACTGTATAATAAAATATAAAGTATTAAGTATTCGGAATCCAGTGCACTTTATTGTTTTCATTTTCCCCCAAGTTTAAATAACATTAAATAAGGCATGAAGTGAATGTCTGTGAATATGCGTTTTTGACACGATAGCAGTGTTGTGAAAGAAAACACACCACAAGCTAGTTATGATGGTGCCACTACGTGCATATGTGATCGTAAAATATTAAGTAAAAGTGTGTGTAATCTACAAAGAGATGTGTAAAGGGATTAATAGCATTTTATTGACATCCTCCCTAATAACCAAATGTCAGAGACTGTTGTTCACATCAGTTGTCATACTAATGCAATTATTGCAGAGAACGCGTGTCTACGTGATCAGGAAAGTAGTATTGAGTCGAAGTGGGATATGAAGATATATGTTCCCCACATGTATGCTGGATATGACAGGGAAGGGTTGCACAACGTACATTTATGTGGATTTTGCATTTACAGTTCTTTGATAGTTGAAATCTCTTATCCTTTTATTTCTGAAGTTAAGTGTATGTTAATTCCGAAGGCTTAAAGTTTCTTTCTCGTGTTCTGTGAATTTCTCTTAAAACTGATTATGCTATTAAAGTCGATTATGAATTGATTTAACCACATGTTTTCTTGGCGTTTTTAGGAGTGGAATAGCGTACTTAATGTTGCCACCCGCTCACTCATGCGTCTTGCGTTACTTTCACAGAGAACCGTTCGTGGTTGTTAAGGCAATAAAAACACAATGTGGAGTATATAACAAGATCAGGTGTTTACAGGTTATATGGGTACTTTCATTGTATACACTGGAAACTATATATTTCCAGTCATAGCGATTCATTCATTTTGCAAAATAAACGCCTCAAACATACATGAAGGTTTAAGAAACAACATACTGGTATCTTCAGAACCTGCGCCATAAATAATTCTACCTTTTTTTTGTAAAAATGTGTTTCTTTCCATATCTAATGGTGAGTGATTGAGTGAGTTAAGTGTTTCACATCGGCAATATTTGAGCCATGTCGTGACGACCATATCTAATGGGCGCAAGCCACATACATAGATGTGGGCCTTTAAATCTACCAGTTATGCCCGCCAGGTATTACGATTTTACCATATTTACATCATTATATAGTATGAACGTAAGGATATCTTCTTTCTCTGGTGTCCCCCGCCGTGATATTGCTGGAATATTGCTAAAAGCGGAGTAAACCACATTCACTCACTCACTCTTTCTCTTCTAACAAACAGCAAATGCAATTTCAGGTAAACCTTACTACAAAATGCTATTACTATGAATTCATTTTAGTTCAATTAGAAATGAGTGGTAACCCGTATGTTAAACGCGGATAAAACATTTCTTGGCGCCAAGGCGACGTTGAGAACAGAATTCCTGTTTCGTTGATGTTTGAATCTAAATACATGATCATAATTCGATTACAATGTTACGACATTTCCTTTTTGTTAATTATGTTGAAAAGTACTTATATCTAATCGTTATGACATAAGCGAGAGTATTACACGAACACATCATCATATCGTTATGAATTCCATTGTCGCCATTAAACAATGGAGTGAGGATATTTACTCAGCTTTTAGCAATATTCCAGCAATATCACGGCGTGGGACACCAGAAATTGTCTTCATCACACAATGCATTAAGCAATAACAGTAACTATGCGTATGGTAATTTTATCAAGATGATACCTTACAGTGAGTGAGTGAGTGAGTGAGTGAGTGAATTCGGTTCAACGTCGCTATGAACGGTAATCCAGTCATATCACGGCGTGTCAGCTTAATGTGGGAGGAAACCCCAAGTGTTGCAGGTCTCAGACGTTTACCACTTCGGTAAAACCCAAGAGGACGGGTATGGTGCTGACAAACCTAGAAAATAATTGTGGTGAGAGTCGAACCCAGCTTTTTGGCATGACCAAGGGAATCAACCCTGCACAGCGAATTGCGGCACCTTAGACGACTGGGCCACCCGTGCCCCCTTTACAATTCTTTACTTAGATAGTGAACGTTCAAGTTTTTGTTGCATTTTTTTCTCAATCTGCTCTCCCTATAACCTTCGTCACCAGTTGCATATTATCTTGCATATAAACATATCTGTTCCATGAGGTTGTGAGATCAAATGTATCGCACAGCAAACGCATGGGTGTATACTTGTTGCGTTAAGGAACTGCGACTATCAATGTGTACATACAGAATCGATGTTTATGTTGTAATATTAGATCCTACGACATTAACAAGGTGTTTAGGCGACATTTATTTGATTAGATGCGCAGCATAGTGTCTAGACGCGGATTGAGATACCTATTGAATGAAATTAGCCTGACTTGCGTATTAGATAATATTTTCTCAAGCCAAACAGTTTTCTCCTCGATTTCAACATCTCGCGAAGCCAGCGATGTTAAAAAAGCCAATTTGATTAAAATAATTTACATTGGACATGAAGATCTGGTTATGTTTTCTCGTGACAGAACTAAAAAGAGACGGTGTTGAATGTATTAATGATTATATATCTTTCATGGGATATCGATTTTATTATTGAAAACTATTACATAATTGATAATACGTTACAAACAATACATGGATGTAAATTTAATAGAATGACATTGAGTGGTAGTATTTCGTCTTTTGGTTTATTTTGCTTGGAGGATCAAATAACGAAAGTGAATAATTTCGCCCACAGCAAGAATACTCAAGAGATCCGTTTGTCCTTTGGAACATGTTGGATTACATCAATATTATTGTTTCCACTGAGTAGTGTCCAACACGAAATCAGCGCAACTTTACATGCCTCTTTGAAACACATTGATGAGTCCCGTGAAGATCCGGGGTAGAATTGGTCTTCAGCAACCCAGGCTTGCCGTAAAAGGCGACTATGTTTGTCGTAAGAGGCGACTAACAGGATCGGGTGGTCAAGTTCGCCGACTTGGTTGATGCATGTCATCGCATCCAGTTGCTATGATCGATGCTCATGATGTCACTGGATTGTGTGGTCCAGACTCGATTATTTACAGACCGCCGTCATATAGCTGGAATATTGCTGAGTGCTGCGTTAAACAACAAACAAACAAACAAAGTGTTAATCGTCTACGCTGCGCGTCTCTGTGGACATTCCTCCCATATTCCATATACTGACTGACTGATTGAGTATGGTTTGACGCCGCTTTTAGCAATATCCAAGCAATATCACGGCGGGGGACACCAGAAATGGGCTTCACACATTGTACCCATGTCGGGAATCGAACCCCGGTCTTCGGCGTGACGAGCGAACGCTTTAACCACTAGGCTACCCGACCGCCCCTATTCCATATACAAACAAACAAACTGCGTAGATTGATTCTCATGATGTCGATCACTGGATTGTCTGGACTAGAGTCTATTATTTATAGACCGCCGTCATATAGCTGGAATATTGCTGTGTGCGGCGGCAAACAAACAAACAAACAAACATAGTGATGATGCAAAACACATAAACTCTGGGAAGAGCTCAAAGCGCATGTCATTACCCCAAATGTGCATTCAAATTTCATTCTCAGCTCCCAGTGAAGTATAGGACCTAATCACATCCTACCGGGTGTGTTTGTTGTTTAACGCCGCACTCTTTTCGACGTCTGTCTGTTAATATTCGAGTTGGACTAGTGAACCTAGTGACTCAATGATTAACACGATGAGCATCTATCTACGATATTGGGATGCGATGACATGCATCTGTAAAGTACCACCTGAAAACCCGATCCCGTTAGTCTCCTCATACGACATGCATGGGTTGCTGAAGACCTGTTCTAACCCTCATCTTCATTGGGTCATCTCACTAGGTCTCCGTTCGCTGCATCTTCTTTCAAGAGTAATCGTTTTCTACTTCATCATCGTCACAGAAACATAAACACGATATTAAGTGAATGTACAAATGGACATGCATTGAAGAACCACACACTCCATAAATGTGTTTTAACTTTAAAAAGCGAGCGTCCGTTCGTTGTCTAACGTCGCACCCAGTATTATTCCAGCAATATAACTGCGGCCTTTAATAACTCGAATCTGGAGCAGACAACCCAGTGATTGATATCATGAGCAACGAGCCATGCCGTAGGGGTAGAATAACACGCTGTCAACAAGGCCACGCAGCCTGACAACCTGACCAATTAAGTCGCCTCTTACGACAACATAGGCTGCTGGGGATTTATTCTAATACAATATACACATTCCGAATTCTGCAGAAGCACTTAAGGCGTGAAACATCAGTTGAATCCTCTGTCATACATCATTAAACAAAAAACACAAGTAAAAGCTTCAGTGCCTAATCGTTAATCGATAATATTTGAAAGGTTAAAATAATATCTGTCATGCTGAAGTTGTAGTTGATGTTTGGCACTGTGAAATGATCAGATACGTCACGTAGACGGACCACACAAATGATAGAGTTCAGTGGCGCGTAACTCAACCACTGATCGACCCACACATCGATATACCTAAAACACGCTTCTACATTTTAGTATGGTCAGATAAGCATTAAAGAACACATTTATATAACAATTGACAATAAACAATGGCACATGTCTTCAAAGGATTCATTCAGGTGTATTGACAGTCTAAGTAGTATGTAGCAGGATCTGTTGTCTTGAATAGTTGATTGTTTTCGTTATCAACAACGAAGGACTTACTGAAGATCCTTGTCGCCCACCCTTTTCCTCACTGGTCGATAATAACCAATCTTGTTTTTATTATGTGTAGTGGCGAGTCCTAATAATAAGATACCACCCGTATATAATTGGACATCAATTAGATGTGCCTGCGTCATGTTTGAGGTTTACTGTGATTGATTCTTGTAATCCGTACATATTATTTATTGATGCTATTGATTTTGTAATCTGGGCCTTATTGGGAAATGTATAAATGACAAATGTCATACCCATTGAAAGGTCCTAAAGTATGTAAATTTATGTTTCCACTGTGTCCCGTCATTCGGAGCCACTTGTGTTTGTGAATGTGTGCGAAAATATTGTTTTATGCTTCACTTCCTTCTTTTACTCCGTACTCAGAAATATTCCAGTTGTATGATGGCGGATTGTAAATGCGGACAAGATAAACGAGTGGTTGATGTTATGAAAAACGGTCCACGTTGTCGGATTCTGTGGCATGCAACAAACCAAATGACTGAGTCTGACCACAGGATCCATTGGGTCACCCCTTACAGCCAGCAATGGTTACTTTTGGTTTAATTATAACCCGGAACCCACTCTTTTCTTTGCGCCCCACTCTACAATATTCCATCCGGGGCGGAGGGATAGCTTAGTGGTTAAAGCGTTCGCTCGTCGCACCGAAGGCCGGGGTTCGATTCCCCACATTGTTACAATGTGTGAAGCCCATTTCTGGTGTCCTCCGCTATAAAATTGCTAAAAGCGGCGTAAAACACTACTCACTCCCCCGTTCACTCAATATTCCATCCATATCATGGAAGGAATCCTTTCGAAAACTACCATTGTTATACACACACTCGCACTAAAGTATATTCTATTATCCATGTATCCATTCTATGTTTTAACGTCAATGACACTTAAGTATAGGCGCAATGGAATCCAGTACGTATAATCATAAACGCATGTAAAATCATATAATCATCAAGAGACTTAAAGACAGGTGAAACAAATTGATTGGCATATTGGAGTTTCCGCTGTCTGTTTTTTCAGGAAAAAGAGTTCCCCCAGGTATGATAAGGAAATTGGTCCCAAAATTTCTTTTTCAGAGGTATGTTTTTCTGTTATTATACGGCTAGACTAAACATTCCCTTATGGGAATGTATATCTAACTTTGACTTAATGACCTTCCCGGATATTGCTCGACAAAAATATTGATATGCTTAATTCATGGTGATACTGGCTTCTCATGGTGACTATATTGCCCTTGATCTTGCCTATGCTGGTATATAAAAACAGAATACTTAAAACATCTTGAAAGGATTGGCGCCAAGGGAATTACAGTCAGCTGAAAGCTGGTCTGAGTATTTGAAGCTACTGATCATGCTGAGTTTATTGATAATCTTCAATTAGTGAGTAACCAAATTCTATTTTTATACAGTAGTTGTTGGTAATTTAACAGATTTCGAAAAAAGGCTTCTTATTGGAATAGTGGATATACACAAGCCACACGTCACAAACACATATTCGGATTGAACATATTGACGATAGCAAATTATTCAATGCATTTACGAAACGCTGTTTGGGAGAAAATGGTATGAAAATGGGCAGAATCCGCTCACCTTTCAAGAACACCTGGTGTCATCACTTTTTGATAGTAATTCATTAACACATGCTCATTCTATAGTTGCAGTCGTACAATAGACTCAGTCAGTCTTGTCAGGAATATGGAAAGGGATGTGTCGCTTTATTATTCAAGCCGTTGTGATAGAACGTGAACCGATGATGTCTGTTCACCACGTTTCTCGATCATTCTCGTATCGGTCTATCAAAGAAAGCATCTGTCAAAAAGGACGTGGACACTAAAAACGTCAGACATATATGCTTTTGGAACATTTTCCACGGAAAACGCCGTCAGTTTGATTAGGTAGGTCGTTCTCGTTTACCACTTTGGTGACCCCACGAGCTTCTGGTAACTTCTTTGATAGGCATTTAGAAGTTGGAGTACTAAGTAAGAATAAGAATTTATGGATGAACAACTTCTTTATTACCATTAAGAGCGACGTTTCGGTGTAGGTTCTAACACTTGCTTGATAACGGTGTTAGAACCTACACCGAAACGTCGCTCTTAATTGTAGTAAAGAAGTTGTTCATCCATAAATTCTTATCCTTACTGAGCTTCTGGTGCTTAGAATCTTGAGCCACAGTCAGGGGGAATCTGGGCATCGAACCTACGATCAGTGGTTTCTGGCACGCCTAGGGAATGCATGTCATCGCAGAGAGTCGTCGCTCCTAGGAGGACTAGACCAGCCGCCCCTCCTGTTAATAACCTTTCTCATATCGATTTAAGTGTTATTGTTGTACTCCACTGAAGCTGCATCCTCTTACATGAATCAACGCGTTAATTGTGTTCCACGAATTATCACCCCAAGGGTATAGCATTATCTTTAGAAACTGAATATATCCAGAGCTGTACAAACAATGTTTGATATTAAGTTTCGTTTGTGAAGAAATATATTTGATTTATGTCCATCAAGATCGTATTATTCAAAACACAAAAGCGATATGACATTTCAACATCGGATGAAAAATACAATTCTGAAATTATTTTGGTTGAGCATGCGGGAACTCAACTGCCTCAAACTGATTCAAATAGGTTTATTTGATATTTAATCAGCTATTCTGGTTGTTAGTGTATTTGTTTGTGTACGTTCATAATTAAATATTTACAAATATGAAGAAATGCATACAGTAAACGACGTTTATAACGACCACGCTTATAACGAACTGATGGATAAAACTAACTGTTTTTGGTCCCACTCATTTGCTGTGTATATATGCTGTACATGTGCTGACAACGGACTACGGTTGTGACGAACTCAATTTATTTAAATACTCCGAAATAATTACAAACATATTGACGAAAGAATGTTCAGCGTGACTTAACATATTCCGACATCATATCCGTTGAGTTAAGAAGTCAAAGTTTACATGTTGAAAAAGATAAATAGTTTGTTTTTGCACATTTGGTTTGCCTTGGGTACAAAAACGTCAATGCCCCGGTTAATAATATAACCTGTTTGAAATACCACCTGCCTGACAATTTTTATTTCCCACTCAATCTCTCGGCACCATCGTCCAACGTTTTATGTAATTGCTTTCTGTGATTAATGACTGTGTCAGAACTAGTAGTTACTAGACAATCTACTGTAGGTTACCATAGGCTAATGTCTGCAACACAATACGGTCTCTTTCATGAGATACATTGTATGTATCAACCTCTTCCTCAGCCCCGACGGCGTCCATGATATCTGGTCTCCATGTTCCATGTCACAATTCGTTCACCGTACCTACTTCTTACATCTACAGTAAACCACTGTTATATTTGAACGCTGTTTCCAAATATAGAAAATTACGTTTAAAACGAACACACTTATAACGAACTGACGGATATAACGAACTTACCTTTTTGGTCCCGACTATTTGCTGTAGTTATGCTGTATATATGCATAAAACGAACTATGGCTATAACGAAATAAAATTAGTGGTCCTTTTGAGTTCGTTCTGGCCGTAGTTTATTGTACAGTAAACTACGTTTATAACGAACACGCTTATAAAAACTGACGGATATAACGAACTTATCTATTTTACTCCCGACTATTTGCTGTAGTCATGCTGTATATATGCATATAACTAACTATGGCTATAACGAACTAAAATTAGTGGTCCCTTCGTTATAACCGTAGTTTACTGCAACAGACAACATTAGACATATCGTAAGCAAATACATGAGGTCTTGTATGAAATCATAAGGTCCATGTGGAGCTGATTAGTTGGCACATGTCTTCTGCTGCCTGTGGGGAAACGGGTTGCCCACGATTCGCTGTGCAGAGTTGCGACCCTTGGGCACGCCAGAAACCTATGATTGTGAGTTCGAATCCCGGTTCGCCCCGATTATGTTTCTAGGTTTGTCAGCACAATAACCGTGCTCGTGGGTTTCACCGAAGTGGTAAACGTCCGAGACCTGCATGATTTCGGGCTTTCCTCCCACATTAAGCTGACACGCCGTGATATAACTGGAATAAGGTTAAAAGCGGCGTTAAACACAACTCACTCTCTCACTCCTCTGTCGGTAGGGTAGGACAAAATTTCCATTTTCACGACTACCTGGTGTCATCACTGATTTTCATTCTGATCTATTCATATATTTGTCACCGCTATTTTGTCTATTACGCCCAATGGAATCTGCTTCGTCGGGTAATTGACACTAGCTATTCTCTGACGTTGATGTCCATACTAGTATTCAGTGGTTTAAGTTCACCGCCTTTCTTTTGTGGTGAGGTACTGGTCCATGAGCCATTGGTTGCATATTCATGTTTGTCAGCTTCCTTGTTACGCGTATGAACAATGACTTGATAGATCCAACGTCTTTCATCAGGAGCATTGTTGCAATCAATAGGCCTTTGAGAAATCAAGCCATCCAGACGATATTCAGTTTAGTTTATGTTCTGTGCAGACTGACGTGTGGTATAAACTTACATCTGTGTGGTCCGACGTACTGTCTTACGAGACCTGAGTAGTCCAATATAACGTTCTGTCTAAAACACATGCAAGGCAAGTCAAATTGGTCACCCGAAAAGCACGGAAACATATGTTGAGGTCACATCTTAGGACTCAGACATCCTACCTGACTGGGTAGCTGAGTAGTGGTCAGTGTGCGCCGCTAATACACCTGGTCCGACCCGTGAAGATCCGGGGTAGAATAGGTCTTCAGCAACCCATGCTTGTCGTAAAAAGGGATCGGGTTCGGGTGGTCAGGCTCGCTGACTTGGTTGATGAATGTCATTGTATCCTAATTACGTGGATCGATGTTCATTATGTCAATCTCTGGATCGTCTGATCCAGACTCGATCAATTACAGATTGCTGTCATATAGCTGGAATATTGCGGAGTGCAGAGTTAAACAACAAACAAACAAAACACCTGGCCCTGACTTACTGCTGATCTGTTAACAGTTACATAATTATGATGTCTGAGCAAAGCAAACAACGAATCAAACTGCGGTTTGTTCAGATCTAATGGATGTCAGTTTTGACTGAGCACATTGATGTTACATTAATGTTTTATGATACAAAATACACCGACAACCAAAGAACCGGTGTCACAGACCTCAGATCGATGCTGATATTTATTTATTCAAGTTTGCAAATACGTCGAAATGTGTCCGCATAAACGACTCAGCGCTTTCAATACATGATGATAATCAATTATTTTATCAAACGAAGACCGGTTAAGTGCGTACTGGAGGGCTTTGAGGCTTTTCCAATCATCTTCAAATACTTGGTTGAACTGAAGGAGCTTTTAAGCAAACGGACAATGTCCTTATATGTCAAATTAAGATGAACGCTTGATGGGAATAGTAAATTTGGTTCAATTAATTATCTCCCTTGAAAATTTTTCTCAGGAAACATTAAAGAATGGTCTCTTTCAGTCCTAACTTCAGGGTCACGGGTGGTCCTGTCGTCTAAGTTGATGCATTTCACCATGCAGATTTGCTTTTTAAATTTAGCCGTCGGGTTCGAATCCTGGACTCGCCCAGATTATGATCCTAGGTTGGTCATTACCATGTTTGGGTTTCACATCAAACTGCTCAAACTGAACTACTGTCAACAGCATTGACTGCATAGGAGTGTGCCTTTTCCATAACAGGAATCTGGTGATTTAAGCCTTTGTTCGTCACGCGGAAGGCCCGGGTTTGATTCTCCACATGGGTACAGTGTGTGAAGACCACCGCAGGTGTCCCCCCGCCGTGATATTGCTGGAATATTACTAAAAGCGGAGTCAAACTTTACTCACTCACTCTAACGATAATCAGATGTCATTTGACACTGGTGAAACTACAGTAAACTACGGTTATAAAGAACTCGTAGGGACCACTAATTTTAGTTCGTAATAACATTAGCTCGTTATAAGCATATATACAGCATATATGCAACAACTGGCCGGGACTAAAAAACAAGTTCGTTATATCGGTAAGTTCGTTATAAGCATGTTCGTTATAAACGTAGTTTACTGTACAGAGGAACGCTGCTAACTAATTTTAACTCAGACCATATGTGAAGCCAAAAGAATGGGATTAGAAATTATAATCTCGAAATGGCGGCCATATTTAAAAAATGGATCTAAATCCGCTGACGTTTCATAACGAAGCCATTAGTGGTGTGCATTCACATACATGCCTGCGTTAAATAACGTTAGATGTATTCTATGATATACTTGTATGTTTCTAGAAATGCATTTATTGTTTAAATGTGTAAGTAGCAAATATCGAACAGAACAAACCAAATACTAACGTAGGAAGCTACTATACAAAATAATTAGCATACTTATCTTGTTGGCTGAAAAACAAGAATTTTCTTTTGGATCTGTTTGAATACGTCAATGTTAATAGCGCAGGCTGAAATTAGCTCGACCATGATAACAATAATTATTATGTTTGCTTAACAAGATCTTTATCTTACCCACTCTTTCAAGATGGGTTCGATTTCCGTGCGAGTCTTCGCGCAACGGTGAACATAAAACAAACAACAAGAATGTAAACGTGTTGGACAGCCCGTTATCAATTTCAGGCAATCGCCCGTAACATACATATTCTCTCAGGGATTGTAAGAGAATGTACGGGGAATTTAACAGGACAATAATGTTAATGCAAGGGACGTTATTCGGGCATTTGAAACAGATAGCGAATTATAGTTTTGTTTTCTGTCATCAATACGAGTGTCTATAAAACATATAATTTCTTTGTGAAATAAATATCATCTGACTTGGAAGTGTAATTACCCAGTGTATCATGTTTCACAAGATCGAAAATTGTATTTTACAGAACGTAATTCAATACATCATTGATTGACTGCCAATTGTTGAGTTATCGGGTAGTGTATCAGAATGCCTGAATGATCAAACATTTACAAGCCATGTTGAATATCCTTTTGAAACGTACATGTAACGTCCTTCATTATTTTTACATTGATGTTGAACTTAATGAACGTCGTGCTGAGGACCGTACACATTTGACATGTGAATGTCAAGACAACTGTCTAATGATGTAGATTAATATATAATTACTTTCCTATTTCACACGAACAACAATGCAACATGTAAAACAACTAATATTTCGCAATTGGTTGTTCTGAGATATTTCTACTTCGTTTAACGAAGGGTCATGTTATATTAGGTTTGTCAGCACCACACTCATGCTAGAGTAAGTGAGTGAGTGCGTGAGTATGGTTTTACGCCGCTTTTAGCAATATTCCAGCAATTTCACGGCGGGGGACACCAGAAATGAGCTTCATATATTGTACCCATGTCGGGAATCGAACCCGGGTCTTTGGCGTGACGAGCGAACGCTTTAACCACTAGGCTACCCGACCGCCCCTCATGCTAGAGCGTATCGCCAAGTGTTACCTTCTAGAAGAGGGGGAGGGTTGATCTTCACCACACCATGCTTGTCGTAAGAGGCGACTAACGGGATCCGGTGGTCAGGTTCACTGACTTAAGCTTGGTTGATGCATGTCATCGTATCCCAATTGCGTAGATCAATGCTCAAGTTGTTCATAACCGGATTGTCTCTTCGAGATTTTTTCAGAACGCCGTCATATAGCTGCAATATTGCTGAGTGTAGAGTTCAACAACAAACAAACAAAGTGTTAATCGTCTACGCTGCGGGTCTCTGCGGACATTCCCCCTATATTCTGACGCCGTGACGTAACCATAATGATGATCCTCGCATTGACAATAATTAAATAAAGAGACAAAACCCTTTCCATATCCAATAGAAAACTCTGCATAATGCAGAGTCGAATATGCAATTCAGACTATATCAAGAGCATGTGTTTATACGATCTAGACAATACGAAGGGGACGGAAGTGCAATGGTCACTTGGCACCTGGTGTGGTCGTGAAGGTCTGTTAACATCTATCCTGCCCTGTGTAGTCTCCTATGCACTTTCTCATGATTCACTCTACCGTCGTCAGAATTATATTAGGCCCTAATAAGAGTTAATTAGGTCTCGACACAGACGCAAGGCGGACGGGCCATCCCAATTAATTTGTGTTGACGGCTTTGTAGAAGTCATATTTCATTACTCGCGTAGCATCGGATACCGTTGTGCAGACCATTAGTTGATTAATAACCAATACACTTACACATTTGATCTAAAACTTTCAGTTAAAGGGAGACAACGGCATGTGGGGCGGTCGGGTAGCCTAGTGGTTAAAGCGTTCGCTTGTCACGCCGAAGACCCAGGTTCGATTTCCGACATGGGTACAATGTGTGAAGCCCATTTCTGGTGTCCCCCGCCGTGATATTGCTGGAATATTGCTAAAAGAGGCGTAAAGCCATACTCACTCATTCACTCACACACTAGGCGTGTGACCTTTCTCAGATAGTTTGAGCCATTCAATACCCAGATTGTGTGTCTGTAAAATCAACGTTGACGCTGACTGATTGAGGCATTGTTCATCGTATCCCAATTGCGTGGATCGATGCTCATGATCTCAATCACTGGATTGTCTGGCCCAGACTCGTTTATTTACAACGTTGTTTGTTATATAAAACTGGCAGTTAATGATTACCCTGGTGATTACCCTGGTAACATAAGACAATGTCTTACATTGACACAGGCACTAATTATTCTGACCCGTGAAAATCCGGGTAGAGAATAGGGGTTCAGCAACCCATGCTTGCCTTTAAGAGGCGACTATGCTTGGTGTAAGAAGCGACTAACGGGATCGGGTGATCAGGCTCGAAGACTTAAGCTTGGTTGATGCATGTTGTCGTATCCTAATTGCGTAGATCGCTGCTCATGATGTCAATCTCCGTGGCGTTACAAGACTAACAAACAAACACACAAACAAACAAAAACAAAACACTAATTAGTTTACCCCGTGGAGATTCAGGTTAGAATAATATGTCCCCAGTATGTTGTAAGAGGCGACGAAATGGTTCGTCCATGTTATCCGGCTCCTTGATTTGGTTGATGGCTTGTCACTGTACCCGACGGCGTGGTCTGTTGCTCTTAATATCAATCACTGGATTGTCTCGATTATATTACAGGCCGCCGTCATATCGAAGGAATATTAATGAGTACAGCGCTAAGCAACGAATAAGCAAGCAAACAAACGATAATAAATAAAAGCTGCAAAACAGTTTACATACTCATATGAAAGCTCGAGTCGATTGTACGAGTCCGACTATAATAAGAGCATGTGTTCATGAATCACTATCAAATAATGATGATACCAGGTGTTCGCGGAAAGGTTAGCGTATCTTGCCCTACTGGTGTCACCCGTCCCAAAAACATGCAAAGGCAAGTCAATTGTACATCTGATTTGCCCAACCAGGAACGATAATGTCGAAAACTCATACTTCACAAGACAGTGTTCAAGGAAGAGTCTCTTTTCCTTTTCCTGTTTAAAAACGGAGTTCGGAATATCTTCATATAATAAACCAATCTGTGAAGGGGTACCCGGTAGCATGACATTAGGTTCTATACTCCACGGAGAGCTGAGAATACGGCGTTTAAGAAAAACCCAAAATCCCCAAAACAACAACACACTGAAAATGAATCCATGCTGCAGCATAACCCCCAATCCACTAATTGGCGTTATTCCAACGGAAGTTGTTCCATGAAACACGCGAGTAGGTTGACGGATCATCACCATTAGATCAGAAATGATTGAGTATTACATTTATCTTAATAATAAACGACATATTTGTCAGGACATCTCTCCACAGTGTTTCATGTCGTTCTGTGAAGATCTGTATATGTCAATCCAAAACAAATATTCATTGTCAGGACATTTGTAACACGTTGTTATTAAGAAAATCAATTCTCATATTAGTTATTTCATCAAATAGGTAATGGAAAATCAGGGATCGGTAACTATGGCAACGAAATAATATCATAATTAGTCTCAGGAGAAGATATGGTATGATATAGACGTGTATTGTGTGTCATACACTACTTGTCAAAGTAATGTCCCCTCACTCCCGATCTGACGTGCATATATGACACATGTGTGATTCGCATGTGCATCAACATGCAGTGCATTTCGAGTAGGCGCTCGTGTAAAGTCCGAGGAAGGATTCGTGTGAGTGAGTGAGTGAATGAATAAAGGTTTAGGCCGCAGTCAGCGATATTACACCTGTGTCACAGATACCGTACATACTGGAGTCTGGACAAGACAAGCCAGTGGTTGATATAATGAGCAACGTTTCACCGAGCCTGACCATGTGATCCATTAAGGCGACTTGCACGACAAGCACTGGCTAGCTGAAGAACCAATAGTACCCCGCTATTATGCATGTCAGCATTAAAATGGTAAGCGTCTACGGCCATAGTCCTTTTCGTCCAAGATAAGGAATGTGGTGCTTACAGACCTTGGGTCATAATCGTTAGATTGGAAACCAGCGGCTCCTGGCACTACCAGGGGACGCAACTTGGACCATATGGTCACTCGTGTCCGTTTTACCTGGACAGAAGCAGCAAATCAGCACTTTTCCACTGTAAAACATTTGTTGAATTCTTAACCGCGAATCATGATGAAGATATAGTATTATTTAGTTTGAATTTTACAACTAGTGCGAAAGTTACCGTTACCATTATCTCACGTTTTCTTTAGTTCATAAGTTTTGTTTTATCAAAGTTAAAACAAAATATACGAATCTATAACCAGCAAAATAACTAAGATTAAGTCAAAGCAAAAACACATAAGAAAGTCAATACTGTAAAAACAGCATCTCATCATTCTGATTCTGTATCTTATAACAAGAAGTAACCCCAGGCAGAACTCAGTCACTGGATAATGCATGAACGTTATATGAAGCACGGTTACGTGTGGTCGTGTTGGGTGATCACGTTGGTTATGACATTTTATCTAACGTGAAGAACATTCATTATTTTTATCAGCGAAATGGTATACTTTAAAATATATAATGTATTTTTGGTGAACCACGTTAAATGCCAATAGCTTGGCGTGTATGCTTTGATATTTGATAGTTTCCTTTTCTGGGTCTTTTGTGAGATACGTCCAACATCATATAACTATAATTAAAGTAAAAGAAATAAGTCCAAAGTTGTACGTACAATAAAAAAAACAAATTTGAAAAAAACCACGTATGTTTTGTGAAGGCTTACAACGTCATAATTGCATCCCGCCGTGTTCATAAGAGTTGCGTCCGTTGTCTGGAAGTCATAGGTTCGAATCTGAAATTTGACCTGATAGTTGTCCTCAACACCAACCTACGTTCCTTAGTTTCTTGTATCTCCTTTGTCACTTCGTGTGTTTCTCCCGTTACAGCCATTGCAAAGTATTGTTACCGTAACTTAACTGTTAACTGAATTATTTCCCAATAGCGATTAAATGTGGCAGTACAGTGATCATGTCTTATAATGAAATAACACGACCTCAGTGGATCGGATGTACGGCGTTCTTGGTTCAGTCTAGCGTAAATCTGATTGCCCATTCCGGTAAGCAACCCGTCGCTCAGCTATTTCTATACACAATGGGTAATTTCATTGTATTGCAACTTTAACTCAGATTCACAAATGTCGGAATTGTTGAACCCAAAATTGTAATGTTATCTCAATCCTTTGACAAAGTTTTTATTTAAAAATAATCACTATTATTTTAGAAAGTTTCTCTGAAACATAAGCATGTATTAGTTAAGACTGAATAATCATATATTATTTGATAGTCACAAATGCTTCATTTATATTATGTAATGTTTGAAAAAAGATATATTTGTTTATTGTTTTGGGTGACTTTTGTATTTGATCTCAATCTTTTCAATGGTCATTCCACCCCCTTCGGGGAAATGTCTATTTCTGACCAAAAAATGAAGTAACTTGTTACTGCCGTAAAGTAAAGTATGAAACAAACAAGAAATGGTTATTTAAAGGATATGTATTTTTTACGGGTATCATTGATGTGTTTCGGAACTGTTTTCAGCCTAGTAACGTTTTGATAACGTTTGTAATTTTTGATCACATCTAATTTTCAAGTGTGTAATTGTATTTGGCCCGGCAGTTTATTATTTAACACACTTTAGAGATAAAATAGTCGAAAAAGAATTCAATACAAAACAAGAAATCATTTTGGCTTATTTATTTTCAATAAACAATATCTGAATTGTATCCAGTTATTTATTACTTTGCACGTGTTTGCGCGCGCGTGTGTGTATGTGTGTGTGTGTGTTTTTGCGTCTGTGTGTGTGTACGTGTGTGTGTACGTGTGTGTGTACGTGTGTGTACGTGTATGTTGTTGTATTTACATAACTATTTATCGTGTTATTACCATTATTTCTTGTCGGTAGGGGCGGTCGGGTAGCCTAGTGGTTAATGCCGAAGACCCGGGTTCGATTCCCGACATGGGTTCATTTCTGGAGTCCGTGATATTGCTTGAATATTGCTAAAAGCGGCATAAAACCATTCTCCCTCACTCTTGTCCGTTGATCTATATATATCAGTGAAAGTAAATATCGTAGCAGAACATTATAGCCTTCTTGATGGATATTAACGTGTTACGGGATTCCAGCATAGGTCATATCGGAGGAAGATCAACAGTTCGAGCAATTATTAATTTATATATAACGACTGATGGTTAATAGGTTATTTCTTAAATACGGAGTTTCGTGTGTATGCAGTGCCGAATGATAATGTATCAGATTAAAATATGAATAGCGATATATGTCGGTCCTAATTGATTATTTGAGCTGTTTGGTAACGACGTAGGGAGATTCACGTTGCTTTGGTCAGTAGTTCAAACATAATATCATATGAGCTCATTACACGGGAGGAAAGACATTGCTAGTGTGCTATACGAGTGCTATAAGAGTTTACCGCCTCCGTGATCTAGTGGTAGAGCGTCCGCCCGGAGAGCGGAAGGATACCAAAAGACGTTAAAAGATGGTACTTGTTGTTACCCTGTCTGGCGCTCGGCATAAAGGGTCTAAAACAAGGACTGGCCGTCTCGGAGTCAGTATACTGTGTCTGAGTGGGGTATTCATGTTAAACTGCGGCATGGTATCTCAGAGATCTAGCACGGACTGGTACAAGGAGCCACACACACACGTGCATGCACGTCGCTATATAAGTGCAGTAATTTTGGACGCGACGTTAAACCCAATTTCACCTCACGTCACCGCTAAACAAGTGCTATACGAGTGCTATATTAAGGTGCTGTGAATCAAAGGACAATCAGGAAGGCAAATGCAGATTCGAGCCTAGACCAGCATATCATCACGCTGAGGTATATGACGTTACATGGTTGTAGGGTATCAGATGTGGTCAATCCCTCCCAAACGGATAATATCATCTTTAAATCAGTTACAGTAAACTACGTTTATAACGAACATGCTTATAACGAACTTACCTATATAACAAACATATTTTTTAGTCCCGGTCATGTGTTGCATATATGCTGTATATATGCTTATAACGAACTACGGTTATTTCGAACTAAAATTAGTAGTCCCTTTGAGTTTGTTATAACTGTAGTATACTGTATTAATTTCACTATTGTAAGATTGTGGATGGTATTGATACTGTAAACACGTACAGCAGTATAATAACATCTGAAGCGAGAGAGGTTTAACGTCAAGGGGGCGGTCGGGTATCCTAGTGGTTAAAGCGTTAGCTCGTCACGCCGTAGACCCGGGTTCGATTCCCGACATGGGTACAATGTGTGAAGCCCATTTCTGGTGTCCCCCGCTGTGATATTGCTGGACTATTGCTAAAAGCGGCGTAAAACCTCACTCACTCACTTTAACGTCAAGGAAGACACAAGTTTATGGATAACAACTTCTGTAATACTGTAATAGGCGACGTTTCGGTATAGACCCTTATACCATGAAGATGTTAACCATTTTGCTGGAACCAACGAGCACACCTACAGTGTTGAGAAACAAAGGATCTTAGCCCCAGGCATTTTGGGATTCGAGTCACAGCGTCCTTCGTGTGAAATACGACTTTCTGCTGTGTAATGTGGAAAGGATATTATGCCCTGAATACTACGACATTAAGTGAGGTGAATGGGATATAGTTACGTATGCACGTGTGTGAATGCTTGTACCAGTTCGGACAATGCCGGTTTCATGGTGCCAGTCCACTGAAGTACCGTGCCGCGGTTCAACAAGGATACCCAACTCAAAACACTGTGCGTTTAGTTCTTTTACAATATTCATTGGTTAAAAGAATTAAATTTCAGGTAAATCTATATAATAAATTTCATATGTGGTATTAAATGTACTTGAAAAAATACACGATTGTTATCTGTCTGAACGTGATACTTTAAACGACAACAGTAAGGCTTCTGTGACGTGGAATGATCCTAGATAACATTGTCCCGTTGATGCCAATGGTAGGCAGACATAACGCCCACATGCTCAAAACGCATAAATGCAATAAACGTGTGCACTTACTTTAATGGACTGGGTGGTCAGGCTTGGTGACCTGGTTGACAGCGTGGCATCGAACGTGCATCATTGCTCGTGATACCGATCACGGGATTGCCCGGTGCACTCTATTACTCTATTGAGTATTGCTGATGCGGCGTCAGGAACAAACACTTACTTTTTTTATGAACATTGTGTGAGTGGCAGATGCTACCGGTAGAACAGGACATTCTTATCCTTTTCACTAATACTTGGTGTCTTCATTGATTTTTCAGTGATCCATTCATAAAGTTTTCATCACTATTTTTGCCTATGCAATCTGATTCGGCGGATTATCTAGACTGGCGTTGAAGATTTGCATGTAATGGATTTGGTCAGGTTACTTGAGCTGTTCTCATTTATAACATTTCGTAATCACACAAGGCGATACTCACAGGATTCTATTCAACTGTAAACGGGAACATTGGTTTAAATAGGTTATTGCAATGGATGAATAATGAGCAGATGTAATATACCCGATTATTTGCACTTCATTCTTTGCCATTAACTATGTTGACAATGTGGCTACCATATTATTCATGTGCAATAAATGATGTATGGTAAGGATAATAAATCTTTTTAATTGAATTCGTAAACATGTACAAACAACCTTTTCCTTGGTTAGACTTTTTGCTGATAAAATAATGTCGTTTGGGGGATATAGAAGGAAGTAGATGGATGTCTGGTGAAACAGGAATCGCATACGCCGCATCTCGAGGTGCAAGGATGCACTTCCTTGACATGCCAGGATCCGCTGACCATGGTATAATTATGATCCTTAGTTCTCAAATCCATGCATTATTCCATACCTCGAATAACCACACCGTGGGTCCCCAGTAGTATTTGTTTGTAGTGAGAGATAACTAATGGTCTCTCGAACAGGCTTTGTGACTTGGATGAGAGCGCGGGGTGTTCATCATGCTATCAATCACTGGTTTGTCTGCTAAGTCCAGATTATTTACAAGTGGTATCTTGATGACTGCTGCGTTTCACAACATCCATTTACTTACTGGTCAATTAACCAACTTACTGACCAACTGATCCACTTTAATCAAATTTACTCCTAACTTCTGATAATGTGTTACTACAAGCAAAGGGACAGTGGGGTAGCCCAGTGGGTAAAGCGTTCGCTCGTCACGCCGAAGACCCCGGTTCGATTCCCGGCATGGGTACAATGTGTGAAGCCCATTTCTGGTGTCCCCCGTCGTGATATTGCTGGAATTTTGCTAAAAGCGGCGTACAATCATACTCACTCACTCATTACAACATGCATATTGCAAATACAGCAAACTAGTTTTTGTGGAGGCATTTTGGTTTGCACATGACATAGGATTTCTATCATTTTTTAGCTTACTGGTAGTCAGATATATTGTATTTAACATGGAATGAGGCAATCTCATTCTGTCCTTATGGCGGACTTTGTGTTTCTTACAGCACTCTTTCTTGATCTCCGTACATCTTTCATGAACATATTGCAATCCATTAAACCTCAAGGAATGAATCTTTTTCTAAGTTCACCCGTCAATTAGTTTTGTTATTGCGTTTAACCCTAAGGTTTGGTAGTCCAAGGCCCAGCAACTCTTTTTCAGTATGATGCATTGCTTCTAACAGAAACATTATCCACTGAAAGAAACACATTTATCACAATTTATTTTAACACAATACCTGATAATGTTGTTTGTGTAATCAGTCATAAAAAGTCCTTTGTTGCATTAGGTACTGGTTTTCATGGAATGCAATGGCGACGTGTTTAATCCCTTTTATACTGAAATGTAATTATCGCTCTTTATTGAACTTTGGTTATTTAAGGATAACTTGACATATCAACATGCTAAATGATAGATAGTTCTGCACAGAAATCTAAAACCTTAAATCGGAACCTATACACCATCTGTCCTGTTCCTGTGTCGAACGCCATCAGGACAACAAGCTAATCAATACCTGCGTCAGAACTCCTTCATGTATTGCTTACATGTTGTGTTGTTTGTGGCGATTCCATGATTTATAAGTACATTTTAAGTACGACATTGCTATATCCAGTTAAGCTAAATAAGAATATCATAAACGCTGACACCTGTTTATTAGATGTGTTTCATGTGTGCATATTTCATATCATATTTAATATGAAATTAAAAATGAAAATATTTGAAAATATAACAAAAGTTCAAGCCGATATGATGTGTAGTCCTTCACTTGGAAACCAGTGGGTTCGTCATTTGTTGCAACTGTATCCAAAGTGTATTTTTCATTATGCAATCATAATGGCCTATTCAAACTCAATTGCTAGTACATGCCTAAAAGTCTTTTCGTATCATATTTAAAGCAATCTTGAGTTCTCGTTCATATGAACAAGTGTCAATATACTAATATTATCTCTAAATATAACTTAACATGAACTGAAGGATCTTGGACATATAACCCTTGTGATGGTTTTGTGTGGATGAATAGAGTATTGCCATTCTATTTGAACGTTTCCCGTGTGAGTTTCATATCATGAATACAACCATGTTGGCATTGCTTTGAACAGCAGGATCGACAAAGGGAAGCCACGTTATTTGATAAAACATTACGGGGAAAATTAGGATCGTGATGCCTGGTCAAATATTTGAGTCTGGTTAGGGGACGCATGGTAAATACCATTCTACACAAAATGTGATAAAAGCTATTTCCAATTATCAAGGACCATTATTTAAAAACATAGCCGTCCACGCACGAAATATACCAGATTAATACACGGTGAACACGTGTTTTTACGTTTTAATATGTTTAAAATAACATGTAGTCTAGATTAGATCAAGGATAAAAAGAACACCAACTAATTGCATACGTGTCTGATGAAAGCTACAAAGGTTACATGAGACATGTAATTTATGATCGATCCTTACTTCCGACCAACAAAAAGATTTAAAGCTGAGGAAGCGAGAACCAAGCTTCCTGCTGAATGCATACAGAGCTTCGACTTTTGACACATAAAATTGGCCTTTGGTTTGGAAAATGCACAGAATCATGTCCGTTAACATGTTATGGTTTGGTTTGTTTGTTGTTTAACGCCACACTCAGCAATGTTCTAGCGATAGGGCGGTGGAAAAAACTGGTTTATAGATGATGAAATCACCCGCGGCATCAGAATGTTGTCAATGATATTGTTGAATTGAGTTATTTATTTTACACTGCCGGCTTTAGGATGTGTTTATGGCAACATGATGACAAATCATAATCTTCACATTCGGATGCTAACAGGATATGTACATCACTACTCGAACAACGTTGGCTTTACATTGTTATTCTTTAAAACATCATACGTCTAGGATATGCAAAAAAGAGAAAGGCTTACGTGTTACTGTTGATGGAGATGTCCTTCTAACTAGAATGTTTCGAAGTGGTTAAGATATCGAGGTTCAAATGTGCACCTAATAATTTCCCATGCTGACTCTGCCTCTGTTCGCATCCAAGACAAGAAATATACATAATGTAACCTGTCACGCTGAGTCTCTCATTCGAACACGTGTGTGGGACGTGCTTCCGCTTTTCACGAACACCTGGTGTCCCGATTCACATAATGTTCACATCGATTCACATAAGTTTCACAGATAATCGAGATTTTATCGGTTATTTTCTGGTGTTTAGGTTTATTATTTTCAAACCTCTGTATAACATTTGTTCATTCATTTTCTTTCTAACGATGTTAATCAAACTGAATCGAAAACAGTGTATGAATATTCATTCCAATGCAATATCACCCGTGAATATCTGGGTAAGAATTGGTCTTCAGCAACCCATGTATGTTGTAAGAGCCGACTATGCATGTTTCAAGAGGCGGCTGACGGGATGTTCCTTCAGGATATTAGCATATTATCGTATCCCAATTGCTAATATTTATGTATATGATATCAATCACTCGTATGACCGGTGACCGCCTCCGTGGTCTTGTGGTAGAGCGTCCGCCCGGAAAGCGGAAGGTCCGGGGTTCGATCCCCGACCGCGTCATACCAAAAGACGTTAAAATATGGTAATTGTTGTTACCCTGTCTGGCGCTCGGCATTAAGGGGCTAAAACAAGGACTGGTCGGCTCGGAGTCAGTATACTGTGTCTGAGTGGGAGTACTCAAGTTAAACTGCGGCATGGTATCTCAGTGAGCTAGCACTATAAATCGGCATCAGTCCGGACTAGTACAAGCAGCCACACACACACGTACATGCACGTCGCTATATAAGTGCAATAATCTTGGACGCGACGTTAAACCCAATTTCACCTCACCTCACCGTATGTCGCGTCCAGACTCGAGTGCAGTGTTAAACAACAAACAAACAAATCCAATGCAATCTATCTCGATTTGTCGAATTACCTTCACTTACCCGAAACCTTCCACGTCAAAAACTCTTTCCGACTGTACGAAAGCGATTGGAAACACAACTTCCAAACACAATACCGCTGGCATGCCGTCAAAACAGGGCAAGTATAAAAAAAGGTTCAGTGAGTAGACACTAACAGATGTAGCACTAACATTTTGTTTGGGTTCTCCGACAACCTGAAATAATCACACAAATTGTTTTGAACTTCGGCAACGGCGCAAATGACGTTTGGCTCCTGTAAGTAATGGATGTTTTCAATAATGTGTTATTTGGACACACTTATCAAAGACCGTGCAACACGGAGGGCTTCGTGGAATGTCAGAGACAGTTCCGTGTAATTGACTGTTACACACACTGTGGATTTCTGTCAATATTAGGCACACAATTCTAGTTTATAAATACCTTCCTAGGCTTTGTATAAGAGAGTTCTGTCTTTCCGGAAGGGAGCCCATGCATTATGCGTGTCAACAGAAAACGATAGGCGTCAAACGATGCATTAACCTGTTTGAGAGAATATCTGGTATATTGGACAATTTGCGTTTTTCACCAACAGGGCATCCTATACCCGTACGTTATAGCTGTGACAGAGCTCTGGGGATTGAAATGATAACAAATTCGACAGAGCATTATCGTAACCTTATGACGAAACCATTAAAGGAAATTCGATTGAGCTTTTTTGTAACACAACCCTTGCGTAAACGTAAACTCGTCATGCAGACAATCGCATGACAACATCACACGTCAATATTTTGACTAACCTGTTTGAATTTGTTAAAGATTTACTCGTTGTGTTTTTGTTGGGGTTTATGATTTATATATCAATAATCTTCAGAAAATGATACATAATATTATGGTTAAGGCACATTTTTGGTCAAAGTTAAAATGATGGTCCGTATTCCAATAAGTGAAACCATTCTTCAGATGTTCGATTCTAGAAATAATATGAGCATAAGAAATAACAATGAAGTGGGTGATGCCTTAATCTAAATTATGTGTCACTGGGAGATATGGTGGGCTAGATGGCCAAAGGCGTCAGAATTTGTGTCTCTTGTAAGTGCCAGGATTCACAGATAGCGTCTTCGGATCCTATGTTCGATCCGGTTGTAACCCTTGGTCCATCAATGCATGTAGAGTAAGCTAAACGGATTAAGTTTTATGAATTATGCCGCTTCAACCCTTCTACCTGAAAGAAACTGATATGCTGTAATAAACAGACTGATAAGAAACAATGTACTTCGAATTCCTTGGGTTGATTAGTTGCGTTTCTGTGAGTCGACAGTCGATATATATATTAGCAATGGATGCACTGCATATGCATTGTCGATCCTAACCAGTTGTTTGTTTTATCAGTAAAAACCTAGGTAATCTTTGTTATGAGCTGATATCATAAAACCTTCAAATTATTGTATAAAACATCACGTGTTAATGTACAAGTATTGCTTGTTCTAACAACATTTTATTTAGGACATTATGGTTTAAAACACTTCGTGTGACCATCGTACATGTTTTAGAAAGAAGCGCAACACGAACCTGTCTCATTTCAACTGCATCCCCGCCTTTACGAAAAACAAATTAACTTAAAAACAAAACCTGGAAAATGCATATCCAAACACCAAATACGTTATCTTGTCAAACAGTCCACAAAGGCTCAACAGAAATGTCAACGGAGCCTCAGATTAAGCTATGAGAGAAGTAAAAAGACCACATCAATAAAGGGGAAGAACCGTTTTTCTGAGGCAGCCTAGTAGCAATTAAATCTATGAGTGACAGTGGGAACGTCTGTAGTCTCACAAGACCAATTGCTAGGGATATCCAGCCACCTGCTCTAGGAAAAGCGCGTCCAAACAAGGCATCTCTCTATTAAAGCATGATACTCTGTTAATAAGTGTGTCTTTCATTTCAGGCTGAGGCAAGAAGAATTCTAGAGTGCGGAAGCAAATACAATGGAAATGATGTCCTTCGGAAGTGAGGGGAGAGATACCATTGGGTCAAGTCGTTCATGCATACGTCTGAGGTACGACCCAGCACCTTGAAAGAGGCTTATTTCTTCTAATAGCCGAACGCAAAAGCATATCCAAGCCATTAAAGCAGTGAGACATCACCTGAGATCGCTATCAATGACTCCAGATACCCTTCAATTACTTTCTGTGCAGACATGATGTAATTCGATATGACATCGTGAAGACATTTTGTGTGACTGATAACCAATAGACTAATTAGAGAAGAACTATTGTGCAATTCTTTAACTTTGAAACGTAACTTTAAAATTTAAACGTCCTATTATATTTAAAGATCTTGAAGGTAATATCTTGTCAATGAATACTGTTATGTGATAAAGTATTTTAAAACTAATGTGTGTGTGTCTTTTAAGATGTACGAAATTGATATATATATTTTCTTTCTATATGTTAAAATAAAAAAAAAATATTGGATTCTTTCAAGTAATTTTTCTTCTATGGAGGAGATGAGATAACTGCCTTGGTTGAAAAGTTTCAGAATCTCCTGAGCTTATATGGCTCTAGAGAGGATAGAAACACAAAGAAAAGGCGACATTCTGAATCAACTTGTCGGAACTGAATGTAATAAAACCTCGTTATATTATAGTCCGGAAATCTTGCCTTCCGAACAATCAGCCATATACCTCCAAAGAACTATTGCTTCGTATCAATGGGTTGTTAATCCAGGAATCTGTTAATCAAGATCACTTCGCTTGGTACAGTACGGTCCTGATGAACAAGATTTAACTGTACTTTCAGCTCGTTCGTGAGTTTTATCGTTCTGGTGATTAATGGCCAGGAGGCCACAGAATGCGGGGTAAAGTAACTGCCGTCCATAACAAGGACTCGAATTAGAACAATTTTGGTAATGAAAGGAGTCTTTTGAAAATATTCATCATTCATCAAGCTATGCCCTCAGCAGAGTAAAAAAACATGATAACATATTAATCATTAAAATACTCTGATGTAGAAGACCCTTCCTAAATATGGAGAAGAAGTACATATATGGTAGTTGGTTCCCAATATCAACATTATCATACTGTTACACCTAGTCAACTACACATACTCAGCATGCATCTACATATACTCCATTATTTACACATACATGTCTACACACACTCCGTCTTCCAAACACTCCGTCATCTACACATGCTCCATCTTCCACACACACTCCGCCATCAACACACACTTCGTCATCCACACACACTCCGTCATCCATACATACTCCGTCGTCTACGCACACTCCGTCATCCACACACACACACATCATCCACACACTCCGTCTTCCAAACACTTCGTTATCCACACACACTCCATCATCCACACCCTCCGTCATCCACACACTCTCCGTGATCCACACACTCCGTCATCCACACACGCTCCATCATCCACACACTCCGTCATCCACACACTCTTCGTCATCCACACACGCTCCATCATCCACACACTCTCCGTCATCCACACACTCTCCGTGATCCACACACTCCGTCATCCACACACGCTCCATCATCCACACACTCCGTCATCCACACACTCTCCGTCATCCACACACTCCGTCATCCACACACTCTCCGTCATCCACACACGCTCCATCATCCACACACTCTCCGTCATCCACACACTCCGTCATCCACACACGCTCCATCATCCACACACTCCGTCGTCCACACACACTCCGTCATCCACACATTCCGTCATCCACACACGCTCCATCATCCACACACTCCGTCATCAACACACGCTCCATCATCCACACATTCCGTCATCCACACACGCTCCATCATCCACACACTCCGTCATCAACACACGCTCCATCATCCACACATTCCGTCATCCACACACGCTCCATCATCCACACACTCCTTCATCCTCCACGCTTTGTCATCCAGACACACTCCATCATCCACACACTCCGTCGTCTACGCACACTCCGTTATCCACATACACTCCGTCATCCACACACGCTCCGTCACTCCACACTCTTCGTCGTCTACGCACACTCCGTCGTCTACACACACCCCGTCATCTACACAATTCAGCACCCACACACAGAGTGACATCTCTACACACTCTGTCGTCTGCAAACGCTCCGTCCGTCATCTACATACACTTCATCATCTTCACACAGTGTCGTCTACACATACTCCGTCATCTACACACACACATCACCGTTATCTACACACACACTCTGTCGTCTACACACAATGTCATCCGCACACATGCCATCATCTACACTCACTCCGTCATCTAATTCTCTCCTTCATGTACACACACTCCGTTATCCACACACACTCCGTCATCTATGCACACTCAGTCATCTATGCACAGTGTCATCCATAGACCCTCCGTCATCTGCTCACACTCCGTCATCCACACACTCCTTCATCTTCACACACTCCATCACCAACACACTCCGTCATCTACACACACTTCGTCAACTACACACACTCCGTGATCCACACACACTTCGTAATCTACACGTTTCATCATCAACACAAACTCCGTCATCTACACACAGTATCATCCAAACACACTCTGTCATTCACACACACTCTGTCATCTACATACACTCCGTCATCAACACACTCTCCGTCATCTACACACAGTATCATCCACACACACTCCCTCATACACACACACACTCCTTCATCTACACACACTCTGTCATCAACACACACTCCGCCGTCTACACACTCCACCATCCACACACTCCGTCATCTATGCACACTTCGTCATTTACACACACTTCGTAGTCTACACACTTCGTCGTCCACACAGTCTGTCATCCTTGCACGCTCCGTCATCTACACACACTTCGTAATCTACACACTTCGTCATCCACACACACTTTGTTATGTACACACTCCGTCATCTACACACACTTCGTAATCTATACACACTCCGTCATCTATGCAAACTCGATCATCTATGCACACTCCGTCATCGACACACAGTGTCATCCACACACACACTTCGTCATCTACGCACATCCCGTCATCCACACACACTTCGTCATCTACACACAGAGTCATCCACACACGCTTCGTTATCTACACACTCCGTCATCTCCGCACACTCAGTCATCCACACACACTCCGTCATCCATACTCTTTCACCTACGCACTTCCGTCATCTTCACTCCCTTCCATTTACGTACTCTGTGTCATCCATCAACACAGCATGACATTTACACAGCCCAATCCTGTCATCTAAAACCGTCTTTTATCTAGACACTCTTATTTTCATTGGGGTAAGGGTGGCCCTGACGTCTAAGGCACCGCACTTCCCTCCTTGTGAAGATTTGCATCCCTTAGGTATGCCGGGAATCTATGATCTTTGGTTCGAATCATGATTATGCTTCTAGGTTTTTATCAAAGTGGTAAATATCTAAGACCTGCATCACTTCGTGTTTACCTCCCAAATCAAGCTACGGAGATGATATTCAAAGAAGCGTTGAACTTAAATATCTCCACACACACTCCGACATTTGGGACACCTGAAGACACACACCGTCAAACAAACATATTCAGTAATGTACAACCCCCGTCATCTATACACCCTTTCATCAACACGCTGTCATTTACACACACTGTCATTTATACACTCTTTCATCAACACGCTGTCATTTATACACTCTTTCATCAACACACTGTCATTTATACACACTGTCATTTATACACTCTTTCATCAACACGCTGTCATTTACACACACTAGCATTTATACACTCTTTCATCAACAAGCTGTCATTTACACACACTGTCATTTATACACTCTTTCATCAACACACTGTCATTTATACACCCTGTCTTTCATCACTCTCTGTTACCTACACACCCTGTATCATCAACACAATTTCTGTCATATACAAGTCTTCTGTCACCGCCTCCGTCATATGATAGGAAGCTCATTGTTCAGAAGAAACGTTACAGTTAGAATTCTAACAAGTAGATTGAGTACGTGTTTACATTACATAACGGGGTGTGGACATTGGAATATATATTTACTTGTTCAAGAGAAACCAATCCGAGGATTAAGTGTCATCACAACGTTGTGTCTGGGGAATATGAATGACTCACTATTCTCTAAAGTTTTGGTTCATCAAAAATGACCCAATGAGGGAAAGTAGTGATTCATATATTCTGTTGGTAACGACTCCGTATTTACTACTTTAGGTATACAAATTCTGTTTAAATAATTAAATCATAAATCATTGTTTATTCGAGCGTGGGAATTCAAGGTTATAACCCTGAAGAATGTGTATATTGTCAAGAAAAGTCTCTGAAGATTTAAAAAACCCAATGCATTACACATCCTTGCAAAAAATAGTAAAATAGTGAGATTTTGCACAATGCTGCTGATTTGACATTTGAAGGAAAGTATGTTTCTATCATTGTCCAACACTCCACTCTTACCACATCAGGAATAACAATCAAGCATGTAACAAGACACATCAATTAGTAAGTGGATCGTAGTACGACTCCAATTTGGTTATAACCATTGAACAGTAGTCTGTTGTCATGGAAACTGAACAATGCAGGTCTCTATAGATAAACCTCCAATCAATTGGAATAAATATATCTGTGTTTTGTATCATCTCGCATGAACATCCTGAGTTGACATTTAAAACTTGGTTTATTTGTATCACCCCAACGCGCTCAAGGTAGCCTATGAACACACCTGTGTTTTTGTGAAACGTACTAGTCAGCCAAAAGACATTCATCTTGGTAATGCAATGCCATAACCACTGAGTTGTGTATCTTTCGTCAGAGAGGCCAAAGTAGCAAGTTCAGCTCGAAATTTTAAAGCCATTGAATTTCGGTTCCTGAAAGGACTACACAATGTAACTTTCCTTCTGTAAGAAATACAATGGCTCTTTGGAGGAATCTCGAATAAGAAGATACAAAGCATGGGTGTGTGTTACTCAGCTGCGAATGCATATTCCATATAGTTCTCTGGAAATGAGATCCATGCTGTTTTACAAGTAGGCTTATGCCTAGATTTTGTTACACGTAAGGAAACCCTGATCCCTTGTGGAAACAAAACCGACAAGCATAAATCCGCGAAGGAGGGCTCGGCTTAAATAGCTGCTGCGTATATGTCTATCATTGATTTGTGGTTAAGACGAACTATCAATATACAACAGCGTAAAGTTTACGTTTCCTTAGTTTTGGACCTTTCAAAAATAACACTGGCTATGAAATGTCCATTCACGATTTTCATCACCAAACGAAACCAATCTTCGTATGTTCCTGCATCGAATGATTGGGTAAACATAATAATTATAATAAAATAGAAAACTCTACTTTGGCATATCCACTGGCGTTAGATGGACCCTTTAAATATATGTGCAGAACTCGTGCAGATATGTGTCTTAGACGTGTCAGGGTCGGTGGCCAGGCAATGGTTTCGAGTCGTAACGATTAGTATCCTGTGTCTTTCGGTGTCCTCTATCATTACTTTATAGTTTCAACAAACAATGGCGCGCCTAAGACCCGCGGGCTTTCCGCTGCACGTCATTGTAACTGATATATTGTTTAGAGCGGCGTTAAACCAAACTCGCTCACTCGCTATGGACACAATTCTCAAAATAGCTAAATGATAACTTTTTTTCAACGTGTAAGATTTTAAAAATTAGCCAAATTCAAATAAACAATACACCTTTAAGTACATCCGGATTAGTCGAACTAAATCCATTCAGGTTCAACAATGAATTCCTGTTTTGTACAAAAGACGCTATAATTTATAGCCCTTTTATAAGATAGTTTCACAACACATTGTATATCCAGTTATGGATGGTCCCAAGGATGTGGGGCCACACCAACAGCAGCCAGACATGGTACAACTACTCACGAGGAAATATTTAAGGAATAAACAGAAAATGTATTCACGTCAGCAAATACTTTTACCGAACATTCCACATTGGAGAACGGTGTTATGATTTAGCACTTGAATGGTATCATCAAAAGTGTGTGTTTTGTGTCCAGAGATAGTCAAGTATCCCTTTGATATCTGGAATCGCTGTGCACTATTACATGTGGAACTTTCGTCGATATTTATTTCATTGAATGCATAAACGAAATGTTTCCTAAAATGGTTGCTGATTTCTCTTAAGAACATTTCAATGGACGTTGTATGCATCAGTGGTCATGTACAATTATACATATCACATGTACCATTGTCATAGTATCTCCCATTTCAAACAGTGTTTATGGTCAAGAAGGATCTTAAATTAAACGTTTTATTCAATGTTATTTAATTCCTATTCTCAGTCATCTTTTACAATACTACAAGAAACCAAGCATACAATACGCACGTTCATGTATGACAAAGCTGTGGCATTCAATACAATGTACACATATGTGCTAGACATTTACCTTCGTAACATGTAAGTATAGTTGAAAATCTAATTTTTTTTTAGAAGAATCATGAACAAGTTTGTAATTGCTGACCATACAATTGTTTTGTTATCATATCTCTGTTTAATTAGGCAAACACACTGTTTTTTATACCTTTGACTGGATGAACACATCGACGTAGAAGACGACTTTGATATAAGCGAGGTCCGAATGATACATAAAAATGATACCGCAAGGTTTGACGTCGGATGTAATTAGTGATCTGAATGCTCGGATTTCGAGGTTGCTGCAGTTACTTACTAGGTGCATTTATAAAAAGTATGAATACTGCGATATGATCATCACTATATGTTTATATACTGGCAGGTTGTGAAGTCTTACGAAGTGATAAGGACATATATATGGTCTTATTTTCTATTACACAGCTTCTGTATTATGTAAGACTTTGACCTCTGTCGCGTCATTACAAAACAAGGTTAAAAGATGGTACTTGTTGTTACCCTCCCCGACATTAAGGAGATAAAAAAAGACGGGTCGACTCGGGGTCAGTATACTGTGTCTGAATGGGGTATCCTTGTTAAACTGCGGCATTATATCTCGGTGGTTCAGCACCTTCAAACCGGCATTAGTCCGGACTACGTTTTAATACATTTTAATGTCAGACTATGTATTCCGTAGACCGTGATAGGAACGAAGATTCCTCTTTGTTCAAATGAAGGGAGAGCGCAAGTAAAAAGCACAAGATAACTTTCAACTGATATCTGAAAGTACTACACATCATTTGAATAATTCGACGGAAACAATATCACATGGTCGGAGTGGTCGATTTCAGTTTGAAATATGATGTGGACATGACAGAATGCCTTGGCATCAAAAGATGGTGAAATGCAATTGCTGGAAATAGCACGTTTTATGATTCTGTCAAGATTAATGTTATTTCTACAATAGTGTTGACGCCAGGTTGTAATATCCGGCGATTTTATTGCAATTGTAATTATGTGTTAAGTGAGGTGGCCACATCGTGCTGAGAGCTCCAATGATGTATAATAACAGAGTTGGAATATAATGCCACAGAACAATATAAGATACCAACGATGAAGTATGAAGATCCCTTCTCAATAGCAGAACATTTCCGCACAGCAATTATAGCGTAAACGTCGGGCTGCCTGAAAGGTTCCATTCGCGGTAATTGAGGCTCCTTCGAGAGAAACATGCGTGTCTAGATTGTCGTTTAAAAACGTCCTTCGCCATGGATCGAATTTATAGTTTGATTCCATCATTATTAACAAAAGCAAATGATCGGATGGGGCGATTTGTTCCAAAAATTCAATTAGATGTTCGCCCCCATCGGCTTCAGATGAAACCTAAAAAAATGATCGTGAATAGGATTGTACCGTTTGGGATACTAACATATGATCCATTGTATGTAAAAACAGTCTGTTAACAAGTCGTAGGTTTTATTGACAATGTCGAATCAGGTCCAAACATGGGTTTCGTATCCCAGGAGACCAGGCTATTCATTGATCATTTGAGTGGATTACCTTTCACAAGGGTGTGTTAGAAAGAGATATTTGGACGGTCCCCTAAGGACGGGATTTTACTCTAGTGCCTTTCTCGTGGATTAGCCATTTCACTGGCTGAATTAGAAGCCGGGGTTTAGTGCACGGAGGAATGTTTTGGATGCATGTCTGCTGTTCACTCTTGGGAAACCGAAGCGTTTACATCAAGTTTCATCGATTCGGGCTAATTTGTGTTCTTTTTGTATTATTGCATTTACAGTACTTGGAACTCTCTTATCTTGAATTTTTTTATACGAAATGCGAAGATCTGTGTTTTTATTTCGATTGCTATTAAAGGACTACTTTCGCATGTGTAGTTTTTTATGCACATTGTGTCTCGATAATCGTGACTTTTTAATGGAAAGCAGCATCTTAAGTGCTGGTCTAAAACGAGATGCTCATATTTTAAAATATCTTTCTTCTCTTTAGAAATGTTTTGAAAAAGAGAAGGTTAGATTAAATAGAATGCAAGTGCCATTAGATGCACTTGCGGTCAGCAAATGTATAGCTCAAATATTGTCTTCATTTATGAAACTGTCATAGGCAAAGCTGTGCGCTGATGGGAACTTTCAGGAACATATGATTTGCTTATCACTGATTGCATGGGTGTTGGGGTAGCCTAGTCGTTAACGCTTCAACGGGTTCTCCATATGGGTACAATGTGTGACCCCTGGTGTCCCCCGTTGTAATGTTGCTGGAATGTTGCTTAAATACAGCGACTAAACCCTTTCCATATCCTGTAGAAATCTCTGCCTAAAGCAGAGTCGATTGTACGACTCCGACTATATCATGAGCATGTGTTTATGAATCAAATCAAATAGTAAACCAAGTTTTCGCGAAAAGCTAGCGTATCTTGACCCATCGGGGCACCCGTCACAAACAAATTATTCACCTGAAAAAACATATATGATACAAAATAGGGACACTGATGCGTCAAAATTGGAACTGTCCTCCATATGTCCACCATTAAACTTTTTGAAAGCTTTACTGAGGTCTTGAACGTTGTAACCTTGGTCAAACAACTTCTGAGCAAGACTCGTACGGCGCTCTTTAAAATCTTTGTAGAAAGAGCATGCTCGATTGTATCTCACAAATTCTGAAATGTAAACACCAAAGGCTGTAGTTGCTGGAATGTAGCTCGACATGAAGGGAAAGGTGACTATTAGAACGTTAAAGTCATCCCTCTTGTCACACAAGAAAGTGGTTGTCACTCTGAATCTTTATGCACAGATCTAAATATGAAACATATCAGGCGGGCTCACTGGTCTCCTATATTTCTAGTTCAGGTGGGTAGACTAGTGGAAGGGAATTTGCTATTTGATTGTTTTGGAACGATTTCAGACCAACGATATACCTGAGGAAGTTAAACGTCTTGGCCAAATTACCTTGTTTTGACCTTGCCAGTCCGAACAGAAATTCAGATTCATACGCATAAAGAAACAGATCTACAAGAAGAAGATCACTATTGGTGCCCATGGGGATGCCTACTTCTTGTCTAAACGTCTTACCCCAAAATGCCACGTAGATGTTATCAATGAGGAGGTTATATTTAGCATGTCACATATTATTTTCTCAGTAAACTGCTTTTGGCATTTGCTTTCATTTTTCACAAATTGTTCTGAACCTCTGAATATAGATACGGAACTGTATCTGTGTTCGTCACGTGATGTGACAAAAGGCCCGTGGATCAAGGAATGAAGTTTTACCTTGGGTTTGTCATGTGGGATAGTGGTGTACAAAGTTAAAAAATCAAATGTTATGACAGAATGGAACTTGGTTCTTTTATTTGAGATTGCAAAAACTCAAGCAAATCTTTTGATTTGAATCCACAGGGTATAAATTCCACTTTTCTGAAATACTTTCTTTGAATATAAAGAAAGTTATTCCTTGATTATATTAAGCATTATGGTCATCCTTTGAGACAGGATGTGGTGGAACATTTGCTGTACCCAGCAAAATATCTCTTTGTACGGATTTTTAAGGTACTTTGGAATTCAGTACAAAAGAGGAATGGACATGTCTTCAGGTTTTAGAGTCAAGTCAATAGTTGACAGTACTGATTTATGGTTTTAAAACAAAGTAAAGCATCACTCACTCACTTAATCACATGTGACCATGGACTTACCGTAAAACAAAACATATTGTAACGCTATCCGAAATGGAAGGACTGTATATGTAACACACTACTTTGACCGTTATGAAGATGTATGATGTGTTATTACCTTACTAAACAAGAGCGACAGGTCTGTTTGTGGTGAAACATTTAAAAAAAATGTTCTGCCTTGCTATGACGCAATGTATTGTGCAACCCGAGCATTCAACAATTACGAAGACGAGTTCAGCAAGTCCAATCAGCGCATATGGACATTTGTGAGAATATAAACAATGCGCACCTTGCATATTTGCTGCGAGTGTAATTACATCTGTACACTCCAACCCACACACTTTGTGATAATCTCTGTGATCACGTAGCTACTGAAAAACACACATCCTAAATTCATGTACATGACCGCTGAAGCTAATCACATTTCCCCTATGTCAGACAAACAGTGCTGTGTAAATGAAAGGACAATAATATACTGTAGCACATCACAAGGTATCTCAGCTGTTCTCGGAGATAGAACATCAATAAATATATCCTTCTGTCGGATTATGGTGAAGCTAGGTTACAGGACCAGCGTAGGCCTGCCTGCTCCGTTAAGTGCAGCGCTGTATTGGTAGTAACATTATGAATCCGTCATGAGATTTATCTAATGAATTGCACATGGTTTTACGACTTAGTATGCCACTCTTTCTCTGGCAACGGATAGTATAATCTCTAAATCTACATGTTCTTCCTATGAAAGACCCAGCTGTGTGACCCTAGTTTGTACCCAAGGGAAATCAGCAACTTTTGCACGACCTGCAAGGATTGAAAAGGGCGTATTTTAAAACAGGGAAAGTTGGCTAACTAATCACTTTTGGAATGGTGACAAGGCCGTACTTTAAGTGATACGTTATCAGTAAGACCATCGATATTATGAAAATTGAGGTATAATCATGTCTTTGAATGGCATTTAGAAGTGAATTCACATGCGGGAGTGGATGTCAACTTCTTTATTCTAATAAAATATGTTGACATTCGTATATTCTCTCTCTATCTCTCTTATTATTCACAAACGAGAGAGAATATATGGATGTCAACCTCTTTTTTCTTATAAAATAAGTTGACATCTATGTGTCCCTCTCTCTCATTATTGTGTTTTGTAGGCAGATTTCACCATCACATTTAAGCCATAAAAACTTCATTCAATTATATATTCGTTAAAGTGTACATGTGACGATGTATTTTACTCACATATTTTATTATGTGAAGGGAAAGATAATACATATCTTACATAGTCAAATCCCAGATAATAAGAATAATGTACTTAGTGAAGTTATTATTAATGTGATTTAGAAATAACGTGAAAGACTATTTGAAATACCATTGTCCCTCAATGTACAATGTGAAATGCGATGGACAATGGAATGGTTCAGCTCTCGCTTATAACGATTAGACGCAGGCTCGATTAACGGTTTCATTTTGCAACCTTTACAGAAATTGTATATAAGGAGAAGTCAGTAAAAGTTATTGAAACTGTGATTGCAAATGGTGCATACCACTTAAACTGCAGCTCCTTTAACATCATGCCGTTTCATACTGCGTCACGAACATGAAGACATCGGTGATGATGAAAGTTGTAAGTTGTTGTCGCCCATAAATGATGTTCACTATCCAGTTCCAATCAAACCAATCTAGACGAATAGATTATATCAGGCTTTCCATCTTTAATATGTTGCAGTTCCTATCTCTCACTAGAGTTGGCTTTATCTTTATTCCCTTAAATATAATCCCAACGAATTCATGCGTTAAATACCGGAGGTGTTTCTTTTAGAATTTGCTGTGTCCAAAGCGCAAAACAATTATGTTGACAAACATATGCAATTGATGAAAGAGAAAGAATGAATTGTACAAGTTAAATATTGGTAATGTCACTGTTCAATATACTGAACTGCCTTGCAATGATTAAATAAAAGCGAGAAACCCCTTTACATAACGACAAGAAATCTCTGCTAAAAGAGTCGATTGTACGCTTCCAACTGTATAACGGGTAGCCTAGTGGTTAAAGCGTTCGCTCGTCACGCCGAAGACCCGGGTTCGATTCCCGACATGGGTACTATGTGTGAAGCCCATTTCTGGCGTCCGCGCCATGATAATGCTGGAATATTGCTAAAAGCGGCGTAAAACCAATCTCACTCACTTACTCACTCCAACTGTATAATGATCATGTGCTCATATCAAATAGTGATGATACAAGGTGTTCTCGAAAAGCCGATCGAGTCCTTCCCCTTCGGTGGCAAAAACACATGCAAAGGCAAATCAGTTATTCACCTGAAAAAAGACGGGAACATAAGGTGCAAGTCAAAATAGGAAATTGCATAACTTTTGTCACCGAAGAGTCAAATTTGGAAATTTCCTCCACATGTCTTACCATCGAAAAATTACTGAGGTCTTGAATGTTTAACCTTCAACAAAGTCATGCTTCTTTTAAATAATCTAATATGACAATAGCGGAGTCACCTCAACTTGGTGAAATTCTAGCCTATTTATATAATATCAAATGTGTGACAATTTGTACGAAATGCTCTAACAGTGAGTTGAGTTGAATAATTTTCTCCACTATATTGCCTTCTACGTCCAAAGGAATTTGTTTCGTCGGTTAATCTCTGTCAAAACCACTCATGCCATGTATAATGACAACTGTATTGCAAGACAATCTTGATGTACGTGTATTAACACCGTCGTCCTCTGATTAGCCAAGCCCCGTGATAGTAATATAGAACCTATTGCAACTGGGTTATGCGGAGACAATAGACACATAATTGTGGAACGTTTCACTTAAATTGTTGCCCCAACGCAAGCCATGAACAATTAACTGCTCAAAGAAAGGAATTATTACAAATTACGTCGTTCAACATTATAGTAGTTTTTTTCCTCTGAATTCAGTGACCTGTCCCTGAAACTCTGTTTAACGTTTATGTCACTGCCTGAAGTAGTTTCTAACGCTTTAAGATTTCTTTTACACAGTCACAAAACCATTTCCATTGTCATAAGAAGTCTCTGCCAAAAGCAGTCGATTGTACGGTTCAGAGTATATCATGAGCATGTGTTTATGAAATACTATCAAATAGTGAAGATACCAGGTGTAAGCGAAAAGTCGAGCGTACCCTGTCCGTTTAAAGCAAATCTTTCCACTACGTACAACTATCCATCATAGTTTTATTCGTTGATATCCGTCGTTGCACCGTATCATCTAATGAGGCGCTATAGATTCGTATTTGTCTTGGAGCAGTATAGATATGATTAGCTTGTGTGGCATTGATCACAGGACATGTCAATCAAGGGATGCTCATTTCCATACAGCCTTCCTGTTTGTCAGAAAGCAAATAGTCGTTATTTATGTGTTTCGTTGATCTTCGAAATCGAATATTTAAACAAAAAACGTAGGACACTAAACAAAACAACTTCAATTTCATTTTCTTGAGTTCGGATATTTTATACCATACGAATGGAAAATGGTTCATATCATGTTCATAAAATCAGAAACAACATGCATGGAATGCATGCTACAAAAGGTAAAATCGCGAATAATATCCAGAAAAACATCAAAGTCTTGATTCTAAATCTATTCTAAATTTAACAGTAGCAAATTGAGACATCACAATTAGTTTAAGTGTATAGTCTTACCCGACGCACTACATTATTGGAACAAGAAAAGGCATAGACTAGTTTCAGGTTCAGGAATATTGGCGTTGTCTGATTTGAGAGCACTATTGTTACAGTCTGGGATTGAGCTACATGTAAGGTTGCATTGACACATTGTCGTGGCACGGTTCTTCAATTATGTCATAGATTGGAAACTCGTTACACATAACAGGAGGGATGCCATCATACCCATATGATGAATGGTGATGGATGGTCATAGGCTACAAACAAGATGACAGATAATGAACATGTGTTCCAAGACCAAAGATGACGTTCAATTATGAAACATGGAGTCATGATTTTGTGATCGCATCGGAAAAAGCAGATTAAAGGCTCCTTGAAATGGCACATATGACATTGTCGCAAATGGAGCGGCAGTTTCTGAAACAGCTTAAAAAAAGACGAAATTTTATGTTTTCTAATACCTGTAAATATGGTAAGTTTATGATAATGGTCTGTTACTGCCGTGAGGAAAAAGTATAAGGTTAAGATGAAGCAATGTAATAACACACCACAATGTCTGACGAGGCACATCAAGGCGACCGTAGAGAATGCATAGTACATTACACCACAACAAAAAAGTTTTCATGCGGTTTTCATGAAAGAATAAAGGCAAGCTGTTAATTTTCATACGTTATAGTTATGTCCTTTAAGTGTGATTATCATCGTTAATGCCATTGTCTACACAAATTAATTAATCATTTATTCACATTAAACACAGGAATAATGTGTTTCAATTTCATAAATTCCATATATAACGTCAAAATCAGAGATGAACCAATTTCAATACATCAACCGAACAGTAAAAGGCAAAATAGTGGTACGTATTATATAAATGGATCACTGAAATTCAGTTATGTCACCAGGTGTTCGCGAAAAGGTTGAGTATGTCCTGCCCTAGCGTAACAAACAACGTCTTATCCATCATTGTAACACCCACTTCCTAGTAGTATCCAGGATATACTTTCACGTCAACCGCAACGTATATCAGCATCTATATTTAATGACAAGAGAGAGACCTATAGTCAGAGCAAACAGTGTCTTCCAAATCATTCCCAATATTTCTTCTTCTTCTAGCATCAACATCGAAATGGACATTGCCTCGGCATCAGTGTAAAATGCGTATATATACACGTATGCAGATAATGGACATTTTCTTCTTGAGTAGACATGCTGGACATGGACTTGGACTTCGAATCAATATCTTTTTCTGTTGGTCGTAAAGTTTCTTGTGAGAACGCAGGGTGTCCCACAGGTGCTTATGTTCTCAGTAATGTTTATTTCAGTGATATAGCAATATACTTTTCTCGCGGTGTCGAGTTGACTCTCATTTAGATGCGTTTTAGTGGAAGGAAAGTCCATATTTGCGTAGGATGCATTACAGATAAAGAAGCCGTGTTGAGTATTAGATTTATAGTATTATTTGTATAATCCGACTCTTTGTGACAATCGGCTAATTGTGACAAACATGGCACACACTCAACCCTTCAGTAATCCGTTACATTTTCAAATCCAACTAGTTACTGCTCCAAAGGGATTTCGTTTTGGACCTAGTTTGCTTCATAAGCCTGATACTGAATTTAAACGCTATTCATCTCAAACGAGCGGACATCTTAAACGCTTCGTGTAAAAAAATGATTAAGAAGTTTGAGTCGTTAAAATGGGTTTAATATCGTAATCAACATTTGGCGAAATATGTCACAGAGTGTCTTCTTTGGCGTCAGAGATGTGAAATACATCAGGAGGAATGAGTCATAAACGGAAATAACTGAATGTAGCTTCTACCACCTCCGCCAATTATTTTCCGAAACTCAAATGCCTGGCACCGTTGACTCCGTCATGGACAAGGAATTCAACGTGCTCCATATCTTTGCATCCATCATCTAACCATGCCACAAAGCCAATGTCAGAGCGTAAATCAATTTGTTACACAATATGATTACCAAGTAATCGTAGGTTTTCAGACAGTGACATGAAAATACAGGGACATTGAAATTGGTAAATCACTGATCTTTACTACACTGACTATTATGACAAAGGGATGCATGGTTAAGAAATAAGACTCAACATTTATCAATAGAACGTGAAACATCGATGTCATGAGATATACCTGAACGAACCCAAAATGACAACATAGTCAAAGCATATATTGAAAACTGAAACTAGGTGTTTAGTATCCGTGAATGAGTGTAATTGCTTAAGGTGTCTGACATTTGTTTACGTAACAGTTTGTACTTTCTCCTGTGAGTATTACAAGTTGGTACAGCTCTGTGTTTGTAGAAAAGTTTGGGCACAAACAAACAGAAAGATACACCTTGATGAATGACCTAAGATTCATAGAATCTGTAAAGTTTGGTTCCTGGGTAGGTCAGAAAGTTGGGTTCGAATGCCAGATTCTCCCTGATTGTGTTTCTGGGTTCGTCAGGCACACACCCGAGTCTGTGAGCTTCACCAAAGCAGTAAACGTCTAGTATCTGCATCACGTAGGGATTTCCTCCCACATGAAGTTGATGCTTCGTGATATACATGAAATACCGTTCAAATCATACTCTTTTAACTTACTTATTATTAAGGGGTTTCGTTCAATTGAGTTGAGTTGAGTTAAGTTGACTATTAGAAAGTTGAAATCATGATCCCTCTTGCTATGCCGTCTTGTGGAGAGTTTCTTTTTTATCCCTTTGAATCTTTATGCATAAATATAAATATGAAGTAGATGAGGTCTTCTTTCTAACAAGTTCTGGTCGGTCGGGTAGCCTAGCGGTTAAAGCGTTCGCTCATCACGCCGAAGACCCGGGTTCAATTCCCGACATGGGTACAATGTGTGACGACCATTTCTGGTGTCCCCCGCCGTGATATTGCTGGAATATTGCTAAAAGCAGCGTAAAACCATACTCACTCACTCACTCTCTCAAGTTCTGGCGGGTAAATCAGTGGAAGGGACTTTGCTATTTGTCCCTTACGATATCAGATCAGCAACTTATACCTGACGATTAAGTCAAACTTCATCCAAGCATTTTGCCAAACCGAGCAGAAATTTAGTTTCACATGCTGCAAAAAAAATATATCAGCAAGAAGGGGACAGTTGATGTCCATCGGGGTTTCTCCTTCTTCCCTAAATATCTTATCTCCATACGTGGGCTGGTCAAACAGACCTGAGTCTCACTAACTTTGAACTATGGGCCATAACAAAGTGAAATTGTCAATGTAGTATATCATTTGAGTAGTTCATTGCGATTATATTTGGTATGTTGAGGCCGTTTGTATATTAGTGACAGCAAGTCGTGATAGGGGTCAAAATGGTCACAGAAATGGAAATGGAAAAGTTTATGACTTTAGCGAAAAGTACTCCCTAAGAAATTCACAAGTATAATGGGTTAAGTGCACTAGCTATTCCACTGTTAAACGTTGGGTAGCTATGCTTAAGGCTGGGAGAGCAAGCCTTGATGATGACCCTAGGTCTGGACGTCCCTCAACTTCCACCAATGAAGATTCCATCAAGGAGACAGAAAAAGTTAGACTGTAAGATAGACGTATTACCACTGCTGAACATGAGGAAGTCTGGATCCATTGAAACTATTATTCATGAACATTTACAGTTCGTTGGGTGCGAAAATTTCTTAATTCTTATCTTAATTAAGGAAAAGGAACTGACATTGACAGAGAAAATCTAGAGTTACACGAGGAGGATTTTGTCAAATTCAAAAAGAGATTAGTAACGCGTGGTGAAACAAGGGTCTACCATTATGATCCCGAGTCAAAACGTCAATCCATGGAATTGCACCATTCAACTTCTCCGGCACCAAAGAAATCCAAGTTTTCAAGATCAGTGAAGAAAGTAATGGCCACTGTATTCTTAGGTGCAAAGGGTGTGATCCTTGTTGATTATCAAGAAAGTCAAAAGACGATTACCGGTGCCTTCTATGCCTATTTGCTTCATCGCCTGAGAGATTCTATCAAAGAAAAGCGGCGAGGAATTCTGACTGCTGGAGTTCTACTACTTAATGACAATGCCTCTTCTCACACCTCTAGACTTGCAAAGCTTGCTGTGCGACAATGTGGGTTGGAAGAGCTTCCTCACCCTCCATACCCACCAGACCTGGCACCAAGTGATTTTCACCTGTTTCTTAAACTGAATGATTACCTTCGTGGAAAGCGCTATGACGACACGATGACCTCAAAGCTGCCGTTGAACATCTTCCTGACTGGAATCGAAAAGGTTCACTGTCGTTATGAGAAGTGTATTGAAAATATAATTAAAAACACTTTCACAGTTGTTGGGTTTTGTTTGTTTGTTGGCTTAGAACTTTTTAACCAGCCCTCGTATAAATCAAATGTTTTGACAAAATTGATCTTGGTTCTTTTCTGAGAATGCGCAAAATTCAAGCAAATCCTTTGAGTTTTATGGAATCCACATGGTACTAATTACAATTGTCTAACATACTTTCTGCGAATTTAAAGAGAGCCCTTCCTTGATAATGGTGATTTTGTTAATATGTGGTACATTTGCTGGAACAAGCAAGATAGTTCTCTTTGTATGGACTTTTATGGAACTTTAAAATGAACATGTACGATTTGTGGTTTTGGCAGAATTCTTCCTCACTCAACATTCCGGCCTTATATTTGATCAATTAATGTAGAGCTGCTTACATATAATAGTTATGATGTTGAGGCCTTGTACACATATCTTGAAAAACACCTGCCTTTACCCCCCTCTCTGGAAGCGCAGGTATCGTTAAGAGATTGTTAGAATGTATCAGTGCTTGAGTGTATGCTAAAGTTTAAACAGAAATTATACATGCATTGTATCTTTTAACACACAAGCTCGTAATGCATCACTGACACTCTTCCAAAGCATATTAAGCATCTCATGTTTTTCCCCCAAGCAACGTGAATTCAAAACAACCTCATGCCTCTTCCCTTCACTGTTTCTAAACTGGTTATCTGGAACGCAGTTCCCCGAAAACAGGTGTATAATGTCAAATTAAGTCAATTCAGTTCCATCATGATTGTATGAGATATTGACTGTGTGAAACAAGATGTTATCTATCACATCTGTGATCACCGTAATGGTGAATAATGACGACGAAGCAATTTGATTCCCACCCTTCAGTTATACATATTGGAAAAGCAACTGAATTCATGGACCAATTGCTGTCGTAAACCCGAACCACACAAGTTTTTAATTGGGGCAAGGGCGTTGCTAGCAATTAAGAGACAAAAATGAAATTGACAAATAGCGTAAATGAATTGCCTCCGAGCCATAGGAAAGCAATACGTGAAACGGCGTAAGAAGACACCGTTTGGAAGTAAATGATTAGCTGCTGTTTTTTTTCTTGACATGATACAGTGTTGGAAAGACGATAACAAAATGGGAAGGAGAGCCATGGCCTGAGAGGTTGATACTTTAGTGTGTCGTTTCCAGATCTTATAATGATTATAAAGGGGAAATCCGTTTACCATTCTTACAACAACGTCACTGAAGAATTAAATTACCGTTTTTTCTCAGATTGTTATGTAAATTTGAATAATGGGATAACGTCTTTCTGAGAGATAAGATTACATGTAATGTGGATTTCTGAAAAGTTTAATGAAATGATACCATCCGTTCCTTTGTTTTTTGTCAGCGATTGAATTATAAATTAAAATCCATATCACTTATTTTCCCATGAATGTGTTATCTCGCGGTTGATCACGTGTTTTTTTTAATGAAAATGAACGATCCTTTGCATGCATGTCAGATATGGTGTCCATCTCTGTGCACATCTATCTTGTCATCTTGGCCTTTGCACACGGCACGCAGATCATGTTAAGGCAACTGTCACGCCCACTGGTGATCAATAATCATTGATATCGCTCGTCTGATCAGCCAGAGTCAATTTGTCGGTAACCTGTTTAACCCCGGACACTGGTGTGTATCAACAGTTTCTCGTCGAGTTATCGACCAAATGCTAGAGTCGTCCTGCGGCGGCTCACACGATCGTGTGAGAGTTCGCAAATGTATCGATGGGTTCCAACTGAAATAATGTCAGAAAATCGTCTTGTCTTTAATGTCATTTCGTTGTGAACACATCCAATTCAGTCGGTCTTTCTGTCAGATCACACCGTGGTTAAAAATTCTGATTGTGAAGATCGTTAACGCTATTTCAATGTTCAGCTCCCAACTTTCCCAAAGTTTTAATATATGTGAACAAGTTCTATAACTGGTGAAACAGTATTATGTGTCCATATAACAAAGTACATCGAGCATACTGATAACCATTAAGAAGCGTAATGCGTACGGAGTAGGATGGAGGGCGTAGGGCGTAGGGCGTAGGGCGTAGAAGGAATAGAAATGTTTTGTTTTTGTTTGTTGTTTAACGCCGCAGACAGCAATATTTTACCTATATATACCTGATATCATTTTTTGTGTGATTTATAATCACATGCGTGTGATATAGTCGGAACCATACTATGGAGCTTTCTTATATTTATGGAAATGGGTTTGTCACGTATATGTACATACTGGTTACAAACAAAACTGATCTTCTTTCTTACATGTTTTTAATTACGTGTCAACTAACAGAAGAACTTTAAAATTATTTTGTTAAATTCAAATGTTTACAGTGTACCTGCACAGTTTTGTTTGCTTTTGTTAAACTTTGCGAATAGTGACACTGGGGACTACCGTTTGAAAGAAAGGGGAACAAGGGCAGGTGACTTTTGACTCAAAAGTCCACGCGATCGAAATTTAGCAACCAGCCTCTTCTTCACGTCATTAGTAATTCTGGAAACGCCTTGTGCAATGATTAAATTAGACTCTTTTCTGATGAGACGAATTTGAGATCGCAACGTTCATTTATTTCCATTTGTTACAAATGATTGCTTCTAAAGTAGATGTCCAAATTGAACTTGATTTGTGCGCAATTATGGAGAAACAGCTGTTGTCTTTATGAGTTACAAACGCATGGAGATATCATATGTCATCACACCTTTCAAAATACTTCAATGCTCAAGACACTGGTAAAATGGTTGACACATGAACGAGTTGATATGTTAAATCATATAAGGTTTTGGTGTAAGAAGACGACTCGGTATATCACATATGACGTCAGTGAATAGTGATCACTCCGTCTTCGCCAGATGGAAATGTCCTTCAATATGAGATTGTGGTATGTCCTTCAAGATTAGTTATAAATCGACAATGAATGATTCATTATGTGGCGCCATATTGGTAAAACTGAGTGTACATTTAACTGCAAGAAACTCTAATTTTACAGATATAAATAGACTTGAGCGCAATGTATCACTGTCAACTTTTGATTCATGTCTATTCATCGATGGATGTAGTTTAGTAATCAGTTATAATTACAGATCGGTCCAGGGACTACATGTCGTTGATATTATAGAACATTTCCATGTCCTTGAACGCTTTTCTCTTCAACAATTTCATGAACATAAAATGCGTTATAACTCAGTAAAGCCTTCAAAAAGTTTTATGGTGTACATGAGGAGGACATTCCAAGTCTGACTGATCATCTGTAACAAGAATTATGTCCGATGCAATTCCGTATTTTGACTTGTACCATATTTCCCCGTGTTTTTGCAGGTGAACAATTGACTTGCCTTTGTATGTGTTTGTGACGAATGCAGCCGGTAGGGTAGGATACGCTAGTGTCATGTTAGAAACATGAGTTTAATGAAGGTTACAACATTCAAGGCCTCAGTAAATCTCAGCTCATGATATAGTCGGAATTTTATTATCGACTCTGCTTTTGGCAGAGATTTTATATAAATATGGAAATGGTTTTCTCGCTTTTATTCACTGAACGTAGTGCCCATAGTAATAGTTACATTTCTAGCTTTAAAGGTTCAGCACAATGGAACTCAAATGTCATCTGAAGTTTTCTGAAAAATCAAAATGTGAAATGCTGAATTTCTTTTTGATTACACCTGTGTTCAATTCGGGATTAAAACATATAAGGCAGAAGTAGATGAACATCCAGTTGTGCCCCCTCCTTGCTGATCTGTTTCTCCATGCATATGAATCTGAATGTTTACCCTTATTGGTAGAATCAAAACAAGATATTTGGCCAAGAAAAGTAAATTTCAGGTATATTGATGATATGATGTAACAATGTTCAAATAACCAATTCCCCTCTACTGATTTACCCACCTGGACTAGAAATAAAGAAGCCGAGTGAAACCGCCTCATCTAGTTCATATTTTGATTTATGCAGAATTTTTATAAAGATACAGAGAGACAAAACACTCTCCACAAGACTGTATGACAAGAGGGATGACTTCAACTTATCCAAAAGTCAACTTTCCCTTCATGTCGAGCAATATTCAAGCAGCTCCAGCCTTTGGTTTCTATATTTCACAATTTTTGAGGTACGGTCGAGCGTGCTCTTTCTACCAAGGTTTCAAAGAGCATCATATTACTCTTGCCCAAAGTTGTTTGATCAGGGTTACAACATTCGAAGCCTTATTAAAGCTTGCAACATGTTTGATGGTAATCATGTGACATTTCCAAATTTGACGCATCAATGGCAAGTATGGTTTTACGCCGCGTTTAACAATATTCAAGCAATATCACGACGGAAAACACCAGAAATGGGCTTCACACATTGGGGAGTCGTATTAGGACCTTCGACGTGATGAGCGAACGTTTTAACCACTAGGCTATCCCACCGCCCCGAATCAGCAACGATCCACGCGGGACACGGTGACACCGAGCCTAACCATCTGGTCCTTTTCAAACGGTTCATACATGTATTGGGTAGAGGGAGTCTTTCAACATTCAAGGTTACTGTGACACTGCATATTGAGTGACTGAGTTGGGTGTTCCAATGGTTTCTGGTTAAAATGTCCAGCAATATCACGGCATGGTACAACAGAAATTGGCTTCGTACATTGTACCATAGTTGGAAAGGGAATCCGTGCCTTCGGCGTAACTAGAAAACGCTTTTACAATTATGTTACCCCATCGCCTCTGAAAATGCGTCCTGGGCAATAAAATAACATATTAATCATATTTATGGCATTCAGGGCTTGTATTAAATAGATATAATTAATGGTATATCCAAATATGACAACAGAATTATGTTGCGTTCATCTGAAATATTGATTTATATCCAAAGGTATGAGGTTCGGTGTGGTGTGGGCCGGACCGGGTTCGATTCCCCACATGGGTACAATGTGTGAAGCCCATTTCTGGGGTTCCCCGCCGTGCTATTGCTGGAATAGTGCTAAAGCGGCCAACAACTAAACTCACTCACTCACTCACTCTAATAAAGGTAACAGTGTGCGAAGTATTATGAAATCATATTCGAAGATTTAATACTTACTTTGATTTTTTTCAGGCTGGTCAAGATATGAAAGGAGTTTGAGATGGTGATCGACTGTTTAAACTGGCTGCTGTGGTATCCTGTCGGATGTTCCCAAACACGTACCTGATACTATTCTTTTCAAATTCATACACGAGACTCTACATAGCTGCTAAACCAATAGAAATCAGAAAGGAATTACTTTGAAGAAGATGTAAGAAACAAATGGACTTCCCCAGTACCAAATGCTCAAGATTAAGCTGCTATTTCACTGTGTTCGTTGCACTGATGTTCTGTGTTCTTATTGTTGCATCGCCCTGTTGAGAGGAGAGGAAATAAACAGTTCGTACCTCGAGCTCTGTTCTTTGCTTACTGAGTGTGTATGATGTCGGTCGGGTAGCCTAGTGGTTAAAGCGTTCGCTCATCACGCCGAAGACCCGGGTTCGATTCCCGACATGGGTACAATGTCTGAAGGCCATTTCTGGTGTCCCCCGCCGTTATATTGCTGGAATATTGCTAAAAGCGGCGTAAAATCATACTCGCTCACTCACTGAGTGTGTGTGCAGGTTTAACGCCGTTTACAATGTCTCATTTATATCGTGGCGTGGCCGCGTGTGTTCAAAAAGGTCAAAATGACTAGGTTGCGACGTTTAACACCTTGGTGACGCGCGTGCGCGTGTGTATGGCGCTCACAGACCAATCGAAATCAAAGAGGATCTGGGATGCGAACCCAGTCTGCAAAATGTAGCGCCTTAGACCACGGTGTCATGTGGCCTTAGTGTCAGCTGAACGTATACTTTCATATGGTCACATAAGACTCATGTTGTCTATTCAACCAAGAAATATCTATCGCCCAGAATGCTAGTTTAATAATAAAAGCAACAAACACCATTTTATAATTATCATAACAGATTTTGGCTATAAGCATAGGAGTCCATTGTACGATATCAGCTATAAAATAAGCATGTGATTTTTTAACCTTGATCCAATAGAGATCATATTAATTGTTCGCAAACGTTGAGCGTATCCTGCCCTTGCGTTGGCACCTGTCACACACATGCAAAGACAAGTCAAGTTATAGCTGACATCATACGGGAACAAATGGTACAAATCAAAATAGTTGAACTGCATCGGACATCTTCGTTTTGGGATTAATCGGAGCTTAGAATGAGTGATAGGCCACCTTTCAAGATACAGAGCATAGAAACATATATCTTATGGAGTTCAGCGTTCGCCCGGAGAGCGGAAGGTCCAGGGTTCGATCCCCGGCCGCGTCATACCAAAAGACGTTAAAAGATGGTACTTGTTGTTACCCGTCTTGCGCTCGGCATTAAGTGGCTAAAACAAGGACTGGTCGGATCGGAGTCAGTACACTGTGTCAGTTCGAACTAGTACAAGCAGCCACACAAACACACACACGCACATGTACATCGGTATACAAGTTCAGTAATCTTGGACGCGACGTTAAACCCCATTTCATATCACCTCTCCTTAAAGTTCCCTGTTGAAGTATTGCACCTGACCTTCGGTAATACTACAATGTGTTCATGAACATGCAGAAATTGCGACATTTCACAAGGAAACATACAGTATGATCCGTGCACACTGAAACTGCTACATAGGCTATATCTTCTGAGAAGAGTTAGATTGGAAATTAATACGAAGGGAGGCTGAATCTTAAGCAGCAATAACTGGGATCTCTAAAACTTATACACACCCGTCTGCAGGGGTTACGCGTTTGTCCAAGATAAATTGTGAACGCTAGAACGTCTACGGCCTACGCCATTTTTGGCTTCACTCCATGGGACTCCCAGTACCAATCAATGTATTCAGATCGATAGTACATACCACTGTTTGGCGTATGAGAAATGCCTCTGACATGTACCTACTAAAGCAATGTCAATACAATGTATATATACATATATATTACCACTTATATACGATGACTGAACATTAAGGGACCCTGCTTGCAGATAGGGGATATTATGTAATCAATGGATAAGAAAAGACACACACCCCGTAGATTACAGATGATTTCTCAAGGTCCATTACACGATGGTATCTTTATGTCGATTTTGATATATATAGCTGACTCAAGGATACAATAAACGAAGTTGACCTGTGTGAACTTTGGGTAAAGAAGGAAAGAAAAACGTCAACGCCAGAGAACAACCAGTCTCTATTTATCCATCGATTCCACTGGGCGTGGTGTCTCCTTTGGCAGGTGACTTTGCTCAAAACGTGCCTCTGTTCACCATCAGTAAAATGGGTACCCGGTGTGATTATATGGAAATGGGAATTATAACAGTCTAGCGCTGCTGACAAATCAGCGTGCGATGTATACTCCCCAGGAAGCTGAGAATGAAAATCGAGTGCACACTGTTCAATGACCGTGGTAATGTTAGCGCTAACGCAATATGAGTACCCAATTTTTATTATTAAAATAGCGGTGAAATTTATTTGAATGAATGGCTGAAAATCTGTGATGTCTGGTCTTCGCGAAAAGGGTGAGCATGTCCTATTGAAACCGTATCACCGTTACTCACACAGTTTTCATGAAAGAATAAGCATTTGTTGCCTAACGCAGCAAAGACACACAGTACGTGTGCATCTATGTTATGTTGCAGATAGAAATATGTCACAAACATTTTTAAAGAGAATTTAGGAGATACACCGCCACCTACAGTGCCGAATATACACAGAGTCATGGTTGACGCGCCATCGGTCAAGGCTGATTACTTCGGTGAGTGAGTGTCGTTTTACTATACTTTCAACTACATTCCGGCCATATCACATAGGGGCAGGTGGAACTGGCTTTAACAATTGACGTGCGTATCGAGCCACAGCATTGAGAACTAGTCTACCCCATCCGTAAAAATGAGAGAAAGGTACAAATGTTAATGCCGCACTCAGCAATATTCCAGCTATATGACGGCGGTCTGTAAATAATCGAGTCTGGAACAGACAATCCAGTGATTTACATCATGAGCATCGATCCACGCAATTGGGGTCGATGTCATGCATCAACCAAGTCAGCGAGCCTGACCACCCGATCCCGTTAGTCGCCTCTTACGACAAGCATAGTCACCTTCTACGGCAAGCATTGGTTGCTGAAGACCTATTCAAAGGTAGAATGGTACAAATGACACAATGAACATAAACACATATCGAAATTAAACATGCTGGCAATGACGTCTGGAGTACATATTTGGTCGCTTCATAGCACAGTAGCCTCACTTTGACTTCCAGGAGAGTCGGTGCTACTGTTATCGTACTGAGTCAAAGGTAGTTGATTTCTGTGACGAATTAGTTTAATACGTATACGTACTTCTATTCCAATACGTGACATAAAATACACTCTATGGATACATATAATTTCAAGCAGCGATGAACTCCGTTGTTTAATCCGAGTTTGAACCTCTGAATTGGAATTTATTAACAATAATTATTAACTACAGTTTCAACTATTGAAACAATATATACAGCAATACTGGGTACAGGATAAATATCATATTTAGAGGAATTCGGCAAAAATAATGGAAATAATATATATATTTTACAGGGAGTGTGTCAAATAAGGTGTTATTTGAATTGATAAATCTTAGCCTTATTTAGTACTCCAACTTCTTAATACCTCTCAAAGAAGTTGAACAAAGATAATATTGTGCAATTCTGGACTGTGATCATCATGAGAGTGTTACTTGTTACAATCAAATATAAAGCTAGTTACCTTCCACTGATTTACCCACTTGAACTAGGTATAAAAGAGACCAGCGAGCCAGCGAGACCGCCTCATCTGTTTCATATTTAGATCTATGTATAAAGATTCAGAGTGACAGATCACTCTCCACAAGACGGAATGACAAGAGGCATGACTTCAACTTTCCACCAGTCAACCTTCCCTTCATGTCGAGCAATACCCCAGCACCTCCAGCCTTTTATGTTTACATTTCACAACTTTTGAATTGATTGGTTGTTTTGTTGTTTAACGCCGCACTCGGCAATTTTCCAGCTATATGACGGCGGTCTGTAAATAATCGAGTCTGAACCAGACAATCCAGTGATTAATACCATGCGCATCGAACCACGCAATTGGGATCGATGACATGCATCAAAATAGTAAGCGAGCCTGACCACCCGATCCCGTTAGTCGCCTTTTACGACAAGCATAGTCACCTTTTACAGCATGGGTTGCTGAAGACCTATTCTACCCCGGAATCTTCACGGGTCCACAACTTTTAAGATACAATATCGAGCATGCTCTATCTACAAAGATTTCAAAGAGCGTCATACGGCTCTTTTACAGATCGTTTGATCAAAGTCACAACATTCAATGCCTCGGTAATGCTTTCAAAAATCTTTTATGGTAGACATGTGGAGGACATTTCCAAATTTGACGCATCAGTGAGTTTAGTAGGCAAAATGCTTGCCAATGTTAAACCTATGTATGCAAATGTAAAATCGTGTGTTCGCTATGGTGATACTAAAAGTGACCTTTTTGATTGATAGGCTTACGCCAAGGATGTGTTTAAGGCCTATACTTTTCTCATTGTTTATAAATGAGTTATATTTTGATATCATACAGTCTGGTAGACAAGGCGTCTAGCTCTTCCCTGACATATTAGAACTTTTCATGCTACTTTTTGCAGTTGATGTGATTTTGATGTCTAGTACTATTATTTGTCTAGAGAAGCAGCTTGACAAACTTTCGCAATATTCAGATAAATGGAAACTTAGTGTTAATCTTGATTAAACAAATATTGTTACATTTCGTAGAGGTGGTCGAGCGGCCGCAAGAGAGAAATGTTTTTTTACAGGTAAATGTATTAATGTTGTGAATGAATACAAATACCTTGAAACATGAAATCTTGCTTCCTGCATGAACCCAAGCCGGATTAACATCATCCCCTCAACAGATATATGACGATTAAAAACGTGGCAGAAATAAACATACATTGAAAGACGTTGTCTTACATACCCTCTCAGGAGGACAATAATTGTACACTACTTTAACCCCCTTCGAGGATATAGCCACTAACAATCTCAGTCATTGATTCCTACTACCAATTTTAAAGTTATTTATCTATTCACAAAACATACGAATCAAAATTTATGAATTAATTCAATTCCCTTAAAAAACCAAGAATCAAATGAGTACTGACCTATGTTAAAAGGTCGTTGATAGCTGAAACTTTGAAATATTTATCCCTAGTAATGGAAAAATCAATACAGTCAAGCAGGACGGTCAGGGCGGTCTGTAAATGATCGAGTCTGGACCAGACAACCTTGTGATTAACATCATGAGCATCGATTCACGCAATTGGGATCGATGACATGCATCAACCAAGTCAGCGAGCCTGACCTCCCGATCCAGTTAGTCGCCTCAGTAGGTATAACCGATATTTGCCTTTATTGCATGTAGTTGATTTATACCCACTTGGGTGTCCCACTTCTTCTGCATTAGATCTCTGATGAAACAGCTTATGGCAGGTTTATGATCACTGTATGGTATAAGAAGTTGTGTCACAGATTTGTCGAGTGCTGCTTTTGCAGCAGCAGCAGCCATTCTATTACCAACAATTCCAACATGGCTGTGTAACCAACAAAAGACGATGTCGTAATGGCCAGTAGCAAGGTTATTATGTAGTTCTATGATATCGAGTGAAATTGGATGCTGACACGAAGTATTTTTAATAGCCTGAAGATAGGAGAGAAAAATTAAGACTTCCTTATGTTTAGTCTGTTCATTAACATATTCTAAAGCAATTAAAATGGTTTTGATTCAGCTGTGAAAATGGATGAGTTATCAAGTAATCGTGTTGATAAGGTTCTGCATCCAATGATAGTGGCGTTGGCAACAACATCACCACCCTTGGATTCATCAGTAAAAATAGATTTTAAGTAAGTATCATATTCACTTCTTAACTGTTTATATTCTTGTTGATATTGTAGTTGATTAGTGTCAGATTTCTTTAATTTGGATAAGGTAAGATCCAGCTGTGGCTTTACCATATGCCAAGCCAAAGAGGAGAGGAAATCAGGCGGAAAGGAGATATATTTTCAAGTTTGATATAGAAAATATAAGCAGAAATATAAGGTTTTATTCTTATTCCGAGAGGCGGAATAAGAGAGGACTTCTTACTTTACATGTCCTCATAAAGAGGATTAAATACACAGACTGATTAGAATATAACTTTGTGATGTAATGTTATAGTTTGGTACCTCGTAGGTAAGTGGCGTCTCATCGGCCTCAACGTATAGACTGTCAATGGGAGAAGTTCTGAAAGATCCAAGACAAGTCTTAGACCCTGGTGATGTATGGGATCGAATAATTTAAGGTTACTTTTACAAGGTCCACCATAGATGATGGAGCCATAATCGAGCTTAGAACGGACAAGTGATGTATATAAGTGAAGGAGGGTCGGTTTATCTCCTCCCCACTTGGAATTAGAAACAACCATCTCAATCCATGTTTCGGGGTGGTATCGTACGCTTTTTCTAAATCGAAAAATATTGATACCGCATGTTGTTTATTAATGATAGCATTTTTCACAAAAGTTTCCAGTCTAACCAAATGGTCAACGGTAACCGGTACTTCTATTTTTTTCTAAAATCACATTGAATATTTTTAAAATATTATTTGTTTCTAAATACCATATAAGTCCGTTGTTCACCGCGATATCGGCCTATAATTAGAAGGATCAGTATGATCACGGCCATTTTTCGGTATTGGAATCACAACAGCATTTCTCCACGATGAAGGGAAATTCCCCGTTGTCCAGATATGATCGAAAACATTTAATAATGTTTATAAGCATGACTCGGGAAAATGTTTGAGTGACTGATAATGAATATTATCAGCACCCGTGGCTGTATCATGAGCTTGCCCTAGGGCGGTATGCAGCTCATGGATGGAAAAAAATCGTTATAATCCTCACCATTATCAAAATTAAAATTAAGTTTCTTTTTTTTCTCGTTGGTCTTTAAATTGTTGAAATTTTGTTGTATGATTTGATGAGGAAGAATGCTTAGCTTATGTTTCTCCTAATTTGTTTGCTGCATCACATTTATTGGTTAATAGACCCTCCTTAAGATGGTGAACACTAGATTTTGATCCTTTATACCATATTCCATCATTTATTTTAGAGACATAGCTTTACCATGATTGGCGTTTATTGTTTTTAAATGCACGACGAGCTTTTGTATTTAACATTTTAATTTTTTCTAAATTGTGGACAGTTGGGTGGGGTCGAAAATATTTCTCTGCCTTTTCCTTGCTTTTCTAGCTTGTTTTAATCAAGCAAATTGTTTGAAACAAAGACCAGTTTGCCTTTGTAAAATTTCATCTTGTAGAATGATATGCACTGAACTGACGTAAAGTATAATTGTCTCTCTGCTTTAAATATGTTTCTTGTTAGCAGAATGCTGATGGATTAAGATCCTAGACTAATAGATGTAGTTCATTGAAAATTAGTCTTTGTTCCTCTACAATTCCACGGTACAATATTGGTAGAAGAAATTATAATTTCGGAGGATTAAGTGGGGATCTATCCCTCACCTTCCTTGAGTGTGACAAGCTATGTGTCCGATAATGGCTATTAACGAACACATCCATGTCTTCAAAGGATCCAAACTTATTGAACAGTTGGATCGGGCTGTCCCCTTTTGAGGATCTGCCGCTTTGATATTTTTGGGGTGATTCTGGTCTAGGTTGGCTTTTTCTTTTTGCAGTTAGTTTCACATTTGTTTCTGATTTGGGTGCTTGAGCTAATTTAACTGATTGTTTCTGAGATAGAGACGAATCCGTATCACCAGATGTCTGTGATTGATTGAGGTTTGGAGATGTTGAGGTTGTTTGTGGGCTAGAGGTCTCTTGTGGGGGCCTCATCTGGACTGCTGCAGACAGCAAAGCAGGGCCAGATGTCGTAGCCCCCGTGTAGTCGGTCTGGCAACCAACAGAATGACATGAAACATGTTTGGTCTTTGATGACTGCAGAGAAGCAGAAACAGCAGAAGCAAAATGGTCCTGGTTGTTCGTGAGCAAGAACAACCTTATTTGCTTCTCAAAAAGAGATGTTTTGTTCATGCCTTACTCTTGAAACTCTGGATTGCAGTTTCCATGTTGGGCATTCCTTTGACGAAGGTGGATGGCTGCCAGGGCAGTTAACACAGACAGGAGGTCTGGCACAGAGATAACTGTCGACACATGCCCCAGCAAATCGATGGCATGCAGCTGGTACATGGCATGACTTCGATCCGTGGCCGTATTTTTGGCACGTGTAACACCTTAAGGGGTTTGGTATACATGTATCCACCCTTAAGCTGCAATGACCAGCTTTAAGGGATTCTGGGCGCACAGGAAGACACAATTTGAATAGATAAGTATTTGTTTTAGTGACTTCATTGTTCGTTTTAGCTGTGAAGCTATTGACAGCAGTAACTCCTTGGGAGTGCAACCATAGTGTACCAGATCTTAGTTTTTTAACTTCCTTCACGTCGCCAGCCAAACCTTCTATTCCCTTCGCTATGGCAAACGGATTAAGTTTGAGAGAACCACCATCTGGAGCAGACAGGAACGGCGGGGTAACCTAGTGGTAACAGTATAACCTCATTACGCAGAACTCTCAAGTCTGTAATGGCTTCACTATAAGAAGCCTGTTCCTTAATACGTTAACATGTCGTCTATGGTGCCGCGATTTCCTGCGGAAAGTTGCGTCCATTGGGCACGCCAGAAACCTATGATTGTGGGTTCGAATCCCGGTTCGCCCCGGTTGTGTTTCTAGGTTTGTCAGAACCATATCCGGGCTCGTGGGATTCACCGAAGTGGTAAACGTCTGAGACCTGCATCACTTCGGGCTTTCCTCCCACATTAAGCTGACACGCCGTGATATAACTGGAATACTGTTAAAAGCGGTGTTAAACCAAACTCATTCACTCACTAATATGTTTCCGATGGGACGGGTGTTTAAGTAATGTAAGTTGCCGAAATTCACTGTGCAGCGTTGCGTCCCTCAGGCGCGCCAGAAATTTATGACCGTGGGTTCTATCCTAGATTCCCTCAAAATGGTAAATGTCTAAGACCTGCATTACTTTGGGCTGTCCTCGTACATCAACTTGACAGGCCGTGATATAAATATGACATATAAATACTGTTTGAAGCGGAGTGACTTCCAACTCTGATATGACCTACCAACCGTTTATCATGTTTCATTATTTAGATACTTACATGCTAGAATCCCCTCACCACATAACTGAATTGTTTTGTAACGTATACTTGATATCTCACCTCATACATGTATTCCTGTCACACATATTCGCGACTTGATCCAACCGGGACTAAGAGACTTGAATCTTGTTACATTTACGTCATGCTTGTCATAACATCAGGCTTCATCAGGCTTCATCAGGCTTCATCAGGCTTCATAAGGATCAGGGGGGTTACAATAAGCTACCACCATACACCAAGTCCAGATTCGATTGGTTGGTTGGTTGTTTAACGCCGCACTCAGCAATATTCCAGCTATATGACGACGGTCTGTAAATAATCGAGTTTGGACCAGACAATCCAGTGATTAATATCATGAGCATCGATCCACGCAATTGGGATCAATGACATGCATCAACCAAGTCAGCGAGCCTGACCACCCGATCCCGTTAGTCGCCTTTTACGACAAGCATAGTCGCCTTTTACGGCAAGCATGGGTTGCTGAAGACCTAAGATAAAGAGTGAGTGAGTATGGTTTTACGCCGCTTTTAGCAATATTCCAGCAATATCACGGCGGGGGACACCAGAAATGGCCTTCACACATTGTACCCATGTCGGGAATCGAACCCGGGTCTTCAGTGTGACGAGCGAACGCTTTAACCACTAGGCTACCCGACCGCCCCTTATTCAATAACGAATGAACACGAGCCATGACTAATGACATACGAATATATACTATTCAATCACAAATTCGACAGCAAATGGTATGTAAACATACCTGAGGTTAGCTACACATTCTACAGTTGTTGTTTAGTTTTTTAACACCGCGCTCTGGACCAGACAATCCAGTGATTGATATCATGAGCATCTAGCCATGCAATTGGGATCGATGACATGAATCAACCAAGTCAGCGAGCTTGACCACCCATCCTGTTAGTCGCCTTTTACGGCAAGCATGGGTTGCTGAAGAGCGCTATTCTACCCCGGATCTTTACGGGTCACACAATCGACAGATTACAGTGTATATGTATATGTACATGTACATGTGGCTCTACGTATCCTGTCTCGGGTTTGAGAGCGTTAAGTTCATTAGTCCCAATAAAACTGTTAATGTACATGGTAATAGCGGAACAACGTGGTATGAACAATAGGCGATACATATCAATCTATCTTAGTTTTATGTGCAGTAACGACACCAAATCTATTAAGGTTATTTCACTGCCTATCCGATGCCCAGGACATTGATTATCTGGTAAAGAAACGGGAGTGCTTCGGTTTGATTTGATTATTCAAACAAATTCCCAGATGGAGAAATAGCTTGACTTTTCACTGTACTGGGATATATAGTTTCCTTAACAGCTTAATCTATTTGGCGTTTTTTTGTTATTTCGTACTTGTACATCCATAGTCCAAACGTAATTGATGTAAGGCAATGAAATTGTAGAACAGTGTCCGGGAACGTGAGAGTGTGCTCCTTAAACACTGGCATCCTGTGGAACAGAAACATTGTGTGTTTTATGTCTGATACTTTAAGACAGAATGTCAGAGAGAGGACGTATCTCATAGGTCCAAGTACTGATGCATGAGTGTTTGGTTGGTTGGTTTGTTGTTTCACACCGCACTCAGCAATATTCCAGCTTTTTGACGGCGGTCTGTAAATAATCGAGTCTGGACCAAACCTGAGATTGATATCATGAGCATCGATCCACGCAATTGGGATCGATGACATTCATCAACCAAGTCAGCGAGCCTGACCACCCGATCCCGTTAGTCGCCCCTTACGACAAGCATAGACGTTTACGGCAAGCTTTGGTTGCTGAAGAACTATTCTACCCAGGTTCTTCACGTAGTGACAGCGAGTGATGTGTGGGAGGAAACCCCGAGGGATGCAGTTCTTGACGTTTACCACTTTGATATAGATTGTCAATGCAAGATAATAACCATCCCAGATTGTATGCCGAAACAGATTCCACTTGGACTTACAGTACCTCGACTTCCTGCATGATACCCCAGCAGGATTTACGTCATCAAAAATACTCAGCAATGAGTTGGTTTATAAACACTGGTTGGTGATAGTTATATCGATGATGATAGGATAACATGTCACACAGTGGGACAATAATTTTACGATACTTTAACCTACTGGATGGAGCCTTCAATAATGTCAGTTGATAATAGCATCACTCCAAACTTAAAAACAAGCATTTAATTATTCACATACATATTTTAAATTTATCATGCAGAACAATTTCTTTCAAGTAACTTAAGATGAGATGCCCTCTGACACGGGAAAAGTGATCTTTCAGATTTACGCTTTGATAATGTGAATCCCTTGCGATTGCGAAGTCCACACAGTCAAGCAATATATGCTTGACGGTCAACCTTTCATCACAAGGGATACAATTAGCAGGTTCGTCCTCGTCTGTCTTAACAGATATTTGTGGGTAACCGACTGTGGCCAATAACAGATCGTCATAAAACGACCTCGTCATGTCTTGACTGACAACCTTAAATAGGTATGACCGATTGTTGGTTTTAACTCGTGAAGTTTATTGCTTCATACCTGGGTGTCCCACCTCTTTTGCATGAGATCCCGAGTATAACATTTGATGGTTGGTTTGAAATCACTGTACGGGATCAGCACGGGATTTAGCTGCTTTAGCTGCAGCATCATTATTGATTTGTGGGAAACAAATTACAAAAAAAGATATGTTAAGTTTGAATTACGTCCTCTCTGAGATTTTGCTGCTTTTAAGTAAAGAGTATATATTCGCTTTGCAACACAGCTGGGCGCAGTTTTAAAAGTCTCAGGCCAAACATTTCCTTTGTAGGTGGCTCAGCATAGATAAATGCTACTGAGTAAACGAAACCTACGGGCACGGTTAAAGTGCTGACATGCCGAGAAACGTAATCAAGACGAACCGATTCGAAATCCACAATCACAGGTTCCTGACACGCGTAAGGGATGCAACTTTGCACAGTAAAATTCTGGCACCTTTGACGACCAGTCCACTTCTGCCATCGGTTCAAGTACTAATATAGAAAGCACATGATATAACATACGTTGGCACAGGGCGTCTTAACTGATTAATAGGTGCGGTTGGCTAGCCTAGTGGTTAAAGCGTTCGCCGAAGACCCGGGTTCGATTCCCGACATGGGTACAATGTGTGAAGCCCATTTCTGGTGTCCCCGGCCTCGATACTGCTGGAATATTGCTAAAAGCGGCGTAAAAACCATACTCACTCACTCACTGATTGATTCACTCGTCGTATAATCAACATATTCGTTGACATTGTATATTAAATTTTACATTAATTTACATTACATTAATTTCATAAGACCTTTGGTGTAATCCATCAGCACTTGTATGGAGCAGTCATATAAAAATAATACATCAAATTGATACTACAACATTGCATGTTGAGACATTAAAGAGATGTTGATGGTCCTTTGGTGAGTCATTGATTTGATCAATACAGTCTCTTGGTTTGGGATCAGTGAGTTTCCGTACATATAGGACCCGTGAAGATCCGGGATAGAATAAGTCTTCAGCAACCCATGCCTGCCGTAAAAGGCGACTAACGGGATCGGGTGGTCAGGCTCGCTGACGTGGTTGATACATGTCATTGTATCCCAAATACGTGGACCGATGATCATGCTATAAATCAGTAGATTGTCTGTTCCAGACTCGATTATTTACAGACCGCCATCATATAGCTGGTATATTGCTGAGTGCGGCGGCGTTAAACAACAAACCAACCAGTACAGACAAAAAGTCAAGTAAACTTTTTGGGAATACCTGAGAGCATTTTCCCTTACACTTTGGGGAACAGATTATCCTTTTCTAAAGGTTCCCGAGACACAATAATAACTATTTGTCAGTCCCATAGTGGTACACAATAGTGATTTAATCGACAAAGACATAAAAATCAGAGTGCGATATCCACAAGAACTTACGTTTATAAAACAATGCACGTTAACAGTTACTCATGTGGCTCTTTGAGACTGGACAGGCAACTTATCAACAGTCGAAAGTTCTCATCAATGTCCTGATTGGTGTCAAAGGAATGGGAAAGTCGAGACAAGGATAATGCAGCTGTTTTTCTGAGCGCTTTTTGCAATCCTTTTCGAAGCTGAAAGATGAAGACTCAAACATGTGATTGTACAGTAACTCTAATCGTTATTTAAGGCCAGACACTGCACCTTACAATTGACAAAATGCTTCACAAGTATTTGTTAGTTTTAATTGGTTACAACTTAGAGGTATGTTAACAATTGAAATGGAGTCTTTTCCAGGTGATGTTGCCACCGGTTGCCGTGTACACAATGACGTGGACATACGGGTATGTGATGTGATTGGATTCACATATGTCTCACATATGTTGTTTCGGAAACATAGAAATCGTTTTTCAAAAAGATGGTTATTGTGGAAATACCATTTGAAATTGATATGAAATTCACACTCATAAGACCCAACCCGTGCCGTGACGATCCGGGGTAGAAGAAATCGCCTTGAGAAATTGTCATCATTTGAAATAATGATTGTCGAGTTTTCTTCAGGGCTTATGTTAAATCATCGGAAATCCCTCGGTGCCGTGAGAGGAAGTGAGCGATGTAAACATTGAAAACAAGAAAGAAATTCTTGATTGAGAAGAGTCCTAGTCAAGAAAAAAGTAACAGAAACCTGACAGAAACATGAAAATATTGTCTCAGTTGACTTTAGGCTGTTCGCTTGTCTGTCTTATGTGTATTTAACTTTGTCTAAAATGGTTACTTTTTAAACCCTCCAAACGAAAAAGAGTTAGGTTTTAATTTTTTTGCGATAGTGCACTTTGTAGCCACTTTAATTAAAAGGCGATAAGGAAATCTCTCACCGACGTAACCGTTTTGCATAAAAGTATAATAAAGGTATCCTAATTTTGAAATTTGCTTTCCACATGTTGATAAAACTTTGATGTGTTCATCAATAATATGTGTTAGTTTTCCAATAGCTGAACAAATTGATTAAATTGGTTTACGGTGGATCCCTCAATTTCTAAAGTGTATTCAGTTGTATAACATTCATGTAAAATTGGAAATAATTCACTTTGTGTTCCTTGTTAAACGCTTTAACGGTCTATTTACTCGACGTGATCGCTTCATTGTGACGATAGATAAACTCAAAATATGTCATTAAAGGGAAAAAAGCGACAAAGAAAAATTCGTAATCGAAAGAAATGCACATTAAAAATCAACTATAAGATTTTCAACAGTATCCTACAACCGTGTTAATGAGTCACACCACATCCAATACCCCCACCACTCACACACACAAACACACACACAACCAACAACAAGTAAATAATATCAAACAAAAATGTCAATTAGGGTTAGAAATGAGCATATGCGACGTAAATTAATCCGCAGTAACCCGTGGGAATTGCACTCTTCAAATAAGGAAACGCACAGGTAGTATGCAGTTCATTGAACCTGACAACACAAAAAATCCGATATATAAATTAGATGTATATTTTTGGAAAATGTTGATGGCCTTATATTCGACAAACGGTGCGTCAAAACGCAGTCATTGTCGATTTGCAATGTCTTAAACGACATTGTTTTCACACTTGTTCAAAAATGTCATGGAGGAAAACAGGAAAGCAGAATAATGGTATTCGTAAAAACTCGCGGTAGTGGCTATAAAAAAGGTCATCATTAGCCAATAATTTGTCATACAATTGTCAACATTTTTCAAGATAGAAAATGCCGAAACTCAACACTGGCGATCGGAACATCGCCATGGGACGTATTCGAAAGAGGGGAATCACAGTCTTCTGTTGCAAGCCACTTATACGTCCACCACAGCACCATTTGTCGCCTTTGGGACCGACACACACAGTTCACTTCCACTGTAGACCGGCCGAGAACCGGCCGACCAAGAGTTACCACCCCTGCACAGGATCGCTACATTCGACTGTTCCACCTACGTCATCGCAATGCCACAGCTACGGAGACTGCAGGACGCATCCCTGGTTTGAGAAGGATATTGGAAAAGACTGTCAGGGACCATCTTCGCGAGGCTGGGAATCTGACCCAGAAGACCAGTTGTGGTCCCTGTTTCGCAACAGATCCATCGACAGCGACGCTTGCGTTGGTCCCATACCTTACAGCCTTGGAATTTGAGAAACTGGAGACGATTGTGGTTTAGCGATGACTCACGATTTCTTCTTCACCGGCGAGATGGAAGACAACGTGTTTGTCGTCGTCGAAATGAGCATTTGTCAACACATTGTGTACGTGAATTCGACAAATTCGGTGGCGTCAGTGGCATGGTGTGGAGGCCATATCCTACACCAAGAGATCTTACTTGGTTGTAATTCAGGGAAACTTGACAGCATATCGCTACACGAATCAAATTCTTCAACCTCACCTTCTTCAAATCATTGACAGCCAGAGGGAGCTGTTTCAACAGGGCAACGCTCCACCGCACACAGCTCGTGTCACAGTAGACTACTTTCATAATGCCAACATCAAAGCCTTGCCCTGGCCGCCGATATCTCTAGATCTCAACCGAATCGACCACCTCAGGGCTTAACTCGATCGACGTGTATGTCAACGTCAGAACACGCCACAGACACTGCCACAACTGGCAAACACGTTAGAAGCAGAATGGCGCAGAATTCCGCAGGACAGAATTTGTACACTAATCCAGTCAGTGCCGAGGAGATGCAGAGCCGTGATTGCTGACCGGGGCGGTACAAGAGATACTGTGTTCATCGCAACCTTGTGGCTTTTTGTGTCATGACAATGTACAGTTTTCAAAGCCTTTGTATAACAACAACATGTGACTATCGAGATACACAATTTCATATTTGTATCTATGATATTAAATTAAATATGTCGACTTTATTGGGTACAAGAAACTTCCTTAAAATTTACCTGTGCGTTTCTTTTTGTTTGAAGAGTATATACTCGGTATTGGGACAAGTTGGTTGTTGGTTGGTGTGTTGTTTAACGCCGCACTCACCATTATGCCAGCTTTATGACGGCGGTCTGTAAAATATTCGAGTCTGGATCAGACATTCCAGTGATTAATATTATGTGCATCGATCCACGCAATTGGGATCAATGACATGCATTAACCAAGTCAGCGATCCTGACCACCCGACCCCGTTAGTCACCTCTTACGACAAGCACAGTCGCCTTTCACGGCAAGCATGGGTTGCTGAAGACCTATTTTACCCCGGAATCTTCACGGGTCTAATGGGACAAGTGTATTGGAAGACACTGGCTCTACCCACCCCCCCACCCCCCGCGCGTACCGTACATTCGGCCTTCGTAATGCCATCACAATCTCGTTAATCTCCAAATTCACCATCAAGTATCAGCAATGTGAAGACGTGTATCCTCAAACGGAAACATAGAACATCCCAGAGACTTTATGGCAACTTTCCTTATCTGTTGAATATTTTAAACTTACTTCCGTAATTGAAATTCATCAAAAGCCACGCATGATTATGCTAACTTCGTGTATTATGTGCCACTTGGCAATAACTAGCTCCCTTGGTGTCGTTTTAAGGAATTTTGAATTCCAATTATCCATAATCTGTCGCCAGAGTGTTCAGATGACGTGAAAGAAGACCATTGTGAATGCTAGAAAGATTTTGTTTGTGTTTAAGGTGCAAAGATTAGTTATGGCCCTCCACATATTTCAAGTTTTAAGCAAGGTTAGATTGGTCCTCCGAGAAACGGCATTAACCAATACATCAGAAGTATAATATAACTCCGCCGTTATACGCAAAAAGCGAGCTTTATTGCATGTTAATAATCCCTTCTGGATCAGACAAACTCGTGGCTGACAGAATGCGCTTATGGGATATCAGTGGACATCTATACATTTTTGTTTCTGTTTGTTTTGTTTGTTGTTTAACGCCGCACTCAGCAATATTCCAGCTATATGACGGCGGTCTGTAAATAATCGAGTCTGGACCAGACAATGAAGTGATTGACAACATGAGCATCGATCGATCCATGCAATTGAGATCGATGACATGCATCAACCAAGTCAGCGAGCCTGACCACCCGATCTCGAAAGTCGCCTCTTACGACAAGTATGGTCACCTTTTACGGCCAGCATGGGTTGCTGAAGACCCATTCTATCCCTGATCTTCACGGGTACTTCAAGTGATGAAATCAAATTTGCAAACACACACAGGTACATGTAGCATGCTCTTTACAATTTCTCAAGGCAAATTTAGTATGATGCCAGACTGACCTCTGTTTGATATGTTACAAACATTTAAACATTCTCAAAAGCAGTTTCTCGAGTGTAGTTCATTTCCAAACGATTTCCCAGCAAGTGTATATCTTCTTAACATATATATTCCATAGTCGAGGAAAGCGTCGAGAAAAGGTGTGGACATGTCAACAACCAGTTTATAGTTATAGCTCATCACGTTTATCCTATTGGTGGTTAAAGCATTCATTCTTTCGGCGAAAAGCCCCGGTTCGATTCCGCACATGGGAACAATGTGTGAAGCCCATTGCTGGTGTCCCCCGCAGTCATACCATACCACTCACTCATTAAATGTTAACTACATAAATAAAGGTGACAAAACCCTTTCCATAATATACTGAGAGGGAATGAAAACGCAATCCAATTTTCAAACGTGAATTTTATTAACATACGAAAATTTCAAAGCTTGTATTAGGTATATCAGCAAAGACTGATCACGTTAGAGAAATTCTGCATAAAGCAATGTCCAATACCATCAGTTCCAACCCGATTTACAGGAGAGAGATTAAACCGACCCTCAGCATCTGGCGTGTCCAGAATCTGCTGTCGTCTCACACGCCTACCAAGTTCATCCCACAGGTGCTCAATTGGGTTCATGTCTGGTTGCCTTGAGGGCCACTGCAAGACCTCCACGTTGTTTCTCTGAAGAAAATTCCGTCCCGTGTCAGGATGGCAGTATGGGGCCTAGCATTGTCATACTGAAACACTAGCCGGTTTTCACCATGCTGTCTTAAGAGAGGAAGAAGAACTGGCTGTAGAACAGTATCCACGTAACGTCGTGCCGTCAAGTTACCTTGCACAATAACAAGCTGTGACTTAAACACAGCATTTATGGCTCCCCAAACCATTACTCCTCCACCACCAAAGCGATCTCGTTCCATAACACAAGGTCGCACATAACGTTCACCTTGACGTCGGTACACACGGAGCCGTCCATCTGGGAAAGAGACGTTAAAGCGAGACTCATCAGAGAAAACAACATTCCTCAGAAAACCACTTGCTGCAGCCCATCGCTGTAGTTGAAGTCTGTGATTATGCGTTAAGATCTGACCTTGGTACGATCGACGTGACCGTATCCCTGCTGCAGCAAGACGTCGACGCACAGTTCGATTGCTGATGGATCTTCCTCTGCTTCCGATAGTGTCTGTACAGCTGTCTGAAATCGACGTCGGAGGTGTTGCATGACAATATAGCGATCCTGACGTCCTGTTGTCACCCGTTGAACGCCTGGGCGTGGCCGATCCTCCACCCTACCTGTGACTTGGTAGCGCCTTCTGAGACGACTGACAGTTGATGGATGGACATTAAAGTGTTGTGCAATGTCAGTCTGTGGAGTGCCAGCTCGCAGCATTCCAATGGCCTGGTGTCGCTGATCTTGGGTTAACCGTGGCGTGGTGCATATGGACACCAGTTTCAAATCATGATGTGATTTTATAGGGGAGCAATGTGTACTGTTTGCATGCAATTCAAAGTTCATGTCGTGCTCGTGCATTTCGGACTGCAAGCTGAAGATGTGTTTTGGTGTCTTGTTCAGGATGGTGTGCACACAACCAAACATGTCTGTACACACGACGACAGAAGACAATTATCACGCTAAGTAACATTTTTCAATAACCAATCACTTTGTTTTCTCCTCTGTTACTTTTCTATGATAAAAAATGCTGATTGCGTTTTCATTGCCTCTCAGTATATGATAAATGTGTAGAATTTTGTGTACGATTCAAACTATATCATCTCATGTGTCCATGAATCACAATCGAATAGTGATGATACCAGGTATATACATGAACTACCTAAAACATCATCCTGTTATTCGCTGTGCAGAGTTGCGTCCCTTTGGTACGCCAGAAACCTATGATTCTGGGTTCGAATTCCGGTTCGCCCAGATTTTGTTTCTAGGGTTGTCAGCACCATACCCGTGCTTGTAGGTTTAATCGATGTGGTAAACGTCTGAGACCTGCATCACTTCGGTCTTTCTTCCCACATTAAGCTGACACACCGCGATATAACTGGAATAATACTGTTAAAAGCGGCGTTAACCCAACTCACTCACTCTCTCCTCCCAGTCCGGGGCATTGGTGTCCCAGTCATCATACTTTGAAGATGTCCAAACACTTTATTAAGTGTGCAATGATTGACTGACACCAAAGCTATCTTTCTATATATATAAAGTTTAATGTAATTTGTATTTAATGAATGCCCACTAATCTCCCTGCAGTATGACACTTCACGATTTATTTATCTGTCCTAGTAACGTAAGACAATAAACACAATCCGTCAAATTCACACACTGACGTTTGTTGTAACCGTATTTGATCCGAGAATTGATTACATGTTTTCCAATCCAATCCAGGAATCTCAGTGAGACATACAGTCTATTTTGAACACAGTTGTGTGGGCGTTGTTCGTTATCTGAGCTCTCCCGCTCAGTGATACAAGCTCTATTCAATTGGTGATCGTGAGTGAGTGCTTGTTTGTTGTTCAACGCCGCACTGCTATATTCCAGCTATGTTACAGCGGTCTGTAAATAATCGAATCTGGACCAGACAATCCAAAGATTGACATCACGAGCATCGATCTCCGCAACTGGAATACGATGGCATGCATCAAACAAGTCAGCGAGCCTGACCACCCGATCCCGTTAGTCGCCCCTTACGACAAGCATAGACGTTAACGGCAAGCTTAGGTTGCTGAAGAACTATTCTACCCCGGGTCTTCACGGCGTGACAGCGAGTGGTGTGTTGGAGGAAACCCCCATCCCGTTAGTCGCCTCTAAGCTCGGATTGCTGAAGGCCAATCATAACCCGGATATTCACGGGGATCAGTGCACGAATATTGCCTGACGCTTCGCGCAATGTGGGCGATTTCCTTCACAGCCTTTAATATCCCCGCTTTGTCACGGTGGCCTGTTAAATGATCGGGTCTGGACTAGGAAATGCCGTGGTTGATAAAATGTACAGTGACGCATGCCATGGGGCTAAAAATCAATCGGTCAGGTCACAAATTACTCCCGGATCACCTTATTCCGCTCTCTCGACATGTCGAGTTCGTCCAAATGAAACGTGTATTGAATTTGTTGCAATATTCACTCGTCATATATGTTTGTTAAAACTAGAAAATTAAAGTCTTTGAAAGGCATTTAGAAGTGATAAACATAAGGAAGAGAATTTATTGATGTCAGCTTACTTATTGTGAGGAACACAATGTTTCGGAGTACAGTAAACTACGTTTATAACGAACATGCTTATAACGAACTTACCTATAAAACGAACATATTTTTTAGTCCCGGCCATCTGTTGCATATATGCTGTATATATGCTTATAACGAACTACGGTTATTACGAACTAAAATTAGTAGTCCCTTTGAGTTCGTTATAACCGTAGTTTACTGTACATACTTACTCCTTCATAAGGCGAAAGGATTTCAATCTCTGGATTGTCTGGTCCAGATTCGATTATTCACCCGATAAAGATGTAAGTATGTTCTCCGACATGTTGTCTTCCTCATAATAAAGAAGTTGACATCCATCAATTCTCTTCCTCGGACAATTAAATACCAGCAAAAGAAATAGTAAAATGCCATCAAAACCTTTGATGACGCTTAAAAGGTACCACGCTACAATTCCAACGCGAATTGCCACCGTAGGATGTAACGTTAATAAGCTCCCGGTCGTGTGAATTTAGTCAATTGCTGCCGTGCAAATAGGATCTTCATTAACTACTACTCAGGAAATGACATCTATGACGCTGACATTATAATTTTACTCCTCTTGTTCAAAAGTTGATCAATCATGGTTACAGCATTCAAGGCATCAGTAAAGCTTTTAAAACGATGTATAACAGACATTAGGAGGAAATTTGAAAAATTTGACGCAAAATTCTGTACGGTTTGGTGTCGTATTTTGATTTGTACAGCAAGTTCTCCTGTTTGTACTCGTGAACGGTTGAAATGCCTACGGAAGTGTGTATGACGGCTGCCACCGGTGCTATTTTGCTATGAAATCTTTCTTTAAAAAATGTCTCTCTTCTATATTTTTGTCACATGCTGAGGAAATACAATTTGTTAGACGTTCCTATTTATATCATTTAGAATGGTTTCCCTATTTCTTACTTGCACTATATGTTTCCGTGTTCTTTTCAGGTGAACAGTTGACTTGCCTTTGCATGCGTTTGTGTCGGGTGCTAGCGGTGCCACCTGCTATCATCACTATTTAATAGTGATTCCTGAACACATGTTAATGATATAGTCGGAATATCGTGCAATGAAGTATGCTTTCAACAAAGATTACTTGTATTTGTGGAAAGGGGTTGTGTCGCTTTTAATCATGTTGATAAAATCAATTGCAGATATTACGCAGTAGGGTGCAGCTATGAGTCTTTGTATCGACGTTGGTGTTTGGTGAGGAGGACACGAGACAGCGTGTCAGCCTAATGTGTGTGTGTGTGGGGGGGGGAAGGGGGGGGGGGGGGTGTTTTTAAATATCATCTTGAATAAGTGAATTACAAGGTACCACGAATCTAAATGGTTATTTCGTACAATCTGCTGGCCGATGCCACACGTGAAAATCAAATACATCCAATCTCGGATTACATTCCTTGCATTTGATGTATGTGTGATTGTAGGCACAGAGAGAAATGGTTGCCCATCCACGTGTCTCTGTTCAAACTTTTTCCAAAAAATGTGCCTCTTATTTACAATGTCTGTTTGTTTGATGTTTAACGCCGCACTCAACAATATCACACTTTTAATTAAACACATGCTCAGTAATAATGGATTTATGATTACGAAAGGGGTTCAGCCACCTATATTTTCACTCTACCATTCTGATTATTTGATTCTGATTTATCAAAAAAGGCATATGCTATAGTTGGAATCATACAATGGACTGACTGTATGTCAGCAGAGATTTCTGATGATTGTAGAAACTAATATTTTAAATTTTTAATTTGGAGCATGATCCTTCAGAAGAGAGAGAGAGAGAGAGAGAGAGAGAGAGAGAGAGAGAGAAAGAGAGAGAGAGAGAGACTACCGACTGACTATATATCAGCAGAGATTTCTTATGATTGTAGAAACAAATATTTTCACTTTAATTTTTTTAATTTGGAGCATGAACCTTCAGAGAGAGAGAGAAAGAGGGGGAGAGAGAGAAGAGAGAGAGAGAGAGAGAGAGAGAGAGAGAGAGAGAGAGAGAGAGAGAGAGAGAGAGAGAGAGGGAGACAGAGAGAGAACGTCGGAGCGTCATCAAATGAAAGATGTCTGTTAAACACTACCTCAGTAACAGTGCGAAGTTACACATTTCATTCACGTAGATGACGTCTAACACGCCGTTGCGATCAACGTGACGGGGAATGTTGCCAATGTGCTTGCGGCGAATATGTGTTTTGCTTACATTGATCAATTGGCGGATCATTCAAAAGGTGATTATAAAGTCGTGGAATGGATGTTTCTGTACTTTCAAACATGTAGCTCGCAGTACAATGTTGCTCACTGTCACTGTCAGTCTAGACACGATGGAGTCGATAGTTTGAGTGTGTTGTTCCTCGATTCTCGATTTCTCCCCAAGAAGGGCTCGTGGAGAGGATATCCAATCATGGGCATGCATAAATACAGAAAGGCAGACAGACATTTGTATAAAGGCCAAATGACCCATTGTACGAAATATATTTATATGTGCTTCATATAGATTTCATCTTATACCCCGTTCATATGCGAAACATTTACTGACGCAATTACATGTGTAACTATAGATACGAGTGTATATTGAATGTATTATGCTTTCACATGAAAATCAACTTAGGTGTGGGGCGATCGGGTAGCAAAGTGGTTAAAGCGTTCGCTCGTCACGCCGAAGACACGGGTTCGATTCCCGACATGGGTACAATGTGTGAAACTCATTTCTGGTGTCCCCCGCCGTGATATTGCTGGAATATTGCTAAAAGCGGCGTAAAACCATACTCACTCACCCACAACTTAGGTGTGTAAATAAAGTATATAAACGGTGTAAGGCACATATATTCATAAGTTTTTTCACCTTTTATAACATAAAACAGGATGTTTACCATTCGAAGTTGAATAAGAAGAGAGTTACTTTACCGAAATGTTCGCATGAAACAACATTTAATTTGTACACACAGTTTTGACTCCTTGAAACCCAAAGAAAACACCGTCCGCCCAGCTCTGAATGTCCACCTTAAGTTCGGACTGCTGTGTACTGAAAAGCGTCAACTTAAGAATACAGAATTATTGACAATTTGTTGGTGTTGGCAAATCAACAGATATATTAATTAGACCATCCTATGACGTTTTCATAAACGTTCGCATTACAACATATACATACAGTGCAAATTTACATTTACATTTGCACCTGCTCCAGACATGCAAATGTGCTCCTGGTGTAAATATACACACATGAATTTTTATATACACACATATGTATAGAGACCCGTGAAGATCCGGGGAAGAATAGGTCTTCGCAACCCATGCTTGCCGTAAAAGCCGACTATGCTTGTCGTAAGAGGCGACTAACGAGATCGGGTGGTCAGGCTCGCTGACTTGGTGGATGCATGTCATCGATCTCAATTGCGTGGATCAATGCTAATGGTGTCACTCACTGGATTGTCCGGTCCAGATTCGATTATTTTACAGACCGCCGTCATATAGCTGTAATATTGCTGAGTGCGGCGTTAAACAACAAACAAACAAACAAAACATATGTATAGAGGTGCATGTGAACGGAGTATTAGAGTTGCCTTAGTTTTACTCCGTCTTCTGTTGCTGTATTGTGCAGCCTCTGTAACACATGCATCTTGTATCGTGTCATTGAGATGTCACATGTCTGATAACTCCAGATGTCTCCTTGCATATGTTTAACGGGATTAGGGCAGTCTCGTGAAACGCTGACCTCGGGAACAACCCCAGGCCTAATCAGCCAGTACAGACACGCGGAAGCGCCATTCTAAAATGCTTTCTTCTGGGCTGATGGACCCGATTAATTATCTTATAGCCTTTCCGGTGAGTCATTCGGGGGACTTCTTCGTGCAGTATTGAGACACTTTACAGCATGTCATAACCACCTCTCGTGACTGTTTCAAGTAGAAATGAGGATCGTCAACACTGCAAATGAGACAAATTAGACATGGTCTCTCTACCACATCAAAACACGCTTGGCGAGTGTCACTTCTTTCGCGAACCACCAAGCAGCGCCCCATTCTTAAAAGGGATGCTTTCACTACAAAGACCTTTGTTTATATGTTACTCTTACAAAATATAATCGCAGCACTAAGCCCGTTTTTTAACGGTCATAATAAATAAAGAGGCAAAACCCTTTCCATATCCAATAGAAATATCTGCATAGATGTAAAACAGAGTCGATTGTACGTTTTCGACTATATCACGAGCATGTGTTTATGAATCACTATCAAATAGTAATGGTAAATATAAGCGTATCCCCACCGGTGGCACCCGTCACAAACACATGCAAAGGCAATTCAATTGTTCACCTGGAAAAAAACCACGGCAACATATGGTACAAGTCAAATTCGGGAATCGCATCGAACATCACTTTTGTCACTGCTGCGTCAAATTTGGAAACGTCCTCGCATGTTTCCACCATAAAACATTTGAGAGCTTCACTGTAAGAAATTCTTTGAACAAACATGTTTTTTTACATATATTCGTGTTGCTCTGTCGTCAAGCTATCGGAGTTTTGAGATCTTACCATTGGCTTAGCAAGAAGATACGAGTTATGATTCTTTGATTATAACAACATCTTCTCAGGCATTTGTTGCATACGCTGCAAACTCGATGACTTTCAAATCATTGGGGAACGATCTTTCTCAGCTCACCTGGACAACAACATAAGTGATCTCATTCAGTGTTCTCTATTTATTCACTGTCAGTTTCCAGATAGGGGGCACGGGTGGCCCAGTCGTCTAAGGCGCCGCGATTCGCTGTGCAGAGTTGCGCCCCTTGGGCACGCCAAAAACCTATGATTGTGGGTTCGAATCCCGGTTGCCCCGATTATGTTTCTAGGTATGTCAGCACCATACCCGTGCTCGTGGGTTTCACCGAAGTGGTAAACGTCTGAGACCTGCATCACTTCGGGCATTCCTCCCACATTAAGCTGACACGCCGCGATATAACTGGAATACTGTTAAAAGCGGCGTTAAACCCAACTCACTCACTCACTGACGGTTTCCAGATATCACTGAGCCAGTTGAACATGCAGCCGTGTAGGAAAATACACAACTGGCAAATACTCATCCGATTTGACGACTATGAACTGAACGTTATATGTCACAGTAGTATCTAAAAACACAGACACGCAGATTTGGTTGATGCATGTCATTCTATCCCGATTGCGTAGACCGATGCTCATGATATCAATTCACTGGATTGTCTGATCCAGACTCGATTATTTACAAGGCCGCCTTCGTATAGTTGGAACATCGTGCGGCGCTAAACAAAAAACAAACAGCATAGGTATTATATATATATATATATATATATATATATATATATATATATATATATATATATATATATATGTATATATATATATATATATATATACACACACATATATATATATATATATATATATATATATATATATATATATATATATATATATATATATATATATATATTTACAAGCAATTTCTTGCATTGTATGCTTGTGTTTTCCAGCCAAAATCGCGAAAGAATATTAGTTCATGGAAATACCAATTTGATATACTTGGTACAAGACACTCTGCATTTAGCGGAGATCTGTTGTTATTATGGAATGGGTTTTGTGGCTTTTATTTATTTTATTTAAATTCGAAAAAAGCTGCATGTTGCATATTTAATTCTAATTCATTGCATCCGTAAATTATTTATAAGCAAATGCCAATTTTTAAGTGAACTTCCTGTAGAATAGGTCTTCGGCAACCCATGCTTGCTGTAAAAGGCGACTCTGCTTGTCGTAAGAGGCGACTAACGGGTTCTGGTGATCAGGCTCGCTGACTTGGTTTGAAGCATGTCATCGAACCCAATTAAGCATGGTATCAATCACTGGATTGCCTTGTCCAGACTCGATTATTTACAGACCGCCGTCATATAGCTGGAATATTCCTGAGTGCGGCGTAAAACAATTAACAAAACAAACCAAACTTCCTGTATAGTGTGGTGGCATAATTTGGCTTTTAATTAAAATTACCCTTTGCATTTCTTCCCGACAGACCTTCCGAGCAATGTGTTACCTAAAGATTACATCGAAAACTGCCCATAAACAAAGTTGGTCAAAGTGTATTATGAATATTATCGATGTTAAAAGGATGCTACTCTTTTTAACCTATTTGACCTCTATCCTTCCAGCATCATTTCTTATGAATTATACAATCGTGCAACCTGTTGACGGTGGCAACTACCAATTCCGCCAGTAAACGAAGCAAATTGTCTGATATGATTCGGTATAAACATAATCGCATTAAGGTCTCACGTCAAACGCATGATTAGCACAAATACGTTTACGTGGCTACACTTCCAAGCCCCGTGAAGATTCCGGGGTAGAATAGTTCTTCAGCAACCCATACTTGCCGTAATAGGCGACTATGCTTGTCGTAAAAGGCGACTAACGGGATCGGGTGGTCAGGCTTGCTGACTTGGTTGATACATGCCATCGATCCCAAATGCGTGGATCGATGTTTATGATATTAATCACTGGATTGTCTGGTCCAGACTCGATTATTTACACACCGCCGTCATATAGCTGGAATGTTGCTGAGTGCGGCGTTAAACAACAGACCAACCAATCAAATGATTAACCATAAACCAATCTTTGAATATATATGTTTTTCACAGGATGCGAGCATGAAATTGAAACAAAGGGCCGTCCACAACGAACTCTGCTCACAAACCGAGTTTGCCACCGAGGGGATGTCGACAATTATGGAGAAAAGATTTCCCCTATTCAACGTGGTGTGATTTGTCTGTATTAGGGCCCTGTCTTACTCGCGGTCTCGACATGGTTGAAGACCGTTAAGCGTATTATCTCAATTTCCGTGCTCTTTAAACTGTCAACGCATGTTTTCAGTCGGCAAGCGATGATAAATTACAAAATTAGGCTCGACCACTTCAAAACAAGCCTTAACCTTTGAGCAGAAAGCTGTTTCAATGTACATGTATCCGTGGTTGTTCTCAGGACATGGATATACATGTAGATCAAGTGTGGTGAGAGGCATATTTATTTATGGAGTAAATTGTTTTGTTTTGTTAGTTTGTTGTTTAAAGCCAGAAATCTTGCGGCTATGTGGCGGCGGTCTGTAAATAATCGAGTCTGGAGCAGACAATCCAGTGATTAATATCATGACCATCGATCTACGCAATTGGGATCGATGACAGGCATGAACCAAGTCAGCGAGCCTGACCACCCGATCCCGTAAGTCGCCTCTTACGACAAGCATAGTCGCCTTATACGGCAAGCATGGGTTGCTGAAGACCTATTCTACCATGGATCTTCACGGGTCGAAATACCATGTAGTGATATTCACAAACACAGAGTACATAATCATACACTCAGTACATAAATGTGTGAGGGTAGATATTTCCATCTCTAACAGTATTGACTGTAAGATAGTGATTGTTATTATGTATACTCATGTATACATTCAAAAAGCTGACTTGTGACTTATACCCCCAAGCGAAGTTGCCTAGCTTTGGTTACTGGTGGCCTATAGCTCGTGTTTTAAAACTGTATAATATATAATATTGTTATGCTCAAATATGTTTCATAAAGTGTTTCTTAATATAGTATGCTCAAATATGTTTTACAACACAGAACTTTGCATTAATGACTAAATTGAATATATATTAACTTGGTCTCGTCGCTATATGGCTGCGATAATGCCGATGCGACGTTAAATTTTTCACTCACTCACTCACTTTGACTTAACATACTGTTGTCGGTGTGAATACAATTCCATTGAATTCACGTTAAACGGACTTTAACAGTTGTCCAAACTGAGTGTGTGAGTTGGGTTTAACGCCTCTTTTGACAGTATTCCAGTTATATCGCGGCGTGTCAGCTTAATATGGGAGGAAAGACCGAAGTGATGGAGGCCTTTGACGTTTACCACTTCGGTGAAACCCACGCGCACGGGTATGGTGCTGACAAACCTAGAAACAAAATCGGGGCGAACCGGGATTCGAACCCACAATCATATATATATAGGTTTCTGAGAGGGACGCAACTCTGCACACTTAATTGCGGCGCAGTAGACGACTGGGCCACCCGTGCCCCCTCCAAACTATGACACACACATGCAAAGGCAAGTAAATTATTCACCTGATAAATAAACGGGAACGTGTTGTGCAAGTCAAATTAGGGAATTGCATAGCACATAATTTTGGTCATTGATGCATCAAATCTGGAATAGTTGGACACATATTCACCATAAAACGTTTTGAAAGCACGTTATGTGCGTGTTACGAAAAAGGTAATCTGCGCGCAAATGTCTTCTAGTATGAGTTGGTCGTAAAGAAAATATCTAAACGGTTGAAAACCTCAAAATACCATGTTCGTTGTATTTAACAACTAAATTATGTCTGATACCCAATGCTGTCCAGACAATAAGTAGAAAAAAGACCATTGTATCTAAATCGAAGCCGTTATAACTAACACTAACTTGGTAGAATAATTTCTTTTCACATCGTAACTGTTGTAAAACTGTTCTTGTACAACATTACATTGTCTGTTGTTTTCCAAGCTGTCGTTTGGCGAAAAACATATAAAAATGTAATGAACAGAACCTTATCTATTTTATTTTGCAAAGCATTAACGTTTCCAGTTTCTTTAGTTCCGAGTGGCGAGTTATCTAAAACACTTCTTCACTGAATGTATTGCTGCCAAGCCAAAGGTTTTCAATGATTTTGAATGAAAACACGCACACGTAGATTTGAGTGACAGTAGATTAGTTGTAACTTGTTTGTTCCCAGGAAATAGTAATGGGTGTCAATTATTCAACGGAATGACTGAGAATTTTCTGACTTATTTATCGATCGCTAAAGTTTTGCCCTTCGGGGATATCCGTTTCCACTAACTTGAAAGGTGTTTTTAGCATTAGCGAAAGCGTGAAGACATAAGTTTAGGCGATTGTAACACGAAGTTAATCACGATTTTAAACAAACTGACATGATTTTATTTTACATGGTTTGTAATAAAAGAGGACATTAATAAAAAATGTTAATATGCGTATCTTTTTGGATCAATATCGCGTATCGGTCGTTGTCAGGACATTTTCTTTCAAATAAAATGAGTTTCAAGTAAATTTTTTGTCTTAGGCTCCCGTTTTATAACATCATATCATATTTTATATTGTCATATATTACATTACAAATTTAAAATTGGTACACTACATACCGACGTCACTCCCAAGTTATTTGTTTTTTTTTGTTTGATGTGTAACGCCGCACACTGCGATATTTCAGCTATCTGTAAATAATCCACTCTTGACCAGACAATCCTGTGATTGACATTCTGAGTATCGATCCACGCAATTGGGATACGATGACATGCATCAACCAAGCCAGCGATCCTAAACACCCGATCTCGTTAGTCGCCTTTTACGACAAGCATGGGTTGCTATTTAGCGGTAAAATCTTCAGGTAACCTAGCTTAACATCGCAAACACACTAGGTTTATCTCCTAATTCACGACTCTGTAAACATCGATAAACTACTTGATATAAAATGTCGGTTGATATCCTTCATCGTCCAAATTGAATAAAACAGAATTTATACTGATATGATAAGCGACTGACAGCGTCACCGAAATATTATGTCCTCTATTTTTAAGGTTTTATTAAACAATTTAGTTTGTTTCAGTACAGCTTTTAATCTATTAAGGCTGAGTATCGACCTATTGTTATTCTTCAAACATGACAACTTGATAAGTGTGGGTTGCAGACTATAAATACCATCTGCCCCCATAGTCTTGCTATCAATAGATGACTTAACCGTCCTGATATTCTTAAATCTGAATCAGCGTTCAACATAAACCTTTTATCACCTTAAATGCGCCGCATACAACCTTGCGCGTTAGTTTACTTTAAGGTTTGACATATGGTGCAGTGCGGTAGAACTTTGGTGACTCAGCTGTCTGATATGCCTTGCATGGTTGGCCAGACGTGACAAAATCCTATGATTAAGGTTTCGAATCAGAGACTCGCCGTGAGTATAATTCTTGCTTTGTCAGCACAACCCGTGCTCTGGTTTTCACAAAAGAAGTAAGTCTAAGACTCGCATCATTTTAGGCTTTTGTCCAACATCAAACTTACAAGCCGTGATCTTACTGAACTTCTGTTCAGAGCGGCGTTAGTCCCAAATCTCTCTCTCTCTCTCTCTCTCTCTCTCTCTCTCTCTCTCTCTCTCTCTCGCTCACTCACTCACAGGTTGTACCTGCTCTCTCTCTCTCTCTCTCTCTCTCTCTCTCTCTCTCTCGCTCACTCACTCACAGGTTGTACCTGCTGTATTATCAGACCATTGAACCTGAAACGATGCCTTTGTTTCCCCCCTTCGAGAAATAACTCATTGTCTATGCTGAACGTTACCTGTATACATTATATTTAAGAAATAAACGACGAGTGGGACTTGTTTATCGTACAATAAATACTGAAGGGAGAATAAACCACGAATTCGAGCGTCATATCTCTCCCGCTTTTGGATGCGATCGTTCGGCCATCGCCTTTATCCGCGTTGCCCGGCAACATCTCTGGGGGACAACTCCTGCACACACACCTTCCAAGCATAACGTCGACCAATATACGACGTCTTCATTTTGCGATTCCATGTTAGAATCTCCAGAAATTAAGTCATGACAGAACAATTTCTTATCGTGAAATAAACCACACTTCGTTCTTCGTTGTTCATTGTACGATTTAGCTATCTTATGTGTAGGTATACTCGTCAATGACCATATGTTAATGTCCACAATCGATAGTATAACACAAAAAAAATGTTTGACGGTGAGCTTTCTTAGTTTTATGAGACTGAACACGCAATATACCCATAACTAAGTCCTTGTCAGATCTTAAAATAACCCTTGCATGATTAGGATAATCTTTTTTGGATCTATTCTTCATACCTTAAACTACGGTTATAACGATCTCAGAGGAACTAATAAAGTTAGTTCGTTATAACCGTAGTTCATTATAAGCGTGTTCGTCATAAACGTAGTTGACTGTACTTTGAAAATTACAAGAATTATGATATCCATTTTAATCCAGAATATCTCATTTGTTATTTCCTCATCTATCAAACAAACATTACTCTTGTTTTGGGTCCATTTTATTTCTCTTTTATTGTCTTTTTTATTGCCTTGACTTTCTTCATATCATCTTGCGCAAACGTTGATCTAAAATGTAAGCTTTCTGTAACTTTATAAATTAGACGTTTCTTTTGTTTGTTTGTTGTTAAACGCCGCACTCAGCAATGTTCCGGCTATCTGACGGCGGTCTGTAAATAATCAAGTCTGGACCAGACAATCCAGTGATTGGCATCATGAGCATCGATCCACGCAATTGGGATCGATGACATACATCAACCAAATCAGCGAGCCTGACCACCCGATCCCGTTAGTCGCCTCTAACGACAAGCATAGTCGCCTGTTGGGGCAAGCACAGGTTGCATGGGAGAAAAACAAGAATAATGAGCATAAATGTGTTAATAATAACTACAACATCCGTACAAATAATAGAATAACCATGACGACTGTACTACAATAACAACATTCACTGTATTAATGTCGGAGTTTTGTAGTTACTACTGCTTATTCGGTATGCATTGCACTGGTTCGATCGCTCCACCACATCATACGCTCTGCACATTGTAACGGGATATAAAGGATCAAGATTGTGTTCCCACCACAATGCAAACCTATCAAACTTCTGGCTTATTCAAGCAACAGGATGACGTAAATACCTCCCACGTGTTGTTGAAATGCCATAGGGACACGAATATCGGCGAGAAAAATAATTTGTGTTTTACTGTGATTGGGCAGTTATTTTTTTCGAAAAGGCGCAGATTTATAAATGGCAAATGAATGACGATTGTTTATGACACCACACACAAGGTGACATGGGGTTATCGTCGCGTTCAAGATTATTGCACTAAAACTGCAACATGCATGCACGTGTTTGTCTAGACCGCCTCCGTTGTCTAGTGGACGGAGCCTCTGCCCTGTGAGCGGAAGGTCGGGGTTCAATCCCCGGCCGCGTCATACCAAATGATGTAAAAAGACGGTACTTGTTGTTTCCCTGCCTGGCTCTCTGCATTACGGGGATAAAACAAGGTCTAGCCGGCCAGGAGACAGTGTCCTGTGTCTTAGTTTGGTATTCATGTTAAACAGTGTAACAACAAGTACCATTTTTTAACGTCTTTTGGTATGACGCGGCCTGGAATCGAACAGCCGACTCCCGCAAATGATATATCCACTAGACCACACACGGAGTCACATTGGATCAACTGGGATCATTTCTCATGAATCCAATATTTGTCTGCAGTTTTAAGAAAAAAGAATGAGTCCTGTGGATTTGGAAACAATTTTTCTCTCTGCCTACAAGACGTCACAATCACACATACATCAAATCCAAGGAATGTCAATAGAGATTAGATGTATTTGATTTTCACGTGTTGCACCGGTCAGCAGATTTTGCGAAATAACCATTTAGATTCGTGGTAGCTTGTAATTCACTCATTCAAGATAATTTTAAAAAATACACAGCGACCTCTTTACGTACATTTTCAGAAGTTTGATATCAAATATCGAATATTGATCTTGGTGAATATACACGTTCTATATGTTGGTCTTGGTGAACATATACGTTATATATATTGATCTTGCTGAAAATACACGTTATATGTATGATCGTGGTGAAAATATACGTTATATGTATGATCGTGGTGAAAATACACGTTATATATATATATATATATATATATATATATATATATATATATATATATTGGTGACAATACACGTTATATATATAGGTGCTGGTGAAAATTAACGTTACATATATTGATCTTGGTGAAAATGCACGTTATATATAAAGGTCTTGATGAAGATACACGTTATATATATATATAGGTCCTGGTGAAAATTAACGTTACATATATTGATCTTGGTGAAAATGCACGTTATTTATAAAGGTCTTGGTGAAAATACACGTTATATATATATTCGTCTTGGTGAAAATACACGTTATATATACATGTATAGGTCCTGGTGAAAATTAACGTTACATATATTGATCTTGGTGAAAATGCACGTTATATATAAAGGTCTTGGTGAAAATACACGTTATATATATATTGGTCTTGGTGAAAATACACGTTATATATACATGTACATGTATAGGTCCTGGTGAAAATTAACGTTACATATATTGATCTTGGTGAAAATGCACGTTATATATAAAGGTCTTGGTGAAGATACACGTTAAATATATTGATCTTGGTGAATATACACGTTCTATATGTTGGTCTTGGTGAACATAACCGCTATATATATATACTGATCTTGGTGAAAATACACGTTATATATATTGATCTTGGTGAAATGTCCCCCTTAGTGGAAGGGGGATATAGGAATGGACGCCGTCCGTCCGTCCGTCCTTCCATCCGTCCGTTCGTCACATTTCGTTTCCGCGGCAGAACAGACAAACCATGAGAGATATCTTAACCAAACTTGTACATAGATAGTTCTATTGGTGGACAGTTTTGACAGTTTGGGATTTTTGAAACAAATATTTTTCAAGTTTCTTTGGCAACGACTTTGACTTAGACTGAAAATGGTTGTAGTGCTCGTTTCCGGAACAGATCTTGAAAACCGCACAATATACTGTCATGTTTGAAAGAAAACAATACCCACTATCCAGGAACTTTTAGTCCACGAGCCAGACCCCACCTTTATAAAGCGGTACCACCTGGGGTGGCAAAATCTCAGTATGATGTTTGAAAGTCATATATCCATAGATGAAAAAATAACTTTGAAAGCAATTCGGGACTCACAGCTTAGTGGTAGTAATCCCCACTTACAGGGGGACCCCAGAGTCGAATCCATGGGACTAGATTTCAGGGTAGGGGAAACCAGAAAGTAGAATAACTTTACCAGCAATAGTCACATGAAGTATGACCACTCAAAATGTTGGTAATATGGGATTAATACAGTAAAAATGTAGGTCACCAGAGGTCAAAAGGTCACAACATTTGACCTCTGCTTAAAATATTACCACCTGTCAGAAAATACACTGCAGATACCACTACAATGAGATTTTTTAAACCCAAATGGGCTACGATTGAAGCCAAGAAGTACTCAAGTCTGTTAAAAGTCGTTTTGCGCTAAAAGCATACAAGATTTGTATGAAGTTCGACTTCTTGAAATATGTCATTATGTTTTGATAAAAAACTACTCCTATTGCTAATAGTCATGCCCTATATGTATTCAGATAATGGTTAAGTTACATTTTGATGTAATTTGGTTACCACTAATCCAAGAAGAATGCCATCTAGTACCATATATGAACATGGTTTCAACCTGAATATATTACAAAATATAACCCTTTGAGTTAGAATCAGAAGGGAAGCATCTGGACCTTTATTCTGCAAAAGAAAAGACAAACTTAATGTTTTGTACTAGAGTTGAATTTTGAGACAATGACTGCTCGCTTTCAATGGCCTCCTCATAAGAACAAGAACAGGGATGTGAGCCTGAAGCATTATGTGAGCATAGATTATTTTTCTATAGGAAAAGAGTAGCTAATATTCCTCTCTTCTTAACATATAAGAAAGTTTAAATGATCAAATACACATTTCCCAATTCACAATACTAAACATTCTTAAAAAGGAATCCAAGCAGTGTCGTCTGCCTTTTAAGGGATATAACTCTCATCTATCGTTTTTCAAAAGGGAGCAGTTTATGTTTTTGGAGTAGCTGCTGAAGGAGATTTCCATAGCTCTGGCTATACACTAAGCTTGAAAATCCGCCACAAGCCAAATCTAGTGCTGCTGCAGCTTCCACAGACTCTGTATGAGAGACCTTGACCAAACATATACTCAAATTGATGAGTATTCATATGATACTTGATGAGAAAGGCAAACCTTCGGATTATCCTGACAACTAGACATTGACTGAGCTAGTCAAAGAAAATCAGAATGATCTTCGTCACCAATTAGGGGACCTAGTGTCATTTTGGATGTCACACTTTGCTATTGTCGATATCTTGTACCTAGAAGGCACAGCGAGGCACCAAAGTTTTCAGTTTAAAGCCTGGAGCCATCAGCAGACATTAACGTGCTTCAGAGTAAAGGAGCTCATTCAGCTTGTATATTTGGCGGATTTAAATATGTTGTATACCGAAGTTCCCAAAGCCTTGCGAGAAGGAATATCCTGTGGGTATATTGACGTGGTGTTTGATGTTTTTATCAGGAAGAATCAAACAAGAATGCAGAGAGAGCCAACAGAGGATACCAACATGGTATACCATTCAGGACCCTTTCATCTGAACATTGGGTTATACAGTGAATGTCCTCCTGAACCTAGAGAACAAGCCACACCTGATTGAATTACGTGTTACTGACTGGAGTGAAGGTGAACGGAGAAGCAGACTGGCTTAGAAACAATTCATTGTAGCCAGGGAAAACTTGCATAAGACTAACGGTGGAGCCAGTCAACAATGTTAAAGCTCTCAGGTGTAGCCAAGACACCAGACTCCTCCTTCACGCGAAACGCTGTACTGATTCTGGCTTTACTGCAGTTGTCATTGTGTCTGATATGATACGTATGTCCTTATTATTGGCTCGGCATTACCATCACAGCTACCATCCTCAATTTACATGAAGGGTGTAACAAAGACATAAAATTAATATGTTGACGTCCAGAAAGTTGCTGACACGGAAGACCTTGACAAATTTGCAGGCCTTCTGGGACTGCATGCATTTACAAGCTGTGATAGCGTCAGCTGCTTCACAGGAAGAGGAAAGGTTTCAGCCCTCCGGTTACTCAGGTTACTCGGGACTCGGGGGGGGGGGGGGGGGGGGGGGAGGAGGATATGCACCACCTGCTCCTGCGACAGTGATGGAATTGGTTGCATGTAACGGTTTAGAGAAGGGCTTAGAGGAGAGCTGTACCTGCCTTCGGAATAATATGATATAAACATAACTTTGCAAATTACAGACATGTAGCAATCAGCAAGTTAAGGAGGGTTGAGTGTGAAGCGAGTGATGTTGATGATGGTCCAGATGATGAGTGATCAACGGTGTACTATTTTGACTCATATGTGACCACCCTTGTTTCGGTCTACAATAATCAAGACTTCAGTGTCTAACATTAATGTGATATAAGTAGTTCTTGACAGTCTAATTGTGTGATCTTATCAAATATTAATATTCATTATTCAACAGATATTTGCATTTTATGTTATTGCGGTTAGCATATCCAATTTGACCCCAATTTGATCTTCAGTTTAATCTTGTGAGCCCAAAAAACAGAACAATGTATTTTCAAAATAACTTCTAACTACATCTACCACATGACTTTTATAATATGGAGTTGAGAGTTATAAATTCATGTGAACTTATTTCAAGCAGCCCAACTTCATACAATTTTACATCGTTTTAGCGCATGATGATATTTGTTTTAAAATGCACCAAAAGCCGTTCTGTACCACACCATAAAAGACAATAAAGTTGCTTTTATCAGACATTTAATAGACTTATATATAATTAGGTACTTCTTGGCTTCAATCATAGCCCATTTGGGTTAAGAAAGTTCCATTGGTGTGGCATCTACAATATATTTTCTGGTAGGTGATAATGTTTAAAGCAGGGGTCAAATGTTGTATTAGTCCTATATTACATACCAACATGTAGACCCGTGAAGATCCGGGGTAGAATAGGTCTTCAGCAAACAATGCTTGCCGTAAAAGGCGACTCACTTATTATCTTTGTTGAGACAGTTTGTTCGTATCTTTAGCGGTCCGATGGGTAACGATTATGTTCTCGGTGCTGATATAAACTCGTGCATAGATCCACAGTGAGTGAGTGAGTTGGGTTTGACGCTGCTTTGAGCAATATTCAAGTCACGTGTACATCGGCGAGCCTGCTTAATGTCGAAGTGATGTTTACCACTGTCGCAGCATGGCGATCCGGGATTCGAACCCACAATCAGGGGTTTCTGGCGTGTCCAATGGACACAACTCTGCACAGCAAATTGCGGTGCCTTAGACGACTGGACCACCTTCTCCCCTCTCCTTACAAAGGGATCTGATAGTACGGCGTGTGGCCAGGATGAGTGTGTATCTTCCCATCCAGAACACAGATATCGTTGATCAAGCTATCACCCACTTGTTTGCATTGGTTGAGACATACATTATTTACAGGCCATCGTTGTATGGAGAGTATTGAGATATAAAGGTGAAAATAATACAAATTGTTCTTCTTTAATTTAATTCATCATTTTGACCCGTGAAGAATCCGGGGTAGAATAGGTCTTCAGCAACCCATGCTTGCCGTAAAAAGGCGACTATGCTTGTCGTTAAAGGCGACTAACAGGATCGGGTGGTCAGGCTCGCTGACTTGGTTGATACATGTCATCGATCCCAATTGCATGGATCGATGCTCATGATATTAATCACTGGATTGTCTGGTCCAGACTCAATTATTTACAGACCGCCGTCATATAGCTGGAATATTGCTGAGTGCGGCGTAAAACAAAAAAAAAAAAAAAAAAACCAACACGTAGAGCATCGGGTAACCAATATATTGAGTGGTCATACTTCATATGACTATTGCTTGTAAAGTAATTCCACTTTCTGGTTTCTCCTACCCTGGAATCTAGTCCGATGGATTCGACTCTGGGGTCCCCCTTTATGTGGTGATTACTACCACTAAGCTGTACGTCTCAGATTGCTTTCAAAGTTTTTTCATCTATGCATATATACTGCTCAAAAGAAGTTAAGGATCATCCGATTCTTTCATATTGGTAATGTTAATCTGTCATGGCATGAGAGATTAACTATTGTAATATGGAAGAATCGGGTGATCCTTAACTTCTTTTGAGTAGTATATGACTTTCAAAAAATCATACTGAGATTGTACCCCAGGAGGTACCAATATCTGGTCTGGCTCATGAAGCATGGGGCCTCACAATTCACAAGTCTCAAGGTAGCACCTATAAACAGATGATTAGGAACATGACAATTACACAAGAAAGTTAATTTAAAGCCCAGCCTAGTCAAGTGTATACGATGATCAGTGGGGTCAAATCAAGAACTGAACTGAACTGAATCAAGAGCTGAACACAAAATTGTTGTAAACATTGGAATGAAAGACTGTTCACCTGGACACACCCAGCAGAGAACATTCATGGTGATGGAATTAAGGTGGTTCACGTGGATGTTCGATCCCTCAGTGCTCATTTCGAAGATTTGAAGAAGGATAAGTTTGTTGGTGTGCTTGATGTTTTGTTTTTCACAGAAACACACATAAATGATTACAGTGAAAGAGACCTGCCAGGATATCACTTTCTTGTTGGAAAGTTCTGCTTTGCTTGTGTGTATGTTCCTCCAAAAGTGTCATGGACACGGTTGTCGAATTTATTTACTGACTTCATGCCGAAATTTCAGGATCTCTCCAAGCAGCATAAAATGTGAATTGTGTCTCAATAATTATGTTGACGATAATTAGCAACTAACTCCTTCAACGCAGTCCATCATAGTAAGGCTCGGGACTTTTTCAGCCACCCTTCGCAAGTCATGCAATATTCTTATGAATACCTTACAGGCGTCTAAGGCGACTAACGGAATCTGGTGGTAAGGCTTGTTTGACTTGGTTGATGATGTCATCATACTCAATTGCGTGGATCGATGCTCATGATGTCAATCACTGGATTGTCTTGGCCAGACATTTACAGACCGCCGTCATATAGCTGGAATATTGCTGAGTGCGGCGTTAAACAACAACAAACAAACAAACAGGCGTCTGACAAATATTCCAGCGTGTAAATAGTCGCATCTGGACAACGTGGTCGGGGCACGATGACACAAAATCAACCGATCTACAGAACCATAGGTTTTGGCTGGGATGTATACGTTTACTTGCATTAACGCCTGGTGTCATCATTGATTATCAGGGATTCATTCATATTATTCCACACATTTTTTACTTTTACGCCGAATGATATCTGTTTCTGCAGATAATGAATACTGATTTACTCTGGCGTGGAGTTTTAATACTAAATTACAAGACACAGGTAAAAGGCGACTATGCTTGTCGCAAGAGGCGACTAACGGGATCGTGTGGTCAGACTCGCTGACTTGGTTGATGTATGTCATCGTATCCCAATTGCGTAGATCGATGTTCATGATGTCAATCACTGGATTGTCTGGTCCAGACTCGAATATTTACAGACAACAACAACAAACAAACAAACAAGACAGAGTGTCTCACTGTCATTCACTCATAGAAAGCTGGTTTTGCATGCCACCGAACTTGACCACACGATCTATCGCTTATTTAAACGACCAACAAAGCTTGTTTGGGACATCTTCTAACCCGGACTTCATTGGGTGTCAGAGAAATACAAATGGTCGAGATAATATTAAAACTCTCATCCATGGTGACAATGCCTTTCAACATTATCGTTTGATGATGACCGTATTCGTATGCATGTTTACAGGAATCAGAGTTGGTAATTGCAGGACAGATGACGTCAATATGTTCTTGATCGTTTCAAAATATCAACTTAAAGATGATTTGGTCGTATTTAGCTATTTGCAATTCTATAAAACTATATTCATCTATTTTCAACAATATATGATGGCATTTCAGTGACCTTTAGATTCTGGTCCATGTGTTATGGTAAGAACTAGCACGAGCCACGACACGTGAATATGAACATGAAAAACGGGCAAAAAGACATTGTAGTCGGGAGAGAGATAAAGACTGAAGTAGTTCATGTCTGAGATGTTTACCACCTTGTTGAAACCAACAAGCATTGGTTTGGTGATGAAAAACCATCTATCATATCTATCATATAGGCGCAATCACGTATATCATATATACGTGTGTAGCTCTTGAATACCTTTTTTCAAAATGTATTTAGTATCATTTTTACATCTTGATTCCACGTTTTACAAGCCTGTGAAACACCACGTGGAAAGTTCGTATCAGGGGATATTGTTTCCATGTTAAAAGTAAATAAAATAATAATATTTATTCATTGACATCAAGAACATTTTATTGTTTGGATGCCATGGTATATGTTTTATCAAGTTCAATCACATTGTTGCTTCGAAAATGCAGCAGACTTGTTCCTGTACAGGTCGACGTGTTAGCTCACCTGCGTCGAAGTTCATGTCCGTCGCCGGAAAACGTTAATTTCAGCTTGTGCTGAAGCTTGATGTAAAATCACTGAAATTAAAGGTAAGAGATTTAAAACTGTTCAGGGCATTGAAATCAGAATTCCAAACATTAAACAGTTCAAAATTACAAAAACTCTACAATACAAACTTTTTCCCCGCTGTCTTTACTTATATCCTTATATCCCTCAAAAAATTTTTTTGTTGGCGGCCATCTTCAGTTGAAACAACCCCAAACCTCCGACTTTATTGTTGTTTAAATACCTTGGCAGAGTGAGTATGTGAGTGAGTGAGTATATTTTGTTTAACGCCGCTGTGAACAGTATTTCATGTATTTCACGTCTTGTCAGCTGCAATATATGATGCAAATCAAAGCCCATTCATCTTGAACTTGCCATGTCATTATGTTAAGTAAATATTGAAGACCAATTGAAATGTATGTCAACCTAGTTTATTATCCACGTAAATATTCCTAGCTCAATGCAATGTCATCGTTCACCAATTGGTAAATTTGTTCACTTAATTATGAAATTATCACACATCTTGATTGATCTGGCATTGAAATAATGGTAATGTCAAAGCTATTTATGCTCTGTTTCCTTCTTTGATGTCAACGTAAAACAATGTTTATTGAGACTTGTTTGCATCTCTGAAACAAATATCGTATCATATTTGCCTCAAATCATGAATTAGTGCTTATTTATTGTGTTTGGGTGAGTATAGTTTTACGTTGCTTTAATAAATATTTCTGCATAATCTCGACGCGGGATACCAAAAATGAGTTGTCCCGAGCGATTATTAAAGAAACCCATGGAGCAGTGCCCAAAGGCATGAGTATCTAACTCAACACGTGAACTAGATGCGTCACAGTGGAATTCCTTGCCTGTGGGACTTCTGGGTAGCAATCATATACCGCTAAAAATAACAAGATAATGTAAGCCTCGTTTTGGGATAACTAGAGCTTGAAACGTCAGGTCGATGGCGATGGCGATGGCGATGGCGATGGCGATGGCGATGGCGACCTTTAAGGGTATCTATGCTTATTTCTCAGTCACGTTATCTCTCTCTTTTTGCTGAATGATAACATTTGCGTCGCTAACGGTCTTGAACAGTGCCTTGTTTACAGTCTATCGATGGCATGGTTGACAGAGCATGATGGTTAATGTTGTGATTTCCTGATAAAATACTACGTTATTCCTGAAACAGAAACGCTCTTTAATATCATGCGTTTATGTAGAAATCGCTCTGATAGTGTTCTTTTAATGTGCTGTATATCCGTCCACGAAGGTTTTAAAGTGGGACATGTCTAAAACCTGCGTATGTATTAGCATACCTACCATTGTTAATATTTGGCGTTAAACTCTCCTCTGTCACGCACTTACAGCTGTACAATGAAGGGGCACGGGTGGCATTTTCTCTGTGCAGAGTTGCGTCCCTTGGGTACGTTAGAAACCAATAATCGTAGGTTTTAATCCAGGTTTCTAGGTTTGTCAGCACCATGCCCTACTCGTGGGTTCACCAAAGTGGTAAACATCTGAGGCCTACATAACTTCCCATCCCAACCACATTAAGCTGCATCGCCGTGATATAACTGGAATTATGTTCAAAGTGGCGCTAAAATTCACTCCCTCACTATGCAAAAGTGAACTATTAAAAGTCCAATTTCTAGGCTGTAATTATGGAGTCATATTGTGGCTGGACTAACAAGCCTATGCATAGATCAATCAAAGATCGACATCCGGTTCGTAAACTGCGGTACAGATTTTGCTCGATTGCATGATTTGCAAAGCATCTGTACCGTAAATTTAGCGTCAATATATATATTCAAGATCTTTTCAAGTTTTTAATAAAAGGTGGTCACATAATAAGATGCACTTCACGAAGTAAGACCCGTCAGATCTAATACAGATCTTAATTATCGATCAGATCGTCTTGATCGGGCGCAGCCATTTTGTTTGAAGCAAATACAAGCGATATGATAGTGGAAGCTGATTGGTCAGTAGGAAGGACATAGAAAGGACATAACTGTTAATAACCACTGGAGCCGCTACGATCGAGCACTGAAATTCAAGCCTAGTTCGGCAAGGATGGAAACTGGACATTTATAGTCAATTAACTCCCTTGCCTCGAGAAAGTTTCCAGCAGGTCGATAATTGTAAATGAACCTAAATAAAATCTTCTCATTCTTTATGTTTGTTTGGCTAGAACCTGAAGCGGAAACATGTTGGATCGTGACATCCCATGCATCGTGTAGCCAGCATAACTGGACATAGTATTTGTCAGCCATTGCCTTGACGACGAGCTCGAGAATCGCACGTGGAAAGGTGGGATTGGGCTTTGTCTGATCCTGACCTGCGAGACATTCAATGAGACACCATCCCCGTCTCTCTCCAGACATAACGGATCTTGACAAGACAAAAAGTTGCTTGAAAGACAGTCCTTTTTCTACACATCGATTGGATTACACTGTTTAATTATGTAAAGGTTTTTTGATTAAAGGTCATTTGTCGGTTTTTCCTTGATTCATGGATGATAATAAAGGGTGTCTTCTTTCCTTAGGGACTATCATCATCAACAAAAAACACCCCCCTATCAAATTGGTCACAGTAACTAGACGATCGACTTTCTGAGCTGTGGTTTAAATTGGTTAAACTGTCTGCACTTGGTAAGTAATTGTCTCGCCCTTACATGCCACTGTGAAATAAGAATTAAATGCATTTTTATACACTTAGAAATCTATTGAATGTATTTTTTCATTACTCAAAAATACAGATCCATTACCATAACTGTATTGTCAGAGGTTAGCTTCGTCCGCTGGAAATGTTGAATATATATTTTTTTCAAAGAGTGTAATGATAAAATGATAATAATGATAGTAATAATAGTTTACTTGGGGGAGGAGTTATTCATTGCCTCGTGGAAGGTAAGGACTATTCGTACTTAGGGATGCAGGTTAGAGACAAACTCCAGAATGGACATATCACACTTAGGTCAAAATACAAAAGTAGACTCAAGAAATTCTTGAGTTCAGAGCAGAACGCTCGCAATAAAGGCAAAGCCACAAATACGTATGCGGTACCCGTCCTATCGTATTTGATTGGTGTTTGTTGATTGGACGAAACAAAAACAATAGGGTACTGACACCCTCATTCGAAGAAGACACAAAGACCCCACCACCCTTGCTCTTCCTTATATTGCGAATATTTACCAGTTATAATAGGAGGGCCTTGTTTGATTATTGTGGAGGCTCATTATGATAGAATTTCGCCATGCATGTGGTTTGACTCCGACCTCCAACTAAGATACGACCCAAAATATGTAGAGAGCGTCATGGGAAATGATAAATACAACAGTCTTTGGATTAGGCCCGTATACAGCCTCAGTCCTATCCAGCCCAACAAACCTGATCTTGTCCTTTTTGATAAATCAAATGAAATCATTTAAATCGATGAAGTTTGTGTGATGTGATTGACAAGGAAAAACATGACAAATATGCGGACCTCGCTTTCGCATAGTCAGGCTAGCATCCCAAGTACCAAGTTGTCCGTCTCCCCATTGTTCTCGGTGCCTTAGGTTTGGTACCTCCAAATATGTGGCAAGAGATTGGGAGAGTTCCCGGGTTCGCTGCAAGAATTACAGCCCTTCTGACAAGCTGTGTAATGCAGACGACTGCAGTGTTGGGAATTCTTCACATTCTCTGAAAAGTTCTGGGTGTGTTCGACTAGGCAGCGCTTCCTTGGAGAAGTCCCATTCACTGTCTGGGCTGCGTGTAGAGGGGGCACGGACCCTGAGCTGATGATGAACCTAACCAGCCTGACTGTTCCACGTTGAACAAATTCTGTAGTCAGTTCTTACAAATGCATAATTTCGTGTTGCATCAGCGGTGTGGTGTCTAGTCTAGTGTCCAAGTCTTGAAGAAGGAAATTGGACAACGTTATTATAGTGTCATAATATTACACGTAGAACAATACTATATCATTTGTCTCTTTTACAACGACAAAAGAGATGACAAATATATATGATCTTTCCAAACAGACAAATTACACTTTCATTTCATCTACAGGATTATATATTGTCTTTGACCTCAGTTCAAACTGAATAGCCTGCCTGGTAGTTTAGTTCTGTAAGGATATATTGCGGCAAGCTATTGAAGAGTAATACTTTACATAGCTTTTTAAAGCCTATTACAGTTTAGAGTAGTAAGAGAACAGTGTTATGTTTGCGATCGCTCTCATTCCAGTCTCATAATTGCAAACTTTTATACGTACTGCAGTTTACAAATCTAGAATTACTAGTTTCAAGAAGACGTATTTGCTATTTTCGCCATTCAGTCTCATTAAGACCTCAATTGGACTGATGTTTCTCTTCATGACGAATGACATATCTCGAATGTCGACATTTAAACAAACACTAGTTATTACTAACTTAAAATACGTGGATAATGTGTTTTATCCAATGCAGATACATGCCTGTCATGCAAACAGTGAAATCTATACCTGAAGATGACTGTGATGGTCACATGTACATATAAACGCAGTTTTTAGCATGGGGTTTTCTGGATAATTGCCAAGAAGTAAATGCATTCTCTTAGTTGTAATAAATATATACTGAGTCAAATTATAAACTTCACATTTTTAAAAGTAATCTCATATATGATATACAACGGACAAATGTATCAGAGAAGGTAATGTTTAATCATTACTGTCGAAAGAAGGATTTTAATTAACGGTGGTAACCATAATTTGTTCCAAACACCTACGGTATTCGGTAATAACATCAACAGTTTAAATCATAAGTCCCAAGCACGAAAATCTGATGGCACATAAGTTCAGTAGCGTGTATGGCCACCATGTGCGTTGACAACTGCCACACAACGCCTCGGCATGGACCTTGTGATGCTTGTGAACAAATGATTGGGAAGACGACGCCATTGTTGCTGCAAAATGGTTGGTTCTTGAGAGTGCGCAGACTTCTGCCAAGAGCATCCCAGACGTGTTCGATGGGATTGAGGTCGGAAGACCTTGACGGCCAGTCCATGACGTTGACACCCGAATTCCGAAGGAAATTCCTTGTCAAAATTGCTGTGTCGGGACTGGCATTGTCGTGTTGGAAGATCAAACCGGGTCCATGTGCTGCCATAAAAGGCAGAAGTTCTGGTGCCAGTACCTGGTCGCGGTAAGCAGCAGCGATGAGGTTGCCACGGATGACAAGAAGCCTGGAACGTGCATTGCCACAGAAAGCACCCCACACAATGACACTTCCGCCTCGAAATCTGTCAACTTCCTGTACACAAAACTGGGCGTAACGTTCATGACGGCGTCTCAACACCCTCGCCCTACCATCAGCAAATCGAAGATTAAATCGGGATTCATCACTGAAGACGACTTGATTCCAATTTCTCTGAGTCCATCGTAAGTGTCGCTGTGCCCACAATTGACGTTGACGTCTGTGTAATTGAGTCAGAATCGGCCCGCAGTATGGCCGTCGTGCTTGAAGGTGAGCAGTTCTCAGACGGTTTCGAACAGTTTGCGCACTCAGTGTACCCCTAAACAGTTCATTTCTGGTTGATGTAGCCGTCAAAAATCGGTTACGGAGGTGACGTAAGACAATCTGACGATCCTCTGCATGTGACGTCACACGTTGTCGACCTGGCCGAGGGCGATCTGCGGTGGTACCCGTTTGCTGTAGACGCGTCTGTAAATCATAAACAGTCCGTCGACTACAACCCATCGTCCTTGCGACTTTAGCTCCGGACATTCCCGTCTGCAACATGCCGATGGCGAGTTTACGTTGCACATTTGAAAGGCGTGGCATGACAAATGGCCGTAAAGACTTTTGTTTTCTTGTGTTTTTCTTTTTTTGCTTACCAGTATGGCTGAAAACACGTGCGGTATTATGGCCACGTGACCAGTTGCACGTGAAAAAACACTTTTGCCACGATAGTGCTATGCACATGATTTTGATCGATTCACCTGCACAAAAACGGTTGTTATCTGAAGACAATACGTGGTCATTACTGTTTAAATACACAATAAGGGCCCACAATGATAACTGGTCAAAATGTTAAAATTTTAGGATTGTAAAGTTTTTAATTTGGTTCAGTATATAACAAAACCATAAAATAGCATTCTGTTGAAGGCTGCATATTTGGCATAATCTTTTGATTTGCACTTTGGCAATATTTATAAATACAACTCGTTCGCAGTCACCCTAATATCGTGTGAAATAAAACATATGTCATCTTACTTGTCAACAAATAATGACGATTATATAAATGAACGTCTGACAATTCTGCATAGCGCAATCCAAATGTTTGATGTAAGGGAAAGAGAGAACTGGCTACACGAGACTGTGTCAAGAGTGAGATCGACAGCAATACTAGTATGCAACAAGTGTAGAAATATCACGGCGGGCGAAACTACAAACGGATTTTATATATTGTACTCATGTGGCCAATCGAAGCGAAACGGGCGGTTTACCACTATGCTAATTAACTGCCCTTACTCAAAAACTAATTCTGTGATACATGTTCAGTATGTACTCCATACCTTCCAGTTGAACCGGTGAAGGAAAGTTTGAGAGAGAGTGAGTGAGTTTTTCACATGCCCATTACAAGTACTCCGTCAAGGGTCATAACAAGGTTTAACACGGCTTCATACTAATAACGCGTATGTTTGTTACTGTTAAGCATTTTTGTTTTGATATTTAAAATTTAATTTTTCTAGGTATGTTTTTTATTCGTTTTTTTGTCAACGTCAAGGTAATATACATCCACTTGCTTTTCAATGCCTTTATTGTTAAGCTGCCCTTTGTATTGTAAACAGAAGCTCTAGCAAACTAAAGTAACAAGAATGATCAGGATGTGTCACTACCTCTTATCACTCACGCTATGACTTGTTGATCAAAGAAATATGGTCATTGACACGCTTCCACTTTTATCTTTCTGTATCAATATCATCACTCTGCAGATGACCTTATTGTACAATGTTGTCAGACAATGGATGGTGGCATAAGCTGACGTAAGAAACAGAGGTAAGTTGGGATGTTATTGCGATACATCCTTAAAAGTTTCGTTGTTTGACACTGACAGGAATAGAAAAAATCAGAATCGACACACTGTAACATCACAGTAACATTTTATAAATAAGAAAAGTTTAATATGTTCATTCGTCCTGTATTCGAGTGATAAAAGTCTTTCTAATCGGCACTCCTTGACATAATTGGGTAGTATGAACATCGTTATAAAAGTAAGGTGATCATGTCCATGTGCCCGTGTGCGAAATACGCTACAGTCGGAAAGCGCACGTGAAATCTCCTATATCAGTCAGTCCATGTGTGTTATAATGGAGTTTTAGAAGAAAAAAACCTTTCTTTTTGTTTGAATAGTATATAAACTGTGTTGTGTCTAATTGGATTGACGATTGATCCCATAGGGTTTTTAAGTTTTCTTAAATTTCTTAAAATTAAACCAAATCAACATTCATATTCCCTGTAGGAGATATAAAGCAGTTTGAAAAGGGAATGACATTAACTAGTAATCTTCGTGTTTGTCCCTTGAAACATTACAATGCCACCACACTATAATGTTTATTAATGGTTATCAACTTGAAGGGGTGTACATTCTAGATAGTTAGACTGTATAGGTATTCTTCGAGACACTTACGTCTTTTGTGTAAAGAGAAATGCCAATATTTCAACAATTCGATCGCTGACGAAAATCGTACAGCGATTGTGAGAAGTTTGGGTTTTAAATAGAAGCACAACTGCAGAATCGTAATGAGGAGATGCACATCTCGTCATACAAGTGGTTTATCTATTTACTAAACCCGACTCATTGTTACAGCATTAATGGGTTTGATGCAACTCTCAATGGTTATATGACACATCATGTTGATGAATGTGATATGGATAATCTGTTGGAACGTCTTACCACAGGTGAAGTTGAGAAATTAATCAAGTCACTAAAAATGGATAAGACCCCAAGTTTACCCCCTGATTTCTTCAAACATGCTAATTCAATTGTACCATATTTAGAAATGATATGCCATATTGGGTAGCGACGTTTTCCCCGAAAGTTGGAATGTCGGCACGATTATTCTATTGCATAAACTAAGGGGATGTTTATGATCAAAGTAATTACCGTGGTATTTCTTAGCTAAATTCAATGAATCCAGAACAAAGATTTGGCAACAGGTTCATGAGGTATTACGTAAATGTCAAGCAGGTTTCAGACATGACTATAATACAATTAATAATATAAATTATAACTTAGGCCATCTGCCCCAGGAGAGGAATTATTTGTTTTAATGTGGCACCTTTAAGTTCAACGTATGAGAATTTAGTGTTAAAGTCTGAGTCCAACAAGGCAGCAGAAATGTAAGGTAAAATGTGGTTTCATAAGAGTCTTTGAGTTTTATGAAATCCCTCTGGATGTTATCAGAGGTACTGACAGTTTTAAATTGTTCAGCTAGTGCATTAGCCTTCTGAAAATAGTTGTCAATACTGTAGTCTGCGCCTAAAACAGGATCAGGACAGCGTATATGAGTACCAATGATACTTTTACTATTCGATCAAATAGAAGATAATGGAGTAAATCTGTTCATACTTGAAATATAGTTACGCCAGCGAGAGCGTTTTATATAGTCGAAACTCGGCACTTTTCTTCCCAAACACATCCAGGTCACAGAGGAGTGAAGGATGACAAACCCTATTCCATGCTTGGTTTCTTGCATTATTTGCCCTTTCACATTCATCATTCCACCAAACGACGGGGATGAACCTAGATCGCTCACTTGAAAATTTTCCAATGGTTGCCTGGGATACTTCAATAATTTGTGAAGTAATGTTATCATTTGAAACAATTTTTTTTTGTTCAGATGTAATATGTTACAAAGAGAGGAAAATCGGACCAGTTTGCATGTTAAAGTTTCCATCGGGGAACATGTACATTCGTGTGCTCTCAGGCCAAAGGAATGTCTCCTGAACACGGATATCGTCTGGAAGCTTAGAATTTAGATTATCGCCATGAGCTACCACACTTTGCGCATACCAGTGCAAAATAGTTAGGAAGACAAGCGTTTTATCCATTATTCCTTTTCAACAAGTAAACTATTCAAAATATCTTTCGAGATTTCAAGCAAGACAATTCTAGCACCTGAGACAATTCGATCGATCTATTTGATCCTTCTTGCTGGGGGCATTGAAACAGCCAGCTATGACCTCGATCAAGAAGGTAATACATGTCTGAAGGGAAGTACCTAGCATACAGGTCTGAACCGAGGGTGCACCTTTCTTTTGTACGAGGGGGGTTGATTGAGCTTGTTCAATGTTTGACCCTCGCGCTTGACAGGTACAAGAAGAAACTGGAACAGCAGGTGGAACATTAGGTGGTTTGGGTGCACGTGTAGTACGTATCTCTACCGAAACCTTAATGGGTGGAGGAGAAATAACACTACTGCCCTCTGACGCAAACGCGTAAGAGGTAGAAGGGGTGATCTTAACATTGCGACTGGCTTCCGAATAAGATACTTTTTTTCAACTCAGACTCACTGAACAGACACTGCTTCTTTATATATTTCGCAGCCTCGGTAAGCAGCACTGTGATTTCCTTCACAATTCAGACACTTGGACACACCATCAGCCTTTCAGTATCCAACCTTAGGTCCCAACTACATCTTGTACATACTGGGTTTTTACTCTTGTGCCAAACCGTTGACAATTGTAACACATGAATGGTGTGGTGCGTAACGGGGGAAACGAAATAACTGAAAATACGTCGTTATACGCTCGGGAAGACGGGGGCGTGTCAAACGTCAACATAACAGATGTAGTGATTTCTTGTTCTTTCCCTCTTAATAAGCGCTTAGCGTGTATGATTTTCTGACCTTTGAGGTGATCAACATTTTCAGTTACATCAACATCACAGTCAATGTTATACATCACGCCTTTGCTTTGACTCAAGCTCTGTGGGACACGACCACGGCACGGGTGTCACACATTGTGGATACGTTTAGAGACACCTTCAATTCATCAAGAGATTTGCAATGTATCGCTAAATCACCTTTTTCAAGTTTTTGCATGAAATCGACTTCAATCGAAGTCTCATTCTCGTTTCAATGGGCGAACAAATCACCACAATTTTATTGGAACATTGAGTTGGTTTCACTCGAAATAACGTCTTGGTGCTTGCGTTTTTCGTACCATTGTGTTATAATCTTCAGCAAATTCAGCTTCAGTAGATGTTGCTTTAAATTCAAAGGAATTTGAAATATCCTCACCCCCATTCTCCTCATTTTCGCATCCGTATTGAAGTGGTTTACACCCGACGACCAGTTCGCCCGAACAACACCCAGGGAAACTGACACCACCAGCCATGTTTGTTTGTTTGTTTGTTGTTTTACGCCGCACTCAGCAATATTCCAGCTATATGACGGCGGTCTGTAAATAATCGAGTCTGGACCAGACAGTCCAGTGATTGACATCATGAGCATCGATCCACGCAATTGGGATCGATGACATGTATCAACCAAGTCAGCGAGCCTGACCACCCGATCCCGTTAGTCGCCTCTTACGACAAGCATAGTCGCCTTTTACTGCAATCATGGGTTGCTGAAGACCTATTTTACCCCGGAATCTTCACGGGTCCCACCAGCCATGAGGCGAGAGGTCCGTGCTACAACACACACGTCAAACGATAGCAAATATGGCAACAGAGACAGCCAATATGTTATGCTTACAGTAATGTAAACCCACCGTGATGATAATAGATCCTGACTAAACCCCGAGGAATGACATTTGACTATATCTGGGTGAACGAGCAGGTGTTAATAAACATGGTCAATTAAAATGTAACATTTGAGATAAAGCCATGATGATTACCTTTTAAATTGTATTTCCTGCTCTGCGAGGTATTTTGTTTTATATACAGATGTGGTCAATAGGTTCACCTCACCTTATTTACAGATTAAGATTACCGTGTGTATTTTCTACATCGACATGAGACACTTGCTATTTCTACAAGATTTGGAAGTTCAAATGGCACATTCTCAATCAAGGAATTGATTAATAGAAGGTTCACGTGCAATACCAGCAGTTCACAGATACATTGTGATTAACATCGTCTGCCTATATACGAAAAACGTATTTTTAGACAGATACGTATCTTAAAAGTCAAGGACAAACAAAATCATGTCAGGGCAATGGGGAGTTTTAGAATATCACGATCTACTATATTCAGGGGATATGTAAATAAATGTAAATGTGTAAATGGAACGGGCGTACCAGAGGCTGACAGCATGAGCACCGATGCACATCGTCTGAGTGGGGACCAGCACTGGGCACAAACATATAAACAATAATGCATGTATTATTATAATAAAATCGACAAAACCGTTTCTACTATCACAAGACATATCCACTGCACGATTCGGACTATATCATTCGCATGTGTTTTATGAATCAGTATCAAATAGGTGTTCGTATCCTGCCCCATCGTTCGCGCCCGTCACAAACACTTGCAAAGGCAAGTCAATTGTTCACCTGAACATAACATGGGAATATATAAATGTAGTACAAGTCAAAATAGGTAACTGTATCAGACAACTGTATTCTCTTTGTCACTGGTTCAAATTTCGAAATGCCCTCCACGTGTCTATCAATAAGCGTTTCGAAAGCTTTACTGAAATCTTGAATGTTGCTGCTGGAATATTGCTCGACATAAATGGAAAAGTTGAAGTCATCGATATCCCTCTTGTCATACTGTTTGGTATAATGTAAAGTCGCTTTAGATCGTTATGCATAGATCTAGATATGAAACATTATAATGTCTCTTTATTTTATATTTCAGGTGAGTAAATCAGTGGAAGTTTGACCGTTATCTTGTGGATATTTGTGGATACGACGATGATCTATTATCAATTCCAGCATTTCGAAATTAATTAATGCTCAAATTATTCTTAATTATGGTATATGTTCATGCACAATGCATCTGTAATGTATGTTAAATTATCAACTGTCAGTTCAGTGAAAGTGTACACTATTTGGAAACTTAGTTACATATAATGTATTATATACATGGCGGTAGTCGCTCAATGAATTAAATTCTCTTTCTCTCCGTCATTGTCAGTCTGTGTAAAAGGTGACGACAATAATATACAGTGTAGTGATGCTATGTATTGCCATGAGAAACAAGGAGGTAGGTTTGATGGTGTAGAGATAAGCCCCATTGTACAGTGAATCACATGTTACAATCCCACGATATGATCAGTAAGTGTCTCAGGTTTGAAACGAATATTCATACAGTTTTATTATCTACCGTTGTCATCATATCATGAAGACGAAAAATAAATAATGAATATTAAATATAAACATTGCCTACATAACTGTCAACGCCTGTACCCAATTTGACAAATGTGACAGTAAATATTCCGCGCGTACACTGATGTTAATTAAACATGCTTGAAATCTTGCAGACATAAGGTTGGGATGATCCATCCCCTGGGGTTTCCTATTGAGATTAGATGCCCAGTATGCATAATAAATGAACTTATTAATGAGGCTAGACAATCTATTTACAGACAGCCGTCATACAGCTGGCATATCGGTGAGTGCGGCGTTAAAAAACAAGTAATAATATCATGAAAATGTTAGGTTAAGTTTTGAATATTTACCTTGAAAAGGAAGAAAAAACATTATTCTCTATGAATGATCTTCCATATTCAATGTGTAGATCTGTGTTTGAACTGTAACAAGTGATGCTTGATGAAGGGTATTCAGATTATCCTGCCAGTGTAATAAACGATTTACATGTATGAACAAATATGAGTGAGTGAGTATGGTTTTACACCGCTTTTAGCTATATTCCAGAAGTATCACGGCGGGGGACACCAGAAATCACACATTGTACCCATGTCGGGAATCGAACCCGGGTCTTCAGCGTGACGAACGAACGCTTTAACAACTAGGCCAGCCAAACGCCCCGAACAAATATGAAAGTGTTATATACTACAATGGTAACACTACTTTATTTGATTAGTTGACCTTTGAATAAGGGTGGTAACCTGTACATCCTTATACAAATATGCTTCGAGAGGAATATGTAAATGAACGTATAATAGACATGTACCAAGTAAACCAGTAAACCAGTAAACTACGGTTATAACGAACTCAAAGGCCCCACTAATTTTAGTTCGTTATAACCGTTCGTTATAAGCATATGAACAGAAAATATACAGCAAATGGCCGGGACAAAAAATGAATTCGTCATATCCGTCAGTTCGTTAAAAGCGTGTCAGTTATAAACGTAGTTTACAGTATGTTACATTGATGATCGCAAAGAAAGGTTGAACATTTTCTGAGAAACGTTTTAGTTATTAGGATTAAAGTGAGTGAGTGAGTGAGTGAGTGAGTATGGTTTTACGCCGCTTTTAGCAATATTCCAGCAATATCACGGCGGGGGACACCAGAAATGGGCTTCACATTTTGTACCCATGTCGGGAATCGAACCCGGGTCTTCAGCGTGACGAGCGAACGCTTTAACCACTCGGCTACCCGACCACCCCTATGAGGATTAAAAGGGACTATGAACGTGCATCGCCACACTGTATACCACATATATGTTTAGATTCTTGCTAAGGTGCCATAGAGGCTCAAATTCAAATCTTGCACAAATGATTCTAATTTGCCAAAGGGCATAACAATATCCGGCAATTCACACAATGTTCTGAGAAAGAAAGCTGACTTTCCCTCCTTGATCGATTAGCACATACATTATATGCAACGTAAAATGACTCCATCAAGGAACCCTTTCACTTTTATATTCTCAACGTCCTCGAACTTTGTCAGAGATTCGCACATAAGCAAAACGAATTGTCACCGCAGGGAAATAAATCCTATTTAGTATTACAGTAGCCATGAAGTAAGATTATCAATCTGTTATGTGCGCCATAGAAAAGCAACATAAACCCACTTATATAGCCCTAAGTAGACTTGAGACAATAAAACGTCTCCATTGGTCTTGGTATTGAGTAGGTTGGCCGAAACGATTATTCTTAATAATGACTTGTGGAAGGTGCTCGCTAGTACACAATGTACATGCATACTATATTACTTTTTTCCTGAGGCAGTGCCATGCCATCGTATCTGACTGAACTTTGCTGGCCGCCTTACCTGTAACACAAGTCGGACCGCTAGGGAAGGCCGGTGGCGGAGGCGTTCGCTCGTCACGCCAAAGGTTCGGCTTTGATTCCCTTCATGGGAACAATGTGTGCATACAGTTCTTGTGATATTGTTGGAATATTGCTAAAAGCGCCGTAAAGACCATATTCATGCTGTTGGTTGGTTGGTTGGTTTGTTGTTTAACGCCACACTCAGCAATATTCCAGCTATATGACGGCGGTCTGTAAATAATCGAGTCTGGACCAGATAATCCAGTGAGTGACATGAGCATCGATCCATGCAATTGGGATCTATGACATGCATCAACCAAGTCAGCGAGCCTGACCACCAGACCCCGTTAGTCACCCTTTACGACAAGCATAGTCACCTTTTACGGCAAGCATGGTCCATATTCATGCACTGCTGTACAAGTCAGAAATGAAACCATGAAGAACATACAACCGCTTCCAACTATGGTCAAACAAATAAAGTGAATTTAAAAACAATATATTCTTTTGCGAAAAAACGACAAACTGATCCTTTCTTGGGTGTGATAAATCGATACGTAGTCTCCCTGATACGAGAGCATACATGGCACTTCAGAATGAAGAATGCGATGCATCTCGGCCGCCAGATATGAATCAAACCCTTATCTTAACACCAGCATCATGACATCAACATATGTCTTACAGATATCGACATGGGTACAATGAGTGAAACCCATTTCTGGTGTCCCCCTCCATGATATTGCTGGAATATTCTGTCGAATGGGGTGACGTGTTTTGAGAGAAGTACCTGTGGGTTTGTGTGTGTGTGTATTGTAGACTGAAGTGTATGCCCGACGAGTACGAAATCTCTTCCACGACAGTAGAGTCGAATCATCAACCATACGCCATTCTAGAAATAAGGTGAATTATTATTGAAAAAGAACTGCTGTTTGATCTGGTGTGATGCTACTACTAACACTACTACTGCCACCATGTTGTCTGGTTGTTATTAACTGTTCAGGGTTTGCTCCACAGAGTGTCCTCTCATCTTTTCATTTGGCGAACAAACTTGTTTGCGTGATTAAGTCTGTTAACCGCCAGGCTTGAAGCCCATGAACATATTTCTGTCAAAGCTAGATGCGCGTGTTGTAAGCTGTGCCTCAAAGTACACTCATTTTGGAGACCTATTCATTAGTGATATATTCATTCATTGCTTCAGTGGGAAACCACTTGGATGTTGCCCCAGAATAACAGGAAGGTATTATCGGACGTACATGTATGTATGCTGACCTTTTCGCGAACTACCGGTATCATCACAATTTGATATGGATTCATTAACACATGATTACAATCGTTCAATGGACTCTGCCTTTAGCGGAGATTTCATATGACTATGGGGAGGTTTTTGTAGACTTTTTTTACATTAGCAGAGATTTCATATGACTACGGAAATGGTTTTGTGTTTTTCATTTACAATGCTATACTCTGTTAGGGTAATGTTTTCTGTCATAGTCCATTTATGTTGTTTCTCATTGCATGAGTGAATGATTTGGATTCCAAAGATGTCAGGCTGTCCCCACTCCAAATGTTCACACTTCCCTCGAGCTATTGTACATCTTTGTCTCCACACATAAACACTACATAATACCTTGGAAGCTTATCCACTTTGACTACCTGACTTCATTTGAAGACAAGATATAACACCATAACCCACTTTGCAGTGTTCGTTACTCGTATGGTGAGGACATGTTACATATTACAGTCTGGAGGAATCAGTAATTCAAACGCTATAGACCACTGTGACATCCGTCTTTGTGACACATGACATTTTGAATTACCGTTATATGCTTCTTGGACCGTGGTTGTCCTAACAGTTCAACATTATTTATAACTAGATAAATAAGATGATGATAAATATGTCCAATGCACCGTTGCTATATTCGGTTTTTGTCCCAGGAAAGTTGCAGGGTGTTTTCTGTGAGGAGCTGTGAGAGAAAAGTGACATTTCAATCAAAATATTATATGTCAGAACATTGACTGTATATTTTGTTAGATTTTTCATCGATTGTAAGAAGAACTTTTCTCTTATATGTCAAACAATTTCCATCTTGAATTGACAAAACAGAACAAAATATACTATGAATTTCGCTAGCAAAATGCACACTGTAGACAGTTTAATGTGTCTACTTCCTTTTTATTAGGAATCGTTTTGTTTCTTTTCCAAAGGAGAGATATACGAACATCAACACAAGGACTTTTTATTTATTTCATTGAATTGTTATTTATCTTTTGTCGAGTATACCTACTTAGCAATGACTGGTTGCCGCCATGTTGACTAGTGTGAACATTGTTATGGAGGAAATACGACCATTCCGTTATTAACAGGAAGGGTCAATATGGCAACAATGTGCCTTGAAACATTGTACATAATGGATGAACATCAGTCTCATCTTTCTACATTGTCAGGCGTCTTCTTCGTCTTCAGAATAGATATCATCATATTTTATTACACACATGAATTATTCGGTGTATTTATATAATTTTGATATAAGTGTATTGGAAAGCATGTTTTCAACAGAGACAGATGGCCCCACTGTAATGAGATCTACTTTATTTTTTCATCGTTATCAGTTGATACTCCCGGTGTTTTGTATAGCAAAATACAAAGCCATAACGTCAATCCAAGGAAGATAAAAATAGTAAATATCAGTTGATATTCCCGGTTTTATGTAGCAACATAAAAAGTCATAACGTCAATCCAAGGCAGACAAAAATAAATTAAAATAAAAAAAAACGTTAAGGAATGGGAAATAAGGACCACAGGGGCTAAATGGGGTCTACCATTATAGTTTTATACTTATTTTTTATGAAAACAAATATGTGGCTTAAACCTTTTTATGCTTAAGCATTTTATAAAGGCAATAGTTATTTTTAAACGAAAACATATATGTCTCTGATGTATATACATGTATCTCTTGTGTATTTACAAATGGTGCTAATTGCAAATAAGTAAAAACTCTTGTTGAGAACTCTATTGGCGGATAAGTAAATGCTTTGAGCTCTGTCCATTGATTTGCCACTTAACGAGAGTGTAATGTACCTAAGACATTAATCAACGGATTAAGTACACGTACCTCTCTTATTTCCCTATCACCTCTTGAATAATGTCGACGAATAATGAGAAGTCGTCATAGGAAGGTCTAACTATCATGCGATTGAAATGGTGAATAGGCAATGGGCAATGGGGTAGAATAGGTCTTCAGCAACCCTTGCCTGCCGCACGATCGAGGCGACTGTGATTGTCGTAAGAGGCGACTAACGGGATCGGGTGGTCAGGTTTGGTGACTTGGTTGATGCATGTCATTGTATCCCAATTAAGTAGATCGATGCTCATTATGTCAATCACTGCACTGTCTTGTCCAGACTCGATTATTCCCAGACCACCGCCATATAGCTGGAATATTGCTGTGTGCAGCGTTAAACAACAAACCAACAAAACAAAACATAGATATATATAATTTATTTAAAGATATATAAGACACTGTAATGATGAGAACAGATGACAATTTCAATTCACTGTCAGTGTTGTACATGATTTGATATTTAAGCTGATCAGTTGGTGCGAGCTAACAACTTCCACCACCGGAGTTCTTGCTTACACAAATCCTTTCCAGTCAAACGATTCATTTGCCTGTATAAAATGACTCGAGGACAAATAAAATGTTTTTCGGTTTAATTTATTTAAAGATATATAAGACACTGTAATGATGAGAACAGATGACAATTTCAATTCACTGTCAGTGTTGTACATGATTTGATATTTAAGCTGATCAGTTGGTGCGAGCTAACAACTTCCACCACCGGAGTTCTTGCTTACACAAATCCTTTCCAGTCAAACGATTCATTTGCCTGTATAAAATGACTCGAGGACAAATAAAATGTTTTTCGGTTTAATTTATTTAAAGATATATAAGACACTGTAATGATGAGAACAGATGACAATTTCAATTCACTGTCAGTGTTGTACATGATTTGATATTTAAGCTGATCAGTTGGTGCGAGCTAACAACTTCCACCACCGGAGTTCTTGCTTACACAAATCCTTTCCAGTCAAACGATTCATTTGCCTGTATAAAATGACTCGAGGACAAATAAAATGTTTTTCGGTTTATGTACCCAAACGATTCTTTTTTCTTAAGAACTGCCGAAAATGATACATGTAAAAAAATGTTTTTTTCTGGCTTCTTTTAATAATTAATCAATTTAATTATTCATAGGGCTATGGAAATATATCAGAATAACGCAAAAATACCAATTCTCGCCTATCCTAACTGACATTGTGATTAGCCTAACAAGCAACTTTAACAGGTAAAACAAATTATGAACTTAGTACATGTTCGTTGTCATGCATGTATGAAACGGCCTATAACCATAGGTAATTACCTAAGGTCAGTCCCTAGGTGATGACCTCACACCGGCACGTGCGTTCTCATATATGCAAAATGTCACCTGAGTTGGGGGTGTTCTTTTATTGTACTGTTTTGATATATGCGCTGACTGGGGTAGCAATACAGATATTTACGGCATTATCTTTGCCTAGAAAATGATGGAGTAGTTAAAAGCTATGAAACGGAATCAGTATTGGAAGTTTTGTTTTTTTTAAATCAAGAAGTATTTGTTGTTCGAAAGAAGATTCCTTAAGCTCCTGACTCAGCAGATGACGTATCTGAATCTGTACTATCACTTAAAGGTAGGATAACTGGTAAAGCAATGCTGATACCAAGCCCTCATGATCATGTTGACGGTACTGACGTTCTATTTCAAGAACGTGATCTTCAGCTTTTTGCCATACCTCTGTGGCCATTCTAGCAAAGGCTGCGTTGATCAACCCTTTGACATTTGAATGTTTTGTTATGTCTTGCCACGAATCCTTTACAGCTAGCCCAGATCAGGTCAAGAGGGTTGATGTCTGACTCGCGTACGAAGACAACGTGACCGTGTTGTGCCGCCAGGTCTTCTGTCTTGTACTTTAATAGTTTCTTATTCAGGCGAACTTTCTCCATCAGTTTCAAATGGTATCAATCGACATTGCAAGATGTCAGATATTCCTGCATGGTTGCCTTCAGACTATTCACGGATGGCGCGACAGTACCTGGTTCACGGGCGTAATGATAACTGGTGTTATCGATGATTTATCCATAAATTCTGTTTCAGCTGATGTTCCAACCAGTCGGGGAACACATCACCACTCCTCCTAATGATAATCACCAGTTTCCGTTTTCGCCTCGAAAGCTAGCTCACATCCATTAATAAGTCCCAGATCACGGCATCTGGCGTTGTATAACAAAGATACGATTACCATGCCTGATGGTGGCATATGTGCTTTTCGTCCATCTGACGGTAGCCACAAGTAGTCAGTGGAATGATTCTTATTCACCCAATTTTCATCAGGGTAAATGACCTGCAAATGACTGCAAATGGTACCTCACAGACAGAATGGAATATTTTCCCCCAACAAATGCTCGGTTATCGCCACGGACAGTGTATCTCGTAGACAACAATAATTAATGTAGTCCGGGATATTAATTCTGTCTTAAATTTCCCCCCGAATTGTATAAGAATCGGGGATACCTTCTGATCAGTGCGTGTACACTGTAATGCCTTTATCAAAGCTTTGTTATATCCTCTTTTTTGTTTTTGAGACGACCCCCGCCTTTTGTTTTACTAATCATTCCGCAGATTTGATGGTATGAAAGGCCAAGAGCTTGTGCAGTTCGACAATACACCCTATCTAAACTCCACCCTCACCCTCACCCCCGGGTTCTGTGGTGTCTGAAACTGATTACAGAGATGAGTCAGGCTCCTCTCCGTTCAAACTTTAAAGGAATCAAATTTTAAGTAATTAAGCAAATACTTTATACAGAAAACTAACTGAACGCTTCTGTTTGTTAGATATTTGTGAAAACTATAAAAGATCATTTTAATAGTTAAATGTTACAAAACTATCTGATATCCTAATTTTGATGCTTCAAACATCTAATACTGTCCTGCTTTGTGCTGTGATACCGCGGTGATGCAGCTAATGATGTTTACTTCGAGTTCTGTCAATATTAAAATTTCGTCCTCAGGGATAAATGATAGAAAACTGGAGAAGCATGAATTATGCATGTGTCTCACCTAGTTTGATCCATGCAACTAAATCGATACCAATGCATTTATATTAGATTATAAGATATACCATAGTTTCGTGGTATGCAAAGAACTGCTGATGCAGATGACAATGGTAAGTATATACATATTTATAAAATAATCCATCGGATGAACTGTCAATTGTATACATTTTGAAGAAGGAGTAAGTTGGAGTAAGTTAGGTGTAACACTGTTTTGAGCATATCAGCACCCCTTTTCACCATTTGCCTAAAAAGGTAAGTGTTTGTTTGTTTTCTAACGCCGCAAGGAGTACTCCAGCGATACGTAGGTGATCTGTAAACAATCGAGTCCTCACCAGACATTCCCGTAATGGACCAGAGAATCCATTTTAACAAAAGTTTGAATTACATGTGCAAAAAATATGCTGCTTTCAAGTAAAGAGAAAAACTAAATAAACATTCAAGTGTTTTCAACACAATAGCGGAAGCACTATACATACGTACAGACCAAGGTTACATTAAAGTGATGATGCCAGCGATGTATCATTTGACGTGTCTCTTTGTTTTTTATGTCTATTCGTCAACATTAGCACAGGGCATAGCAATCAGCAACTATTCTCAATCTGCATATCGGATAAAGGTTCGTTCCGTTTCATAACCAATATCAGCTTTGGATATTTGCCATTCAAAATCACAAAAGTTTTAATATAGTTGTGCAAAGTGGTGCGGAACAACGGACACATGGAAATGTCTGGTATATTCATTGTAGCGCTCGACATTGAGAGTAAACAGCAAGAATGGCTCATGGCCATTACAATGTGCCTGAGTGGGTTATCCATATTAATTATATTGCGCATGTGGCTTGCCCTATAAAACCGGCATTATTTCGGAGACGTACAAGCGGACACACACACACACACACACACACACATACACGCACGCACGCACGCACGCACGCACGCACGCACGCACACGCACACACACACACGCACGCACGCACAGACAGACAGACACACACAGACAGACACACAGACAGACAGACACACAGACAGACACACACAGATACAGACACACACACACACACATTCTGAGCAATGACTTGATTGTCTTGTTTGCTTCCAAGCTATCGTCGTATGAGCGGAGTACTGCTGTGTAGCGCCAGGCAACAAACACACATGATTATGTGAATGTCGGGTGCCACCGGTATGTCGTCAGGACATTCTTCCATTTTTCGCGAACACCTGGTATCACCGTTTGTTTTCCGTGATCCGTGCATATAGTTTCCACTGCTGTTCTGCCTTTTACCCCCACAAGACCCAAAGGAACCTGTTTTGTTGGATGATCGAGTATGATATTCTCTGGAATTGACGTTTTATATTGAATAGAAAATGAATTTTAGTATTTCTCTGACATGGCAGTGTTTGCAATCCAGACTAGCGTTTCTTTCCCAATCGGCGGCACAAACACATAGACCATAACACACGACACCCGTTGCAAACGATTTTATACTGTCGATCACATGGCGAAGAGAAAATAATCTGCCATAGTTTGTGAGATAGAATTCGATATAGAGAAAAAACAAGGTTATTTTGCAATATACAAATCACACTTCACAGATAAATGAGACTAAACTGTTAGACAGCAATAATAATATCGTTAGTAGAGTCACTTCAAACATACAGGAGAGTGGTGTTCATATAGAGCAGCCCGAGTCATTTTAGCTGAAGGGTACCGCTTATAGTAAACCTCCATAAACAGTCTCATACAGTTTCTAAATATAACTGACATCGTGATCGTCGTGACGTAATCTCGTATGAACGTGACTCACGAACGGAGTCTGCTGTCATCCTGCTTCTGCTAATAGCCTCCCAATCTGTTACACGTTATTATTCATAAAGTTTTGTTTCAAGAGACTAAATGCAACATGTCATTTTATTGATGCATGTTATATATCTGGTCAAGAATGTGACTATAGTGACAGTAACATTTCGTAAATTGCTATGACAAGAATGTAGGTGAGACAGCTAAGGGTCTGATATTCAAATAATTTTAGCCTTCTTTAGATATGATCGTGTTGCATTGAAATATTGAATGTAAGTCAACTTACATTCCGCTGTCATGAACAGATCGAATCGGGAGTGCAGAACTGAGAATGTACTTTCTCGCCATCACAATTACATAACAGCAGATCGTTAGATGTGCAAAGCAGAGATTATCACGTCGGACAGTTCGACTTCTCAAACATTTAAAATAAAAGGTTGATGATAAATAAATGATGGTTGTTTGTTGTTGTGTTTTTAACGCCGCACTCCGCAATATTCTAGATATATGACGGCGGTCTGTAAATAACAGAGTTAGGACCAGACAATGCAGCGATTGACATCATGATAATCGATCCACGCAATTGGGATACAATGACATGCATGAACCATGTCACCGAGCCTGACCACTCGATCCTGTTAGTCGCCTCCTACGACAAGCACAGTCGCTTGCTAAGCAAGCATGGGTTGCTGAAGACCTGTTATACCCCGGATCTTCACGGAACCATCATAATCAGTGTGGCTACACAGTTAACGTTGCTGACAATATGAAGTTCATTACTATGGTCATCTATAACATATGTTAAATCAGCTGCCATTCAAATATCTTATGTATGACATTGTTTTAAGCATACTTTATGGCATGTATGTACGAGGGCGGTTGTGTTGTCTGTCTGCCCTTGTCATGCTGTCAGTATGTGTGTATGTACGTGTGTGGGTGTGGTGGGGCGATGTAGTGGGGTTTGAGTGGATTGGAAAGAGTGGGTGGATCTGTCTCTCTGTCAGTATATGCGGTGCATATTCACATAACCTACCTGATAACTGATAACAACCAGACATAACATTTTCTGTATGTTTCTGCTTGAACAGAGACTCTACGTTGTTTGATTTATATTTGAATAACTGGTTGTTATTTTATCAAAAGAGAATTCACCTGTGATAATATGACCCAAAGATTGGTACCAGTATGATGAGACTTGGCAGCCACAAGTAGATGAATTACCATCATGAGCTGCCAAATACACCTTCTGCAACACGTCTCTATAATTGAATACCTTGTATGAAATGTTGCTCGTACAGTGAACATGAAGCTGTTGCTGGGGAAATATTGTGGGACAATTAGGAAAAATGATGTTTGCCTGAGATGTTACAAAACTTTAAAGAAGTAATTCCCTCCTATGCAATTTTCAAATTCAGGAAGAACTGTTTATGATTTGGTGGAGGCGAGTCTTCGATTTGACCAGACGTTTTTCAAAGCGCTATAAAGAACTTCCCTCTGTTATATGCACTGGAAGAAAGGAAACGTGAACCCATCCCTTTGCACCTATGCATGAGCTGATCCATTTATCTTTCAAATGTCTGAAGCATCGTAACAAAGGGAAATCGTCTATCATGATCGCTATTTTCGACAGGCATGTCCAATTTATAGACAAAATTATATAATTGTCTCTGAGGTTATTTTAGAACTTTGAATATTATAAATGGACGTGCCCACACAGCTTGTCAGCTTGATACACGTCAGTATGATTGAAAAACACGTTGTCAGTGTTGTATCATTTACAGATGATATCATGGTGTTATCTAAGAATAGTCACCTACTTGGCATCAATAACATGCAATCTGTAAGGTGCCCAACCTATAATACTAATGAGACCATGTGGAAAACATTATTGTGAATTTGAAACTGTTTTCTTGTTCACATGAATCATCGACTATCACATGACGCATGTGTGTATATACGTCTTATTGTTTTTTATTTGATATATTTCGCATCTGTGTAGCCAATCCGTCAAACGTTGTTTTGCGAATTGAGCAGGTATAAAGCAAACACACTATTGAGTAAGTGAGTGAGTGAGTATGGTTTTACGCCGCTTTTAGCAATTTTCCAACATTATCACGGCGGGGGACATCAGAAATAGGCTTCACACATTGTAAACCATGTGGGGAATCAAACCCGGGCCTTCGGCTTTACGAGCGAACGATTCAACCGCTACCCCACCGCCACCAAACATACTATTGACTCGGCAACGTTTCTGTAGATGAATAATTGCGGCGAATGTTCTCAGGCTTTTATTCTCATATTTCTCTTGATGCGTTGACTGTTCCTATTGTCCTAAATACACATTTCGTGTCGATTCTGAGAAACTTTGTATATTTACTTAAAGCAAATATTTACTTACAAAGCTCAATAAATCGAAACAGGCGTCACTCTGAGAAGCACTCTGTGGGAGTCCATATGAAGCAGGTAAGTATGCACGAAGCAGGCATAAATCATGCTTTTTTGGTACTTTCCTGTGTGAAGATGGCGTTTTGGGACATTAACTTTGGCGTTTTCGATCCCTTATGCTCGCAAAAGGAAAGTTTTTTTCCTATCTTTTACATTATCTAAAATGACGGCGGCAGTCTGAAGTATACATGTAAGAAAAATCAATTAATAAAAATAGATATAATGTTAACATCAATGTGTAGAATTACCCCAGCTACTCCTCTCTAAAACAACACCATGTTAATTGGACAATCAACTTACACGATATTGGAATTTACTTAAATACTTGTTAAAATAATTTAAAATAATTATAACATATACATGTACTCCTACATTAATTCAATCTTTGGTTGCATCTGTATCCCCTCCTTGATAGCTTTTCTAGCTTACTGATTAATCGGGACCTAAGGATTGGACGACTTTTCCAAATGTGAGTGAGTGAGTAGAGTTTTACGCCGCTTTAGCAATATTCCAGCAATATCACGGGGAACACCGCAAATGGTCTTCACACAATGTACCCATGTGGGGAATCGAAACCGGGTCTTCGGCGTGACGAGCGAACGAAAAAAAAATACAACAAATAAGCATTGACAAAAACGCCGTAGGGTACGCTGACCTTTTCGCTCACCTTATTTGACAGTACAATCGGAATCGCACAATGGACTCTGCTTTTAGCAGAGATTTCATGTGGCTGTGGACATGGTTTTGTCGCTTTTATTAAATATAATTCCAGTGTTGACCTTCGATATACAGATTATAATGTGCGGCGGCGGGCAAACTTAAGACAAACACAGAAAGCAGCGCTATTTCAAAGGGGCTATCTACATGTAAGTAACTCGCTATTCGACCTGTTCGAAGTGTTAATATTACCACAGCGTCTGCTATGTGTATTCGATATGTCTCAAGACGTTTCACTAATTTACAACACTTTTCATTTTCTCGTGACCCTCGCAACGTGTATGCAGGAGGAAGAGGAGGCTAGATTACATAATTGCTTTCGATTAAAGTGAAGTACTTATCCACCTATTCATAGATGGTGCACATGGATTTATATATATATATGTACACTCCTTGAGCAGGATATTTGCACACCCCATAACAATAGTCTGAGTTGCCCTCATATGAGTATGAGAAAGAACGTATCACATGTACGTCCACATAATAAAGAATTAAAGGATTGTATTCTATGTAGGGTTGAAGGCGAGATGACATTTTGGTCCTGCCTGAATTCTTATCGGCAATGGTCTTATGATCTCTGCATGGAGATTTCACACCTCCTTCCTCAATGGCCCCAACTTGGTATATCAATGACTAATTACGCGCAGGCGTTTACATTAGGAACTCTGGAAAACGAGATATATTTTCGGTGATGCTCAAGACTTCGATGTATAGATGCTTCATTGTATAAGGTTTCATTACATATTCATATAATCTTTATACCATGTCCTTTTGCAATACTGGTGTAACAATAGTGCCAAAGACTTCTGTGTCAAGTAGTATTTTCTGTCTAATTCTCATTAGATAGATGAATAAAATCTTCTTGAAAAACGAATATTATATTGGCGATAAAGGACAATCTGAAAAGAGACTCGATCGTTTGTTCCATAAGAAATTTCAAATTTGGTGAGAAACCTACTTTGTCTTTGCAGAGCACTTATCGTTTCATTAAATACTGTTTTGAATTCAAACATGATATGTATTTATCCAATGAAGTGATTTCATAATTTTGCAACACCAGGGATGTTTTTCAAATCACCTGTATCATTGCATGCGAATACATTGCATAACAAATGCACTAAACTTTCACAATTCATATCATTCTACTTGGGAAATATAAAATCAGTTTTATTTTAATCACATTCCTTGTGAAATAGCGAAGCTACTTTCAAATAAAGACAAACGATAATGACGTTTTTGGTTTCATTTGACTGCAATATCGTCGTAAGGAGATACTACTGACGGTTGTGAAACATCAATATCTAAAATAGAATTGCCATATCAGCTGTCTTAAAGAAATACAAAAATGATCCTTCGTAATATATGTCATCAACCTCTTCACTTAGGTATGTTTAGTATAATGAGAGGGGGACACGGGTGGCCCAGTCGTCTAACGCGCCGCAATTCGCTGTGCATAGTTGCGTCCCTTGGGTACGCCAGAAACCTATGGTTGAGGTTCGGATCCCGGTTCGCCCCGATTATGTTTTTAGGTTTGTCAGCACCATACCCGTGCTCGTGGGTTTCACAGAAGTGGTAAAAGTCTGAGACCTGCACCACTTCGGGCTTTCCTCCCACATTAAGCTGACACGCTGACTGGAAAACTGTTAAAAGCGGTGTTAAACTCATCTCGCTCACTCACTAGTATCACGAGAAAAATGCAATGTTGGACTATGTTTCGGCTTTGTATATAGGGACATTGGGATGTTGTAATGTTGACATATGTAGGACCTGGCCTATGTCTTCCCATCAACAAACTGTAAAGTGTGGATGCATTACAGTAGGACATTGTCAGACTTACGAGTAACTACTTACTTATAATTACAATTACATTGGTCCGAGATCAAACGTATACATATCAAAGTCACAAGCAGGCGTCATGCTTGTGAGATACATAAACACATTAAAGATCCATTATGCAAACACATTACGACAATCTGCTGATTTATTATATCTCTAACATGAATGATTTACTCTTCTTGGCGAAGTTGTTTTCGTTGTTGCGAAAATGTCCTTCCTTCACGCATCAATTGTTCTGCTTCGAAGGTTTCTTGATTAAATAACCCTATAGAGAGTCGATAGTTGTGCGACGTTAAACAACAAACCATCCAACCAACCTACTTTTAGATATGAAATCGTGCCATTGTCAATTTATACTTATACGATAAGAGGTACAGGTGGCCCAGTCGTCTGAGGCGTCTAGGTACGCTTGTACCTGTGGATTCAAACCCCGGTTCGCCCCAATTATGTTTCTATATATATGTTTGTCAGCACCACACCAGTGTTCCTGGGTTTCACAAAAGTGGAAAACGTCTGAGACCTGCATCACTTTGGGCTTTCCTCCCACATCAAGCTGACACGCGGTGATTTAACAAGACTATTGTTCAAAGTGGCGCTAAACCCAACTCACTTATTCACTCACTCACCACGAGATAACTATTTGCAGGCAATCCCAACTTTGACCTTCATCCATGGCGTATAAGGACATGCTGAACTATTTTGCAAAAGCAAACCCCGAAAAAACACAATACAGTGATGGTTATACGTTTCAAAATCACAGACCGCAGAATGTATTGCTATTGCAAGATATGCGTGGAAAAAGCAGCCTTTCAAGTAGAATGTTCAACAATGAACTGTTCGAATATATTGGTGATGGAACAGAAAGCAACAATCCATAGCTGGTGTGACGCCCGCAACTTTATGGCATGAACTACATATTTGAAAATTCGTATTACAGAAACTTGCATTTTAGTGAAATAGTTTATAAATTTATCAAATGATGACTGTCGAAAAGATATTAAATTAAAAGCTCTTGATAACGAATTCTTGACGAAAAATATCCTTACAAATCACTAAAACCTGATATTCATTTTAAAATATAATATTATCGGTTGCGGTAGGGACATAAGTTACCACAGCTACATTGGAACCTGTTGGGTGATCAGATTTTCAGTTGATGTGTCTTGGATAAAGTTTAATTTCTAACCTCGATGTAAATAAAGAGTATGTAGTAAAATACGCCCTTTTTATTACCCGAATTGGAAAGAGGTGTGGAGATTATCACTTTTAGTAATGTGCACTGAATAATAAAAAGCGTGGTTTCTTCACCGAGACGATGCAGCTTCCAAGAGAACGAAACACGCGATAGCAACGTCTATAGAAACCCTAACCAGGCCTAATATTTTGACATAAAAACACATTTTTAAACAAACGAATAAAATACGAATGTTTTTCTTGAGCTAAATGAAAGATTGAACCAGAAAACTAAATGCAATTAGTATGTTTGCAAATATGACTTAACCAACATCGACAGAATATGATAAACATTCTAATATATGTTTTCTCTGCCGATATCCAATGTCATTCAAACAGTCAGTAGACGAACATTTGGCGGACTTTGCAACAGATGTTCTCTTTGAACCCAGAACAGGATATGTGTATTATTCACACAGACATTGGTCGTCACCATAATGTTCTACTGTGTCCCTATCAAATAAGATTCATTGTCAAAGCATCCCATTGTTTAAACCTGTAACTGTAATACTATAGATGCGTGTATCTATATTCATTGTATCCGCATCGTAAAGACGTGATTCATAACTGAAACGTTGACGCTATATCTCTGAAGTAAAGTTGTTTTTTTCAGATTACATTGTGACAATGTATCGCTCTAAATGTTGATATACTAGTAGCTAAGCTACACACTGTCCTGTTACCACTGAAGCTACCTTTCGTCACAACTTGTTTAGGTTGAAATTATTTCAGAGTGACGTAGACATCAATAAACAATGTACGGCTCTGAAGGTGGATGGTCCACGTGTGTTACGCATGTACAATACTGTAACATTATCCTGTTGCCATTGAAGCTTCCTATCGTCACAACTTGTTTTGGTTGAAATTATTTCAGAGTGACGTAGACATCAATAAACAATGTACGGCTCTGAAGGTGGATGGTCCACGTGTGCTATGCATGTACATTACTGTAACACTATCCTGTTGCCATTGAAGCTTCCTAAGCAATAACTGCCTATTAGGAGATATTGAGCATAATATCATAACGATGCCAGAGCGGTTATGGTGGAATAACAATACATAGCGACATAAGGAATGCCAGAAGAAACGATTGTTACAGGGTTAGCCGTTGAGAAAGGAAGCTTCTCAGATACAAAATATGTTTTATTTACAAATCAATATTCAAGAATAAATGACGAAATTATTTTTTGTAAAAGCTTGACGTTATAAGTGTCACCCATATATGAACATTTGATTCAGTGCATATTGTAGTGTTAAATCATTGATTTAGTATTCATAATGCGTATTTCATAGGAACTTTACAGAGCATTAACAACCTTTGTTCAACACTCAGGATGCACCACATACATCTCATGAGGATTTGAAAACGAATTGCCCGAGAAATCATTACTCATGAATATAAGGTGCTTGTGTAGTGTTATCAATGGATATATTACAGGTGTAATCTAGTCAAACATTGGATGACAAATGGATATCTGAGACTGATACATTTCGTTTTTAAGTCATTCCATACTGTCTTTTATTGCATGATAGGTAAATCAGTTTGACAAACGGGCGTATGTTAGTTAAGGCAGCAAAATATTTTTACAAGTGGCTAAAATGAATAATTCAAAACTGAAACTGTTTTTAAAAAGGTCCCGACGTCAGAGTACAGAATATCGAAGACAGTTGTCTTGTGTTGAATCGTAGTTATTAGACACATTTAGAAGAGACTATACAGGTCATTATTGTTTTATCATGATGTGGAGTGCTGTGGCGTTCTCGGGTTTTCTTCTTCAAGACTACACCACACCTCCCTATGACAAAAGTCAAAAGATACACTACCAGAATATATCTCGCAGGTCTGAAATCTCGACTTGTGGACGAAGCTAAAACCACAGTGTTCATTTTGTTATAAATCAGCCATATGGGTCAAGTCGACGTCAATGAGATAACATGATAAAACAATGCCCAAGGTAGTACTGTTTTTGCCATAAGTGTTCTGTGTCTCTTGCAAATGAAGTGAGGTAAACATGCATTTAACTGGATTAGGTACTGACACATTGTCCTCAATTTACACCCTCAAGTAACAATTGAAAAAGAGTAATTTGGTAATAGCCTTTGATGTGGATATATTCTATCCATAAAATGCGACGACTGGAGTGCGGATAAACTTACGATGTCAGACACACCTCGCAAGCGGAAAGCTTTACACATCGACGTTTAGTTTCAAATCATCTCTGCTGTCGGTGCTAGAAATAAATCATAAAAAGAAATTGCATATGAATAAGATATCCTTCTTGTGTCTGCATGACAATGAAACTGTATCATTAATATGTTTATAACATGTACTTACTTATGTTACGTATTGTATGCCATTTAAGACATGAATAATACAGTACATATCCAGTGCACAGTTTTGCTCTTTATTGAGTAACATGATGTGGTCTCGTAACTTGATCCAAATGAAATGCTTTTAACGAACTACGGTTTTAACGGTAGGAAATAACTGGTCTCTTTGAGTTCGTTATAATCGTAGTTTACTGTATATAGCGACGTGCATTCATGCACGTGTGTGTCTCGTACGTGCTTGCGTGCGTACTTGCGTGCGTACTTGCGTGCGTATTTGCGTGTGTGTGTGTGGTTTCTTTGTCAAGCCCTCTGAGATGCCATGCCGATTAGTCCTTGTTTCACCCCCTTAACGCAGGGCTCAAGGCACGGTAACAAGAGCGGAAAGTACCATCTTTTAACGTCTTTAGCAATGAAGCGGGCAAGGGATCCAACCGCCGACGCTCTATCCACTAGACAACGAAGACGGTCGGTTTCCAGTAGGGTATCATGAGAGAATAAGTTTGCGCTGAACGCCGCTTTGAGAAGAATACTAATTGTGAGGTCCAAAGTGACGCCTGTTTACTGAAAGCCGCGAGCACAGACAATGGTAACTGGCCATGTGGATCTTGGCACAACTAAGGCACGCAACTATGCAAGCAATTTGCGGTGATAAGACGACATGGTCCTCTTTGCCCGTTGAAATGGACAGCTTAACATTTTGTATATGAAATTATATTATTTTGGCAATGAACGAAGTATCATTTTAATGTACTTTTATATGAGATTTTTTTGGATAAAGACCTAGTGGCTCTCGTAACATTTCGTTATATAGAAACGCTATAGGCAAGTGGTATTTATGAAACAAGCCCCTTAAGTGCGTATCCTTTGTGCAAATATAGACTTAAGAATAATTTAGAGTAAAACATTTTCCTTTTTGGTGAGATAAACATTAAATTTTGCATTGGTAACGTGTATGGTGATTTTTTTTTTTTATATAAAATAGACGAAGAAAGTTTTAACAATAAGTTCCCCTGATATGATGTTTTCCAGAATAGCTATCTATTGAGAACAATTACAACGTTGAGACAAATCTACAATGATCTCTATCTTGGAATTACAAACACGAAGGGACAATAAAGAAGCAGACCGATAAATAAATATATCTGAAACTGTTGTGCAAAGATACCATAATGGAAGTTAGAACAAATTGAATTGTTCACGAAAAGTGTGTGATTGTTCAATCTACTTTGAAGTTCTCCTCAGACACAAACAGCTTAATTAAAGCCCAGCCAGTAACGATTGATTGTGTGGGGGTGTGTCTGATAAAGAACCATTCTACCTTTCTGTCAATATTATTAAACAAATATTTTAAGATCGATTACACCAGATGAGAGAAGGACAGACAGACAGTGTCAGATATGAACATATTCTTTACAAACATGAACATAAACCTGACGAACAAGGGGGATAGATAGACAGACAGGTAATGTCAGATATGTACATACACAGATTAAGGATAGGCACAAACAGTCAAGGCAGAAGGATAGATTGATAGTGACAGACATGAACATACATGACAGAAGGATAGACTGGCAGTGACAGACATAGATGACAGAAGGATAGATTGACAGTGACAGACATGAACATACAGGACAGAAGGATAGACAGGCAGTGACAGACATAGATGACAGAAGGATAGATTGATAGTGACAGACATGAACATACATGACAGAAGGATAGACAGGCAGTGACAGACATAGATGACAGAAGGATAGATTGACAGTGACAGACATGAACATACAGGACAGAAGGGTAGATAGGCAGTGACAGACATGAACATACAGGACAGAAGAACAGATAGGAAGTGACAGACATGAACATACAGGACTGAAAGGTAGACAGGGATTTACAGACATGAACAAAGATGACAGAAGGATAGACAGGCAATGACAGACATGAACATACAGGACAGAAAGATAGATAGGCAGTGACAGACATGAACATACAGGACAGAAGAATAGACAGGAAGTGACGGACATGAACATACAGGACAGAAGAATAGACAGGAAGTGACAGACATGGACATACAGGACAGAAGGACAGACAGGGATTTACAGACATGAACAAAGATGACAGAAGGATAGACAGGCAATGACAGACATGAACATACAGGACAGAAAGATAGATAGGCAGTGACAGAAATGAACATACAGGACAGAAGAATAGACAGGAAGTGACAGACATGAACATACAGGACAGAAGGACAGACAGGGATTTACAGACATGAACATAGAGGATAAGGATAGACAGGAAGTGACAGAAATGAACATACAGGACAGAAAGATAGACAGGAAGTGACAGACATGAACATACATGTCAGAAGGATAGACAGGCAGTGACACACATGAACATACATGACAGACGGATAGACAGGCAGTGACAGACATGAACATACAGGACAGAAGGATAGATAGGCAGTGACAGACATGAACATACAGGACAAAAGGATAGACAGGAAGTGACAGACATGAACATACAGGACAGAAGAATAGACAGGAAGTGACAGACATGAACATACAGGACAGAAGGATAGACAGACAGTGACAGACATGAACATACAGGAGAAAAGGATAAGACTAGCAAGACATTACAAGAAACAGAAGAACTCGCATGCAGATAAATGGTATGGTCAAACTGACATATCGGCACAGAAACATGCAAGAGGCGAATTGAGAGATAACGTGGAAGAAGAAGGAGATGTACGCCTACCAATACAGCGCGTAAATTAATACCCCGGTCAACGGATCAGTGTACATTCAATTTGCCTTCTCTTCCACCTACGCCGGGTGTATGTTGAGATAGATCGTTCTCCTGTCATGATAGATAGGTTTCCCATATATGGCGTGTTGTGGCCTGTGTATATGTATGTGTTTGTTCCTCCTTCCGAACGTTATTGAACAGGGTAAATTAAATTGGTCTGATACCATCTACAGTTAGCGAATTTAAAAATAGCCGGAGTTAGAGTCTGGATAAAGCTGAAATAACAGACAGCTACCGGCATAGTCAACAATCATCAATTAGACGAAACAAGCGTTCATGGTCGATTGATTTATTTGCGGTGGGTTCTATTACGGTAAACATCAATTCAACACCTAATAAAATAAGATTAACGTAAGCACCAAATTCACCCAGTAATGAAATGGATTACTGTAAACATCAATTTCACCAGCAAATGAAAGGGATTAGTTGTGTGGGCCATCTTCAATTGTAGCTTAAGTGGTATTGATGTTTGCGACATGTTTAAGCGTCCATTTGGGTCATCAGGGTTCTCTTAATACAACCCAGTGTCCACCGGCTAACGTTTTCAAGTCAAGGAGAATTAGTTTAGGACAAGATGTGCTTGGTTATTACCTCACCTTTGTCTTTTCTCGCCGACAGCAGCATCTCCAGCTAACGCCTGGTTGACACTACAGGGAATTACAGCTTGCCGTTATGTCGGAATCAGTTTATTGTTGAAACTCTGACTCAACGCCTTTGCAGAATGAAGCCGAGTATTGGCCCAAGTCTTAACATCGGAAGGACCGAGAGATAGCCTTTTTCAAAAAATGTGCTTCCTGTATTTAGAAGATGTTAAGATTGGAATCGACTTTTAATTTTTTAAAGAAAAGTATTGAACGCTTATTGAGGTGAAATAAGAGATTTTGTTCCTATCTTGATTCTGAGTTGGGTTCTCTAGATATGACAATGTGACCATGTATGTATGTAAGGAAGGAGGCTGCTGGATACTCGACATTTTCCTGTCTAATAAGCCAAATGACGACTGGGTGTTTACAATGTGTAACCTGGCTGAAGGTGTTTCATCGTACCCAGGAGAGGGTACAGGAGTTTTAGCAATGTTAGAATGTTGTCCCCTGCATCTTACAGTGGAAACAGGTCGTTTTAACAAACCACCAACCAAAACTTGTATTTGTCTAATTTCATATGTTTTAAACTTATGAATTTTGAATGAAATGTATATACTTAAATCATATAGTTATGTAAAACTGTATGTAATGCTTTTACCGTGCCTCATGAGCCTTAATTTGTATAAATTGTATTTTGTATAAAAGATTGAACAAGGAATTCCGTCCGAGGACATATTTTGTGCGTGCCATATAACTTGCAAACTACCAAATAGAATCTTTTCAAACTTGGTGAACACTTTGTATACTTATAGGAGTTGTGCAGTGCGAAGTTTGATTTCAATATTTAGATTTTCTGAGAGTATACAACTTTTTATACCCCCGTTTACGAAGTAAATCGGGGGTATATAGCGTTCCGTCCGTCCGTCCTTCCGTCCTAGCCTTTGTACGGCCCATAACTTTTTAACCATGCACCCTAGCTTCACCAGACTTGCTACACACATTTACCACAATGAGTACTTGTGCCTTTTGCTAGTTTGAAGATTCTGAATTTTTTTTAGTTTTGCCGTTTCCATGGAATCATGGTGAAACATAAATTTTGGGAAGAGTTTTTGTACGATCCATATGTTTACAATATTATGTACCCTAGCTTCAGCAAACTTGCTACATTAACCAGTATGATTGTTTTTTTTATATCTTATATACGATTCTGAAAGTTTTCTCTTTTGCAGTTTTCATGGAAACATGATGAATTTAGAAATTTTGATGACTGGTTTTGTATAGCTAATATATTTTCCAAAATAATTTTCACACATGAAGATCATCATAAGTATATGTGCTTAGTGTTAGTTTGAATTTATGAATTCTTTACTATATCTATTAAGGCTGGATGGAAATGATTAATTTATTGATTTTCTTATATGATATTGTTCCATTTTTTATGTGTTTTTATATCAACAATTTTTGGTCCTTTTGATAATTCTTCTTATGTAACTTCTCAATCAATTTTTTATTAAAAGGTGTTCATGGTGATCTACTTCCTCGTAGTGAACACTGGTAACATGGGAGGGGGGGGGGGGGGGGGTCAATTGTCATTGGAACTCAATCTTATGTTTTAAAACATTGAAGTTCAAATCAGTTAGAAATATGTAATATTTCATTAATTAACAAACAATTTACTATTTGTTGTTGACCAGCGGGGATAACGGGGGTATGTGAGCTTTGCTCACTTCTTTCTTGTTTTTCCTTTTTTAACTTAAAAGTTTTTGATTGAAACATTTCTGCGACTTATGACTAGAAAACTGCTTCATGGATTCTTTTCAAGTATCGGGAACAGTTTCCATATTGATAAAAATATGGATTGCAGTGCAGTTTACTTCAATATTTGTGCGACCTATAACTTAAACACCACTTCGTGGATTGTTTTACGATTGGGGGTACTGTTTCTGTACACTTAGGAGAGGTGCAGTGCAAAGTCTAAAGTTGATTTTCTGAGGAAATATTGCTTTTTTCAAATTTTGAACTTAGAAATATGATGGAGTCGAAGTCGGGGGTATTAGTGAGCCCTGCTCACTTTTTGTTTTCTTCTATTTGTTATCGGTTCTCTATCTACACAGTGCCTGCTGGTTACAGAGATATGTGTGGTGCATCATACATGTTGCACTTTAAATGCGACATACACTCTCCAAAAGGAGCGACGCAAAGGTGATTTAAGAGGTGAGGTGAAATGGGGTTTAACGTCACGTCCAAGATTATTTCACTTATATAGCGACGCGTGCGTGCGTGCGTGCGTGCGTGCGTGCGTGCGTGTGTGTGTGTGTGTGTGTGTGTGTGTGTGTGTGTGTCCGTTTCCGCTTTTACTAGTCCGGACTAATACCAATTTTATAGTGCTAGCCCACTGAGATACGATGCCGAAGTTTAACATGAATACCCCACTCAGATACGGTATACTGACTCCAAGCCGACCAGTCATTGTTTTAGTTCCATACATGCCAAGCGCCAGGCAGGGTAACACCAAGTTCCACCTTTCTACGTCTTTTGGCATGACGCGACCGGGGATCGAACCGGGGATAGAACCCCGGACCTTCCGCTCTCCGGGCGGACGTTCTACCACTAGTCCACAGAGGCGGTCTGACTTTAGATGTATATGTTATGATGGTTTTCGATTGTTCAAAATCGGCACATATCATTGACACTGATCCAGGTTCCACCTGGCAGAAATTCAAGGTGAAAGTCATCTGTTCTCGATATCCGGTATGGCCACCTATAGAGTCCAAAACTGACCGGCTTCCTCGTCCCATGCAAGCATCTTTAGATCCCTAATTGTGGCCTGGGGAAACGTTCACCAACTCTGTCTGCAGTGTGTGTGCCAACTGTCGGAGGTTCTGTGGTTGCTGCTGACGTGCTCGCAGTTGTTGATGCAGCACATCACGTAAATGTTCGTTTGGGTCTTGCCTGTGAGACCGGGCGTTGTCTTGTTGGGAAAAGACGTTGACTTGTGGCATAACTGGAAGGGCGGGTAACATTGTGCCGTTAAATTCCCCAGAACTTGCACCAAGTCTGTTCTTCAGCGTAGAAGATGACTGCCCACATTATCACACTACCAATACCAAACCTATCCAATTCCAGAATGCAATTTCCACCATAACGTTCCCCGTGACGCCTGTAAGCACGACGTCTACCATCCTCACGGAGAAGCATGAAACGTGACTCGTCACTTAAACAGACTTGTCTCCATCGCAGTTGTTGCCATACTCTGTAACCTTCAGACCATTGACGACGCAGCCATCGATGCAGGTCCGTCAAAATGACACCTCGAGCTGGTCGTCTAGCGCGAATACCTTCAGCGCGTAAACGGTTCCCCACTGTCTGATAGCCTACGCAATCATGGAGGTGGCCGTGGTGGTTCTTTCACGTAAGTGACGTAGCCGTAAGAATCTGTCAAGTACTGGAGCTGGATCTGGGAAGGTCCCGTGTTGTCCCTTGTTCCACAGTCTTGTAATGATGATTGGTGCTACGTGGAAAAAAACCTGGCTACGGCCAAATATAGCTTTCTCCCATTTGCAGTCGGCCGGTGGAGTTGCGTTGGGCTTCAGACATGTTTTGGCTGCTCACTGACTGTAAGATTGGGATGGCATAGAAATAAAAACCTAACGTTTACATCGCCCAACAAGTGATGTTGCACGTGCATGTCATGTTGTGTGTCGGCGCCATACTCCACGTATAGTTGTGTTTTTGCGATTTTCTTTTCACCACATTTCTGCAGTATCTCGTTCTCTCCACACAAATCAATCCCCACCTATGCAGAAAAGACCATTTAATGTTTGGTATTAATTTTTGCATGGATGCTGGCACCACTCAATCAGATATTTACGATTTTACTACCTTTGCGTTTCTTCTTTGCAGAGTATATAATATGTACCAATGTAAATTGTTCTAACACTATTGGGGCGGTCGGGTAGCCTAGTGGTTAAAGCGTTGGCTCGTCACGCCGAAGACCCGGGTTCGAATCCCGACATGGGTACAATGTGTGAAGCCCATTTCTGGTGTCCCCCGCCGTGATATTGCTTGAATATTGCTAAAAGCGGCGTAAAACCAAACTCACTCACTCTTACACTATTGTTACAATGTTGTAACACTGTTGTCACATTGTTGTTACACTGGTGTCACATTGTTGTTACACTGGTGTCACATTGTTGTTACACTGGTGTCACATTGTTGTTACACTGTTGTCACATTGTTGTTACACTGGTGTCACATTGTTGTTACACTGGTGTCACATTGTTGTAACACTGTTGTGACATTGTTGTTACACTGGTGTCACATTGTTGTTACACTGGTGTCACATTGTTGTTACACTGGTGTCACATTGTTGTTACACTGGTGTCACATTGTTTTACGCTGTTGTTACATTCTTGTAACACGTATTGTCACATTTTTGTTACACTGTTGTTAGTTGCGTAGATCGATGCTCAACACTGTTGTTAGTTGCGTAGATCGATGCTCATGATGTCAATCACTTGATTTTCTTGTTCCAGACTCGGATACTTACAGACCTCCATCATATAGCTGGACTATTGCTGAGTTTCAGGTACCAAACACTGACATGAAAATGAAGACTGATGCATTAAAACAGTTGAGCAATTTTGACTCAGTTCACACAGTACATGTATTCAAAGGAACGTAAAAAACTAATGCTGTTTTGCAACATATTGCTGAAACAAGCGTAATATGAAGCAAATTAGATTAATAACCTGAGAAGTTCTTCAAACACATAGAAATGTAAGACCTTTAAAACCTATCCCTCGGTGTTGATGCTTTGAACGAACATCTGAATGTCCAATGAGGTCGATATGCTATTGCAATATCATCCATGAAGTTAGCAAGTGAGTGCTGGAAAATAATACTCAATGATGTCTCAAGGGATAACAGAGAAGAAGATGATCTGAAAACACTCGCACTGACAGAGTTCAATGCTACAATGTCCCGGATCATTTGATAAATTTCAGTCTCATTTGTAACGCTCATATAAACACATGGAATCGTCGAACAAAATTGCTTCCCTAAACGCTCCAAGCCTTGTATGGTAAAGTACAGGGTTTTGTTTGGCGGCACGTTTGTACTATTCTTGTATGAAAATAACATATACAAATATAGCTTCATTAAGTTCCTATAAATCTGAAACAGATGAAAACAGACACAGCTCATGGTCCGAATTATTTTTTTATATTCTCAAAAGCGCGGGTGGGTGGGTAGATGTGTTGGATGGGTCCAGAAAACAAACTGCAAAAAATATGAAATGGTGTACTAACTTAATTTAATGTGATTAGTAACAGTTGTTGTTAATTTTACACGGGGAAATGTTTGATATTGTTACTGTTGAGGTATCAGTCAAATCCTTCCGAATGTCAAAAGACAAACAATATATAATCCCTGTGTTGTTCCGTTAGTAAATCCACAATACAAAACTCTTTACATAGTATTTCTTTGAACGCCTTTGTGGACGATTAATATTGATGATAACAAATATAGTTTCAACTCGTTAGTGAGGTATACGAGTGTAATTAAAAAACAAGACCTTTGGCACTGAAATAAGAATTTAATAAAATATAAAACTCATTATCTTGGCTGCTCTGTTAAAATTCTTTCAAAAGGTATGAAGATCCATGAACGTGTAAAGTGCTGACGGTAAACGAATTTCTTTGGTCTTGGTCGCAATTTGAATTTGAACAAGTTTGCTTTGAAAAGGAAATAGTGAGCGCTGAATGGATATTCCTGGTGGCATAAAAGCGAAACAGGGGGAATGACACTGTGCCATCGGATTCTGAATTTTAGCCTGTAAAGTGGATGGGTTGGAATTGGGGAACACCAGGACTGGTCATCACATAATCTGGGATTTTGATTGGAGATTAGATGTTTTGTAGCAACAGCTACCGTTGAAAAAACAGTTATTGTATTAATCAAAAGTTTGAAATTGTTTTTTAAAACAAACCCAAACATTGTATTTGTGTTGCAGACAATTCCATTTGTTTTCATCAGCCTGAAGCCCCCCATATCAAATGGTCGTTCCCTTGTGTATTGTCGTCATACGCTATTGGATATGGCATGTGCTTAGGTGCGTCATCCGTACGCATCGAACGTAGCCCAGATGATGTCACATTCCTTAGCATTCAGAAACTTGTCACAGAGAAGTGTAACCCTTGCTTGTGTAAGTGAGTTTGGCCCAAATCCTTACACATTTGTTTCAGTTATTCACAAACAGTACAGGGTATATTTTATCAATATCCTGTGTCATTTGATAAAAGTGACACTGACTGATTGTCTTGCCAGCATCCCACGACATATATAACAGGAGGGATTACCCGCTAACTGAACTTGTCATCCATCAGTGTTTATTTAAGTCATCATGAGACACATACAGACTTTGACCATCTTCACTAGGCCGATGTTGTCAACGTTCACATAATCGAAGCAATCACATGGGCGGATACAGAGGGGGTGGGGGTGCGCAACCCCCCTTTTATTTCGAAAAAATCTATATTTCTGTATAAATTACCACCAAAGACAATAAATAGATCTTAATTGTGCACACACCCCCCCCCCCCCCCCCCCCCCCCCTTTCAAAAAAGCTGTATCCACCCATGCATCAATACCGAAATCATCCGTTCTGACGCTTGTTTTAGCTTCTCGATGCCAACTCAGTATCGAACAATTTGATCGTTTATCAACTTCGGGTTCCCTTCTCGAGGAACTGCTAAAGAAAGGTTGGACAAAGTCCTTAAATATTTGCTCACGATGTAGAACTGGAAACCAACAATGGTAACTTGACGACGACGGTCAAAACACCCATTCTAGGCCACTGGTCAATAAAGTTTCCGGGCAGTGAAGTGACAGTTTGTGACGGGTTGGGCATTTAGTGTGGTCGACGCATGTCGATCTCATTGTGAACATGTCCAACGATATAATTTAGTCATCACTTCCGTATGATAATTTCTTTGTTTGTCAATAACTTGACAAACATGTTGTTTTGTCTAATGGCTTCCTCCATCTGCACCCACGCCAACACCCACAACCACAACAGCCAGTATTCAGCAGGTGGCGCTGTTCAAGGCGATGGGGATCATGACCTATTCTACAATCTTTGTTCATTATCATTGTTCATGTTGACTAACCAAAACATGCTCATTAACTACAGTGTATCCGTCTATATTCCCGCGGGATAACATATATTATTATTCCTTAGCAAATCCAAAGTAATATATTTTTCTGAAAAGATTTCAAAGGTTAGCAAAACCTACAATCAGCGATGAGCTGTTATTACGATTATCTTCCAAAGAAAATTATAAACTCACGAGGAATGGCTTGAAGGGAATTTAATTAGAGAAGAATTAAATAACCTTTGACGCTCAGAAAAAAAAGAGATCTTTGATAAGCAAAGGAGATTTAAATCGGTTGAAATTGTGTGGAAATATTTTATGTGCGGATCTTGCAATGTAATTGTCACAGAGGACTAACCATCACCTGTTCCTGCATCACATAAGATATATTGTAGGCCACTTCGGTCAATTAATGTGTTCACTTGTTGAACAAAATTGCGACATATAAGTATAACACCGTGGACCCATTCGCTACCAATCTTTCGTTTTGAACCCGCGGCGAAAGGGACGATGCCGAAAATAGCCGTTCAGTTGCACAACCCTCAAGTGCTAGACATCTTTATGTTAAAGTTTGTGTTTGTTTGCTGTTTTACGCCACACTCGGCAATGCTCAAGCTATATTACAGCGGTCAGTAAATAGACAATCTAGTGGCTGACATCATAAGCATCGATCTAAGCCATTGGGATACTATGACATGAATCAACCAAGTCAACGAGCCTGAATACCCGATCCCGTTAGTCGCCTCTTAAGCATGGGCTGCTGAAGATGAATTCTAACCCAAATCTTCACGGGTTTTTATTGGCATGCTGACTTACCAAACGGAGCTATGATGACGAATGGGTCCAGGGTATTTAAATAAATAAGGAATAGATATAAAACACTAGATACTCGAGGATGATCATGACGGGCAATTGGATCGCCCTGTGGTTGAAGCGTAGGCCCGGGTTTGATTCCTAATGATGAAACCCATTATTGGTGTCCCCATCGTGATGCAGCCTCAATAATAAAAGCAGCTGCATTAAGCACTACTCTCCCGATCACTTATTATCTTTTTTGAGACAGTTTGTTCGTATCTTTAGCGGTCCGATGGGTAACGATGATGTTCTCGGTGCTGATATAAACTCGTGCATAGATCCATGTACAAAGACCTAATTCGTGATTACTCGACGCCGTGCTTCGGTAAACAATTCTCCTCACAGTGAGTGAGTGAGTTGGGTTTGACGCTGCTTTGAGCAATATTCAAGTCACGTGTACATCGGCGAGTCAGCTTAATGTCGAAGTGATGTTTACCACTGTCGCAGCATAGCGATCCGGGATTCGAACCCACAATCAGGGGTTTCTTGCGTGCCCGATGGACACAACTCTGCACAGCAAATTACGGTGCCTTAGACGACTGGACCACCTTCTCCCCTCTCCTTACAAAGGGATCTGATAGTACGCCGTGTGGCCAGGATGAGTGTGTATCTTCCCATCCAGAACACAAATATCGTTGATCATGCTATCACCCACTTGTTTGCATTGGTTGAGACATAAATTATTTACAGGCCATCGTTGTATGGAGAATATTGAGATATAAAGGTGAAAATAATACAAATTGTTCTTCTTTAATTTTATTCATCATTTTGACCCGTGAAGATTCCGGGGTAGAATAGGTCTTCAGCAACCCATGCTTGCCGTAAAAAGGCGACTATGCTTGTCGTAAAAGGCGACTAACGGTATCGGGTGCTCAGGCTCGCTGACTTGGTTGATGCATGTCATCGATCCCAACTGCGTGGATCGATGTTCATGATGTCAATCACTGGATTGTCTGGTCCAGACTCGATTATTTACAGACCGCCGTCATATAGCTGGACTTTGCTGAGTGCGGCGTAAAACAACCAACCAACCAACCATTAATCATTTTATTAAGCAAAACTACGAATATCATGAGGATATTAATGTATAATTCATTCTATGTGATTACATAAATGGTGAAATTGACGGTTACTATTGAATTCACAATGAAAAAATGGCCATATTGTGGTGCTATTCTCTGGAACACAGATTGGAAGTTGGATCAAGCTAGTGTTGTCACAAGGGATATCTAATATGAATATTACAACGTATGTACTGAGGTCAGAAATTGCTTTGTAAAAGGGATTAGTTCAATGGTGCTATTTATCCGGAATACCAATTGAACTCCTGTGCGCCGAATGACCTCACGTCCAGTCTTAATCTTAATTCGTCATACAAACAAGTCGGCGTCAACTTTGTCATGTGCTGATCACAATCTATGTTTTAAATCACTGGCTAGGTTTAACTGTGCGTGACAGACAGATGATGCATTACCATATAAGTTTTGTAGTAATTAGCGAATTTGTGATTCGGGTTACCATCTTCCGATAGCGGAGTACATGCCATTTAGAACCACACGAATTACCGGAACGGACGTTCTGTGCGTGGAAACGGGCATCAGCCAAAGAGGTTACATGTTGAAAATGTTGAAGCTGTTTTTATATGTGTGCTGCTTCGTGTTTTCTCTTGGTTCTCTGGGTAAGTTATTGGTATATTTGTCTGACGTGTGTTAAAGCTAATGAAGAGACGTTGACTTGCCTCATGTCATTCATGTTCGGGGCGGTTGGGTAGCCTAGTGGTTAAAGCGTTCGCTCGTCACGCCGAAGACCCGGGTTCGATTCCCGACATTGGTACAATGTGTGAAGCCCATTTGTGGTGTCCCCCGCCTTGATATTGCTGGAATATTGCTAAAAGCGGCGTTAAACCATACTTACTCACTCATTCATGTTCCCGCAATACGGCGACCCCGTGTTCAGCAACCCATGCTTGTCGTAAGAGGCGTCTAACGGGATCGGATGGTCAGACTCCCTGACTTGGTTAATGCCGGTCAACGTATCCCAATTGCGAGGATCGATACTCATGATGTCAATCATGAATCGATTATTTCTAGACGGGCGTCATAAAGCGGGAATATAGATGAGCTCGACGTTTAACAACAAATCCCACACGCCGTGATATAACTGGAATACTGTTAAAAGCGGCGTTAAACCCAACTCACTCACTCATCTGGTTGACCCCGATTCAAATCACAGTGGAAAACACGCAAGCGACAATTGATCAGGGAAAATATATAATATAAACCCCATGTGGACCTGTATACTAATACCGACAAAACAGTGAAGCTATTGCACTATTCCTGGTGCACCACTTTTAGTTTTGCCTCACATTTATGATGTCTTATGATGACTTGTGGAGGACGTTCCCATATCTGACGTACCGTTCAGCAGCTTCAGCTTTTGTTGTCTGCGTTTCACAACTTATGAGGTACAAACGAACGGCTCTTTGTACGAAGATGTCAAAGGATCCATACGAGGTTACATCATTCAGGTGATGTGAAATTGGGTTTAACGTCGCGTCCAAGATTATTGCACTTATATAGCGACGTGCATGCACGTGTGTGTGTGTGGCTGCTTGTACTAGTCCGGACTGATGTCTATTTATACTGCTAGCCCACTGAGATACCATGCCGCAGTTAAACATGAATACCCCACTCAGACACAGTATACTGACTTCGAGCCGACCAGTCCTTGTTTTAGTTCCTTAACGCCGAGCGCCAGACAGGGTCACAACAAGTACCATCTTTTAACGTCTTTTGGTATGACGCGGCCGGGGATCCAACCTCGGGCCTTCCGCTCTCCGGGCGGACGCTCTACCACTAGACCACGGCGGCGGCGTGTTAAGCTGTAATAAGGGTAATTATGTAGTAAATGGCTTTAATATCATAACAAAAAGTTGAGCAGACCAACATTAAACGATCTGACCGATCCTCACAAGGTCTTCCAATAGAACTGTCCCTGGCCCCTTATCAGAATCAACATATATAGAGATTATTACACGAGCATATATGTCATACTCTTTTGACGAAACCAACGAGGGTCACCAATTAATTCTGACTTTCGTAAAATCAGTGTGACACACATGCGAGTGTATGAATTTCTTTATTCTCCATTATTTCTTAAATTATATCGTTTTCATTTCCCTTTAGAAAAATGCATTGATCATGACCGCCGCCTTTGATTTGTCGAAAGATGTCAACAATATTCATCATCGACGTCGTTTCTAGCGTAATGTCATTCTGACCTTACGTCACAATAAGATTTGAATGACTTCAACAATGCAGTCCGGATGACGTAAACAATACGCTGGTGAAGTGATTTCAGACCAGTGCTCACATGATTTTTATGTCCTCGGTTATTTCTAACTCTACGTAAAACTAATATGGCCAAGAATAACAGTGCCATCCTTATGTTTAAGACATTATTAAGACTAATATGGCCCAGAATAACAGTGTCATCCTTATGTTTCAGGCATTATTAAATCTAATATGGTCCAGAATAACAGTGTCATCCTTATGTTTCAGATTTTATATAGGCTAATATGGCCCAGAAAAACAGTGTCATCCTCGTGTTTCTGACATTATAAAGACTGATATGGCGGCCAAGAATAACGGTTTCATCCTTATGTTTCAGACATTATTTAGACTAATATGGCCTAGAATAACAGTGTCATCCTTATGTTTTAGACGTTATAAAGACTAATATGACCCAGAATAACAGTGTCATCCTTATGTTTTAGACTTTATATAGACTTATATGGCTAAGAATAACAGTATCTTTTTATGTTTCAGACTTCACAAGGAAGTTAGGTGGCGATATCTCTGGAATCCAAACTCGTGTAACCCACCCCACTGTACCTTGGAGCCAGGATGTGTGCTGGAGGGTACACCATGGCCAGTTCATAGAGATCGACCTTGGACATAGCTATGCAGTCAACGTCGTCAAAGTCATTGTCTTCAGTGATACAGGTACGTCATACATTTAACACTTACTAACAAATTACCTTGAGAGAAGTTATATCAGCCCCATTCATTATAATTTGCATGATATAGTTAAAGCGTTTAAGAAAGGTTGGGAGTGCACTTGAAATACAAAATATTTCGCACATAATTCACAAATGATTTTTGTATATATCAACATGATAAGTATGCTTCAAAAAGAGGCTGCGAACCCCTGCTACCAATCTTCTGGATCCGAGTATGTGTTAATCACCATCATTTTCAGAGTAAGGATTGAGTTAAAACTTTGATAGTGGAACAACCTAATCGACAATACTTTTCTTCAGACTGGCATTCCACCGCCGGTATTTTATTAATATCACGAATGATTCATCCTCTGCGATAGTTTAGTTATTTTGGTGTGATCGTTGTTAAAATAAATTAAGATGACAGTGCATAGTTGGGATCCTCGTAACTTCCAGGATCAGCTCAGTCCATTCATGAAACCTTTGTGTACTCCAATCCCCATCTTCCCGAGGTATGGGAGTTAACTGACTGTACAACTTCATTTCCCCCCCTTGCCGAACTAGATTGGAAGTTCTGGGCTCGATCGTAGCGCCACCAGTGGCTATTAAGAGTTACGTCCATTTTATGTCCCCCCTCTTGACCAATCAGATTCATGTGCATGAAATCATGTGACCACCTTGATTAAAAACATGAAAAAGATCTGGAATATATATGTTGACGCTAAATTTACGGTACACATACTTTGCAAATCCTGCATTCGAACGAAATCTGCACGACAGTTTACGAACCGAATGTCAAGTTCGTTAAATCCACAATTACAAGATGTCGAATCCTAGTTTCACCCTAATTATAATCCTTAATGTCTCAGCATGCTCGTGTGTTTCTCCGATGTGATAAACGTCTTTTAAGACCTTCATCACCTGGGCTTTAAGTCATCATTAGGCTGATATGACTGAAGTATTGTATTTCAAAGCGGCCTTAACCCAACTCACTCACTCACTCACACCCGTCCCTACTATTTTTCAGCAAAACTTACTCTGCTGGCTACACTGGGCCCCGGGGACACTGGTGGTCACCTGTGTTACTCTGTCGGCGTTATTCTGTATGCGGACACTCAAACGTTCTCATGCGATGGGGTGTCCACCCGCTTCCTCCGCCTCGACGTCCAGAACATCATCTACAGCTCTTCATTATTGATCTGTATCGGGGGTATCGTGCGACAGGGGGCTAGAACAGGTACAATGATACGTAAGAAACTATGACGAATACATCTGAGCCCAATTTGCAAAGTTGGCAACATAAAGTTGTGTCATTCACTTAATACTTAAATATACATTAATCTGTGGATGGGAGATCAAGTTGTCCGAGGCCTGTGTGTGCTGTTCTGTCCGCTTGTCGTGGGTTCGAATATCAGATTCGCCCTGATTGGAAGCTTTGGTTTGACAACAACATACTAGTGATCCTGGGTTTCACCAAAGTTGTAAACTTCTCCCTCTTTCGTCATTTTAGACTTTACTCCCACATCAAGCTACCGCGCCGTGGTATAACTGAAATGTAGTTCAACGCGCGTTTGTATATGTTTCCCGAAATGTCCTTTCTTCAAGGTGTAATATTATCGTTATGTACCCAAATAGTTACGCACATGTAGTTCCATGGTCAATTCCCATTCCTCTTATTGTCCCATAAAATGAAATAATGTCAAAGAAAATGAAGACCGAAGATAACAAATTATGACGCACCTACAATCACGGATCTATGTAGATTTAAAACAATGATACAGTACAGGTAGGGGGGAGATCTGTCATGTGGTGTTATTACACAGCTTTACCCCAGTATATGAACACATCTCCCACCCCCGACCCACCCCCACCATACACATACACACGTGCCAGAATTACAAATGTCTCGTGGATCCCTGACATCTCATGATCAAGAAACTCCGTTAACTCAAATAATGTATTTCATTACCTCGACATATGAGCCGAGATATTAATTTCATTTCAAAGACCATAACCTCACTAATTCCGTATATAACGTCGACATATTTTCGATGGTTTCTAAGATTTCAAGAAAGTTTCAGATAAAACACTGAAATCAGATACACAGTAAAGTACGGTTATAACGAACTCAAAGGGACTACTAATTTTAGTTCGTTATAACCGTAGTTCGTTATAAGCATATATACAGCATAAATACGGCAAATAGTCGGGACCAAAAAAGTAAGTTCGTTATATCCATAAGTTCGTTATAAGCGGGTTCGTTATAACCGTAGTTTACTGTATGTAAATTTAAGAATTTAAGAAGTTGGAAAACGAAATCTCGTAGATTTGGTAATGTTTGAATTATTCCATATTTTTGGGCAGGAATGAGCAAGTATATCCCACAGTCAGGAAGACAACAGACGACAAGTCTAGAGTCTCCAAGCGTCATCCATTGTGCAATCACCTGCATGGACCATACCAACTGCGAGACCTTCACATGGGATTCCCAACTGTCCAAGTGTTTCCACTATGAAGGAAGCTCTGCCAGCCCTAACGGATCTGGGTTTGAAGGATTCAGCTTAACACGCACTGAAACAACCGGAACGACCGGCTGCTGAACTAAATCAGCGTACGTTTTACAAAGCGATCTTACTGCTTAGGCAATCGTAACTTTTATTCTTTAACAGTCACTTTCCCTTGGGGATTCCGGAGTGTACTTGACTCCAGTACAAGTATGACTGTCGTCAGATACGATTTGCAGTTATTGGGTTGTCAAGCTCGATGAATATCTGGAATATTGATGACTGTGTTAAACAGCATTCATGTGCTTAAAACTGACAGTCGTAGCTCAAAGGGTGCTTTGAAGAACGCTTATCTAGAGTCAAACTGGAGTCACACCTCATTTAATTTTAAACCGATATTCTTCTCCAATGGGGAATAGAAATTTAAACTTGTTGACGGATCACTAGCAGAATATTACTTGAAATTTTAATTGTCATTTACAATAAAAATATTAAGAATGCTTATTGGGTCCAGGTACATCCCAAGTATAGTAATAAACGAATCGGGGCTGCGTCCATCATGGTTTATTCTCCCTGTGGTGATATATATATATATATATATATATACACCAATCGATGTTTGTGTTAATATGTCTGCCTTTATTTTAGGGTGCACGGTTCAGTACATCCGAGAGAGATTGCGAAGATGATGTCAAGAAGTTAGCGACACAGTGGTGCAAACGATTCCAGTGTAGTTAAACAACTGGTGAGCGGACAGAGGCCATACGCGAGGGTCTCAAGCTTAAGTACAAGGCAAATCCAGGAGTTTGGTGCGACGTGGGTCAGGACAGGTTTAACAGTTACGTGATTGTATTTGTAGATCTTGGTTACAGTAAATGAAAAAATATCGGATTTGTTTTTTGCGAACACCGGGTGTCATCACTGATTTTCACTCATCCATTTCACAAATATTTTGCCTTTTATGCCACTAATGTCCAATATGTTTTTTCGGATTAACAAGATTGTTTTTTTTTCTGGCGTTAACGTTTTATATTTTCGGGTGTTTGTCAAGGCATCTCTTGTTTACGTGTGAGCATGCTGAAACAGGCTGACAAGAGTGCTCTGACAGTGGGATGCATTCGTTCTTAAGTAACATACAAGTGTTATATGGACACATAATATCTGTTAAGTTGAAATCAAGAAACGATTTTCATTTAAAGGGTGTATGTTAATGCGACAGGACTGGTAAACAAATTAAATCAGCTAAGTGAAATTCATATACACCACTTCCACTGTATTTTATATAAAATACATTGCAGTATTATTATTGTTCTAACTGGATGCGTGTATGCGTACGTGTGTGTACACGAGATGGTGTGTTTGTTGTTTGTTGCTTTACGCCGCACTCAGCAATATTCCAGCTATGTGACGGCGGTCTGTAAATAATCGAGTCTGGATCAGACAACCCAGTGACTGATATCATGAGCATCGCTGACTTGGTTGATGGATGTCATCGTATCCCAATTGCGTGGATCGATGCTCATGATGTCAATCACTGGATTGTCAAAACGCTACATTAAACTCGATTTCACCTCACCTCATATTTATGTAACGTTCTGATTAAGGTATAGCTTGGGGCGTAAGATGTTCTGTTCTCAAGTTGTGTTGAATTAGATATGTGTTTTCCCACACCGGAAGTGATTATGACGCTACAGATGGTGTAAAATTGTACTGCAATGGGCATATGTCGTCTTTAACCAGAAATGATGTATGCTTTACACTTTGTTTACAATATAGTCGGAATGATTTTGGAAATGTTTTATCTTGCTTTTATTTTCAGGAATAGGACTTGTATGCATGCATTGAGCAAGTGCTTTACAGATTAAAGCCAGAGGGATGGGGCTAAGTTGTACCGCACTAGACAACAAAACCACGCTTGCAAAAACATAAACTGACGGGTAAAAGAAACGCCACCAAACAATCTTCTGGTCTAAAACAGTTGGTGTTTTATTATAAAAAAAAATTTAATTCAAAAACGGTATTTGAAAATGACAAGATAAAAAAAACATGTACTTAAAGTTCTGCAGACACGTTTATTACACTAGGTGCACTGTTTAGTATCCAATCACACCCGCAGAATCGACGTCGATTACTTTTATAGTTTTATGCTACACACATGGCTCAGCATCGGATGTGACCCCCTCCAGCAACGATGCAGAGCCTAACACGACGTCGAACTGAGTACACGAGTCTCCTGACATCCTGATTTGGGATCCTACGCCATTCTTCCCTCGTCAATGGCGGCTGTTGACGTGTCCGAATCCTGCGTCCAAGTTGGCCCCAGAGGTGCTCTATGCGCGACGGGTTCGGTGATCTGGCTGGCGCAATACGGTCACGTTGTTGGCGTTCAGAAAATCGCTAGTGACTCGAGCTGTGTGAGGGATGGCGTTGTCCTGGTGAAACAGCGTCCGTGGGTGTCGTTGCAGGAAAGGCAGTACCACAGGCTGCAAAACCTCATCAATTTAATGAAGTGCAGTGAGAGTTCCGTCGATGATTACCAGATCTGTCTTCTGGTCCCTGCAGATGCCACCCCAGACCATGACACTACCACCTCCGTAAGGCTCCACTAATTGGACAAAACAACGTGCCGTCAGTTCACCACGTCGTAGGTAAATTCGATCCCGCCGATTAGACTTGAAGAGCTGGCACCTACTCTTGTCGCTGAAGAGCAATCTTCGCCAATTTTTCTGGTGCCACTGCTGTAAAGTCCTGGCCCATCTCAGTCTGTGACGTCAGTGTGGAAACGTTAACGTCATGCCCTTGAAAGGTCGATAGGCACGGAGACCACACAAGCGGAGTCGTCTAGCAACGGTCCTTCTGCTGAATGTCCAAGTCTGTTTCCGGATGATGACGTTACAGTTTGGAATCTGGACCTAATGTGAAGCATCCGTAAATACCGATCTTCCTTCCACTCCTCGTCCTGTCTGCAGTACTGACAGTTTGCCTGTGACGTGTGACAAGTCTGGCGAATGATGCACTTGAAGCAGCCCATGGTCCTGGCAACGTGCTCCTGCGTCGCTCCCATTTGCAACATACCGATGGCTCTCTCCCTCTGCTCTGCGGTCAGTCTAGGCATGTTCGTTGTTTAAAACGGTTTCGTGTGATGAGAGAGTGCAATCCTGCTCATGTTTAATACCAATATTTCATACGGGTAACTTTGTGCACATTTTGCATTTTTTAGTGATTAAATTCACTTTTCTCGCAAATCACGTGAAGCGCGGGCACATGTTCACAGGGAATAGGTAAGTTGCATTCCAGCTATGTGTTCCCAAATGTTTTCGTGCTGTTTGGCAAATGTGTTGAAAACTGACGACCATTATTTATTTGGTGGCGTTTCAGTTATTAGTTATGAACATGAGTAATGTTGTTTTTATTATTTTTTGTCACTACCCGCGATCCCTTTCTTTGTGACACGTTCTATTATAGCTGGCCTATTTACCCATGAGTAAGAACGCGTTCCAAGAGAGCCCCGTTTTGAAAGCGCTCGTGTCGTCATGGTAGAATGGAGATAAACATAAAGTGGTTTCAAATTTGAAGGGCTTTAATTGAAGATCAGATTTCTCTTACTCATACATTTGAAACATCGACTCGGTTCCCAATAAACTAAGAGGTGTCTAATGTACAGTTAGACTACCTCAAATGTCAAAACATTGAGGGTTATCTCCTAAAGCGACGATGCAGTGCATGCTGGTATAATTGACTGATGGATCGCGTTCACTATTACTAACTGGTACTTTGTTGTGATTAATCCTTGCTTCATCAAATACAGTGAACAATGTATCTACGGTTATTACTAAAACACTTGCACACGTCGCACTGTTCAGCACCATTAATACGAATACACAACTAATATATTGAGAATCACCACTGATGCGGATACATTGACACAGACCATTGGTGCGAATATGTTGAAAATCACCATTGATACGGATATATTGACACTCACCACTGATACGAAAATGTTGACACGCAACATTGATGTGAATATATTGACACACACTGTTCATGCGAATATACTGATCATGACAATAACATGGATGCGAATATGTTGTCACGCACCATTAATTCGAATATGTAGACACTGACCATTGATTTTAATATTTTCACACTCTCCATTAATGCAGAGTGAGTGAGTGAGTGAGTTAAAGCTTAACGTCACATCGGCAATATTTCAGCCATATCGTGACGAAACAAAATTGACATTAACAATATATATTAAGTAGTACAAAATTCTGCCGACGAAGGGCAGTATAAAAACTAGCATATCACAGACTGTCGTAAAACTAGTTTGAACATTAATGCAGAGCCTGACACTGTCAGTAATTATTTTGATATGACCTGTTTTGATCCTTCGTTAACAAAATATATAAAATGAATGAGGCATGAAACATTCACACCAGTTACTGCTGCCCAGATGAAACTGTTCTCCACAATTACATTACGTATATTCACATGACATCCTACTCGGGTTGGCTGGCCCTAACACGACTGCCGTGACTTGCGGTGGGTATCGATAACGCCTGTGTACCTATCTGTCTGTGATCAGGGACAGAAGAACAACACACAAAGTCAGTGATCTAAACCACTAAGCCACTGAGGCATCCACAAAAATGAAAGTCCAACAACTGGTAGTCTAGAACACGTGCTTTATGTGCTGACTCTGTGTGCTGGTGAAAAGGTGCCTCACTCTGAGATTGTGGGTTCGTACCCAAAAAAGTACTTGTTGCCGACATCCATCCAAAATTAATACAAAAAATTAATTGGTCATTTCGGCATGGATAAGAATTGATTTGTGTGGAAAGTATGTGGTACTGCAGAAATTTGGTGAAAAGATCGGAAAATCGCAAAACACAACCACGTGAGAGCTTGCGCTGTAACACTCCAACATCCCATGCACGTGCAACATCACTTCGGTTTTCATTAGCATGCCATCACAATTGTACAGCAAATGAACAGCAAAAGCATGTCACGACTGACGGAAGCCCAACGCCACAACACCACATGCCGACTGCAAACAGAGGAATCATCTTCAGCAGTAGCTAGGTTTTTGCACTAGCACCAAGCATTACAAGGCTGTGGAGCGTTGTAAGATACACGGGACAACACGGAACCCTGTCAGATCCGGTCGACCATGTGTCACTACTCGAGCACAGGACAGATTAATAAGGCTAACTCACTTACGTGAAAGAACCACCACGGCCACCTCTACAACTACGGCAATACCAGGATTGCGTAGGATATCAGCCCAGACAGTGAGGAACCGTTTACGCGCTGAGTGTATTCGCGTTAGACGACCAGTACGAGGTGTCATTTTGACGGATCTACATCATTGGCTACAACGTCAATGGTGTAAAGGTAACAGAGTATGTGTAAAGGTAACAAAGGTAACAGGCCATCTGCGATTAGACAAGTTTGGTTCAGTGACGAGTCACGTTTTGTTTTTTCGCCGTGCGGATGGTAGACGTCTTGTTTACAGGCATCGCGGGGAACTAATGGACAAAAAGGCGCATAGGAAGTGGACAGATTTGGTGGTGGTGTTGTGATGATTCAGCCAATCTGGGTGCAGGTTCTGGGGAATGAGATTCTTGGGCCACACATCCTTCTGATTATGCAACAAGCAAACGTCATTTTCCAACAAGACAACGCCCGACCTCATACGGCAAGACTGACAGAGGCCTTTGTCAGGAATCACATTCAGCCCTCCCGGTCCCCATCGAACATTTATGGAGTCACTGGGTCAACGACAGAACCACAGAACCTCCAACAGTTGGTACAAGCATTGCAGGCAGAGGGGATGAACATTCCTCAGGCCACAATTTGGGATCCGGTTGCTTCCATGGGACGACCAGTTTTGGACTCTAATGGTGACCATACAAGATATTGAGAACAGATCACCTTCACCCAGAAAATCTACTGTTCCAGCGGCCTAACTTTCCCACAGCATTTTTGATCAACATGAGAAATTGCAGGGCTGAATGGTCAGTAATCACTGTTATTTGTTGTATTCCAAATATGAAATTTGAAATGTTTGATCCCCACAACAATCGTCAGGGAGAGTGACAGGATACAAGTGTGCGCTTTGTTTCCTGTTGATTATCATCAAGCTGTGACAGTACCCAACCCATGCTGCTGTCACAGGCGTCACATGCCAATGTGAAGGGTTTGTCGAAATCATGGGATACCAGTATTGAGGAAGAGATGAGTGTTTGTTTTAACTCCAAGAATGCATTTTCGGCTGTCTCAGACCATCTGAAGTTGACGTTTTAGTGCAGTAGGGCGTGTAGGTGGGTAGCTATCATTACAGAACCCTTTATGAATATATAGGATATGCAATTGGTAGGAGGCTCATCACGATATTTTGGTCCATCTTTGAATAAGCGACGAATTCTGTTATTGTCAACAATAGATGAGTCACCCTTGATTATATGACCTACAGATTGGCTGCAGTATGCTGAGTGTAGGCAGCCATAAGTGAGGAAATTTGCATCATGAGCAGCTAAGTCCTTATTCTGCATCTTTCCTATAATTATACAACCTAGATGAAATGGTGTTTGCCTATGGAAATGAAATTGTTTGTGGTTCTGGAAATTGTAAATATCATGGCACGTTTTGTCTCAGACTCTAACTTAAATTTAAGGCATCAATTCCCTTTTTCCGAAATGTCAAATTCAAGAATATGCGATCTTTTTCTGATTTAATGGAGTCTGTATCTGGTTTGGCCAAACGTTTCAAAGCAATATCAAGAACCATACTCTCTAGCTGATACTGTGGGCTCTCACTGTTTGTAGTCTCACCCATTAGCAAAATTCGTTTTATTTCTTTCAGTGATAGAGTATAGTCTTGTTCTTACTTTGTGCAGTCCTGAATGAGAGACAACAAATCTTCCAAATGGTATCATTTGGTTTTCCTCGCATTTTGTGGCCATGGCATCGTCGACGTCTTTGTGGTGCCAGAAACAATACATTGACGTTGGCAATTGGTTGGTTAGAAAAACTGCTAACATCTTTTATTTTGTATGGCATCCGTCTGGCATTGCTGTACACACCAGTCGAATCAAGTGGTTTTCTCTGGACATTATTTAAAGGCGACTGCATTTAAGGCTATAAGATGGATGGTATATTTCCTCTAATATCCTAACTATGCATAGGATAGTGTGGTTTTCAGAATTGAAATGTTGGTAGACACAATTGGAAACATTTCAGTTGAGGCTGACTCGTGTCGATAATATTTGTTGTGTCTCCCCAACATAAATTGTACAACAAAGGGTACATTCAATGCCATGTGTGACAATGTTATTGCAACATGAAATGTCTTCAAAATGTTTTGTGCAGTATGTTTTAGCTGTAAAGTTGGATTTGAATTCCGGTTCAGGTATGAAAATAGGAACAACGATACATGTAAAAGAACTAAGTATATAGCAGAACAATTAGCAAAATGCTCACCAAAGTGGAGAGAGATCTGGCGTTGTTCAGGTCATTCGCACAGTTCGTGATTCAGTTGCACTGGCGTTGGTGACAGATGGGGTTTGGAGCGAGGTACTTGAGGCTGTAACGTCGACTGTGATAGCAAGGGGGTAGTCACTGCTGGTTTGGAGTGGTGGACATGAGCCTTGAGCGTTGATGGTGTGAACTAGGAGGGTGTCACAGATTGTCACATAAGTTCTAGCAGTATCACGAGGGGTACACTGTGTTTTACGCATGAAACCCGATGTATCCCGAGTAGTACTGCTACAACCAATTTATCTTACCGACATGTTTTAAAATGGCATTGTAAAGAATTAAACAAATTCAAAATTGATAGACATCAGCTGTTCCATTGAAGTGAGGTAAACTTGAGCTATGTCACATGATTTTCATTGACTCGGAAAAAAGCGTGCAGCTGTTTGCTTTGAAGCGGGGTATAAGGGATATACTCTGCCTCTCAGAAATCCTAGTGCGACCTGTCTTGCTCGTGGCGGGGTATAAGGGATTTATTCTCCCGCTTAGAAATTTATATCCCTCCAAGGTGGGATTCAAAGAATTTTATCAAGATCACGTAGACCAATCATATCTCCTCATTCGTATGATAAAGACTTTTCTAAGACCGCTCTAACACACTGTGAAAAGATGATAGTAGTGTCCTTATGGTATGGGGTCACCTGTACTGACAAACCTTTGTCAGATTATATCCGCCGTAGAAGTTGGTTGTTCTAGTAGACACTTCTATTCACGACAGAAGTCCGCCTGTGGGCCCACAACGTTTTATTGAGGTGATGTTACAAGGTGTAGCTATGACACTCAGTTTCAGACTGCCCAGCCCAAGTGAAAGTACATGAAATCACACGCTTGGATTCAAAAACCAACCTATTTGAGGGCGTCGGCTAAAATTATCGGTGCAACGGTACAGCCATGCGTGGCAATCAGCAATACGGATGTGTCATTAAGTATTCAATCTAAAAGTGCATTTTTTTTGTCAATCCTACAAAAATAACTTTTTGAATATTTATTGCTGCGTATGTGAAACGACCACTGATCTTGACTTTGTTAATGATTAAACTAACAATTAGTGTCTGTAACAAGCTTTTTACGACTAACATCCTGTTTATCAAGAGATATAGCCCCGTCGTGTTTGTTTATCATAATCGATATACATCTGTACATCTAGAATTCGTTTGCTTTAAAATATAAAATATACAATTGTTAAAAAATGAGGTCTGTATAAAAAATGGTCTTCTTTGTCCAATTTCACATTTAAGATTTATATTGACACAATTAACAGTCCAACCAGATGTGAAACAGCATTGTGATAATCGTTCACTGTCAGAAGGTGTCTCTTCTCCCTCTCAAGGGCATGGTCTGGGTTTCAAAACTTCTTCTTCGTTGACATCAAATTACATGGATTGTGATCGCAGTATTATCCTGCTCAACCTGCAGTATCGCAATGACATTGTGCAGATTTGGATCCCACCATTCAAGATGATTCATGGCGTTGTCTCACTGCCCAGAGATATATTAATTTAGCTTCGGGACAAAGTCATCGTTGCTGTTAATGATGGTTGGGCATCCTCTTTGGGAACATTTCCAATGAATGGAAATTTGACGTCTGGTCTTAATCATAAACTTGAATCCATCAAATACCAAGTGTCGTTATATATTGTGAGATATTAACCAATTAGTTGTGTCATATGTGAGATGGCCCCCATTATCCCCTATTGTCTTACCAATATCCACGCTCGTGTGAATTTGTACCTATAACAATAGGTGCTGGACAAGCAGGAGAACCCCAAATACTAAGCCACGAGGCAGACTGGGCGTCGACCCGATCGTTTAAATTACGCAGCGGGTCAATGACCGGTAAACCGTTTTAACCCCAGTGAGAGGAGTCCCCGCAGTGGCGGAATCTTTCGTTAAGAGGGCGATTGTGCCTGTCGGTTTTATCTTCCGTTTTACGGTACTTCCATTGTTCCAATTTAATTTTGGTCAACCATTTATCATTCAGTATCCCCTTCAGTATTACATTCTGCAAAGTCGCTGTGTTGACTTTACTGGCCCTTTAATATAGAGCTGGGCCTGCAAATCTTGCCTCTGATGGAAGGTCTTGTTGACCTTTGTTCATCCCATAATGGAAAATAATAGTCACTCATGTCCGTACATTTATTCCTTGTTCTACAGGTGGTACTACAAAACGATCTGGGTAATTCTTGTGTGTTAAGATATATTAACTATCTTTTATTATCATGTTAATGAAAGGAAACGCGTGCTTAAAGAAGAAGAAGAAGAAGATATATAATCTATCTTTTATTATCATGGTTAATTAGAAAAGTGTGCTTAAAGAAGAAGAAAAAGAAAAGTTATTTATTGAGATGTCAAGGACAATTACGTCGGGTTACATTGCTGCGGGAAGATGTATAATCTATCTTTTATTATAATGTTAATGAAAGTAAACAATTGCTTAAAAAAGAAGAAGAAGAAAAGAAGAAAAGTTATTTATTGAGATGTCAAGGACAATTACGTCGGGTTACATTGCTGTTGGTGGAAAGCACCCGGCCTCGTGGGCCTAAGAGACATCAGTTTTCATTACATTATTATACTGAAATAATAAAAAAGCAGTTAAGATCACGTAATAAAACATCGTTATGTTAAATGAATGACCCCCCTCACCCAAGCCCCTGCTACAGCAGTGAGATGAGTGGAAAGTTTTTTTTTAAAAAGCGGGGTAGCAAGGGGACTGCCTCCTCACCTACTGCTCTTGGTAAATTGGGGGACAATAGGCTGATAAAAAAACAAACTAAAATAAATCCAGTCATTCGTGTGAATAATGTTGAGTATCTGGAGTTTCATGTAGAAATTATTATCAAACATCAGAAATGGACCATGTAACGATAGAGCGAATATCAGATGCTCTGCCTAAATAATGTCCACTAAGCCTGCACATACTACGACCCGTTAGACTATCCACGTGGTCCTGTAGGGTCATGCAGTTAAACACCCACGACTCCCTACACTACGACTTTGTCAAAAATGTCAAGATGCTCCTACGCGGTTTCTCCAACACATATTATTGTAACATCCTGTCAAAATGACCAATTGTGACATACACAGCATTGTTTATGAAATACGCGCTTACTATGAACTGGGGAATATTAATTGCTGTTGTATAAGTTAGATATTGATATATTTCTCACATTCCTCAGATGACGAATGTCGTATTCATTTGCTGTGAAGCTACGTCTGGTCGACAGTCAGGAGGTGTATGTTATCTGTGTACAGATATAGCGTTGTACATTACTATGAACGTGTCCTTGGTAAGAACAGGCGACTATGCTTGTTGTAAGAGGCAACTAACGGGATCGGGTGGTCAGGCTCGCTTATTTGGTTGATACATGTCATCGTATCCCAGATGCATGGATCGATGCTCATCATGTCTGGATTGTCTGGTCCAGACTCGATTATTTTCAGACCTACGTCATATAACTGGAATATTGATAGGTGGGGCGTTAAACAACAAACAAACAATGGTAAGAATCATTGTATTATCCATAGATAGATCATAGATCTTAGATTCCATGAGCGTATTGCTCTTGAAACGGATAATATAGATTCAACTCAGGCTCACGTCTACAAAAGGGCTTATTGTTGGAGGATACGATCGCGAATGTCAAATGTATTTTCATAAAGGGGTTCCTCAATTTAGCTGAGGCTGTACAATAGAGTAATGGTTGTTGGACTATGTCATCGCACGCATCATCACACATTAAGCATTTCCGGGTGTTATTGGTACTCAACCAAGCTTCAAAAGTGCATATAATTATGAGTCAGTTGAATAAATTGTTTCCCTGTGACAAGTTAGTAAAATAAGCAGGGTCTGTGACAAACTTGACAAACTTGAGGGACTTGACAAACTTAATAAACTTGATAAATTTGAGGAATTTGACAAACTTGAGGAACTTGACAAACTTGACAACCTTAAGGAACTTGACAAACTTGAGGAACTTGACAACCTTAAGGAACTTGATAAACTAGTAAAATAAGCAGGGTCTCTGACAAACTTGAGGAACGTGACAAACTTAATAAACTTGATAAATTTGAGGAACTTGACAAACTTGAGGAACTTGACAAACTTGACAACCTTAAGGAACTTGACAAACTTGAGGAACTTGACCACCTTAAGGAACTTGATAAACTTGATCAATTTGAGGAACTTGACAAACTTGAGGAACTTGATAAACTTGATCAATTTGAGGAACTTGACAAACTTGAGGAACTTGACAAACTTGACAACCTTAAGGAACTTGACAAACTTGAGGAACTTGACAACCTTAAGGAACTTGATAAACTTGATCAATTTGAGGAACTTGACAAACTTGAGGAACTTGATAAACTTGATCAATTTGAGGAACTTGACAAACTTGAGGAACTTGATAAACTTGACAAACTTGAGGACCTTAACAAAGTTGAGCAATTTAACAAACTTGAGGAACATGCAGTGATCAAGTACTTGCACAAAAAGAGCTTAACATCGAAAGCCACCCATGAAGATGTGAGTACGACACCAGGGAAGGATGCCCTTCATATGCCACCGTAAAGAGGTAAGCAGCAGAGTTTTATCGTGGCAGGGGAAACCTTGAAGAGGACGCCCGCCCTGTCATGACTGTCACGTCAGCAACACAACATATATGATACAGAGAAAGCTCGATACGGCACAAGCTCCAGTGGTTCTCTCCGATTCCAAGTACTTATTGATAACAGAACCTACATGTACCATGCTCGATTTTATATATACATATCATTTTTCCATTGGCAAGAATATTGATGGACAGTTAGTAAGGACGTACAGATACAAGTATGACGGCCCCATGTTAGGTACATACAAACATATACATACTAATCATTAGGTTTTATTTTCACCTGTCGGTTTCGAAAACAAACTAATGAGATACTAGTATTAACACGGGTCATTATATATATATCAAAGAATCACATATTGAGTTAATCATTACATTACTGGTACACTGGTGAATTATTCGTGTTATATACAACGTTATACATATTCGCATAAACTTCACGTTTCATATCGATACCACGGGATGGCAAATTGTAATAGGATCGATACACCACCATGAATCATGTTTGTGATAAATGTTATGTTTTTCGTGTTTATATGAACAAAACACAACAGTGTCAACAGTGTCTGTGTGCGTGCTTCGAATTTATACTTGAAAGGAAACGTACCTATTACCCGCGGCTTACTAAAACACTTTGACAGGTGGTGCCAACTGATGATTTGACAGCCAACCTTCAGGTGACAAAATCGATTACCATGAGTGTTAGGTCCGCGAAGGCTCTAATATCTATATGTGTCACCACCATGAGTACATCTACGTTACACTGAACTTACAGCTTTATATTGTTATTTATTATTGTTGTTTAACGCCGCACAATTCAGATGGCAGTTGTTACGTGTCGATTCTCTAATTGAAACAACAGGTTAATCCAGAAATCTGTACGTAAAAGAACTCAGTATGAAACCACCAAACAACCAACAAGTGATATAAATCAACAAATGTATTACAAAATTCACAAAGTTTACAAATCAATACACATTACTGCACAGCAATTTCAATGGCAGTACACAACAGAGTGGTAGTACGATATATAATACAATCTCATTAAAATTAGATCTTAGTTCTCGCTACCGCTAAACAAACATCTGAGGACATCCAATTACGGGTCACGTCAGACCGACCTTGCGCGAACTTTGACCGACCAAATGTTTCAACGATCGGGCCGGCGCCCAGTCTGTCTGATCCTGCATTCCAGACATACGATATGTCAGTTTTGAATTACGTCTACTGTGTACATATGCGGAGATTCTTCTACTTATTAGTAAAGTAAAAAGAATTTTGTTGATGCTTTCAGTTTTCTATTCGGGGTATTAGACGTGGCATTAATTGTGTGAACAAGCTGTTTATCTCCCTTGGTCCCCTACCTTGCTTATTTAAGTGAACATCATTTTGAGACATCGCATCCTTACTGTAAGCAGAGACGTTTGCAGATTTTGATGCAAATTCAATGAACTGTAGAAGATCCTCAAACGCAATACTTTTATTCCTATGACCGAACAACTAGAAGCGTATGAAACATAAATCTAAACCTTGTCACACACGATTTCAAGGGTAATGAAATCATGTCATGCATGAACAACATTTACGATTATTTCACACGTTAGAAATGCATGGAAATGATTGCCATATTTACAGACCTCTGTCATATTTGTTCATAGTGACTTAAATGCTCTTTTTTCATGACCTGCGTTATAAATTTAAATTTAGTTTGGCGGCCAAATGATATCCCTTTCAAACGATGGGCATATGGGCCTCGGATGACACGTTGATTTCCTAACTTGCATAAATTTGGGAAACACCGTCCCTTCGAGTGATGTAATGTGTAAAGGTTTTGTCTTTTGAGGCCCTAATGGTGAGTACAAATACAAACTTTTCATGTAAAGCAGCCAGACTTTAGATGACAGTTGGTTAGGACAGAATAAGTTCATATCAATTCTTTTTCCTGTTTTGCAGCTGGTGCATTCAACAAGTGACAACATCACACACAGAACAGGAAGGAAAATACTCTGTTCCATTATACGATTGCAGCAGATGTAGATTTATGTGTGAATCAATAAATGTTCCAATCATGTTACTGTTGTCCAGTTCACACTTATACTGTATAAAAAAGCATTCGATCACATTTGAATCATATCACTTGGAACATCGCCGTACATGGTAAGTAAATTGGTACAGATCTTCTTCCATTGTCATCTTATTTTTGTTTATACATGTGAGTGATGATTGTCCATCGATCAAAACGTGTCCTCTGAAACAATTCTTTTAGTGTAGCTGAAACTTGGTAAAACGTTCCACCAAGGATGAGTTATTATATCATAAAGTAGCATATTAGAACCGATGCAGTACCCATCAAAATTCAAGCGGAGACAAAACTATTTCCATGATCATAAGAATCAAAGCAGAGTCCACTGTAGGATTTGGTTGGTTGGTTGGTTTGTTATTTAACGCCACACTCAGCAATATTCCAGCTATATGACGGCGGTCTGTAAATAATCGAGTCTGGACCAGATGATGGTGATTAATGCCATGAGCATCGATCCACGCACTTGGGATTGATGACATGCATCAACCAAGTCAGCTATATGACGGCGGTCTGAAAATAATCGAGCCTGGACCAGATAATCCAGTGATTGACATCATGAGCATCGATCCACGCAATTGGGATACAATAATATGCATCAACCATGACTATGCTTGTCGTAAAAGGCGACTAACGGGATCGGGTGGTCAGGCTCGCTGACTTGGTTGATACATGTCATCGATCCCAATTGCGTGGATCGATGCACATGATGTCAATCACTGGATATATTGCTGAGTGCGGTGTTAACTAACAAACAAACTATGTCGGACTGAGTTCGATATTATGAATGAATTTGGACCAGGTCAATTGGTCCACTGCAACCAGCTTAAATGAATTTGGCAGATTTGAAAGTGAAAAAGTAAAGAGTATTTGTTTTGTGATACTGTTTTCTCATGAATGGCTTGACAGCGATGACGCATTGGAATTTTAATTCATCAACAATTTCTTCTTCGCTCAAACAGCCTATTATCTGATGAAGAAAGAACACCAGTTCAGTGTCCAAGCAGATTGATATATTGCTACCTCATGATCAGTGTATATTCCACTGGAATTGAATCAGTCTAAAGCTTCCGATAGCGAAAATATTAAATTTCAATTGATTTTCATCCGTAGATACAATTACACAGTGACTGAACTTAGGCCAAGAATATTTAACTTCAGAAGAAACTTCTTCATTAGACAAATTCGAATTCAGATGGAGATGTTTACTTTGCTAGAATCTAAAGAGTTCTTTTAAAACATGGTGGGATGAAATAGTTCCCCATCCAGCACCGAGTGGCAACGATTTTGCAGTGCAGTCAGTCTGTAACGCCAGTGATACAAATGTATTATGTTCCAGTATATTATATAGTCTTAAAAAGTTATGAGTGAGTAAGTGAGTGGGTATGTCTTTACGCCACTTTTAGCAATATTCCAGCAATATCACGGCGGGGGACACCAGAAATGGGCTTCACACATTGTACCCATGGCAGGAATCGAACCCGGGTCTTCATCGTTATGAGCAAATGTTTCAGCCATTAAGCTGACCAACCGTCCTCGTTATGGGTTATGAATTCAAACGAAAAAGTGACAGGCTGGTTTGACCGATTACATGTTTTCAAAGAAGTACAGGAGTCCCATGAGCCACCTTCCTTTTGGCATAGAAATATAGGCAAAATGTAGGTATATAATTAGTTTGATCATCACGTTCTGTGTCAAATACTTATTGAATTCAAATATCCGTGGAATAGATTCTTCCTCAAGACATTACTTACTTTTTGCACCTTTCCAGATGAATCTCCTGTACACGTGTTGTACTCTGGCCTGCGTGCTACTGTTGGCCGAGAATGCAGATGCCTGGTGGCTAGGACGGAGACGAAGGTCCCGGACCCAGACCCAGCAAACCTGTGATAGGAACAACTACATCAATGGCTGTTCCGTGCCCTACAAGTGGGTACCCTTCAAGGAGACATTCAGAGCTGCTTGTAACAAGCATGATGTTTGCTATTCCTGTGTAAGTATTCTAGATAATGGCAATAGCACATATCCAGAAGTTGATTGCAGGATCGGTACCATGTACTTGACACCACGATGCGTTGCTGATAGCGTCATGCACTCACGTGTTGTTAAAAAATCACCAAGAACAAGCCTCGAGGCGATTTTTATCTATACAATTTTGTTGTGGTTGTTTGAAAACATGTATGTTTATCTCATAAAGCAATGTAACAACGACTTTTGCAAATGAAAAAAACCAATGACTTTAGTAATGTTCTCGCCTTTTAGGATATGGTAAGACATGTTCCGATACATGCAATGATACAAAAGACATAAGGATCCGTGAGGATCCGTGGTAGAATAGGTCTTCAGCAAACCATGCCTGCCGTAAAAGGCGACAATGCTTTTCGTAAAAGGCGACTAACGGGATCGGGTGGTCAAGCTCGCTGACTGGGTTGATGCATGTTAACGTATCCCAATTGCGTGGATCGATGCTCATGATGTCAATCACTGGATATCTGGTCCATACTCGAGTTACAGAACGCCGTCATATAGCTGAAATATTGCTGAATGCGTTGTAAAACAACAAACAAACAAACCAAGGACCAAAGACATGTGAAGGTAAGCATGCCTTCAAAACTGACAATGATAGCTAACACAACGTTCGCATTACAGAACTTCTAAATTACAATCTTGGCATCCATGGGGGTTTAAACGTCTTATTTCATCAAAACTATCACCGGTTGCTTGCTGCTGTGAAACCACCTCCTTTATCCTGGTTCTTGAATTTGTATATATACCCACGCATTTGATAAATAAAACTATTCACAATGAAAGTAATGAATCAGGTCGATAAAGTCAGGAGGATAAAATTAGAATGTCACTAATACGTTCAATACCAATGTCACTCTACACTGTTTGTATCGTCTTCACAGGCTGCTGCTTATGGAATATCAAAAGCATCATGTGATTCGAAGTTTCTGGGAAATATGAACAGGATTTGTTTGACGAAATTCTGGCTTCCACAATGCAGAACGGCGTCGTTAGCTTATTATTCGGCTGTAGCGGTAAAAGGAGGCCCATACTTCAGTAATTCAGCTTTATCTGGCTGTAGTGCTTCGTGGGTGAAACAGTGTCTGTGAGTGTGATGTCACTTCACGCCATGTATTCAATAAAATAATATTGATTACAGTAATATCGTTGGTTGTCGGTTAGTTTGTTGACATGTTCAGCAGGTCTTAGGTCTTCAGCAGCCCATGCTTTCCGTAAAAGGCGATTATGCTTGTTCTTAAGAGGCGACTAACGGAATCGGGTGGCCAGACTCGCTGATGGTTGATGCATGTCATTGTATCCCAATTGCGTGGATCGATGCTCATGATGTTAATCACTGGATTATCTGGTCCAGGCTCGATTATTTTCAGACCGCCGTCATATAGCTTGAATATTGCTGAGTGCGACGTTAATCCCCAAACAAACAAACAAACAAACAAACAAACAAACAAATCATCTCCACTGCCATTGCTATCAATAAAACGTTAATTGGTATATTCGTATTCGGATATATTTGTCCATAGAGTTATATTGCATTTTAGAGCAATATTTTGCCACGAAGGTACATGTGTAGCTGAAATTAATATTAGTGTGCAACAACAGTCATAGATGCCTGGTCACAGTATCGTATTTTTGTATGAGGATTTTGGTGCTTGAAAGATGCGAGTATACTTAAGATCTACAAATGGCTGAGAAAGTTATCATTTTAAGCCAAGGTAAAATTTCAAGTATTAATCTATGTGACGTGCAAACTAAATTGAAAACAGTTTGTAAACTGTTCAGCAAAAGTAAAGACAAGTTTAAAGTCAGTGAAGGCAACATGCTTTCTGAATATCCCAATTATGAGAGGGGAACACGGGTGGCCCAGTCGTCTAAGGAGCCGCGATTCGCTGTGCAGAGTTGCGTCCCTTGGGGACGCCAGAAACCTATGATTGTGGGTTCGAATCCCGGTTCGCCCCGATTATGTTTCTAGGTTTGTACCCGTGCTCGTGGGTTTCACCGAAGTGGTAAACGTCTGAGGCCTGCATCACTTCGGGCTTTCCTCCCACATTAAGCTGACACGCCGTGATATAAGTGGAATACTGTTAAAAGCGGCGTTAATCCCAACTCACCCACCCACCACGCAATTATGAGGGAAGTCGGAAAGTGGATATCCTCGAACCTTGTCGGATCAAAACTTTAATAGCCACGTGTTCCATATTCTTATTTAGCAATATCACGGCGGGGGACACCAGAAATGGGCTTCACACATTGTACCCATGTCGGGAATCGAACCCGAGTCTTCGGCGTGACGAGCGAACGCTTTAACCACTTGGCTTCCCGACCGCCCCCTTTAATTTAAAGAAACAAAATCTGGGAATTTCATTTTGGAAACGTTAAATTCTTAATATGCTTTACAGGAAATGTTTTCAATGGTCACAACTTTAAAAATTCTAAAGCATAATTTATAAACATCATTTAGGAGATAAACAATTCTTCCGATCACTGGTTTCAAGACCCGTGAAGGTCCGGGTTAGAATAGGTCTTCGGCAACGCATGCTTGTCGTAAAAGGCGAATAACGGGAACGGGTGATCAGTCTCGCTGACCTGGTTGATGATGCATGTCATGGACAACTTTATGCAGCTCCAGCCCTTGGCGTCTACATTTCACAGTTTCTGAGGTACAATCGAGAATGCTCTTTCTGCCAAGATTTCAAAGAGCGTCATGCTACTCTTGGTCAGGGTTACAATACTAAAGGCCTCTGCCAAAATTTCAAAACGTTTTATGGAGAAATGTGGAGGACATTTCCAAATCTCTCGCATCAGTGAAAAGAATTATGTTCGATGCAATTCCCTGTTTTGACTTGTACCATATGTTCCTGTGTTTTTGCAGGTGGACAACTGACTTGCATTTGCATGTGGTTATGACGGGTGCAACACTTCGCGAACACTTGGTATCATTACTATTTGATAGTGATTCATAAACACAAGCTCATAATATAGTCGGACTAGTATAATGGACGAGTTACCACGAACCCTACACTTGAAGAGCCAAACTTCTTGGATATGTCTCTTCATATATCTCTTCAAAGTAATGATACCCGTGAAGAACCGGGGTAGAATAGGTCTTCAGCAATCCATGCTTGCTGTAAAAGGTGACTGTGCTTGTCGTAAAAGGCGACTAAACGGGATCGGGTGGTCAGGCTCGCTGACTTGGTTGATGCATGTCATCGATCCCAATTGCGTGGATCGATGCACATGATATCAAGCACTGGACTGTCTGGTCCAGCCTCGATTGTTACAGACCGCTATCATATAGCTGGAATATTGCTGAGTGCAGCGTTAAACAACAAACAAACAAAAGAACTGGTTTCAAAGTACACCAGTTATGATGGTTCATTTTATCAAAGGTATAGTCACGTTTCCACGCCCATTTGTAAGAAAAGAAATATCAACACAAAACACGCATCAATTCATTTCTTTAACCCAGTTCCTTCATTTGCAATGTGTAAGCACGCGTATCGTCAAGATAGAAAAAGTCAAAATAAGAAAGAATAATAATATCCAAGATAGTGTCATCTGGCCGTAAAATGAGGTGGCGGCATAAACAAGTAAAGTCAAACACATGCAAGCTTTAACCGTTCAACAATTACACCAAGGTGCCACGTGGTGTACCATTAAGTGTCGTCGGAGTGACTCGTCTCTTGGGAGCCTGGTTCAAAACCTCGGACATCAAACCATTATGGAGTGAGTGAGTGAGTATGGTTTTACGCCGCTTTTAGCAATATTCCAACAATATCACGGCTGGTGACACCAGAAATGGGCTTCACACATTGTACCCATGTCGGGAATCGAACCCGGGTCTTCGGCGTGACGAGCGAACGCTTTAACCACTAGGCTACCCGACAGTCCCAAACCATTATGGAAGTGACAGGATGACCTTGTTCCGGGTACAAATGGAAGAATAGGTGGGCCTACGTAATGGGTTTTTATTAATGTAGGTTACTTATATTACCACCCAATTTTAAGATTAACATTTAAGATTTTGTAAATCTCGTTATATTATTGCCAAATATTTCAACAATTCATTGGCCACGGTCCACATTGTCTTGTTTGTTAATGGTGTAAGGGAGGTAACTCTCACTAAAGTTAGTCATATATGCGTTTGTTTGTTTAACGCCGCGCTCAGCAATATTCCAGCTATATGACGGCGGTCTGTAAATCCAGTGACTCACATTATGAGCATCGATCGACGCAATTGGGATATACGATGACATGCATCAACCAAGCCTGACCACCCGATCCCGTTAGTCGCCTCTTACGACAAGCATATTGTCGCCTTTTACGGCAAGCATGAGCATCTTGCCTCTGGTTAATATAATAGGGATCCAGGGCACCTCGCCTCTAGTTAATACAATAGGGAACCAGGGTAACTTGCCTCTAGTAAATATAAAAGGGAACCAGAGGACCTTTACTCTCGTTAATACAATAGGGAACCAGAGCACCAGACTCTCGTTTATACACGAGGGAACCAGAGCATTTTCCCTCTGGTTAATAGAACAGGAAACCAGAGTACTTTGCCTCCCGTTAAAATAATAGGTAACAAGAGCACCTTGACTCTCGTTAATACAATCGGAAATCAGAGCACCTTGACTCTAGTTAATATAAAAGGGAACCGGAGGACCTTGACTCTCGTTAATAGGATAGGGAACCAGAGCAACTTGATTCTCATTAATACAATAGGGATCCAAAGCACCTTTCCTATAGTTACTATGATAGGGAACCAGGGCACCTTGACTCTCGTTAATACAGTAGGGAACCAGAGCATCCTGCCTCTAGTTAATAGAATAGGAAGCCAGAGTACGTTGCCTCAAGGTAATGTAAAAGGGAACCAGAGCACATTCCGTCTACTTACTATGATATGAAACCATATTACCTTGCCTCTGGTTAATACAATAGGGAACCAGGGAACATTGCCTCTAGATAATACAATAGGGAACCAGAGCACCTTGTTAGTAGTTAATACAATAGAGAACCAGAGAACATTGCCTCTAGTTAATACAATAGAGAACCAGAGAACATTGCCTCTAGTTAATACAATAGGGAACCAGAGCATGTTGCCTCTAAATAATGTAATAGGGAACCGGAGCACTTTCCCTCTAGTTACCACGATAGGGAACCACATTACATTGCCTCTAGTTAATACTATAGAGAACCAGGTCATCTCTCCTCTAGTTAGTAGAATACATTAAGAAACCAGAGCATTTTGCCTCTAGTTAATAGAATAGAGAACCAGAGCATCTTGCCTTTAATTAATACAATATGGAACCAGGTCAACTCTCCTCTAGTTAGTAGAATAGGGAACCAGAGCACCATGCCTCTAGTTAATACCATAGGGAACCAGAGCACCTTGCTTATAGTTGATACAATAGAGAACCAGAGAACATTGCCTCTCGTAAATACAATAAGGAACCAGAGCATGTTGCCTCTAGTTGATAGAATAGAGAACCTGAGTACCTTGCCTCTTCTTAATGTAATAAGGAATCAGAGCACCTTGCCTCTAGTTATTATGATAGGGAATCAGAGCACCTTGCCTCTCGTTAATACAATAGGGAACCAGAGCACCTTGCCTCTAAATAATGTAATAGGGAACCAAAGAACTTTCCCTCTATTTACCACGATAGGGAACCACATCACCTTGCCTCTGGTTATAAAATAGGGAACCGGGGCACATTGCCTCTAGTTAATACAATAGGGAACCAGAGCACATTGCTGATAGTTAATAAAATAGAGAACCAGAGCATCTTGCCTTTAGTTAATACAATAGGGAACCAGAGCACCTTGTCTGTAGTTAATACAATAGGGAACCAGAGCACCTTGTCTGTAGTTCATACAATAGGGAACCAGAGCATCTTGCCTTTAGTTAATACAATAGAGAACCGGAGCACCTTGCCTTTAGTTGATACAATGGGGAACCAGATTACCTTGCATCCAGTTAATATGATAGGTAACCACATTAACTTGGCTCTAGTTAATACAAAAGGGAACCAGAACATCTTGCCTCTAGTTAATATGTTAGGGAACCAGAACACTTTGACTCCAGTTAATAAGATAGGGAACCAGAGCACATTGACTCTCGTTAACGCAATAGGGAACCAGGGCACCCTGGCTCTAGTTAATATGATAGGGAACCTCGTGACCTTGCCTCTAGTTAATATAATAGGGAACCGAACACCATGACTCTCGTTAATCCAATCACTCACCCTCACAAAAAGAGGACATAAGTAAGGAACTTCAGAGTTTAAGGTAGTCATCTAGTCATACCAATTTATGTTTCTAGGTGTGTTAAGCCAATACCTCTGCTCATGGGTTCCTATGTTGACTTGTACCATATGTTCTGGTCTTTGTTTAGGTGACCACTTGACTTGCCTTTGCATGTGTTTGTGACGATTGCGACCGTTGGGGCAGGATACGAACATGGATGAGTCATGCACGGCTGAAAACAGGTGCAAAAAAAAGATTTCCATCATCATGAGAAATATCTGCTGAAAGGAAAATACACAGTGCGATTCCGACTACACCATTAGCATGTGTTTATGAATCCCTGTCAAATATATGCTGAGGAAAGTCAAGTGTTCACATAAATTGTTCCAGTGTCTGGAGTCGCTTTGCATATGGGTATAACTAGGAACACCACGGATCTCTCCCATAGCTTGTTATGGCTGACTTGGTTACGGGAGCATTTCTCCTCTCTTACCAGCTGACTTTGGGTTTCATATCAATGATGTCCATTCTTCTATATTAACAAGCTGACTTAGCGATTCATTTAGGTGATTGTCTATCTTCTATGCTAACCTAACAAGGTGACGTCTGTATCATGTCTCCTATACTATCAGCTGACGTTAATAGTATTATATGCCAGCTATGTTCGTTATCCCCTTTTACCGAGCTGTCTCATATCAATGACCTTGCTGATAAAATGTGTCGTATCAAGTCCGACGTTTTTGTCTTCTCTGCGGTTAAGCGGACTAGGTAATGGGACCAGGCATGCGCTCAGCATAAGGTGACTGGTCAGCATAATGTGTCTGAGCCTCAGCGAGCAAACACCAACAATCCGGCAAGTCCGGTCAAGCTCAAATAGAAACAAACAGGCAGACACACAGATACATACACACAAACACACAGAGAGATACACAAACACACACAGACACACACACAAATGTACGGCGCAATGCAAGTGATAATAATTGTGAATGGGATTTTAAGTCTCATGTCTGCTACTTCAAATAATATGATGCATATCTATCAATCAGTTAACTACAGGATCTAGACTTGGGTTGATAATGAGCAACAAACAAAAAATCCCCCCAAAATGCGTGATATCTGTGCTTTATACACAATCTTCGAAAGCAGGGACATTAATGCTTTAATGAGTACGACTACTAAGACATAAATTATCTACTGTCACATTAACCACCTGCCATCTACACGACTTTGGGATTGCCTGTAATGAAATACTGATAACAATGCGTCTGTCCTTGCTGTACTGATACGGTAATGCAATTGTTTATAACACTAAACGATCAAAGTCCAGAGTGACTGATAATCAGTGGTACGATATCCACCATGGTGAAAGGCTGCTTCCTCTTGCTCCTCTACTACACATGTCTCGCAGCAAGTTACACTAACCCGAAAGGAGCAGCTCCTCCAAACTTCATATTTATAGTGGCAGATGATCTGGGCTGGAATGATGTCGGGTTCCGGAATCCACAGATGAGAACACCGAACCTGGACCGTCTTGCCCATGAGGGTGTCATCCTGAACTCTTCCTACGTCCAGCCTGTCTGTTCTCCCTCCAGGAACTGTTTCATGACCGGGTACTTCCCCTACAGGACCGGACTCCAAGATGGCGTTGTTAATGTTGAACAGCCGAAGTTCTTGCCCCTAAATTTCACAACACTTCCCGAAGCGCTGAACCAGCTTGGATACGTGAGTCACATAGTTGGTAAGTGGCACCTGGGGTATTGTAACTGGAGCTATACACCAACGTACAGAGGTTTTCAATCATTTCTAGGGTACTATTCAGGAGCTGAAGATTATTACACCCACTGTCGTAAAGACACGTTTAATTACACTGGCCTTGATTTCCGAATGGACAAGGCGCCTTTAACTACCCGCAGAGGTGAATATTCAGCTAATATTTTCGCAAAAAAAGCAATTGACATCATCCGGTCACATAAACAAAACCAATCGTTATTCCTCTATCTGCCGTTCCAGTCTGTACACGAGCCTTTGCAGGTGCCAGGGGAGTACGAGGACAGATGTAACCACATACAAGATCTTCACAGGAGAATTTATTGTGGCATGGTAAATGCTTTAGATGAGGCTGTTGGCAACATCACGGATGCTTTAGTTGAGACTGGCTTGATGGAGAACCTGCTCATGGTGTTTACTACAGATAACGGGGGTCCAACCTATATTGCGGCCAATAATCTACCACTACGTGGTGCTAAGACAACACTATGGGAAGGGGGCACAAAGGGCACAGCATTCATCTACAGCAAGAACCTACTTAAAAAGAAGGGATATTTGAACACTGGGATGATGCATGCGGTGGACTGGTACCCTACCTTGCTACAGATTGCTGGAGGAGATCTTAGGAATATTATTGACAGAGATGGAGTAGGTCAGGCTGACATGTTGTTGAATGGTGGTCCAAGTAAAAGGGATGGTTTTGTGTATAATTATTACAGCGGAAAAAGTAATGGTTCAGCAGCGATTCGCTATGGTCACCTAAAGTTGATTCAAGGATCTCCTGGCAAATACAGTGACTGGACACCTCTGCCCAAATTAGGGCAAGAGCCACTGGTCTTGGCAGAAGAAGAATTCCCACCGTACATGCTCTTCAATATCTCTTCAGATCCTACAGAGCACTCTGATCTGTCGGCCAAATTCCCTCAGCTTGTGGAAGAGATGAAGGTTAAACTGGAAGAATGGAGAAAACGAGGAATACCCGCCCAGGATCCACCAAAAGATCCGAAGTCAAATCCAGCCAACTATGGGGGTGTATGGAGTCCTGGTTGGTGTTAGTGAAATGAACACTGTTGTTTGATACAGGGTGATTTGTGACGGCTTCAAAACATGCTCTACAGCGAATCAGGGAAAAATGTTCGATTCTGATTTGTCAAGTAGATATTTAAAGTAAGGATAAGTTTTATGGATGAACAACTTCTTTATTACAATTAGGAGCGACGTTTCAGTGTAGGTTCTAACATCGTAAGCAACACAACACATCAAGCAGGTGATGTACAGAGTATGATTGACAAGTACTAGTATATATACAGGTAGGAGGCAGTGTTTACACAGTAGAGTATAGGCCTCTTGAAACCCGAATTAAAGAACATCAAAGCTCTGCCTCCAACGATAACTCCAAAATAGCTCTATCAGACCATATCCGTGAAAAAGAAAGACAAAGCATCCAATGGGATGAAGTCCCAGCCCTCACCACCAACCTCAAAGACTTCAAGATCAGAAAACTACAGGAAGCAATCAACATAAAATAAAAATCAACCGTGATCAGGGCTATTACATACCCCCGGCGTACCATCAACTCATCAAAGATCCCAATCAAGCATTGTTTATGTTACTGACTTCGCCGGTCAATATGTTTACTACCTTTTTTGTGTACATAACAGGTTTCTCCACTCCAGTGTAACTACATCTGATATCTACACTACTGTATAAACACTGCCTCCTACCTGTATATATACTTGTCAACCATACTCTGTACATCACATGGAATGTCAATAGGAGATGATATATATGTGCCAGGCCATAAAATATCATGTCAGTCATATTTTGTCTGTGCGTATGAATGAAAGAATTCGTTCGGTACGTTGCCCGTGTTTTGATAAACATCTCCAGGCATATTTGTAATGTTCGAATGGGTTGAACAATGTACATACAGTAGTAAATCCAATAAAACTTTGTACACAACTTCCTAAAAGTTCATTCCCCTAACACGCGTTGAGATCGCGTGTAACACGCATGTGACACGGATGCACATCGGGTTGCACACGGGTTGAGCACACATTGAACACGCGTGTGCAACCCGTTGACCACGCGTGGGTCACTCGTGTAACATGGGAGCGGGTTTCAGTTGAAGTAGGCAAATATATCAAATGAATAGTGAGATAAATCGAAACAGTGAGATGTGAATCTTGAGTTAATGAGCGGCCATTGACCTGTGTTCACCAGGCCATAAACACAAGATCGGCCCGTCTTAATTAGTGTTCGGTTGCTGGACTTTTATGGCATGAACCAATCCACGAGGGTCCAGTCTAGTCATTGTGGCTACCCGCCAGTAGTACAGTAGTGTTTGGTAGGGGAACCCCCAAGTTGACACGATTGTCGCGGGTTGGTAAATGTTCGCCATTAATGAAGTGATTGTTTGTTGATTGCGGACATATTCGTTTTACGTTTTGTCCACGTGAGTCATTCCAGGTGACTGCAAATATAACTTTTTCCGTTCGCCAAATTTAAGCTTTAGAAAGTACAACTATGATACAACAGTCACCACTACTTATGTCTTATTATTTCACATAGGAATATGTCCCATTTCCCCACACCCAACTTTCTGTTTGGTATTTTGTAAGTATAGGATAAAACACGTCCGAGGGTTGTTATGATATTTAAAACCCGCATCCCCAGGGATTTTCCGAGGGGAAAGGGTTTTAAATATCATAACAGTCCGAGGGGAAGTGTTTTATCTTACTTATAAACCGATTTTGAACCCTAAAATTATCCCCAAACTAAATTTCAACCCATTATAAGAGTACAATAAAACACACTTAAAACACGCATCCCAAGGTTAACGGTTTTAGATATCATAAAAACCCGAGGGGAAGTGTTTTATCTAACTTATGAACCGAAAAAAGACACTTAAAACAATATTTATCAACATTTTTATGTTTCGAACATACTTTCCATGAACCTTAGGAAACGGGCGTAAAATATCTGTTGCTGGCGTACGGATCTTGAAAAGGACATTCTAAAAAGCAGTGCGGCTAATAACACCTCTGTAACCTTGTGGTACACACGCTGGGCTACAAATATGACGGTTACAATTTCGATCCTTGGGAATATAAAGAAAACATTTGTCATTCGATTTTACATTTCATTGCATGTTACAATCTGAACAGAAGTTATATTAATAAAATACCCAGGACATTATATAATATCCCTGGAATATTATAACACATTATATATCAAATATGACTTGAATATCCTATAAAATCCCGGGGATATTATATAAAATCCAAGGGACATTACAACGTCACTGTTTATGAAATTTACCCCTACTGGAGAACAATAGGATGACGTCACCGGAGGTTTATAAGAATTATTAAGAGAAAGTTTTGTGTGGGACTCTAACATGTATCACTAATTCTAAGAGGATATTGGAAATGAATATGAACAGCCATGTTGTCCCACTGTTAATAGAATTTGAGATCTTCAGAATTAACCTGGTGTGACCATGTAGACACATGTAGGGTTTTTGATTTTTACATTTGCCCAATGACCATGGTGAGTATTGCTGGGGATACCAAAGGTGCCAGTTTACTATTAGATGAAATTGGTTGTGAGTACTTATACCGTGTGGGTAGGATATCTTTAGGATTTTCATCCTTTCTTTCTCTGTGGGTAATCATTTCACGTTGATGGATGGAAGTCACTCAATCAGGTCATGACAATGGTTATGCGCAAGGCTCGGGATCGCGAAAAGATCACTGGAAGAGTTGATGGAGGCTGGACGTGCAGCATACAACATTTCCAGTGTAGGCTAGCACCTTGTCTTTGTTTCACTCGGTTTAAAAAAACCTTGATATACAAGGCTACGGCCACCACGGCATTCACAGGTGCATTGGTCTATTTACAAGGAAGTTGTTTTGCGTTCCCAGCACTTAAAAATCTCTATTACTGATTACTTGTTAACTGGTCACTGCAAGTGCCTTAATTATTGCAATTTCAGTGAACTGGGTATATTCACATGTAAGCTTTCATAGGTTGTGATGGATACTTGTAAAATCCTCAGCTGAGTTTACTCACAAACTACTGTGAGCGTTTTTGCATGACTGCCTAAAGAAGCGGCGTAAAACCATGCTCACTCACAGTAACTATTCATCCTCTGCATTGTGCTGGCAAATTGGGGAAAAACCTGTGACAATCAAACTTAGTTAGAATCCTTGGTTATCTGTGGCATCTTCAAACTGGTGACATTTGAGTAAACTTGAAAAGTGATGAAGAATTTTAATATTCATAATAATTATTATTATAGTTTATCAAGTTGTCATAGCGACTGATTTACGACTACCATCGCCTGAAGTACATTTGATTCCAAAGGCTAATTACCCTGTAGCCATGACATGTATATGTCTCCATAACTTAATTGTCATTAGACCCGTGAAGATTCCGGGGTAGAATAGGTCTTCAGCAACCCATGCTTGCCGTAAAAGGCGACTTTGATTGTCGTAAAAGGCGACTAACGGGATCGGGTGGTCAGGCTCGCTGACTTGGTTGATGCATGTCATCGATCCCAATTGCGTGGATCGATGCTCATGATATTAATCACTGGATTGTCTGGTCCAGACTCGATTATTTCCAAACCGCCGTCATATAGCTTGAATATTGCTGAGTGCGGCGTTCAACAACAAACCAACCAACTAACCAACTAATTGTCATTATTAATAAGACACTAATCCCCGTTGTTAATCCTCACCAACATTTCATTGTATTTTGACTGTCAGTCTGCCTGGACTACCATATCACTTTCCGTTTACTACTGCTTTTTAAAGTATGGCATTTATTGCCTTAATAGATCATCCCCTGAACTGTGTCAGTTCATCCCGCCCATATGTCCAATGTCCAAAGCAATGTCATTGTCTCTTTGTCTGTCCATTGTTGTTCGACCCGTGAAGATTCCGGGATAGAATAGGTCTTCAGCAACCCATGCTTTCCGTAAAAGGCGACTATACTTGTCGTAAAAGGCGACTAACGGGATCGGGTGGTCAGGCTCGCTGACTTGGTTGATGCATTGCAAGCTTGGTATTCCGAGCATGGGTGTAAGGACGACTTCGAGCAGGATGTGCCGCTCATAGGAAACGTCCTGAGTTTGAGCTGGAGCTCCGGTCAGCTCAGGTATGCCTGAGCTGGAAGGTCCGGTCATCGCTGTGTTTGTGTTGTCAGAGCAGGTATTCCGCTCATTGTGCAATTGTTGTTTATTGTTTACATGTTGTGCATAAAGCTTTCCGGGACAGTGATGTCGATTTTGTCATTTATTCCCCCAAGAGCTAATTACCCGTCAACATAAGCGTTGACAAAAGTGTAAATAAAACTTTAATAAAATTGTGCGACACTCTCTCGAAAAATGTATTGTCTGTGGGTAAGTTTAATGTCACGTCACATCAGCATTGTTTAAGTTGTATTGCGGCGAAATAATTGCCAGCGTTTTGGACTGCATGTAACATGGCTGCTTTTACATTTCTTATACAGGTGCTTGACTGCCTCGGTCGTAGAATTTTTATAGTGTAAACAAATCAGTCAAGTTGGCAACAATAGATGAATAAGTTGATAAATTTGGAACGCAGCTACCGATTAACAACTTGAGACATGGAGACAAACATTATGGTCCTGTTAAGACGATTGACAGTAATTAGAACGTTGCAGTAAATGACTTTATATTGTAGGGTCAATCGCTTTTGACATGTTTAAACTCACCTGCTGCCTATGTAACTTAAACATATTTATGATCTTCAAATGCCACGGTCTGTGGCCAAACAGTTATGTGTTTTGACCTCTATTATCCCTACTGACGCTATCATAATGTTCAATTTCAGTCTGCCACGCCAAACGTGAATAAGCGTTATACACGTGTTTATAAACGACACTGACGCATATACATTTTTGAATGTATGAAACATGCTAGTTAATTGTGGAAACACTGGTCACATAAACATAACAAAACCCCGTGACCGATGAATTGTTGCCTTGATATCCAACGAGAAAGAATCTTGTTTATTTTCAGGCCATCCTGATCATCGTTTACTCCGACTACATGCATGGTTAGAGGCAAGATCAAAGGCACCGCCCAGCATTTATTTATGATTACAACAAACAGGGTTATCCGTTTCGCTTTAAACCACCATCCCCTCCCAGTCGATAGGGGTTATGCAAATAACTGTGTCCAGTCTACCCCGGGGTTTGATGCGGTGTCAGTGTCAAATGGTTTGGTGATAGCTGTGCAAATATTCCTTGTATATCGAATATTTGTGTTACTAACTATCTCTATTTGCTGAAAGAAAACGGATATTACCAACAGTAAGTCAGCCAACTGGAAGATCCACTGCCTACTACATTCCTTAAATAGGCTAAATGGTCCTAATGTGAAACCCCAAGTGATTGTTAAGATTACAAATATATCTGCAGTCAGACAACATGACAGTCTGTATGCATTTCCAAGATCCTCCAGTAAATAGTGGGTAATGTCAGAATGACACCCTCTGGAAAGATACCTCTAGCCCCCCACCAAACCTCCTCTAATTAACTTTTACCAAAAACAAACAAAAAGTGGGTTATGGGAAATGTCCAGCATTGAATATAAAGAGAACTATTTTTTTTTAACGAGTAACGGTACTTCACTAAATACCCTTTTGGACCTTCTAATATAAGAAATACCTCTTTTTGTAGGCATTTTAATTTCAACGGTTATATGCTACTGACGTTTAAATGTATCTAATTTTACCGTTAAAAAAGGTGTTGAAATATGTTAATGTGTCAAATGTATATTAATTTATCTTCACACGCAGCGCTTGGTGCATTAACATTCATATATTATCATCATCAACTTTTAGATGTTACGTCAACTTCACAGTCCTGCATTTTTTTTAAACAATATTTATTTCCACTTGGTACAGTGAAAGGGGATTGATAAACAGGCAGAGCCTAGCTATATACATATATTTCTCCGAACAAGCAGCAGTAGTATAATTATACAGTACATTATAGACTTGGTATTAAGTCACATGTGGTACATCAAGGGTAAACAGTTTTTAGTGAGATTTATATACATGTAAGAGTGCATGTTTAGACAAATCTTTTGCTCATAGAGAAGAAATAATGTACAGTGTTAACGATATTCAGCAGTATTTCTTCGTCTAGGCTGACGTTATCAAACAGGACCGTTCGTAGGTCATATCCGTTAACATAATAATAGCTTTCAGATCTAATCTAAGTATAGTAGTGTAAAGCACTTTCGTTGAAAAAAACACATGAACATTCAGCGTTATCGCTAATAAATCTTTCAAATTTGTGACCGTTCAGATCACTACATCTTAGTCTTAACTTACATTGGATTATCTGATTTACGCATGAACCAAAATTTTTAAATATGTCAGGCACTTCTGATTTAATACACTTATACGGTGTTTTAAACTGAGATAAAGAAGCGGCGTCTCTCAAAGTAGAATCTAGTACATTCCAGTCGGAGACTGTGGAAGGTAAAACTGATTTTTTTCCACAATTCAGTTCGGCAGTTAGGCTCATAGTATTCGTTTGTGTGACGTGTTTCATAATGTGGTACCATATCACATAAATAATTTGGCGTTGTCCCACTTTTCATTTTATAAAAAATGCATAATTTGTGAAAGTGTCGTCTCTCAGCCAAGGAGGATAGACTGGTTTCATTATATAAGGTTGTATGATTTGTGCTCCTCACGGCACCACATATTGTCCTGTGCATCTAGATGTAACATTTCCAGGGACAATTCTTGACCCTTTGTTCATTTATTTCATATATGGTCACAGTAATCAAACAAGAGTTATATGAATGAACAATAGAGCGTATGTAGACTGTGTCTGTTCAAAAAAAAATTCAGACTACGAAAGCAATTTATCAATGGGCTAACCTTGGCAGTTAGATTTTCAGTATGTCTATGACAATGCTCAGCACTTTGTTAACTTAGCCCGAAATGTTTGTGGCTATTAACATTCTTTATTTTTACATCATTCATGAACAGATCAAGCAAGACAGTGACGTTACGTTTTCTTGAAAATTGAATTGATTCTGGTTTATCGGGATTAAATTTTACTTTCCAAGTTTTAACCCATTGAGAAATTCGTTCCAAATCACGATTAATTGAAATACTTGTTGGGGGGTTCTTGACGTTTGAAGATAGTCTTTAATTAGTCGCCACCAAGTGTTCTTACCTTGTGTAGTATTTACAATATCGTCAATTTTGGAATTAAATTCAGATTTGCATTTTCGAATTTCAGAGATGACTAAATTACGCGCTTTAAATTATTGCTCCCAGTGACCTGCTACATTTGTACCTTTTGGCTTCTTGTGAATCCTATTCCGCTTCATTATAAATTTTCGAATATATCCGTTCATCCAGGGTGCATCTGTTGGGCGCATTCGTAAATCTTGTTTGGTATACACTGTTTAAATATTGTCCTAAAAATTGTCCTGTTGTATAAAATTCCAAGAAATTTAAGAAAATGCAAACTTTGTAAATTAGACTGTGTTGAAACCGAGTACCACTTCCTGCTTATTTGCCCATCGTATGTCAAGTCACGGAAACTATATCTCAAAGCAAAGTTCTATTGTCATCCTAACATTCATAAATTTAACATGCTTCTGTCATCAGCAGATACATATATTATTACAAATCTAGCCTGTAACCTGAACCCAAACCGCTTCATGACCTGGCAAGTTAGTCCTGCGCAATAAGTGTAAAGTATCCCTACGTATACTGCAACTCCACTTCCTCTAGTAGGGCGGTCCTTATGTAGAGGAAGATGGTAACCAGGTAGTGGAATATCCTCGTCTCTAATGCCACTATTCAGCCATGTTTCGGAAATACATACAATATCATAAGTTAGGCCCTGATTAAATCGACTTTACCTGGTAGGTTACAGACATTGATATGAACAATACTTAAATCTGAATACTCAGGGCCTGGATGGGGATTATTATCTCCACAACATAATAATAATAATAATAATAATAATAATAATAATAACGCTAACTGGATGCCTCCGATGCCAAAAATACAGCATAACAAAGTAAGAATATAAGAAAAGCCATCCAATCCACATTTAGCATTACTGAGTACCTTCAGATTAAATGTCCCAATCCTTTGATGATATTATGCTATATCAACTCCCATGAGAGATTATTTCGTAGAGATTATGTTTATCTGAAAAAAGGACTGGGTGTGAAGTGGCAATGATAATTACAATGTTATTCTGCGAAAATAACTGTAAAGCCAGATTACCTGTTTGAGGTCTAACTAAACAGTCATACTCCCTGCTGCATAGATACTGATCGACCAGCGCTAAATGATCGTAAACAAATATATACTTGCTTTGTGTCTACAAAGCAAAACATAATTAAATTTACACAATATACACCTATCCAATATTGAGACAGATGAGACATCAATGTAATAATACTATTTAATAAACAGAAATTGGTCAAATCTGTATAAATATATATTGAGCATAAATTATGATAGTACATAATACGCATTTCTGTGTAATGGACACTCAGAGTATTGCTCAGTTAAGCGTTAAACAAGACACGAACCAATCAATATCATTCTACAACATGTAGCTTAAAGGGCATTTGGAGGACATACTTCGCGTGAGGAACATGGCAAACCGCTGCTTCTTGTTGCTCTTTTCCTATGCATATCTCTCAACAGTTAACTCTAGCCCCAAAGAAACATCACCACCAAATATAATATTTGTAGTGGCAGATGACCTGGGCTGGAATGATGTCGGGTTCCGGAATCCACAGATGAGAACACCGAACCTGGACCGTCTTGCCCATGAGGGTGTCATCCTGAACTCTTCCTACGTCCAGCCTGTCTGTTCTCCCTCCAGGAGCTGTTTCATGACCGGATACTTCCCCTACAGAACCGGACTCCAAGATAGCGTTATTACTGTTGACCAGCCGAAGTTCTTGCCCCTAAATTTCACAACACTTCCTGAAGCGCTGAACCAGCTTGGATACGTGAGTCACATAGTTGGTAAGTGGCACCTGGGGTATTGTAACTGGGGCTATACACCAACGTACAGAGGTTTTCAAACATTTCTAGGGTACTATTCAGGAGCTGAAGATTATTACAGTCACATTAGACATACCTCGTCTAATTACACTGGCCTGGATTTCCGAATGGACAAGAAACCACTTAAGTTTTATGATGGTGATTACTCTGCCAATGTTTTTGCAGGTAGAGCTGTTGACATCATTCGTTCGCATGACAGATCCCAATCTTTATTCCTCTATCTGCCTTTCCAGTCTGTTCACAAGCCTTTGCAGGTTCCAAAGAGGTATGAGAATATATGCAGTCACATTCCACATCGCGACCGGAGAATGTATTGTGGGATGGTAAATGCTTTGGATGAGGCTGTTGGCAACATCACGGATGCTTTAGTTGAGACTGGCTTGATGGAGAACCTGCTCATGGTGTTTACTACAGATAACGGGGGTCCAACCTACATTGCGGCCAATAATCTACCACTACGTGGTGCTAAGACAACACTATGGGAAGGGGGCACAAAGGGCACAGCGTTCATCTACAGCAAGAACCTACTTAAAAAGAAGGGATATTTGAACACTGGGATGATGCATGCGGTGGACTGGTACCCTACCTTGCTACAGATTGCTGGAGGAGATCTTGGGAATATTATTGACAGAGATGGAGTAGGTCAGGCTGACATGTTGTTGAATGGTGGTCCAAGTAAAAGGGATGGTTTTGTGTATAATTATTACAGCGGAAAAAGAAATGGTTCAGCGGCGATTCGCTATGGTCACCTAAAGTTGATTCAAGGATCCCCTGGCAAATACAGTGACTGGACACCTCTGCCCAAGTTAGGGCAAGAGCCACTGGTCTTGGAAGACGAGATAGAATTCCCACCGTACATGCTCTTCAATATCACTTCCGATCCTACAGAGCACTTTGATCTGTCGGCCAAATACCCTGAGCTTGTGGATGAGATGAAGGTTAAACTGGAAGAATGGAGGAAACGAGGAATACCCGCCCAGGATCCACCAAAAGATCCGAAGTCAAATCCAGCCAACTATGGGGGTGTATGGAGTCCTGGTTGGTGTTAGTGAAATGGGCACTGTTGTTTGATACATGGTGATTTGTGACGGCTTCAAAACATGTTCTTCAGTGAATCAGGGAAATGTTTGATTCTGATTTGTTAAAGAGATATTTAAAACCACAAAAAAACACCTTTGATTGAAAGCGCTGATAATGACTTGACGGTCACATCACCGTGGATGTTAATATGTATAGACTGCTTGAAATAAAGAGAATATGTGGAATTATAAATTACAAAATCCAGAGTTATTATTGCTACTTTCTCAATAGTATGTGAGAGTGTATTCCAAGTTATGGGATACAGGAACCTCAGGTTTGGCGCTCTTCTATATTCCGACTCTGACATCATATTGTTTTCCTCCTAGTGACGTCATGCAAAGTGCCTTTCTTTGTGTGCGCACATCATAGGCAAAGTAGTTGTGTTAAACACTCTATTGCCGGTCACATAAGCATGTATAATGTAGTAAATAGCATAGTCAGAGCAACACTTGTTTTCAAGGAAATTATATGTGTTTCATTAATTAATACAGCTCATGTATTTGACTTATGTCAGCAATGTCATTTTTTCTATATTATCAACTGACTATGTATTTCATGTCGGTGATTTCAGTACACCTACATGTATATTACATACCTGACAGTAATAGTATTTGATGGCAACGATGTCTTTCATCCTATTTTACCTAGCGTACTTGGTGATTCATATCAATGACCTTGCTGATTATGTGTTAAATTTAATCCGTTTTTGCTCTTTTCTGTGGGTAAGCTGACTTGGTAAAACCATGCAAACATGAATGGAAACTAGTCCTGGCTAAGGGCATGGTCGATTAAGGCGTTGCCCATTAGCCGTGGCAGGAATCTAGAACTTGGGTTCAAATGTGAGATTCGCTCTGATCATGGCCATAGGTTTGTCTGCACCATTCCCGCGCTTCTGGGCTTTACCAAAGTGGTAAACAGCTGCGACATGTACCTTCTGTTCGGACTTTCATCCAACATCAACATGACACGTCGTGATATAACTAAATACCTTTCAAAGTGACATTAAATCAATCTCAAACTTAACTCGCTCACTCTTCTCCTCAAACTATAAGTGTATCGGTCGCTGGAATATGAATTGGAGATGATATATATGTGCCAGGCAATAAAACATCATGACAATCATATTTTGTATGTGCGTATGAATAAAAGAATTGTTTCGGTACGTTGCTCTTGTTTTAATAAACATCTGCAGACATATTTGTAATGTATGAATGGGTTGAACAATGTACCTACAGTAGTAAATCCAATAAAGCTTTGCCTTGACGTTCATGTTGTATACGAGGGCAGGTGTTACATATATTTACATTCACACATGTTGAAAAATCTATTCAAAAAGGAGTTTCACTTATTGTGGGCTACACTTATTATTGCATTTTCTTTTTGATATATTAATAGATTACTTTCGAACAAAAAAACATAATTAGATTGACACAATATACATCTATCCAATGAAGGATTGACTGTTTACGCGGATTCTTATAAAAGTTTGCACATTGGTTTTTCGATTCATACCTCAATGAACCGAAAAAATTACACAGTCAATGCTTAAAATTAAATTTGACAACGTAATACATGTTTTATCTACACTTGTAAAACCAAAAACAGTTGTATATATCAAAACAGACAAAAATGACGAGATTGAAAACATTCAGGTGTTTGAATACATACTGTGGCGTGACATGAATCAGGTGATTATTTAATTTATGCACGTAACTTGACACGCCTACACAGTCAGGAGCCAATCAACGGAGAGCAGGATCAAAACCTTGTTCATTGGACCCGCCAATCAAGGCCAGAGGCGAGAAGAACTGCAACAGCCAGACTGTAACGAAGCGAAAGAAATATGACCGGGTGAGTGAGTGTGTGAGTTAAAGTTTAACGTCAGCAATATTTTAGCCATATCGTGACGAACAAAAATTTGAGATTGGCAATATATTTTAAACTGTATAAAATTCTGCCGACGAAGGGCAGTATAATAACTAGAATATCACCGATTTACACATAACTAGTTAGAGAGCATGTAAAAAAGTATTATCATTTTGCAACACAATATAAAAACAGGCTATAGATCGCCAACAACTGAAGGTAGATCACCACGCTAGGGTCCATGCGGACTTGCAGTACTTTTGCTACCTACATGGACCCCAGCTCGATTTACATCATCCAAAATATGTCCGGGAGTAAGGCGGCTGTTTAAAATGACATTGTCAGTCACCACCAGATTCGAACATAAGTTCCCCGATAACGGGAAAACACAGTTGGAAAATGCTAGTTAGAAATGAAACCCGAAGACATGAAAGTTGTGGAACCGAGGCGAGCAGGGAAAAAAACAGGCGAGCGAGCCTGCACGTTTGCTGTTTCATTCCTTCTCGGCCTTCGGTTTCAAATGGTAGTTTGAACAATGGATATGCATGAAAGTCGCGAAATGTCGTGTGCATGAGGATACACATGAGCAGAAAGGGAATTCCCTCGATTGTAATATTGGGATTCCCCGACATCTAGTAATAAAAGTAGTGCGCCTCGGTGGGCGTGGCTTAATCGTTTACATTCATTTGGAAATGAATGCAAGAACATGTGACCAATTCAGGTAATCAGAATGCAGGAAGTTCAATGAAGACAGCGAAAATTTAATTATTATTGAATCAGATGGGACATCACTGCAATAATAGTATGTAATAAACAGTAATTGTTCAAATCTGTACAAATATAAACTGTGCATGATACGTATTTCAGTGTGGAGGTTACTCAGAGTATTGCTCAGTGAAGCATAAAACATTTGTTTTTTTTGTTTTTTTGTTGTTTAACGCCGCACTCAGCAATATTCCAGCTATATGATGGCGGTCTGTAAATAATCGAGTCTAGACCAGACAATCATGTGATTGACATCATGAGCATCGAAGCGTAAAACAAGACACGAAACAAGCAATGTCATTCTACGATATGTAGTTTAAAGGAGATTTGGAGAACAATCTTCGCGTGAGGAAAATGGCAAAACGCTGCTTCTTGCTTGTTCATCTTTTCCTATGCATATCTCTCAACAGTTAAACACTAGCTCGAAAGAAGCATCACCAAATATAATATTTGCAGTGGCAGATGCTCTGGGCTGGAATGATGTCGGGTTCCGGAATATGTCATATGTCCAGCCTGTCTGTTCTCCCTCCAGGAGCTGTTTCATGACCGGATACTTCCCCTACAGAACTGGACTCCACGATAGCGTTATTAATGTTGAACAGTCGAAGTTCTTGCCCCTTAATTTCACTACACTTCCCGAAGCGCGGAACCAGCTTGGATACGTGAGTCACATAGTTGGTAAGTGGCATTTGGGGTATTGTAACTGGAATTAAACGTCGACGTATAGAAGTTTTCAATCATTTCTTGGATTTTACATAGGATCTGAGGATTATTACAGTCACATTAGACATAGCTCATCTTATAACACTAGCCTGGATTTCCGAATGGACAAGAAACCTCTTAAGTTTTATGACGGTGATTACTCTGTCAATGTTTACAATGTTACAAAATGCAGAGTTACGATTGCTTCAATCTTTACAGGATGTGAGACTGTATTTCAAGTCATAGGACACAGGAGCCTCTAATTTGGCACTTGTCTATATCCGGACCATAACGTGTTTTTCTTGTTCTTCTCAATCATGTCATACAAAAAACCACTCCGGTTTAGATCTAATCTTTGCGAGGATGCTTTTCTGTGTGTGCGTAACATGTGTTACGTATCTATGCCACACACTTCAAGTGCCTGTCATATTGCGAGTAAAAGTATTATGTATTACACATCATATTCAGAACCATACCTGTTCTAAAGGATATTATCTGTGTTTAATTCATTCATCCAACTCAAATATTGGACTCAATATCAATGCCTAATCACAAAATTGTTCACGTTTAATTTTGGCATGGATTGCATTGAGATAAGCATTGTGTGCGTTCAATGTGGAGATCTATTCACATTTACATTCACATTTACATTCACATTTACATTTACATTTACATTCACATTAACAATCACATTCACATTCACATTTACATTTACATTCACATTTACACTCACATTCACATTTACATTCACATTCACATTTACCCGGGGGTTGGGTTCCAAATTCAGTAAAGCGCTGTTAAATCTACAAGTAACCTAGGTCTACACTGAAAACACGTTTTTGATTATCGCCTTACCGGTTGTCTCGTCATTTATCAAACGTCAAACGTGAGGTAGTTAAACATCCTAGATATGACATATAACGCATTGTTTATTAAAAATGCTTATGACATGAACAGAGATTACTACACGAGTGTCGGTCAGATACCATTTAACTCACAGCGAGTTGTTTCAAAACGTATTAAATGACGATTGTAGTTATTCCGTGTTTGCGGGGCACGGGTGGCCCAGTCGTCTAAGGTGCTGCGAGTGCAGAGTTGCCTCCCTTGGGCTCGCCAGAAACCTATTATTTAGGGTTCGAATCCCGGATCGTCCCAATTATGTTTCAAGGTTTGTCAGCACCATACCCGTGCTCGTGGGTTTCACCGAAGTGGTAAACATTAAGTTGACACGCCGTGACATAACTGGAATGATGTTATAAGCGGCGTTAAACCCAACTCACTCACTCACTATTCCGTGTTTGCACAATCCGGTACCTTAAGTTATTGAATGATTTAGCAGAACTCTTCACTTTGCTGGTGGTGCTAGGTAGAAAGTATGTGAGTGAATGACATTTCGGCTTCATTCAACAATATTCCAGCTTTATCACTGAGGTCTGCGAATAATAACAAACCGGTAGCTGCAATTATTCATGCTACAAGCACTGATCCGTGCCGTCGACGTAGGATGACCAAGATGATACCCAGACACATAGTGTGACCATCTGAGCCTTGCTTCTGTCGAGCATTGGTTGCCGGGAACCTATATATTCTCATCCGGAATCACCACCGGTTGCTAGATTATGAGTGGGAAAGTTTGGTGTTACGCCGTTTTTAGCAATACACCAGCAGGGGACATCATAAATTGGCTTCACGCATTGCACGCATCGAGCCCGAACCAGCGAGCTTTCACTAATAGGCTACCCAGCCGCTCCAAGCCAGCTACAAAGAGGTGCCTATGAATGCATATAGATACATGGAAGACGAATTCTTGTAGCAGCAGTGTTATTTATTTAAACGATTATTACAGTGACAGAGACAGATATTGAAAATGTCCACACATTCATTTACATCGACGATCAAGGTGACGACCGATTTTAATTCTGATCTGTCGAAATCACTAATTTCAGACTGAGTTCAAACCATTGTGACGAAAAACGTCTCTTCACATGTTACATGACTTTGTATCAAGCAACAAGAAAGTTCATATTTTCATATTTATGTATAAAGTTGGTTGGTTGGTTATTTTACGCAGCACTCAGCAATATTCCAGCTATATGACGGCAGTCTGGACCAGACAATCAAGTGATAGATATCATAAGCATCGATCTACGCATTTGGGATAGATAACATGCATCAACCATGTCAACCGTTAGTCGCCTCTTACTACAAGCATAGTCGCCTTTTACAGCAAGCATGGGTTGCTGAAGACCTATTCTACCACGGATCTTCAGGGGTCTCATGTATATAGAATCACAGTGACAAAACACTATCCACAAGAATTTATGACAAGAGGGACGAATTCAACTTTCCAATGGTCAACTTTATGTCGAGCAGTATTCATGCAGCTCCAGCCCTTGGCGTCTACATTTCACAGTTTCTGAGGTACAATCGAGAATGCTCTTTCTGCCAAGATTTCAAAGAGCGTCATGCTACTCTTGGTCAGAAGTCAAGGTTACAATACTAAAGGCCTCTGCCAAAATTTCAAAACGTTTTATGGAGACATGTGGAGGACATTTCCAAATTTGTCGCATCAGTGAAAAGAATTATGTACGATGCAATTCCCTGTTTGACTTGTACCATATGTTCCTGTGTTTTTGCAGGTGGACAACTGACTTGCATTTGCATGTGGTTATGACGGGTGCAACACTTCGCGAACACTTGGTATCATTACTATTGAATAGTGATTCATAAACACAAGCTCATAATATAGTCGGACTAGTATAATCGACTCTGCTTTTTGCAGAGATTTCTTATGAATATGGAAAGGGTGTTGTCATTTTTATTTACTGTACGAGTTACCACGAACCCTACACTTGAAGAGCCAAACTTCTTGGATATATCTCATCATATATCTCTTCAAAGTAATGATACCCGTGAAGAACCGGGGTAGAATAGGTCTTCAGCAATCCATGCTTGCCATAAAAGGTGACTGTGCTTGTCGTAAAAGGCGACTAAACGGGATCGGGTGGTCAGGCTCGCTGACTTGGTTGATGCATGTCATCGATCCCAATTGCGTGGATCGATGCTCATGATATTAATCACTAGATTGTCTGGTCCAGACTCGATTATCTGCAGACCGCCGTCATATAGCTGGAATATTGCTGAGTGCAGCGTTAAACAACAAACCAACCAACCAAACCAATCAAAGTAATGATCTTAGCGCTGAGGTGGTCCCTCTCATACCTTGACAATGACTTACGACAATCGTAGCGCTGATGTAGTTTTGTACAACGGAACCAAGTATTGCAATGAACACAGAAGACATGTTGAACAAAAAACAGTAGACGAAAAAGACCCATAATATTTCAGTTATAAGTAAGCTTAAGCTTTGCAACTCATAGACATACGGCCAGTTGCTCATGATATTAATCACTGGATTGTCTGGTCCAGACTCGATTATTTGCAAACCGCCGTCATATAGCTGGAATATTGCTGAGTGCGGCGTTAAACAACAAACCAACCGACCAACATACATCATGTGTTTTTGTTACGAAGTGAATTGTTACCTTGACTTTGTATCTTATGAAATATGTTATGTAACTCCGTTGTATATGGGCCTGTGGCCTTTCATACAATAAAGAATTGAATTGAATACCCATCCCATCTTCATCTTCCCGAGGCAAGAGAGTTAACTGACTTTAAAAGTCCAGTTTCCACCCTTGTCGAACTAGGCTGGAATTCCTGGGCTCGATCGTAGCGCCACCAGTGGCTATTACGAGTAATGTCCTTTCTATGCCTCTCCTATTGACCAATCAGATTCAACCTCTCGTATCACTTGCATTTGCTTCAAACAAAACGGTGGCGCCCAGTCAAGACAATCTTATCGATAATCAAGAGCTATAGTGTTATCAAACGATTCTTACATCGCCAAGTGCATCAAATCACGTGAGCACCTTGATAAAAAACATGAAAAGATATAGAAAATATTTGTTGACAACGAGTTAGCGGTGCAAATGCTTTGCAAATCCTGCAGTCGACCGAAATCTGCATGCAGTTTCGGATTTCGATTTTGGTGCGCGATTTTGATTGGACTATGCATAGACTCGTTAGTCCAGCCAAACTGTAACTCCATAATACCAGCCTAGTTCGGCAAGGGTGGAAACTGGACTTTTATAGTCAGTTAACTCACTTGCCTCGGGAAGATGTCCCATCTTAATTAAGCACAGGGGGAGACAATATTTGAAAACAAACATATCTCAATTTCGACCAAATGTGTACTTGGCAGTGTATTCAAACAGCTCTACTATTGCTCACCGGGTACTTGTTCGGAACGTCCTTCTGTAAACACACATAGAACCAAAACACTATGTACACCTTCATGATCCGCCTGTGGACAAAGAGAAGAAAATGAAGAAGAATGACATTTCCTAAATATTATCTCCCTGTATTTTATGGAAACCGAGGCTACGGAGAAAACTGACTATAAAAGTGAGAACTACACTCTTGTTTTTCGTTATATTTTGGTCGGCCTAACGACTCCAGCATTAGGCATTTATATAACAATAAACACATGTAATGTAATGAATTTTAACTTAAAGTAAACATTTCCGGTTTGTTAGGGCGGATTGTGCAGTTCCTCTATCTGACTTAAAAGGGGGGAAGATCCGGGGTAGAAAAGGCCTTCAGCAACCTATGTTTGCTGTGGCGACTATGCTTGTCGTTAGAGGCGACTAATGGGATCGGACTGACTGACTTGGTTGATGCATGTTATCGATCCCAATTGCGTGGGTCGATGCTCATAATTTAAAGACTCGATTATTTACAGACCGCCGTCACATAGCTGGAATATTGCTCTGTGCGGCGTTAACAACAAACAAACAAAATAAAAGGTGTTATGTTAAACCCGATGGTCAGCGGTGGCCAGTGCCACTCCTAGCAAGTACTGTTACAATGTTAACTTATGTTAACCTTTGGTTTGATCAATGTTAACAAAACAATAGCAGCTTGACACAAGCTCGACAGAGTTTTCAAAGTAAATAACGTTTAAGTCCAGAGTCACGCTTCAGTATTATAATGGAAACTTACTGAAAATTAGGAAAATCGATTTCTCGAGTTTTCCACAAAATGTTTTGCAGAACCAACCAAGAACTGAATAGTTCACAGTTAAATAACGTGTGCTAATTCAACAATACCACCACGGCGTGTTCACGTCAAAACAAATGGTTCAAGCTGTAGTTATATATCCAGCAGGAAAATGAGGTCTTACAATTATCATGTTATGGATAGTGGTATTGATGCGATAGACCAGTTCGATAAACTTCCTATCACGATCCAATAAACATGCAAAAGATGTCACCAAGAGGATTGTTTGGTTTGTTGTTTAACGCCGCACTCAGCAGTATTCAAGCTATATAACGGCGGTCTGTAAATAATCGAGTCTGGACCAGACAATCAAGGTATTAATATCATGAGCATCGATCCACGCAATTGGGATCGATGACATGCATCTACCAAGTCAGCGAGCCTGACCACCCGACCCCGTTAGTCGCCTCTTACGACAAGCATAATCGCCTTTTTCACCAAGAGGAACTACTTTTAATCTCCATATATCAATTCAGTGTCTCCTTCCTCAATATACTATTTGCTAACGTTCCCACTAAATTTAATCTAAGGTGACCTCTGAATTGATTATTATGTAGACAAACATGCACAAACAAAAATATCATATCATTGATACAGTGAGTAAATGAGTAAGTATAGTTTTACGCCACTTTGAGCAATATTCCAGCAATATCGCAGCGGGGTGCACCAGAAATGGGCTTTACACATTGTACCCATGTGGGGAATCGTCTTCGGCGTGACGAGCATACACCTTACCCACTCTGCTACCCACTCTGCTACCCACCCTCCCGTATTAAGAATACAAATTGTATTATACGAGCTGCAAATTTGAATATGAATGCACAATATGTGTACTTACATTTTCTATGTCGCAAGACAGCTGGAACCTTTCGCCAAGTATGTAAGAACACAAGTTTATAAACCTGGTATTTAAAAAGTTAACAAAATCGCTGATTTTCACTTTACAGGAAGACTGTTTATATTTGGGCGTTTGTTTTACCCTTGATGGATATGGCATTCCGTGTCTTACCCATGTCAACGTGAATCCCAGAGTGACCATCCCGTGTCAACCATATGTTATTTTGTGATTTATCGAAGCTGATTGAAAACCTCATGGCTTTTCTCAATCCAAATTGCTGTGATTTTACTTTAAATAAAACCTTGGAATGAACATCAGACATGAGCTGTCAACGGTATTAGTTCTTAGAGTAAAGGTTGCAGTCGGGTGCATAAAGTGACTACATGTGCCACTGTCAACCTTTGTCGGGTAACGTGGTTGCATTAATGAATGGATATTGATTTGGTATTTTTAATCGACGTATTACGATTTCTCACATGATATTCGTCATGAATTTAATTTATTTTTCTCATCATTACTTTCGGGATGAACTGCCGGAAGAGTAAAGCAAATAGTTTGATATGAAGTGTGTTAAATAGCATTAACTATAGCACTGCTTCAAAGTTATTCAAATTCCGCGGTGCAATTTTGACAGATTTCTGTTCTGGTGAGGTGAACTGGGGTGTAAAGTTGCGTTTAAGATTGTTTGCACTACTATGGCGTGTGTGTGTGCGTGCGTGCGTGCGTGCGTGCGTACGTGGTATAATTTATTAAAGTTGCAGAAGTTAAACATACAAACTCACTTGTAAATCATAAAGTCACAAGGTATGTTTAACAATCTGCCATGTATAATGCCTTATGATAATATATTATACATAGTGAGACAATGGGGACAAAAACAATTAAAAGAACAGTTGACGTCTAAATTATATGTTTTCTATTTTAATTTGGGTTGGTTGATTATCACTAAATACTTTAACATTATGTTCTCTTATGTCAGAAATACCATAAATTGCATAAAATTGTTATAGTATGTCAGATCTTTAAAAATGTTAAACGAAAATGCATTTCTCTTTCCACTATTCCACTAATGCAAAAACGGCACAACCTGTGCTCTAGCGGGGTGGAGGGTATACTGTGTCTCCATGTTGGTTGGTTTGTTGTTTAACGCCACACTCAGCAATATTCCAGCTATATGACGGCGGCCTGTAAATAATTGAGTCTGTACCAGACAATCTAGGCATTGATATCCTGAGCATCGATCTACGCAATTCAGACCGATGACATGCATCAACCATGTCAGCGAGCCTGACCACCCGATCCCGTTAGTCGCCTTTTACGACAAACATAGTCGCCTTTTACTGCAAGCATGGGTTGCTGAAGACCTATTCTACCCCGGATCTTCAAGGGCAGTGTCTCCACGTGTCGGGGTAGCCATCCACAACGTAATCCGGAAAGGTCACTGACAAGGCCTCAAAATAACATAACCATTAAATGTAAGCATCACAATATTAATTGTTAGCCCAAAGCTTCTTTTGTTGTTGTTGTTGTTGAACGCCGCACTCAGCAATATCCCAGCTATATGACGGCGGTCTGTAAATAATCGAGTCAATCACTGGATGAGTATCGAGCCATGCATGGGATACGGGGGATACTGTGTAAATTACCATCAAAGACAATAAAAAGATCTTAATTGTGCACCATCCCCCCACCCCCCTTTTCAAAAAAGCTGTATCCGCCCATGGCCACGATTATGTTTCTAGGTTTGTCAGCACCATAGCCGTGCTCGTGGGTTTCACCGAAGTGGAAAACGTCAGAGACCTGCATCACTTCGGGCTTTCCTCCCACATTAAGCTGATATAACTGGAATACTGTTAAAAGCAGCGTTAAACCCAACTCACTCACTATTAGTATTTGCACATCGTTTCGGAGCTTCACGTAAGTTCCTATCTAAATAAATTACGCAACATACATCACCATATTAACCCAATTCATGTTGAGTTACTCGCGTACAAATACACGTAAAAAACAACAGTGCAACAACACTCTGCGTATTCACTGATCGAATGCAGGCATCACATACACTCCAGAACTACTCCACACAGACGAGATACTGACTTGTGATGCCATTTTCTCAGAGACTAGTGTTGTGTTTCACTTTAAGAACACTTGACACTTTAATTTCAACCTTGATGATCCGTTTTACCAAGTTTCATCTTTTTAATATGTCTCAAAGTATGCTTACAGTGTTTGGACCGATAAGGTTTCTCATATATCTATCCATGGTGACGTTTCTTTTGCGGTTCAGTATATATGTACACCCATCAGTCCTATCCCACAACACAGAATGTAACTGAACATTACACACATGCGAAGGCATGAAACAAAAACTTGTCATGCAGTGAAATCAGAAATAAAAGTCAGGTCCATTTGCTGTAAAATGCTACCTAATATTACAAGCAAAACATTAGCTTTAAATCGTAATGGTTCAAAGCTCGACAATAGTCTTGTATTTACTTTGCTCTGTAGTCAGTCTAACGTCTCACATAACTGTAGGGACTTACCCCGAACATGATGAACCAATGCATGCCTATCAATTGATCACAACGATTTGTCCTTCCGCCCATTAGATAGGAGATCCGCCGATTAAAAGGCTGACAGTTTCCTGTGTAGTCATGCTTCTACTACCTGCCTGTACTCATATTTCCAGTTTCATAAAACGGACATGTCTACTCTGAATTACCAGGTATTATTCACAGAAATATCACATACATTTGAATGACCCAAACCCTGCCTTTTCACACATTTCATTTATCCTCGTATTAGCATCATGTTTACACGCGAAGTGATGTTAAGTTCGTACGTTAGAAGTTGTGTGAATTATGACAGTCAAGGACCTGGCACGTAGTCCTGCATTCCTCAATGACATGACAAACATCACAATTACGGACGCCTTTGTTTAAAGGATTTATGTAGGGTATATTTTTACCGGATTCCAAATATTTAAACCAGCCTGCATTCAGGTCGAGCCGGCAGTTTACTGAGATTTGACAGCATGTACAACTGACGGTGAGTACAACTTAAAATTATTCGTATGTTTGTGTTGCAGTGTAAAACTCCAATCGTCATTTTGCCATTCAGCTTCTTTACGGGGATGCACGGGTTGCCCAGTCGTCTAAGGCGCCGCGATTCGCTGTGCAGAGGTGCGTCCCTTGGGCACGCCAGAAACCTATGATTGTGGGTTCGAATCCAGGTTTGCCACGATTATGTTTCTACGTTTGTCAGCACCATACCCGTGCTCGTGGGTTTCACCGATGTGGTAAACGTCTGAAACCTGCACCACTTCAGGCTTTCCTCCCACATTAAGCTGAGACCGCGATGAAAGTGGAATACTGTTAAAAGCGGCGTTAAACCCAACACACTCACTCACTCACTCTTCGCGTGCACATGTATGCTAGTCACTTCCTGTACAGACCCGTGAAGATTCCGGGGTAGAATAGGTCTTCAGCAACCCATGATTGTCGTAAAAGGTGACTATGCTTGTCGTAAGAGGCGACTAACGGGATCGGGTGGTCAGGCTCGATGACTTGGTTTGATACATGGCATCGATACCAATTGCGTGGATCGATGCTCATGATATTAATCACTGGATTGTCTGGTCTAGACTCGATTATTTACAGACCGCCGCCATATAGCTGGAATATTGCTGAGTGTGGCGTTAAACAACAAACCAACCAACCAACCAACCAACCAACCAACTTCCTGTACATGTAACCACAAGCCTCTGTTCACCATGAGCTTATCTCATGGTTCTCTACCTGTCGCCCGTCCATATATCTGTCGGTTCGCCCTGTCCCCCTTTGATACTGAATCTCACTCTAAAATATTTATGATGTGAATATCAAGTTCTTTGTGTTTGGGGGTTAAAAAGAATAGACATGCCCGCTATATTAGGAAAATGTAGCGAATACTAAAGTGAAATATTGCCTGAAACCATTGAAAGCATAAACTGTTTGATTGGTATTCTGGAAGTTGGCATAAAAAGTAAGAAAAACGTACAACTTTATGGATGACAACTTCTGGTTTATTGCATAAAGCGACGTTTTGATGTAGATTCTTATACCGTTATCAACGTCGCAATACTTTCTTACTCATTGAAAGTATTACTGTATACGACTTCCTCAAAAATGACACAAGGTTTTCATGTTGTCAAAGTAAACATAGCTGTCGTGACACATATCAACAGAGGATGCATGAAATACACAATCAGATCTTGACTACTGTGTGATTAGTCACGGGTTAGAACTGGTCTTCGGTAACCCGTGCTTGACGTAAGAGGCGACTAACGGGATCGAGTGGTCAAACTCGCTGACTTGGTTGATGTATGTCATCGTATCCAAAATTGCGTGGATCGATGCTCATGATGTCAACCACTGGAGTGTCTGGTCCAGATTCGATTATGTACAGACCGCCGTCATATAGCTGGAATACTGCTGAGTGCGGCGTTAAACAACAAACAAACAAAACGAAACTACTGTAACATATACAGGCACATCTAGTTTCGCATCGATAATAATTTTCGTCGGTTTTTTCCCGTTTCACTAAATTGTTAAATAAATGCCTGCGATCTGAATAAGCTTTGACTTTCCTCACACATCAAGCTGACATGCTCTGATATAATTGAAACTGTCGGGTACATTTAACTAAACAATTACAGACGTGGTCAAACAGTCTGAAAACAGTCGCCGAAACAATGCAACATGTATTATGATCCAAAACATATCTATGATACCCATATCAAATACAAAACATTTTTTGTTTTTGTTCAATTTTCAGCCACCATCAAACATGGGTGTGTTCATGTGTACTTTGTTTGCCCAGCAGTGTACCTACCTCACTCGCCCACTTTAAAATATGAAACCGTATAGCCCGGAAGTATTCGTCAAGATATTCGTCAATATCTGCACTCTTAGTGTAGAATAGGTCTTCAGCAACCCATCCTTGCCGTAAAAGGTGACTGTGCTTGTCGTAAAAGTCGACTATCGGGATCGGGTGGTCAGGCTCGCTGACTTGGTTGATGCATGTCATTGATCCCAATTGCGTGGATCGATGGTCATGATATTAATCACTAGATTGTCTGGTCCAGACTCGATTATTTACAGACCGCCGTCATAAAGCTGGAATATTGCTGAGTGCGGCGTTAAACAACAAACCAACCAACCAACTGTGTTTCCATCTGAAGACCACTCGGTCAATTTTGACAGTCCCAAGATTTCTCTGCAGTGAGCTCCATGGTTGTAACTCGTGTTTAACATTGCCTTCGCAGTTGCTGGAATCGTGTCATCATGCTATCCTTAGTCTCCGTTCTTTGTATAGCAAGCCGTGCCGCGTTGACTTATTTGCCACATGTCGGTATGTATAACTTTCATTCAGGTTTTACGTGCAGGCAAATATCCGTTTTGTCATGCAGTCTTGTGGAGAGGTTTTATTTTGGTGTTTTGTTTTGATTGCTTGTTTGTTTGTTTCTTTGTTGCGTAACGCCACACTCAGCAATATTCCAGCTATATGACGGCGGCCAGTAAATAATCGAGTCTGTACCAGACAATCAAGGCATTGATATCCTGAGCATCAATCAACGCAATTGAGATCGATGACATGCATTAACCAAGTCAGCGAGTCTGACCACCCGATCCCGTTAGTCGCCTCTTACGACAAGCATAGTCGCCTTTAACTGCAAGCATGGGTTGCTGATCATGAAGACCTATGTATTGTTTTGAAGGCTCAAAGCAAGTATATATTTGTTCTACGAACATTTAGCTCTTGTCAATCAGTTTCAATGCAGCAGGGAGAATGCATTTTTAGGTAGACCTCAAACAGATAATCAGGCCTAACAGTTATATTCGCAGAATAACATTCAATTTGTCATCATTATTGCCACCTCATCCCCAGTCAAATCTTCAGACGAACATCATTTCTATGACATAATGTCTCTTTGGAGATAATATAGCACAATGTCGCCAAGACCCGTGAAGATCCGGGGTAGAACAGGTCTTCAGCAACCCATGCGTGCCGTGAAAGACAACTATGCTTGTCGTTAGAGGCGACTAACGGGATCGGGTGGTCAGGCTCCCTGACTTGAAACAAACTACTGATCCAAAACATATGTTTAACTCGTATAATGTACAGCAGATACATGTTGACACAGAATATCTGAATAACGAGGCTCTTTCCTTCAGTGTCTGCGGCAATCACTACTGCTCCTCCGTTCGTTTGCTTCAACGGCGGAGTGCGTATCGTGAATACAAATTGGTGTCAATGCTCTGATGGATACAGTGGAGAACGGTGTGAAAGTAAGTGTATATATGGCAGCGTTGGGTAAGCATTAGCTGCCAAGTCGTTGTATCTGATCAGACCCGTGGAGGCCTAACGATACAGTGGTTACAATGGCGGAGCAAGCCATGCCTACCCTTTTCGCGAATACCTGGTGTCGTTACTGATTGTCAGTGATTCATTTATATAATTTCCTTCACTATTTTGCCTTTTTGTTTGTTTCTCTGTTTGTTTATTTTTAAGGCCACCCTCAGCAATATTCCCGCTATGTGACGGTGGTCTGTAAATAATCGAGTCTGGACCAGATAATCCAGTGATTGACAACATGAGCATCGTTCTTCGCAATTGGTTGTTTAACGCCGCACTCAGCAATATTCCAGCTACATGACGGCGGTCTGTAAATAATCGAGTCTGAACCAGACAATCCAGTGATTAATAGCATGAGCATCGATCCACGCAATTGGGATCGAGGACATGCATCCACCAAGTCAGCAAGCCTGACCACCCGATCCCGTTAGTCGCCTCTTATAGTCCATGAGCCAGAGAAAATTTGACTACAAAACAGAGGGACAAATTACCAATATGATTTTCAGCTAGCTTGATGTCTCAACTGTATAATTTCATGTGATGGACATTTCAGATGCCCAGCTAAATACGATTTTTGCGGCCATTTTCCAAGATGGCGGCCATTTTTTCACTTTTTCTACAGATTTCAGAAATAAGCTTATAACACAGAATTTATTAATTTCAGACAACTTTTATTTACTGATATTGTTTCAGCACTACATTGCACACATTCTGTTATGCTTTTTGTATATCACTGAGTTATAATTCTTGAGTTAATGTTGAAATTATATAAAGATATTACCCTTTTTTAACATTTTACTTACATCTTTTCTTTCCAATGCAACGTTGTTGAGTAATAATTGACACCTTATGATAGATAAAAATTGTCTAATGTATTTTCATATATGAAATACCATTTGGAAGTTAAAACACGCTAGTGCATAAACATAAGCAGCCATTTTTAAATATAGTGCACCTTTTCACAGATAATTAAAAAATTAAGAAAGTCATTACATATTGCAACCAAAACTTGTTTTTATATTTCCTAGCTAAATTTCCAAGAATCTAAAGTGTTTAAAGTTAAAATATACACATTGTGATATTACATTTATATGTGTTTAATAATAACATCCAATGTATACATATAAACAAAATTCCACTTTCATTCCAACATGACCCTTCTGCAATTAAATATAACTTGTTCATAATTCAAAAGCCACCACTGTCCTTCTATTTCACAAATCTTCTACTTCTTAACAATCAGCATCTAGTAATATCAACTCACCATATTAAACAGGAGACAGTTTGCTTGAGTTTTATGCCGTTGACATTAACATTGTAACACAATTTAGCATGAATATGGCCAGTACTTGTAACAGTTTCAAGAAGATGAGGATGTCTTATATTCCGTCCCAAAACCAGCTGTGTGATACACATCCAACTGTCAAATTCAGTCATCTTCATCGCTTGAGTCTTCTGCATCTTGATCTCTTCATCATTGTCATCCATGTTGGAGCAGGGTGACAACTTGCAGGCAGAGGTACATTTAAGACCATTTAATGTACATGTGCACTCACGTGGTCAACAAGTACGAGAACATCTGCATGACATCAAAACCAAGGACCACTTCTGGACTGCCAGATTTCCTGTGTCGTTTATTTCCCAACCATGGCCTGCAGAGGGATCTGGTAAGTCTGGAGAATTTTCAAGGCTCCTCCTGCAAAATGCTGACTGGTAATTGGCACGAAGGGTGTGCTGGAAAAGCACATCTTTACATGGTGGGAGCTGTTCAGATTCAACATCCCCGCCTCTACCTTCTTAAACACTTCAGGAGAAAGATGCCACTCAGTACCAAGATCTCCAAAAGCCTTTCTGAAAGTTTCATCTCTTAGAAGCAGTTTTAGAGCCCTCAGATTGCCGTCGCCAGCCAATGCACTCAGAGAGTCACATTCAGTCCATGCATGTAGCCCCAATAATGCTGTGCAAGCCTCACTCTCTAAAGCTTCAGCAAGTTTTGTTATGTCCACAAGCCTCAAACGAGCTTTTGTACCTCGTCTGATAATGATTCTCCTGTTGATCTTTGTGCTGAGAGCAAGACAGATAACTAGCACATCTGTGTCATCTGTGACAAGAACCAGATCTGAATGCACATACTTCCATGTGTAACAAACATAGTTTTGTTACCGAGCTGTTCACGTCACCTTAGCTCTTTCCAACTCTGTGCCAGAAATCTAGTGAGGTTGTTCTTACTCTCGGTACATGCAAGAAGTCGTCTCCAGTTTTTCAGTTTGTGTCCTTCTCTTATCTGCGTGAAGATAATGCCTTCAGTTGAACCCCGATTCAGACGCTCAGCTGACTTGATCACCACATCAATTCTGTTACATCCCCGACCAGCGTGCAACATCTGGGCAAACACTCGATCAGACAGCTCATCAAATGTGTGATTTACGCCGTGGATTTTCTGAATGATGGCCATAGCATCAAGAAGAGCAGCACTTTGGGTGGGGTACCATCTGCATACGACACTTTAGTCTCCAAGTGTTTTGCCAGAGCAGATTTATTTGTCTTTTCATTGTGCCAGACCATTTGCAAGATACCAGGGTAGTGGTCCAAAATGGTTGCTCAGCACATCACGCATGTCTAACTTTCTGTTCTGGGCAATGAGAACCATATTTGCAAACACTCTTCTGTCAGCTTTTAGGATGATTTCTGTGATTGTACACTTGCTTGTTTTCTTGTTAATGTACGTAAATGATTTCAAATTCATCTTCTTCACGGTGCTGTAGAATCCTTCACCCTTCTGATTGGAACACCTGATAAGCTTTCTCTCCCTTTTGCCTTGATGTCAAAAGATCGGCAGAAACTTCAGGGGAGCCACTGCTTCAATGGATATGCAAACAAAATCTGAGTCTTCAGAAAGCGGGTTTGTCCCGTTCTCTAATGTATCAACTAATGATCTGATGTCAGATTCATCCCTACGAATGCGTGGCCTGTCCAGTTCTGAATGGCTAAGGGAAGGTGACTGGACTGAAATTTGTTCACGTAGTTGTCTCAATGCAGCTGCTCTGTGTTCAGCAGTGAGATAGTAGCGTGACACGGTCCCTGGCTTGAGACTGAACCCTCTAGCGTGACACGGTCCCTGGCTTGAGACTGAACCCTCTAGCGTGACACGGTCCCTGGCTTGAGACTGAACCCTCATGTCCAACCAGCAGTTTGGGTGTCTTTGTTTACAGTTTCTTCTGTGGTCTGATCAACTGCAATACTGCCAAAGGGATTCATTTTCCTCAATTGGACAGAGAAACCCTTGTTGCGAAAGTGCTCATACATCCATGGACTTGTCTCCTTTAACCGAGTATCTGAGCAAAGTACACAGGAAGTAACCATGCATAGTTGGTTGTGTTCATTGCAAAGCACCAAGGTATGACATTTCTGATGCAAGCAACATGAAGATGCCAGTCTCCTTCCCTGTCAGCACGAAGTAGGCCAAGCAGAACATCCACCATGTCAATGTAAGTCATCCAAAAGGCTGAGAGTTGACCTCTTTCATGGCGCAAGACATTTAGGTGACTGTTGAACATTTCATGTCATCCATGTCATCCATGTCATCTCTTATCAGTATGTTATATCCTGTCCAAGAACTTATTGTCTGATTTGATGGATCATGCATTCTGACAAGAATCCAGAGTGAGTGTTGCTGGTGTGCACTTGCTTTTGCGACTTCAAATTCAGTAGAAAGGTCAGCTGGCACAATTGGGGGTGGACCTTCCCTTTTCCCCACAGTGTAGATAGGAAGTAGTTGACCAGAAGGCTCAATTGTGGCATACATGTCAGAGAAGTTGGCTGAACTATTATGCCACTGACACAATGTGATGTCCCTGATCCACTTAGTACTTCCTCTTGTCTGTCAATGTTGTCAAAAGCAAGTACAGTTGGAACAGACTGGTGGATGCTTGCTGGAAGAGGTACTTTATCAATGTCTACATGTTCCATCTTGTCAATACACAGCGCAGTGTCAGTCTCCTCCAAGGTGTAATATGAACAAGAGTGTCCCAAGTGATTTAAAGTTTTGATCAGCTCAACATTACCTGTCAGAGTTTTTATTACCCATGGAAGAAGAATGTGCTTTGGCGTTATTACTTTGCCAGCAGTAACAGCAGCAACAATGTCCTGGGCGATGGACCATGAAAGTCTGCTAATGTGAGTTGAGGGTGTCTCTTTGCCACCAAGTAAGACATTCAGAAACCTTATGACACTACTGGGTAAAGAAGAATATGTGGAATTCAATTCTTCAGAATGTGGAGGCCAAGGCTGTTCTTTGATTTCACTCTTTATTTGTCCACGTAAGAACATCGCTGTATCACTGACTAATGTTTCATATTTATCATCTGACTTTGTATTCAGTTTGTCCTTCAATGAAACGTAATCAGCAGCTATAGTTTCAAGCAACAAGTTGTGAGGTCTGATGTATACCCTCCGTCCCACAGTGAAAAAATGCAAAGATTCTTTAAATTCAGCCTCAAGTTTCCCACGAAGATGATATCGAAAGGACAAGTCATTGCATCAATTTTATTTCCACACAGATGCATTGTATTTATCCATTTACTGACAACAGACAGCAGTTTCAGATGTAATTGGGGAATTATATTTTTCGTTACACAATTTTAGGTCTCATTGTGAGTAATTAAACTCCATATGAAAGAAAATATTGTTCTTTTTTTTCTTGCAGGGTTTTAAATAGATAATGTTTATTTTAACTATTGTAATATCTGCAAAATTTATTTGTTTTTTGTATTTAACTGAAATGCAGAGATTTCATCACACATGAGCACTCGGAAATTTGTGTGTAAATTTGGAGAACATTTTGAGCAAGGAAAACAGGCTTTGCAGTGCAAGAAAACAATGTAATTTCTGTGATCACTTATTATTACAAATACAACAAATAGCTGTTATCAATCACAAAAGTTAAATGCTATGTAAAGTCATAACACTGAAGTAATCAATTCTTAATGTCTTTGCATTATGAAAAATATTTTAAAAAATTGATTTTTTAATATAATTTGATAACAGAGAAACATTTATTGCAGAAAACCATACAAATTGTATATCAAAATGTGTGGAATTTAGTGTCTGACACATTTCATTACACAAAAGTTGCCTAGGAATTGTAAATTCTTTTTTTCATGCTTATTTCTGAAATTTGGAGCAAATTGGAAAAAAATGGCGGCCATCTTGACAATGGCGGCCAAAATGACATTTAGCTGGACATGTGAGATGTCCATCATGTGATTTCATGAAGTGTGGACATCAGGCTATCTGAAAACCACGATGGAAATTTGTCCCTCCATTTGGTAGTCAAACATAAAAATCAGGGGTCTGGCTCATGGACTATTACGACAAGCATTGGGATCGGGTGGTCAGGTTTGCTGACTTGATTGATGCATGTCATCGTATCCTAATTGCGTAGATTGATATCATGAGCATCAATCTACGCAATTTGGAAAAGATGACATGCATCAACCAAGTCAGCAAACCTGACCACCCGATCCCGTTAGTCGCCTCTTACAAACGTGAAGATTCCGGGGTAGAATTGGTCTTCAGCAACCCATGCTTGCCGTAATAGGCGACTATGCTTGTCGTAAAAGGCGACTAACGGGATCGGGTGGTCAGGCTCGCTGACTTGGTTGATACATGTCATCGATCCCAATTGCGTGGATCGATGCTCATGATGTCAATCACTAGATTGTCTGGTCCACACTTGATTATTTTACAGACCGCCGTCATATAGCTGGAATATTACTGAGTGCGGCGTTAAACAATAAACAAACAAAATAAGCAAATCTTACGACAAGCATGGGTTGCTGAAGACCTATTCTATCCCGGATCTTCACGGGTCATTTTACCTTTTGCGTCAATGGAATCTGCGTGGGCAGTAATTGAGGCCGATTACGTTTGACAGTTATTATTAACAGAGTACCGATTTTAACCATTTTGTCGAGAGGAAATTTGATGATGTTATTAAGCTGCATTGTCTTAGGTGATGTGTCGAGTAAATGATTTAAGAAGTATCAGTGTTTTGGGGTCTATTTTCATCGAAACATACATTCGTGGACAATGAGTACATAGTTATCAATTTATTTCTTAAGAGAACTGAAAGAAGTGATTTTCGTTAAAACCGTGAGTATGGTATAAGGCCGTTATAAGCGATATCCCAACACTATCACGGCAGGGGGCACAAGTGGGAACAATGTTATAGTTGTGGGTTTGAGACGGGAACAATGTTATTGTTGTGGGTTTGAGACGGGAACAATGTTATAGTTGTGGGTTTGAGACGGGAACAATGTTATAGTTGTGAGTTTGAGACGGGAACAATGTTACAGTTGTGAGTTTGAGACGGGAACAATGTTATAGTTGTGGGTTTTAGACCGGGGCCAACCCGACTTTTTTGAAGAATAAGTTCAGCCCCTGGCAAGATAATTGTCAACGGTCCAATTGTTAACACCGTTTTTGTGGGAAGGAAAAAAATATGTATGAAATGAGTCGAGGTTCCAAATCAGGGTCTTGAGGATATTATTTATGTGTAAAACTGATTGCATAAGTAAACGAAACTGCAATGTTATGTATGCTTTTGTGGTGATTTGGTTGGTTTGTTGTTTAAAGCCGCACTCAGCAGTATTCCAGCTATATGACAGCCGTAAGTAAATAATCAAGTCTTGACCAGACAATCCAGTGATTAATACTATGCGCATCTATCCACGCAATTGGGATTGATGATATGCATCAACCAAGTCAGCGAGCCTGACCACCCGATCCCGTTAGTCGCCTTTAACGGCAAGCATTGGTTGCTGATCATGATGACCTTTGTTTTGTTTTAAAGGCTCAAAGCAAGTATATATTTGTTCTACGATCATTAAGCGCTTGTCATAAGATGCGACTAACGGGATCGGGTGGTCAGGCTCGCTGACTTGGTTGATGCATGTCATTGATCCCATTTGCGTGGATCGATGCTCATGATATCAATCACTGGATTGTCTGGTCCATACTCGATTATGTACAGGCCACCGTAAAAAAAAATGGAATATTGCTGAGTGTGGCGTTAAACAACAAACAAACAAACAAACAAACAACTGATCCAAAACATATGTTTAACTCGTATAATGTACAGCAGATACATGTTGACACAGAATATCTGAATAACGAGGCTCTTTCCTTCAGTGTCTGCGGCAATCACTACTGCTCCTCCGTTCGTTTGCTTCAACGGCGGAGTGCGTATCGTGAATACAAATTCGTGTCAATGCTCTGATGGATACAGTGGAGAACGGTGTGAAAGTAAGTGTATATATGGCAGCGTTGGGTAAGCATTAGCTGCCAAGTCGTTGTATCTGATCAGACCCATGGAGGCCTAACGATACAGTTGTTATAATGGCGGAGCAAGCCGTGCCTACCCTTTTCGCGAATACCTGGTGTCGTTACTGATTGTCAGTGATTCATTTATATAATTTCCTTCACTATTTTGCCTTTTTGTTTGTTTATTTTTAAGGCCACCCTCAGCAATATTCCAGCTATGTGACGGCGGTCTGTAAATAATCGAGTCTGGACCAGACAATCCAGTGATTGACAACATGAGCATCGATCTTCGCAGTTGGTTGTTTAACACCACACTCAGCAATATTCCAGCTACATGACGGCGGTCTGTAAATAATCGAGTCTGAACCAGACAATCCAGTGATTAATTGCATGAGCATCGATCCACGCAATTGGGATCAAGGACATGCATCAACCATGTCAGCAAGCCTGACCACCCGATCCCGTTAGTCACCTCTTACGACAAGCATTGGGATCGGGTGGTCAGGTTTGCTGACTTGATTGATGCATGTCATCGTATCCTAATTGCGTAGATTGATATCATGAGCATCAGTCTACGCAATTTGGAAAAGATGACATGCATCAACCAAGTCAGCAAACCTGACCACTCGATCCCGTTAGTCGCCTCTTACAAACGTGAAGATTCCGGGGTAGAATTGGTCTTCAGCAACCCATGCTTGCCGTAAAAGGCGACTATGCTTGTCGTAAAAGGCGACTAACGGGATCGGGTGGTCAGGCTCGCTGACTTGGTTGATACATGTCATCGATCCCAATTTCGTGGATCGATGCTCATGATGTCAATCACTGGATTGTCTGGTCCAGACTCGATTATTTTACAGACCGCCGTCATATAGCTGGAATATTACTGAGTGCGGCGTTATACAATAAACAAACAAAACAAACAAATGTTACGATAAGCATGGGTTGCTGAAGACCTATTCTATCCCGGATCTTCACGGGTCATTTTACCTTTTGCGTCAATGGAATCTGCGTGGGCAGTAATCGAGGCCGATTACGTTTGACAGTTATTATTAACAGAGTACCGATTTTAACCATTTTGTCGAGAGGAAATTTGATGATGTTATTAAACTGCATTGTCTTAGGTGATGTGTCGAGTAAAGGATTTAAGAAGTATCAGTGTTTTGGGGTCTATTTCAATCGAAACATACATTCGTGGACAATGAGCAATGAGTGCATAGTTATCAAGTTATTTCTTAAGAGAACTCAAAGAAGTGATTTTCGTAAAAAACGTGAGTATGGTATAAGGCCGTTATAAGCGATATCCCAACACTATCACGGCAGGGGGCACCAGTGGGAACAATGTTATAGTTGTGGGTTTGAGACGGGAACAATGTTATTGTTGTGGGTTTGAGACGGGAACAATGTTATAGTTGTGGGTTTGAGACGGGAACAATGTTATTGTTGTGGGTTTGAGACGGGAACAATGTTACAGTTGTGGGTTTGAGACGGGAACAATGTTATAGTTGTGGGTTTGAGACGGGAACAATGTTATAGTTGTGGGTTTGAGACGGGAACAATGTTATAGTTGTGAGTTTGAGACGGGAGCAATGTTATAGTTGTGGGTTTGAGACGGGAACAATGTTATTGTTGTGGGTTTGAGACGGGAACAATGTTATTGTTGTGGGTTTGAGACGGGAACAATGTTATAGTTGTAGGTTTGAGACGGGAACAATGTTATAGTTGGCGGTTTGAGACGGGAACTATGTTATATTTGTGGGTTTGAGACGGGAACAATGTTATTGTTGTGGGTTTGAGACGGGAACAATGTTATTGTTGTGGGTTTGAGACGGGAACAGTGTTATAGTTGTGAGTTTGAGACAGGAACAATGTTATTGTTGTAGGTTTGAGACGGGAACAATGTTATAGTTGTGGGTTTTAGACCGGGGCCAACCCGACTTTTTTGAAGAATAAGTTCAGCCCCTGGCAAGATAATTGTCAACGGTCCAATTGTTAATACCGTTTTTGTGGGAAGGAAAAAAAATATGTATAAAATGAGTCGAGGTTCCAAATCAGGGTCTTGAGGATATTATTTATGTGTAAAACTGATTGCATAAGTAAACGAAACTGCAATGTTATGTATGCTTTTGTGGTGATTTGGTTGGTTTGTTGTTTAACGCCGCACTCAGCATTATTCCAGCTATATGAGAGCCGTAAGTAAATAAACAAGTCTTGACCAGACAATCCAGAGAATAATATTATGAGCATCGATCCACGCAATTGGGATTGATGACATGCATCAACCAAGTCAGCGAGCCTAACCACCCGATCCCGTTAGTCGCCTTTTACGACAAGCATAGGTTGCTGAAGACCTATTCTACCCCGGAATCTTCACGGGTATTTTTGTGGTGAATATTTGTAAGTGTGTCACACCTCTTTTTCAGAATGCATACAATGTCACAATGCTGCTGAGTGTTCAAAAGACACCAAGAACAATACCATATGTTCCTGTTACCCCCCAACCAGCGGAGACCGCTGTGACAGTAAGTTATTTACACTGGCCTGTTGTGTATTAAGTCTTAACAGCTTCCTTGTTTATTCCTTTCCGTCTCCAAGCAACGTCCTAGCTTTGACCGTTCCTTGTAAATTATCGAATTTGGAACAGAGGAAAGCTGTGATGGATATTTAATTTTATCAAAAAATGTAATGGATGTGGTCAGTCTGTTAAAACAAAGAGTATCCCCACTTAGACATAGTCAGATACTCAAATATGTAAGTTTCTGGATTTTCTGGTTGACCGTATCTTTGTCAACTTTGGGTTTTGGTTTGGTTGGTTTGTTGTTTAACGCCGCACTCAGCAATATTCCAGCTATATGACGGCGGTCTGAAAATAATCGAGTCTGAACCAGACAATACAGTGATTAATATCACGAGCATCGATCCTCGCACTTGGGATCGATGACATGCATCAACCAAGTCAGCGAGCCTGACTACCCGATCCCGTTAGTCGCCTCTTACGGCAAGCATGGGTTGCTGAAGACCTATTCTACCCCGGAATCTTCACAGGTCCTTTGGTTTGGTTTGGTTTGGTTTGTTGTTTAACGCCGCACTCAGCAATATTCCAGCTATATGACGGCAGTCTGTAAATAATCGAATCTGGACCAGACAATCCAGTGATTAATATCACGAGCATCGATCCACGCAATTAGGACCGATGACATGCATCAACCAAGTCAGCGAACCTGACCACCCGATCCCGTTAGTCGCCTCTTACGACAAGCATAGTCACCTTTTACGGCAAGAATGGGTTGCTGAAGATCTAATCTACCACGGATCTTCACGGGTCGTTAGTGACATGATTGTCACGGGAGTTTCCCATTACGTAATGTATTAACATCTTGGTAAATAGTCACGCGAGGTACGTCAGTGGTATCTCTATTTTATGATAATTTAACGAGGATATAACTTATATTTCTCACTGGATGGGATGTAACCCTAGAATCCCCACTGGGGGGACGGGTTGAGTTGGGAGCAAATCAATCATTCTGACGAGGACAGTGCATACATTTAATATAACATTTTTACGTATTTAGATCTTTTAACCCTGTGTAGGAATTCTGTTCTTTTTCAAGCTGCCACAATTCAGGTTAAGCGGTATTCATTAATAAAATGAAGAAATCGAGCGATACTCAAAGCTGGAAGACTTAAAATAACACTTGACCTAACCATAGCTACGTCTCGATAGTATACCTAAGGAAGCCTTTTAGGGCCATTTGTTTTTCTATTTTTTTTCTTGAAATTTCAAGATGTTATGTTGAAATTTCAAGATACATAGTTAGTTGAAATTTCAAGACAATCATCTTGAAATTCCAAGATGATAACTTGTAATTTCAACTTGGTATCTTGAAATTTCAAGAAAAACATAAGTTGAAAATTCAAGATACATAAGTTGAAATTTCAAGATAATGATCTTGAAATGACAAGATACTAAGTAAAAATACCAACAAATGGCCGTAAAAGGTTTCCGTATATACCTTTTTTGAAAACCAGTGATATTACAACCAGTACAAGATCATAATTGAATCTCTCAAAACAATGGCTTAATGGTAGAAAAGCCCGTTACGGTATAAACAGTACAATGATGAAAGCTTCGTTTGGGATTAAGCAGTGCTTGGAATGAGCGCACTGTGGCTACCTATATTAGGCGATCGGCTAACTGGTTGTATTCAATGTGTAAGTCTATAAAAGTTCTTTGAAACAATTCTGGATATATTACAGGAACCACAACAAGGTCAATCTCAAGCAACATTGCCAGAAATAGGAAAGCGTTCCATTGCAGAAGCGGCGAGAATGGGACAAATTATGGCGACGATACCATCTGGACTGGCGATGTCTGCTATGATCTTCATGTGAATAATGTTATCATTATCGACCTCGGTGGACAGTATCAAGTGCAGACAGTGCATCTTAAGAAACATGGCCATCAGAATGGTAAGCTATTCTCATAGTTAGATTCTAATAGGCCGCGTTAGATTATCTCTTGAAGTTTGCACTTGATCATGCCCACATCTTTCAAGTGAGTGAGTGAGTTGGGTTTAACGCCGCTTTTAACATTATTCCAGTTATATCGCGGCGTGTCAGCTTAATGTGGGAGGAAAGCCCGAAGTAATGCAGGTCTCAGACGTTTACCACTTCGGTGAAACCCACGAGCATGGGTATGGTGCTGACAAACCTAGAAACATAATCGGGGCGAACTGGGATTCGAAACCACAATCGTGGGTTTCTGGCGTGCCCAAGGGACGCAACTCTGCACAGCGAATTGCGGCGCCTTAGACAACTGGTCCACCCGTGCCCCACATCTTTCAAGTGTATGAGTAGTCATCAGTAATATGTACGTACGCCCAATAATGTTGCCATTAATATGGGCTGCGGGGTAGCCTAGTGGTTAAAGCGCCGAAGGACCGGGCTTGATTCCCAACAAGGGTAAAATGTGTGAAGCATTTCTGGCGTCCCCTGTTGGAATATTGCTAAAAAAGGCGTAAAACCGAACTCGCATATAATATATTAATGTTTACTATTTCCAGTGGCCAAAAGCACCGTTATCAAGCCTTGTCGCGTACGTTGAGATCCTTTCGCCCCACATGTTTTGAATCATTGTAATTACGAACTGGCCAAATTGGATGATTCTTTGGTGACATAAGTTACCATCATGTCTTATAAACTTCTGCAATGTTGCTGTGGAACTGTTCATGGCAACAGAATGATTATATTGTATTCTGTGACCTGGTAGGTCAAAACTTGAGCCTTTTATGTACAAAATGAAATATAATCAAATTATAATACGTTTTCCTTAATAATTTATGTATTGACTCAATTAGTATTTAATATATCCTTACACGAACATATGTTATGCTCTCTGTCTCATGGCATTCATTCACCTCACTTGTACATATATTATGCTCTCTGCCTCGTGGCATTCATTCACCTTACATGTACATATATTATGCTCTCTGCCTCATGGCATTCATTCACCTTACATGTACATATATTATGCTCTCTGCCTCATGGCATTCATTCACCTTACATGTACATATATTATGCTCTCTGCCTCATGGCATTCATTCACCTTACATGTACATATATTATGCTCTCTGCCTCATGGCATTCATTCACCTTACATGTACATATATTATGCTCTCTGCCTCATGGCATTCATACACCTTACATGTACATACATTATGCTCTCTGCCTCATGGCATTCATTCACCTGATGAAGGAGTAACCATATACTCCAAAACGTTGTGTCCCTCATAATAAAGAAGGTGACATCCATATATTCTCTTCCTTATATGTATCACTTCTAAATGCCCTTCAATGACCCGAGATTCCGGGGTAGAATAGGTCTTCAGCAGCCCATACTTGCCATAAAAGGCGACTATGCTTGTCGTAAAAGGAGACTAACGGAATCGGGTGGTCAGGCTCGCTGACTTGGTTGATACATGTCATCGATCCCAATTGCGTGGATCGATGCTCATGCTGTCAATCACTGGACTGTGTTGTCAAAACTCGATTATTTACAGACCGCCGTCATATAGCTGGAATATTGCTAAGTGCGGTTAAACAACAAACAAACAAACAAATCAAAGACCTGGATTTATGTTCCAATGTTTGTTCACAGTTAACCTGACCATCCGAGTTGGCTTGCACCCTGCGGATCAGTGCGCCGTCATGAGAGGGGTAAGCTGCACGGCATACAACGGACACTGGCCTAACGGAACTGAGAAACCCTTACTTTGCAATAAGACGCAAAGTAAGCCAGGACGATACATTGTCATTGAGAACAACGTGCAGGCAAAATCAATCTTCTGTATCGTGAACGTGGAAGGTGTGGCTGCATCTGTTTCAAAACGCACAGGTAAACATTTGTGGAACCTTATTATCAACACAAGTTAAATTGCTTCAAAGATGCAGCAACAAACTGATATGTATTCACCCAAATACCCATAAGGTTGCAGGAATTTGACTGAATGTTGGTTAATAAAAACTGACTCAATCTTTTATTTCTCTGATCTTATGAAAATTCGACTAAAAGCAGATTCCGACTACATCATAAGTATGTTTTTAGGAATAATATCAACTAGTCATGATACCATGTGTTTGCGAAAAAGGTACGAGTGCCCTGTCCCTCCGGTGGCACCGTCACAAACACATGCAAAGGCAAGCAAAATAAAGTTTTTTAGTACGGAATCAGGACGCACTTGTCAGGCAGGCCAATGAAGCGTGGGGTGAGAAAGAAAATCTCACCCATTTTCATTCCTATTGAGCTGACGAAAACGGGAAAATGAATATAACTAGATATTTTACAATAAAGTGGGTAAATATAAAAACGCCATAGAAATCGGTCTCGAATATCTGCGCGATTTTAGGCCAAACATTAGTGATGTAAATTATACGATTAGATCACTTAAAATCAGTGATAACACCAGGAGTTCGCGAAATGGGTAAGTATATCCTGATCCAATGCTAGCAACCGCCACCCGTGTTGTTTGTATGAAAAGGTAAGTGTATGTTGCCTAACGCCGCACTCAGCAATACTGCGGCCACACGATGGCGGCCTGTAAACAGCATGGACCAGACTATCAAATGATTTGGAGTCTGGACCAGACAATCCATGGCCAGTAACGCGTTGACTGATTTTATTGAAACTAAAATTGACATATATATATACATAAATATCTACTTTTGATTACTTCTTCAGCGAATACATAGTTTGGGAAATACAATTGTAAAATTTTAATTAAAAATTAAAAAATCAAACTCTTTAGATTATTTTCATCTGCAAAGAAAAGGGTAGTTTTGAGTTATGTCCTTCAGTAGATTGATAATATCATAAAAACTGATTACATGATAACAGCTACCTTTTCAAATCTTTTACTGCAGCCATCTACACAAACGCAAACGCGATCTCACATTTCACGGCTGTCCCATCGTTCTCCACCATAAACACACAGACCAGGTTGGCATGCGCAGTATCCTGTCTCCAAGAACCAAAATGTCTGAACTTCCAGTGGACCGACCCAACCTGCTCTCTCTACGGCGGAACTACCTGGCAAGGGCTTAACAACAGAGACGTATATCGGTTGCAAAATTTCAATCAGACTTGACATTTAAACGTCAATATCTGAGCCTTGTGCTGCGGAATGAAAAGGAGTTACAATGATAAGCTGACTGATTTCTAACGGTTTTAAACATGTTTAAGGAAACCCAAGAGAATAACTCGTACCCTAGTGATATAAAGTATATGGATTTGAATTTGTTAAGTTCCCTTCTCTCTAGGAGTGAGTGAGTTACATTTAACGTCACATTGGCAATATTTCTGCCATACCGTGACGAGAACTTGGACATAATAAATATACAAATAATAATATTTATATGGCCTTAAAAGCTGTCAGCGATTGACAGTATAAAAACTAGAGCATCACAGTTTCGATTTTTAAAACAAGTTGTGAACATTTAAAAGAATACATTTTCAATCAACAATACAATATAGAAATGGACTATAGATCACCAGCAACCAAAGTTAGGCAACCTTACAAGGGACCGTGGGGACGTACGATACTTTTGCTACCCCAGCAGGATTTACACCATCCCTTCAGCTGCTGCTGAGGGTACGCAATTAAGCCATTAGTTAAAATAAACAAATATACTACGTTAAATATTGAGGTATGAATAAATGTACTTTGAATGATGTGGTCTTACATATCCTCTCAGGGGGACAATAATTTAACGCTACGTCAACCCCCTTTGAGGATACAGCCACGTCACAAGTTATACATTACCAATATAAAATATAGCTATCTACACAATTCAAAATGTATCAGTATGTTCAATTTATTTTAAGAAAAGTTAAATTAAATGAGAATAGATACTACTAAAAAGATCCTATATTGATGATGAGTTGAAATATTTATCCCTTGTGAGGAAAACCTTTCTCCTGGAACATAATGTATTGGGGACCGGTCACTTCATATTCTGGGCGGAGTGATCACGGGGTGTGTGTGGATGTCCTTAAAATATATTTTGAGAATATATATTATGTCCCCTGCTTATTCTGTATTATTTGAGTTTTATCATTAAAATATGCACTGCAACTGAGATTTTGTCGTTTAATAATGTTATTGTCATTTTGTCTTGACTGTATTTTAGTACAGCACAATACATTATCAATTTGTCGATTATTTGCTTTTCTCACTCACTACAAGCCAATTATACTTGTGTTGATTCATTTACAAATACCATTGATTGCAAATGTGTTTTTTTTAAATAATAGTTGAACTGATTTTGAATATGCCAATGGTGAACCCATATCTTATAAATGATTATACTTGATCACCAATGAAGATATTTTCAAGTGTATTCAAAGATTTTATTCCCCTTCCAGTTGTTCTGGTCATAAGCATTAGGCTTGTGTACTCAATAAGGGACCCTCCGGGGTAGACAAGACTTCAGCAACCCATGCTTGCCGTAAAAGGCGACATTGCTTGTCGTAAAAGGCGACTAACGGGATCGGGTGGTCAGGCTCGCTGACTTGGTTGATGCATGTCATCAATCCCAATTGCGACACACAATGATTTGCTGACACGTTCAAGTAACGAGTTAATACCACATGTACAGATAAGGCGACACAGACAAATATACAAGTCTCAATTATCTGCCGAATAATGCATTGGGCGTATAAGACAGAAGTGAGGTATAAATTATATGAGTGGATCACTTAAAGTCAGTGATGACACCATGTGTTCGCGAAAAGGGTAAGCATGTCCTGCTTCACCGGAAGCACATACATTGAAGACTAGTCCAACTTAAGATATGCAGAATTATCCTCAGTGATATATATTTACAACCCATTTCGTGAAGTGAGGACAGCCACCGTGGTGTAGTGGATAGAGCATCTGCTCGGAGAACGGAAGGATAGAGGACACGGGTGGCGATGTCGCTGGGTCGAGTTGCGTCCCTTGGGCACGCGAGCAACCTGATGGTTGATTCCTCCCGATTGTCAGCACCATATCCGTGCTCGAGGGTTTATACAGTGGTAAACGCCTGAGCCATGGATCACTTCGGATTTTTCTCCTGCATTAAACTTCTACGGCGTGTTATTACTAATAGATAATACTGTTCAAGCGGCGTTAAAATCCAGCTGACTGACTCACCGTTCTCTCTAGCAGCGTTATAAAATAAGACGACAAAAGATGGTACTTAATGTTACCCAGTTTGGCGCTCGGCGTCAAGGGGATAAAAGATGGACTGATCAACTCCCGAGTAAGTATAAGTGTCTGAGTGGGACATCGAATCTCGATGGGCTAGCACTATAAAACCGACATTAGTCCGGACTAATGCCATGCAGAAGTTCCTATAAACACAAACACACACAGGCACGCTCGCAACCACGCACACATTCAAGTACGCGCGTCGCTCTCTAAGTGCAAATTTTTTGAACGCCATATACATTGGGTATTTATATGCTACCGTACATACAATATCAAAAGTCTAAATTAAGTAAGAGTCAGTATTCAAGGGAAGAGGTGGAGATATTTCTGATCCTGATTTGGGCTGTGTAAGAGGTTTGAAGATATAATTCACAATCACAATGTGTTGTATATTCAAGAGAGTATACACTATGTGCAAATCTCTTTCCACCCCTGTGGTTCTGAATCGAACTCGTCTTCTAACAAGTCCAACGCCACAAAATGCAACCCATTCACTCAAACAATCACCTCCCCAATAGTAATCAAATGGATGCACCCTAACGGATCTTGTCAGAATGCCATTCTTGGGAAAATTAAATGAGACGATTCTAATTATTTATGTACTGTTTTTTTATAATTAATAATCCTGATGACTATGGGAATGCGTCGTATTCATATAGACGTCGCAGATATGCGCACCAACAAGAATTTCGGACCCGTGATTCCGGGGTAGAATAGGTCTTCAGCAACCCATGCTTGCCGTAAAAGGTGACTATGCTTGTCGTAAAAAGCGACTAACGGGATCGGGTGGTCAGGCTCGCTGGCTTGGTTGATTCATGTCATCGATCCCAATTGCGTGGATCGATGCTAATGATATCAATCACTGGATTGACTGGTCCAGACTCGATTATTTACAGACCGCCGTCATATAGCTGGAACATTGCTAAGTGCGGCGTTAAACAACAAACAAACCAACCAACCAACAAGAATTTCTGCTCTTGACTTGCTTAAACACCAGGAGGATAACATTCATAATCTAAAAAACATTAAATATGTAACTGGCCATATATTTTATTGAACAGGCTGTATGACTATCGTTAAGAAATGTTTGTTTTCCGAAAGAAAAGAAAAAATATCTTTAAGATAAGATAAGACTTTATTATCTCAAGGGAAATTCACATTTCACAGTTGATTAGCACTAAAAATGAAAATGAAAATATATGATATTAAAAGATGTACATAAGAAAATAGGACACTTACTAATATAACCACGAGTAAAAACATGCAGACAATTGAACACTAGAAAATTAAACACTATCAGAAGGAATGGTATTTTAAAATATATGTATTTATATCACAGCCAGAGTAAACGTTAATAAAAGGCACAATGACAGGATAAGATTTGTGTACAGCGAACTGTTAAAAAGTATCAAACAGATAAACATTTACTAATACTTGGTATGAATGATTTCCGGGCCCTGTTTGTTTTCAGCATCGGCATGCGCAGTCGGCGGTCGGCGAACGTAGAAAGTGATATTCGGAATGAAGGATATGACTACGGTCATTTAATATCTTACGCGGCTATTTGACAATTTGCTGCTCATAAATTTCGCCCATGTGTTGAAATTAAACGTTAAAAAGACAAAGAACACCTCCAATTTTAATTCTAGAAACCCAAAAGTCCAGAAACTCTACGGTCTTTTCCCAGTCTCGGTCAAAGGTATTTACAAAAATAAGCATGCTGTTTTCATTGGAACATACTAAGGAAGAAAAAATGAAAACAAAAAGTTAAAAAACTCAATATTTACACCATCTCACCCATGGGCGAGAATATTTTCCTTTACACAAAACTCATGTTTTTGTTTCGCAAATACTTAACTTGTATTCCATCAAGTATCATACACAAAATGTAACTCATTTTAACTTAATTCAACGATTTTATAGCGATATTGAAATAGTTCGCCCATGGGCGAGGAAAAGGTTTGGCCCATGGGCGAGAATATTTTCCATTACACAAAACTTATGTGTTTGTTTCGCAAATATATTTGCATGCATTCCTTCACGTATCATGACACAAAATGTAACTCATTTTAAGGAAATTATTATAGATTGAGCTTTTGCTTGCTTTTATTAAAATTGTATGTATATTAGACTTGTTTTGAACAGACAGGCTCACATACCAGCAGTTAACAGTTCCCGTACATATATAAATGTCACAAATGATTTGATACCATTTACAGTCACAAACTGTGGTCTGTTTACAAGAAAAGGTTCTATCCATTTAATAATTGTTGAATTAACAGACATGTCACATCATTTTTGCGCAAGCAGATGAGGCTGTATGGTATTAAAAGCAGAGGAAAAGTCAACAAACAGGATTTGTACAAATGAATAGGAAATTTCATGATGTTTGTATATATTGTCAACAGTGTAAGCGTGGCATCCCCTACTTCTCTGCCGTATCTGTAGGCAAACTGGAGAGGGTTAAGTAAATGTTCTGTCTGTCTAATACGTAAATTCTTTATAATACGTTCGAGGCATTTCATAGGTATGGATGTTAAAGCAACGGGTCGGTCATCGTTATTAACAGGATTTGGAATTTTTGGAACAGGGATAACATTAAGTTGTTTGATAGGCATTACTTAGAAGTTGACGGATGACAAGATAGACACAATTTTATGGATAACAACTTCTTTAATACTGTGAAAAGCGACGGTATAGATCCTTATAGATCCTTATACCGTTGTCAAGCAAGACTGAATGAGGGTGTAAGACCCTCATTCAGTCCTGCTTGACAACGGTATAAGGATCTATACCGAAAAGTCGCTTTCAGAATTTGTTATCCATAAAATTGTGTCTATCTTAGGATAACATTAGATGTACTCCAATGTAAAGGAATAAAGTTAGTATCGATGTAAGTTTGGAATATATTTTTGAAAATATTACAGACTTGATCACGACATTCCTTCAACACCATCCCAAACATATTATCAAGACCTGTAGCTTTGCGGACATTTTTTTTTGAAAATGATTGTAGCACATCACAGATAATTACTTCTAGCATTTCGCAATCTGATAAAGCATTTCTGAACATGTTTCTTTCTTTACTTAAGTCTGTATTGTCAAAGCGCGCGAAGAACGTATTCAACTCACTGGCAAAGTTCACGTCCTTTGAACGAGTCTTCTGAATGCATCTTACGAACGATGACCGAGTACCACATAATCCATGATGGGTGTAGTCCTAAGTAACATACGGTTGTAAACATTCACTAAAATGAATAGTATATTCAGGCTCGGTGACTTGCTTAATTCTCTGTTATTTAACACCTGTGGCGCAGGATACGCCTATCTTTTCGCGAACAGCTTGTGTCATCACGATGTGATAGTGATTAATAAACACATGCTCATGATTTGGTCAGAATCGTACCAACGACTCTGCTTTTAGCAGAGATTGTTACGGTGCTTTTGACGCTTTTATGTACATGTACATTCTTCTGGAGCAATCTGTGTGTGGAACCACAACAAAAAACACTTCTATTCTGACAGTTGGACATCATCCGACGGTATTATCCCAACTGACCTTAGTCATGCGTTCTCTGATTTTGGAATAATTTGCGATTTGATATAAACAGAATTCGACAAATAATATCAGCATTAACTACGGCCTGTTGTAGGGATAATCTAAGAACTAATCATAATATCTAGAGTTATAAGATGTACCAAAAAAAATACTTTTGCATATACCTGTACATGCATTGATACTCGTTCGTTTCAGTATGAGCTAAAGGTACTCGGTAAGGAATATAATGTATTTGCGGGATACCCTTTATTTCAAATACAAACAAATCTCATTTGCCTTTCTGTCACTCTTCAACGTCGATGTTTTTCATATCCACCAGCGTTGCCTTTGCCTTTCTCTGAATGTTTTCCACCTCATGAGACTTCAGATTATCGGCAACATTCACGAATGGGTTGGCTGGGTCAATCACTGCAGGTGGGTCACTGCAATCAAACGATGTTCGATCACAGAGCAGCTCAAAAGTTCAATGTCGGAAAAATATGTATCTGATAAAATTGTTTGTAATATTGTTCTGGTTGAGATTATTAACCCAGGAAACAATACATACTATCCAGAAGCTTAAGCTATTATCTGTCATACGAATATGTTTTTGTTTTTTTATAAATTACAATAAATAAATTATGTATATAAAAAACTGTTTGAACGTTTAATCACTCACTCTGAAATGCAAGACTAACTGAACTCTGAAATACAATAACAGTACTCTAAAATACAAGACTGACGGCACTCTGAAATTCAGGACGAACGATACTTACTGAAGAATCGGGTAATCAGACACACACTGCTCTGAAAGTGATGTCATCTTCAACGATCCAACACTGCTAAGTTTTTCCATGACTTTCCTGAATCCTGTCCTGATATCAAAGGTTTCAGGCTCCCCCCATTCTTCCCACAGTCCAATGACAATCAGCTCGACGCAGTACGATCGAATATTGACAGCTTCAATCTAAAAGAAACCATTAGAGTACTGTTTCAAACCAGGTACTTTCAAGGTGAGATTCATGATAAATGGAGGCAGTGAACTATTTAGGCTTCAAGTGAGCTCAGTGTAGCTTGGCGTGTAACGTAATATGTTATTTGGCGGGACTGCGCGATCACAATGTAATGTTCTTCTATGAATACCGTTATGTAACAATAAGCTTGTACAGTAAAGTTCCTGAGATGAAAAGTATTCATTTCCATAACATTTCGTCAAATCTAGACCCTGTTTTGTTTGACATGTCACAATTGGATTTCATCTTTCTTTTTGTGAACAGAGACTCAGTAATATTTGATTTTACGGAGCCTGACATTATTGTTGAATATCAGGGCTTTCCGTTAGGTCAGGGGGGAGAAGCCTAAAGTACATGCATGTACTGGCTGACGATGAACATCGTCAATTACCTTAAGAGCTAAATTAATTGTTTTCACCTCACCTCTTTCCAGTATTTCACAAGACGAATCAGCTCCTTCACTTGTGGTGGTTTGTGTTTCACAAAATCGATCTGATCCTGTGTGAGGCATGCTGAATAGAGAGGCCGGGTTGTTGGGGAATTTTTCATCTCCAGAAAAATACTTCTCCGGTCTAGTAGCAAGGGAATAGAAAGAATATCAGACGCTAGAATGATGTTTTGATTGTTAAAAGCAGATCAACATTCATAATGTTGTGAAACGGCATACACTTTGAATCAGACATATATACATGCACATATACGTGGAATCAATGTAAACATTGTTTGTGAACAAATGAATTTCACACGATGGCCATTTGAAAGACACTGCTCTTCTTTCGGTAGGAATACATGAGGTGAGGTGAGGTGAAATGGGGTTTAACGTCGCGTCCAAGATTATTGCACTTATATAGCGACTTGCATGCACGTGTGTGTGTGTGGCTGCTTGTACTAGACCGGACTGATGCCGGTTTATAGTGCTAGTTCACTGAAATACCATGCCGCAGTTTAACATGAATACCCCACTCAGACACAGTATACTGACTCCGAGCCGACCAGTCCTTGTTTTAGCCCCTTAATGCCGAGCGCCAGACAGGGTAACAACAAGTACCATCTTTTAACGTCTTTTGGTATGACGCGGCCGGGGAACGAACTCCGGACCTTCCGCTCTCCGGGCGGACGCTCTACCACTAGACCACAGAGGCGGTCAACATATTGAGTATCCAGGTGACTGATAGTTAATCAATGTGGCCATGATTCAAGAAACAGATGTTTTCAGCTTTTACTCGTAGTCGTTATACCCCTTGTCTCATATCAAATGAGGGAAGAGTGAGTGAATGTTGTTTCGCACTAAGCAATATTCAGCCACATCACGGAGTCGAAGATGCCGAGGACGTTTCCAACCTGTGACCCCACTGATATCTTGGTTTCTTCATAGTTTCAATCAATTAATGTTTGTTGTTCACTATTTTCAAGTATAAGATATCTAATCATAAATATTTAAAGTTAAATATACAGTATGCGCGAGACTATTCTCAACAGTACTAATACATGGCGTCACGATTGTGCCCTTAAATTATGAAAGGCTCAAAGAAAGAACCTGTTGGCATACCTTTTCCTAGATCCACCGCTGGGAGAAGATCAACATCAATCAATTCTTCTTCTTCGTGGCCAGTAATTTTGAACTGAACTGAGCGATGTGTTTTCCGGGTGAAGAATTTATCCTTTGCCCACGTTATGTCGCCATGATCTATATGCTCTTCTAACGTATCGAGTACACTGTCTATATTGTTGTCCAGCTCTTCCACCGAGTCAAAGTTGTTGATGAAGGCAACCAGATCAACGTCAAACGTGTCCTTGATATTAGTGCCCTTTTCCAGAGAACCTCCCTTGAAAAATAGAACATAGATCAAGTGTTACATGACACGGACAGACAGACACATCTTGTCCACAATATTCCAGCTGTATCGGGATCAGACAAAGTTATTGACACGTCCCACAACTTTGGTGTACGATGGAACACAGACAAGTAACTGTGCCTGACCACACGATTCTCATGCATATTCGACTCCTACGACAAGCATGAAGTTTTGGGAACCTTTTGTCACCTGGAATCTCTACACGTACGCTGTAAAAGACATATCATTTAATTGCATTTTAGACTTAGACGGTGCACAGGATTCTACGTGCTGAAGACGTACTGATATGACTGATACTGTTTAATAACGCAGCGATTAAGAGCTATAACAATGTATAAGGTATTCACTTACTTTCACAAATTTGCCAATGATGTACTTGGTGTTGTGTTGCATGAACAGCATGAGCTTCTCTACAGCCTCGTTGCATCTTTTCATCTTTTCTTGGTTTGGATGGATATACCTTACCAAGGCATCGAAACCACCACAACGACGCAATTCGGAAATAAATGCGTTTGTACTTGTGGACGAAAATCCATGACACATCCTGGTATGATTGGCACGACCAGTGTCAAGGAAAAATACCTTTGGGCATTCTGTGCACTTATAATTCATATGCTGTGCTTTCATATGAGACCTTATTTGTTTCACACCATGAAAACTGTAGCCACAGTAGAAGCATTTCTCACATTTGTGTACCTCATGGCTATATATGCCATGGTCGTTGCAGAACGTCTTACTGCAAACTCGACACGTTAAACTCATCCTGTGTAAACAATAGAAGATGCAGATGATATGTATATCAAATATGTCATCAATATCATGTCACCACATCAATGTAGTCATCAATTCAAAGATTGGCATAGTAATGAATAGCAAAGTACGTGTACTTATACTGGCTCTTACGCCAATGACTATTTGAGCCCGATTGATTGCGAATTTCCTCAACGTAGCTGAAGAGTGTTTTATAAGATGTCTGGGCGACTAATTAATCTTGGTAAGGTGTGTGGATTGGTTTTAATGACAGTCTCGGAGAGAAATGGGTACCGTTATGTGACAGTATGGACTTGGAATGCACAAACAATAATTTTTAGGAATTAAATCCAATGCCCATAAAGAAAATATGTCATCAACACATGACAAAGACAAGAACCAGTTAATGAAACACTGGCCAAAAGAAGAAAAAGGATAAATAACTCTACTAGGACAGATATTAGTTACTAAATCTTCCCTCTTCCCTAGTTCATATATTTTCTGCCCCACCTTACACCCTATAAGTATTAGAAAAATCCATTTTGACTTTTGTTTGGAGGATGATAGACATTAGGTAATGCATTAATATGTTAAAAATATCCCAAGTTTGCTGATCCGGTCCAGAATCATGTTTACGAGAACATACAAAAGTACCTCATACTTTCACTGTCGGAAGAACATTGGGGAGATATACATGCCGTGCCGAATTGAATTCAGTTTCAAATGTTACATTTAGCGCGTGTTGGATATGCAGGTATTCCAGCTGTGCATTGAAAGCGCTGTATATGCATTGTTTACATTATACAGTACATTATACTTGCAAAGATGACAGGCATTTTCAAAAAGACTGTGTTGCTTAGCGGACACCTCTGAAGCAACTGTAGCAAGCCATTCAAGTTTTTGTTCCACGTCGTACATCAAGATTATGACGTTACACTGTCCATTGTGCTACAAACATTCCGATATAGGAAAGCGCTAAATTATAAACTCTCTGCTGTCCATAAGACTTTATACACTTTCTGAGTCGTTTTATGTCATTTTGTCGCCATACTTTTCATGTAGTAATTACCGTAACACTTCCCTTAGAGTATCCCTGTATCCAGATTGCCACTTAACACACATCTCAATAGCACAAGCCCGAATTCACTTCACAAAGGCAGAACGTAAAAAAGGTGCGATTGAAGTTCAATTATTGAAACATATTAAACAAATACAAAACAATGTTTTGATGGAACATTTTACGTATACCATTACTTTTTTTCAAATGTTGAACCTGCCAAATAAGATTTTTCTGCGTCCCGCCCACCACCCTGCTGAGTCCGGAATGCCCTCCGAATAGACCCCCGAATCCCGCGTACCAGAAGGGGGGTGTCCGCCTCACACTTGCCTGTCGAATTTCGTATCAAGTAGGTATACCGCTTAATGCGGCGTTAAAGAACTAAGAAGTAAAACAGTGGCTGGACGTTATCTACCATGTGTCGTGTTCCGCTTGCACTATGTGAGTTTGCCTTCATATCAACACACGTAATACACCTACCTGTCGTTACTACAGCGGGTCCTTGTTAACATCGACGTTGATTTGAGTCGTAGTTCCATGGTAATTACATGGTAGTTTTTCCTCCAAACGTAAATCACTTTGCCTGGTGGAGTCAACAGTGCTCCGTCAGATACCCATAGAAGGATAGTGTGTTGAGGAGCCGTCATTGCTATTTTTACAAAGCCTGGTTTTTCCTTTGACGTCAATTCGCATTCAGCATAATATTGCGAGGCTTTATATGCATTTAAAGCAAAGCTTGTTCAATGTCGTACCTACTTATTTAAAAAGGGAAGCGAAATGGGTTTAACATCGCGTTCAGGATTAATTAACTCGTCCGGACTTGTGCCGGTTTTATAGTGCAGTTGGGCTGTGATATTTTTAGAGATAGGATATGTTTTGGTTCACTGCTTCAAAACACACAATTTGCCTCTCTGAAAAGAAGGGCCGGACAATATTGTTATTTCTTTTCACAACGCAGTCACGCCATCCACACAATTTATTGTTCGGTAATACCCGAGGACCCCGCATGTCAATGCCTGTTAGTTCAACGTATACCAACCCGTGAAGATCCGGGTAAGAATAGGTCTTCAGTAAACAATGCTTGCTGTAACAGGCGACTATGCTTGTCGTAAGCGGCGACAAACGGGATCGGGTGGTCAGGCTCGCTGACTTGGTTGATGCATGTCATCGTATTCAATTTCGTAGATTGATGCTCATGATGTGTCACTGGAATGTCTGGTCCAGACTCGATTATGTACAGTGCTGACATTCTTTCAACACCCCACCCATAATACATAACACAACATCATTCAGGGGCTGTTCGCCAGTTGCCATTTTTTATCGACTATCATACAACGGCGTACCACAACAAACAAACCTAAGACGACAGACAATGTCTGTGTATTTGTTAATGTCAAAAGTTGCACGTTGACTCGATTATTTACAGACCGCCGTCATATAGCTGGAATATTGCTGAGCGCGGCGTTAAACAACAAAAACAACAACCAACATATACTCTGTGTGTGTTTTTGGGTTAATCACATTGTTAATGATTACCATATTCCAATATCCACTAACTACAACTGATACTGATATATTGCCAGTCCAGGCTCCAATCTACGAATGTGAATAGATTCGCCGGTCGCAGTAATTTGTTTCGTGTTACATGTCATACATAGAAACATGTATCCTTTATCATGTGTGTAACTCCTTATGGTAATATTACGAAAAGATAACACTAAACGCTGCATAAACTACAGGGCAAAAGAAAGTATACACCCATGTTCCTAAACACTTTTTTAAAATGTTGAATCTGCGTACCAAAAACGATTTTCTGCGTTCCGCGCACTACACTGCTAAATCCAGAAGACCCTCCGAATAGACTCCCGAATCCCTCGTACCAGCATGGGCTGTCAGCCTCACACTTGCCTGTCGTTACTACACCGGGTCCTTGTTAACATTTAAGTCGATTTGATGCATATATCCTTGGAAATGACAAAGTAGACCTTCCGCAAAAAAGTTCTTACCTGGTTGCAGCAACAGTGCTTCGTTATTAGAATCCCATTACAATGATAGATAACAGTGGTTTTCACGTTGACGTCATTTCTAATTTAAGCGAGACCGGTTTTCCCTTTGACGTAATTTCTATTTTCACCGCCATCGTTTTCGCCTCGATCTCATGTCTTGTTCATCACAGAATTGCGTGCCTTCATGTGTCGATCAAGGTAGATACGTTTGTTGGAGCCTGTGCAATGTCGTGCTGAGTGTAACAGGTGGGAAGTACACAATTACAATACTGAGGTGGGGTTGAACGTCTCGTTGTAAAATATACTGTGTGGTGCTCAGTTGACCATTCTGTTTCACAAGAATCCCGAAAACAGATTTGTACTATGGGCCTGAGGCCTTTCAGTATGGAATAAAACTTATCCTATCCACAAGAATCGAGGGATATATTTTTTATATGAACCTCTTTCAACCAAATGCCAAGCGAAATATGTAGTCAACTGTGTTATTGATGTTGTAATACCGAAATCATGTTTACGAGAACATACAAAAGTACCTCATACTTTCACTGTCGGAAGAACATTGGGGAGATATACATTCCGTGCCGAATTGAATTCAGAATTGCGTGCCTTCATGTGTCGATCAAGGTAGATACGTTTGTTGGAGCCTGTGCAATGTCGTGCTGAGTGTAACAGGTGGGAAGTACACATTTACAATACTGAGGTGGGGTTGAACGTCTCGTTGTGAAATAGTTCACTCTTAATGCCTACAGTGTATACTGTGTGGTGCTCAGTTGACCATTCTGTTTCACAAGAATCGAGGGATATATTTTTTATATGAACCTCTTTCAACCAAATGCCAAGCGAAATATGTAGTCAACTGTGTTATTGATGTTGTAATACCGAAACCAGGTACAGATAGACCCAGTATGTGAGGCCCCACATTGTGCAGAGTTTCGTCTCTTGGCCGTAACATGATTCGCTGATTGCGACTACTATCCTTGTTTGTCAGCGATGTACCTGAGCTCATGTCGTCCGCTATTATATAACACCTATTATATTTTACTGCACCATTTCTGTCGTTATCTGCATGTGGTAATAGTATCGTCAGATAAAAAAACTCACTATACCAAGATTGTAAATAAAAGCGACCAAGGTCATTTCCATGTATTCATCATGAGAAATATCTACTCAAAGCATAGTCCATCTTTCTAAACAAGAGTCATCAGAAAGATGACATATCCCCCCGGCAGCTGTCTGTAAAGAAACCACAAGTAAATGTGCAATTCTGTATGTAATGAGTCAAGAGTTGAATGTTCTTTAAGAAGCATACATTGTTTACCAACAAAAGATCCACCATGGTCGCATCCATATGAAATGGAAAGTAAAACATGTGTGTTTCTGTGTTATTTTTTAAGCAAACAAATGGCAAATTACAAGAAACAATATAAATGTATAAAATTCCTAAGTAGCAAAAGGCACCAGTTCAGTATGTGCCTGGTGGACATGCAAAGTTTTTGTAAGAAAGTATTTAACAGTTTTTGAGTTACACTCCGGAAACGAACACCACCATTATAGAACCTGAGTCCAACTTGTTGCCATGTAAACGTAAAAAATAAACATTTCTAAAATTCATAAATAGCAAAAGGCACCAGTTCAGCATGAGTCTGATAGACATGCAAAGTTTTGTTAGAAAGTTTTGAATGGGTTTTGAGTTATGCTCCGGAAACGAACTCTACCCTATAGAACCTAAGTCGAACTGGTTGCCATGGAAATGTAAAAAAAATGAAAAATGAAAATTCCTAAATAGCAAAAGGCACAACTTCAGTATGTGACTGATAGATATGCCAAGTTTCGATCAAATACACTGAATGGTTTTCGATTTCTGTCCCGGAAAAGGAAATGATTACAGACGGATAGACGGACGGACAGACTGGCTGATCGCTATATCCCCCCGCATTATATGCTTGGGGGATAAAAGCTATTGAGAACAAGTTAGTTTTGATCTTGCAACGACATTAACACAATCTCTTCGAGTTTACCACGTTGTCAACACGACTAAACCGCAACAGGAATGGGACGGAATTTTGGGGCGTTTGATTGGTATTCGCAGCCTAAACAACACAGTGCTTATCGCACCAACATGTCACACCAGCAGCTGACTGTTGATTTCCGGAACAGAAGGTATGTGGTTGGGTTGGTTGCGGCCACCATTAGCTTGTCCGCAGACGACAGCGAAGGGAAGAGGAGGACCGACGCCGCGGTCAAGTCCAGCGCAAGGTTTGGGTGAGGACTTGGCTTCTACACCTTGCTGCAGGAGCTGGCACCAGAGGACATGACGGTGTTCCAGGATTTCCTGGGGATGGACCCGGGGTTGTTCCTGGAGCTGCCGGATCAGGTCGGTCCAAGGATAGAGAGGCAGGTGACCTTCATGAGGGAACCTTTGGGGCCAGCTCTACACTTGAACATCACTCACCTTGAGTCTGGGTTCAGGATGGGCAACAACACCGGATGATTGTTTGGGCGTGTATTATGCTGAGGAGTAGGATGACAATGCCGAGATAATCATCGCCATGCTCCTCGACGACCTCCTCTGCCTCCTAATGTTCCTCCTCCTCCTGGTCCCTACCCTTGCCCCTGAGACTCGTCCTGAGGGACTGTAGTTGGTCCTCGGCTGGGTCCTGGTCCTGATTCTGTGTGGTTATGGTTGTGATTCATCTCTATAAACTGGGACTGGGGGTGGGGGCCTGTCCTGAACCTGGTCCTGGCTATGTGTGGGTGACCTCTCGCTCCCCTCCTCTGCATTGTGTACATAACAGGCTTCTCCAGTCTACACCCCAATCTACTCAACTGTACAAACACCACCTCATACATGTGTATATGCTTGTCAACCATACTCATCCGTTACACCGAAACATCACTCCTAATTGTACAAAAAGCTGTTCATCCATATCTCTTATCCTTACATCATTCAGTCTCTACATCTAAACATAAACGACAACGTCTCTAAATGTGCACACGTTTACTTCATGATCACCGAAGCATGAATGACTTTTCAACCGTCACAATCATAACGCCCCTCTTTCAAAGGTAACAGTAACATACACATGCTAAATAAAGAATGCCCACCCTAACAATCAGTATGAAGAAGCACACGCGATTACTGTTATCATTACGTGACAAACTCCACTCACAGCCGTCCCCTCACATACGACATGCTAGGTCATAGTTGTTTCTATCTGAACGTAGCGGTGTTAGATGTTGTTTTTTATAAAAAAAAAATTCTAATTTGAGTATATGTTACTTATCAGTTATTTTGTGCTATGAGTATATTTCAAGTGAACAATAAAGACCTGAAGACATATATATGTTCACTTATCTTGTCTCAAAGAGCCACCTGTAGATGGGCTGGATCGTTGGGAGAAACATTCCAACCGCATGACCATTAAGTGGGGTCTCCCTACTTGCAAAAAATACATTTCGTGGTGGTAGAATGGAGATAACCCTGGAACATTTAGCGGGTTTTTTTAATCAACGATTATTCACCCCAACATTTAAAGCAGAATAGGTTTATCTTCTAAATGAATTCTAATAACAATACTAAAGAAACGAAACAGTCTCACCCTGTATCTTTTTCTGTGTTAAGATATCGGGCCCGAGTCGATTGAAAGTGCACAGTGCAAAGCTGTAAGTTCTATATTTAGCTTCACTGGGTTTTTTCGTGTGCGGTCATGTCGATTGTCTGTTTACCAGTTTTGAATTATGGGGTTAGGGTTTGTGCCCGACTTTTCACCAAGTGTCAATTTCTTGGTTTTGGTTTGTGCCGTTTAGGATTTTGGCCACTGTTTTGGAAACCACGTTTTGTTTGAAAGTTGTTAGCTGTGGTTATTGACAAAATTCGACTTTTTGTGGGGATTTAAGGCACCAACATTTTGTGAGTATGAACGGAGAATGCTTTGTTTGTAGCCAATATATTTTTTTCTGCAGCCTTCATATTGTAAAACGGTAATTTTTGTATATTTTAGGCGAACGATTTCGATCGTTGCAACTGCTTAAAATCCGGAATATCCAACAAAAATATACTTTTTTAACAATGCTGTCTGCATTATGTAGTAACAACATGTTATTTTCAAGCTATTTTCACGTCCATGTATTATGTCTTTTGTAGATTTATTTAATTTGGTTTGAGCTATATACTTATTAGGCTTTGTTCATTTTATTACAGCTGGTACCAGTCAATGTACCAGTCTCAGTCATTCAGTCAAAGTCAACTTTGTAAACCAGTGAACATTATGACGGTCGGTCTAGATCTGTCGGTCAAGTTTGTACAGTCAGGACAGTCGGTCACCAACAATATGTTGTCTGTGTTGAACTGGTCAGCCAAACTGTTTGAAAGGTGATTTGGAGTAATGTGAAAATTGTGACATTTGTCCTGTCTGTGGTCAGTCGGAATTGTGACATGGTTCGAAAAATGTGCTTAACCGCTGCGGTTGTTGAATAAATAACTGCGTACAGAAAAATTCCTTTCAATTTCCTTACACTAAAATAACAGCATGCTTGTACTGTGGCCTCGTTACACCCTACATGGGGTGTTTGATCATCGGAGAGAGGGGAGGAACATCAAGGCTATTGCCTAGCGCAAGGACCACCAGGTGCACACCGCATGCGAAACACTGCATATTGCATGTGATATACAGAATACTGCATGTGATATACAGTATATTGCCTGTGATATATTCTATAATGCGTGTGATACTGCTGTTCAAAGAGGTGATACGCCGAACTCATGCAGTCATTCCAGTGAAGTCGAATGCAGTTAGGAGAATGGAAGATCAGTACAATAGTTTATTTAAATACATAATTATGTATGTAGTCTATTCATGTTTTGTGTTATGAATAATTATTATATGCCCTAAAAAGTAGAAACAGCGACATGTAGCTCTAATGAATAAGCTACCATGGACACATTGATTTTTCTTTGATGTTTATCGCCACAATAACAGCAATATTCCAGCTCCAGAAATGAATACGACTGATCGTAACTAGACAAACCAATGACTGGTGTCATGAGTGACGACTCATGCCTTAGATGTCTCATGACCAACACTTAACAAAGTCATGACCACTCAATCCATCTATATGCGTTATAAATCAAAATAAAACTGACATGTAAGTTGCCGGTGCAGAATCTTCTATTATCTTAGGTAAGTATGAAATCCAAAAGCCTAAAGTCGTCATAACATTTCAAAAATAGAAATATACAAATAAAATAAAATACACCACTGAATAAAATACAATTCAATTAGAAAAAGAGATTAGGAATTATTAGCATGACGATTTCAAAATATAAATCTACAATATCACTATGCAAATACATGATAACTGCATGTCTATTTATAATAAACCCATTCATGTTACACGTTAGGTTACATGAACGAACGTCAAGCCCACACCACAGTGTATTAAAATTATAACAGAGTGTGAAAATATATTGTCTTTAGTTGTGTACAATAGAGCTAGAACCCAATGGACACACCAGTGGACAATAGGCTCGGGCCACAACATAAACTCATTTTAACATTCTGTTCAAGAAACCATGAAAAAGGAAACATGCACGTCCAGTGACAAAATGATTTAATATTCAAATGTCCTTCGTCTACTTCAAGGCTGCAATCGTGTTTCTGGCTTTCTCCTTGATTTCGGCAACATTCGAGATCCTGTCAGCAGTGTTCTTGAATGGGTTTGCTGGATCCATTATAATGACTTTGTCGTCTCTGTAACAATTGATAATGATGAGATGCTGATGCAGCTTTAGTCATCTTGGCACTCAGAACAAGACAAGCAAAGCCACTAGATAACTCAACTGTACTGTGTATCTGTGTTGAAGGTTGAACATAAAAATATTTTCGAAAATAGTACCTAACAATTTATTTTTGAATGACAAGGTTATATCGGTCAAAGGGGTCAAATATACTCACGGGAGTCCTCCGTACTTTGAGACATCGTAACATTCAGGCCACTCTATGACCATGGTGTCAATAGCAGCGATCTTTTGGAGGACATCTGTGAATCGTGTTTTCAGATCAAGGTTTTCCGGTTTCCACGACGTTTCGCATTCCTTGATGACAATCAGTTCGATAGAGTAGGATACCAGCTCATCAACATCTTCTGTCTGTTAAACAACGCAAAGAAAAGTATAGATCAACTTATCTGGTAATTTTAAGAATAAAATGATGTTAAATATGATGCATTGTGAATACACTGTTTATCAAGATAAAATGCAAATAAAATCATATTGTATCGTTTCCCACAAAGAACTGTATGAAGAATGCAGTGGAAAATAGACCTTCCCGAATATTATTTCCCCTCAAATGTGTCCATTCATGGTTCAGCTAATAACAGTGTCAGCAACACTCAGGTTCTGAACTCACACTTGGTAAAATACGTTTATAATTCTACATACACATTTCCAGTGTTTGACTAGTCTAATGAGGTCCTTTACTCTCGGGGGACGCGTTTTGACGAAATCTAACTGTAGTGGCCCCAGGCATACGGACATAAAACTCCGTTCGTGTTCCCCCATTTTTTCCATTTGACGGTAAACACTCCTCTCTGATCCTGTAAAGGTAGAAACATTGAAATAAACATTCGGTCAATAAGTTACGTGTTTCATGTCCATTTTCGCAATAAAACATAGCACCGTGTACACATATACGACAAAAGTGAGTTCCTGTTTCTCAATGTTACATGTGTTGCCGAGAATAAAAAACAGAAATCAACACGCACGCACGCACGCACGCACACACACAACCTACATTCCCCGAATATCGTATAATTAAGCTCTACCTGCACTAAGTACATCCACAGCAGGGAGAAGATCCACATCGTGAAGTTCATCATCAGGATGGCACTTCAGTTGGAACTGGATGCTGTGACTGGTAAACCTAGTAAATTCAATCTTTTCATCCCGGTTAGCGTCTCGGAGGAGATGTTCTTTAAGGTCCGCCAACACAGTTTTCATGTTTCTCTGCAGATCCTTTACGCTCTTGTAGTCGTTCAGGAACACAGCTATGTCGATATCATTCTTCTTTTTTATGCTGGTTCCTTTTCCCATTGAGCCTCCCTGAGGTCAGACAGATAATGCATCACTTATTAATTGAATTAATTGATAGCATATGACCAGAAATTGTAGTTATAAGTAGGATGATAATTATGGGCGATTTTCCAAAGCACAAGTCTCCACGCCAAGGAAGGATTTACATAAGGCATTATTGTAGATCAGTGGGAAAAGGAAGTGTACAACTCATTCAGCAAGTTATGCACTAAACTGTGTTGCCACCAGTCCATTCTACCCCCCGGTACCCATTTGTCAGGGATTGATATTGTGAGCAACGGGGTCACCCGATCCATACAGTCGCATAGTTTGCTTTGGACCTATTCAAATCATGGTAACCCACGGGGAACAATCATAAATAAAATAAAATAATTTTTGAGTCTAATCTTTTTAAGTGAAATGGAAATCTATTCTTATAAAAATCGTAATTCCATAGAATGTTTAGTTATCATTGTCTCAAATTTACAGAGGCTTGAATACTGAATACTGTTACCCCCCGACTCCAGCTGCAGACCCGATGCTGTTGTTTGAGAATTGGTACCGGGTTCTCACCTTGACCACTTTGGCAACATCATAAGACGTTTTGTGCTGAAGAAAGCGCATCAGATAATCAACGATCTCGTTGCATTTTGTCAGGTGACTCTGATCGGGGTAAACTTCTTGTTTCAGGAAGATTTCGAAGGTCGGGTACTTCTCCACCTCTGTAACAAAGGTTGACTGCAAACAGGATTGGGACTGGTTGTGCCTTGAGGATACATTTGTCTTGTTACTCTGATCGGGGTACACTTCTGGTTTCAGGAAGCTTTTCGTCCTTTTCGATTTGGGTTTACGTTTCCGTTGCTTCTTGACATGGGATGACATCTCCATGTGTTGCTGCAGAGACCGAGCAAGGACGAAGCCCCTGGTACATAACGTACAATTGTGAATCTTATGAGTACGCATGTGTTGTTTTGCGCCATCTCTGGATGAGGGGGTACTTCCACAATGGTGACATTCATGAAGCGTTTTCAAATGATGTTGATAAAGATCGTTGTCACTTGCAAATGACAGATTGCACTCAGTGCACGTTGTAGCCATTGTCGAATTCTGAAAATCAAATGGAGAAATGAAACGTAATGAGGTTTTTATGTCGAACTTGAAAATCCACTTCCGGAATCAACAGATTCGAGTCAAGCTGAGTCATATTACTTGTTTAGAATGCACGTTCAGAATCACAGAAGTGTCGATCCAACGCGAGAGTTGCATGCGGAGGGTCGAATGTCGTACCAAGCTGGTATATTATATACCGCTGAATGCGGCGTTAAAGAACTAAGAAGTAAAACAAATGATTGGACGTTATCTACCATGTGTCGTGTTCTGCTTGCACGATGTGAGTTTACTTCCATATCAACACACGCAATACACCTACCTGTCTTAACTACAGCGGGTCCTTGTTAACATGGACGTTGATTTGAGTTGTATTTTCATGGAAATTACATGGTAGTTTTTCGGCGAAACGGTCACGTTATCTGGTGGAGTCAACAGTGCTCCGTCAGATACCCATTGAAAGATAGTGTGGTGAGGAGCCGTCATTGCTATTTTTACAAAGCCTGGTTTTTCCTTTGACGTCAATTCGAATTCAGCATGAAATTACGAGGCTTTATATACATTTAGCAAAGCTTGTTCAATGTCGTACCTACTTATTTAAAAAGGGAAGCGAAATGGGGTTTAACGTCGCATTCGGGATTAATTCACTCATATCGTGGCATGCATACACGTGTGGCATGCATATACTATGTGTGTGTGTTTGTGGGTTAATCACATTGTTAATGATTCCCATTTCCTAAAATCCACTAACTACAACTGATACTGAGATATTGCCAGTCCAGGCTCCATTCTTCGAATGTGAATAGATTCGCCGGTCGCAGTAATTTGGTTCATGTTACCTGTCCAACGTAATAACGTCGACCTCCCTGTAGAAGAAACATATCCTTTATCATGTGTGTAACTCCTTATGGTAATAATACGAAAAGATAACACTAATAGTTAAATAAACTACAGGGCAAAAGAAAGTATACACCCATGTCTGATGGTTCCTAAACACTTTCTGCTTAATCTGCGTACCCAAATTTTTTTTGCTGCGTTCCGCGCACCACACTGCTGAGTCCCGAATACCCTCCGAATAGACCAACGAATCCCGCGTACCATAAGGGGCTGTCAGCCTCACACTCGCCTGTCGTTACTGTACCGGGTCCTTGTTAACATTGAAGTCGATTTGATGCATATATCCTTGGAAATGACAAAGTATACTTTCCGCAAAAAGTTCTTACCTGGTGGCTTCAGCAGCGCTCCGTTATCAGATTCTCACAGAATGATAGTGTGTGGTGGAGATGTCATTTCTATTTTTACCAAGCTTGGTTTTTCCTATGACGTCAATTCGTATTCAGCATGAAATTGCGAGGCTTCATGTATTGATCAAGGTTGATGCATTTAGAACAGCTTGTTCAATGTCGTACCGACTGATTTAAAAAGGGAAGTGAAATGGGGTGTAACGTCGCGTTCAGGATTTATTCACTCATATCGTGGCATGCATACACGTGTGGTATGCAGTTGTACTCGTCCGGACTTGTGCCGGTTTTATAGTGCAGTTAGGCTGTGATATTTATAGAGACAGGATGTGTTTTGGTTCACTACTTCAAAACACACAATTTTCCACTCTGGAAAGAGGAGCCGGACAATATTGTTATTTCTCTTCACAACGCAGTGACGCCATCCACACAATTTATTGTTCGGTAATACCCGAGGGCCCCACATGTCAATGCCTGTTAGTTCACCGTATACCAACCCGTGAAGGTCCGGGTTAGAAAAGGTCTTCAGTAAACAATGCTTGCTATAACAGGCGACTATGCTTGTGGTATGAGGCGACTAACGGAGTCGGGTGGTCAGGCTCGCTGACTTGGTTGATGCATGTCATCGTATTCCAATTTCGTAGAGTGATGCTTATGATGTCAATCACTGGATTGCCTGGTCCGGACTGGATTATTTACAGTCCTTCGTGACATAGCTGGAATAGTGCTGAGTGCTGACACCATATCCTTTCAACACCCCACCCATAATACTTAACACAACACCATTCAGGGGCTGTTCACCAGTTGCCATTTTTATCGACTATCAAACAACGGCGTACCACATCAAACAAACCTAACACGACAGACAATTTCTGTGTATTTGTTAATGTCAAAGTTGCACGTTGTGAGTTTGCTTCGATCTTAACACAGGCAGTACGCTTACCTTTCGTCACGTCACTTCCTTGTTCACATAGCTTTTGATTTGAGTCATATTTACTGGGAAAATACAAAGTAGGTCTTTCCGCGAAGCGGTCAGGTTGTTATTTCTATTTTAAGCCTGGTTTTCCTTTTGACGTCAATTCGAATTAAGCACAGACTTGTGAGGCTTGATATATTGAAAACAAGCTATCTTGTTATTACGCATGTACATACACATATAATATACAGCTTATGGGTGAGAGGTGAAGTGCAATGGGGTTCAACGTCACGTTAAGGATTAATTCACTCATATAGTGACATTAATATACGTATGTTTGGCTGTTTTACTGGTCCGGACTGTTTTACTGGTCTGGACTTGTGCTAGTTTTATAGTACATTTAGGCTGAACAATGAAGAACGAGGCGGGGTCTATTTCACGATAAAACATTGCTCTATCATGACTTTATTTCTAGGGAGATACGAACATACGCTCGTAACTTGATGACGTCGTAATTTGGAAGACGTCATTTTTGAGAGTGAGTGAGTGAGTAAGGTTGGGTTTAACGCCGCTTTTAACATTATCCCAGTTATATCGCTGCGTGTCAGCTTAATGTGGGAGGAAAGCCCAAAGTGATGCGGGTCTCAGACGTTTACCACTTCGTTGAAACCCACGAGCACGGTTATGGTGCTGACAAACCTAGAAACATAATTGGGGCGAACCGGGATTCGAACCCACAATCATAGGTTTCTGGCGTGCCCAAGGGACTCATCTCTGCACAGCGAATCGCGGCGCCTTAGACGACTGGGCAGCCCGTGCCCCCGTTATTTTTTAGAAGGATCTGTCTGGTGAGTTGTCGATAGATGTAGCTGGGCTACGAGGTAAACGCAATACCCAACTGATCACATCTAAAAGGAGGATAGATATGATACTCGGCATTGGGAGAAAAGGTATAGATAATCGACGTGACAATTGTGAGAATATCCGTGAAATACCAAACTTAATCCCCTGTACAATAAAAGGACCTACATTCACGAGGTCGGATTGTATTCAGGGAGTCATCACTTTTAATTACGACCCGTGAAGATTCCAGGGTAGAATAGGTCTTCAGCAACCCATGCTTGCCGTAAAAGGTGACTATGCTTGTCGTAAAAGGCGACTAACGGGATCGGGTGGTCAGGCTCGCTGACTTGGTTGATGCATGTCATCGTATTCCAATTACGTAGCTCGATGCTCATGATATTAAACACTTGATTGTCTGGACCAGACTCGATTATTTACGGACCGCCGTCATATAGCTGGACTATTGCTGAGAGAGGTGTTAAACAACAAAAACAAAAACAACTTATGAATACGGGAAAATATTGTTAAACCTTGTACAAGCTCCTTAAGGAGAGTACACAATATAGATGATATGTCATATAAGTCAGGCGGTCGGGTAGCCTAGTGGTTAAAGCGTTCGCTCGTCACGCCGAAGACCCGGGTTCGATTCCCGACATGGGTACGATGTGTGAAGCCCATATCTGGTGTCCCCCGCCGTGATTTTGCTGGAATATTTCTAAAAGCGGCGTAAAACCATACTCACTCACTCATATAAGTCATGGTTTATTCGCCCTGAAGTATGTACATATTAATAACAAGGAGCTGACTTTGGTAACACTAACAATAAGAGAGTGATGATGTCCATCTGCGGTTGATGGGGTGATTAAAGCAGATTGGAGTACACGATATTGATATATTACTACGCCAAGTTCCATCCATCGAACGTGTATATATTCGCCGCACGGAGACATTATTGTGTGTCACTTGTCATACGCAAAGACCTCTCAAGAAATCAAACATATCCTCTACAATTTAACTGTATCCTTTATCAATTGTGTAACTCCTCGTGGTAATATCGCGAAAAGATAACACCAATATTTACATGAACTGACGGATAAAAGAACATATACACCCTGTCTGATGGTTGCTAAAATGTAACAAAACAAGACATGGTTATGGGACAGTGATAGGATGTAGACAACCTTGCAGTGTTAATAATTTCTTGTCTGATCCAGTTTTCGGGAGTGTGCTTTCTTTTGTCCGGCAGTGAATTTGTCCACATTGCTTGCTCCTAACGATAAATGCACGTGTATTCATACAATTATCCCTATAATTATTTGAATTACCTCATACACATCTTAAGTGGCTGAGTTATAATTTAACCTCGCATTGGCATTATTGCAGCCATTTATATAATTAACGACCAAACGTCTTTAACGTGATTTAGACGTGATCATCTTCTTCAGACGTAATCCATATATATCCGTACAAAGAGAGATATATTGCCGGGTCCAGCAATGGTACCATCAAATCCCTGTCTCAAAGATGATCCATAATCCTTAATACAATCAAGGAAGGACTTTCATTATATTTAGAAAGTATTTGAGACTAATGGAATTAATACCACGTGCATTCTAAAAAAAAACTTTTGCCGTCTCAGAAAAGAACGAAACTCAAATGTCTCAAAACAATTTGTCCACTTTGTGCGTCACTATCCCACACGACTTCATTGTTTGATCCAAGGGACAATTGTCACTATATTGTTGTAAGCATAGATTTAAAGTTAACTACGGTTATAACGAAATAAAAGGGACCACTAATTTTATTTCGTTCTAACAGTGGTTTGTAAATAGGCACTTATACAGGCTATATACAGCAAATGGACGGGATCCCAAACAGTTCGTAAAATCAGCTCGGTATAAGCGTGTTCGTTATAAACGTAGTTACATCTCTACAAAGATTCAGGTCAATTGGTCAAGAATGAAAGTTTAATGGGAAAACAATATGTGAAATGTTGGCCCTCCTCATAGACAACATATATGTGAAATATGTGGATACAACATTTAGGAAAGAAGTAGGCATCCCCATGGGCACCAATTGTGTTCCCCTTCTTGCTAATCTGTTTCATTATGCACACGAGTCTGCGGGGGAATTTCTGCGGGGACTGGCAGGATCAAAACAAGAGAATGTGCCAAATAACTTCAGCTTCAGTACGGTGGCCCATAAGGGACATGGAGTCTGTTTTTCCATATTTTGATATTTCACTGACTTTTATCGTAACCTTTTGCAAATTAACACGATTTGTCTTACAAATATGTGATAAATCATGTGTAAAGAAGATATTGAATCGCTGAAAAGTGAAACGAAAAGGTAAAAAATGAAAATGAAAATGTCAAAAACAAAAACGAAAATGTCAAAGGCCAAACCCTTCAATCCAATATGCTTGCCGTTCCACGCCATGTGGTGTCATGGGACGTCGAGGTGTAAATGATCCGTTACAGATGCCACGTGCCAAATTAGACGATTAGATTCGGAAATAATTGCTGCTGAAGGTGTCTGTATTTAACAAATTTAGGGTTACAATCAAGTGTATTCTTTCTACAAATAGTTCAGAAAGCATCAAAAGTTGTTTGATCAGTGTTACAACATTTAAGGCCTCAGTGACCCGTGAAGATCCGGGGTAGTATAGGTCTTTCGCAACCCATGCTTCCCGTAAAATCCGACGATGCTTGTCGTAAGAGGCGACTAACGTGATAGGGTGGTCAGGCTCGCTGACTTGGTTGTTGCATGTCATCGTATCCCAATTGCATGGATCGATGCTCAAGATGTCAATCACTGGATGGTCTGGTCAAGACTCGATTATTTACAGACCGCCGTCCTCCAGGTCTCCAGATATAAACCCAGTGGAACCAGCATTGGGTGCACTGGATCAACCGCTGCGAGCACGTCAGCAACATCAACAGAACCTCTGACAGTTGGCACAAGCACTGCAGGCAGAAAGGGTGGACATTCCCCAGGGCACATTTCGAGATCTGATTGCTTCCATGAGACGACGATGCCAGTCCGTTTTGGACTCTGATGGTGGCCCAACGCGATATTACGAACAGATGACCTTCACATTGAAAATGTACCGTACCTTTGGGCATTATATATGGAACCATCAATTATTACAGACATGTTTTCATATTGAAATTGGAATGTCTTTAAACATTGCACGACATTTATGCCCATTAGAATGGACAATGCTTCATTCTGAATGATGACATTAACATATATTATGCATACCTCTTTATTCCAGGACTACTAACTCACTTTGCTAACTACATATCACAAGAACATTATACTCATCTTCAATATTTAATGTTTGTGACTGAACAGAATATATAATTACTTATTAACTGCTGGCGTCTGCCAGATATTGAACAAGGCCAATTCTGAACTTAAAAATGGTCAGTGTATGTATATAAGCAAGTAATAACTCACTTCAGCAGTAGGTACGTGTGTCTCAGAATTGATATTTACAAGGGTGATTAGGAATTGATTGGATCTTTGATTGTCATCACAACTTCAATGATTCGAGATCATAACAACAAATATGACGCAACAGTACAACATACCTGATGTAAAGAATATGTGTACATTTTATCATTATTTCGTATTCGTTAAAAATGAATGTTTATGTTCTGAATGTACCAATTTACTTAATATACACGACAAACAGTGCCGATGAAAGAAAGCCTTTGTTCTTCTTCCACATAGCCTGGAACCTTAGGTCTACACATCCATGTCATCTGTGTCACAGTTAGTGGTTATACGTTCTTGCTGAAGACCCGGGGTCGATTCCCACGTTGGTAAACGTTTACTAACATCAGTGAATCCCATGTTTTAGTGTCTTCGCCGATATATGATTTGAATATTGTTAGATGTGGTGTGATACTCCATTCACAGCGAGGATTGGAACCTGAGCATTCTTGATGTTAGCAGCTCTTGACGTTGGCGACAGAAAACCATTCAACATGTTTAACCTATTCCTCACCGATATTGACTCTACATGAACACTCAAACACTGGGACGATCAATGCATGCAATTCTTTGATCACTGTTCTCAGGCGACTAGTGAGTTAATATTTTACGCCGCTTCAGCAATGTTTCAGCCACATTGCGACCTTTGTCATGACACGAAGCAGTCGTGTTCATCATCAGTAACAAACTGCATTTCAAAAATACACAACCAGTTTGATTAATGAATTATACATGTTGAATTGATTGTGATTATTTTTTGAAATTGTGCCCATTCTACTTTTAAATTGTATTCGAAAATCGTATACAACCGTGACCTCGTTAAACCGGGCACCCCGCATACCGAACGTCTATCTCGTGGTTTTATCCAATAAATATTAAGACCATGTTAAAGGACACTGTTCAGTCCGGAAACAGAGGGTCCCTTGTGCATCAAAACCAGTTAGGTTCTTCTTTCAACATATCTGTCAGCCTTGTATTGAAGGGTTCATAAAACTTGTCCAGTAACGCTTTTGTCTTTGCCAACATTGGTTGTGATTTTTTTCGAACTTTGCCTATATTCCTGGTGGTTGCGTTTGCTATCTGCTGAATGTCCGACCGGCTCAAAGGTGCTGTAAAGCAGAAGACAACATAGCTGTTACATGTGTTTGGGTGATTTGGCATCTATCGTTTACACCTGTTTCAGTTACAGCACGGTGTGTCAGCTTTTTGTGGAGAAAAGAGTGAGTGAGTGAGTGAGTTGGGTTTAACGCCGCTTTTAACAGTATTCCAGTTATACCACGGCGTGTCAGCTTAATGTGGGAGGAAAGCCCGAAGTGATGCAGGTCTCAGACGTTTACCACTTCGGTGAAACCCACGAGCATGGGTATGGTGCTGACAAACCTAGAAACATAATTGGGGCGAGCCAGGATTCGAACCCACAATCATAGGTTTCTGGCATGCCCATGGGACGCAACTGTGCACAGCGAATCGCGGCGCCTTAGACGACTGGGCCACCCGTGCCCCCTCTGGAGAAAAGAGCAAACATGACGCAGATCGTAAACGTTTCTGACTTCGGTGAAGCCCACGGGATGGTTAATGATATTATAGTGACAAACCACGGATGATAATCAGGGCGATTCTCGAATTCGAATCAACGATTAACGGATTCTGCCATGTACTCGGGATTCACCTGTCTGCTGTGGATTGTGGCGAGGATTTAAAGCAAGCAACACTGGCAGACTCACTTAATTCATAATTCTGATCACATTGACAGAAAACGGGTATAGAATAAAATATAACAGTTGTACTTTTTGTTTGTCGGAGACACTTTGACATTTTCCACAAAGATCATTCACATTCCCCACTTTCATTGGACACTGTATGACTATATGGTTTAGACTATATGGTCATGTTTCTACAACATATTCTTAATTCAGGTGATAGTGTACTCTCGTATGTTAGTCTGTCAGCCGGGCACCCATATTTGACTAATCGGTACCATTCAAGGGGGCAAATTCTAACCTTGTTGTTTCAAAAGGGAAATATCCCTGCTTCATAAAAATGCATGATAGCAGTCTGTAACTGGTAGCTTTATATATAAAATATGTCCACGAGTACGTCCACCATTTTGAGACAAACTAAAATCTTGTCATTCCATGAAACGATGCTCTCTTTCAACAAACAATTCAAGGACAGTTTAACTTGTGAAAAGAAATATCTGTAATATCTTTTCATTGCATAATATTACACAATTGATTCATTCTTTGCACTCACAACGTTATTGGACATTGAAAAGTCCTCTTGTGGTTGATAACCTCTAACCACCCTAAAAGTCGACTTCATCAAATTCATCCTCAGATGAAACATCAGTTCCTGTGTCAACCTCATCCTCTTGATGTTCACACATTTTCAGTTTACACATGCTAGAGCACTTCATTCTGTTGACCATGCATGGACATGATGGCAGCTTGCATGATCGTGAGCATTTGCATGCAAGAAATTCAAGTACTGCTTCTGGTGCTGGTGCACCGTCCATCCAATCAATGACAAGCTTTTCTCCTCCCTCAGGTGCGCACTCAATTCTCCAGCCAAAGCCATCAGGACTAGGCACCTCAGGTTTCTGCTGCAGGCTCCTCTTCCAAACTGCTGCTTGGTAGTTTGCCCTCTCTGCATGTTTGTGAAGAGCATCCTTACATGGTGGCATCTGGTGTGACTCAATTGCACCTTTCTTGCTGTAGAATAGGTGATAACGGAAGTCGTTAACTCTCATTGATGCCATTCGAGATCCATATAGCTGGCAGGTGTACGTTTCCAACTTGGAAAAGAGTGTTGATGACAGTGTCCATTCCTGACCAAGTTCTTTAAATACATCCTGTGCAGCTTTGTCATTCTCTAATGTTCTTAGTGCACGAATCTTCCCACGACCAGCAAAAGCACTGACAGAATCACAACCTGTGAAGGCATGAAGCCCAAGTATTCCTTTACACACATCCATACCAACAGCTCTTGCAACTTTTCCAACATCAGTGAACCTTGTTCTGGTGATATTGCCACATTTCTGTTAAAGTGGAACATGTATGGAGTCACTGAAGGCAAGGCACAGAAGAAATACATCAGTGTCTTCTGAGGCAATAACAACTGCAGAAGTATGATTGTCAGCAGCATGGGCAGCGTGGAGTAGTAGTCTGGTATCAGCCTCCTCATGACTGGACTCCAGCTCTAGTACCTCTTGTGTGTCGTCTTTTGTGATTCTATAGCATTTCTCTTCATTTGTCACAAATAATTCCTTCTCTGCTAATAGTTCACGTGAGGTTGGATGTTTCCATTCAGTGACGAGGAACTCAATCAGTGAGGTCTTATTGTCAGTACTTGACAAGAAGTTTCTCCATTGGCGAACAACGTGTGCAGATGCTATGTTCTTGTACTGGACACCATTGTCTTGACAGCGATTCAGTCTCTCTGCCTCCTTGATACTGTGATGCTGATAAACATCAAATACTATGTCAATCCGTGAACTATGGGCTCCCTCTCCGAGGGCTGATGACAGAATCAAAGTTGCGACTTGACCAAACGTTTTCTGATCTCCCTTCATTTTTTGAACAAGGGCCATGCCATCAATTATTGTTGTAGATGGCTGTGGAATGTTTTCAGCTACAGATGCTCTCTTCTGCATCTCTCGTGCCAGTACTGCTTTGTTGGTTTTTCTTGGTTTACCATCAGGTGTTGAGAGCGACCATGGCAGTGGTCCAAGGGGATAGCAAAGAACAGTTTTCATCTGCAGCTCTTTTCTGGCCTGTGCAATCAGAATCATCTGTGCAAAAGTTTTCTTTCTGCCACGAGGATGATATCTTTCCCACATGAGTTTACTTTGGTTTTCTTCTTTGACATGTTTGTGAAGGTTTGTAGCTTGTGTTGTGGCAATTTGTCATGAAATTTGATTGTTGGTGATTCATTGTCCAATCGTTCTTCTCTAAATCTTTTATAGGCATTCTCACCCACTTTCTCTGCCATAAGGAGGTCATTGGCAATTTCTGTAGTAGCAGCTGTTGCAGTGGACAGGCTCACTATTTCCTGATATCCATCAAAAGGATTAATCCAATTCTCAATGGTATCAACAACTGTTTTCACTGCTTGTTCATCTTTCAACATTCTTGGTGACTGGAGTTCTGCATGATGCAGATCACATCTGTTTAGTCCCAACATGTCTCTGAACTGACGAAGGAATGCACTCCGGTATTCAGCAGTTAAGTAGAATCTTGTTACAGCCCCTGCTTTCAAACTGTATTTCCTGATTCCTCCTGGCACTTTGGTGTCCTTGTTCACGCTCTCTTTAGTGGCTTGGTCGACTGGAATTTTGCCGAAAGGATTATCTTGACTGAGTTGCACAGAGAACCTCCCATGCTGAAATTGTTCATATACATCAGGATGTTGTGTTGGTAGCATTGTCATATTCTCATAGTAGACAGGCAAATATCTTGCATAGTTCACTTTGTCATAGGCAAAACACCAGGGAATCATATCACGCACTGCTGCCAAGTGAAGTTCCCAGTTTCCTTCACGTGACGCCCTTATCAGTCCCAGCAGTATTTTCTGTACCATGTCAATGTAAGACATCCAGTAAGAAGAGTTGGGTCCATTGTCATTCCTCAGAAAATCCAGGTAAGATTGGAAGGCTTTGACTGTAGCTATGAAGGAAGTGTTTTCCAAGACTTCATCAAACTGTTTCTGGCAGACATTGTCTTGAAGTTCAGTTATCAGTTCCTGTGTTTCTTCAAGGTTACACACTTCTCCAGCTTGAGTTTCTCTGAGCCAGGGTACAAAACCTTTCCAAGCAATCCTCAACATTGCTTCAAGGACATACTTGTGAACACGAACTGCTCGGTTGTACTGTCGTCCTTCCATTACAGCCCCAAAAGAACCTTCTGCAACAATACCCGACTCTATGCAAAGATCTCTCAAGCCTGCATCCTGAAAGCGTTTCCCTAAAATGCTCAGTACATTGCAAATAGTGTGAAATGTGCCAAGTCGAAGGATGATACCAGGATAATGGTCCTTGCGCTTCCAGATAACTTCAGCAACTTTTGCAAACATTGCTTGGTCAAAGACTATTACCACCTTTTTAAGATGTAAGTTCCCCATGATATTCTTCGCCTGGTTTAAGATTGTTGCTAGGCTTGTTGCAGGAGCGTTGATTGTTGGAAGGTAGCCTATGTTGTCTTGGCAGACATCAAGATCTTGGCGGACTGAAATGTTAAATCCTGTCCAGCTACCAATGGTTTGCTGTGGTGAATCTGTTTGCCGAGTGAGGAACCATAAGACATCTTTTCTCAATGCCTGATGCAATGTGTCATCTCTGTTACTGTCAGTAGTGGTCAGCTGCCCAGGTCCACATCTTTCGCCGGTATTATATACTGGCAGTGCAAACTCTTCATCAGGAATGCTTCTCTGTTTCTTTTTTTCTACTATTGGTAGCTGAGGTTTCTCTTCATGTGGTCCGTGCATTCTTGGCTGAACGATAATGCCATTAGCCCTATGACTTGTGCCTTCCCCTGTCAATGTCTCTTCTAGGATGTCAATATTATCCCACGCCATGGTTGTGAATACATGGGGCTGAGCAGTACTTGGAAGCACAACATCACCATCTACAGAAGATGCCAATTTCTGTAGGCAGAGTCCAGTCTCGTTTTCCTCAAGCTGTGAGTAAGATACCCCATGGCCGAGTCTATTTAGTGCTTGAATCAGTTCAGCATTTCCAGTGACATTCTTGACAACAGCTGGCAAAAGGATGTGTTTTGGTGGTTTCTGCTTGCCACAGCTCACAGCATAGAGGAGGTCCTGTCCAAATGAGTTGACAAGCCAGGTTACCCTCTCTGACGGTTGCTTTGGTGAAATGTCACCAGTTAGTAGCCCAAAAAGAAATTGTTTCAGTGACAAAGGCAGTTTTATTGCAGCTATGTTAAGTGATTCTGGTAAGTGCGGCCATTCCAAAACATCATCTTGCTCCTTGATCCTTGAGCGCAGCAATATGGCAGCAGAGGTTATAACCCCCTTGTCTTCTGATGACTGACTCTGCTTGGAATGCATATCATCTGTAAGTTTTATATTCTCCTTGGCAAGTTCATAGATACTCAGGTTGTCTGGTATAACAAGAAGTTTGCCTTTATCATCTGGAAATATGTGAATTGCTTGACAGAACTCAGCTTCAAGTTTTCTCCGAATGTGCTTCTTTGTAGATTCCCTGATGTTACTTATCCCAGCCATCTTCATGTGATCCACCAGGACTGTTGTGAGGTCTACCATTTTAACAGTCTTTGGGTTTGAAAACAGGGTGTTTCTGATATAGCTAAACAGATGAAAATATGCATCAGCTTCTGCTTCCTGGTACTGGATGTCATGTTCATCAACTTCTGGAATAGAACAGGGAGTGCAGTCAGGTGCCCTTGTGTATTTTTTATAACATGAGCGATGGTAGTGGGCCTCTGCTGCAACAATATCTCGTGCTACAAAACTTAGTACTGCTACATCTTGTTTTTTTATGGCCATGTCCCGTACTCTCCTATCTGCACGGAGATCAACACACTGTATAAGGAGTTCTCGACTCTTCTGGCCCTTCTTATACTTAACCTTCCGGCAAAATAAGCATTGCTTTTCATAAACCCTTGATGAAGTTGGTGATTGCCTGTTCGATCTCCGGTTTTCAAAACAAGTATGGCTACCTTCTTCTGTTTTGCTTGACTGTAGTGACTGTAATTCCCGTTTTATTGCAAATCTACAAAGACATTTCCGATGGTAGAAAATGTTTGGTATCTCAGATGTACTCTTTGCAAACTCCAGAAGTGGTTTGTGATTTCGTATTTGTGCTGCTTTCAGCAGAGCTTCCCACGATTCAAAGCTCTTAGGTTGAACCAAGTGGCTTTCCATATCTTCACCTTCATAGTGAATGATGCAGGATGTACTACTCCTGGGCTTTTTGCATGGCGGTTCATCGGTGACAATGTCTTCCATATTGCAGTCACTACAGCTATCAGCACTTGTCCCATCTCCATATTTGTCCATTAGAAGTAGTAGTAATACAAATGGCAACTTGGTGTTTAATTCATGGTTGAAGAATGAATTTGTAATCTGTAAGATAATGAAACAAAACATTACAAAATATGTTTAATGTATACTGTATAATTGTGAATAGATCATGTGTTTAGTATGAATGAGTAATAATTTTAAATACATTTAACATGTAAGGATACTAGTATGTGAACTGAAACAATCTTCATTATTTGCAGTTGTTTTTTTGTAGATTTTCTGTTTCTTAATTCAAAAGTAGGCATCATTCATTTTTAGGTATGAGAATAAGAAATTTTAATTTTCTCATTTTGGAAATTTTATCATATCATAAAAGAAATAATCAAGTACATTCAAATTAACATGTGTTTTAATATTTTACATCTAAGGATACTTGTATGTGAATTGAAAAAACCTTCATTAATTGCAGTTGTTATCTGTAGATTTTCTATTTATCAATTTCTAAATTCAAAAGTAGGCATCTTTCATTTTTAGGTATGAGAATGAGAAAATTTAACTTTCTCATTTTGGGAATTTTATCATCATATCATATAAAAATATAATCAATTACATTCAAATTAACATGTGTTTTAACATTTTATTGGAAAATGTAATAATTATGCAGAAATTTTTTTTTTTCCAACAATAGTTCAAATAAAGTTAAAATAAGATAGTAATGATGATTAGTTGTAAGTAAGTGCTATGTACCATTACATCATTATTACATCATCATTACATCATCATTACCAAATTCAGAGATGCTATTGATGCCATTAACTTTTTTATTGAATTGTTTCATAACATTAGATAAGAGTCAACACTTCTACAGTGTACCCTACAACTTTGATGAAATAAAAATTACAATTTTATGACATGTTGACAGACAGTCATTGATAAAAAAAACGTTTGGCACCACTTGGTGCCATATACTTATATACTGTGTCTGCAAAGCAGTTTTTGGCTCCCTTTTTTATTGGTAAGATGTATAGTAGTTTATGCAACAGCCAAAACAGCAACTTACCCCTGATAGATTGAAATATGATCACTTATGTTCATTAATTACTGTTGCTATTGACCTTTTTCACACTTCGCTACTTCCGGTTTGAAAGCGAGGCTTGGAGAGCAGAAGGTGAAGGCTGGATAGCACATGAAACACATGGAGATGTCAACAAGGCACGCAATCGGGACAAACTGTGACAATTTAACCATCTCGGTACATTTATCGTAAGTATTGAACATTATTCTTATTGACAAACTATTCTACTGTTATCTGGTCTCCTTACCGATATAAATTTGAATCTGGCCGTTCTGTTGTGATTTCAATTTAAAATATCCTTGACCACCTGGTAACTCCCAGTGCAGTTTATGGTAGCTGAACAGACTTCGGTAATACAAATGCTACTGAAATCTTATAAAGAATAATTCATTGTTTACACACCATTAAGCCAAACTAATTATTGTGAGTTTAAATAACTTTCCGGGTTGTATTTGAAGTCGAAATATTGACCTTTTGACCAGATATATGTCAGAAACTAACTAAATTGATATGTTGATATAATGTATCAAATTGTAACCTACTGAGAATTTACAATCGTAACAAATCAAAAGTTTGCATCAGTTGCGTATTTGATGTAAATTGTAATGGACTCAAATGCATTCCAATAAAATATTAGACCTCTCGATCTACTTGTGCTGTTGTGATTGTGAACAGCTGTTATTTTGATTGTCAATGTTGACAGATAAGATAGCATGAGGTGTAATATTTCAACTGAATTATTTACTTTACTGTACCAATTTAATCATGTCATGAAATGAACAAAACCCCAACTATTTAATGTCCAGTAAATGTTCAATCTACATTTGATCTTTATATAATTTACAGAAACAGATAACTCTTTAACAGTTTGTATTCAAATATTTCAAATGCATAAATTGATATTGACATTACTAAAAACTTAAATTATAAACAGAATTATTTTTAATTCCCATGCGTATTGCAATCATAACTCATTAATTCCCTTTGTTTAATTGTGAAACCCATCTGGTTTTAGGTCCACAAACATGTTTTGAAACTTTTAAAACGAAGAAAAATCTTTTAAAAAGATTTCTTTTGTGCAAGCAATTACCATGTATTATTGATTATTAATCATATCAATTTATATGTAAGAATATAGTTGTGCTTACTGTGTCATTTTGCAATAATCATATTGTTATGATGTAATATTTTACTATTGTTAACAATCTTTAGAACTTTAGTTTATTTCAATCAAGTCATTTTGATATTTTTTTATAATTCAATCAAAACGCGAAAAATAAAAAAATATAAATACATAGAAGAAATTTGTTTTCCTTGTCAAATAACGATGATAGAATGAAATTATCTCATGCTCCTTGTATGCATGCTCCTTGTGAAAATTCATTCCATTTCTTCTTCGAATGTACCTTATATGATGATTTTAGGGAGACATTACTGACAGGCTGTGACAGCTATCGATAATCTTGGAGGACAAAAAAACTCTACATAGTATTCTTTTTGGTGATCCAAACTTAGATGTTTTCCTGAATACAAAAATATTCTTGTCTGTACACAAATTTATAGAAACGACTAACAGATTCAGTAGCTAGCATATTATTGTTTCCAAACTGTTATTCATTAATATTGTTAAATTTATATTCAACACTAAAATGTATAATATTAGGATATGTATGAGATACACACTGTCTTCACTTTCCAGCACATTGTACATATCCTTCATATGAGCACTGTATATATATATTGCGCACTATGTTTCCACAATGGGAAGCTTCAACTGTAAATTGTTCATTTTCATTATGCAATATTATGTATAACTGTATATAGGGAGAAGGCAGTAATAAGTGCTGCCCTTTGTCTTTTTGGACAATAAAATATGTTTAATAATATTTCATCTTGTGATCTGACAAAGTTAATATTTTCAAGTCAAGATATCAACTTTAGTAAACCACAAGAAGAGATAAACATTTCATTTGACAAAATAAATTCAAGTCTTATATTATCTTTGTGATCTTCATGACCTTACTCAGAAAACCATAGTGTCAATGAGGCAGACTGACTGTAGGTGTGACAAAACGTGATATTTCACCTGATTTTCACTCCAGCGAAAGTATGTTTTCAACATGGTTAGACTTAACAAAGTATTTCATGATTAAATACATACTGGTAATGCAAATATCAAAACGTGTTTCATTAAAACAAGAGTGAATTTCTGTGTGACATTGATATAAAGAGCTTTAGTACACTGTCATTAAATTCATGCATCTGTTGAGTTTACTGTTTACAAAGAATATACTGTTTGAGTTTTCGACATATCAGATGAATTGATGCCTTCAAGATTGTTCTTAAGTAGCATGTAATGTTACACACTGTGATTAAATTTCCTTAAACTTCTCTATTTCAGAAGAATGTTGTTTTCTAAATAAGCAATATTTTGAGAGAAAGTGAATATGCATTGTTTATAAAAAATGTTATTGAAGTAGGAATATTATTACAATATTATTGAATTATTCATTTCAGGCCAGCGAGTCAACACAATGAAGTACTAGTATCCGGTGACGGATGTCTGAAGGACCTTATGCTGACAGTAACACAATGGTTACAATGTGCGTCCTGTCAAAGGACGAGGAAGTGTAAAGCCATAATCATTTAATCAACAAATGTGCTTCCTGTCATATTTCACTTAAATAGGACGAGGAAGTGAAAAGCCTTATTCACTCACAAATCAACATGGCCAATATTTATCGGACACTGAAAAAGCACATTGTACCATTTGTTTACAAGCAAGAAAATTATTTTCTCCTGGAATTTAATTAGGTGCTTTTGACTGACAAAGACACCCAGTCGATGTTAGGTTTTGAAAACTTATATTGTGAGAAATAAAGATATGAAAATTTTGGTTTGTTTTTCTTTGTTAAATATGAGAAATCCAGATTGTTCCATCAACATAATTTGTACAGATACATATATTTTATCTTGGCTTGATTACCAATTGAAGTTGATTCCTTTTTATCTTTTGTTATTTTATCTGTACTCATATCTGATTAAGACATTTTCAAACTATTCAGGATAAATGTATTAGTAGCTTCCTTTTGATATACAATTACCTATCATCATACAGGATTAGGTGAGGGTGTTCAAGAAGTTGGTAGTTGTATCAATTCTTATATTTTTTCAATTTCATACATTATTTATATTTATCAATTTTTAGTTTCCCTTTAACTTATTTTAAACAGTTCACACATTATTACTTTTGTTGTGCACGGTGCAATCTCAATCGGCAATAATCAGTTAAGTAAGTGATGTTTGAAAGTATCATCTGTCATTGTACACACTGAATAGAGTTATCGCCCCTTCTGAATATTTATTTTGACACACGAATTATTTTCATAATTAACATTGTAATATGTTAAAATGAAAATCTTAGCAGAAAAAGTGTCTTTCGTCAACTGGACTCATGGCAAAACGATGGTGCGTTGTGCAGCAAACACCACTATGAAACGTGAAATAAACATATCTCAATCTTGATCTAGAGTTCGCCAAGCCACGCATTGACTGAGCAATTTTGCAAAAGGAAACTGACGTGTTTCATGTTATGCGGTTTATTTACGATACAAAACTTCCGTCATTGAATGTACTGTCACATTGTCTCTATATGCCGACGAGGTTATGATAAAACAATCTATTTCTGAAATACGTATCTCGAAATACACCTTTCGATTCACTTCCGGGATCCTGACAGCAAAATGCTAATTCAAGTGTATTACAGGCATATTTTGGTTGTACCTCAAGATTTAATGTGAAATATCTTCTGTATTAGATACAGAGGATACTATTTTTTTTTGTTTAAAATGTCCATCAGTGAAATGCACAACATGCTGTCTGTTCCCTACTCTCACTGCATGGAGCTATGCTCTCCAAGCCTCGTTTTCGATCCAAGATGGCGAAAGTGTGAAAAAGGTCAATGGTCAAATCACCAAGACAGGAAGTAAACAAAGAAGTGAATTATATACTACTCACCGGACAACTTATTGTACTGGCCATTCTTCTGTGCCAACTTTGGAGACCTTCAAAAGAACTTGCAAAAAAAACATGCAAAGCTACTCGATTTCAAATGCTATCATATTTATTCTACATATAGATAGCATTACCTTCAATTTTAAACCGGTCACAATTTGCCCCCTTTTTGGTACCGAAATTTTGCCGGGCTGATAGACTATGTAGAGTGTTTGGGGCATCTTAATCTATATTTACACCAACACTTATGTGTCTGTCTTTGTGCCTCATTTCTACATAAAGCATGCATTAATTACTTTTTTACAGACCGATTACAATCTATCTGTTGTTTGTTTATTTGTCGTTTAACGCCGCACTCAGCACTATTCCAGCTATATGACTGCGGTCTGAAAATAATCGAGTCTGGACCAGACAATCCAGTGATTGACATTATCAGCATCGATCCACGCAATTGGATACGATGACATGCATCAACCAAGTCAGCGAGCCTGAACACCCGATCCCGATAGCCGCCTCTTAGGACAAGCATAGTCGCTATTTACTGCAAGCATGGGTTGCTGAAGACCTATTCTACTCCGTATCTTCTAGGGTCTCAATCTATATGCACGTACTACTTTAAAGTGAGAATGTTCTTTCCCATAACAATGAATACCAGACGTTTAACATAATGATGCGTCATCTACATAAACATAACATATTTCACCAATCTCATTAAAATCAGATCTTAGTTCTCGCTATCGCTATCAACAAAGATCTGAGGACATCCCATTACGGGTCACGTCAGAACAACCTTTCATCCGACCAATCAAAGCGTCGCGTACCAGATCATGAAAGTGACGGTCGGAATATGTTTTCTTAGCGTGCAACCTCGAAAATGTTAACACGGTGTATTTCGAACGACAGTTACGGCCCGTACGACTGCATTCGTCACCACTCGCCCGTTTCCGTTAACGGAGGAGGCGTTGCACCGTACGTGGGATTCACTGCCATACAATGTCAATCAATTAGACATTCCGGAATGTTCGTTTGTTCGGTTTTCCAAATTTTAATCGAGAACTGTGTCAACATATTTTTCAATGAATGTCGCCAGGTTGAAGCTGAAGCTGCTTTCTAATTGGCTGATGTCGACTTGTTAGTCATTTCATTGGTCGGTCAAAGTTCGCGAAAGATCGTTCTGAGGTGACCCGTAATGGTATCTCCTCAGAACTTTGTTTAGCGGCAGCGAGAACGTTGATCTGATTTTAATGAGATTGATATTTCACACGTATGTGAATCTAAATATTCAAATGTTTACTTACAGACTCCTAAAAATCTGAACATTTCTTCAAGCGTCGATTCTGGTTCCTTCGAGTAGTTTTCAAGAAATGACACATATATCTGTTTCCTTGGAAACGTCTGGAACCAATCTTCAAGGTACACGGAATACAACCCCATTCCGACTTTCATCTAAGAAGGAGATGAAATACATTGACTGAAGCTGAATGATGTATAGACACACAGTATTGGTTTACACTGTATCATGATACACATGAAGGTTACCTTCTCATAGTGGGGACAACCAGGTACACGGGTTTGTAAAGGATAAACCTGTTACATGTCAAACAATTACACTGACGTCAAATGAATATTTACATACTGATAACGTGGTATGGCGTATTGTTAAATTTAAATACAATTCCGGGTATTTTCATAAATATACATAAATTTAAATTGTTAATTTGAATTTGGTTTATTTTGATAATTTCAACAGAACAGTACAGAATTGAATTATATGACCAGTTGATAGGACGGTAGTATAAACATGTTTCTAAGTTAGTTGACGGTGAATATTCTTAATAAAAAAATTGTAGATGTATAAAGGCAGTGGTTTGGGCTATTTAGGGGGTCTGGGAACATTGGTGGTCTAATTACATGTATTGGTGCACCAGAAACCTGTCAAGAAATGATTTTTAGATTTGCCTAGATTATGTTTCTTGGTTTTTCAGTAACGTATCCGTTCTCGTAGGTTTCACCGAAGTGGTAAACGTCAGGAATATAACAGGAATACTGCTTAAAACGAAGTCGAAGCAAATTCACTCACATTAATGGGTTTAACCCTTCAGAGATAGACTTTTACCAGCTGGTCAATAACCTATTGTCGGTATTATTAGTTGCCATTGTCATATAAGGAGAAGTAAAGGAAACCGTTGATTTTATCCTATATTATATTTTCAATTGAAAATAGCTAAAGTTAGCCATATTAAATCCAAGAAATGAAGTGTATTGCCGCGTAGTAAGCACTCAAAGCATACTTCTGCGTGGCTCTATTTTTAAAAATATATTTTGATTTCAAACTTTTAAAAATTAAGAAAAGTAAATAATATTACACAACTGCTGATTAGTATCTCAGACATCTTAGCTTTGAAAATCAATAAATTTGCTTTTTTCGGCTCACATGTCCAACATTTCATAGATGGTAGGGATCATGTTGCTGCATATTCATTTCTTATCCTAGTCTTCATTGAACCAAAATATGTTCACATAATTTGTTTGTGGGTTCGAATCTCGGTTCGTCCCGTTTGTAAGCACCATACCCTGCGCTCGTGGACCTGCATCACTTCAGATGTTCCTCACACATTAAGCAGACACGCTGTGATGTAACTGGAATATTGTTAGAAGCGGCGTTGAACCAAACTCAGTCACTCGTGTCATATTTCCGTACGTCATTAATAGGAGGTTATCTCTTGATTGAACAAGGGCGGTCGGGTAGCCTAGTGGTTAAAGCGTTCGCTCGTCACGCCGAAAACCCGGGTTCGATAACCGATATGGGTACAATGTGTGAAGCCCATTTCTGGTGTCCCCCTGCCGTGATATTGCCCGAATATTGCTAAAAGCGGCGTAAAACCATATTCACTCACTCACTCACTTGATTGAACACCTGGATGAACATTTATAATATATATAAATAGATTAGATACATTACCGAAGGTACGTTTCAAAGTTGTCTGGTATACGTAAAAGTAATAAAATGAAATTGGTTTATGGCTTTTTGATGAAATACAATGGTTTAGTATTAATTAGATGTGATAATAATATGTGTTTTCGTTTAGTTCCCTTACAGAAAGTACCATATTCGACGTAATAAGCGCCCCGCTCTAATAAGCGCCCACGGCGGTATTTACTAATATATTGGCCGGTGAACAATCCCAATTAGCACCCCTTCCGATTGATCAATGTTCACAAGACTTATTTATTCGCGTACAATACGCACACGTGTGTTATATGCACCCTTAATTATGGGCGATTAAATTCTAGAAAAATATATCTGTCGTACCAAAACATTTCAGGCTGTCAGCATAAACCACGAAATTTATCTTTCAACTCTATTTTTTCCCCCAACATAATATTCTAATAAGAGCCCCCTATTACTAATTTTGAGAGCGCCCTGGGTGCTTATTACAGGGAATACGGTATTGATAGTCTGTCGTCGTAACTATTCCCAGTTAAACTTAAAAGTTGCCATCGATTAAATTCCACTGGCTCGAAAACAAAAACACCAACAAGTGAAACACACTTACATCACTCATCCCCGACAACGTATTATCGTAAGCACATCGTCGTACACTGTGTCGTTTGAAGCAGTCGGTGTACATCTTGGTTTCCCGCACAACACTTTCATGAAAGGCTTCTGGTGTTCCGTCGCCAAGAAAATAGCAGTAACTGGAATAGAGCCTGGAAAAGAACATAATATTAGACAAAGGTTTTGTTAGGTTTGCTTGTTGTTTTACGCCGCACTCAGAGATATTCAAGCTATATTATGAGTGAGGAATGTAAAAAATCAAGTCTGTGCCAGACAATCCAATGAATAAGCATCGATTGGGATACGATCACATCATACATCAACCAAGTCAGCGAGTCTGACCACCGATCTCGTTATTCGCCTTTAACGACAAGCATCGTCGCCTTTTAAGACAAGCATTGTTTGCTTTGATATATGTTCATGTAAAAATATTCTGACTCATGTCAAATACTTAAACATGTGTCATACATGTTAACATGTGAACACAAACATCATTCTGTTTACTTTAGTATTTTTGTATTTATATTAATGAGAACAGGCTGGGGATTAGCTCTCCCCTGGGACATAAACTTTGTTGTTTTAGATAGTTTTTGTGATTTGTGCATGTACAGTAAACTACGGTTATAACGAAGTCAAAGTGACCACTAGTTTTAGTTCGTTATAACCGTTGTTGGTTATGATTAACTGCAAGAATTACGTTCAATGCCGTCGGGCTACGATGATACATTATCAGCCATGACACCTGGCCAGAACATCCGATCCCCATCTAATGCGCCTATTATGATCAGCATAGGGTACAGGAACCTACCCCGACCCCCGGTGAGGTGAGATGAAATAGGGTTTAACGTCGCGTCCAAGATAATTGCTCTTATATAGCGACGTGTGTGTGTGTGGTGTGTGTGTGGTGTGTGTGTGTGTGTGTGTGTGTGTGTGTGTGTGTGTGTGTGTGTGTGTGTGTGTGTGTGTGTGTGTGTGTGTGTGTGTGTGTGTGCGCGTGCGCGTGCGTGTCTGCTTGTACAAGTCCGGACTGATGCCGATTTATAGTGCTAACACACTAAAATACAATGCCTCAGCTAAACATGAATACCTCACTCAGACACAGTAAACTGACTCCGAGCCGACCAGTCCTTGTTTAAGCCCCTTAATGCCGAGCGTCAGACAGGGTAACAACAAGTACCATCTTTTAACATCTTTTGGTATTAAGCGGCCTGGGATCCAACCTCGGGCCTTCCGCTCTCCGGGCGGACGCTTTACCACTAGACCACGGAGGCGGCCTCCGACCCCGGAATCCAAAGAGAAACATGTAGGGACGTAGACAGCAGACGGATACTGACCTGGATACTGGTTCCCTCAGTGTCAGTATTATTTTGGCCTCTGGTATCATATGTCGTAGATAATGGGCATTGATGATCCTTGGTTCTTCGCAGTTCTCATTACCAACATATTCCTGCCAGTGCTGGTTGTCCGCAAAGGTAGAAGGCGAGTGATCGCCTGAAACGAATAAGGACCATCTATTAGTGATAGGACGACACACTGATGCATCGGTGTAAAACGATGTTTTACTTCTCGATACAAGTATCGCTCACAGTCGCACACTAAGTGAAAAATACTGATTCTTACCTTCAATGCTTGCTTTAATAACTCTTATACTAAACACTAAATAGAAGTCAAAATAAGTTGTGAAAACGTAAATATTTTCATCCATTGTGCCATATTTGACACTGCACAGTGTAAATAGTCAGTGTGCCAGGTATTTGGCCATCGGTTCCATGCAAAAGATGGCTTACCACAGTTAAGAGCACATGCAAGTATCATGATTCGTATCTGATCGTGAGCAAGGTATTGTAAGAGGTATCGGATCGCACAGTTGGTGTTTCGTCCCAGCCCTGTTATCTATTGATTTAAAGTAATTTAAGAACTATTCGATTTTATAACAGTATATATGTGACAATCAATGCTTTTGACAACCAGTGACTATGACAGGCAGCGCTTATGACAACCAGTGACTGTGACAGTCAACACATATAACAACCAGTGACTGTGTGACAGTCAACGCTCATGACAACCAGAATCGGTGACAGTCAACGCTTATGACAACCAGTGACTGTGTGACAGTCAACGCTTATGACAACCGGTGATTGTGTGACAGTCAACGTTCATGACAACCAGAGTCGGTGACAGTCAACACTTATGACAACCAGAGTCGGTGACAGTCAACACTTATGACAACCAGTGACTCTGTGACAGTCAACGCTTATGACAACCAGTGACTGTGACAGTCAACGCTCATGACAATCAGTGACAGTGTGACAGTCAACGCTTATGACAACCAGAGTCTGTGACAGTCAACGCTCATGACAATCAGTGACAGTGACAATCAACGCTTATGACAACCAGTGACTGTGACAGTCAACGCTTATGACAACCAGAGTCGGTGACAGTCAACGCTTATGACAACCAGTGACTCTGTGACAGTCAACGCTTATCACAACCAGTGTCGGTGACAGTCAAAGCTTATGACAACCAGTGACTGTGACAGTCAACGCTTATGACAACCAGAGTCTGTGACAGTCAACACTTATGACAACCAGAGTATGTACAGTCAACGATTATGACAACCAGAATATGTACAGTCAACGCTTATGACAACCAGAGTATGTACAGTCAACGATTATGACAACCAGAGTATGTACAGTCAACGCGTATGACAACCAGAGTATGTACAGTCAACGCTTATGACAACCAGAGTATGTACAGTCAACGCGTATGACAACCAGAGTCTGTGACAGTCAACACTTATGACAACCAGAGTATGTGACAGTCAACGATTATGACAACCAGAGTATGTACAGTCAACGCTTGTGACAACCAGAGTATGTACAGTCAACGATTATGACAACCAGAGTATGTACAGACAACGATTATGATAACCAGAGCCTGTGACAGTCAACTATTATGACAACCAGAGTATATACAGTCAACGATTATGACAACCAGAGTATGTACAGTCAACGATTATGACAACCAGAGTATGTACAGTCAACGCTTATGACAACCAGAGTATGTAGAGTCAACGATTATGACAACCAAAGTATGTACAGTCAACGCGTATGACAACCAGAGTCTGTGACAGTCAACACTTATGACAACCAGAGTATGTACAGTCAACGCTTATGACAACCAGAGTATGTACAGTCAACGATTATGACAACCAGAGTATGTACAGTCAACGATTATGACAACCAGAGTATGTACAGTCAACGATTATGACAACCAGAGTATGTACAGTCATCGATTATGACAACCAGAGTATGTACAGTCAACGCGTATGACAACCAGAGTATGTACAGTCAACGCTTATGACAACCAGAGTATGTACAGTCAACGCTTATGACAACCAGAGTATGTACAGTCAACGCTTATGACAACCAGAGTATGTACAGTCAACGCTTATGTCAACCAGAGTATGTACAGTCAACGATAATGACAACCAGAGTATGTACAGTCAACGATTATGACAACCAGAGTATGTACAGTCAACGCTTGTGACAACCAGAGTATGTACAGTCAACGATTATGACAACCAAAGTATGTACAGACAATGATTATGACAACCAGAGTATGTGACAGTCAACGATTATGACAACCAGAGTATATACAGTCAACGCTTATGACAACCAGAGTATGTACAGTCAACGATTATGACAACCAGAATATGTACAGTCAACGCTTATGACAACCAGAGTATGTACAGTCAACGATTATGACAACCAGAGTATGTACAGTCAACGATTATGACAACCAGAATATGTACAGTCAACGCTTATGACAACCAGAGTATGTACAGTCAACGCTTATGACAACCAGAGTATGTACAGTCAACGCGTATGACAACCAGAGTATGTACAGTCAACGCGTATGACAACCAGAGTATGTAGAGTCAACGCCTATGACAACCAGAGTCTGTGACAGTCAAAGCTTATGACAACCAAAGTATGTACAGTCAACGCGTATGACAACCAGAGTCTGTGACAGTCAACACTTATGACAACCAGAGTATGTACAGTCAACGATTATGACAACCAGAGTATGTACAGTCAACGATTATGACAACCAGAGTATGTACAGTCAACGATTATGACAACCAGAGTATGTACAGTCAACGCTTATGACAACCAGAGTATGTACAGTCAACGCGTATGACAACCAGAGTATGTACAGTCAACGCGTATGACAACCAGGGTATGTACAGTCAACGCTTATGACAACCAGAGTATGTACAGTCAACGATTATGACAACCAGAGTATGTACAGTCAACGCTTATGACAACCAGAGTCTGTGACAGTCAACACTTATGACAACCAGAGTATGTACAGTCAACGATTATGACAAACAGAATATGTACAGTCAACGCTTGTGACAACCAGAGTATGTACAGTCAACGCTTATGACAACCAGAGTATGTACAGTCAACGCTTATGACAACCAGAGTATGTACAGGCAACGATTATGACAACCAGAGTATGTACAGTCAACGCTTATGACAACCAGAGTATGTACAGTCAACGCTTATGACAACCAGAGTATATACAGTCAACGCTTATGACAACCAGAGTATATACAGTCAACGCTTATGACAACCAGAGTATGTACAGTCAACGATTATGACAACCAGAATATGTACAGTCAACGCTTATGACAACCAGAGTATGTACAGTCAACACTTATGACAACCAGAGTATGTACAGTCAACGCTTATGACAACCAGAGTATGTACAGTCAACGCTTATGACAACTAGAGTATGTACAGTCAACACTTATGACAACCAGAGTATGTACAGTCAACGCTTATGACAACCAGAGTATGTACAGTCAACGCTTATGACAACCAGAGTCTGTGACATTCAACACTTATGACAACCAGAGTCTGTGACAGTCAACGCTTATGACAACCAGAGTATGTACAGTCAACGATTATGACAACCAGAGTATGTACAGTCAACACTTATGACAACCAGAGTCTGTGACAGTCAACACTTATGACAACTAGAGTATGTACAGTCAACGATTATGACAACCAGAGTATGTACTGTAACAGTCAACGATTATGACAACCAGAGTATGTACAGTCAACGCTTGTGACAACCAGAGTATGTACAGTCAACGCTTATGACAACCAGAGTATGTACAGTCAACGCTTGTGACAACCAGAGTATGTACAGTCAACGCTTATGACAACCAGAGTATGTACAGTCAACGCTTATGACAACCAGAGTATGTACAGTCAACGCTCATGACAACCAGAGTATGTACAGTCAACGATTATGACAACATAACAACCAAGCCTATGCTCAGTTCAGCAGGCTCGCCGTGTAATAACATCCGAGACAGTAATCTGATGCCAGCATCTAAAGTAACTTGACCCGAGCAACCAACTGGCCACCAGCGACCTACCTATGATCATGGGATGGTAATCTATTATGTTGGAACTGAGATCCACCTTCCGTTCCACTTGATTGGTGCTGTTACGGAATCTCGAAGCATAATGATCAAACGTGACACCTGGAACACACAATGACAAACCGATGACATCAAGATGACATGCAAGTCGACACAGAAGTACAAGTAACTGTCAGATTATTATTTTGGGAAATGCGTATATATTAAACGCTGAAATATTTTTCATTGACCAACGTCGTGTGACTCACATGAATATATGGCTTGGGTAAATAATGTTTGGCAGATCCAGGTCACTCCTTCATGAAATGGATGATGTAGAGTTCCTTGGAATGATGTCTGCTTTTCTATATACATTTGAGTATTTAATAGGTATTTCAAAACCATGACGATTTTTTTTAACTTTACAATTGACAAATGAGGGCTGTTAGTATACATTCTACTGAACTGGGCGCCCTTATTTACTACCGCGCCAAATTCGCACTCACTATTGGGGCATGTAGGGTAATCACCCACCCTCTCAACATTTTACACAATAATAATAATAATAATAATAATAATAATAATAATAATAATAATAATAATTTCCATGTGTTGTGTGCAATTTATTTAGCAAATGGATAATACGTGCGCATTTACTTTTCCCCCTTATTTGGTACGTGCAACGACATCATCTATGACGACATAATGCAGTCCATTGGCGTCACGCATGCGCAGCAAGGTTACCATGCAGTGACGTCATAGTTCTCAGAACGGTTCGGTGCTACTCCCATTCACTTTTCCCTGTCGTAAATTGTGCATTATTTCACGTTTTGTATGCGATATTGCGCCGTGTATTTGACTGTAGTTTAAGGTACTCTGCTGCACAGCTTCAGATGTGCGACAGAGAGACCTGTGGTTTGTTGTTAAAGGGCCCCCGGAAAAAGACAGTTCGAGTTGCGCTGTGAAGACAAAATTACACGAGCAAACATTCTTAACAGTGTCATATCACACACTCTATAGACCATATATAAATCCCTTGCAGTATTCAAATTTCATAAAACTATACACTTACGAGGTCTGTATTTCGGCGGTGCGTCTATAAGCCTCTGCTCTAAAATTAAGAGATACACAGTTCAATTTACATAAATATAATTCAGAACATATTCAATAGTATATTAATAGATAAGGCAAATTTGTGAATATATCGATTTTGATCTGATCGATATTTATAGGGGAGAACTATGTAGTCCAAACTTCCCTTATCACGCTGACAGCCCGGGTACAATGTGCAAATCCCGTTCTCGAAGTCCCGTGGCTTGTTGTAGCGTGAATATAGATAAGCACAGGGTGCCCCCTGCTCACTGCTATATACTGCGCGAATCAGGGACATATGTCTGTAGTACGAGTACTAACATAAGATTTGATTGGTGACGTGTTAATAGTCACTGATATGAACACTTGGATAGACGTGAACACACAATGCCATTTAGAAAGTTATCAATGTAACAGATGTTATTTTTAGGATAACACTTTCTGAGTAAAGTACAGATTCTCGTACTTTTTGGGGTTGAGTCCCGTCCGGAACTGCTATGTGAGGCACCTAGTCGACTGCACACAAAGTCAGCGATCTAACCCACTCAGGCCCAAAGTGACGCAGTTCGTAGACGTTCACCACTTTTGTGAAACACGAGCAGGGGTATAGTGCTGACGAAGAAAGGATCATAATCAGAGTGAAAACTGAGATTCGAACCCACGGTCAGCGGATCCTGGTATTCCTAAAGGAAGCCCAAGACTGTGTCGTAAACTCCACCTGTTCAATATATATAAGCGGCCATACTTACTAAATCGTCCCCTTGACAACCAGTGAACCGCTGAGTAGGCAGTTTTATCGGCTATATCGGGGTGCGCGGAGAGTTTACTGAAGAGGTCGGTGGTTCCACACTTTGGTTGTCCGACTATATAGAACACGGGGATGCAGCGGATTGATGACTGGATGTCATCCGGGAAGCTGTGCCCATACCAACACGGGTTGCGGAAGTTGCCGATGTACTCAGGTCGAGGCTGTAGTAGATTTTGAACAAAGCATTGTATCCTTATGATCAAAGCATTGTATCCTTATGATCAAAGCATTGTATCCATATGATCAAAGTATTGCATCCATATGATCAAAGCATTATATCCTTATGAACAAAGCATTGTACCCTTAGGATCAAAGCATTGTATCCATATGATCAAAGAATTGTATCCTTAGGATAAAGCATTGTATCCTTAAGATCAAAGCATTGTATTCATATCATCAAAGCATTGTATCCATATCGTCAAAGCATTGTATTCTTAGGATCAAAGCATTGTATCCTTAGGATCAAAGCATTGCATTCTTAGGATCAAAGCATTTTATCTTTAGGATCAAAACATTGTATCCTTATGATCAAAGCATTGTATCCTTAGGATCAAAGCATTGTATCGATATGATCAAAGCATTGTATCCTCATGATCAAAGCATTGTATCCTTAGGATCAAAGCATTGTATCTTTATGATCAAAGCATTGTATCCTTAGGATCAAAGCATTGTATCCTTAAGATCAAAGTATTGTGAGTATCATCATTGATCAAACTGTTCATTATATGATATGCTTTTTTATACGACCAATCGTTTGTTAATATGATTATAACTTTGTTAGTTTCATAATTATAAAATAATTCGTTATGTGATTACGTCCAAAGAATGGATATGTATTTTATTTCGAATTATAACATTGTTAGAATAGTTATGATTAAAGCATTATGTATAAGCATGCGACCATCATTGTTTATATGGGTATGTTCAAAGCATTATTCGTATGATGAGAGTAAAATCATTCGTTCTATAGTATAAGTATGAGGAAATTATGGTTAGGTTGCTTTTAAAAGAAACATCATTTCGATATAATCACACCGTTAGTATGATAATTATGATTTTATAACTCGCATTACTCCACGAACAAGCAATGGCTGCGGCAGAGAGAAGGAACAGTATTGGCAGTTTTTACCTTTGGAATGCTCAGTACATCTTGTGATTCAGCTTCAAGTGATCTACCTGGCGTGTACAACCTAACGGGATCATAGAGTCCATACAATTATCCTTTGGACTGATATGGGGTGGATTTTCAGCCATCCATGCTTGCCGAAAGAGGCGACTATGCTTGTCGAAAGAGGCGACTATGCTTGCCGAAAGAGGCGACTATGCTTGCCGAAAGAGGCGACTATGCTTGCCGAAAGAGGCGACTATGCTTGCCGAAATAGGCGACTATGCTTGCAGAAAGAGGCGACTATGCTTGCCGAAAGAGGCGACTATGCTTGCCGAAAGAGGCGACTATGCTTGTCGAAAGAGGCGACTATGCTTGCCGAAAGAGGCGACTATGCTTGCCGAAAGAGGCGACAATGCTTGTCGAAAGAGGCGACTAACGGGATCGGCTGGTCAGGCTCGCTGACTTGGTTGATGCATGTCATTGTGTCCCAATTGCGTATAAGGTCATGATGTCAATCACTGGATTGTCTGGTCTAAGTATTTACAGACCGGCATCATATAGCTGGAAAATTGCGGAGTTAGGTGTTAAACAACAACAACAACAACAACAACAACAACAACAACAGAAACAACAACAAACGTGCACAGTACAATACAGAAAGGTAACGTCACGCGAGGCACCATGTTGTCATTCCCACCCTCACTCCTCCCTTAATGTCATCCTCGCGAACTCACCCTTTCCTTCCCTCCAAACTCAATTATCTTTCCTTCCCTCCTTCACTCACTCAATCGCCAGCACACGCACCTACATACATTCCTTTATACTTACAAAACTGAGAATATCAAATCCTTGTTGAGTCTTCTCCCCTGGTCTCTCTGGTCCGGGACATATTGGTCTGACCATCGGTGTCTTCCTTCCAACCTTCGCACTGGACATTGTAGTGGACATCCACGCCAGGAGCGTCAATGTCAGAGACAATACAGCAGTGCATATCCTTTTACGCCACTGGAATAGGACAAAAATATGCTTCAGGTTTGCATGTAACTAACAACATGCAAACTGAGCGTTCGGGTCCACATTCGATTTTTCGTCGTCAAGTCAACATGGAAAGTAGCTCTGCGTTGGAAATTGTTGTTCAAACGACGATATAGCTGTTTTGTTTGAAAGATGGGTGCAGTGTGTGGTCACGAGCAGTATTGTTTGAAAACAAGTAAGCACCCTCCCTCGGGTATGTGTTCATCTCCTACAGCTTCTGACAGTGGAGCCTCGTTAATACTTATTCTACCATGAATTTGGAATTTACTCGATTCTGATTGGTCAATCAGCGGCTATTAAATCACAATAAACCCCCTCTGATTGAAACAGCTGGTTTGACGGCCGCATCACCGCGGAAGCTAAAATTGATAGAATAGTACTATTTTCAGTCTCTGTCGGTAGGCATATTTAAATAATTATATCTACAATTACAGGTTACAAAATGCACAGGTGCGGTTGCTACAATATTCAAAGGGTGTGTGGCAATACATTTCAATCAGGAAACACGATAGAAATCTACAAAGGGAATGTATTTACGTTTTGGAGACAAGAGAGAGCTTGTAATTTTGGCGCTTTTCTATATACGACTGTGACGTCATATCTTTTGCGTCACAATGAGCGATATGACGTCATAATGGTGACGTGCGATGTAGATATCTCGTGTTTATCATGGCTCAGTCTTACTAAAATTAAACACTCCTTATAAAAGCGACAAAACCCCTTTCATCTCCATAAAATATCGATTGTATTATTCCGACAGTCTCGTGTTTTTACATCACTATCAAACCGTGAGCGTGTCCTGTACCACGACTTTCAGACATCAAAGTTCGTTAATGCACCAGATTATGCACTATGCATTGTGTATCTGATTCACGTGGTTCGCCTCGGGTCGTGATACTTCTAGATGCAGGTGTCATGACCGATTGAGGTAAAGTGGTGCCTCATTTAAATCACGTTCAGTTTTATAGATTTGTACCCTACTGATAAAATAATAACAAACTTAAATCTTCCCTCCGAACCCAGTAAGTTTTGAGACTGCCTCCATGGTCTAATGGTAGAGCGTCCGCCCGGAGAGCGGAAGGTCCGGGGTTCGATCCCAGACCGCGTCATACCAATAGACGTTTAAAAATAGTACTTGTTGTTACCCTGTCGCTCGGCATTAAGGGGCTAAAACAAGGACTGGTCGGCTCGGAGTCAGTATACTGTGTCTGAGTGGGGTATTCATGTTAAACTGCGGCATGGTATCTCAGTGTGCTAGCACTATAAATCGGCATCAGTCCGGACTAGTACAAGCAGCCACACACACAAACACATACACATGTATGCACGTCGCTATATAAGTGCAATAATCTTGGACGCGACGTTAAACCCCATTTCACCTCACCACCAGTAAGTTTTGAAATATTTCATGAGAAATAAGATTTTTTCGTATACTTGCCCAATCAAAAACTTTTCCAGTGAAGTCATATACACTGCCAAGCAAAAGAAAGTATACCCTTAAAAAAATACAAACGTTATCAAAACGTTAGTGGGCTGAAAACAGCCGCCGAAACACTGAAAATGGTCCAAAACACAACCATGATACCCGTATCAAATACATCACGATGGGATAAACAAACCATGTTTGTTTCAAATATGTGTACTTCTTTTAGCCCTGCAGAATGAATTAACTTATTTCCGGCTTACCCATTCATGGGTGTCAAGGGAGAAAATACACCACTTCTAAATACCCATGAAAGAGTACCAGCGATGTCAAGTATTGTTCCGTGAAATATATGCACACGTTCCCATCAATAAACACCGGGAATTATTAATCCATATGTAGATTAAAATGTGTAATGTAAGATTTGTATAAGTGAGTGAGTTGGGTATAACGCCGCTATGAACACGATTCCTGTTCAGTTTAATGTTGGAGGAAAGCCCGGAGTGATGCAAGTCTCGGACGTTTACCACTTCGGTGATATCCACAAGCAGGGGTGTGGTGCTGAAAAACCAAGAAACATAATCGGGGCGAACTGGGATTCAAACCCACGATCACAAGTTTCTGGCGTGCCCAAGGGTTGCAACTCTGCACAACGAATTGCGGCGCCTAAGACGACTGGGCCAACCGTGCACTGATATTATTTATTTATTATTTCGGTCAGCTCTACATATTAGGTCATTCAGAAAGTATTGTTTGATGTTATTTTATCATTATTCGGACAATGTACCCCCGCGGTACACAGGGAATAGCCTTCAAACAGTGTACCCATGTGTGGAGTCGAACCAGGACTTATGGTTAACGTTTTAACAATCAGTCACCTCTACCACCCCGAAATGAAATCAACTATAGTAAACCAATGTCAAAACAGTCCTATTTACATTCATAATTATGCGACCAACATATAACAATACCGATATCTATATTGAACACATGATATAAATATTGACACAGTTGAACAGCACACACATTCTCTTTAACGAGGCAATAATTTGTTCAATTTATATTTGGTAGATAAAGTTTAGTCTCAACGATAATTTGCTCAAACAGAGAAACTTCCTACTGTAATGGATGACAAATATTTAGTTTGTGGCTGGCCTTAGTTTGAAAGTGTGTCGATTTGCATGACTTTGCGTGTGTTTCTAGCTCATAAAAATCAGACTTCTACTCCGATACGACACCTCGCTGCGTGGAGAACTGACGATACATCCCGTGTCATATGAACTCATAGCGAACTTTGACCGCCCAATCAAACTGAAGGATGCGTGGGTTCTTGAGCCAATCAGTGTTTAGTTTTCTTAGACATTTCGGCTTCGTTTCTTTACCAGAACAAAACAATCAAAGAACAAAAATACCCCCCCACCCCATTGTGCATCCTTTCGTGTGTAGACGCAACAGCAGTGTTTATGAAATATGCACAATAACATAATAGGCATTCGTTTTATATCTTTGCATTCGGATCTCCATGATTATGTTCAAATTTGAGATACCGAAATCTGCTTGTCTGCATGATTCGCTCACTAATACCGAGAATTTAGAAGCTGATCAGAAAGTGCAGTGACGCAACCTCCTATAGGAGAAAACGATCTTGTCATCGGTGGGGCAGGGTACGCCCACCTTTTCGCAAACACCTGGTATCATCACTATTTGATGGTGATTCGTAAACACATGCTCATGATGTAGTCGGTATCGTGCAATGGCCTCTGCTTTTAGGAGAAATTTCTGTGGAAAGGTTTTTGTCATTTTGACATAATCAGCTTTTCCATTATTTAATTCCGATTATGACCCTTGGTTCGTCAGCAGTGTCCTCAGCAGCATCCTCAAAGTAATGAACGTCTACCACCCCAATTTTCTTTGTATTTACTTTGGGCTAACCGTCGTACAATCGAAATACCGTTCAAGGCGTCGCTTACTCAAGTCACTCACTCACTTACCAACCTATAGCACGTCTCTTTTACGTGTGATTTATCATTGTTTCTGTACAAAGGCTTGTGTGAATATACGTCAAAACACCACAATCAATTAAGAAGTATACAGTGAGTTTAGTTCTGTACAATGTCACCTCTGTGAGGATTTCGGATTAGAGTGAGTGAGTTTAACGCCGCTGTTAACAGTATTCCAGTTATATCGCGGCGTGTCAGCTTAATGTGGGAGGAAAGCCCGAAGTGATGCAGGTCTCAGACGTTTACCACTTCGGTGAAACCCACGAGCACGGGTATGGTGCTGACAAACCTAGAAACATAATTGGGGCGAACCGGGATTCGAACCCACAATCATAGGTTTCTGGCGTACCCAAGGGACGCAATTCTGCACAGCGAATCGCGGCGCCTCAGACGACTGGGCCACCCGTGCCCCCATTTCGGATTAGAAGGAGTCCCCGATGCTCGCCACGAAGGCCGACTAAACTAGGGATTGGGTGGCCTGGCCGTGTGGCTGTAATTGCGTGCCATCCCAACTCCGATGACATGGCCCATTGCTTCTACTTTCAGTCACTGACTTTTCGGGAATCTTTACAGGCCTCTGATGGACCTGGGTCATGGCCGAATGCGGCATCAAACAGTATTCATTTATATATTGGCTTTCCTAAAACCAAAAGTGATGACTAAAATCGGAATTTTATTACTGTAAATATTGCTGGTTTGTCCAACGGGATTAACACTGGGCCGAAAAAAGTTATTCATTTCTAGATGCAGCGTTACCATACGATAAAATCCCATCGACCGGGCCTTTAAGTATACAATGTATATAGCGTCAAATGTTTGGGAGGCGTGTGCCTTACAGTGTATTCGATATTAGCAAACAGATGTTACCGTGCGTATTGTGTTTCCACACATGAAGGTTATCTGAAGAACGTATACGCCCGATCAATCCTCTCCAGAATAAGCCGAGAAACTACTGTCAGGCAAGCGGTCCTCTGAAGGTCTCGGTCTGTTTTGCACTCGGATTCTCTCGACTCTTTCCGATACCTCTATAATGCTTCATGGACCACTAGTATCCCGGGTACAATAGTTGGATATCTGTTAGTCTCCTTACACACGGGAGTCTATGTGTCCTTGGGTCAACATCTGTCGGTCCACAACACTTTTAAAACACGCATATAGTCCGTGGTACTAGCGTAGTGCACAAACCGCCAGAACCCGCCGCTTCGAGCTCATGAAAGCAATATATTGCGCGCTTGACAATACGCACATGAGCACGCATAATCGTTCGTATCAAAAACACTTTCAAGATATACATCAGCGTCGGACAGATGTCTTGTGTCATGTGGCAGTCACGTGAACAAGTCCTAGTGTTTAGTCCCTCATTGCAAGCTTACGTATGCCGTTGGGGCGATCCGATTGCCTCACATGTTGATGGGACCTGTTTCACGCTTTCTGCTTTTCCATCCACATCTTCACTGTCGATCGCGCATTGCCACCGCGATACCAGTTTAAAAAGTGTAGGTATAAAAGATATTGACCCCAATTATGATGTACCAAATTCTGGCATAAATTATGAATTATTCACAGCAGTGACCTATTATTTGATCATACGTCCTTTAACAGTCAATCTGAATTGATAAATAAACGGCATATTTATTGATAAATATGTAAAATAATACGTAAACGCCAGAAAAAAACTCACTCGTTCTTCGGTATACGCTTTCTCCGAGAGAGGCAACAATTACAATATCCTCCCTACCCGTAGCACCCGCCCACTCACACAATTAATTTGCATAAAAAAATATGTTTGTTTCTGACACCGCACGGCAGTACTCGTGCCTGACGACGGGGTCATCTTTTCTTCTGTTTGTTGTTTAACGCCGCACTCGGCAATATTCCAGCTATGTGACGGCGGTCAGTAAATAATCGAGTCTGGACAAAACAATCCAGTGATTGATATCATGCGCATCGATCCACGCAATTGGGATAGATGACATGCATCAACCAAGTCAGCGAGCCTGACCACCCGATCCTGTTAGTCGCCTCTTACCATAAGCACAGTCGCCTTTTACGGGAAGCATGGGTTGCTGAAGACCTATACTACCCCGGAAGTATTAGGAGTAAAAGGTTTAGTTGTGACCCGTGAAGATCCGGGATAGAATAGGTCTTCCGCAACCCATGCTTGCCGTAAAAGGCGACACTGGATTGTCTGGTCCAGGCTCGATTATTTACAGACCGTCATATAGCTGGAATGTTGCTGAGTGCGGCGTTAAACAACAAACAAACAAAAACAAACAGTAGCGACTAGTTAAACATACACGTGACCCTGAGGACCATTCTTTGTTCAGTTTCAGTTAAATACTCTAATGTATCCAATACGCCGTGATGACGCTCCTCCTGTTCAATTTTCAATATTTATGTGGAATACTTCACAGCCCTAAGCATTGGAAATCCATGTTTGTTGCACTGCAGACAACAATATGCACCAACAGCTGTTAACAAACATATCAGGTAGCACACATCGACAACTATCTGAATGAAATTACATGTACAATTACATCGCCAATCTGCATTACGTATTTACTTTTCATCAGGTGCAGTTGACGTTTACTCAATGTCTATTAACGATAAAGAACAATGACAAGGCACACACCTTCATTTGAAATACAGCTCGGTAGCACTGAGGGCCGTCAGGATCAGTTCTTCATCCCGTGACGGTGGATGTCCTTGGCTTAAGTGTCCACGTTTTCATGCCTAGGTTAAGGGGAGTTGCCCTGTGTTTATGTGCTGCCGGACACCTATCAGGTCGAAGGTTGAACTGCTGCATCTGTCGCGATGGCAATCGACATAACCACGTGTCTAATTAATATGGTGAACGCATCGACATACCATGCGAACTGTTATAGCTGGATGTGGCAGCACTCTGTGTAGGGGCTCCCACAGTGCATTCTCTCCAGCTTGCCTGTCTCCGTATCTCGCTCTCTGTATGTGTATTGTCTCCCTCCCGTTCTATATCTCCCCCGCGTTCTGTCACTCTTTCTGTCTCCCGTTTACTCCCTCTCCCTCGACCTCCTCGTCGTTTCTCTCTCTCCGATGTGAACTTTCTCCGCCTCCCACGTGCATTTTCCATCCATCGCTCGTTCTTCTCTGTACTGGTTTTTGCTGTATCCCCCTCTCTGAAATTCTCTCTATCTTATCCGATATATATATATATATCTGTGTGTATATGTATATGTGTTTGTATATGTATAATGTGGTGTGTTTATATATATATATATATATATATATATATATATAGTAAACTACGGTTATAACGAACTCAATGTGACTACTACTTTTAGTTATAACCGTAGTTCGTTATAAGTACATATACAGCATGACTACAGCAAGTAGTCGAGACCAAAAAGTAAGTTCGCTATATCCGTCAGTTCGTTATGAGCGTGTTCGTTATAAGCGTAGTTTACTATATATATTATAGAGAATGCTCATATATATATATATATATATATATATATATATATATATATATATATATATATGAGTATTCTCTCTCTCTCGTCCGGCGCTCGGCATTAAGGGGCTAAAACAAGGACTGGTCGGATCGGAGTGAGAATACTGTGTCTGAGTGGGGTACTCATGTACTCTTGTGCTCGCACTATAAATCGGCATCAGTCAGATGGACTAGTACAATCACACACACACACACACACACACACACACACACACACACACACACACACACACACACACACACACGTGCATGCACGTCGTTATATAAGTGCAATATGTATACTTGTATCTGTGTGTATATATATATGTATGCCGATTACTTCAGAGTCTCTGCATATATGCCTTATCATTGATTATTGTTAATATAAATCACGATTATACCGACAGATGTATTAGCTGTAGTGAGTCACCCCGCTTTGATCGATATTTCAGGGACATCATGGGGTTGAACATTTAAAAGCCAAACCCCCTTAACTGAAGACTGCAACTGACAACTGATCCAATATTAGTAAATAACACAACCTATTGCTTCGACACATATGATAACACACGACACTCCCTAACATAAACCCCCGAACATCCGTGCCTGGAATAACGGGTTTCAACTGTAGCAGTACATATTTGCTTAACATGGAGGCTGACAAGGCTGGTTATAGTACCTTGAAGTGATGGTGAAAAGTGGTTTTACTGCATCTAAATTAGTCATATAACAGCTCTTGACTTGCACCTAACAAGCTCAAATTGATTCAGCTTGAAGCCTTCGTAAACTCTGCCAGCGCTGTTAGCAGTGCAGTAAACGACGCGTACATATTTGTTCCCGTATTCTGTTGCTACTTTCGCCATTGACACACGTGCTGTGTTTGCTTGTTGACATGAAACAAACTGGTCAACACTCGTAAACTCGAATAATACCATTATGACGTGGGTTTGAGGCAGTGGTACACTGAAGAAGTGAGTGAGTTGGGTTTAACGCCGCTTTTATCAGTATTCCAGTTATATCCCGACGTGTCAGCTTAATCTGGGAGGGAAGCCCGAAGTGTTGCACGTATTTGTACTGAGCACGTATTTACAGGTCCAACGTTGAATCCTGAACGCCCAATTAATGAACTATATTTCAAAGTAATTATTGATTTATTATACCTACGTGTATCAATACACTCAAATGACGTTTTTTATTATAACCTACATGTGTGAATTGAGCCAAACACACATTTTATTGATTATGAATTGTTTATAACAAAATCAATGAGTTTTATTTCTCGCAGTGTGACGTCATATGTCATATGAAACCACATTACTAGTTGGACCTCAAACCAATCTGGGGGTCAAAAGATAAACACATGGGGTGAACTTTAACACTGGTTTCCACATGGTTACTACGAGATACACTTATTCATCTTCATCAAGACCGCCTCCGTGGTCTAGTGGACCAGCGGAAGTTCGGTGGTTCGATCTCCTTCCACGTCACACCAAAAGACGTTATTAGTACTTGCCTGGCGCTCGGCATTGGGGATAAAACAAGGACTGGTGGGTCCAGTGTCAGTATACTGTATCCATGTTAAAACAGCCGCATGGTATGTAAGTGGACTAACACTATAAAGTCGGCATTAGTACGGACTGGTACAAGCAGCCAGCCTCGAAGTGTTGAAACCATTACGTGTTTCGCCGTTGGTGCGCTGAGCCCTCGTAAAGTCTGAAGAACAATTTAGTATTAGAGACACACTTTTCACGAATTGAAAACGTCAACTCCAGAGATTTATGTATTTATGTATTTATGTATTTATTTATTTATTTATTTATTTATTTATTAATTATCTATTTATTTATTTATTTTGATGACTCAAGACACAAGAATTAATAGAATAAATGTTGTGATATATGTACTTGTGTACGTAGTTATAAAATGAATGGAATTAACGATATAATTGTTATGGCGAAATAGATTTATTTATTTATTTATTTATTCATTCATTCATTCATTCATTCATTCATTCATTCATTCATTCATTCATTCATTCATTCATTCATTCATTCATTCATTCATTCATTCATTCATTCATTCATTCATTTATTTATTTATTTATTTATTTATTTATGGTGATGACACAAGACACAAGAATTAATAGAATAAATGCTGTGATATATGTACTTGTGTACGTAGTTATTTTTTGGAATGGAATTAACGATATAATTGTTATATCGAAATAGATTTTTCCAAAAACCCTTTTCATATTCATAAGAAATCTCGATGCTCATGATATCAATCACTCCTGTCTGGTGCAGACTCGATTATTTACAGACCGCTGTCATATAGTTGGAATATTGCTGTGAGCGGCGTTAAACAACAAACAAATCATAAGAAATCTCTGCTCAGTCGAGCGTACGGTTCCGACTATATCATGAACATTCGTTTCTGAATCACTATCAAAAAGTGATGATCCAGGTATTCGCGAAAGGGTGAGCGTATCCTGTCCCACCGTGGCGCCCGTCATCAACATAGGCAAAGGCAAGTCAATTGATTAACTGGGAAAAAATGAATGGATTAACGCTGTCAGAAACAAGAATGGAATACACGTTGTTATACACGGATACAGGGGTGTGTGTGTGTGTGTGTGTGTGTGTGTGTGTGTGTGTGTGTGTGTGTGTGTGTGTGTGTGTGTGTGTGTGTGTGTAAATCAGCATTAGACTGTTGTTTTTTCTTCAGACAACACAAATGCATAATATGTAATAAACGATTTCATAGCGAATTCGATAGTCTAGCTCTAGGGGAAATATAATTCAGTTGGACTGTGGTAGTTATTGGAAAGATTTATTTTAATGTGAAGTTGCCACGATATACGGCTTTTCCACTGGACGAGAGGTCGGTCACATGACCACAAAACTGACGTTCATAAGTGAAAGTCAACCCTTAAATACCTATATTGTCTGGTTTAATGACCAAATGATGGGACATAAGCTGTGATTTCAAATTATGAAATAAAATAGGGAAAAAACGTTGTGATAGTTCTACGAAATAATGATGAAACAAACCATGCGATAGTTTAACGAAATATACAATTGACGTTTTAAACATTTATCTTCCAAACATATTTGTTTTTCATGTATCTTCAGCGGAATCACGCAAAACAACTGTTAACAAAATAACCCGACTTGGAGAATATAAAAGTGACCTATTTTCACTTTTTCACTTTACATATGTTTTATGTGTTTGGATCGACACTTACTTGTCTATCTCCCTTGGGCGCCCCAGACACCTATAATGGTGGGTTCAAATTCCAGATTGCTGGTGGATGTCACCAGAGTGGTAAACTTCTAAGACCTGCATCACTTCGGGCTGACACGCAGCCACAGGACTGAAATACTGTTCAAAGCGGCGTTAACCCTAACTCATTTACATACTTACCTAATAAATTGTCATTTCGCTTATCTCATGTTTGTGACAGTTACGATGAGGAATGATATGGGTATTGTGTTACTATCACACACCATTCCTGATAGCAAAATACCTATAGGCATGGCGCCGGGTGGCCTAGTGGGTAAAGCGTTAACCGGGCTCGATTCTCCACACAATAGATCTGAGCTAATACTGGTCAACTTGATCCCTCGTACAACCCACTTTTGTAAATATGGGTGTTTGCATTTCTGTGAAAATGGCTAGAATTAATTAGACAAACGCAATATTCCAGCAATATCACGGCGGGGAACACCAGAAATGGGCGTCAGACATTGCACCCATGTCGGGAATCGAACCCAGGTCTTCGGCGCGACGACCGAACGCTTTAACCACTTGGCTACCCGACCGCCCATTTTCTTAGGTACTTTATATTATTATCTATATGTTGCATGTTATATATCTGGCTAAAATGGTATATGACCATCATATAACCCCCTGCTGAGACTTTGAAACAAATACTCAAACAATACTCAAATGAAGTTAAAGAAAACCAGAATTTCGTTCATATGACGATAGTTAATCTGTCATGGATGGTTGGTATTGCAACACACATCCTTCCAACTCTGGGTGTTCTTTTACTTGTTAAAAGTAGTATATTCTGCACGTTTGAATGAACAATTACAAACGAAAACATTTATAAAAGTGGATAGATTACATCTTCCACATTTCAACATTGGGTGATAATTGCTGTGGCGTAAACTCACTTGGAAGATCCTGTTGAAACGCAGTACATGGCTCGCTGTGACATGTTTTATTTCAACGGCGCAAAACAAGTGAACATATCTTGATCGAATGATCCCAAATTTGATCACCTTACACCACTGTCCCCTTGGTTCAACACTTGACGAGAGAAACAATAAACGCTGATACGAGCTAAACCACAAGCCTTACATCTACTGCACGATAGCCTTACAACAACGCTCCTATCTATCAACGCGATTTGTATTCTCTCCCTGATACGAAGAACTGACTTAATCGCCTCGGTGGACTTTGTATAAGTGCTGATACAACGTGCGCAGCAGCCTGTCCAGTCACGCCCAGTGCTAAACCCCTTCAAACCTCCGCCTGGTAAGGATGGCCGGGTGGATAATAGGCGGTCGGAAGGCGTGCGGATAACAAATATGGCCAAGTGGATAAAAGTTTAATGCAATATTCGGAATGTCATTTTAACTGTGACATTTAAAATTGGAAAATATTACGTGTTCATAAGCGTGTACAATCATCTCCAAAACATTTTTTTATTCAACTGATGTGGAATAATTAGAATCGTTGTTGGTGATATTACGGGTCATCAGTTTACTGCAGACGTACTTCTTATTGCTGATGCCGACGTTAAACCGAATGTTATCATAAATAACAGTTCAGTTATCACATGAATAATCTCCTGTATTGTTAAAAGTTCAATTAAAACATTTAAATAATTATTCATGAAATAGTGTCTACAGTTTTAAATAGCTCGATCAGCAACTTGATCAATGAAGAAATTGTGTACATTCACTCTTATTATTGCGCTTATTTTGAAAAATAAATTTTATATAAGAAAATGACACTTATTCATGGATATATGAGACGACTCCTGTCAAAAGGCGTAATGGATACCTGTGATGTATGTTAAGTATAGGGTACTGTTATACGTGTAGTGTAATCAGCTGTATACCACAATAGACGATGACGACCGTTCAAAGAGCAGGGGGCGTAATTGTTGACATGAACTTTGATTGGAAGCTGGTTGCACATAGATAGTATATTATCAATCTGATTGTACTGTTTATGGGCGTGCGTTGCAGTAAGGACGTTCAGGTCCCGTGGATGATGTAGAAGTTTTTGTGTGAAATGTACCCAAATTCGTAGGTGGGTGAAATTGACATTTTGAAATTGACAAGTGTCAATTTCAAACTGAAATGGATCAAACCTCGGATCGTATTTTCAAAGAAGGGAACCTGTCTCCAGTGGTGTACAGTTTCGCGCAGATGAAGGGCGTGACGTCGACGACACTTGTAGATTTTTCATGTCGATTTACATGGAGTGTAACGGATTTCAAAGAAAACGACAAGGACCAAAACATGTCGATTTCAACCCACCCGGAACCGAGATATATTTCATCTCAACGCCATATCCCTACAAGAGATTCTTTCAGCCACCTTTACAACCAGCCAATGTGCCACGGCAGCCAAGCCTGCCCGTATCAAGCTGCACCAAACGCTATGTCAACTCCACTGTCAAGCACGATGTCAAGCCCTATGTCAAGCCCACTGTCACATCCTCTTTCATTTCCGCCTCCACATATGCACCTCCCCAACTACGGTCAACATCCGGGTGTGTACCCCAGGGGACATGTGACCCCAAAGACATTTTCTCCGGTCCTGATCTACCAACGGCCGTCCTTGACATTCGGCGAAAGATTTAAAGATGCCGAAAATAAGGAAGCTCAAACTTCATATTTTGAGAAAGACCGGTTCAGGCTTGGGTTGCAGGGACTTGAATACAAACGCATGTTTCAAGGCGATAACGTCAAAGGAGGGGAATGCACAAAAGACGGTCTTGGATTTAATTCAGCTGGATACCAAAATTGTCTATACCCTGAATTCAAAAGACCCGGGTTTGTTGTTCCGCATCAACCAACATTGCAACCGAGCCAATGGCTTCCGCGGGCGGAAAAAGAAGTTTTGAAATTACCTCACGGGGATCATAGTACAACGAGCGCATTTCAAGCATGGAGGCCACAGGAACAAATGAGGAATCCTAGTTTTCCTTACATCCCAGAGTTTAAACCAAGCAACCATCAAGCTCCGAACACTGACAGTGCAAAATTGAAATTCTTCCTGGACACTAAATACGGACTTGCGGACAGTTCCGAGTTTCCTGTTTCAGTGGAACCGGAAATGGGGTTAAAACCGGAATTTACTTCAGGGTTCCCATCGGAATATCCGTTTGAGGCATCATTCTCGGATCCCTTCCTGGAGATGCTGAATGACCCTCTGCTGTCCCCCCATTCCGAGGAGGGGGATGACAGGAGGGGGAGGAAGTATAAGTGCCCCTACTGTAGCGTCTCCTGTGCCAACAACGGTCAGCTTAAGGGACATCTCCGAGTACACACAGGTAGGACAAGGGCGATGTTTACAAACAAAACGACCCGTGAAGATTCCGGGTTAGAATAGTCTTCAGCAACCCATGCTTGCCGTAAAAGGCGACTGTGCTTGTCGTAAAAGGCGACTAACGGGATCGGATGGTCAGGCTCGCTGACTTGGTTGTTACATGTCATCGATCCCAATTGCGTGGATCGATGTTATGCTATTAATCACTGGATTGTCTGGTCCAGTGTCGATTATTTTACAGACTGCCGTCATATAGCTGGAATATTGCAGAGTACGGCGTTAAACAACAAACAAACAAAACAAACAAACAAAACAAACAAAGCTAAGCACGATATCCAGTGCTTGAAAGAGGCGTTTAGGATGTGTATCAGGTGGTAACAATGCATGTATAGAAAAGTGTGTGATGAAGCGGTTCGTGACCATTTCTTTATTTCGTCATTCTTTCAGCATATGAAACTATTCGACCGTAGTAGTTGTGGTAGTAGTAATAATAATAAGAATAGTAGTAGTAGGTGTAGTAACACTAGTAGTACTAGTAGACGAAGTTGTAGTAGTAGTAGGAGTAGGAGTGTAGTAGTAGGCGTAGTATTGGTAGTAGAAGTAGAAATAAACGTAGTTGTAGTAGTAGTAGAGGTAATAAAACTATTAGTGATAGTAATAGGTGTAGTCGTCGTCCTAGTAGTGGTAGTAGTAGTCGTAGTAGTAAAAATAAAAGTAGTTGTGGTGGTAGTTGTATGTTAGAGATAATGCAAATAGTAGTGGTAGTAGTACGTGTAGTAGTAGCAGTGTTAGTGGTAGTGGTGGTGCTGGTGATTAGTGGTGGTACTAGTGCTATTTCTATTAGATGAAATATTTTGAACGTGGAAATCCTCTGGCTTTTATTACGTCACGTATGCATGTACCCCGCAACTTGTGTTTATTCGTACCTGTAAGAATCTGTTCTATAACCTGTTGTTTATGTGATTCAGGTGAGAAGCCATTTCGCTGTGACTTCGTGGACTGTGGCCGAGCATTTGCCAGGAACGAAGAACTGACCCGTCACCGTCGAATCCACTCCGGACTCCGCCCTCACACGTGCAGCACGTGCAGCAAAAAGTTCGGAAGGAAGGATCATCTCAATAAGGTAAAGAATACTTTGAAAATATACGCATACTGTTTTCAATATATAATAGTAGACCAAATAGTGATATATTTCATTTATAATTGAGGTATCTAATCGAAGTGAGTGAGTGAGTTGGGTTTACCACCGCTTTGGCCAATAATTAAGCGTGTTTGTGAATTCAAAAGTGATGCAGGTCCAAGACGAAATGCCACTTTTGCTAAATTCGAACCATCGATCATCGGATTCTGGCACAACTAAGGGAAGCAACTCTCCAATTCTAATCGGATGGCCTTAAATGGTCCTCCCGTCTATTTCCATGCAAGTTAGCGCTGGCGCTACCCTCTTGTACATCTTTAGTAGGAGTGACACCAAATGTTTTGACTCTGGGTCAAATTTACAATTTGCATCAACAATTCTGCCGATAACTGGTCAAAGGGTCCAAGGGTATGTTCAATCAGCTGTTGATCCGTATCAACATTCAGTTTGTTTGTTGTGTGTATTTGTTGTTTAACGCCGCACTCAGCAATATTCCAGCTATATGACGGCGGTCTGTAAATAATCGAGTCTGGACCAGACAGTATAGTGATTTTCATCATGAGCATCGATCCACGTAATTGGGATACAATGACACGCATGCATCAACCGAGTCAGTGAGCCTGACCGCCCGATCCCGTCAGTCGCCTCTTACGATATGGATTGCTGTGCTGAAGTCCTATTGTACCCCATCTTCCCGAGGCAAGGGAGTTAACTGACTATAAAAGTCCAGTTTCCACCCTTGCCAAACTAGGCTTGAATTATGGAGTTATATTTTGGCTCGACTAACGAGTCTATGCATAGTCCAATCTAAATCGCGCACCAAAATCGAAATCCGGTTCGTAAACTGTCGTGCAGATTTCGGTCGATTGCAGGATTAGCAAAGCATGTGCACCGCCAACTCGTTGTCATTTTCCAAATCTTTTAATGTTTTTAATCAAGGTGCTCACGTGATTTGATGCATTTCGCGATGTAAGACCCGTTTTATTACAATATAGATCTTGATTATCGATCAGATCGTCCTGAATCGGCGCCACCATTTTGTGTGAAACAAACGCAAGTGATGCGAGAGGTTGAATCTGATTGGTCCATAGGAGAGGCTCAGAAGGGACATAACTGGTAATAGCCACTGGTGGCGCTACGGTCGAGCCCAGTAATTCCAGCCTAGTTCGGCAAGGGTGGATCCTGGACTTTTAAAGTCAGTTAACTCTCTTGCCTCGGGAAGATGATTGTACCCCGGATTTTCACTCAACGTGAACTATACGGATACACAACTGATCCCAGTGTCAGACACATGTCTAATTGTGATACGTCCGTCAGCCAACAATGACCAGCCTCCCCGTGAGTGTCAGACGTGGTACTTTAAGGGCGAGCTGACATTGAGTCATCGTCTTTGCTACTTCTACCTCGATTCTTAACCACACTCCATTAAAAAACAGTTTAATAGAACAGTCATCCCATCTTGTGCTTTTTATATCTCCGCGTGGTGCTTTGGTAACTGGCCCTTTGTATGAATGTATTAACACAATCACAGCTCGTTTCTCAGTCTTCTCCAATTTCGCAGTTTCTCTAGTTGACTCAAAAGCAGACACAGTTGCCAGTCTTTAACATGATGTTACTTCTTCCAAGAGATGATATTCTAAATACACATGTTGAGGTCTCACATTACACAAAGGAATATCAATGAGGTCACGAAACTTTCGATTTAACCGTGTATAATTCTGACCTATGTCTTTAACGTTATCTTTATCCCTAGAAAAAGGTTATAACCACTGACTATAATACGTCTATATGAACTGAAAAAACATTCCGTGTTTATGTAGTAAGTATTTATGAATATGATATGAATGTCATATGTTGATATTTCATAGAAGTCATGACAATGTTTGTTTGTTTGTTGTTTAACGCCGCACTCAGCACTATTCTAGGAACATGACGGTGGTCTGTAAATAATCGAGTCTGGACCAGACAATCAGGTGACTGGCATCGTGAGCATCGATCCACCCAATTGGGATACGACAACATGCATCAATCAAATCAAATCAAATCAGCAAGCATGGTGGTGCTTAACTGTTTTGCAGGTGTATTATATACGACTTGGCCTCAGTTGTCTAGTGGTAGAGCGTCCGCCCGGAGAGCGGAAGGTCCGGGGTTCGATCTCCGGCCGCGTCATACCAAAAGAAGTTAAAAGATGGTACTTGTTGTTCCCCTGCCTGGCGCTCGACATTAAGGGGATAAAACAAGGACTGGTCGGCTCGGAGTCAGTTTACTGTGTCTGAGTGCGGTATTCATGATAAACTGCGGCATGGTATCTCAATTGACAAGCTATAAAATCGGTATTAGTCCGGACTAGTACAAACAGCCATATAAGTGCTTTATAAGTGCAATTATCTTAGACGCGACGTTATACACATTTCACCTCACCTGATCGAGACTCTGGTCTAATCTCTCTTGTTGATGATGATGTTGTTATTTGCAGCACCAGAAGACGCATCTGAAGACGGCGGAAAAGAAGGTGCACATGTGTAATGTACCCGGATGTGAGCAGAGATACACGAGGTCAGACGCTCTAGCCCGCCATCAGTGGGGAGCACATGGCATTAAATCAAAGTCTCCAAAATGGCGGACACAAGTCAGAGACAATAAAGAAGCATGTGTTTAAGTGGACAAAGTGAAACAAAAAACTTATTAAAAAAAGATTCTGCAAGGGAAAGGCTTGATATGTTTTGATATGCAAAATGAACTGTTTATTCAGCTATAGTGACTCATACCCCAGTTCGATTCCCAACAGGGATAAACTGTATACGTGGTAAACTTATACGTGTGACTCTATGTTGGAACTCGGAATAAATTCCTATTCATTGATTCCGTATTGAATAGGGTGGTTACAATTCGACCCTGACCTGCAGCATGGAGTTATCTTTGTGGGTCATCGTGCCCCGACAGTGTTGGGCGTTGATAATTCATCAACCCTGGGTTCCCGGACTCCAGATCGATTATTAACAGATGGAGATTTAATATAGATAAGAGAGGTGGAAAACACCTACTCACTCTTAGATCTGTTCTGATTAACCCCATGCTATATACCATTGGCACGCACGCACACGGACGCACTCACGCACGCACGCACGCACGGACGCACACACGCACACACACACACACACACACCACCCTTACACAGGCCGTCCCGATTTAGCTTTTTCACTCTGACACATATTATCGTGGGTTCGAATCCAAGTCTCACCCTGATAATGTTTCTTGGTTTGTCAGCAACATACCCGTATACGTGGTGGTAAAATTCTAAGACCTGCATCACTTCTGGCTTTCCTCCCAAATTAAGATGACACGCCGTGATATATAACTGACAGTTTAAGCGACGTTGAACTCCTTCACAAAATGGGTATCTAGAAAACAAGGCATCCCATCGACACATGAACACGAAAGTAGAATAACTGAATAAATTCGTATAAGTTTTAAAAAAAAGCGTGTCGATAAGAACTATACTTATTGATTGAAGCACCCTGAAAATATTGTATAGTCTGTGTTTGCACTGGGCGAGTGGTCATAAAAAGTGTCCACTGGCGGATCATTGAGCGCGATGACGTGCTATTATAAGTTGTAAGCTTATCCCTCGGAGATGTATTCCCCGAGGGATAAGCCTACAACGAAAGTATCTTACTGTCACGTCTATCATATACCACAGTTTGAAAACAAACGGAGATTGAGATTCGACTCGATAAAAGTACTGTAGGAAATTCTGGAAAAATGCTTTTTGCCCGTTAAAACAAGATAGACTGTTTCACAGAGTATTGCTAGAGAAATATATGGGAAACTACCAATCTACCTACCTCTGTTTTGAAGTACTTCAGTAACAAGGGGTACTATCGACAATTTTACAGGAGAAAAATTCGAACGAAAACAGCAAGTTCAGATTAGATAAATAAATGTTATTCTAAGTCCAATGAGGGGATTCTGAAATAGACTATATAGATATATGCGTATGTGGTGTTATAATAGTAATAATAATAATAATAATAATAATAATAACAACAACAATAATAATTATAATAAAAACAAACAAACAAAAAACATCTGATTCACAAAAACAAGTCAAATGGGAAAGTCAAATGGAAAACATTCTACAAGTGCATCAACAGTGCTCCTTCGATGCATGTTGCATTGCAAGTGCACAGCCATAGCCATTGTACACGACATGGAGTGTACGTAGTAGGAAATGCATCCAACTTTTTTACACTTGAGAGAGATAGAGGGAAAACATTTATTGGTTTAGATACACTGTATCACAGCACTTCCCAAAGTCTGGGGCTTTTATACCAACAAGTATCAGGTAAAAAAATAACTGGTCGTCTAAAAATCAAAACCAGGTCGTAAAAAAGGTTGGTTGGTTGGTTTAATATTCAACCCCGCACTCCGCAATATTCCAGCTATATGACGGCGGTCTGTATATAATCGAGTCTGCACAATACAATCCAGTGATTGATATCGTGAGCATCGATCCACGCTTCTATGAACCCGCACAAACTGACGTTCAATTCTTATAATTTCATATACTTTGTAGTTTATTGGTCTCGCTGAATAAGATGGTAACAATGTTTGCTTAAATTTGAAGTTCTCTGGTTTCGCAGAAGAACATTGCAACAATGTTATTTTGTCGGTATTTGCCGGCTCTCGGTCACATATCTTTCCACACTCATACTCAGTTACGCAACGAAAAATAGTTCTATGAATATATACAACATAATCTAAAAATATGTCATCATCAACATAATTTTATTCTCTGAACAAATTGACAAACGATATTTGGGATTAATCAAATCTTAAAAATAGATAACAGGAAAGTGAACAAAAATATAAACATGACTCGATGCACCGAGGCGAGGTCAACCATCGAGTGTGAATTTATATATGACGTCACATAAGTTTGTAAAGAGGTGCATTTCGAGACGGAAGGAGCATGAGGATGAAATTTATACTTATAGCTGCTGTTGAAAATAAAGTTTATGGAACAGTTATGGAAAATACCCCGACGCATAAATCTTCCCATGGCACTAGAAAATTGGTAATATGACTGAGTTATGAATGTGTTGCTTGTGTTTGGATAATCGCAAACCAACATTCGGACGATGTGGAATGGACTGGTGGGGATTGAACGGAGTCCTCTGAAACTTGTGTGTATTGCGTTAATTTTCAACGTCAGGTGTGTTATATTTGGAGTTTGTGATTTGTCGTGTGTGCTGCAATACCTCGCTTGGGTGGTGTTTCTTGTCACCTGAGATGGACCTACTGTATTATAAGTTGTAAACTTATCCCTCGGGGAATACATCTCCGAGGGATAAGCCTACGACGAATGTATCTTACTGTCACGTTTATCATATACCACAGTTTGAAAACAAACGGAGATTGAGATTCGACTCGATAAAACAACTGTCGGAAAGGCTGGAAAAATGTTTTTGCTCGTTAAAACAAGATGAATGAATGACTATTGCTAGAGAGTAACTAAAATGGACTGGTGGGGACTGAATGGAGTCCTCTGAAACTTGTGTGTATGTTGTTAATTTTCAACGTCAGGGTGTGTTATATTTGGAGTTTGTGATTTGTCGTGTGTGCTGTAATATTTTGCTTGGGTGGTGTTTCTTGTCACCTGAGATTCACCTCCTGTATGTGCCGGCTTCATTTCTGTGCCTAGTCCTTCCTCATGTGCCGCCTGACCCGTGAAGATTCCGGGATAGAATAGGTCTTCATGCAGTAACCCATACTTGCCGTAAAGGGCGACTTTTCTTGTCGTAAAAGGCGACTAACGGGATCGGGTGGTCAGACTCGCTGACTTGGTTGATGCATGTCAGGGATCCCAATTGCGTGGATCGATGCTCATGATATCAATCACTGGATTGTCTGGTCTAGACTCGATTATTTACAGACCGCGCCGTCATTTAGCCGGACTATTGCTGAGTGCGGCTTAAAACCAATCATATGCCGCCGCTTCTCGGCCTAGAATGCACGGAGAAGGTCGGCCAACAATTCCGTCTACGGATATTTACTCGTCTCCGATGACCAATCGGTTTTTTTAATTAAAGTTTCTTTCCTTACCTTTTTATGTCTTAGGTCTTTAAAAGCCAGATAAGTTTTATTTGGCTTACCATTGAACATTTTCAGAGCCTATTAATTGAGTGTTTTTCATTTCCGAAAACAAGGCATCAAAGTCAATATCGCTCAATAAATCAATTTCGTTCACCTCAGTAATTTTACAGAATTCATTTTCTTCACTTGCATTATTAGTATTGATAGATAGCCATTCCATATCCGAATCACCGTAAGGACAATCCATTTTGTTTCATGTAGGCCTAGCAGCTAGACGACATCAAACACCAGCACCAAAACATCTATTATTTACAAGTCAGGTGAAATGTTACAAGACCAGGCAAAATACTAAATTAATCATATTGCTGATAAATAAGGGATTAAAAAGAAAATAGAAAAACGAGTTGATCGTAAACACCGATCGAGAAGTCTTGGAAACCCCGGAAAGTAGTTTCGGCAAAGGTTCACACGATCAATTTCACAAAAACATTGTTCACATCGTGTGAACTTTTCTGTCCGTTCACAGGTGTTTGAACTCAAAACGTCAGAACACGTGACCATCCCTTCAGCCAATCAGCATGAAAGAAACAGTGTAAACTTTATAGTATGAAATTATAAGGAAATGAATAGTGATCATAGACTGGTTGGAACACCAGCTCCTGCCCAATCCATACAATCCCAGTGACACTGCCATGGATAACGTTATCATGACGCCTCGGAACCAGATACTGTCGCGCCAACCTCGAGTAGAAGAAAGCGACCATGCAGGATTATCTGACATCGTGCAATGTCGACTTCAGACCAGATCTGATACAAAAGTTCAACTCATTAATAATACTCGCCTGAATATGATTTTGTTGTTGTTGGTGGTTTGTTGTTTAACGCCGCACTCAGCAATATTCCAGCTATATGACGGCGGTCTGTAAATAATCGAGTCTGGACCAGATAATCCAGTGATTGATATCATGAGCATCGATCCATGCAATTGGGATCGATGACACGCATCAACCAAGTCAGCTAGCCCGACCACCCGATCCCGTTAGTCGCCTTTTACGACAAGCATAGTCGCCTTTTACGGCAAGTATGGGTTGCTGAATACCCCGGAATCTTCACGGGTCGCCTGAATATGAAGCCAGTAAAGTACAGGACAGATGTCCTGGCGACACAACACGGTCACGTTGTCCTACGTACGCCAGTTTGACATTGTGAACTCAAACCTATTGAGCTTATCTGGTCTAACTGTATAAGGTCGTGGCAAGACAAAACAAAACAAAACATCCAAAATCACACATGTTAAAGAGTTGATCAACGCAATCTTTGCTAGAATCACGCAAGCAAAAGTCTGAAAGATCACGTTCTTGAAATAGAACGTCATCCCTACCAACGTGTGTAAAATTACTTGTGTGAGTAAATGGTGTGCATGTAAACGGAGTAAAATAGGCATATATACCAAGGAGGCCAAAGCAGAGAATTGAACTAAAAGATACCTTAACTATAAAAAAAAAAATTCTCATTCTCATTATAAAACTTTATTGATCTGATAATGTTAAATTACACTTAGACAACGGTTACGAAGTATTTACATAATGAAAAGTACACCAAAACTAAATGTGTACAGGAACACCTGTTTTGTTAAACATTTTTTGAAGCAAGGACTTCCATATGAAAGACGTTACCACACACTTGATCATTAGCTTTGCGCCTGTCCCTATCGAGACGACTCTATGAATTTGACTTTGAAAATATTGTGGATTTAGAATTTATTATTTTTTTACATATTTTATCTGAGATATTTCTAACATTCAAATGATAATTATAACATAAAGATATATAATATACCATAGAGTATGGTGTTCACAACCCGGGCGCTTCTGTCCACAGAGGCTTCTCCACGCTACCACACTGGTATTGATGATAAGAAGATACAATAAATATTTTTGATATTGTGTAGTATTCCATTTTTAATTTTATTTTTATATTTATACATTAACGTTATAAACCTATTGTAACTAAGCTTCCTTTGCATTCATATGACAACATGGTCACATCAGAGATGCAAGGTGTTCATAAAGCGGGCTCTCCTCACTACCGAGGCGCCTGCCCGTCCCCACTTCTCCCTCAGTCTTCCTCTACTTCTTGACAGGCGAATTCTTTATTGCTGCCTTATCATTCTTCCTTGCAGCCTTCGCCTTCTTCTTGGCCGCCTTCCCCTCCTCCTTTTCCTCTGTAAACTGCTGAAGACGTTTATCCCTCTCACATAGCTTCTGATGCGCCATCATCTTCTTCATGAGGTTTTGCCTCTCCTTCTCCAGAACCACCGTCTTTCTTTTAATGTCTCGATCCAGGGCTCGCCTCTGAACTTGTTCCACAAACCTGCAGCGGACAGTGGCACGTACTTAGACTGGTAAATATATGTTTCAATTGTTAAGAGAAGATTGTTTGTTTTGAAATAAGAATAGGTACGTACTTGTCGAAGCGAGTGACATCAGCAATTATCTGGCGTTCTTCCGAGGTATAATGGCCTTTGATAGACATATGCTCCAGGCGTCTGGGTGGTTTACCACGTGGGCCGGTTACGCCATCCTTGACAGCAACCGAGAAAGCAACTCCACCTGATCGGTGTCGGTCGGGGACGATCCCATCCTCTCGCAGCTGATTCGGTATCTCTTCACCGGATAGCCGGGGTATGGGCTGACTCTTGGCGAAGAACAGCTCACGGGGACAGTTGATCTTGCCCTCTAGATCTTCTTTGGCCGACGTCTGGTTTAGAGACCGCGTCTTTTTCTGCTTGTGTAACCTTGGTCCTTTTTTCTTGATCTTCGCAATCAGGAGTCACCACAGCAGGAACACAACGACTTAATTCAAGTTACGATAAGTTTTATTCAAACTGGTTTATGTACAGTAAAACAGATACCACACAAACGTGCTGGCGGCAATCTGAGTTACTTAGGAGCGCAGTGACCTCTGACCTATCTACTTGCGTCCCGCAAACCGTTCTCCCCGACTCATGATTTTCCACCTCATTTTATCCTTAAACTTTTCTAATGATAAATTACTATGACGTCACGAGGTTTGATCAACACGTGAGTCTGTTATGAAGACTGAGTAGCTAACCAGCTTCTTAGTAATTTATCAGAGATTCTAACCTTGTACCTTCAGGTTAATCTCATCTATCAAGTCCTTGATATATAATCTAACTTCCAATTACATGAGTGGAACCGGTTCTTCCCCTTGTACAATTCGTATAGTTAAATGCTATCTACTAATATCTCTTAAATCATCTTGGCTGGTTCGTGACAGCCTTGACTCTTCTACATGACTCTGAGATCCCTGTACTGTGTACCCTGTCATTCTTTATGGAAAACCAATTAATTAAATATAATTGGCCGCCACCTGCGCTCCTCGTACATATAGGTATACAACGTGAGTCATTTCATCTCATAGTGAAATTAACAATTTCATAGTAATATATAATTCATGTACATCAATATACTTGCATTTAATTTACGTATTTATAGATAATTATAACCGGGTGTGCAACTCCTGGTTACAATCCTCCCTTTCTTAGGGTAAGAAAATGTATTTACAATTACATTTTCTTGCATATACTCATAGTCCATTAGCACAACTTGTCTCTTTTGGTACTTAATAGTTTACAGTTCTTGGTCTGCATTGATGAATAGTCTCTTAGGGATTTCTCGGCATATTCATACGAGAATACACTATCCCTTCTTTTATCTTCGTCCTCGAATAATCCAGCCACACATTCACTTTTGGCTGCACAATTATTAATCACACCGTAGCCTCTAGTTACAGGCCTTTATCCACTTGCAACACGCCATTCCCTGAAATTCCCGCCATTTAGTTGGTAGTTGTTACTGCACCAATCGGAATGAACCTGTTCCTTGATTTGGGTTTTGTCTGCGTACATCAAGGGGTGCCGATGTAAGATGCATGGTCTCCTCATCAGAGTTTCCATCGCGGGATGTTCGTTCTTCGCTTATCTTCTCCCGATAAACCGGTGAATGTTTTCTCTTCTGACCTGCTAGTCGAGGAGCTGGTCTAGGCGAAACTTCTTGGGATCGTGTGGTGGTGGTTGTTTCGGTCATAGGAATCAACTCTGCCTGGGCTGTTCGGTGGGTTCTAGGGTTTCTCTCTCTCAGTTCTACCCGTTCATGATCACTTTGTCTGCTAGCAATTTCCCTACTTCTACACTTACTCCTTGAATATATAATAATTAGTATAAGTATAACTAGTGGCACTACACATACGCCGGTAACTGCATACGAAATGGTTAAGGTACTTGATGGATTAGACTGAACACCATTATTAAAATCGATATCTTCGTCTGCACTATCCAGTTCATCCAGTAATTCATCAATGTTATCAACTGGTTCTATCGGTGGAATCTTAAACTGTGTAGGTCCCTTAGTGGTCGTTACTAATTTAGCAGTGGATTTTGACGACCGCGTTGTATACATTTCCAGACTTAGTTCCTTATGGAAACTAGGTCTAATTTTATATTGCGACTCAGGCCTCAAATAAACTGGTAAGCTAAAATGAGTCGAGTGTGCAGCGCATCGGATGGGTATAGATATCACACTTGCCCCTGCCTCTACTGAAATAGTAGTGGGTAAATCGGAGTTTGGAGGAAGACAAGCTAATTCAATATCTAATCTTTCCTTAGTATATACCAACCATTTGCCTTTCGCTAAAGATTTAATAATAGGAGTGTCTGACGGAGGTTTAATTTTGATTTCACAATTTTCCTTTATCTTATCTGATTTTTGTAAAAACAGCGAGGTTATACACACTGGAACCATCGTGGTAACATAAGTAGCCGCAATCAGGGGACAATACGCTATATCCCGTTTCGCACAGGATGAAACTTCAGCTTTGTCTAATAGCGTGTATTTTCCTTTATCAGGTGATATCGCCAAAAAATCAGTCTCGGTTTGGAAGGTATAGGTTGTATTTCCGACTACATTGGGCGTAGGTACCATTACTATTTTGTATAATTCAAAGTACGCTGAAATTTGTAGCAGTGGTATCGCCACTATAACATGAAGGAATTTCGATCAGGTAAAAGCGTAGTATGGAAGTTTTGATAATACAATTTTAAGGTAGCCTTGCTCACCACGTAAGGTAGTCTTAGCGTAGGTGGTAACCTCCGTTTCAGGGTATACAAGGCCTTACGTAGGGCATGTTCAGGGATCAATGTCCTAGAAATCTGTCCTTGTATACATCTTATCATTTGATTAAACATATCTTGTAAAGTCGCGCCCAGGGAGTCAATTGCATTGTTTAGCAAGTGAAACATCGCGTGAATTTGACCTACTGTTTCCGTATAGGATATCACTGGCCTCATTCCCAGACTAATTTTGTCATATAGTTCATAAAGTTTGGTAGCCATAGTAACAGTGAGATTTCCTAGCCTATTTATACTTGCTCGGTTTACTTGAATGTCTGCATTCGAGACGTTTAATATAGTCAGGCTGCGTTCTAATACATGAATAACCTTTTCCTGGCTATTTCTTAAGGAATTTATGTTCTGCCTAACTCTTTCCATCTCGTCCTGACTCGCTGTACCGAATAGTTTGGGACAGGAATCCGCCTACATTCAGTAGCGCTCTCTTTTGTCTTTTTCGTTCGCCCTGCGTCCGTGTAACAGTTTGTAGGTTTCCATACAAAACTCTAAACTTGTTATATTTGTCCAATATCTGTTGGCTCTCTTTTTGTAGTAAGGCCCGAATGCTGTTATGTATGTATTGAGTCACGTCCTCGTATTTGCTCGTCGGTATTTTTAATGCATTTACCGTATTCCGAAATATATGAATATTGTCGTTAATCTTATTCAGTTGTCGGTCATAGGGTCTAAGATCCACTGTGAAGGATATTAGCCAGGTACTATAAGAAGCGAACACATCGTTCAAGTGTACAAAGTTTACTCCCGCTAAGGCTTTCCCTGGTTGCACAGACTGCATTAATACAATTATCCCTATAAAGCTTAACACTGAGAGATACCTTAGAACCATCTGTAACATACAATTTTAACAATTTTGTATTCATTCATTACGTTGTATATATATGCAAGCACATCTGTAATACATTTCATATATACTGATACATATATAGTTCCCCCTTAATCCCGCCATACTATACTTGTATGCAGCGACATAACCAGTAGTTTTACTTATCTTGGCGTGACAGTACGTTCCTGACTTCGCCCTGAACCGTGATTACTTGCGTTCAAGTAAATCAGGTACCTACTCCGACCATTCAACTTACTGAATTTAGCCGTGAGTTTGCCATCTGGGACCTTTACCATAGGCCTATCAGTCTCATCACTTTACTGGTTAGGCCAGAGTCCTCCGTTTCTGAAACGTCCTCCGAATCGTCGAACTCTATTTCGGTTTCATTGTCTGAATAATTGTGCTCCATTCTGGCCCTTTTTTCCTGTTCGCTTACCTGAGGGGATAAGACCACCCTCCTTTTCAGACCTTCCCTACATGACATTGGACTATCCACGTCTATAGTCTCCTCAGTAGGGGAAACGGCTGACCAATGCACGAGCGGTAACTCGTCTTCTGTGTCGTACGAACTGTCACTGTCTAGACTAAGTCCGTCATTATTCATGGCCCTTGTTTCCTCAGCGTCAGCCTCGTTCGGGTCAAGAGGTCCTTGACCTCGTACAAGTGCATCGTTCGCACCTGCCGGTTGGTCGTAATCTGCCTCGGGGTCAGTATCCAGACTCTCTTCCCCCGAGCTGTAACCTTGCGGTTCTGTTCCCCCCTTCCCATGGTCCCCGCTACCTCCGGTGTTAGGTACATTTAACCTTGCGCTCCTAATGGGTTGTGTTCGTAATTTTACCGGTAATTCCTTCCTAGCCTTCCCTACCTTAACCTTATTTAGTATCGGTTGGTATTGTTCCCTTTCCTCATCCCAAGTATTTTCGGGATGTGCCTCCCTTATATTTTCTGCGTGTACTAATTTTGTCTTCCCTGTCATCTGGTGTCTTATCCTAAAATTCACTGGTGAAATCTGTTCAACTATCCTGTAGTACGGTTTCCACTTTGAGGTTAGTTTCGCTGACACTCCCAACAAGGTGGTTGGGTCATAGTAGTATACTGCATCACCTACTTTAAACTCGCATTTCTTAGCCCTTTTAGCAAACTGGATTTTGTTCTTAGCTCTACTTTCTCCCATATTCTGCTTTACTTCTGAAAAGGCTGTATTCAGTCGTTGCAACATAGTAGGAACATAATCCTCCCCCATGTATTTAAGCTTGGGTTCTAACAGCGTGTCCATTGGTAATAACGGGTCTCTCCCATACATCAAGAAGTATGGTGTAAACTTTGAGCTCTCATTCACAGAGGTACGATATGCCATCAATATGGGGGCGATGTACCTATCCCAATCGGTCTGCCTTCTATTTACATACTTACTCATGGTGTCTTTTAAAAACCTATGAAATCTTTCGGTTTTCCCGTTTGATGCTGCGTGATAAGCTGAAGTTCTGATGTGATGTATATTTAATTGACCCGTAAGGTGGCTAGTTATTTCATTACAAAATTCAGTTCCCCTGTCCGAAATAATCCTTTTAGGGCAAGCATGTCTTGGTATTATTTCTTCCAACAATACTCTGGCTACCGTCTCTGCTTTCTTATCCGGAACAGGTATAACTTCTGGCCATCCACTAAAATGATCTATGATAGTGAGCATATACCTGTTCCCATTGTCACTCAGCGGAAAATCTCCACATGTGTCAATGCCAATAATCTGATAGGGATATTCCGGTTGTGGCATGTCTTGCATAAAAACCTTCTGCCTACGTAGCTTTTTAGCATTGCACTTATCACATTTGCCCACGTAATTAACTACATCCTTATACATGTTTGACCAGAAATACCTACTTCTTATCTTGTCATATGTCTTGTCTATGCCCGTGTGGCCACTGTACACATTGTTATGCATACCGTCCAAGATAGTTTGAGACATTTCGCTGGGTATTGCTAACTGTAACGTGGGACTCTTGTCGTTCTTTATTGGTCGGCCTATATGGTATAGCACTCCTTCCAATAAAACATAGTCCTCTGTAGTCTTATCCGACACCCCCTTCCTCATCTTATTCCTCAATTCCCTCAAACTTGGGTCATTTTTCTGCAACTGCTTAGGATTAGTGATTCCTAACTTACTATCTATCTCAGATCTACCTTCTTCCCCGTCGCTAGAGTCCTCTGTCTCTACTAACTCAAGTCTGTCATAGTCGGGCTTGTCTGTATCCATCACATATATTTGTTTATCTACTTCATCAGCCGTGTAAGGCTCCGTAGCTTTAATGCGGGATAACATGTCAGCGTGGGCATTATCTTTTCCCGGTGTGTGTTTTATTTCACAGTTCATCTCGTCTAGAATAATGGCCCATCTCTGTATACGAGGGTTTTTCATTTCGGCCGTAAACAATGACCTCAACGGTTTGTGATCCGTAAAAATAGTAAACTTTGCCGCCACCAAGAAATGTCTTAGTTTAATCACACAATAGATTATTGCGTATCCCTCTCTCTCTATGCCTGGCCATTTCTGCTGTCCAGGGCTAAGCTGATGTGATATGTACTGTATCACTTTTTCACCTTCTTCGAATTCCTGCGTTAATATTCCCCCAACAGCATGTAATGATGCATCGGTGTACAGTTTCTATGGTCTGGTGGGGTCTGCGTAGGCTAATATGGGAGCCACAGTTAGTTTATGTTTTAACTCCTCAAACGCTGTATCCGCTTGTTCTGTCCAATCAAATTTAGCGTGTTTTCTTGTCATGGCAGTCAGTGGTTGAGCTAACTCCGAAAAGTTTGGTATAAATTTTCGGTAGAATGATAAACATCCTATGTATGACCTGATTTGTTTCACTGTCTGTGGCCGTTCCAACCTTTGTATCACTTCTACCTTCCCAGGATCTGGCTTTATACCATCCGTGGAAATGTGGTGTCCCAGATATTTAATTTCTTTCTTAAGTAACTCACATTTTGTGGTTTTCAATTTTAACCCTGCTTCTTTCAGTCTAGCAAACACGTCTTCTAGGTGTTTAAGATGCTCTTCAAACGTCCTTGAATATATCAAAATGTCGTCAATGAAAACTTTCACATACTTGTTCAAGGCTCCAGCCATAATTTTGTCCATCAAATTTTGAAATATAGACGGTGCTGTAGATATGCCTAAAGGTAATCTGTTAAACTCATATAGTCCATACCTGGTTGTGAACGCGGTCTTAACCTTGGATTCTTCTTCTAATTCTATTTGGAAATAACCACTTTTTAAATCCAGCACAGTGTAATACTTTGCCTCGCCCAAATCTGATATCACATCTTCCATGTGCGGAAGAGGGTAGCTGTTTTGCCTTAACTGACGGTTCAACATTCTCATGTCTATGCATACTCTCAGTGGTTTGTGCGGCTGTTGTACTAGCACTACTGGAGAAGCATATTTGCTCGTAGACGGCCTGATAATACCTGCATCTAACAGATCGTTCATTTTCTGTTCTAGTTCTGGTCTTTGATTGATAGGTACCCGGTAGGGTTTCTGCCTAAAGGGGGGTTGATCCCCTGTGTCCAATTTTGCCTTGATGACGTCAGTCTTTCCTAATTACATATCTGTCTCTACAAAAAGCTCTGAATTTGCTCTCAATATTTTCCTTATCGAATAGCGCTGGCCGGGCGGTACATGGTCAAGTTGTATTTTTCTCAGTTTGTCTGTCGTAGATGCCCCACTCATGTGATTTACTTCTGCCGTTCTTACACTAGTTGTTCCCCCTCTCTGTATTTGTTCTTCTAATGTCCTTACACTGCCTTCTGATATCCCTTCGGCTATTGCCGTCACTTGACCTTTCTTAACCCTATAAGCTCTTCCCGTCTCATTTATCACTTCTATTTGTATTACCCCTTCTCTAGAGTAATTTACCGAGCTTGCCATAAGTAGTCCTGGTTGGTTCATGAAGAGAGTTGAGTTATCTAAAGGTGATACCAACAAACAATTTGGACCGGTTCTTGTCCCTATGTTACAGAGTATTAGGGTCACTGACTTAGGTGCTATGTGAGTTGATCTAGTAGCTTTGACTAAGTACTCTTGATTTCTGGAAGCGTGCTTCTCGGCGGGTTCCAGCAGTACTATTTCTCCTTGTATTGCTAGAGTCTTCCTATTAAAATCTATCATAGCTCCAAAGCCTGTCAGAAAATCATTTCCTAGAATCATCTTTTTCCTTAACCCTTCAATAACTTGTACATTCACGTTAAATTTTGACATACCCAAGACTATTTCAATCTTAGCTTTGGCTACCACGTTTAAATTTTTCCCCGAAACTCCTATCATCGGTACCAATGAAATGGGGTCAGTTTGGTAAGCTGATATTTTCTTCTTGTGTATTGAATCAAACACTTCTTTGTCGATTATACTAAGGTCTGCCCCAGTATCTACTAAAGCGTCTACTCGTACCCGACCTATCGATACTTCAGTGGTTAATCCTCCTTGCACGTCGCCTGTCATCTCCTTAACCGTGTCCTTACCCCCTGCGTGACTACGGTCATCGCCTACAGGGTTTAATAGTTTCCCTGATTCGGTCCGTCGTAAGTGTACTGTCTGGTTCTACACCTCCTTTGAGTGTGACCCACTACCCCGCAGTGGTTACATATGGGCGATCCGTCTGGAGCCCATTCATATCCCGGTTTATTCGTATACCCCCGGAAACTCGGTTTGTCCGTATAACCCCGGAAATTTGCCGGCCTCGAACCACTGGGTATATTACCGGTTCGTCTTGCGTCGGAATGCCAAGGTGAACCACCTGCACCCCTCCCTCTGGGTCCACTGGGCTGTCTCGGGGACTGGCCCATCGGCTGCCTGTCAGCTGGACGTGGGGTCTCAGCCTGTCGTCTAGAGTTAGACTGGGCTTCGTTTAGCGACATCATACGCTCCATACTCTGAGCCAGTACTTCTGTCTGATGAGCTAGTGCCTCTGTCTGCCTTCGTAGGGCTTCATATTTGTGGTCCTTATCTGCGGAATCCACTTCCATAGGGGTTTCCTCCCTATGTCGCCTTAAATTGTATGTCCTGGAAGCCTGCTGTTCATAAGAAGCCTTCCTCATAGCATCCCTTAGATCTGTCGGTCGCTCCCTAATTAATCTCCTTGCCACATGGTCTTCTCGGAGACCATCTACAAATATATCCACCAATATTCCTTGGATTATGGGGGAATTCTGTTCTGCCGCACTATAGCATTCATCAGCCAGAGACATGAGTCTGTCGGCATAGCATGCGTATTGCACATCACTCAAGTCACTAAACCTTTCTTTTAATGCCGTCTTTAATTCTTCCCAGGGGATATCAGGGTTTTCCCTAACTTTCCTTACTAGGAAATCTGCGGCTGGCCCTACTGCGGTCTGTATGGCTAAGGTGCATTTAGCCTGGTCGGGAGCGCTAACTGAAATGCAGGCCTTTTCTACTTCCTTTATCCAGTCAGTAAATCGTTTGTACCCCTCCCCCGAAAAGTTTCGCACTTGTTGTGGCAATCCCTGTGCCTGGATAGCCTTCTCTACCCTGGTTAGATGGGTAGCTACTAAATCTGCTGGGAGATCAGGTATCCTTTCATCTCCCTCTGCCATCCTAATTTTGTTTACTTATTTTAAATCCTCACTTGCTTAATTTACCATTTTATTTACATGTACCCTTTATCCTGTCCTCGAGGTAATCTTTTACTTCTTCCTCTTCTCATTACCTCTCGTCTGTATCTTTCCCTAATCAGTACTCCTTCTACCCTTCTCCTTTGTATTAGAAAATAATATACAGAGATAATCAGGGCGGGAGAATTATCTTGGTTCTCCGTGCCACAAATTTTCTGGCACACTATCCAAGACTGTAGTAGTCGGGACCTTCCTACTAAATCCCCTAAATCTCTTTCTATTGTTGCAGCGCTAACCGGGCTAACTCTAGCTATTTCTACTGCTGCGTCCCATGATAGGGAATGGGCGTTCATTATACTATCCTACTCACATGCTCTTACTTATGTTTCCTGTCCCAGATTTCCTAATCTAAAGTTTCTATCTTGACCTCAATCTCCTCTTACTTTCTCCTTAAACCCGCTAAATACCTCTCCCTCCGTCTTTGAATATTTGCTAATCTCCGTTGCTCTTTTTCTGCGTTTTCTTTTGCTTTCTTTTTCCTTAAAAAGGTTATATACACAGCTATTATATGGTCCGGAGAATTGTCTTCTTTCTCCGTACCCTTGATTTTTTTGTCTTCCTATCCAGTTCCTCAGTACCGGGGACAAGTGTACCCACTCCCTAATATCGTTTTCTATCAATTCCGCACTAAATCTGCACTCTGTTCCGACCTGCGCCGCAAATCTATGTAGTTTATTAGCTTCTGACGTAGGATTCCTGAGTTCAGAGTTCATTCCACTTCCATCAACTACCTTCCTTTAGTTTTTCTTACGTCTGTATCTTTTCCTAACTTAATTCTTCGCAACTAATATCTATACACTATGTGCTAGCAGAACAAATTGAGTCATTCAGGGTAAAACTTACCTTGAGAAGTTCCCTAAATGTTTTTCGGTTCCTGGGTGCTCCTGGTTGGAGATTTGTTTTCCAAGATCCTGGTCTCGGCACCATAAAATTTCGGCTCGTGATTCGTCTAGCTTGTAACCTGGGTCCTTTTTTCTTGATCTTCGCAATCAGGAGTCACCACAGCAGGAACACAACGACTTAATTCAAGTTACGATAAGTTTTATTCAAACTGGTTTGAGTACAGTAAAACAGATACCACACAAACGTGCTGGCGGAAATCTGAGTTACTTAGGAGCGCAGTGACCTCTGACCTATCTACTTGCGTCCCGCAAACCGTTCTCCCCGACTCATGATTTTCCACCTCATTTTATCCTTAAACTTTTCTAATGATAAATTACTATGACGTCACGAGGTTTGATCAACACGTGAGTCTGTTATGAAGACTGAGTAGCTAACCAGCTTCTTAGTAATTTATTAGAGATTCTAACCTTGTACCTTCAGGTTAATCTCATCTATCAAGTCCTTGATATATAATCTAACTTCCAATTACATGAGTGGAACCGGTTCTTCCCCTTGTACAATTCGTATAGTTAAATGCTATCTACTAATATATCTTAAATCATCTTGGCTGGTTCGTGACAGCCTTGACTCTTCTACATGACTCTGAGATCCCTGTACTGTGTACCCTGTCATTCTTTATGGAAAACCAATTAATTAAATATAATTGGCCGCCACCTGCGCTCCTCGTACATATAGGTATACAACGTGAGTCATTTCATCTCATAGTGAAGTTAACAATTTCATAGTAATATATAATTCATGTACATCAATATACTTGCATTTAATTTACGTATTTATAGATAATTATAACCGGGTGTGCATCCCATTGTGGTACTAAATGTGACAGAGCTTCCATAAACACGTCGGCGACTCCGACAGATATCAGCGAGACAATGCTGTGACAACACAGAACGACAAGCTCACTTTATTATGACGTCACATACTGTGCCAAATTCCACCCCAGTGCCGTCCAGTGGCGCTCGTACACGGCGTTGTTAGTTATTAGTGAGGTGCGACCGACACCTGCATTTATATTGATGGAAACGATTAAGGGGACAATGAAACATATGAAAATAGGAAAATATGCTTTACTGTCAGTACATTTGAAATAGTGCGCATACAAATTCAACACATATCAGAATCAAATGTTGAGATGTCTTTTTGTGCATTGTTTTCAACGCGTATTTGGTAGTCAAGGTTGGGAACCCATGACAGCATATAATTTAACTGTGTCTAAAACTAAGTGTTTCCTTATTCATTTCCATCAGTTGAGAGCCTGTCTTCCCCCTAATTATAAGTCTAGTTTAATAATAAACTCTTAATAAGCTGACATTTTCATATAGTATACTACAGATACAACTACTCATTTACATTGAGAAGACATAATACACCCATTTTCATGGAGGAGATTGCCGTAAAAGACGACTATGCTTGTCGTAAGACGCGACTATAATGGGATCGGGTGGTCGGGCTCGTTGACTTGGTGGATGCATGTCATCGTATCCCACATTGCGTTGTTCGATGCTCATGGTATCAATCACTGGATTGCCTGGTCCGGACTCGATTGTATACAGACCGCCTCGTATAGCTTGAATATTGTTGAGTGCCGCGTTAAACAACAAACAAACAAAGAGAAGATAGCGATAGAATGAACACACATACTATGAATTTAAGCAATTAATGTTAGACATACTTTGACATTAATGTCCATTTGTTGTGGAGGTTCCAGTGAAAAGATCTTATTTCGTTAGTTAAAATAGTATTGTGTCTCGTGGTTTCTTTTCAAAATTGACTGGCGAGAGAGGGGTTGGGGCGTTTAATCATATGGAAAGATTTTTGTTTGTTTGTTAGTTCTTTAATGTCGGACTCGGCAATATTCCAGCTATATGACGAAGGCATGTAATTATTCAAGTCAGGGCCATGTGTACACAATCCAGTGATTGAATTAGTGAGCAACGATGCACGCCGTCGGGGTAGCTGACACACCATCAATTAAGTCCCCGAGCCTGACCACCCACTTCATTTGGTCGCCTCTGCTGTCTATACACAAAGCTGTCTTAACTAAGACTAATCTTACGCCCAGAATAACGACTGCCATAAGAGTGATTCTTGAAGCTGCCTTCAGCCTACCCCAACGATATATCACTTTTGACACAAATCTCAGCTACGACAGGAAGCTCTTTTGTGACGGAGGTAAAATAAACTGGGTATTTCCAAGTGACGTCATCGATTATTCACGGAGTTCCCTAGATTGAAAATATGAATAAGTTTTTTATTAAATGTTATATAAGTTTTAAAGATGAACAACTATTGAAGATAAATGTTAATGCTATGTAATGTTGTTGCGTCCTGTTATTGTTATGTACTAGATCTATATTGATCAATGAAGGGTATTATCGTAAAGCTGTTGTCCTTTATGGATAGATATCGCAAGCATTGAAGAATATTTATTTATCATATAATGGGTAGGTTTCTCGACAGGATAAAGCCAACGGATAAAAACGATATCCGTTGGGGTCATATGCGGATAGAGATGCAAATATCAAAGGTCAAGTAGGACTACTTTCACTGTTTATAAACAAACATGGCGTCGCCCTCGTCATTCGGCGATCGAGTCAGAATTAACCATCGGGAATCTGGATAAACTACAGGGATAATTGCTATCATTATCAAAAAAACAGTCTAACATACTGAAAATCAGTGTCTAACTGTGACGTAGCTAAGGCATTTTATAAGTTTTGGCAACTTTGGAGATATAAATTTCGAAACAATTTTGCGAGGGCACGAGGCCGAGCCAAGCGGGATCAGTAGCCATATCTGTGCTTGTAGACCTCTGCGGCTTGAAACCTTCTCCCCAAATTAAAATAGTTGTATTTGGCCGAAATATGTTTGAATTGTTACCTTGTTTCGTTTTGTCGCCGTGTGTACATCTGACTACACTTCTTTACGTTATGACAGAACAGAGCGACTGTCAACAACATCTGACTGTGGCCGTCACGTCTCATAGACTAGGTTTAGAGTAGTTTCCCTTTGACAAAGGGCAGTTACTCTAGCGAATAGCCCGATGGATTGCCGCGAAAGGCAATTTAAAACAACTGTTGTTTTGCGTATATGTTGCTTCGCCACTGTATAAGAAACAGATTTTAGTTGGAACTATACTGGCTACTGTCACTGTCCGACTGACACATCACTTACCCTGTGACGTAATAAATATTAATGCGCGCATTCCAGGAAAACTCGCAATGTTTCGGTAATGTTTGTGAGAGAGGGAAAGCGATTTTGAAACACAGAATTAAAGAATGACATTATATGATAAAGAGGTTATCACGCTTGTGTGTTTGGGGATGGTAAATATCCTGCATTAGGAATAAACACTAAGTATTTAGCTCGCCAAGGCTCGCTAAATACAATGTTTATTCCTAATGCAGGATATTTACCATCCCCAAACACACTCGCGTGATAACCTCTATATATTGGTTGACAACATCAGCATCGATAAACGCAATTGGGTTACAATGGGATACATCAACCAAGTCAGCGAGTCTGACCACCCGATCCCGTTAGTCGCCTTTTACGACAAGCAGGGGTTGCTGAAGACCTATTAATAGCAAGTAAAAGCACTGCCAGTTTATCAACCGAAATATTCGAAAAAGGTATGTTGTTTCACGTAACATTTTGTATGGAATGATTGTCAAGATATATCATATGTTATCAACTCGCTTTTAGGCATCAGTCATAATCGGTAAATATTATGTTCAACGGTGTTTTCTAGGATCTGTTGTTCGTGTTGTGAAGGTGTAAGTGGAGAACACTCGGTTTTGTGGTCAGAAATGGCACTGTAGTCCCATACGAAGAAAACGTACAACTTTATGGATAACAACTTCTAGTTTATTAAATGTGGCGACGTTTCGATGTAGATTTATCTTACCTAGACTCACCATCTTCTAGAATGCCAATCAAACAGGTAGTCCCATGCTGTCGATTCGCTTTCTTCCTCCCTGTCTTCATTTTTGTCGTTAAATTGAGATCATTTAGCGCTAAGGCAGCTTCGAGAACAGACTCAAGTATTTATAGTTCACCCTTCGACCGTAAGACAGTTTGAATATTTCTGAATGGACCATAAGAAAATACACGGTTTTAACATCGATAACGTTTGACCACTACTGCTTTGCCTGGCTGATAGATCTATTCGAGTATAACAGGCCTCCGTGGAATAGCCGTACTATTTGCTGACTTCAAATGTGAAGGAAATTCACTCGCTGCAATATCAGATTGCGCCTTAAAACTGAAAGAATAAGAGTTGATTTTTTATAACAGCTTTATATTACCATAATGTGTGCCGAGTCCTTGGTAACGGATGTAATGTTACCGTATTTTAAGTAATAAAGATAGCTGCTTTTAACAGTATGACATCACAAAGAGAAGACAGTTACAAAGTGACAGTAAACTGGGAAATTGAAAAATTCTGCCATGTAACAAATATTGCTTTTCTCTTTTTATTTGATATCATTAAAAAAAAAATTCCACGCGCTGACCCGGTTTCTTTGTAAAGAGTCACAATAATCTGTTTAGAGTTGCGACTCTTTGACGTGCCAAGATCCGCTGTTCGTAGGTTCCAATAAATCTTCGTCTGTCGGCACCAAGCGCTCGTGTGGGTGTCATCACAGTGGGAAACGTACGTGCCATTCGCTGACATAGTAATGAACGTCTTTAAACCAACTCACTCACTCATTCACTTCCAGCGCCGTTCTGAGTATTTGACATACTATACAGGAAATCAGAGCAGAGAATTAAATTTTAAGGCTACGCTAACTTTAAAGACAAATATTCTTAATCTCATTTCAAACCTTTATTGATTTGACAATTTCAATACACTCAGAAGACGGTAATGAAGTAATCACAAAATCAAGTACACCAATTAAACGTGGCACCTGTTTTTTGATAATCACATTTTGAAGCAAGGACTTCCATATGAAAGACGTTGCCGCACTCTTGATGACTTATTTTGTGTTTAGAATGTATTATTTTTTTTATATATATTTTATCTGAGATATTCTAACATTGAAATGATAATTATGACATAAGGGTATACAATGTACCATCAGAGTATGGTGTTCACAACACGGGCGCTTCTCTCCATTAGGGTTCCTTCCCGCCACCATAATTATTACACTGGTATTGATGATAAGAATGTAGAATAAATATTTTTGATATTGTATAGTTTTTCTTCTTTTTCTTTTGTTTTGTTATTTATACATTATCGTTATAAACCTATTGTACCTAGGGTTTCCTTTGCATTCATATAACAACTCATATGACAACATAGCCATATTAGAGATGCAAAGTTTTTATAAAGCGGGCTGTCCTCACTACCGAGGCGCCTGCCCGCTCCCACTTCTCCCTCATTCATCCTTTACTTCTTGACAGGCGAATTCTTTATTGCTGCCTTATCAGTCTTCCTTGCAGACTTTGCCTTCTTCTTGGCCGCCTTCTCCTCCTCCTTCGATGCCTTCTCCTCCGCAAAGTGCTGGAGACGTTTTTCCCTCTCACATAGCTTCTGATGCGCCATCATCTTCTTCATGAGGTTTTGCCTCTCCTTCTCCAGAACCACCGTCTTTCTTTTAATGTCTCGATCCAGGGCTCGCCTCTGAACCTGTTCCACAAACCTGCAGCGGACAGTCACACGTACTTAGACTGGTAAATAAATGTTTCAAGTGTTAAGAGAAGAGTGTTTGTTTTGAAATAAGAATAGGTACGTACCTGTCGAAGCGAGTGACATCAGCAATTATCTGGCGTTCTTCCGAGGTGTAATGGCCTTTGATAGACATACGCTCCAGGCGTCTGGGTGGTTTACCACGTGGGCCGGTGACGCCATCCTTGACAGCAACCGAGAAAGCAACTCCACCTGAGCGGTGGCGGTCGGGGACGATCCCATCTTCTCTCAGTTGATTCAGTATCTCCTCACCGGATAGCCGGGGTGTAGGCTGACTCTTGGCGAAGAACAGCTCACGGGGACAGTTGATCTTGCCTTCAAGAGCTTCTTTGGCCGACGTCTGGTTTAGAGACCGCGTCTTTGTCTGCTTGCATCCCATTGTGGTACTAAATATGACAGAGCTTCTAAAGCACGAGCGACTCCGACAGATATCAGCGAGACAAAGCTGTGACGACACAGAACGACAACGTCACTTTACTATGACGTCACAGAATGCCACAGACTGTGCCAATCAACCACAGTGTCGGTGGCGCACGTACACGGCGATGTTAGTGAGGTGAGGTGCGAGAGCTGGATGCTATTGTTGAGGGTGTCTTCCCTTTCATTATTAGTCTAGTTTAATAATAATAAATATTGTATATAATACTACAGATATAACTACCCGTTTTTATGGAGAAGATAGTGATATCTTCAACACACATAAAATGAATTAAAGTAATTAAGATTAAAACAAACAAAATATAACCCTGAATTCCAACGGGGGTCTTTGGAGGCACAATTATTAATCAAAACTAAACAAAACAAAAACATACACCTTTATTCTAATGTAAAACCTGTCAAATAGTTCGGCCACGAACCCCACGATTCGGTGTCCGATGAGACAGACTCAAGGCTACGGCGACTACGGCTATAGTTATTCATGTGAATCTGACACACTATATGTTGTTTTTTTGTTTCACGCCGCACTCACCAATCGACCTACGCAATTGGGACACAGGCCCGTGAAGATACGGGGTAGAAGAGGTCTTCAGCAACCCATGCTTGTCGTAAAAGGCGACTTACGGGATCGGGTGGTCAGGCTTGCTGACTTGGTTGAAGCATGTCATCGTATCGTGGATCGGTGCTCATGATGTCAACCTCTGGATTAATTGCCTGGTCCAGACTCAATTAATTTCAGATCGCCGTCATATAGCTGTAATATTGCTGAGTGCGGCATTAAACAACAAAACAAAACAAACCAAAAATCCAACTGGGAAACGATATGACATGCACCCACTAATAAAGTCAGCGAACCTGACCATCCGATCTCTTACGACATGCATATATACTAGTAGTCGCCTTTTACGGCAAACTTTAAATTTATGAGGTCACACAATGAGGTCATTATGTTATCGGTAAGGATCGAACACACACACGCGCACACACACACACTGATTGATAATATTAAAATACCCTATTTCGCACTCGCTAAAGACAATGAATTATGTGACGTCATAAGGTGACGTCAAGTGTCTGTGTCGCCACGTCATTTCCTGCTGATATTCGACCGAGTCAGTCGTGCTTATAGAAAAAACTACTATATGTAGTCCCAAAATGGGATGCAAGCGCGGTCGCTAAACGTCGGCAAAAGAAGCTCTAGAGAGCAAGGTCAACTGTTCTGGTGAGACGATGCCAAGAGTCAGCCCACACCTTGATATATCCGGTGAGGAGACATTGAATCAGCTGAGAGAGGATGGGACCTTGTTCGACCGCCACCGCTCGAGTTGCCAAGCCGGTAACCACCCTGCCGCCTGCTCGTCAAAGGCTTTACATCTCAGAAAAGCTCCAGTTTATTGCCGATGTCACTCATTTTGATAGGTACGCAGAAATCTACATTCATAAAATTTTAGTAGAGCGAATCTTCTGTTACCATTTGAAAATTTATTTACCATTATCAAGTATTCCACAGTCCACAGTTTGGTGGGGCAAGTTCAGAGACGAGCCGTTGATCCATACATCAAGAGAAAGGTGGTTCTTCTTGAGATGCAAACCCTCATGAATAAGATGGCAAATCATAAGCTATGAAGAACGGCTTCAGCAATGTGCAGAGGAGAAGCTAGACCTTTAAAGAAATTAAGAGAAAGTGCCCAAGAAGAATGTGAAGGCTGCTTGGAAGAAGGATAAGGCTGCGAAAAAGGAATCAGAAGTAGAGGAAGAATGAGGAGTGAGTGAGCTTGGTTTTACGCCGCTTTTAACAATATTCCAGCAAAATCACGGTGGGGGACACCAGAAATGGGCTTCATATATTGTACCCATGACGGGAATCGAACCCGGGTCTTCGGCATGACGAGCGAACGCTTTAACCACTAGGCTACCCGACCGCTTCAGGAAGAATGAGGGAGAGGTGCTGGGGAGGCGCTCTCAAGAGATCTCAGATTATGAACACAAGTTTTTGTATCTTTGATGTGATTATATGTTATTATTAGTTTCAAAAGAATAGATTACAAAGAACATGTCAGTTACAAAATGTTTTTTACCTTTATGTATTGATATAAAAATAAATAAGACGTACAAAATAACCTAAAATAAATATTCATCATCAATTCCAGTTTATTACTTTAAGACTCCTACAAGTAGCTTTCTCTATGGCACCAATATTATTCTCTTTCTATACATTAATGACTGTGTATGCTATGTGTTGTCCAAGCTGTAACACTGGCAAAAATAAATATAAATATATGTCAAATCTTGCTATACATATATATTTCATATCAATAAACCTCTAATGAGGTTTAGTAAAACCAGATGCAGGGGAATGGTGCTTAGAGACTCTGAGTGAGTGAGGGAGTTGGGTTTTAACAAAGATTTTAACAGTACTCCAGTAATATCTCTGCGTGTCAGCTTAATGTAGGAGGAAAGCCTGAATGATGCAGTCTCGGACGTTTACCACTTTGGTGACAACAAGGAACATTGGTATGGTGCTGACAAAACTAGAAACATAATCGGGGCGAACTAGTAATCGAACCCATGACCATAGCTCCCTGATTGTGGTGGCTTTTACAACTGGGCCACCCGTGTCCTCTAATAATCAGACGTTTGGGACCTATAGGACCAGTGTATCCTGAAACAGCTAAGGGATGCAACTCTGCATAGCAAATTGCAGTTCCTTGGGTCACTGGGAAAGAGTGCAAAAAGAGAGAAATTTGGTCATTACATTTTGTCGTCAACAATTTAAGCTACTATTAAACCAGTAATTCCTGACAGTATCAAAGTGAGTGAGTTGGGTTTAACGCCACTTTTAACAGTATTCCAGTTATATCGCGGCGTGTCAGCTTAATGTGGGAGGAAAGCCCGAAGTGATGCAGGTCTCAGACGCTTACCACTTCGATGAAACCCACGAGCACGGGTATGGTGCTCACAAACCTAGAAACATAATCGGGGCGAACCGGGATTCGAACCCACAATCATAGGTTTCTGGCGTGCCCAAGGGACGTGCCCAGCGAATTGCGGCATCTTAGATGACTGGGCCACCCGTGCCCCCCAGTATCAAAGAGTATTGTTATGTTTCTGATGTCACAGGGATGTGGACGCCCTGCGGAAACTTCACATTCACTCTTTGGAATGTCCCAATTTCAGCAGCAGTATCCTATACGATCTTAGTTTAATTAGATTGTGCAATTTGGAATCTACCCAAATGGTATGGATAATTGCCAATTACTAACTGGTTTTATATGAACAGGTTGACATACATCTGGACTAAACAACATTCAGTCACTTAAGATGATGAACACTATAATAAGCTAGTAAATACACTGTGGCATAAAACACTCCCTCCAAAACTCATACAGAGCAGTCTCCATTTATTATGATTTGTCTCACACAGGCTTTAACAATGTAAAAGAAATGAAATGAAACAAAATCAATTTGAAATAGTAATCCATAAAAGTTAAAAAAATAGCTTTTAAAGCTTTCAAAACATACAAGGGAAATGGAAAAAATGTATCTTTGAATTTTTACAAACCCATTCTTGAAAGTTCTTCTAAAGAGAGAGAGCGCTGTAATATGGCAGATTATTTTATTTTCGAACAATTATTGTAACATTGTTTCTGTTGAGAATTGGTAGAGGCTCATTACATTGTATTTGGTGGGTGATTAGTCGTCAAGAATGTTGTACTACTGAATGTAAGCAGTCATCAGGAAGTTACTATATTTAGATGCCAGTGTGATATGTAAACTTCCGGTATACCGGTACTCTTGCAGAATATCCTGTAATGTTCTAGTGCTGCGAGACTGGTGAGGGAGGGAACTATGTAGAAATTTCCAGTAGCTAGTTAACTGTATACACAGTGGGGCAAGAGTGTGTTTCGGCATATCTCATGCATTTCATTGCTTCCGGACCAACTTTCATGTGAGGATCACTCAGCATCCCTGATTCCCTGCCCAGCCCATATCAGAAGCTTGACCAGTTGCCATTGGGTGAATATACTAGTATATAATTATCACAGACTTTTACTATCACCACTGTAATTTTGTATCTGACCACTGCCATCATATTATATATTGCCATTGATTATTGTACTACCACTTGTACTGCCATTGTAATTGCTGTGCAGTAATTTGTATTGATTTGTAAACATGGTGGATTATTGTAATACATATGTTGATTGTATGTACCACTAACTTCTTTTACGTACAGGTTTCTGGGTTGTTATTATTTCAATTTGGGAATCGACACATAACTGAGTGAGTGAGTGAGTGAGTGAGTGAGTGAGTGAGTGAGTGCAGTTTTTACGCCGCTTCTAGCCATATTCCACAATATCATGGCGGGGTACACCAAAAATGGGCTTCTTACATTGTACCTAGTCGAGAATCGAGACCGGGTCTTCGGCCACTAGGCTACCATACCACCTCATAACAGTGTGAGAGACATCAAATGCACCTTCAGTGAGTGAGTGAGTGAATGAGTATGGTTTTACGCTGCTTTTAGCAATATTCCAGCAATGTCACAGCCGGGGAGACCAGAAATGGGTTTCACACATTGTACCCATGTCGGGAATTGAACCCGGGTCTTCTGCAACTTGGCGACCCAACTGCCCCAGTTACAGTGTGAGTGAGAGACATCTAATGAAGCTTCAAACTACTGCAGTTAGGGTTGAAACGATACATTGGTGTACAGGTGCATCCTGAATTTTCATGCCACAACATGATACATGATACATATTTTTCTGTATCGATACAAGATGATACACTTAGTAAAATAAATCACTTAATACTCGCTTAAGAAGTTTCCACACGATGTGACGTAAATATGCCTATCACAATAAATATCTTATCATGACCTTTCTGTATCTTTTCACAACTAATCATGCTAATTTCAGTTATATCACGGTGTGTCGGCTTGATGTGGGAGGAAAACCTGAAGTGATGCAGGTCTTAAAGCTCCTCTATACAAAAATCAATAATAACGCAGCACGAACCAATCAAATTGATTTTAATTTATTCATACAACTGTAAATAATGCAACAACGCTGATGAACAAGATGGTTTGACCTCCGATTAATAAACGTGAGACACCAAAAACTACAGCCATGTTCACAAAGACTTGATCTCAAATGGGAGTCTCTTCATCAGCGTGTCAACATATCACTGCACAATTCATGTACACAAATATTCATCCTAAATGGCTGCCTAGTTATTTCTTGGCTGCAACTGGTGCCTTGGGTTTCCGTAACTTGCTGAACAAATAATAGCCGAAGAGGGTTCCGTATGTAGCCATGACCCACTGAAAATATGAAGAAAGCAAATATTTTTCAATTATCACGATTATGGTTATCTTTACAATCAGAGACTGACATGATTCATTCTGTCAATAGTTCTCATTAATCTAAACATGCTCAAGGGTATATTTATAAATCTGTAAAAGTTTTACAAATTTCAAAACTGACTATTGCCATTTAAGTAAATACAATACCCACTTTTGAAACAATTAATAATCTAAGTTACTTTGAATGGTCCTTTCTTTTCATCATGTGCAATCTCTCACTCTGGCCACTTGAGCTGGAATATTGCTGAGTGCGGCGTTAAACAAAAAAACAACAAAACTTGTCCAAAGCCTGAGTTGGCTCAGCAATAGTAGTCCATGTGAAAACACTAAATTCTACTGAAGAAGATGTTAAGCCTAATTCGTGATAGCAGACTGAAAGGTCTTTTCCACAGACTGGAGTGTTCAGTTAGAATGTTTTGTTTTTTAGTCTTTTTAGCTTATTCAAGTCCATTTTATCTTAACAATTGTCAAGTCTAATCATATTGACTATGACAAGCAAATGTAACTAATGCCTCTTTTGTTCAGTGCTTAGGTTTGTAGGATTCAGTTGTCAGAAAGTGAAGTATCATTTGTCTCACGTTTAGCCTGCCTCTCTTTGTGTAGGAGTTGAAGTAGAACTGCAGTCCCTTGTAGTTCGCTACTCTCTCATCAACAAAGTCCCCCGACATGACTGTAGGCTGAAACAACACAGCAGGAATACAGGAAACATCTCATAATCACTAGCTGAGTTTCAGAAGCACTCTGTAAAACCCAATATGAACAAAGACAAACTTAGCTTCCATCTCACGGCTACACATGGTCCCAGGTAGTGACAGAACATGTAAATGACAGAAAACCACTGAGTAAGTGAGTGAGAGGGATGGAGGGAGGGAGATTTATTGCTGCTTTGAACAGTATCTCAATTATATCACAGCGTGTCAGCTTAATGGGGGAGGCAAGGCCGAAGTGATGCAGGTCCTAGATGTTTACCACTTTGGTGAAACCCACGCGCACGGCACTGACAAACCTTGAAACAATATCGGGGTGAACCGGGATTTGAACCCACAATCATAGGTTTCTGGCGTGCCCAAGGGACACAACTCTTAGACAACTAAGACAACTGGGCCACCTGTGCCTCCACTGAACTTATGAAGGCTATGCAGCAAGTAACTGTGGATGCATGTGATTCATATGAAGCATGAATGTTTGGTGACACAATGTAAGTGGTGTATTTGATGACTAAAGAAAGAAAGGGAACATACGTAGAGATTTTCTGTTTATTGGAATTTGGGGGAGAATAAATTATTATATGAGTTGGACATGTTTGATGAGGAAGAAACTCAAACAACTAAATTGTGTAATCAAAATGTGTGTCACTATACATCTTGTCCATGGTGAAGGGACATGAGATGTTTAAACATGCAGTCAGATATCAAAGGTTTTAACTGGTAGTTGGTAATGCAAAATCAAAATCTGCTAAGCAATCCATCAGGAACAGCTGTGACATCGTACATGTGGTAATAATATACAAGTAGTGTATCAATCTGGTTGCACAATATTGTATCCCGATACGAGGCCCACCATACAATACACGGATTTACAACCCCTGAATAGCGACATATCACGTTACATTGACGTGAACACTCATGTAATATCCTCAATGTATTGTTATAGAAACATCTAAATAATAACTGATAATGTTCAACAACCAGCTATACGCAGATTCTCTAGTATTTGTTATAAATAACATAACATTCACAGTGCCATCTTGCCTATATGTTACTGCCCACAATAAGCCATCTTTGATCTCTGAAACAATTGATCCAGGGTTGTGAAACGAAAGTGCTGGGGGCAGTACACTTTACCGGGTGCACTTTGTCAGACCCAATTAGCGCTGTGGGGGCTCGAACACACTTCGCCAGCTTGCCGGCTTGGCTAATTAGTGCATTAGCCGATGCTCTACCAGTGGAACAAGAGCACCATCACATGCAAATAGTGCCAGTTACATGGGTCATTTGAACATCATTAACACGTATGCGCAGTTAAGTAAACATGATTGCGCATGCATGTTACTGACCATGCTGACATCTCCATTCATCTTCTTGAGGAAGCCAAGCCTGCCATTGTCCATCAAAATGAGTATATAATCGAGCAACGAAACGTGTTAAAACTGACTATACTCTCATAGGTTTACCCTCATTGTATTATTGGAGAAAACTGTAAAAAGGCAAGAAATTATGGCAAACCCTAGCCCTTACCAGACCAACCCTAGCCCTTACCAGACCAACCCTAGGAATAAAAAAGGGGTGTTGGATCGGAAAGGCATGACTGCTCCCTGAGATGGAAAAGGTGTGATGGATTAATTGCCAAAGCGTGTCAGTTCCCTTTGATCAAAAAGGGGTTTTGGATCGCCAAGGCGTGTCAGCGCCCTGAGATGAGTGTGAATGCCTTCGGGAGCCACAGTAACGGTATAGCGAGACAGTGGTAGCACTATAGCGAGATATTTGAGCTGTTGGTCGAGGGCAAAGCTGCGCCCGGTAAACTACATTATTGACAAAGTAGTGCATCAGGAAACAAATCCTATCGCACTCACTGTATCGTTACACCTATACAAAACACTAATCTATTTTTACAATCAGACATCAATTGGTCACTAGAAACATCTAGTGAGAACATATTAAAAAAAAACATTTTTCTAAAATTAGAACCTACACCGAAATGTTGCTCCTTATTGTAATAAAGAAGTTGTTCATCCATATATCTTATCCTAACTTAGTACTCCAACTTCTAAATGCCTCTCAAGACATGACTTGTTCACTTAACATGCCAACGCAGAGATAGGGCCTATTGCATATTTATTTCAGTCTTGGCTTACAGTCTGCCTGTCATTCTCTCCCCAAAATACACTTTGGGCAGATTTGCAACCTAATTTAACACTTTTTTCGGACACGCATATAAACATGAATATATGAGGAACATAGACCATTCAAGGTTATATTAGGGTTCTCGTCATCTAAGTCTCCGAGCTCAGTCGTCTCTGCGGCAGATTTGAACATTAGTAACACAAATCAAAACACACATTTGAAACACCTCATCCTTATTCGATTCTTGACATATCGTCACACTATTCAGCCCTTTTAGCCGTCACATTAAAAGTATACTGACTCGTTCTCTCAGACAGTGCACATGATAGGGCTGGAAACTTTGGAGACCTCCAACAGCCTTGCGAATTATTTGTTGTATTTTGGATTTGTACAACTACAAAGGTGTTGTTTCAAATATCTTGTCGAACTCTTGGCATATACAATAAACGCACTGTCTCTTTTTTTGCAACATAACTGCTGAAAGCATCAGTAAATTCAAAAATACCTGATGTGCAGGATTTCAATGTCACAGTGTCTCCGGAAACTATGGTGGCCAAGGAAAGTAGGTTCGGGGAGAATGTATATAAGAATATTTCAAATAAATATCTGAATTAACAAAATACCTATATGACATTAAGCCTAAAGTATGGTGTTATGAGGATCTATCATAAAGTCTTAATGGGAACATTTATGATTTATTAATTTATGACTGGGTACTGTCTACAAGTAATCACATAACGTGCAAAGGTTGAAAATACAGTTGGAACTTGTAATAGTTTTGGGGTGAATATATTTTAGGTTTTGTAATATAAATGTAAGTACAATATTCACTAAGCATGCCTGTTTGTTAGATTTTCATGCTGATGAAAACATGGACGATGTCGACAAAAATATTATTTACTGCGGAACATCAAATATGGCGACCCCCATGAAAACGTGGATTTGAAGAATCGTGCCAGGGACAGGACTAATAACATTCAAGGAAATCTGCAGGTAAGGCAAGGTTAGTATCACATCAGTGTGTTTTTAGGGGTACAACCAGGCATATGTTTTATGACTGTCGTCAACTGTCTCACTTGAGTTAACTGTTGGGTATTTAGTTATATTTAACAGTGACAATTTGAATATAACCATGATAGCGACTAAGTTTCTTTACCATGTTTTCTGACACAATCTCAATGTTGTAAGAACTAAATCCAATGTCAACTTGATTATCATTTAACTCATTCTTTGGAATGACATGATTTGAATTAATCTGCAAATCACGAGGTAATTCTCTCGGGACAAGATGTTACCTTTGTTATGCGTATAAATATTAGGCATATTCCTTCTTTGAGGAATGCATCAGTCAATATCCCATACATCTGCAGCTGTGCTAAAAAACTTTTTGATGTCACATGCCTGTGTAACAATGGTAAGAATCTGATTATATATATATATATAGCATTCCAGGATATGACTCGTGTTTGTTTCTCAAATGATCAAGTAATTTAGTTTCAGCACGGACTTGTAAAACTGTTATATAGGTCCGTGTTTTCAGGTGTTTCACATAATTGTCAAGTTTCATTGGTCAGCTGAGAAAGCAGACATGACAACTATTTTGCATGATGTCCCCAGTCCTTTAAAAAATCCAAGAGTTTGATAACAATGAGCAATCAATCAACATATTGCCGGCTAATCCTTAGGCACTTTGTGCCCAGGTATTGTTGTATTCCCCCTGCTTTAGAAAACCTACATATATGAATACTTCCTCTTGACAAATAAACAGTACAAGATAGCAGTGATTAATGAATCAAGTTTCAACGTATTATTGGTTAATCCTGTGATCACTGTGTTTTTGCAACTTAACTCACATTCCTCCTTTGCTGCACTCCTTCGTGCATATTACATAACATGTAATACATTCACCAGTGGACCTGAATTTGTAACTCGATCTTGGATTGCTATATATCCAAGACATATCCTCAGAGGCATGGATGTGTAAATAAGTCAGACTGAGGTTCAATTGAGGGTTTCAGTTTGTAGTTAAGCCATCTGTCATAGTGTCAGTTGTACTCACAAAGTTAGGATTCATCTTGAAACCATAAGGTATGTGACATGTTCTTTGTTTGATTTATGCATATGTGTGAAAAGGCTTGGGATGTTGTTATCTTCTTGTTCAGTTAGGGGACATTTTTTTTATTTTTTGGTTTACAGATTTCAAACTCATTTCAAAAGAGTGGGCACGAGTGGCCCAGCCGTCTAAGGTGCCACGATTCGCTGTGCAGAGTTGTGTCCCTAGGACACGCCAGAAGAAACCTGTGATTGTGGGTTCGAATCCCGGTTCGCTCCGATTATGTTTCTAGGTTTGTCAGCACCATACCCTTGCTTGTGGGTTTCACCGAAGTGGTGAATGTCTGAGACCTGCATCACTTCGGCCTTTCCTCCCACATTTAGCTGGCACGCCGTGATATAACTGGAATACTGTTAAAAGCGGTGCTAAATCCATCTCACTCATTTCAAAAGAAAGGTAGGAAAATTGAAAATACCCCCCCCCCCCCCGAAACACCTCATTTTTTTACTTGATTTGTTAGGTATAGAAAAAAATATTCTGGAGTAACAAAAGTAAAACAACTCAATTTTTTAAAGAAAATTTTTATTATATCCCTGGCACACAGCTTGTGCACAAATGGCAATATAACAATATTCATGTCATGGTGAAATGCATGAAAGACGCCGCCATTTTGGCAGCATGGGCGACTATTAAACTGGTCACCACTGCGCTTTGCGTTGACAAGCTTTGATGGTGGTATTAGAGAAGGTTCCCAGTGAGAAATATCAGAATGACTTCCCTTTATACTCGAAGAGGAAACGAAATTTCTTTGTTTGAACTTTTTATGCATTTTTTAAAGCAAGGATTGGAGGTAATAAAAAAAGGAGTTATTTATTTATTTTTAGACATTTGGAATTTGAAAGAGGGGTGCATTCGTAAACCAAGAAATAAAAAAAATGTCTGTTTACCATGCTTACATGATAGTCAATAGTATAGGGGAATATTGAGATAGGTTCTGTCCGTTCGTGCGTGTGTGCGTGCATCCCGAAATCGTTTCCTGAGCATAACTCAGAAACCGTTAAATATTTCTTTACAAAACTTTGCATGTCTATCAGACTCATGCTGACCTGGTGCCTTTTTCTATTGAGGAATTTTATAAATTTTTATTTTTTATGTTTCTATGGCAACAAGTTGGTTCTATAGGGTAGAGTTCGTTTCCGGAGCATGAATTACCAGTCCAAGCCTAATTTTACTGGTAAAAAACTGGTAATTACCGGTAAACGGGAATGCTGTAATGTCAACCTGTCTCAGTTACTTACATGCTGCTCAGAGGCAGCTGGAATATTGCTGACTGCGGCATTAAGAGCAAAGTAACTTAACTGGAAATTTGCACCAGGTGATATTTGCAGGTGTTAGTCCTGACAACACCTACACTGTCACCTGAATAAAACACTCCACACTCTCACCTGAATCACACTCCACACTGTCACCTAAATTACACTCGACGCTGTCAACAGACAAGTAGCTTGATTTTAATCAATGAAATTGGGGTCTGGTGGTTAATCATTATGATCTTGGTAGATATTACAAGAATGAGCAGCTGTGGGATCTGACTGTAAAAAAACCCACTCATTCCAGTCACTGGTCATTATTGTATAAATCAATTTGACATGTCAGAGAGAGATCCTACATGTATGTCTCTCCCCTCAAAGGGACGGAAGACATTTTTTTCGGGCTTGGTGGGTATTGGCGTTGGCGTTGGTGTTGGGAGTTACGAGCCATAACTTTCAATGTTTTTAATGTAACTTTGCATATGCATTGCTCATCATTTTTACTGGTGTCTTTTTTCTATTTTTTTATGTTTCCATGCAACGGAACTTGCCATATGCGTTGTTCATCAGCTTCACTGATGCCTTTTGCTACTTTTAATTTTTTCTAAATTTTATTTTGTTGCGTTTTCGTGGAAACAAATTGGACTTTGTCTCAAACGACTCTAGGCTTTGTTTCCAAGCCATAACACTCAATCTAAGGAACATTTTTGCATGAAACAATTCATTTGCAATGACCACATGCTCATCTATTGCCTTTTCAATTATTTCATTTTTTTATTATTATTATTTCTTGTGTTTCCATTGAAACAATTTTGACTTAGTCTCAAATGAGAAGCATTTGTTTCCCTGCCAAAACCCTACAGCTAATGAATATTTTTAAATGATACCATTATCTTTTCAGGCTATAATTTGCTATTATTGTTTTTTCGGATTTGCAAACACATTTATAGTGTAAACTCATGAACATGAACTCATGTATCAAAAAAAGGAAGATGGAGACAAAAACATGTTCTAGTTTCTACTTATCTTATGGGAACCTTATACATATTGTTTGGGACCTCAGTACTACCATGGCAAAACATGGTGTGTGAAATCAACTGCATATCCTGTTTAGACATGCTCATTGTACTTTTGTTTGGAAAATGAGCAAAGATTTACGTCCTGAATTGAATTTCCTCACAGAGTTTTTGAAATTCAAAAGACGCATTAACAAGAGGTCACCCTGACTGCTCAAATTATGATGTTCTTGAATGTTTGAAGGTTGCAACTGCCATAATCAAAATGTTACTCTTTTAAAGTTTTCTTATGGCCTTCATCATTTTCATAGAAATGCTACAATCTCTTATGTTTTGCATGAAAATACATTTTTTTTTAACATTTTTATTTGAATTGTGAATAAGTATTATATTGAAGCACAAGGAAGCCGATAGCAACATGAGTAGAAACGATTTGACTTTAGTAACATTAAAGTAACAACTTGATCAGTCCTTTTTTTAAAGTCACATCTTATGGCTTCTCATGCAAAAAAACACAACAATGTTCGAATTTAAGCATAAAAGTTAATGTGTCATTGTCCTTGCCCTAACGAAAAAAGTTGAAGATATAGGGGGACACTAGATTCAAGTACTATTGGAGAAGACATCAAGGTTCCCAGGATTCCGTTAAATGTGAATGCCAAACTTTAAAAAATGTATCACTAAATGTAAGGATATCATGGATGAAATAATCCAACAAAGGTGAATTTCTGTTACATAACATCTTCCTGAGGCACGGGGGGGCACGGGTGGCCCAGTCGTCTAAGGCGCCGCGATTCGCTGTGCAGAGTTGCGTCCCTTGGTCATGCCAGAAACCTATGATTGTGGGTTCGACTCCCGGTTCGCCCCAATTATGTTTCAAGGTTTGTCAGCACCATACCCGTGCTCGTGGGTATCACCGAAGTGGTAAACGTCTGTGACCTGCATCACTTCGGGCTTTCCTCCCACATTAAGCTGACATGCCGCGATATGACTGGAATAATGTTAAAAGTGGCGTTAAACCCAACTCACTCACTCACTCACTCCTGAGGCACGGGAGTTAACTGACTATAAAAGTCCAGTTTCCACCTTTACTGAACTAGGCTGGAATTTTGGAGTTATATTTTGGCTGGACTAATGAGTCTATGCATCATGTGCATAGTCCAATCAAAATCACATGACAAAATCGACTTCTGGTTTGTAAACTGCTGTGCAGATTGCGGTCGATTGCAGGATTTGCAAAGTATGTGTACTGTCAACTAGGCGTTGACAGATATTTTCCAAATCTTTTCCAAATCTTTTCCAAATCTTTTTATGTGTCTAATCAAGGTGCTCATGTGATTTGATGCACTTTGCGAATAAGACCTGTTTTATTACAGTATAGATCTTGATTATCGATCAGATCTTCTTCACTGAGCAATGCCATTTTATTTGAAGCAAATGCAAGTGATGTGAGAGGTGGAATCTGATTGGTGAATAGGATGACATAGAAGGGACATTAATTGGAATAGCGACTGGGGACACTACGATTGAGTCCAGAAATTCCAGCCTAGTTTTGGCAAGAGTGGAAAGTGGACAGTTACACTCAGTTAACTCCCTTGCCTCGGGAGGATGCCCCGTTACATGTTAGTTCTGGGTTTATTGGTTCCTGTTGAGGCAAATATATCAGGCGACTAGCAAGGAACATGTTGTCAGGCTCACTGACTTGGTTGATGCATGTCATTGTATCTCAATTGCATAGATCGATGCTCATGATGTCAATCCCTGGATTGTCTGGTCCAGGCTCCATTATTTACATCAATCCCTCTATTGAGAATTTTATGACTTATGTCAGCTGAAAACGAACAAATTATAAAAAGCTTAGGTAAATTTCTCTTCCAAGTCATGAACATTTGAACGGAAACATAGTGTTGAACGGTAAATCATTATGAAAACTACTCAGCATGCAAATATATATACAGTATATTTCCATTGTATTCCGGTGGCCTGAAGTACCGAATGAATTTGTCTGTCTGTCTGTATTTACAGACTGCCATCATATAGCAGGATTAGTGCTGAGTGTGGCGTTAAACAATAAACAAACAAATCATTTCTGAAGATTAAGAAATTCCTTAATATTGTTTGCAGTAATATATTTTCCAAGAAATATTCACACAGAAATGTATAAGAGAATGGATTTTCACACCAATACCAGAAATGTATGGGGTATTTTCATTGACCTTTACAGGTTAAAGTAGAAAATGTCGAAACCTTCCAAGAAAAAGCTGACCCTCATGGAGGACTTCCCAAGAGGAGGTGTCAAGAAGATGCCCAAGAAAAGAAAGACAAAGGAACCAGTTCAAGATCTGTTCAAGGTAATTTGCATCCTTGTGTTTGTTTGCTTGTTTGTTGTTTAACGCCGCACTCATCAATATTCCAGCTGTATGACAGCGGTCTGTAAATAATCGAGTCTGATCCAGACAATCCAGTGATTGATATCATAAGCATCGATTCACTCAATTGAGATTCTATGACATGCATCAAGCAAGTCAGTGAGCCTGACCACCCGATCCTGTTAGTCGCCTCTTACGACAAGCATTGTCGCCTATTATGGCAAGCATGGGTTGCTTAAGACCTATTCTACCCCGGATATTCACGGGTCTCGTCCTAGTAACTGGAGTTCATCATGTTTATGGTCTTGCCAGTCTTATTCTGGGATCAGGCTTAATTAGCACCGAAATTGCATGGTGAACACGGTGCTGAATTGGTGAAAACAACACATTGTTGTTTTGTGAAAACAGTGCCATATGTTTTTAGATACACAAGCAAACATAAAGAGAGCGAACATTGATTTGCCATTGTTTACCAAACACAATATCTTTTACAAATACTTCTCAAAAAAGGTGAAGGACCACCCAATTGTTTCAAATTACTATCGTTAATCTGTTGTGGCTTGACAGATTAACTGTAGTAATATAAATGGATTGGGTGGTCCTTTACTCTTTTTGAGGAGTATATCTACACACTTTTCAGATTTGAACCAGTTTCATATGTTTGCATTTTACATCAGCACATTATTATGAAGTGACTTCCACATGAAATATTTTCCCATGTAGTCACAAGTGAACATCTCAGCATTCACATCTATTTCCTCTCTCAACATTAACACTTGATTTTTTTGTGGTATATTTCTTCAGACAAATGATGGTGAGAAGAAGCCAGATCATCATCAAAGTGGGCCTAAGAAGAAGAAGTTCAAGCCTGGAAATCAGAAACAACAGCTCAGTCACTACCCTCCACCACAGAAGAGTTCGTCCAAGTTGGAGAGTCTCCGGTTTAATGTAAGCAAGACAATAATGACAAGAATTAGTTTATTACGTTCTATTATCATGATAATATCAGAGCTCCAGATAAGCTTTTGGTGTTGTGGGTATTTTACCCATGCATTTTAAAATCATTGGGTATCAGTAATTCTATCTGCGTATTCAAATTTCTGTTACCTACTAGTTTTTACACATGTGGGTATTTAAGTTGAATATTTAAAAACACTATTCATCTAGTCCCTGCAAACTGGTGTCGTGTGGGTTCGAGAGCTTTATAGGACTCAAAAATACCACGATACTTCCACAAGACAGTGTGATGGCAAATGATGGCAGATGTAACTGTCGTTGTTCGTTGTGTAGTTGATACGCTTGGATTTTATTTTACTGCGTATTTCTGCATTTCTGATGCGTATTTTATGTAGATACGCAGCTTAGCTGGAGCTCTGTAATACATTAGTCAATTATCGAAAGAGAAAAACTGATAATATTTGTAGAAAGTATTCAAATGTCCAAGTGAAAGTGTTGAAATCACACGCTCTGTAATAGGCTCCAAAACAAACATGATTGGGGGCATGGCTTGAAGCTACAGGCAAAGCGGTGACAACTGTTTTCCTTGGTGATATGTTTTTTCATTGGGTGATATTTTCAGCACGTCAAACACTGCGAACCCTTTTTACCCCAGCAAGGGGAATCCCCGTAGTCTTTTCTGGGGACGTTTTCATCTGCCGTTTTTTTATTGCCTGTTTTACGCTATTCCGGTTGTCAAATATAATTTTGGTCAAGCATTGGTTATTGAGTGTACCCTGAGGTATTAAAATCTGAAAAGTTGCCATGTTGACTTTTCTTGCCCTTTATATGCATTTTAGGGTGTAATTATTTCACACCCCTTGCTTACCATAAGAGGCAACCATGCTTGCTGTAAGGGGCAACTAACGGGATTGGGTGGTCAGGCTCATTGACTTGCTTGATAATATCATCGTATCCCAGTTGTATAGATACTCATGATGTCAATCACTGGATTTGATTTTTGAAAGACCGCCGTCATGTAGCTGAAAAATTGCTGAGTGCGGTTTTAAACAGTCGTTAAACAGATTAGCCTTGCTGTTAATGTGTATGACTGTTTTCTCAACACCAGCACATTGAGGTTGGGATGCACATCTTGTGTTGTGTGGCCAAAGTGGGAAACTACAGCTTGACCATGGATCTGCCTGGGGGCCTGCAGGGGGAGGTGGCCATCACAGCCATCTCGGACACCTACACTGACCAGCTCAGCAGACTGACCAGCGATGACTATGAAGAGGACCAGGAAGAGGTACTGTAGTAACCATGGCAACAGTTGATGTCACATTTATAACATGTTATGACACTGACGAGATCCTAATAAGAATCTGAAATAACCTGTGAAGATCTGGGTCAGACATTGTCTTCTTCTACCCGTTAAGATCCGGGGTAGAATAGGTCTTCAGCAATCAACGCTTGCTGTAAAAGGTGACTATGCTTTAGCGTAAGAGGCGACTGACGGGATTGGGTGGTCTGGCTCGCTGACTTGATTTATGTATGTCATTGTATCCAAATTGAATGGCTCGATGCTCATGATGTCAATCACTGTATTAGTCTGGTCCAGTCTCGATTATTTACATACTGACGTAAAAAAGCTGGAATATTGCTAAGTGTGGCATTAAACAACAAACACACAACAAAAACAACAGAATTTGTCTTCAGCAATCCCATGTTTATCATGAGGGGCGATGAACAGGATTGGGTGGTCAGGCTCGCTGATTTGTTGATACATGTCATTGTATCCAAGTTGTGTAAATTCATGCTTATGATGTCAATCACTGGATTGTCTGGTCCAGACTTGATTATCTACAAACCACCATCATATAGCAGGAATAATGCTGTGTGCTGCATTAAACAACAAAGAAAGTAATTATTCTGTAATAGCAATAACTACCTCTAAACTAATAACACCAATAAAACAGTTTCACTGATTATGACATTGTAAATTCAGGAGTTCCCTTATTTTGTTGTTGAGTATATTATGTACCTCATCATGTCTTAGATACAGGGCGGTTGGGTAGCCTAGTGGTTAAAGCGTTCGCTCGTCATGACGAAGACCCGGGTTCGATTCCCGACATGGGTACAATGTGTGAAGCCCATTTCTGGTGTCCCCCGCCGTGATATTGCTGGAATATTGCTAAAAGTGGCGTAAAACCGTAATCACTCACTCACTCTTAGATATAAGTGCCAAAGAAAATATGCATGTGTGACTTATGCAACAAGTTTATCAATTCATGATCAGCTCCTTGTTGAATGTGATTGTATTGTGTCAACATTGGTGTCCTGTATCTTGTGAATATATAAAACTGTATCTACAGGAAATCGCCCACCTCAAGGACATGTTCAGTCCAGGACTGCTCCTACCATGTGAAGTGACGGCTATCAAGATACGCTCGGGGTCCAAGAAGAAGATCTTCCTCAGCATGAACCCCAAGCTGGTCAACCGACACCTGCAGGTGGAGCACCTCATGGAAGGCATGGTAAGATGTTTTGTACTATCAAGATACACCCATACCCTCAGATAAAGGTGAAACAGTCTTCACATGATGAGTAGACCTGTGAAGATACGGGGTGCAATAGCTGTTCAGCAACCCATTCTTTCCGTAAAAGACGACTATGCTTGTCGTAAGAATCGACTAACGGGATCAGGTTGTCAGGCTCGCTGACTCGGTTGATGTATGTCATCGTATCCCAGTTGTGTTGATCGATGTTCATAATGTCAATTACTAGACTCTTTGGTCCGGACTCGATTATTTACAATCCGCTGTCATATAGCTGGAATATTGCTGAGTGCGGCGTTAAACAACAAACAAAGAAACAAACAAGATGATGAGTGAATTGTTCATGACAATTGTTTCTTTGTTTCCACTGTTTGCTGATCAGCCTATTGTAGTGAAGCAGGGTATCAATACATTATGTTAAGTACCCAAAGACATTCAAGAGACATCATTCCAATAGCCTTTACATTTTCTCTGAGAAAGAGGCCCTTGAAGATCCAGGGTAGAAATAGTCTTCAGCAACCCATGCTTGCCATAAAGGCGACTATGCTTGTCGTAAGAGGCGACTAACGAGATCGGTTGGTCAGGCTCGCTGACTTGGTTGATGCATGTCATCGATCCCATTTGCGTGGATCAATGTTCCTGATGTCAGCCACTGGATTGTCTGGTCCAGACTCGATTATTTACAGACTGCCGTCATATAGCTGGAATATTGCTTTAAACAAACAAACAAACAAACATCTTAGAAAAAGAATTGGTAAGATATATAGCAGCCTACTTCAGGGATAAAAACGGCCAAAAGTCTGCCTCCGAGACTAGCGAAAATATAGGGGGACCAGTTGTTTTACCGTAACTCTAGTTGTTTTATGTAACTCACTAGTCCAAAATGAACTGTGGACTTGTTGGATATGAACAGTGGTGTCTATCTCTGCACAGTGTACTTGCAGCTCGGAGTAATGTATTATCCGTCCCGCATGAAATAATGTTGACCCCATTGCATATGTCAGACCTTTGCCAAAGTACTGTCTTCCAATGTTATTAAAAAAGTAGTAATTATAAAGTACACAAGTGATACCAAGTGTTTGTTAAAATGTGATGGTAGGTAATTGCTCTTCATTGCTCTTGTACTGTTGGTCTCATGCCTGCCTGTGCAGAGTTATGTCCCTTGGCTGTCTGGGCCTGATAGTGGTTGGTTCAGATTTGTCCTTATTCTGAACATTTTTTACTTTGCTATATGCCAGTTGACCTTGCTTTTCACCAAAATAGTCTACTTCTATGCCATGTGTCAATTCTAAATTTCCATCTATGTACAAACTGACCCTAGCTATTTGACTGGAATAATTAAATGGAATTGAACCACACATCACATACCTACTGATTATGGATTAATAGCTGGAATATTGCTAAGTGCGACGTTAAACAACAAACAAACAAACAAATATTAAAGAAACGCATGAATGGATATTTATGTAGAAAATCGCTGTAAGGGCCCCAGAACTCTGATGACCAAAGCAGTAGGATTGTGCCAATGTTCACTTTGTTGGTTGCATTTGCGACTGCATGGAATGTTGCTCGTTATGTCAATCACTGGTTTGGTTCACTCTGACTCATATATTTACAGGAGGTCACCATCATATACACTACTCAAAAGAAGTCAAAGAACACTTGGTTTTCTCCTGTGACTATAGTTAATGTGTCATGGCTGGTGGGCATTTCAAGACACAAGCCTTCTAAGTCTTCCAATTGTGGATGTTCTTTAACTTGTTTTGAGTACCATCTGTTTTGAGTTTTGAGTTTTGAGTAATAAAGCTGGAATATCACTGATTGCAGTGTGAAATGTCAAACAAACTGTCTTTCGGGGTCGAATAAAATTGAAAAATTCTGAAAGAAGTTTGAAAGAGTTCAACATCTTATACTCGTATCTATATTACAGTGTTTTGTTAATGTGTTCATCTCATGTGATTCTGATTCTTTTATTGCAGATAGTGTTTGGCAGCGTGAGGTCCCGGGAAGACCATGGCTATGTTTTGGATGTTGGTGTGGAAGGAGTGACAGCATTTCTGGCCGACAGTCGGGCGGACAAATACATCACCAGTGTGAATGAAGGTAGAAAGCCTCTGCACGTGAATCATGCCTCCATTTTGTCTGGATCCTGGGTCTTGTTAATGTCTTGGTTTCCCAAGGTTTCCCAAGATTTACCAAGGTTTACCAAGGTTTCATATGTTGCCCAGTGATACACTGTGCTACAATTCCGTAAGAGGCGACTAACGGGTTTGGGTGGTCGGACTCACTGACTTGGTTGATGCATGTCATTGTATCCCAACTAAGTGGATCGATGCTCATGATATCAATCACTGGATTGTCTGGTCCAGACTTGATTACTAACAGACCGCTGTCATATAGCTGGAATATTGCTGAATGCGATGTTAAACAACAAACCAACCAACCGTGCTTCAATTCACTGTGCACATTTGAGCCCTATGAAAATACAGGCAAGAATTGATCTTCAGCAACCCATGCTTGTCATAAGAGGAGACTTACAGGATCAGATCAATCTTTGGTCTGGCCCAGACTTGATTATTTACTGATGGTTGTCATATAGCTGGAATGTTTTTGAGAGCGTTAAACAACAAACAAACAAACAAAACTGTGAACCTTTGCACACCTTGACCAGTCCATACACCTATGATGATAGGTTTGGTCTGGGTTTGTCTGCTAATTGTAAACATATACTGGGACCTGCATAGTTTGGGTCATTTCTCCCCCATGAAGCTGATATGCTGTTACATGAATGATGCACTGTTCAAAGTGGCATTAAACCAAACTCACTGACTCACTCTCGTGTTTATTGCAGGTGAATCCCTGAAACTAGGTCAGGTTGTCATGTGCACCATCTTGTCCAGCAAGAACAAAAACATCAAAGTGTCAATCAACCCGAAACAGGTGGACAACGCTCAGGTAAGAAAAATCTTAAAGTTTATAAGCAAACATGATTAATGAAGCAAAAAGTTAAGTATAGAGTACACATTTTCAGGTAAGGGAAAAAAAATAATAGTCTTGGTTCTCAGGCACCGCCATTTTTAAAAAGACAAAAAATATCCTTGAATATTCCAAGTCTAATGGTAATCAAATACTGTATTGCATATTTTACTCATCAAGGAATACATTTATATAGGGAGGTCTTTGCCCCAGTTGATTGTACACAACTGTTTTTTTTGGTTACATACCAGTTTTTGAACATCCCCAAAAAAGAAAGAAAAAGAGACCGCACTATATTTTCAAAAACGATTGCCTGAAAACCTATTCTTTCATTTTTTAAGCCTAATATTACACACGGATATCTTCTCATTAGATGTATTAGATAAATAAGGAAAGTAGTATTTGGCAGAGTGAAAGAGACCATGGTATGCTTTCCAAGTACCAGTAGCTGTGTGACCATTATTCTTTGAATAGTAATATTTTTGGCTTGGCCAGTAATCTTTTCTGTCCTGTCTGGCCATTTGCAGATTTGACGCTGGACAACGCTGCCATGACTGGCGCTCGACATTTTGTGTTAAGTTGACTTGTTTAGAATTCAGACATTGTCTAGTTTTTATAAGGGCGATTATTTCTTGTTTGTTTGATTAAGATTGTAAATTTTGAGTCTCTGGAATTGTAAAGAGGTGCAAATGACATGAAACGAACCTAATAGGATTGTTAATTGGCAGGAGTTAAAATGCTTGTATTTGCACAAGGGAAGTAACTCTTCCTGGCTTATTACGCTCTTGTCTTGCAGGTGACAAAGAGTGTGATGGTTGTCCCTGGGATGAAGGTGTCTGGCACTATTCAGCAGGTTTGTTGTTAATTGATGATTGAGTCAGTGAAGAGGTGGGGATGTCACAAGTAACTTTCTCACTGTATTAAGGATGTGATGCAACTTCATGCAAAATATACTACTCACCTTTGATAGGGATAGGGCATATCCAGGTGAGGTCTGAATGTTACTGATTGCTCGGATATGTTGCCATTTGAATAGTATTTCGTTTTTAAACATTTTATTACAAGGTACACATATGGTTCTTATCTGTTGTGAAGATGTACGATTTTCGGTCTCAAACGTTGATAATTCCTAATTTTGTTTATCCGACATTTTCCATACAGCGTAATTTTTAAGAAGTAGTTGCTAGCAGCCTTTATCAAGCTGTTGTATTTGACTGACATGATTGGTTGTTCTATGTCTGTAATATTGCTGAACGCAGTGTGAAATTACACTCACTTAGTGATGACTTTGGGCCTGAAAAGGAAGCATTCTATTTCTCTAGACTGGTAGAACATAACTTCAGTATTACGACCAGCCTCATTCAAATGCTATAATAAAGTTAAGCCCTAATGGTAAGAGTCTAAATTTTAGAGGGCCTCTAGGTTTGTATGCAATACCTGAAGACCTATAAAAACATACTTTCAAACACACACTGTTTAGTCAATGCTAATAGTGAGACTTGTCTTTAGTAGTAAGCATCATTATTAGTTGTAAACCAGTCTCAACACGGGTTCATGTACCCTCTATGCTTGTCGTAAAAGGTGACTAACCGGATCGGGTGGTCAGGCTCGCTTACTTGGTTGATGCATGTTATTGATGCTCATGATGTCAATCATTGGATTATCTGGAAATAAAAAAAATATGTCAGCCCATCAAGCTTGATGAGCATCAACACAGAGGGTTCATTAGCCCATGTCATCCGAGGGAGCTGTTGACAACAAATTTATCTTACCGCACACACAACTATGTTGCAGGTATGTTTCATGAATACCACATTACGCATTTATCCACCTTGTATCTGTTTCACATTCAATGAAGCAATAGACAACAGAAAGCAAACTTAGAGTTATTTCCCTTTGCTCTATTTCATTCAGAAAATATCTGGAGAATGGAGTCAAACATCTTGTTGCAAATGTAATGCCAATCATTCGGCAATTCAAGTGTGGACCATTAGAAATGTACCTCACATGTTAGGAGGGTATATTGAAAATAATAGAATGGACCTCGGCCAATCAGAATCCGTCATTCGTGTGCAAGGGTAGATAAATATGTATGACTTTGAGTGACATTGTAAATAGTCAGCAGCTGGCTCCAACAGTCTTCAGTATTCCGGTTGTTACAGCAGCTTTAACAGCAGACAGTAAACAGCTTTGTGTTTTATTGCCAGGTACTTAAAGAAGGTCTGGTTGTCGAGTTTGATGGACAGACCTGCCTTGTGCATCAGACACACACCCCGGCATACACCCTGGAGAAGTACACCCAGGGGAGCAAGGTGAGTGAGGGGGTAGGGTGGGGTGAGGGGGTGGGGTGGGGTGGGTTGGGATGAGGGGTGAGGTGAGGTGGTTGGGTGAGGTGAGGGGGTGGCATGAGGGGTGAGGTGAGGTGGTGGGGTGATGTGGTGGGGAGAGGAGAGAGGGTGGGGTGAGGTGGGGTGAGGTGGTTGGGTGAGGTGAGGGGGTGGGATGAGGGGTGAGGTGAGGTGGTTGGGTGAGGTGAGGGGGTGGGGTGAGGTGGTGGGGTGATGTTGTGGGGTGAGGAGAGAGGGTGGGATGAGGGAGGCGGTGGGGTGAGGTGAGGTAGTGGGGTGAGGTGAGGTGGTGGGGTTGGGTGGGATGAGGGTGAGGGGTGTGATGAGGTGAGGGTGAGGAGTTTGGTGAGGTGTGGGATGGGGTGAGGGGGTGGGTGAGGCAAAGGGGTGTGGTGGATGGGTTGGGGAAACAGGGGGGTGATATTGAAACCTGGACAGATGCTTTGTTACAATGTTAGCCAACATGTAAGTTGTCAATCTCATGGGGGAGGGTGTATATTGTGTGATGTACCCTGTGTGAATCAATGTACCCTGAGCCGTCAGGCAAGGGGTAAGTAGGCTCACACACTGGGTACATCACACCATGTGCCCCGAGGTATCGGTTGACAATGAATTTATCTTTCTGTCCTCATATAGGCCCCGAATATATGTCTGCGTTTTAACTCGGCAAAACTCCCCAATGGCACAGGTTGTCTGTCATCCATTCAGTGGCTGGTTCACCTGTCCAGACTTGGTTATTCAAATGCCAAATGATATGGCTGGAATATATTTGACGGCAGAGTTACACAACATTCACTCACACACCCTCAGTTCCAGAGTTTTGAGTAAAGACTGTTTTACCAGGTGAAAGGAACAGTGTTGTACAGACTGTTGAAGAATCGGACAACCCATCTGTCCCTCCTCCCGCACCTGACCGGCGCCACATGTGGAGGTCTCAGTGACAAGTTCACCACCCTAACAGACAGGACCACGCCACACAAAGCCAGGGTCCTTGACGTCATGGACAGGATAGTTTGGTTCACCTTGGACAATGGAGTCAGAGCATTAGCAACGGTTTGTAGAAATTAAATGTCGAATACCAACGATACCCCAAAAGATGTGAAGTAGATAACTTGAACAAATTAATAAACAGGGTCATAAACTGAGACATTGTGTTATTGTAGGTGTTAGTAGACAAACGAAGTGCATTTGGAGACTTGAATCAAAATTACTCAGAAATGTGCCAAAATCAAAAGTAATTCAAATATAATGGAATACAGTTCAGCCACATGTGCGTCTTTCTGATCCATGTAATATATCTATACATCTATCCACATGCTTGATCCATGTAATGTATCTATACATCTATCCTCATGTCTGATCCATGTACTGTATCTATACATCTATCCACATGCTTGATCCATGTAATGTATCTATACATCTATCCTCATGTCTGATCCATGTACTGTATCTATACATCTATCCACATATCTGATCCATGTAATGTATCTATACATCTATCCACATATCTGATCCATGTAATGTATCTATACATCTATCCACATATCTGATCCATGTACTGTATCTATACATCTATCCTCATGTCTGATCCATGTACTGTATCTATACATCTATCCACATATCTGATCCATGTAATGTATCTATACATCTATCCACATGTCTGATCCATGTAATGTATCTATACATCTATCCACATGTCTGATCCATGTACTGTATCTATACATCTATCCACATGTCTGATCCATGTAATGTATCTATACATCTATCCACATGTCTGATCCATGTAATGTATCTATACATCTATCCACATGTCTGATCCATGTACTGTATCTATACATCTATCCACATGTCTGATCCATGTAATGTATCTATACATCTATCCACATGTCTGATCCATGTAATGTATCTATACATCTATCCACATGTCTGATCCATGTAATGTATCTATACATCTATCCACATGTCTGATCCATGTAATGTATCTATACATCTATCCACATGTCTGATCCATGTAATGTATCTATACATCTATCCACATGTCTGATCCATGTACTGTATCTATACATCTATCCACATGTCTGATCCATGTACTGTATCTATACATCTATCCACATGTCTGATCCATGTAATGTATTTATACATCTATCCACATCTCTGATCCATGTAATGTATTTATACATCTATCCACATATCTGATCCATGTACTGTATCTATACATCTATCCACATATCTGATCCATGTACTGTATCTATACATCTATCCACATATCTGATCCATGTAATGTATCTATACATCTATCCACATGTCTGATCCATGTAATGTATCTATACATCTATCCACATATCTGATCCATGTACTGTATCTATACATCTATCCACATATCTGATCCATGTACTGTATTTATACATCTATCCACATGTCTGATCCATGTACTGTATCTATACATCTATCTACATATGTGATCCATGTACTGTATCTATACATCTATCCACATGTCTGATCCATGTACTGTATCTATACATCTATCCACATATCTGATCCATGTAATGTATCTATACATCTATCCACATATCTGATCCATGTACTGTATCTATACATCTATCCACATGTCTGATCCATGTACTGTATCTATACATCTATCCACATATCTGATCCATGTAATGTATCTATACATCTATCCACATATCTGATCCATGTACTGTATCTATACATCTATCCACATATCTGATCCATGTACTGTATCTATACATCTATCCACATGTCTGATCCATGTAATGTATCTATACATCTATCCACATATCTGATCCATGTACTGTATCTATACATCTATCCTCATGTCTGATCCATGTACTGTATCTATACATCTATCCACATATCTGATCCATGTAATGTATCTATACATCTATCCTCATGTCTGATCCATGTACTGTATCTATACATCTATCCTCATGTCTAATCCATGTACTGTATCTATACATCTATCCACATGTCTGATCCATGTACTGTATCTATACATCTATTCACATGCTTGATCCATGTACTGTATCTATACATCTATCCACATGTCTGATCCATGTACTGTATCTATACATCTATCCACATGCTTGATCCATGTACTGTATCTATACATCTATCCACATATCTGATCCATGTACTGTATCTATACATCTATCCACATATCTGATCCATGTACTGTATCTATACATCTATCCACATATCTGATCCATGTAATGTATCTATACATCTATCCACATATCTGATCCATGTACTGTATCTATACATCTATCCACATGTCTGATCCATGTAATGTATCTATACATCTTTCTACATATCTGATCCATGTACTGTATCTATACATCTATCCACATGTCTGATCCATGTACTGTATCTATACATCTATCCACATGCTTGATCCATGTACTGTATCTATACATCTATCCACATATCTGATCCATGTATTGTATCTATACATCTATCCACATGCTTGATCCATATAATGTATCTATACATCTATCCACATGTCTGATCCATGTAATGTATCTATACATCTGTCCACATATCTGATCCATGTAATGTATCTATACATCTGTCCACATATCTGATCCATGTAATGTATCTATACATCTGTCCACATATCTGATCCATGTAATGTATCTATACATCTGTCCACATATCTGATCCATGTAATGTATCTATACATCTATCCACATATCTGATCCATGTACTGTATCTATACATCTATCCACATGTCTGATCCATGTATTGTATCTATACATCTATCCACATATCTGATCCATGTACTGTATCTATACATCTATCCACATGCTTGATCCATGTATTGTATCTATACATCTATCCACATATCTGATCCATGTACTGTATCTATACATCTATCCACATGTCTGATCCATGTACTGTATCTATACATCTATCCACATATCTGATCCATGTACTGTATCTATACATCTATCCACATATCTGATCCATGTACTGTATCTATACATCTATCCACATGTCTGATCCATGTACTGTATCTATACATCTATCCACATATCTGATCCATGTACTGTATCTATACATCTATCCACATGTCTGATCCATGTACTGTATCTATACATCTATCCACATGTCTGATCCATGTACTGTATCTATACATCTATCCACATATCTGATCCATGTACTGTATCTATACATCTATCCACATATCTGATCCATGTACTGTATCTATACATCTATCCACATGTCTGATCCATGTACTGTATCTATACATCTATCCACATATCTGATCCATGTACTGTATCTATACATCTATCCACATATCTGATCCATGTACTGTATCTATACATCCATCCACATATCTGATCCATGTAATGTATCTATACATCTGTCCACATATCTGATCCATGTACTGTATCTATACATCTATCCACATATCTGATCCATGTACTGTATCTATACATCTATCCACATGCTTGATCCATGTAATGTATCTATACATCTATCCACATGTCTGATCCATGTACTGTATATATACATCTATCCACATTTCTGATCCATGTATTGTATCTATACATCTATCCACATATCTGATCCATGTACTGTATCTATACATCTATCCACATGTCTGATCCATGTACTGTATCTATACATCTATCCACATATCTGATCCATGTACTGTATCTATACATCTATCCACATATCTGATCCATGTAATGTATCTATACATCTATCCAAATATCTGATCCATGTACTGTATCTATACATCTATCCACATATCTGATCCATGTATTGTATCTATACATCTATCCACATGCTTGATCCATGTAATGTATCTATACATCTATCCACATATCTGATCCATGTACTGTATCTATACATCTATCCACATATCTGATCCATGTACTGTATCTATACATCTATCCACATGTCTGATCCATGTACTGTATCTATACATCTATCCACATATCTGATCTATGTACTGTATCTACACATCTATCCACATATCTGATCCATGTAATGTATCTATACATCTATCCACATATCTGATCCATGTACTGTATCTATACATCTATCCACATATCTGATCCATGTACTGTATCTATACATCTATCCACATATCTGATCCATGTAATGTATCTATACATCTATCCACATATCTGATCTATGTACTGTATCTACACATCTATCCACATATCTGATCCATGTAATGTATCTATACATCTATCCACATATCTGATCCATGTACTGTATCTATACATCTATCCACATATCTGATCCATGTACTGTATCTATACATCTATCCACATATCTGATCTATGTACTGTATCTACACATCTATCCACATATCTGATCCATGTAATGTATCTATACATCTATCCACATATCTGATCCATGTACTGTATCTATACATCTATCCACATATCTGATCCATGTAATGTATCTATACATCTATCCACATATCTGATCCATGTAATGTATCTATACATCTATCCACATATCTGATCTATGTACTGTATCTACACATCTATCCACATATCTGATCCATGTAATGTATCTATACATCTATCCACATATCTGATCCATGTACTGTATCTATACATCTATCCACATATCTGATCCATGTACTGTATCTATACATCTATCCACATATCTGATCTATGTACTGTATCTACACATCTATCCACATATCTGATCCATGTAATGTATCTATACATCTATCCACATATCTGATCCATGTACTGTATCTATACATCTATCCACATATCTGATCCATGTAATGTATCTATACATCTATCCACATGTCTGATCCATGTACTGTATCTACACATCTATCCACATATCTGATCCATGTAATGTATCTATACATCTATCCACATATCTGATCCATGTACTGTATCTATACATCTATCCACATATCTGATCCATGTAATGTATCTATACATCTATCCACATATCTGATCCATGTAATGTATCTATACATCTATCCACATATCTGATCCATGTACTGTATCTATACATCTATCCACATATCTGATCTATGTACTGTATCTACACATCTATCCACATATCTGATCCATGTAATGTATCTATACATCTATCCACATATCTGATCCATGTACTGTATCTATACATCTATCCACATATCTGATCCATGTAATGTATCTATACATCTATCCACATGTCTGATCCATGTGTTGTATCTATACATCTATCCACATATCTGATCCATGTACTGTATCTATACATCTATCTACATGTCTGATCCATGTACTGTATCTATACATCTATCCACATGCTTGATCCATATAATGTATCTATACATCTATCCACATGTCTGATCCATGTATTGTATCTATACATCTATCCACATGCTTGATCCATGTACTGTATCTATACATCTATCCACATGCTTGATCCATGTAATGTATTTATACATCTTTCCACATGCTTGATCCATGTAATGTATTTATACATCTTTCCACATGCTTGATCCATGTACTGTATCTATACATCTATCCACATGCTTGATCCATGTACTGTATCTATACATCTATCCACATGCTTGATCCATGTACTGTATTTATACATCTTTCCACATATCTGATCCATGTACTGTATCTATACATCTATCCACATGTCTGATCCATGTACTGTATCTATACATCTATCCACATATCTGATCCATGTAATGTATCTATACATCTATCCACATGTCTGATCCATGTAATGTATTTATACATCTTTCCACATGCTTGATCCATGTAATGTATTTATACATCTTTCCACATGCTTGATCCATGTACTGTATCTATACATCTATCCACATGTCTGATCCATGTACTGTATCTATACATCTATCCACATGTCTGATCCATGTACTGTATCTATACATCTATCCACATGCTTGATCCATGTACTGTATCTATACATCTATCCACATGTCTGATCCATGTACTGTATCTATACATCTATCCACATGCTTGATCCATGTACTGTATCTATACATCTATCCACATATCTGATCCATGTACTGTATCTATACATCTATCCACATATCTGATCCATGTACTGTATCTATACATCTATCCACATATCTGATCCATGTACTGTATCTATACATCTATCCACATGTCTGATCCATGTACTGTATCTATACATCTATCCACATATCTGATCCATGTACTGTATCTATACATCTATCCACATATCTGATCCATGTAATGTATCTATACATCTATCCACATATCTGATCCATGTACTGTATCTATACATCTATCCACATATCTGATCCATGTATTGTATCTATACATCTATCCACATGCTTGATCCATGTAATGTATCTATACATCTATCCACATATCTGATCCATGTACTGTATCTATACATCTATCCACATATCTGATCCATGTACTGTATCTATACATCTATCCACATGTCTGATCCATGTACTGTATCTATACATCTATCCACATATCTGATCTATGTACTGTATCTACACATCTATCCACATATCTGATCCATGTACTGTATCTATACATCTATCCACATATCTGATCCATGTACTGTATCTATACATCTATCCACATATCTGATCCATGTAATGTATCTATACATCTATCCACATGTCTGATCCATGTAATGTATTTATACATCTATCCACATGTCTGATCCATGTACTGTATCTCTACATCTATCCACATATCTGATCCATGTACTGTATCTATACATCTATCCACATATCTGATCCATGTACTGTATCTATACATCTATCCACATGTCTGATCCATGTACTGTATCTATACATCTATCCACGTATCTGATCCATGTACTGTATCTATACATCTATCCACATATCTGATCCATGTACTGTATCTATACATCTATCCACATATCTGATCCATGTACTGTATCTATACATCTATCCACATGTCTGATCCATGTACTGTATCTATACATCTATCCACATATCTGATCCATGTACTGTATCTATACATCTATCCACATATCTGATCCATGTACTGTATCTATACATCCATCCACATATCTGATCCATGTAATGTATCTATACATCTGTCCACATATCTGATCCATGTACTGTATCTATACATCTATCCACATATCTGATCCATGTACTGTATCTATACATCTATCCACATGCTTGATCCATGTAATGTATCTATACATCTATCCACATGTCTGATCCATGTACTGTATATATACATCTATCCACATATCTGATCCATGTATTGTATCTATACATCTATCCACATATCTGATCCATGTACTGTATCTATACATCTATCCACATGTCTGATCCATGTACTGTATCTATACATCTATCCACATATCTGATCCATGTACTGTATCTATACATCTATCCACATATCTGATCCATGTAATGTATCTATACATCTATCCACATATCTGATCCATGTACTGTATCTATACATCTATCCACATGCTTGATCCATGTATTGTATCTATACATCTATCCACATGCTTGATCCATGTAATGTATCTATACATCTATCCACATATCTGATCCATGTACTGTATCTATACATCTATCCACATATCTGATCCATGTACTGTATCTATACATCTATCCACATGTCTGATCCATGTACTGTATCTATACATCTATCCACATATCTGATCTATGTACTGTATCTACACATCTATCCACATATCTGATCCATGTACTGTATCTATACATCTATCCACATATCTGATCCATGTACTGTATCTATACATCTATCCACATATCTGATCCATGTAATGTATCTATACATCTATCCACATGTCTGATCCATGTAATGTATCTATACATCTATCCACATGTCTGATCCATGTATTGTATCTATACATCTATCCACATATCTGATCCATGTACTGTATCTATACATCTATCTACATGTCTGATCCATGTACTGTATCTATACATCTATCCACATGCTTGATCCATATAATGTATCTATACATCTATCCACATGTCTGATCCATGTATTGTATCTATACATCTATCCACATGCTTGATCCATGTACTGTATCTATACATCTATCCACATGCTTGATCCATGTAATGTATTTATACATCTTTCCACATGCTTGATCCATGTAATGTATTTATACATCTTTCCACATGCTTGATCCATGTACTGTATCTATACATCTATCCACATGCTTGATCCATGTACTGTATCTATACATCTGTCCACATGCTTGATCCATGTACTGTATTTATACATCTTTCCACATATCTGATCCATGTACTGTATCTATACATCTATCCACATGTCTGATCCATGTACTGTATCTATACATCTATCCTCATATCTGATCCATGTAATGTATCTATACATCTATCCACATGTCTGATCCATGTAATGTATTTATACATCTTTCCACATGATTGATCCATATAATGTATTTATACATCTTTCCACATGCTTGATCCATGTACTGTATCTATACATCTATCCACATGTCTGATCCATGTACTGTATCTATACATCTATCCACATGTCTGATCCATGTACTGTATCTATACATCTATCCACATGCTTGATCCATGTACTGTATCTATACATCTATCCACATGTCTGATCCATGTACTGTATCTATACATCTATCCACATGCTTGATCCATGTACTGTATCTATACATCTATCCACATATCTGATCCATGTACTGTATCTATACATCTATCCACATATCTGATCCATGTACTGTATCTATACATCTATCCACATATCTGATCCATGTACTGTATCTATACATCTATCCACATGCTTGATCCATGTACTGTATCTATACATCTATCCACATATCTGATCCATGTACTGTATCTATACATCTATCCACATATCTGATCCATGTACTGTATCTATACATCTATCCACATGTCTGATCCATGTAATGTATCTATACATCTATCCACATATCTGATCCATGTATTGTATCTATACATCTATCCACATATCTGATCCATGTACTGTATCTATCTATACATCTATCCACATGTCTGATCCATGTACTGTATCTATACATCTATCCACATACTTGATCCATGTACTGTATCTATACATCTATCCACATGTCTGATCCATGTACTGTATCTATACATCTATCCACATGCTTGATCCATGTAATGTATCTATACATCTATCCACATGCTTGATCCATGTACTGTATCTATACATCTATCCACATATCTGATCCATGTATTGTATCTATACATCTATCCACATATCTGATCCATGTACTGTATCTATCTATACATCCATCCACATGTCTGATCCATGTACTGTATCTATACATCTATCCACATATCTGATCCATGTACTGTATCTATACATGTATCCACATGTCTGATCCATGTACTGTATCTATACATCTATCCACATGCTTGATCCATGTATTGTATCTATACATCTATCCACATGTCTGATCCATGTACTGTATCTATACATCTATCCACATGTCTGATCCATGTACTGTATCTATACATCTATCCACATGCTTGATCCATGTACTGTATCTATACATCTATCCACATATCTGATCCATGTACTGTATCTATACATCTATCCACATATCTGATCCATGTACTGTATCTATACATCTATCCACATATCTGATCCATGTACTGTATCTATACATCTATCCACATGCTTGATCCATGTACTGTATCTATACATCTATCCACATATCTGATCCATGTACTGTATCTATACATCTATCCACATATCTGATCCATGTACTGTATCTATACATCTATCCACATATCTGATCCATGTACTGTATCTATACATCTATCCACATGTCTGATCCATGTACTGTATCTATACATCTATCCACATGTCTGATCCATGTACTGTATCTATACATCTATCCACATGTCTGATCCATGTAATGTATCTATACTTCTATCCACATATCTGATCGATGTACTGTATTGTGTTCACTAGCGACCACACCTGAGGGCAGTAGCTACCGACATGAAGACACCATTGCAGAAAACATTCCGGGTTGGAGAGAAACACAGGTAGGCAATCTCATTGTGACGAAATATCAAGTTCGCAGGATCCTTTATGATAAATACTAGTAGTGATATTTTCCTTCTCGATACAGGTATTGATCACAATCGCACACTTAGTAAAAAGTATCGATTCTCACCTTAATTGTATTCTTTAATAAATGTTACACCAAACACTAATTACTGGTGAAAATAAGTAGTGAAAACATAAATAATTTCATCCATTGCACCATGCTTGATACTGCCAACTGTTAATTGTTAGTGTGCCAGGTATTTGGCCATCCTGTCTATGGAAAAGATGGATTACGCAGCACAGATAAGAGCACATGCAAGTATCGTGCTACATATCAGATCGTGAGCAAGGTATAATGATACGTATCAGATGGCACAGTTGGGGTAGCATCCCAGCCCTACTAAATACCGTGGACACATTCACCAGTAAAACTTTGTTTTGATTGTATTTTGAATGCCATGACAAGAATGAAAGACATCTAATCAAATTACACTGTTAATTCATGAGTGATATTACCAGTACATGAATAGGCTTTTGTTTGCCATCACAAATACAGCCAGATCTCCTTGTAGTATAAGGACTTTCTCCCCTTGTATTAGCATGGTGGGAAATCTGTGCAGAGTTGTGTCCCTTAGGTATGCCAGAAACCTATTATCATGGGTTCGAATGCCAGTTCGCCCTGAATATGTTTCTAGGTTTGTCAGCACCGTTCCTATGCTCATTCGTGACACCGAAATGGGAAACGTCTGAGACCTGCATCACTCAGGGCTTTACTCCCTATACATCAAGCTGACACACTGTGATATAACTGGAATACTGTTCAAAGCGGCGTTAACCCAACTCACTCACTTCCTCACTCGATTCCTCACTCATGCCGTGATATTGCTGGAATATTGCTAAAAGTGGCGTTAAATCATACTCACTCTCTTCCTCACTCACGCAGAGCACATAAACATAATCATGACTTATAACCATTGACAAACTTGTGATGAAACTGTTGTTGTTTTGCCAGCTGCACAGTTGTTGGCTACAACCTGATGGAGAATGTGGTGCATGTTCACTTGTCAGGGTAAGTTGTTTGTCACTCCCATGTTGAGTACCGGTACCAGGCTAGATTTGTTTGTTGTTAAATGTATCATTCAGCAACAGTCCGGCTCTATGACAACGGTCTGGACCAGACAATCCATTGATTGCTAAAAGCAGCATAAAACCATACTCACTCACACACTCACTCCAGGGTTTTACGTGATGCAGAGATGCGCGTCCAGTATGCACAAAAGTATTAAATGGATGCAGAAAATAATATAGACTGTGTCCTTAGGGACGTACAATAATATCCATTGTACCAAGTTTTTGACAAAAAATATAAAGTTCCTGTAATTAAAGTAATTATTTAATTTTACAGTACAGCACACTGACCATTTCTTTACTTTACAGGACCCTCATATGAGGGTCCTCTGGGCCCCTAGTTTTGTAGGTCAAGCGAAAGCCCTGCACTCATACCACAGGGTGGGACGTTGCTGGTAAAATCAACCACTGTGTAGTCAGGCCTAGGGGCCAGACTTGATTATTGACAGATCCCTGTGTTGTGGATGAAATATTGTCTATCTGTGGCCTCAGACAACAAAACAAACAAATGTCTATATATTTCATAATGCAAACAATGATTGCACTTTTAGTATCATTAAGTTTACAATTACGTAGAAACCATTCTGAGGAAAGAGATTTTATTTTACTTATGTACAGAGAATAAAGACCCAAACCTAAATGCTTTACATACTTTGAATGACCCTCCCCATATCCTTGTACATTGTTTCATGAACCTCCCTGAAAAGAGAAATCGCTAGAGCACTTTATATTTTATAACACTGTCCATGTTTTCATGACCCTGCCTGAATATGTGTACTGTTTTTTTATGACCCTCCCCTGTCATATTTGTTTGTCAACCATATGTGATTCCCTCTGACCCCCTCCCCCATTCGTCACCACTCGCCCCTTTCCGTAACTTGCAAGAAGACTCGTCCCCTATTGATGAATGTTATGTGCGAAAATATGACAAACCAATCAGAATGCGCATATGATTTCAAGTTCTTCGTCAAAGAATTGCTCGGAAATAATTTTTGATTTTACATATGTCTTGCATCTAAAAAATATACCAAAGACACAGTTAAATGTGTTCAATCATACTGTATAATACTGCACGTCCCGATGTGCTTTAAATTGCATCTGAAATATATATATTATATGGGGAAAATGTGTGAACCATTACGCAACGAGTTGACAATTGTTTTTGGTATGCCCGTTTGCGTTAAGACGAAAACCGGTCGCAAAAATGGCCACGAGAGGGGTACGAGTCGCTATTCGGCTTGTCCCGGAATAACACGAGTTTGTCACAAATGCCCCGCCCCTTCCCATCATCATGACCCATGACCATGACCAACCAGTAAAACATTTTGATGGTTATTATCTACTTAATTTCACAGTTAATGAATATCTTTGATATGTCTTACAGGAAGACTGTAACAAACAAACCCTCTTCTGGAGAAGAAAATGAGGAATCGCTCAAGCAGAAGCGAAAGTTGGAAAATATGAAGTCTGAATCATCCATTTCTAAATTGAAATCTGATGCAGAATCAGAACCAAAGTCAAAGAAGAAGAAATCAGAAAAGGGGGACAAATTTTCTAAAGATGAACGAAATTTGAAAAGTGTAACCGACACTTCTAAAAATGAAATTTTGAGTGAAAAAAAGAAAAAGAAGAAATCAAAATCAGTAAGTGACATTACATGTGAAACTGGCGATTCTGAGAACACAGACAATGTGAAAAGTGAAAAGAAAAAGAAATTAAAAGAAATAAGGAAAAGTGCAGTGGACTTTGCTGAGAGTGAAAGTGATGAAAGTGAAAGTGATGAGAGTGATAGTGATGAAAGTGATGATAGTGATGATGAGGTAACAGGTACAAAGAAAACAAAACTTGAAACTGACAACTTGAAGATACAGGAAACGAAGACAAAGTTAAAAAAGAAAGATAAGACCAATATGGAGCCATCGGTCAAAGAAACACCTTCGAAGAAAGCGAAAGCTGTTAAAGAGGAATTGATGAAAGAGACCCCGGGTAAGAAAGACAAGACCACTAAGAAGACGTCAGTGAAAGAGACACCATTGAAGAAAGCAAAGGCTGATAAAGAGGAATCTGTTAAAAAAACACCGGCTAAGAAAGGAACAGCTGGTCAAGAGGAATCAGTGAAAGAGACACCAGCTAAGAAAACAAAAGCTGATAAATTAATGAAAGAAACACCGTCAAGGAAAGAAAAGGCTGCAAAAGAAAAATCGTCAAGAGAAACGCCAGGAAAGAAAGACAAATCGGTGAAAGAAACGCCATCAAAGAAAGGAAAGACAAAGTCAGCAGAGGAAAGTGACAGTGGGGTTGAAGTTAACAAGGCTTCTGATTCTGATGATGATGAAGACATGAAGGTAGTCTAGTTGTTATTCCAATAGTTTATAGCAGCATGGCTAGACATCCTGTAATAGTCTTGTCAAAATCTCAGTGAATATCAGTGTTCATAGGAACTTTTTTTCTGTTAAGTGGCTGTCTGACCTGTGCAGATTCTGGGTGAGACAAGGTCACCAGCAATTGATGCTTTAATTTGAAGCAGAGAAACGAAAATCATTTGATTTAGTTTTAACATTAATCTCTCCAACACTGAATTTTTGAAACTATTAATATGAAGTTTATATACATTACTGTGGTCTTATAATGGTTTTGATTTCAGGAGGATTAGCTATTGTCAGGTTTTCTAATATGTGTCTATTTAAGCATGAAGTGAACAGGGTCACATTTTGGTGTTGATGTATTCTCATAGTATTGACTTCATCATGACATGTTTTACTATTTACAGATGTTTTCTAACAGCATGTAACATTTTTTGTCTCGCAGGTACCAACAGTTGGTGCCAATCCTCCAAGACTCTCATTGTCAGCAGGGTTCTCCTTCAGTGAAGACTTCTCTATAGCACCATCTGGTGTCAATGATGACAGCAGCGATGATGAGGTTGAAGAAAAAGTAAGTTGATTGACAGTACGGGTATAGGTCCCCAGTACCCCTTGTTAGTGATGACCCTGTGGGGATTCCAGGTTGGTATGGGTCCCAGTACCCCTTGTTAGTGACGACCCTGTGGGGATTCCAGGTTGGTATAGGTCCCCAGTATGTCTTGATAGTGACGACCCTGTGGGGATTCCAGGTTGGTATTGGTCCCCAGTACGTCTTGATAGTGACGATCTTGTGGGGATTCCAGGTTGGTATAGGTCCCCAGTCACCCTTTTGAGTGACGACCCTGTGGGGATTCCAGGTTGGTATAGGTCCCCAGTACGCCTTGATAGTGACGACCCTGTGGGGATTCCAGGTTGGTAGAGGTCCCCAGTACGTCTTGATAGTGACGACCCTGTGGGGATTCCAGGTTGGTATTGGTCCCCAGTACGTCTTGATAGTGACGACCCTGTGGGGATTCCAGGATGGTATAGGTCCCCAGTCCCCCTTGTGAGTGACGACCCTGTGGGGATTCCAGGTTGGTATAGGTCCCCAGTCCGCCTTGATAGTGACGACCCTGTGGGGATTCCAGGTAGGTATAGGTCCCCAGTACCCCTTGTTAGTGACTACCCTGTGAGGATTCCAGATTGATATAGGTCCCAGTACGTCTTGATAGTGACGACCCTGTGGGGATTCCAGGTTGGTAGAGGTCCCCAGTACCTCTTGTGAGTGACGACCCTGTGGGGATTCCAGGTTGGTAGAGGTCCCCCGTACCTCTTGTGAGTGACGACCCTGTGGGGATTCCAGGTAGGTATAGGTCCCCAGTACGTCTTGATAGTGACGACCCTGTGGGGATTCCAGGTAGGTATAGGTCCCCAGTCCCCCTTGTGAGTGACGACCCTGTGGGGATTCCAGGTTGGTATAGGTCCCCAGTACGCCTTGATAGTGACGACCCTGTGGGGATTCCAGGTTGGTATAGGTCCCCAGCAACCTATTCTAGTCGATAGAGCTACTAAATGAACTGGGTGGCCAGATTAACTGATTTGGTTGATTGTGTGTCATTGTAGCCTGATGGTGTGGAATGTTGCTCATAATATCAGATTTGATTATTGACAGGGTACTGTGATAGAGCTGGAATATTGTTGTTTAACACTATAAACAACAAGCATCATTAGAGCTGACTAAAGTTGGTATCTGTTTGTGACAATGGGGGATGTAACTCGTCTGTGGATTGTTGCTCATGCTATCAACCAGTGTTTTGTCGGTTCCAACTTTGATTTAAATGGAATCACAATCTTGAGACGTGTGTTTGTTTTGATGAAAGCACTTTGTTTTCTCAGAAGTCTGTGAAGAAGACCCCTCATGAACTAAGGCAAGAGAGGATTGAAGAAGAAAAGAAAATTTATGCTGTGAGATCATGTTTTATTACATTTCATGACCATATTCAGTCAGACAGACAAGTAGTGTCGTCATTGGTGAAACTTTGCTTACGTTTGTCTTTATGTTACATCTCGATAGGTTGTATGTTACAGTTCAAATGAGTAAATGTTATTACAGTACAAATTGTACCATGTTATTGCAGAACAAGTGTCTCCATGTTATTTCAATACACTTAGCTCCATATCATTACAATGCACTGGGCTCCTTAATATTACAAAACAAATGGCTCCATGTTCTTACAATACAAATGGCTCCTTAACATTACAGTACAAATGGATCCTTAATATTACAGTACAAATGGCTCCATGTTCTTACAATACAAATGGCTCCATATTATATCAATACAAATGGCTCCTTAACATTACAGTTCAAATGGCTCCTTAATATTACAGTACAAATGGCTCCATGTTATTACAATACAAATGACTCCGTAACATTCCAGTACAAATGGCGCCTTAATATTACAGTACAGATGGCTCCTTACCATTACAGTACAAATGGCTCCTTAATATTACAGTAAAAATGGATCCATGTTCTTACAATACAAGTGGTTCCATATAATTAATATAGAAATGGCTCCTTAATATTACAGTATAAATGGATCCATGTTCTTACAATACAAGTGGTTCCATATAATTAGTATAGAAATGGCTCCTTAATATTACAGTACAGATGCATTTTGTGAAGCCCACTTCTGGTGTCCCCTCCTGTGATATTGCTCGAATATTTTGTTAAAAGCAGCATAAAACCATACTCACTACCTCACAGTAGAAATGGCTCCATGTTACAGTATGAGCGCCAGCAGTTGGAAGGGGATCAGATCCCAGTGTGCAGCAACGACTTCGACCGCCTGGTACTGCAGTCGCCTGACAGCTCCCTGCTGTGGACCCGGTACATGGCCTTCCATCTGGAGACAGCTGAGATCGACAAGGCAAGAACTGTGGCAGAGAGGGCGCTCAAGACAATATCTTTCAGGTAGTCTTGTCTTCCATCGCTGTGACCTCACAGGCATTCTGGGGCGGTCGTGTAGCCTGGTGGTTAAAGCGTTCGTTCGTCACGCCGAAGACCCAGGTTCGATTCCTGACATGGGTACAATGTGTGAAGCCCATATCTGGTGCCCCCCACCGTGATCTTGCTGGAATATTGCTAAAAGTTGCGTAAAACCATACTCACTCCAACTCACAGGCATTCTGGGCAGAATAGGCCCCATGCTACCGTTGCTTAATGGATCAAGTGGTTAGTCTCGATAACTTGGGATGGGTCTTTGTTTATAGTATCAATCACTGGTTTGTCTGGTCTAGATTTGACATTTTTAGGCTGCCTTGATATATACTACTCAAGACAAGTGAAGGACCCTCCGATTCTTTAAATTTACTGTAGATAGTCTGTCCTGGCATAACAGATTAACTGTAGTAATATGAAAGAATCGGGTGGTCCTTCATTTGAGTAGTATAGGTGGAATATTACTGTGTGTAAGAACAAGAAACAAATCAGTGTGGAAAAGGATTTCAGGGATTCCATGTTAGTGCTGATCATGACTGTATTGTGGGTTCGAATCCCGGTTCGGCCCGATTATGTTTCTAGGTTTGTCAGCACCATATCAGTGCCCATGGGTTTCACCGAAGTGGTATACGCCTGAGACCTTCATCACTTTAGGCTTTCCTCCCACATTAAGCTGACACCCTGCAATATAACTAGAATACTGTTAAAAGCAGCATTAAACCCAAACTCACTCACTGACTCATGACTGAAAGGCTGGATGTTGTCAAGGGCTGTTGCAAATAACCGGGTGTTAATTTGACCACATCATGAGTGCATGTATATGGCTTGTGTCTGCAGGTTATGGTTGCCAACCGACAGAAGGGGAAAAGCCAACAAATTTGTAAAATTGTATGATTCCTTTAGAAATGCAAACATTCAGATTGACAGGGTTTTACTGTATATGCTACTATTTGAGAGTCTCTATTGGGATTTAGAAGTTGGATTTAAACACCACAAGAAGTATTATGGATATCAACTTCTTTATTATACATACATAATTAAATTAACATTTCAGGGCTACTTCTTGACCCTTCATTGAGAACATGATATATAAATGTACTTAAAAATGATACCAGTTTTAATAAAGTTATAAAAGTGCAACCAGTTGTGACAATTAAGAAGGAATTGATAGACATGTGATTTATTAAAGGAGACCAAGTACAAGGTTATGTGTTTATACAATACCGGTAGATTAAATGAGTTGATAAGTAGATAGAATTCAAAATCAAATGCCATCAATCAATCAGGATAGTGCATGGGACATTTAATTTTAATCTACTTATCAACTCATTTCGTCTGTTGCTCCTGCTGCTGTTGTTGCTGTTGTTGCTGCTAGAAGTATCCAGTGATGAGTGTTTGTGATTCCAGATTGCTATAGGTCCCCCAGTACCCCTTGTTTGGGGATTCCTGTTTGGTATAGGTCCCCAGCAAGCATTTTTTGAGACAACCCCATGGGGGATTCAAGGTTGCTGTATATCCCCAGTACCTCATGTTTGGGATGACTGTGAGGGGATTCCAGATTGCTATTGGACCCAGGCAAACCTTGTTCGGGTTGACCCTGTTGGGATTCCAGATTGCTATAGGTCCCCAGTACCCCTTGTTTGGGACAATCGTGAGGGGATTCCAGATTTATATAGGTCCCCAGCGACCCTTCCTTGGGACAACCGTGAGGGGAAGTGATGAGCGTTTGTGTCAGGAGATGCTGTTGCTGTTGCTGGAAGCGATGAGTGTTTGTGTCAGGAGATGCTGTTGCTGGAAGAGATGAATGTTTGTGTCAGAGGATGTTGTTGCTGTAACTGGAAGTATCCAGTGATGAGTGTTTGTGTCAGGAGGAGTTGTTGCTGGAAGTGATGAGTGTTTGTGTCAGGAGATGCTGTTGCTGTTAGTGATGAGTGTTTGTGTCAGGAGATGCTGTTGCTGTTGCTGGTAGTGTCCAGTGATGGGTGTTTGTGTCAAGAGATGTTGCTGTTGCTGGAAGTGATGAGTGTTTGTGTCAGGAGATGTTGCTGTTGCTGGAAGTGATGAGTGTTTGTGTTAGGAGATGCTGTTGCTGTTGCTGGAAGTGATGAGTGTTTGTGTCAGGAGATGCTGTTGCTGTTGCTGGAAGTGATGAGTGTTTGTGTCAGGAGATGCTGTTGCTGGAAGTGATGAGTGTTTGTGTCAGGAGATGCTGTTTGTGTCAGGAGATGCTGTTGCTGGAAGTGATGAGTGTTTGTGTGAGATGCTGTTGCTGTTGCTGGAAGTGATGAGTGTTTGTGTCAGGAGGAGCTGTAGCTGTTTCTGGAAGTGATGAGTGTTTGTGTCAGGAGGAGCTGTAGCTGTTTCTGGAAATGATGAGTGTTTGTGTCAGGAGATGCTGTTGCTGTTGCTGGAAGTGATGAGTGTTTGTGTCAGGAGATGCTGTAGCTGTTTCTGGAAATGATGAGTATTTGTGTCAGGAGATGCTGTTGCTGTTGCTGGAAGTGATGAGTGTTTGTGTCAGGAGGAACTGTAGCTGTTTCTGGAAATGATGAGTGTTTGTGTCAGGAGATGTTGTTGCTGTTGCTGGAAGTGATGAGTGTTTGTGTCAGGAGGAGCTGTAGCTGTTTCTGGAAATGATGAGTGTTTGTGTCAGGAGATGCTGTTGCTGTTGCTGGAAGTGATGAGTGTTTGTGTCAGGAGGAGCTGTAGCTGTTTCTGGAAATGATGAGTGTTTGTGTCAGGAGATGTTGCTGTTGCTGGAAGTGATGAGTGTCAGGAGATGCTGTTGCTGTTACCGGAAGTTTTGAGTGTTTGTGTCAGGAGATGCTGTTGCTGTTGCAGGAAGTGATGAGTGTTTGTGTCAGGAGCAGCTGTTGCTGTTGCTGGAAGTGGTGAGTGTTTGTGTCAGGAGATGCTGTTGCTGTTGCTTGAAGTGATGAGTGTTTGTTTCTGTCAGGGAGGAGCAGGAGAAGCTGAATGTGTGGCTGGCCTACATGAACCTGGAGAACATGTATGGGGCAGAGGCCCAGCTCACCGCGGTGTTCGACCGAGCCCTGCAGCAGAACGACCCCATCAAGGTCTACAGGCAGATGGTGCAGGTGTACTCCAACAGTGGCAAGATGGAGGTGAGAGGTGCAACACACATCCAGTATCAGAACACTCAACATTCACTTGCTCACCACTTGTTTGCCCCAAACTCACTCACTCACTCACCCGCCTCAAACTCAAACTTCTGTTAGGCTAAAAAATAATAGTCTTGGTTCTCAGGCACCACCTACATCATCACAAAGTCCACAGCACTTTTTGGTTTTATTTTCATTTTCAAAAGTAAAAGTCCTTAAAAATTCTGCGTCTTGAACACAGGACCCCGGCAGTGAAATGCTACAATATTTAAAAACAATGTGATCCAATACTGGAAGGTATACAAGGAATACATTTATGTAGGGAGACCCTTTCCCAGGTTGATTGTACACAACTGTTTATTTGGTCTCATTCTAGTTTGAACAACAAAAAACCCAAAAAAACACTGCCCTCCTGCACTATATTTTCAAAAGCCATTGCCTGAGAACCAATTTATTTTTTCTTAGCCTTATATGTTGAAAGTTGCATGCGATGCATGGAGTTTGTATTGCGTGTAAGGAGCTGGTTTAGTATCACATGGCTAACATTGCAACTTCCATGGATTCTCGAGCAGTCATTCATTATGGTGTAAGTATTCTAAGCTTTGTGAGTTCTAGGTACTAGTAACTATGGTAAGGTATTTGATGACGTAAGTGAAGATAGCCATTCGAGGCGGCAGTTGTAATATGGCGATGTTGTAGTAAAGATGTATGGATTGATACTTCGCGAAGTGTTTGTTGAAGTCTGAGTTGTTGTTAGTTGTCAACAAGTGATCACAATGCCAGGCGGACATATAACCCTTCCATCACTCATCATCCAATGATTCCTCATGTATCACCTACTCACTCACCATGTAATGAAGCATGTACCACCAACTCATCATTTAACAAACAAAACATCATTTGATCATCATCACTCGCCCCCATCCACCGCTTTTTCAAAGCCCACCCATTCACCATTTAATTTTCCACCAACATCTTCCCGAGGCCAGGGAGTTAACTGACTTTAAAAGGCCACTTTCCACCCTTCCCGAACTAGGCTGGAATTTCTTTTCTCGATCATAGCGCCAACAGTGGCTATTACGAATTATGTCCCTTCTATGTCCCCCTGCTGACCAATCAGATTCCACCTCTCACATCACTTGCATTTGCTAGAATGAAATGGCGTCGTCAAGTCAAGACGATCTCATCGATAATTAATTAATTAATTATTGTAATAAAATGGGTTTTACCTCATGAAGTGCATCAAATCACTTGAGCAACTTGATTAAGAACATTAAAAGATTTGGAAAATGTCTGGCGACGCCCAGTCCTGCAATCCTGCAACTCGAACTAAATCGGCACGGCAGTTGCCATGTTGTTTATGAACCGGATACCGTTATCGTTAGAGGATTTTGATTGGACTATGCATAGACTCGTATGGACTATGCATCTCGGAAGATGTCCACCACCCATCCACCCACCATTCATCCATCCATCCATCCATCCCATCCATCCATCCATCCATCCATCCATCCATCCCATCCATCCATCCATCCCATCCAATCCATCCATCCATCCATCCATCCATCCACCCTCACTATTTCTCCCAGTCACACTGTGAGACCACTGCACTTCAGAGTATTACCTCTTCAGTATTAACACATGTCCTTCAAGCTTGGCCTGTCTCAACTGTTTGCAGGAAGCGGAGAAGATGTACAATACTATGACAAAGAAGTTCACTCAGGACAAAACAGTTTGGACAGGGTTTGGCTTGTTCTTCTTCAAAAATGGTCGCCCTGAAGCTGCAAGAAAACTTCTGCAAAGATGTCTGAAAAGTTTGGACAAGAAAGATCGTAAGTCATTCAGATATGCCAAGACAATGTACTATCTGTTCACCATAGTGAAGTTGATCAAATGCAGCTGCTTCAGTGTTGCCAGTGATGAGAGATGCTCTCCCAAAGTCCTCTTTGTCAGCACTTAATCTTAAATAATTTCTGCAATCCATGCTAACATGACATGTCTTATTCTGAACCATACATATGAACTTTGAGGCAGTATTGGAATGGATACTATTTCCCTGACAGTTACTGGAATCAGATTGCATAAAACAGAGGACTAAAATAATCTGAAAAAAAATTCTTTGTATGGCTTAAAAAAATAAAGAATTGGTGTTAAGGCAATGGCTTGAAAATATTGTGCCAGTGGGCAGGTTTTTTTTTTTGGTTTTTTTTTGGGGGGGGGCTTGTTCAAACAAGTGTTTACTTACATAAGCCGTTGTGTACCACTAACCTGGGAAATGGCCTACCTACATAAAGAAGCATACAAACTCCTATTGTCGCCATGACCATAACAAGATGCGCTGTAAAGCAGTGCGCATGTAAAGGTCTAAAGTCATGCCGATATATGTCATTGCGTTGGACTTGAGTTTTTCTATTCATAATTTTTTTTTCTCAGATGTTGAGCTAATCTCCAAGTTTGCCCAGATGGAGTACAAGCAGGGGGAGCCCCAGCGTGGCTGCACCATGTTTGAAAACATCCTCACCAACTACCCCAAACGTACTGACCTGTGGTCAGTGTATCTGGACATGGTCATCAAGACAGGCAACCTAGATGATGTCAGGTGAGATATCAAACTACATTCGGCTCAGCTCAGTCTAATTGGGACCCGTGAAGATCCGGGGTAGAATAGGTCTTCAGCAACCCATGCTTGCCGTAAAAGGTGACTATGCTTGTCGCAAAAGGTGACTAACAGGATCGGGTGGTCAGACTCGCTGACTTGGTTGGTGCATGTCATCGATCCCAATTGTGTGGGTCGATGCTCATGATGTCAATCACTGGATTGTCTGGTCCAGACTCGATTTCTAACAGACTGCCCTCATATAGCTGGAATATTGCTGAGTGCGGCGTTAAACAACAAACCAACAACCAACAGTCTAATTGGATTTTGGCCATATTGGAACTAGTTTCAGGCCCACGACTATCACATGACACAACACTACATGGGGGGGCGGTCAGATAGCCTAGTGGTTGAAGTGTTTGCTCATTAGCCGAAGGCCTGGGTTCGATTCCCGACATGGATACAATGTGTGAAGCCCATTTCTGGTGTCCCCTGCCGTGATATTGCTGGAATATTGCTAAAAGTGGCGTAAAACCATACTCACTCACTCGCAACATTGGCAACAGTCATGAATAGTATATATGACTCTAGAAATGATTTTCCTTTGGCTTTTGTCTTAAAGTCACTGACACCGCATTTCATGTTATAAGTACAATATGCAGCTGGATTTGGAGTTATACGGTTCATGGAATATCACTTCTCCATTGCTGCTCTGTACATGTAGTTGAGAATAAGGTGCATGGACCCAAGTGATGAAACTGCCAACTTGGCAAGTTATGATTGGTTGGTTGGTTTGTTGTTTAACGCCGCACTCAGCAATATTCCAGCTATATGACGGCGGTCTGTAAATAATCGAGTCTGGACCAGACAATCCAGTGATTAATATCATGAGCATCGATCCATGCAATTGGGATCGATGACATGTATCAACCAAGTCAGCGAGCCTGACCACCCGATCCCTTTAGTCACCCTTTACGACAAGCATAGTCCCCCTTTATGGCAAGCATGGGTTGCTGAAGACCTATTCTACCCTGGAATCTTCACGGGTCGGCAAGTTATGAGAACTGCAACCATTTCGTAACAGTGTAGTTTGAGGATTTGCATGAAACTTGGATGACTAGTACTGGGATGAGGCTCACATTTGTTCATGGAATTGAAATCAATTTATTTAAAACAAAATCAAGTTGTGAAGCGAATCTTATTCTTATACAGCAACATGACATCTGAAATGACATATGATCTCTGGCCACTCAACTGAACTACTTTGAAATATTGTAGTTTGGTGATTTACTATTTGATGTTGGCTTACTGAATGCTGATATTTCCCTGGGGCGATCCGGGTTAGAAATGTCTCCAGCAAGCCATGCTGTTAAAGGAGGCGGGATTGGGTGGTCAGACTGGCTGACTTGGTTGATGCATGTCATTGTATCCCAATTGCATAGATCGATATTTATGATGTGAGTTTGGGGGCACAGGTGGCCCACTCGTCTAAGGCCCCCAATTTGTGTCCCTTGGACACGGGAGAAACCAATGATTGTCCCGCCTGATTCCAGTCCCGGTTCACTCTGATTATATTTTCTCAGCTTGTCAGCACTACTGGATATACCACTGGAATACTGTTCAAAGCTGCATTAAACCTCACTCACTCACTCACTCACTCACTCACTCACTCATGTCAATCATAGAATTGTCTGGTCCAGACAGACTGCTGTCATATACATGTAATACTGATTATAAACAAACAAACAAGTAAATGCTGATATTTGCAATGAAGGATTAGCACTAAATTTAATCATTGTTTGTTGTGAAACTTTCTTAAGATGCTTGAGTGTGTGGATGAAATATTTCTCAATTAGAATATGAGAAGAGAACATTGTGCACTTTTTTTTATTTGTCTTGAGTAGATGAGTCAATAAAATACATATTGTATAAACATCATATTTGCAGGCATCTGTTCGAGAGGGTTATCCACATGAAAATGTCATCAAAGAAGATGCAGTTTTTCTTTAAGAAATATATGGACTTTGAGAAGAAATATGGCGATTCCAAGTCTATGGAGAAAGTGAAACACAAGGCTTTGGAGTATGTGGAGTCTCAGGGCTTTGCTGAGGCCAGCTGATGGTGACACATGTCAAAGTGAAATGTACATGAATCGTCTGTATCCACATGATCTTATATGGAATAAAAATGAAATCTACACTGCATTATACGCTATTGTGGAGGTGTTGCTGGTTTTGTTCAGCGAATCACAGTGAAATCAACACTGATGATGACTGCGTGAGATGCGGGGTAGAATAGGTCTTCAGCAACCCATACTTGCCGTAAAAGGCGACTATGCTTGTCGTAAGAGGCGACTAACGGGATCAGTGGTCAGGCTTGCTGACTTGGTTGGTGCATGTCATCGATCCCAAATGCGTGGATTGATGCTCATGATATCAATGACTGGATTGTCTTGTCCAGACTTGATTATTAACAGACCGCAGCCATATAGCTGGAATATTGCTGAGTGCCGTGTTAAACAACAAACCAACGATCATTTGGTATGACTGAAGTTATCCATGCAATGGAGCTGCCAGCTGCAAAGGTGAGGTATGAATAAGGGGCTCAGTAGCCCCAGTCGTCTAGGTGCCCACTGTGCAGGGCTGTGTCCCTTTGGACTCGCAGAAACCTATGATCATGGGTTTGAATCCTGGTTCATCTTGATTATGTTACTTGATTTGTTAGCACCTTTTCCAAGCTTGCCACATGGAAAACGTCTGAGACCTGAATCACTTCTCTCCCACATTGAGCTGACACACAGGAATGTAATTGAAATACTGTTCAAAGTTGTGTTAAACACAACTCTCTCACTGACTCATATATGAAATAAATTACGATGGAAATAAACATGTAAACAATCATGATGATTTCTCGTCATTCTGTGCGATTGTTTTTAATAAATGAATAAAAATACTCCTGTTGTCTGACAAATTTGTCAATTTGTGTGTTGCTTCTTGAGACTTAAGGGGCATGGGTGTCCCAGTCATCTAAGGAGCCGTGATTCGATTCGCTGTGTAGAGTTGCCTACGTCCCTTGGGCATGCAAGAAACCTGTGATTGGTGGTTTGAATCCTGGTTCGCCCCGATTATGTTTCTAGGTTTGTCAGCACCATACCGTGCTCGTGGGTTTCATCAAAGTGGTAAACGTCTGAGACCTGCATCACTTCGGGCTTTCCTCCCACATTAAGATGACACGGCATGATTTCTCTGTAATACTGTTAAAATCGGCGTTAAACCCTATTCACTCACTCTTGAGACTTAATTATTTTGAGATATTGAAGTTACTACACAAGTATCTGTGGAGACCTTTTCGAACCAAGAATCCTTTGGGTAAAATTGATATGTGAAGCAGTGCAATAATACTTATTACATAAGTACACACTAATTACAACAATGATGTGGAAAATCACAAGGCATATGTTTCATACCCCATTTACAAGGAACAACCAACAATTCAATTGCAATCTCCCATACAGAAGGGATATGTTCCAAAAGAGATGCTTGGTGAGCTTACTGGAAACATAATGTATGAGTAATTGGGAAACGTTGAACAAAGGCAAAATCAACAAGTTCAAGCAAAATGTGTGTATCCATGACATGTTCCTGTGTTTTTTTCAGGTGAACAATTGACTTGCCTGTGCATGTGTTTGTAACGGGTTCCATGGGTGGGGCAGGATAGCTCACCTTTTTGCAAACACCTGCTATCATTGGATATATTATGATTGAATCACCGGTAGACTGAGAGAATCACTGTATTTGATAGTGATTCATGATGATTTTTTGTGATTATGGAAATGGATTGTCTATTTATTTTCAAATCCAGTGACTGTGGATCAAGACCAGAACCAAGGGGTCCCGGAACTGAACATTATTGTGAGCGCTGCAAGCAGGAGACGGTTTTAATTCCGATAAACGTTATCAGAAACCTATATTAGCCCTGCATATATGCTACTGACGTCCTTTGAATTAAAAGACAGAGCTGGATGCATTTCATCTTGAAGTTTGTTACTTCAATGATGTATATGATCCATTCGTTTATTGATTAATCTGCTCAGTATCCTTGAGAATTAAACTTATGGGATCGAAGGTTATCGGTGTAAGCAGACGTGGACGTTTTTCATTTTCTCAAAAGCTTTTGAGAACCACATTCCGGATCAAAGGTCGTCCACTACTGACGCCTGGTGAATTAAATGATAGAGCTGGATGCATGTTATCGGGGGTATGAAATGAATTCTAAAAAGCATAACTTGAAACTAGAAACTGGCCTCTAAGCAATATATCTAATGTGATAGAAACCATATTGGACGTTTCGTCTTGTATTCAGTGTGGCTTGTTGAATGGTGAGATGGTTCATTATCTTTGTCGTCATTTTGTCTGGGCCGCAAAACGGTTCATTTAGCTTATCGAAGTTAAGCGATCAGACACAATCATCAGTTATAGTTTTTGAAAAGTTGCATGACGTATATCATTGAGGCAACGATTTCAGGAATATAGTAAACTAAGGTAAAAACGAACACGCTTATAACGAACTGACGGATATAATGAACTTACTTTTTTGGTCCCGACCATTTGCTGTAGTTATGCTGTAGATTTTCTATATATGCATATAACGAACTACGGTTATAACGAACTAAAAATATTTTTAAATATGTTTTTATATGTTTTATGTTTTTTTATTTTTTTTATTTTTTTTTTTTATATATATATAAATTTTTTTTGAATATTTTTTTATTATTATTTTTTTTTTTAACGAATTAAAATTAGTAGTTCCTTTGAGTTCGTTATAACTGTGGTTTACTCTAATTGATTTCTAAAGACTTTGAATGAAACATTGCGTATTGAACAGCATGTCGTTCTTATATGCTCAAGTTTTGCTTGGTCCGTCAAGAGGGAGATTACACATTTAAATTGACCCCGGGATATTTGATATCAGCAGATCTAAACTTAAAGCATAAAGGACGCGAATTACACTTGACCGGGAGTATTTGTAATTAAATGCCCTTTCAATAGACTTACATTTAGCTCCAGAAATATAGTTATCTTTTTTAAAGATACATATCTACAAAATAAGCAGTAAAATCCAAATGGAGCACTGAATAATGCTTAATGTCTGGCAATCTAGATTCCCCCAATAACTCTAGACGTGATTTGGATTCCATTTTATTTTATTCTATGGTCTGGGAAACAGATTACGAGCATTATAGAGAAATATGAACAGGTATTGTGTGTTCAGAAGAAGACTTTATAGATTGATTGATGAGACTAATTATACGGAACATGCTAATTCCTCACCTAGAACATCACAGGATCATGTTACAAACACTAGAGGGTTAACACTGCTTTACTTTTTTGAAAAATACAGGACTTTGGATTCTTAATGGGAGGGTTGGTGAAGATGCTGTGATTGGAAGATTCACATGCTTGACAAATGAAGGCCAAAGCGTAATGGGTTAAGTCCTCACAACGCAACATTATCTTCCATGTTTCGCATCAGTTGACATTGTCGATCAAGTAGGAGTCAAGTCACCTTCCAGTAACATGTTCATATGTGGCCAAAAATCTAAAAAATACAGACAACGATTAAACCCAAAAAACCCTGTTCGTTTGGAAAGAAGAGCTTCAGTTAGAATTTGTACAGAACTAGATGAAGTAACCAGTTTAAGATAACTGAATTCTCCGATCTTTCAGCCAATTGTGCCCCCAGATATAACAAAGACATGTGTGAAAAGATAGAAAGTTTAATGATAATAAAATGTTTGGGTCACTTAGTAATATTTCTGACTGGATTCCCCATTTTCAAACTTTGTTCATGGGAAACCAAGGTTGTGAGGAATTTCTTGATTTTTATATGTTTTGATAACTTTGTAAATCTTTAAATGATAAACTGATAGACACTACCATGGATGAAGTTGGTGATCTTGATCACATTATTAGATAAGATGAACTTACTAGAGCTATTTCTGATACGAAGGCTGATAAAGGCTGGACTTTTTCAAACAAATGCACCACACATTTTTATTAATATGTTACTTCAGTAATTTCATGCAGTGTTAGTATCCGGTCATTATCAAAAGCAGTGGACATGCGGTGATATATGACCAACATTTAAGAAGGGCACCAATAAAGATTCAATTATGGGCCTTTAAATCTCCTAGATGTTGCAGGCAAATTATTTGCGGAAATAATGTGTAACAGATTAGTAAGTGGTCTCAGGTAGAGCGGTGTATTATTGGTGAACAGGCTGGTCTCAGAAAAGGCTTTTAAACTGTGGACAACATATTTGTTATTAATGCAGCAATAAATAAGTATCTGTCGCAGAAGCGAGGTAGACGGAACTTTGCCTTCATAGGCCTAAAGGCTGCCTTTGATTCTGTGTATCGGAATGGGCTCGTGTTCTGGGGTTGTTAAAGCTAGAACAAGTTAATCAGAAATATGTATGAATTTGTGAAATCATGTCTGTCTTTGGCAAGTGGGTCTATTGAGATGCTTTTATGCAAGTCGGGCGTTCTACAGGGATGTCAAATGTCGCCATTTTTATTTTCATTTTTCGTGAATGATGTTGCAGAGTTTCTTTCCGCCGAAGACCACCACGGTATCACGTTAAATGCCCTTGAGATTTTCATATTGTTCTTTGCTGACGATATTATTCTCATGGATGTCACTGTTGTAGGCTTACAAAAGCGGCTTGCTAAGTTTTATTCTTATTGCAAGATGATCGTGTTTAGAAATTGTGGCCATTTGAGGAAATATGAAAGGTTTAGGGTTGGAGATTCTGTACTCGAGACCGTAAACAGTTATACATATCTGGGAGTACAACTTTCTTGCTCAGGCTGTTTTCATTTAACTCATATAAAGTTGTTCGAATACGACAGTCTTCATTGAAGCTCAATATCTTAAATTCTGTGTGATCTGTTCTGTATTTAATATACTTTTTATCATTGTTAAAATATTGAGGTTGTCATCATGCTGTCTTATATTAGACTGCAACCCTATCAATGTGCTCTGTAAGAAAACTGTTTTACATGCTTTGAAACGGTATCATTAGCCGGTGGCCCCTTTACGCTAATAAACAACAATACTATTCACGTGAACCGGCTGTTTTTGTCCATGAAGACGTAAACCTTTTCGTATTCTTGGGAGATTGTAATATTGGCTTTTACAGCAGAAATTAGGGTGCGTTGCGTGGAAATTCCAATTTCGTTTGGCCACACTTTCTTGATTTAATGGTTTACGGATATTTATTAACCCAATAAGCTGTGGTCTGTCGAAATCATAAAATCATGTATTTTTCATTAACCTATTTTGGTCGGTTTCTTTAGTGGGATCCATAAATACTAACACTGTTTAAAGGCGGGATGTTCAGTATGTTTGCATCAATTTCGTCTCTGTGAGAAGGCTATTTTCTTTTCAAAGAGATTTTAGTTACCAGGGACTACATACAGGACATGTGATAAATTATTACCGTTAATACTGAACGATGTTTGTAGCTGGATCTTTTGATTGATCAAATCAAACAAAGATGTCGCGTGCTGCGCCCATTGTCTACCATTGTTCTTGAAGTAGCCCGAAGAATATGAATATAAAGAAAGACGTTTGAGGTTGTTAATATATATAGACACACACACACACACGCAGGCACACACGTATCTCAGATACAAATCAGAGATGTGTTTTGAAAAATACTCAGTGATACATATTAAACTCTATATATATTAGAACGTGGTCATTTAGTCTATTTTGAAACAAACTTCTGACATGTATCAGTATTAGATTGATTATAATTCTTTTAATGTGTTTTTCCTCTTCACAGAAATATGTACATGCTTAGCAAAGATCGTCTTTTTGATCTCATTATGAGAAAATGCCGTGCACCTAGAGTTGGCGTGATGCGAAAACAGATCGGTAATGAAGCTTGTTAAAAACCTACTATAGTTGTCTCAAAAAGGAAGTAACTGTTTTTCTATTTTCGCTTTACGAGAATAGCATTGATACTGCGTTACACTTTCTTGACAGAAAACAGAAAAAGATCATCTTCATGGGATTCATGGAAAGAAAAACGACTTGTGTGTTATCCAAGATATCAAGTCGCCACACTATGAATGACTGTGAAGCCCCGTGGAGCTGAAATCCAGCTTAGCTGAACTAAAGAACTGATGGTTAATCCAATAGACTGACGCGATGTCATTTTGGAAATAAGAACATGGAATAAACAATTACCTCGCTTAATATCACATGTTGACCCAGGGCATAATTTCTGCGTACTTCGACTTGGACATCAGGAAGGGAAGATTTTCACCTTAAGGCTTGGCATAATGGTATTATCCAGTTATGTTTTAAATAGCTGATGTTCTATGAATCGTGCTACCAGCACATGATCACGGAAACAATAGAAATAGACTTACCAGGTTGGTGAATCCTAATTAGAAACCTGTGAGTGAGTATTGTTTAACGCCGCTTTTGGCAATAGTTCAGCAATATCACCGCGGGGAACACCACATTGTACCCATGTTGGGTATCAAATTTTCGGCGTTGCGAGTGAACGCTTTGACCACCAGACTACGCCACCGCGCATAGAAACTAGTGACACAAAACGATTTGTAGCTGGCTCTGTTCAACTTTTCGATGGTTCGCCACGTCCTTTAGATAGGTCAAGGCTCCTTACATGACATTGGTTTACTATTTAACGTCAATTACGTATGTTTTCTGCCGGATTGAACTTATTTTATGTTGATGAAATCTTATTTTTCAAACGAAAACCACCGAAAGTACAAATGCATTTTCGAGACACGATCCGATCTTAAATCATCCAGCAAGTATGAGTCGATCTCACAATATGTTATGTTTATTGTATTTTGGAGCAGTTGGACGGTTTGAAGGATTTATTCCATTTCGATTTCAGTGCATCTGTATTCCAATCAGACTGAGGGCACCATTGTTCTGTCTGTGTTCACCGTAATGCTTTGGTTTAAATACAATCTTGGGTTTAAAGATTGTATCTTTAATTTAACAAATGTAGGCCACAACCCGTTCTGTAACTATTAGGAAAACGAGGGCTGGTCAAAAAGTTCTAAGCCTAACAAACAAAACCAACAATTGTGAAAGTGTTTTTCAATTTCATTTTGCAACATAATCTCCCTGCTTTTCAATACAGTAATCATATCGACAGTGAAGCGTTTCAATTACAGTCGGGAAGAAGTTCTCTGAAGCCACCCTGGAAAACCCATTCACGGCAGCTTTGAGGTCATCGTTGTCGTCATAGCCCTTTCCACGAAGCTGTTCTTTCAGTTAAGGAGCTGAAGGTGAGGTGAAATGGGGTTTAACGTCGCGGCCAAGATTATTGCACTGATATAGCGACGTGCATGTACGTGTGTGTTTGTGTGGCTGCTTGTACTAGTCCGGACTCATGCCGATTTTTACCAATAGCTCACTGAGATACCATGCCACAGTTTAACATGAATGTCCCACTCAGACACAGTATACTGACTCCGAGCCGACCAGTTTTTGTTTTAGCCCCTTAATGCCGAGCGCCAGACAGGGTAACAACAAGTACCATCTTTTAACGTCTATTGGTATGACGCGGCCGGGGATCGAACCCCGGACCTTCCGCTCTCCGGGCGGACGCTCTACCACTAGACCACGAAGCTGTTCTTTCAGTTAAGGAAACACGTGGAAATCACCTGCTGTCAGGTCTGGCTAGTATGGAGGGTGAGGAAGCAAGTCAGCATAGCAGGCACCAGAAATCGTCTTTTGACTTTCTAAGTAATCAACATGGATCACACCCTTTGCATCCCAGAATACAGTGGCCATAACGTCCGTCAGTGATCTTAAAGACTTGAATTTCTTTGGTGCCGGAGAAGTGGAATGGTGCCATTTTGACTCGGGATCATAGAGGTAGACACATGTTTCATCACCTGTTAGTTATCTCTTTTTGAATTTGACGAAATCCGCCTCAATTTACTCAAACATTTTCGCTGGCAATGTCAGTTCTTGTTTCCTTAAGATCATAATTCAGAAACTTTGGCACCCAACAGATATCTTACTCATCCTGTAAATGTCCATAAATAATAGTTTCAATGTATCCATGTCTTAGACCTGTGTCTCCCTCAAGTCCAGCAATGGTAATACGTCTATCGGACAGCATAAGTTTTTCTATCTCCTTGATTGAATCTTTATTGAAGAAGTTGGGGGACGTCCAGACCTAGGGTCACCTTCAAAGCTTGTTCTCCCAGCCTTAAACGTAGCAGCCCAACGTTAAACAGTGGAATAGCTAGGGCACTTATCCCAATACACTTGTGACATGCGGTCATGAATTTCATGGGGAGTACTTTTCTCAAAAGTAAAAAACTTGATTACTGCTCGGTACACGTTCTTTTCCATTTCTGTGTCCTTTGGACCCCTATCATGTCACTAATATACAACAGACAAAATACGCTTGCAATGAACTACTCAAACAATGTTCCACACTGACTACAATGAACTACTCAAACAATGTTCCACACTGACTAATTAAATTTGTTATGGCCCATAGTTGAGAGTTAGTCAGGCGTAGAACTTTTTGACCAGCCCGCGTAGTCTGCTAAAGGTAGAATCCTTTGTACGATTCCGATAAGTAAGTGTTTACACATCACTATTAAACAGTGATACCAGCTTAACAATCTTCACCTGTACCTCATACTCCCATGTTTGTTTACAGGTGGTCTGTAATGCCGAGCGCCAGACAGGGTAACAACCAGTACCATCTTTTAACGTCTATTGGTATGACGCAGCTGGGGATCGAACCCCGGAGCTTCCGCTCTCTGGGCGGACGCTCTACCACGAGACCACGGAGGCGGTCTCTTCTAAAAGGTAGTCAAATAAGTATTGGCGTGAAGCAATGACAAAACATGCCATTAGATAATCCATTTCGGTTTCTGTATGTTGATATGTGTATGTCATTTTAAATACAAAAATAAAAGCCTGGTAGATTAAACGCGATTGGGGTATCTGAATATATGCATGATGCCAAACAACTAGTTATTTCTATATGTGAAATATGTGACTGACCATGATTGTATACATCATTAGTCCGGACTTATGTAGGTTTTATAGTGCTAGTTCCCCGTGAAGATCCGGGTAGAGAATAGCTCTAGCAGTATTTTATGGCCTATATTACTTTTTATAAAAAGTAAACTACTACTAATAGGTCCTCAGCAAGCAATGCTTGCCGAAAGAGGCCGACTATGCTTGTCGTAAGAGGCGACCAACGGGATCGGGAGGTCAGGCTGGCTGACGTGGTTGATGCATGTTATCGTATCTCAGTCGCGTAGATCGATGCTCATGATGTTAATCATTGGATTGTCTGGTCCAGACTCGATTATTTACAGACCGCCGTGATATAGCTGGAATATTGCTGAGTGCGGCGTTAAACAACCAACAAACAAACATTCACTCGTGATGACGCATAACTGACTTCAGAGGCAGAACAATATAATGATTCATATATGTAAATTGACCACATCAGGTGCTCGAGTTTGAGATGGCAGCACAAGGCTGAATACTGAAATTGCGTGACTAGACATAATTTCTATCATACATCGTCTTTGTTCTTACTGTAGTTGATTAAATTGAGGTCTTATACCCAGCAATTCAGTACAGATCTTAAACGAAAATCAGCAGATCTCACCAAAGGCAATTCACGATGTGCACTTCAAAAGAAGAAATTGTAGCAAATGCTGTACACACTACACACATGAGGATGTTTGTTCTACGTATTTGGAATAAGGCCACGTGTGCCATAACTATGACTGATTGGCCATGTCATCTTTGAAGGGAAATATCTTATTGCCATTGGTCTATCGTGGACAGTGCCAGTCTCATATGGCAAACAGCAGGAACACGTTCTGACAACCGGGAAGTGATTATAGTTGGTGATTTATCTTTTAACCAGGATTGCATGATATATCTCTCTGCTTGCCAAGCCTCCTGTCAGAGCATGCCGTCCGAGTCAAGACATTGATGGAGATCTGAGGGAACATCTGTTGCGATGAGACTCATGCAGAAGTACAATCTAAGAAATGTAGTGGAGTGGCACTTGTTTACAGGCAACGTTCCTTGTCAAAAGAAACAGTCGTCTGTCTAAAAAAGCTGCTTTTGACCCGTGAAGATTCCTGGGTAGAATAGGTCTTCAGCAACCCATACTTGCCGTAAAAGGCGACTACGCTTGTCGTAAGAGGCGACTAACGGGATCGGGTGGTCAGGCTCGCTGACTTGGTTGATACATGTCATCGATCCCAATTGCGTGGATCGATGCTCATGATATTAATCACTGGATCATGATATTAATCCATACTTGTGGCTACATAAGAGATCTTAACGACGTGACATTCCCTTGTGGGAAATGTGGTACAACGTGCAGGTTTTCAACCCTTTAGTGACCCGATGAACACTGGATCAGCATACTTTAGTGTATATCTACACAGTCTTTCTGATGTTGAACTTGTGGTATGCATATTGCCCTGTAGGCCTGACTACGAACTGAAATACCCGTGCTTGCCGTAAAAGGTGACTATGCTTGTCGTAAAAGGCGACTAACGGGATCGGGTGGTCAGGCTCGCTGACTTGGTTGACGCATGTCATTGATCCCAATTGCGTGGATCGATGCTTATGATATTACTCAGTGGATTGTCTGGACCAGACTCGATTATTTACAGACCGCCGTCATATAGCTGGAATATTGCTTATTGCGGCGTTAAACAACAAACCAACCAACCAACCAACTGAAAGAAGACGAGTCTGCAAAATTCATTTGCGAGTGTTAGATATGCACACGTACTCATACGAACATTCAGTAAAACCATTTAATTATTATTTGTTCCAGTCAGTCAAATCCCATTCTGTACAAACTACATATTCTCCTTCTTCCGGAGGCAAGGGAGGTAACTGACTTTTAAAGTCCAGTTTCCACCCTTGCCAAACTAGGCTGGCATTTCGGAGTTATTTTTGGCTTGACTAACGCGTTTATGCATAGTTCAAATAAAATCGCGTCACGATTTCGACATCCGGTTAATAAACAACAGGGCGATTGCCGTACACATTTCGATCGTTTGCAGGATTTGCGCAGCATGTGTACGGTCAACTGAGCGCTGATAGATGTTTTCCAAATCTGTTCATGTCTTCAGTCAAGGTACTGAAGACATTTGATGCACTTCGCGCTGTAAGATCCGCGTTATTACAATAAAGATCTTGATTATCGAATAGATCTTCTTGACTGGGCGCCGCCATTTGTTTGAAGCAAATGAAGTGATATGGGAAGTGGAATCTGACTGGTAAATAGGAGGGACATAGAAGAAACATAACTCATAATAGCCAAGAGGACTTCCTGCTTTTCTTTAGGACTAAATCCAAGGATCGTGTGGTCAGGCTCTGTGACTGATTATGTGTTGTCGTATTCCAGTCGTTAGTAATTCTTTCAAATCCTGGTCAACTTGGTACAGACTCGGTTATTGACGGGGGCACGGATGGCCCAGTGTTCTAAGACGCCGCAATTCGCCGTGCAGAGTTGCGTTCCTTGGCCACGCAAGAAACCTGTGACTGTGAGTTCGAATACCGGTTCGCCCCGACTGTTTCTAGGTTTGTCAGCACCGTACCTGTGCTCTAGGGATTCACCAAAGTGATAAACGTCTGACACCTGCATCACTTAGGGCTTTCCTCCCACATTAAGGTGACATGGCATGATTTCACTGTAATACTGTCTAAAGCAGCGTTAAACTCAACTCGCTCAATCACTCGCTTATTGACACTCACAACCGATGCATTGTATCGTCTATGTGAGAACCACTAGCACCAGAAAACATTGTACTGTATGTGCAGAACCCTTCGAATCCAGTATTTCATGTTCATGGGCTTCTGTGGGAGGGCAAAGCCCACAGTGACCCAGGTCCTTGCGTTTTACCCAGTTTGAGACCAATGAACTGTGAGTCACATGTTGGATTTAACTATTGATAAGATGACAATCTCACATAATGTCTCACAATCTATTCTTCCTGGTTTGTGTTCCTTGTACGAACGCTTATTTCAGTCATGTTAAATTGATTTGTGACTTATGGTATTTGGCATATTTTAAAATCCCCGCAGTAAAGACTGTCACATTTAACATTTTTCTTAACTTAAAAACGGTAACCTGCTGTCATTGATTGACTTGATGTCTCCAGTGTTTCCTAACATGTGCTCTAACGGACGACATTTCGATATTTTAAAAACGATACTGCATGTTGTTGTTGAGAGAGCATGCAGCGTGATATCCCCTGGAGTATTGGATAATGATTTTAATATGTTTGTTGTGTTTCACCGCAGATCAGTTCAGCTTTAAGCTTTCTGACGTCTTTGACGGCTTCCAACTTGACATTTCTAGCCACAATTCAATTTACTCATTCCAGTAGATAACTTAATGCAACGACGGTATCCGGACTGTCTCTCACTGCCGAAAGATCTTGTAAGGTCAGCGATAGATCAATGTTTCACTCAAAGTTTCAAAACTTTGTAGAATTGAGAGAAGTATTAGAAAATAAACTCACAACATTCTCAATCTGTTGAATGAATCTGATTCTAAGCTGGGATGTATTATCAGCTTTGTCACTTCCCCTGTGAGAATAACTTTAGTTCAGTCTTATTTATTGATTTATCATGAAAGTTTAAAAGTTAAAGCAGAAAGAAAATCAATGGACTTTGGAGTTTCCTGAAAAAAAACATTGTCTTGAAAGCTGGTCGAAGTCAAGTGTATTTATTAAGTGGAGGTCAATTGACAGACATCATGTTTGATTCTGACACATGGCATTTCTTTATGTATGTCTTTTAAGCCAGAAGGATATATATCGAAGGGTATAATGATTCGAAATGCATGTCTCAATCCTTTTCAACCACAGTGTCTGCATTTTTCCGTTGTCTCTTTCTGTAATCTTCTTGATTGATTTCAAATGTGGAACTCTGAATGCAATAGGCAGATGACAGTGGTTGTCGTGATAGAATGCACAGATATTGAACCAAATTCTGACATAATAAATAGCCATTAAGCAGCCATTCCAGGACCAAACGTATCACGGGATAGAATCCCATAATCGGCGCGATTTCATAATCCTTGATTTAACAGCACCACATTGGGTGTTGTGTGATGGCCCAGTTATTAAACTTACCATTTCTATAATCAAAGAAATCTGTGCTAAAAACAGACTCCATTGTACGATTCCGACTATATCATCAGCACGTGTTTATGGATCACTATCAAATAGTGATAGTACAAGGTCAAGTCAGTTAAAATCTGCTGAACTATGGAAATATTTGGTACATAGTGATAGAATCACTATCCAATAGGGATAGTAGAAGGTCAAGTCAGTTAATATCTGCTGAACTATGGATATATATGGTACAAGGCAACCGATTCCATCGATCGGATAAATCATAGGTCAAAATAGTGAATCGCAAAATCCCAGGACGCTTTTGTTGCTTCTTACATATATACGGATGACATTACTCCATACTAATGTGATCAATCTGGAGTGGGGGAGTTTCACTGTACGCAGTATATCACGACCTTAATCTGATCATTTGATGTGAAAGTTATTCGTGAAGATCCGGGATAGAATAGGTCTCCAGCAACCCAGCTTGCCGTAAAAGTTGACGATGCTTGTCGTAAGAGGCGACTTACGGGATCGGGTGGTCAGGCTCGCTGACTTGGTTGTTGCATGTCATCGTATCCCAACTGCGTGGATCGATGCTCGTGATGTCAATCGGTGGATTGTCCGGTCAAGACTCGATTATTTACAGACCGCCGTCATGTAGCTGGACTATTGCTGAGTGAGGCGTTAAACAACAAACAAACGATAAGAAAGTTATATACATTGCACGGACATCCACTCGCTTAGCATTATCGTGATAGCGATCATAATGGACAACCTTGGTAAAGTTTGTCTAGCGGACATATTGAGATCAGGGCGCACGGGTGGCCCAGTCGTCTAAGGCGCCGCGATTCGCTGTGCAGAGTTGCGTCTCTTGGGCACGCCAGGAACCTATGATTGTGGGTTCGAATCCCGGTTCGCCCCGATTATGTTTCTAGGTTTGTCAGCACCATACCCGTACTCGTGGGTTTCACCGAAGTGGTAAACGTCTGAGACCTGCATCACTTCGGGCTTTCCTCCCACATTAAGCTGACACGCTGATAACTGGAATACTGTTAAAAGCGGCGTTAAACCCAACTCACTTACTCACTATTGAGATCACCACTGACTTCAACCCTCATCCTGTCAGGGATGGGAAAAGGTCCATTTTACTAATCAAAGTTACTTGAGCAGAGACTTCACAGAGTCTTCATACAACGTTTAAACAATCTGATGTAACGTATTTCTGTTATGCAACCTTCCTGTGTTATATAACTTTATCACTGAAAATGCATTTGACACGTGGCTACCATAAAAATAATCGACGATGATAAATCCAATGTAGACCTATATCTCTACGAAGAAGCGAGTCCAAGGTCATCGACACAGAAATTAAATGTTTAGCATTTCTTCTAAATAATAATATCAACTTGGTAGTTAATTAAAGGATACATGTCATTGGTTGCTTTTAAATATGGTTGCTTTTTTTTTAAATATGTTAATTCCCGACACTATGAATAAATGAAAAGAAGCCTTTCTGACTGTGCTGAACACAAACTTTTTCAAACTGACTAAAATGCTGATCATTTCATTTCCGATTGAGTAAACAAAACACATACTCTTATACTCTGCTTTCCTGGAAAAGCCAACGTTTCTTACCAGTTTATGCCAGTGATTTCACAATATATTATTTTTTTCGTTTTCGAAAGGTACGAGTCAGTTCTCATTTTGGTGATCAACGGAAAAGCATTGCTCAGTGGGCAATATTCGGATTGCCATACGAAAGGACGAAGCGAACGTAACGTAATAACTAAGATGTTCTATTGTGGAAGAAAAATGTAGTTCGAGTGTGGGTGTGTTAAATATTTTTCGATTCATCTAGTTATCAACATTTAGATTTTTCTTTCCTAGTCTAATCAAATTGCTCGGACGTTTATTTAGAGATGGTCAGACAGGCATCTTTGCTTCAGTAAACATGATATGAAATAAACATGGTACTTAATCACCATCTGATGTGTTGGGTACATATTTATCTTTGTATTCTACGTCTCCCTAAATAATTATACACACCAGTAGTTTGTGCAATCGTGTTTAAATGTAGATTGGTCTCAAGCAATGAGCTGTTCACTGGCAATCTGGCTCACGTCAAGTCACTTACTAAGATTGAACTTCACAATCAAACCTTGCAAACGAAAAAAGTGTTATTGAAATAACCAAAGTCAATAAGGCAGTACAAACATTTTCCCAAACACGACCCAATCGTAAGTCAGGTTGAAGCAAGTGGTGGTTCTCACGACCCTTTAATGGCTTCCTTGGGATCAATTGGGAGGCTCAAAGGCTTCATTCGATTTCGATTTCAGAGCAGTTGTAATGCACCAAGACTCGGGGCAACGTTAGGTTTTCGTGTACATTCGTCGTAGACATAAGTCAAAGAATTGAAAGCTTACTTAAACGAAATACATTAAGAGTATTTGTGCCTATTGTTAATTTAAGGATGAATGTGTCCTCTTAAAGGTACGCTACTCCTAATTCGTATATTGTTTTAATTGGCATTTTTGTCTTCATGTTATCCATGATCGATGCAAGGTGAGGTGAGGTGAGGTGAGGTGAGGTGAGGTGAGGTAAGGTGAGGTGAAATGGGGTTTAACGTCTCGATCAAGATTATTGCACTTATGTGTGTGCGTGTGCGTGCTTGTGAGTGAGTGATTGAGTGTGAGTGATTGAGTGATTGAGTGAGTGTGTTAGCGAGCAAGCGTGCGTGCGTGCGTGCGTGCGTGCGTGAGCATGGCTGCTTGTACTAGTTGGGACTAATGCCGTTTCTATAGTGCTAGCCCACTGAGATACCATGCAGCAGTTTAACATGAACACCGCACTCAGACACAGTATAGACTCCGAGCCGACCAGTCCTCTTTTTAGCCCCTTAATGCCGAGCGCCAAACTGGGGAACAACAAGTACCATGTTTTAACGTCTTTTGGTATGACGAACCGACCTTCAGCTCTCAGGCGGACGCTCTACCATTAGACCAGGGTAACAATAAGTACCATGTTTTAACGTCTTTTGGTATGACGACCGACCTTTAGCTCTCAGGCGGACGCTCTACCATTAGACCATGCTAACAACAAGTACCATGCTTTAACCTTTTTTGTATGACGACCTGACCTTCAGCTCTCAGGCGGACGTTCTATCACTAGACCAGGGTAACAACAAGTACCATGCTTTAACGTCTCTTTGTATGACGACCTGACCTTCAGCTCTCAGGCGGACGTTCTATCACTAGACCAGGGTAACAACAAGTACCATGCTTTAACGTCTCTTTGTATGACGACCTGACCTTCAGCTCTCAGGCGGACGTTCTATCACTAGACCAGGGTAACAACATGTACCATGCTTTAACGTCTTTTTGTATGACGACCTGACCTTCAGCTCTCAGGCGGACGTTCTACCATTTGACCAGGGTAACAACAGATACCATGTTTTAACGTCTTTTTGTATGACGACCCGACCTTCAGCTCTCAGGCGGACGTTCTACCATTAGACCAGGGAAACAACAAGTACCATGCTTTAACGTCTTTTTGTATGACGACCTGACCTTCAGCTCTCAGGCGGACGTTCTACCATTTGACCAGGGTAACAACAAGTACCATGTTTTAACGTCTTTTTGTATGACGACCCGACCTTCAGCTCTCAGGCGGACGTTCTACCATTAGACCAGGGTAACAACAAGTACCATGCTTTAACGTCTTTTTGTATGACGACCTGACCTTCAGCTCTCAGGCGGACGCTCTACCATAGACCAGGGTAACAACAAGTACCAGGGTAACAAAAAGTAGCATGTTTTAACGTCTTTTTGTATGACGACCCGACCTTCAGCTCTCGGGCGGACGCTCTCTCATTGGACCATGGGGGCGGTCCATGCTCGATACAAACACCAACAACCTTTGCTATACCTGGGCTTTTCCCCAACAGTATGAAGACACTCTGGTAATTAATTGAAATACTGTTCACTCACTAATCAACATTGTACATTTGCATATTTATTTTTATTGATTTAACCAAATATTGTGTCATCATTTGAGTGCTGTTCTGTATAACCTCAAAATGAGCAAAAACTTCATTTATCACCAATCTTTCATTTCTGGCTCAGATAATGTTCCTGCAACATTCACAAAATCTTATCACTACTTTTCCGTCATTAATAAACAGCATACAAGTACAACTCTTTTAAGGGGATGCCTGGTAAGAAATCTTATTTAATATAAAACTAATCCACTGTCATTTGGATGAAATAAAGGTTTCAGCATCCATATAACACTATTATCTGTGTGGAATGCTATGATGTATACACACGGGGGCAACGAAAGCCCACCTATATATGCACCTTATTCCATTTGCAGTGGCCCGTCTCTTAATCACTCAAGAACCATAATTATCACGGGTTAGAATCTCATATTCGGCTCGATTATGATCCTTGATCTGCACCACTGTGTCTGCTTTTTCTGTTGTCTCTTTCTGTAATCTATTTGATTGATTTACAACATGGAACTCTTAATAAAACAAACAGATGGCAGATAGAATGCACAGACATCGTAACCAAAATCTCAGATAATAAATAGATGTTATCACGCGAGTGTGTTTGGGGATGGTAAATATCCTGCATTAGGAATAAACATTGTATTTAGCGAGCCTTGGCGAAATACATAGTGTTTATCCTAGTACAGGATATTTACCATCCCCAAACACACAAGCGTGATAACCTCTTTATCATATAATGTCATTCTTTAATTCTGTGCTTCAAAATCGCTTTCCCTCTCTCACAAACATTACCGAAACATTGCGAGTTTTCCAGGAATGCGCGCATTAATATTTATTACGTCACAGGTTAAGTGATGTGTCAGTCGGACAGTGACAGTAGCCAATATAGTTCCAGCTGAAATCTGTTTCTTATACAGTGGCGAAGCAACATATACGCAAAACAACAACTGTTTTCAATTGCCTTTCGTGGCAGTCCATCGGTCTGTCCGCTAGAGTAACTGCCCTTTGTCAAAGGGAAGCCACTCTAACCGTAGTCTATGAGACGTCACGGCCACGGTCAGACGTTGTTGACAGTCGGTCTGTCCTGTCATAACGTTAAGAAGTGTAGTCAGATGTACACACAGCGAAAAAACGAAACAAGGTAACAATTCAAACATATGTCGGCCAAATCCAACTATTTTAATTTGTGGAGAATGTTTCAAGCCGCAGAGATCTACAAGCACATATATGGCTACTGATCCCGCTTGGCTAGGCCTCGTGCCCTCGCAAAATTGTGTCGAAATTTATATCTCCAAAGTTGCCAAAACTTATAAAATGCCTTAGCGGTTAGACACTGATTTTTAGTATATTAGACTGTTCTTTTGATAATGATAGCAATTATCCCTGTAGTTTATCCACATTTCCGATGGTTAATTCTGACTCGATCGCCGAATGAAGAGGGCGACGCCATGTTTGTTTATGAACAGTGAAAGTAGTCCCTACTTGACCTTTGATATTTGCATCTCTATCCGCATATGACCCCAACGGATATCGTTTTTATCTGTTGGCTTTATCCTGCCGAGAAACCTACCCATTATATGATAAATAACTGTTAACAGCCAGTGGTATCATGAGTTATAATCCCATACTCGGATCGATTTTATGATCCGTGATTTTACAGCTTCAAATGGGTTCTCGGGGTTCTAAAAGTAGTGACAAACGTCTGCGACCTCTGTCACTTTGCCGAATGAACCAACTCGTGATCGAAGCATTTTTTTCACCGGACGAAGCAGAACTGCCGTGGCCTATAGATATGTTGAAGTCCATATCTTTCTGCTGCTATCAAAACTGTACGAACGTCAGAAATGATAGCAAATTCTTTTCATCAACCGTTTTCCCTACATTAGCAAAACGATGAGTATCTCATATCTGGAAGTGGGTGTATCCTTTGTAGCTTGAAGGCCAAATCCACTGTCACCATTGATTTGTCGCGGGAAGAGGGAAGCTCCTGCTAAAGACCATATGAAAAACTTCTCACTCGGAAGTGATTATGGTGTGTATAATGATGGTTTTAACAGAGATTTATTAGGTTCGCTGTGCTTGACTGCCAGCTGCAGATTTATCAAATTGCCAATTATCTTTATGGTATAGAACTATTTGGACAGATGCAAAATCTGGTACCATCAGGAGGTGAGATATTGATCAGTAAAACTGAATTGTATTCCACTCCAAATACCCAAGAACTGGAAGCTTTTCAACATGGTAGGCGGCAGGAACAAGGGTTGCTTTTCACTGCATCGTCATAGTTTGACAATGTCAGTCCACATGGAAGGGTGACTTGCCGTTAACTGGCGATACCTGGAGAATGCGTGCCCATCAATGCCCATAGACGACTGCCCCCCACGCGCCTCCTTGGGTGCTGACAACGTTTACATAAACATTTCCAAACCATATAGCGAGAAGCGCCATAGAAAAGGTATTGAGGGCGTCTATGTTCAGAACGTCACGTGTGACTATATTATTCACATGCCCAGGAGTAATGGGCGATAACGCTAATAAGTGTATTGTGATTCAATCAGGGATACACCTTTAGACGTCTTTGACAACTGTGTTGACCACCTGATCCTGTTAGTCGCCTCTTACGACAAGCAAAGTCGCCTATTACGGGAAGCATGGGTTGCTGAAGACCTATTCTGACCCAGACCTATTAGTTGAAGATACAATGTGGCAATTCTGTGTCACCAGTTTCTTATGATACAGCACACCCGTTGTCGTAAATGAATCACTGCTGCTTCCTTTTTCAGTTTTGTCTATTGTTTCACTCTACGAAAGTCTGATGGTGCCACTTTGTTTTGTCATTGCTTCAATTATTTACTCGTCGTTCCAGTTTTTTCTTGGTACTTTGATTTTATGACTATTTGAAATACACTTGAAATTTCGAGAATATAATTGAAATAATGAGAAATTTCAAATGTTTTGTCGTTGCTTTAATAATTTACTCGTTGCCTCCAGTTTACGAGTTTTTTTTAATATACTTGAAATAAAGAGAAAATAATAGAAATAACGAGAGAATAATTAAAAGGCCAAGAAAAAGATTTTAACAGTTAAAATGTACTTCATTCATTTCCCAAAATAATATTTAATATTTAATTTTATTGAAGATATACTAACCATGACTCGAAAAGATTCTTGAAAATAAAACAAATTCCTCCTATTCTTCTGAAAAATCAGCAGTGTTACCAAACATGTATCCATTGAAATGAAAGTACAAAACGCTTCATGCGATTGGCATTTCGATAAAACACATTTCAAGCAAGAGACTGATAATCACCATTTTCATAACAGACTAACCCTTGAAACGTCACATGAAAGTATTAGTCATCTTTCAAACAGCACCACGTAGGGTAGTCATGACGGTACACAACCTCACGATTTACCACACTACACCTCGAGGCACGCTACGAGTAGAGAGGACGAAAGGGAAACTCGACAATGCCACTGACTCACAAGACGTTTTGTAGTTAATGAAGCCGCCGATACCCCGAGGGGGATAGAGTTTAGGACATACAACTTCAAAGGAGATGAACAAAATTGGAAAGATAATCAATTAGGTCTATTCAGACAGCACAATGCGAAGTCCCGATGGACGTGTGGACTAACTTATACTGGTGAATAGAGCTGATTCTTCTAACTAAACATGGTGATCAGCGAACCGGTGATTTTTGTCAGTAGGTATTGATAAGTCCTCGCGAGTCCCCTTGCTTTACTTTTTGCTCCGCTGTCTACCCTGGGAAGACATCCGGTAGAGAAAATCGATACTTAAAGGTCAGGGGATATATCGATCTTCCATCATTAAAAGGACAAAATTCATCCTTGCATCATATTTTTCTTTTCTATTGAAGATGATGAAACGAAATGGCGTTTTTTACAAAGCAATAGTACAAAAATACAATAACGATTGTTATTTTCAAAGTTTGTTTGTTAGTTTGTTATTTAATGCTGCATTCAGCAATATTCTAGCTATCTGACGGTGGTCTGTAAATAATCGAATCTGGACCAGACAGTCCAGTGACTGACATCACGAGCATCGATCCACTCAATTGGGATACGATGACATGCATCAACCCTGACCACCCGATACCGTAAGTCGCCTCTTACCACAAGCACAGTCGCCTTTTACGGCAAGCATGGCTTGCTGAAGACCTGTTCTACCCCGGACCTTTAAGGGTTATGATTTAAGTAAAAATTATGATTGTTACTATCCTGGATTGTATGACGAATGATTGTGATGGTTAGGTCTGTATAGGATCGCGTGCAAATGGACAGACTAAGAAGTGTAGATAGTTATGACGATGTGTATTTTGGTGTAAAAGGTAAATTTGCATGCAACGTATGTACACTACTAGCAAAATGAAGGGTGGGCGTGGCCTTTCTAGCTGCTGTCTTTGTAACATGTTTTACATCGTGGCAGCTATTGTCATGAAGTTGTAGGTCAAGGGCACTATTTTTTACTATTTTAGGACACCATGCTAGTCTTTATGGACCGTCCATTTGATATTCAAAGGGTGGGGCGGTGAGATGTTAGGGGATGGGATTTTTATCCAAATCTGCCACCACAAAAGTGACTTTGTTGCATGTTATTTTAATCAGCAAATCATTTAATCATCGTTATCAAGCAAGCTACATTTTAGATACTATCAACGTTATCAAGCAAGCTTGCTTAATAACGATGTTAATATCAACATAATGTAGAAATGTTGGTGTAATAAAGAAAGTTGCATAGCCATAGATCTATATCCCTTGTTCATCATACCAACTTATAAGTGCCACCTAAAGATATTTAGGCTTACTTTAATTAATGATATATGGTTTTGTAGCCGAGAAAAGAAGATCTAGTCTCCATACAAAATCTCATCCCCACCCCTCAGAATTCTCCAATGGTCGGTCCCTTGCCGACAGGATACAGTTGGGAACCTGGCGGCTTTTGTGTTATCCTATCCCGATGGCGTGGAAGGTTTACGCTTGAATGTCTGACACAGAATGTATTATTTACCGTCCACCGTGAAATCACTGGAATAATTACACTTCCAATTATGTTCTGTTCTCAGCGAACGTAATCATGTATAAGCATTAAGGAAAACAACGCCGTATTGCCCCAAATAGATAATTTCCTCACACAAAAAATGTTTCGATTATTTCATTAATAACGAAGAAAATAATTTTGTTTACAGTTTTACAAAAGATATTGCATGAAATCATATTGTTTCACCGACGGCACCAAGGACTGTGATCATGATTGACGAGAGTGTTTTTGACGCTAACAAGGTCGAGGTCGAATGGTATGCCACGGGGAATCAGTAAACAACGGTATTATTTTACGTTCATGTGATACAGAATTATCATTGACACGACGATGGGGTCATGTGGCCGTTTCCGTGAAAAACATATCATTCAGGATTTAACTTTTTGATACAGTCACGTGATCACGTGGTTTGTGTCTTTGGCATTTCGAGATTGTGTTTTTAATATGATTTATATTTTCACCTGAAAAAATCACTCGTTTAATATAATATGGCAACTATAAGACAAAGGCTTTGAATTTGATCAGTCCACGGTGACGCAGGTCTTTGCGTCTCACCCAGTTTGAGAGCCAATAAACTGTGACCCACATGTTGGATTTAACTACTGATGGCATGGCCGTCTCGCAAAATATCTCACAATCTATTGTTCCTTGTTTGTGTTCCTTGTATGAAAGCTTATTTCTATCATGTTAAGCTGATTTGTGACTTCTGCCATTGGGCATATTTATTTTAATCCCCGCAGTAAAGGCTGTCATATTTGACATTTTTCTTAACTTAAAAACGTTTTTTTTGGTTTGGTTTGTTGTTTAACGCCACACTCAGCAATATTCCAGCTATATGACAGCGGTCTGTAAATAATCGAGTCTGGACCAGACAATCCAGTGATTGACAACATGAGCATCGATCCACGCAATTGGCATGTGCTCGAACGAACGTCATTCCGTTACTTTTAAAAGGATACTGCACGTTGTTTTAGAGGGAACATGCAGCGTGAATATGATCTTGATATGCCCTGTAGTATTGGAAAAGAATTCTGATATGTTTACTGTGTTTCACCGCAGATCAGTTCAGATTTAAGCCTCCTGACGTCTTTGACAGCTTCCAACTGAACATTTCTAGCCACAATTCCATTTACTAATTCCAATAGATTTCGTAACGAAACTACGATACACAACCGGACAGTCTCTCTCTTCCCAAAGGTTTTGTAGGGCAGAGATGGATCAATGTTTTCACTGAAAGTTTCAAAACTTTGTAGACTCGAGAGAATGAATTACAAAATAAACACACAACATTCTCAATCTGATGAATGAATCTGATTCTAAGCTGTGATGTATTATCAGCTTTGTCACTTCCCCTGTGAGAATAACTTTAGTTCAGTCTTGTTTATTGATTTATCATGAAAGTTTAAAAGTTAAAGCAGAAAGAAAATCAATGGACTTTGGAGTTTCCTGAAGAAAAGATTGTTTTGAAAGCTGGTCGAAGTCAAGTGTATCTATTAGGTGGAGGTCAATTGACAGACATCATGTTTGATTCTGGCACATGGCATTTCTTTATGTGTGTCTCTTATCCCAGAGGAATATATATCGAAGGGTTTAACGATTCAAAATATGTGTCTCAATCCCATTTAACCACAGTGTCTGCATTTACTGTTGCCTCTTTCTGTAATCCACTTGACTGATTTCAAACATAAAATAAACAGATGGCGACCTTTGCCACGGTAGAACGCAGGGCTATTATATTGTAAATGTGTGCATTGTGTTAGGTTGGCCCTGTCATATAACTTAAAGCGGCCAAGGTCATGTCAACTGTTCACCTGATAAAACATGGGAAGATATGGTGTAAGTTGAAATAGGGTACATCATCAGACAAATCATAGTTTCAAAATAGGGAGTTGCAAACCACTACAGTACAGGGGGTGAGATGTTGTAGGGAGACTAGATACTTTTCAGCTACAGATGTGAAACTAAATAGTTTTTTAATTGAAGCTATGAACCTGAATATCGTATTTTGCAACAATGCAATTTTATGAGATACATTTACGTATATGTATGCAAAAGACATTACGCCTTACCATTCATTTGCTTATCTGGACTAATTAAATGAGTTCAGATTGGCGGGGTTTCTCTGTTACAGTGTATCATGACCATTATCAGTTCCTCTGATAAGGATTATATATAATGCAGTGAAGGTGGGCGTGGCGGACATGTTGTGATCACCACTGTCTTCAACCCTCATCCTGTCTGGGATGGAAAAGGGTCCATTAAACTAATCATATTTACTTGAGCAGAGACAAACTTTTTGCAACGCTTTTGAGAATGTGTATGAAGCACTACGTATTGATGGACAAGTCATTTATGAAAGGTGCACCATGGATAGTCATAACCCATTACACGTCGCCCTGGAAAAAACTAATACCTCTGTATCAAAATTCTAAGGAACAAATGGAATATGTGTTGTGGCCATGGTCTGCTGACCACACGTGACGCTGTTTGTCTTGACTCCAGGTCGTATGGATAGTGGATACTGAATTACTGGGACGGCCACAGCAAACATTCCCTGTGATTACGTCGTACGTAGAGCGATCATCCATTATTTGGACACAGGGAGTTGAAGTAGAAGTACACCATATACGTACATCTGCACTATTAGCAAATGGTCTATCTTGAACAAGGAAATGTGACCAGGTGTTATAGTGTGTTCATGAATGCAATGCTTTGCAACGACCAACATTTTATTTGAATGCTGTTTGGGAGGCTATAATACTGCATTGTATTCGATTATATATGCGAAGTGGGGATACTTGGCGCGGATATCCCAATTACAAACGTTGATATGTTCTCCAGCGTTTTCAGTGAAATCTAAGATGTCCTTAAAGGTCACAAAGAAATATTAAAAAGTCAACGTGAGAGAAACACCAGTGGAAAACGTGACGAAACAGATTCCATTGCCGTTGGTAAAGGGCAAAATAGCGGTGAAAGAAATTCCATGATGTTCTTTAACGTTTTCTGTGTTAAATTACCTTATAATTTGACACATGTCTGTTATAGAACTGATTGACTGTAAATAATCCAAGATGAATCTTGACTCCTTCTATGAAGAATCTAGTCCAGGGCCATCAAAACACGAATGAAAGATTTGGCAATTTGTCCAAACAATAACCTAGATACTACATTACAAAGACTTGATAGATTAAAAAAGCAGACACCTTATTGGTTCCTTGGAACAAAATATGGCTGCTCTTTTGCAGAAAAAAGTAATTCCCCGACACCATGAATAAATAAAATGATTTTTTTTTGATTGTTCTGCAAACTTATTTATAATTACTGAAATGCTGATTAATACAACATATTGAATGTCTGCGTTTTCATTTTCGTTTTATTAACCAAAGCACATACCCTCAGAGATGTGTCCATTGATACTCTGCTTTTGATGTCAGTGAAATCACATTATACTAACTTCTTCTGAATGGACGATACAGTTCTGACATTTGCCATGAACGGAATACGATTGCTCAGTGGGCGATATACGGATTGCCATGCTAAAGATGACGAAGCGAATGTAACGTTATAACTGAGATGTGCTTTTGAGGAAGAAAAATGCAGTTCGAGTGAGGATGTGTTATACACCAATTGGATTTGTCTCCTGTTGTCGAAACAAATTGCCTGATTATTAATATAGAGATGGTTACACAAGTTTATTTGGTTGAGTAAACATATTCATGATACCAAATCGCCTTTTCATGTCTTGCGCACATATAGTACCCATTTTTATCTTCAACATCAACCTAAATGATTACATGCTACCATGTCTTCTTTACACGTAGATTGGTCTTAAGCATCGAGCTGTTCTCTGGCAAACTGGCTAACGTCAAGTAGTATCACTTACTAAAATTGAACTTCACCATGAAACCTGCAAACGAAAACAGTGTTATTGAAATAACCCAAGTCAATTAGGCAGTATAAACATTTTCCAAACCAATCTTAAATCAGGTAGCAGCATGTGGTGGTTCTCACGACCCTTTAATGGCTTCATTGGGATCAATTGGGAGGCTCAAAGGCTTCATTCGATTTCCAAGCAGTTTTATTGCATCAAGACTCAGGGTAACGTTTGGCCTAATTTCGTGTACATTTCTCGAAGTCCCTTGTCAAAGAATTGAAAGACGGACGCAAATGGATTGATTTAAAAGGCTTTTCCCTATCGTAATCTTAATGATTCAATGTGTCCTGTCAAAGGAACGTTGATTATTATTTGTGTTTTCTTTAATTGGCATTTTATTCCACATGGGGTCCATAATGGATGCAAGGTAAAGTGAGGTGAGGTGAAATCGGGTTTAACGTTGCGTTCAAGATTTATTCAAGAAGATTGTAAACACCAACAACCTGTGCTTGCACTGGACTTTCCTCCAACAGTAAAGAGAGGTACTGAGTAATTAATTGAAATAATGTTCAAAACAGCGTCACCTTAATCATTCACTTATTAACGTTGGACATTAAAGTATTTGTTCTGATCTAACCAAAGAACTTTTGAGGATTTTTTTTGATGTTCTGCATAACCTTAAAATCTGCAGCTATCTGCTTTTTTCAGCTAATGTTCCTTATGCAGTCATCCACTCAAGTATACAACCTACAATCTTATCACCACTTTTTTATCATTAATAAACAGCGTACACATATAAATCATTTCATGGGATTCCTGGTCAGAAAACTGATTTAATAAAAAAGTAAAGGTTCAGCATCTATATTACTCGAGTGCAATGCTGCAATATACACATGCGGAAAAAATATCAAATTGCCCACTATTTTTATGGTATACAATACAATCTTGCCTTAGATAATTCGGATGTTACCACAAAGTTTTACCAGATGTTGCATCGATTATGCAACATCTGGTATAACTTTGTGATAACATCCGAATTATCTAAGGCAAGATTGTATTGTATTCCACTCCAAATACCTAAAAACTGTCGGATCCGAAATGGATTTTGTCTCAGGGTTCCTTTTCAGCAACGTACGCAGGAGAAACTTGGGCTGCTTTTATCATGCACTGTCGGTGCACAATGTGCTCAAAACAGACCATGTGTATGGGTAACTCGTCGATTACTGGAGATATCTGGAGAATAGCAGGACCCATGGTTATGCCATATAGTGATTTGGATTATGATGTTTGGACACAATACAGTCGTTGATTTGAGTGTGTTGGATACAGGGACACCCAATGTTCTAAGCTCTGCTGTGCAGAATTGTGTCCCTTAGACGGGCCGGATTCTACTGATCCTTTAGCATAAATTTTCATAGATTTTTTCCCACGCTTCCAAGGTTTCCAAATTGTTTTGATATCACCAACGCAGTACGTATCAGCAGCAGTGAGTGAGCGAGTTGGGTTTAACTCCGCTTTTTATGTTATTCCTAGACCCGTGTAGCTCCGGGGTGGAAAAGGTCTTCAGCAACCCATGCTTGCTGTAAAAGGCGTCTATGTTTGTCGTAAGAGGCGACTAACAGGATCAGGTAGTCAGGCTCGCTGACTTGGTTGATGCATGTCATTGTAACCCAATTGCGGGAATTGATGATCATGATGTCATTCACTAAATTGTCTGGTCCAGACTCGATTATATACAGACCGCCGTCATACAGCTGGAATATTGCTGTGTGCAGCGTTAAACATCAAACAAACAAACATTATTCGACTTATCAACTCATGGCGTGTCAGCTAAATGTAGACAAGACCGAACTGTCGTAAATTCTTCTCACGATTTTGTTCACATAAACATTTCAAAACTATATACCGAGTAAGACGAGTTCTATGGATGAACAACTTCTTTATTACAATAAGTGCGACGTTTCGGTGTAGATCCTAACACCTTTATCAAGCAAGTGACGGATAGGGCTTACTTACTTACTTACTTTGGAGATTTAACGTGCGCTTTCCGACTGATGCGTATTTCGCACACGTGCCCAGCCAGGCCATTTAATGTGTTTCCGAAAGGGGCGAAAGTGGTCTGTGCAACCCAAGAGGGGGCTTTAGGGGTTCGCTTATATAGAATTTGGGAATTTTGAGATTTGGAATAGATGCCGATGGGGTTGGGGAGGAGAACTAAGGGAGCTGGGTATGGTGGATGTTTGTTTGTTTATGTGATTTTGATTTGGTAGGTTATTGTGTTTTTAGATGCGTTTTATTAGTTCCGTTTTGATTAAGAATGCGCCTAAGGCCTTGAAGTTTTCTAGTTTATTTTGTGGGATAGGGCTAAACAACATAGGTATATATATACTTATTGACATGTAAGTTTATACAATGACCAGTGATGGACACAGAGAGGTGATTAAGATAATTGGAAGCCAGTGGATGATTAATGAACACAGAGTATACAAGCAAAGTAAACAAGCAGACTGATGGAGATGATGGAAGCCACTGGATTAATTGGATGGACAAAGGGATTTAGCAATTAGGTGATGGTAAGCAGGCGGGATGTTATATAGCCTTGCCACTCAAAGAAGTTATATACCGAGTATCTTGAGTTCAACAAACATATTTTGCATCTACGGTCATTTTTCAAATTCAAAATGAAAGCCTTATATTGCAGACAGGAATGTTAAGGATATAGAGTGAGGGACTGTATTTTTCACATGCCCAGAAGTAATTTATACTTAACACTAATAAGTGTATTGTAATGCAATCTGTTTTCACAGAACGATTCCATTAGGCCTATGCCTTCAGACGCCTTTGACAAATTCTCATTTGGTCTGCTGTGTTAGCCACAATCCTATACAATTTCAAAAGAAATTACTATACAACAGCGAAATATCTGTTTTATCAGTGCCTGGGGTCTAATGTGTTAGGGTCCGAATCAATGTTTTCAAGAACGAATGTTGCTACCTTGACAGTATTCTCCATCCAACAAATGGATCTGATTTTATACTCTGATTAATTGTCATCAGTTTTTACCTCTGGTTTTGTAAGAGAGAGGTTATGGTAGTCTTATTGATCTATGGCGAAAGTTTAGAAGTTACATCAGATAAAAATAAATGAACATTGAACTTGCTCTTCGTTTCAAAGTGTGTTTATTGACGAGACGCCTCGTGGATATTCTGGATTAGAGTAGGTCCCCAGCAACCTATGAAGGTCGTAAGAACGACTTGATGGATCGAGTGGTCGTGGTTATCTTGTATGAAGATGCAATTCAGTGTCACTGGTTGGTTGTACTGTACAGCAGTGAATGAATCTCTGTTGTTTCCTTGTTGGAACCAGTTATTTTCATATTTGTCTATTTTTGATTTCACACATGCACAGTTTACTCTAACATGAGACAAAGGAAGAAAAGTGATAGGAATGTTAGAAGACACAGATATTACAATTTACAAATCAACAACATTTAAGTTATGTCATGGCGTGTCAGGGCGGTGGGGTAGCCTCGTGTTAAAATCGTTCGCTTGTGGCGCCGAAGGCCTTTGTTCGATTCTCAACATGGATACAATGTGTGCAGCCCATATCTGGTGTTCCCCTGCAGTGATATTCCTGGAATAAAAGCCATGTGAAATCCAACTCACTCACTCAAATGTCAGCGTGATGCTTGAGGATATAAAAAAAGGAAGCAGATCACAGAGGTGTGTCATATTGGTGTTATCTGAAAGTACGGATATGGCATTGACAAAATCAAGTACGAGTATAAAATTCGCGGCGAGTCTGGGATTCGAACATGCGACTATGGATCCTTATACACTGCAGAGCGAATTACGGTACCTTAAACCACAGGGCCACCAATGTGTCATATATGGCAGTCCGATTGATCCAGGGTCGCCTTTAGGGAACATGACCCAGCGGCAATCAGCATCATAAAACCCATACGGGCAAATGACATCGCTGCAGTTACTTTCAGAAATGTTTGCGGAGCATAATACATTTTACTTCATGCCAAAACGTTTTCATTGTTTATGAAGAGGTCCGTAACAATGTGCCGTCATATCAAAGTATGGTCGTAAACAAGTAAAGACGAGCTCATTGTTCACGATAATGTTTCTGTGTGACGACGTTCCAACATTTGAATGACACAGCTGATGTCTCTACTTAAACTCTCTTTTTTTACATGTTCTCGGGAAGGGGAATATATCGAATCACCTGTGTGCGATGCTAAGGTTCAGTTATCATCATTTGTCAACTATCTTGTATTTAAAGCCAGATCTGTCCATGACACCACAGGACAACCTCTCCAGGTCTGCTGTTTTCATCTCCGTTCCATTGGAAAGATCTCCGATCATGTATCATCTAATGCAACCCAAACACAAGTAACAGTCTCTTATGTAGCCTCACCCAAGAGCACATTCACAAACTGCAACAAATAATGAACACCACTTCCCGAATTATCTCTTTGACATCCTAATACTTGACTCCAGTTCCGAGCGCCTTGCATTGTCTACCTGTAACAGAGAGGCAAGGCAGTAGGATCCAATGCGTGACATATCCATGCTGGAACAAAAAAGGCACCTGCCTATCTCTTTGAACTGATCCACCCATACATCCCATCCCAAGCCAAATGACCCCTCTTTCCACACTCGTGACTATCTTGTTGACCAGAGTCTATCTGTATTTTGATAGTATTCAAAACCTGATAAACTGGCGTCTAGCTTCAATATAAATAGTCATTTAGTATCAGTAGATTAACGTTTCAATACAAAAATACCCCCGCTGAGAGTTATTTTCTGTCAACCATCTACTTCCATGGTGATACAAATCAGTTATCACCATGCCACTTGATAGTGATTCTGGTGCAGCATGTTATTTCTCAACGCCGAAAAGCTTACGGCGCTCACAAAGCAATACATGTGCCGGTACTAACGAGAACACAATGCAATGTTATCCGACTCTTTAGGATGACTGTTCGTCCGCTGTATATGGTGGCACGATGAAACAAAGGTATCGTTTCTTGAGGGCCAAATTTATTGTTATGTCTATCGTACGGTATTTAGTGGATAGAATCCCTTGAGTGGATAGAATGACACCTTAACATATCTCGGCCAGGCTGACAATTTATGGAACTACACACTTCGTTGTTAAGCTGTTCAGCAGCACTGGTGGTGACAGCACGATTTAATCTGGTAATGATGACAATAATAGGCTACAGATCCTGTCTCGCTTGTAAATCGTCTGAGTAAGCAGTAAAGTGTTGCGGTTTCTGCAAAGTTCATGTTCTAAATAGTTTTTGTAAAACTGATGTTTTGGTAGTTTTGTTTTGAAAATTCGGGATATGAGTTAACCAAATGTCATTATTAACGTAGTCTGTTGGGATGTCACACGAGCTGTTGTCACTTCATATTGTGTTTCAAAATGTCGGGCAAAATCCTTTTCACGGCAAGAAAGTAGTGTATTATTATAAGATTATGCCATTCCTGAGCGTGTCAGACAGATTTTACGAAACGAGTTTCAGATTTTGATTCATGTATGCAAATTCAATTGTTAAATCGCTGTGACAAACGCATTCTCGAGTGATAATATCAATACCTGCTACCAGTTATCCCTCGTGTCACTCAAAGTGACGTTCTTTTGAAAACGTGCCAGTGAGGGTCTATTGGTATGGGCAGATCCCATTGGTTTCAGTGTTTACTTACGGAAAGTACCTGAATATGATCCTTGATCCGTCAGCACCATATCCATATCCATTAATCAAACTGGTTAAAGTCTGGATATGCAGCACTTTGGGCTTTCCTCCCATATTCAGCTGACACGCTGTGAAATAAATGAAACACTGTTCACAGCAGTGTACAATCAATATTACTGACTCACATTATGACATAAATGCTGTCACATCTGCACCAGACATATAAGTCATTGACAGCATGATCATACACTGGTATAAGTGTCAAGTCTTATGTGAAACCATATTCAGCTGACACGCTGTGAAATAAATGAAATACTGTTCACAGCAGTGTACAATCAATATTACTGACTCACATTATGACATAAATGCTGTCACATCTGCACCAGACATATAAGTCATTGACAGCATGATCATACACTGGTATAAGTGTCAAGTCTGATGTGAAACAGATTTTCGAAACTAGATTTCTGATTTCATGTGTGCGAATTCGTTTTGTGTGACCAACGTATTCTCTGGTAATAATATCAAATACTTGTGAAAACGTATCTGTGAGGGTCTTTTTGTGTGAGTAGGTCATCAATATTAGTTTTATTGTTATCTACAGAAAGTATCTGAACATGATTCTTGCTTTGTCAGCGCAATAGCCATGCTCGTGGCTTTCATCAAGGTGGTAAATGTCTAGATCTGCAGCACCTTCCAAAAGTAATTTTGAAGCAGTGAACAAATATTTACTTTTATTGAAAATATACTATCAATGATTTAAAACGCGAATAGTTCCCTGAAAATGAATTTTTTTTCACATTCTTAAAATCAGCAGCATTGTTACCATACATGTATAAGTGCAATGAAAGCATGAAACGCTATACGCATATACCGCGATTGGCATTTCCTTGAAACATTTTCTTTTTATGCAAGAGACTGTTTATCACCGGTTTTAAAGCTGACCAACCCCTGAAGTCGTGACATGAAAGTATTTCACCATCTTTCAAACAGCACCACGTAGGGTAGTCATGACTGTACTCACGAGACGTGTTGTAGTTGATGAAGCCGCCGATACCCCGAGGGGGGTAGAGTTTAGGATTTATAACTTCAAAGGAGATGAAAAAAATTGGAAAGATAATCAGTTAGTTCTATTCAAACAGCACAATACGAGGTTCCGATGGACATGTGGAATACTGATTCTTTTAACTAAACATAGTGATCGGCGAATCGGTTATTTTTGTCGATAGGTGTCGGTAGTTTCTCGTGAGTCCTTTTGCTTCACTTTTAGCGCCGATATCTACCCTTAGAAGACATCTGGTAGAGAAAAGGTCAGAGGATATGTCAATCTTCCATCATTAAAAGGACAAAATTCATCCTCTCATCATATTTTTCTTTTCTAATGAAAATAATGAAATGAAATAGCGTTTTTTACAAAGTAATTTTAGAAAAATATACGACAACGATTGTTATGATTTTTAAGTTTGTTTCTTTGTTATTTAACGCTGCACTCAGCAGTATTCCAGCTATTTGACGGCCTTCTGTAAATAAACCATTCTGGACCAGACAATCCAGTGATAAACGCAGTTGGGATACGATGACATGCATCAACAAAGTCAGCGAGCCTGACTACCCTACCCCGTTACTCGCCTCTTACGACAAGCAAATTTAAAGTCGCCATTTACGGCAAACATGGCTTGCTGAAGACCTATTCTATCCCGGATCTTCACGGGTTATGATTTACATAAATATTATGATTGATTCTATTCTGGATCGTATGACGAATGATTGTGATGGTTTGGTGTGTATGGGATCGCGTGCAAATTGTCCATTAACAGCAAAAGGAAAGGTGGCCGAGAACTTTATAGCTGCATGATTGTCTTTCTAACATATTTAACATCGTGGCAGCTATAGTCATGAAGTTGTAGTATTGTGTTGAGGTTAATTACGGACACGTGAAGATCCGGGGTAGAAGAGGTCTCCAGCAACCCATGCCTGCCGTAAAAGGTGATTATGCTTGTCGTAAGAGGCGACTAACGGGATCGGGTGGTCAGGCTAGCTGACTTGGTTGATGCATGTCATCGATCCCAATTGCGTGGATCGATGCTGATGATATTAATCACTGGATTGTCTGGTCCAGACACGATTATTTACAGACCGCTGTCATATAGCTGGAATATTGCTGAGTGCGGCGTTAAACAACCAACCAAAGTTAATATCACCACCGAAATGTAGAAGTATTGTTGTAAAATAGAAGTTTCATATCCGTAGAACTATATTTCTTGTTCATCATACCAACCTCTAAATGCCACCTAAAGAAATTTAGGCCCACTTTAATTAATAATATAGGGTTTTGTATCCGAAAAAATACGATCTAGTCTCCATACAAGGTTCCATTCCTACGCCCGAGGATTCCCCAATAGTCGGTCCCTTGCCGACAGGACTCAGTTGTGAACCTGGCGGATTTTGTGTTACCCTATCCCGACGGCGTGCAAGGTAACCGCTGCTGTTTTTCACGCTAACAAGGTCGAGGTCGAATGGTATGCCAAGGAGAATCGGTAAACAACGATATTATTTATGTTCATGTGATATACCATGATCATTATACGACGATGGTGTCATATGACCGTTTCATTGAAAAACATATTCAGGATTTCACTTTTTGATACAGTCTGATCACGTGGTTTGTATCATTGGCATTTCGGGATTGTTTCAAATATGATTTATATTTTCACCTGAAAAAAACCCCACTCGATTAATATAATATGGCTACTTTAAGACAGAGGCGTTGAATTTGATCAGTCCACGATGACGCAGGTTTTACCCAGTTTGAGGGCCAATAAACTGTGAGCCACGTGTTGGATTTAACTAGTGATGGTATGACTCTCTCGCAAAATGTCTCACAATCTGTTGTTCGTTGTTTGTGTGTTGTTCGTTGTTTGTGTGCCTTGTACGAACGCTTATTTCAGTCATGTTAAGCAAATTTGTGAAATTTTTTGCCATGGGGCATATTTTAAAATCCCCGCAGTAAAGACACATTTTTATTAACTTAAAAATCCAGTTTTTCCTAACATGTGCTCGAAGGGACGTCATTCCGATATTTTTAAAATGCTACTGCACGTTGTTTTAGAGGGAACATGCAGCGTGAATATGATCTTGATATGCCCTGTAGTATTGGATAAGAATTCTAATATGTTTGTTGTGTTTCACCGCAGATCAGTTCAGATTTAAGCCTTCTCAGGTCTTTGACAGCTTCCAACTGAACATTTCTAGCCACAGTTCCATTTACTAATTCCAATAGATTTCGTAACGAAACTACGGTACACAACCGGACAGTCTCTCTTTTCCCAAAGGTTTTGTGGGGCAGAGATGGATCAATGATTTCACTCAAAGTTTCGAAGCTTTGTAGACTAGAGAGAAAGGATTAGAAAATAAACACACAACATTCTCAATCTGATGAATGAATCTGATTCTAAGCTGTGATGTATTATCAGCTTTGTCACTTCCCCTGTGAGAATAACTTTAGTTCAGTCTTATTTATTGATTTATCATGAAAGTTTTAAAGTTAAAGCAGAAAGAAAATCAATGGACTTTGGAGTTTCCTGAAGAAAACATTGTTTTGAAAGCTAGTCGAAGTCAAGTGTATTTATTAGGTGGAGGTCAATTGACATCATGTTTGATTCTGGCACATGCCTTTTCTTCATGTATGCCTCTTAACCAAGAGGAATAAAGATAGAAGGGTATGGCGATTCAAAATGTGTGTCTCAATCCAATCTCAATCTACCTTTGCCACGGTAGAACGCAGGACTATTATATTGTGAATGTGTGCATTGTGTGAGGTTGGCCCTGTCATATAACTGAAAGCAGCCATGGTCAAGTCAATTGTTCACCTGATAAAACATGGGAAGATTTGGTGTAAGTGAAAATAGGGTACATGTATATTTTCCGACAAATCATAGTTTCAAAATAGGGAGTTGCAAACCACAACAGTACAGGGGCTGAGATTTTGTATGGAGACAAGATACTTTTCAGCTAGAGATGTGAAACTAGATGGTTTTTTAATTGAAACTATGAGCCTGAATATCGTATTTTGCAACAATGTAATTTTGTCGGATACATTTACGTATATGTATACAAAAGACATTACGCCTTACCATTCATTTGCGAAACCGGACTAATTGAATGAGTCCAGATTGGCGGGGTTTCTCTGTATACAGTGTATCATGACCATTATCAGTTCCTCTGATAAGGCTTACATAAAATGCAGTGAAGGTGGGCGTGGCGGACATGTTGAGATCACCACTGTCTTCAACCCTCATCCTGTCTGGGATGGAAAAGGGTCCATTAAACTAATCATATTTACTTGAGCAGAGACAAACTTTATGCAATGTTTTTGAAAATGTGTATGAAGCACTACGTATTGATGGACAAGTCATTTATGAAAGGTGCACCATGGTTAGACATAACCCATTACACGTCGCCCTGGAAAAACTAATACCACTGTATCAAAATTCGAAGGAACAGACGGAATATATGTTGTGGCCATGGTTTGCTGACCACACGTGACGCTGTTTGTCTTGACTCCAGGTCGTATGGATAGTGGATACTGAATTACTGGGACGGCCACAGCAAACATTTGCTGTGATTACGTAGAGCGATCATCCATTATTTTGACACGGGGATTTGTCTGCGTTTTCATTTTCGTATGATAAACCAAAGCGTATACCCTCTGAGATGTCTCCATTAATAATCTGCATTTCGGGAAATACCAACGCTTTTGAACTGTTCATGTTTGTGATTTCATATTATATTAAGTTCATCTTTAGGGACGATACAGTTCTGAAATTTGTCATGAACGGAAAAGGCATTGCTCAGTGGGCAATTGCCATGCGAAAAGATGACTAAGCGAATGTAACGTTATAACTGAGATGTGCTTTTGAGGAAGAAAAATGTAGTTCAAGTGAGGGTGTGGTATACATTTTTCGATTCACCAATTGGATTCGTCTCTCGTAATCAAAACAAATTGCCTGAACATTAATTTAGAGATGTTTACACAAGTTTATTTGGTTGAGTAAACATATACATGATACCTAATCACCATTTCATGTCCTGGGCACATATAACACCCATTTGTTTGCAACATCAACCTAAATAATTACATGCTATCCTGACTTCTTTACATGTAGATTGGTCTTAAGCATCGAGCTGTTCCCTGGCAAACTGGCTAACGTCAAGACTTAGTAGTATCACTTACTAAGATTGAACTTCACCATGAAACCTGCAAACGAAAACAGTGTTATTGAAATAACCCAAGTCAATTAGGCAGTATAAACATTTTCCAAACCAATCTTATATCAGGTAGCAGCATGTGGTGGTTCTCACGGCCCTTTAATGGCTTCATTGGGATCAGTTGGGAGGCTCAAAAGCTTCATTCGATTTCCAAGCAGTTCTATTGCATCAAGACTCAGGGTAACGTTTGGTTTTCGTTTACATTTCTCGAAGTCCTTTGTCAAAGAATTGAAGACGGACGCAAATGAATTGTTTTAAACGGCTTTTCCCTATCGTAATCTTAATGATTCAATGTGTACTGTCAAAGGAACGTTGATTATAATTTGTGTTTTCTTTAATTGGCATTTTATTCCACATGCTGTATATGATTGATGCAAGGTGAAATGATGTGAGGTGAAATCGGGTTTAACGTCGCGTTCAAGATTTATTCTAGAAGATTGTAAACACCAACAACCTGTGCTGCACTGGGCTTTCCTCCCACGGATCATTCACTAATCAACGTTGGACAACTTGTTTCTTCTGATTTTGATGTAATAAAAGGACTTTTGAGGATTCGATTGATGTTCTGCATAACCTTAAAATCTGCAGCTATCTGCTTTTTTCAGCTACTGTTCCTTATGCAGTCATCCACTAAAGTATACAACCTACACAAAATCTTATCACCACTTTTTTATCATTAATAAACAGCGTACACATATAAATCATTTCATGGGATTCCTGGTCAGAAATCTGATTTAATTAAACTATTAGACTGCCCTTTGGATTAAGTAAAGGTTTCAACATCTATATTACTTGAGTGCAATGCTACAATATACACAAGCGGGCAAAGATAGCCCAGTGATTAAAGAACCTAATTCCATGTGCAGAGATACGTCTCTTAATCATTCCAGGACCTTAATTATCAGTTCGAAGCCAGATTAGTTTCCTTGATAGGAGAGCACAAAATCGGTTCTCATGGTTCTAAGCATAGTTACAAACGTCTGCGACCAATGAATAAACTCACGATCTAGCCGTTATTCAAACGGACGATGGAGAAACGTCGTGGCCTTTACATTTGTCGACGTTCATATTGCCGTTCTGCTGCTGTCAAAACTGTATGAACGTCAGAAATGATAGCCACATCTTTTCCTCAACCATTTTTCCTACATTAGCAAAACGATGAGTATCTTAAAGCAGGAAGTGGGTGTTCCCTTTGCTTGAAGGCCAAATTGACTGTCACCATTGATTTGTCGCGAGAAGAGGGAAGCTCCAGCTAAAGACCATATGAAAAACTTCTCACTCGGAAGTGATTATGGTGTGTATAATGATGGTTTTAACAGATTTATGATAGTCGGTCTGCTTAAGTACTAGCTGCAAGAATATCAAATTGCCCACTTTTTTTATGGTATAGAAATATATGGACAGATGCAAGATCTGGTAACATTTTGTGGTAACATCCAAATTATCTGAGGTAAGATTATATTGTATTCCACTCCAAATACTTAAAAGGTGGCGAATCCGAAATGGATTTTGTCTCAGGGTTCCTTTTCAGCAACGTACGCAGGAGAAACTTGGGCTGCTTTTATCATGCACTGTCGATGCACAATGTGCACACAACAGACCATGGGTATTGGTAACCCGCCGATTACTGAGGATATCTGGAGAATAGCAGGAACCATGGTTATGCCATGTAGTGATTTGGATTATGATATTTGCACCAAATACAGTCGTTGATTTGAGTGCGTTGGATACAGGGATACCCAATGTGACTATAAGCCTGTTATTAGATGTTACATCAGGGACCTTATGTAAAAGAAGTGGGACACCCAAGCAGGTATAAATAAATTACATGCAATAAAAGCAAATATCGGTTATACCTACGTGGGTTGTCAATCCAGATTTGAAGAGGTCATTTTAAGACGATGTCGGATTGGCCATTCACGCTACACTCAGGAATATATTTTAAAAGGTGAAGATCCTCCATTCTGCATCCCTTGTGATGAAAGAATCACAGTCAAGCATGTCCTGCTTGACTGTATCGATTTTTCCATCGCAAGGGATCACTATTTCAAAGTTTCATCGCTCGGGGTTCTTTTTAACATAAACTCTCATTTGATTATTGGTTTTTTAAAGGAAGTTGACTTGATTAATAAGTTTTGATGTGGAAAGTTATGTATTTTATAAATTGGTAGTGTATCATTGTGAACTGAGATTGTTGGTTGTTGTGCCCTTGATGGGGGTTGAAGTAGCGTGAAAGTGTTGTCCCCCCGGAGAGGGTACGTAAGCCCACTTCATTCAAAGTAATTTATATATACCAGGTTTTTAATCGTAGAATGTTTGTTTGTTTTAATTTTGGCTAAATTTCTCCATAATCACCAATAACTGAAGGGATGGTGTAAGTCCTGCTGGGGTCCATGCAGGTAGCAAAGGTACTGTAAGTCCCCATGGTCCCTGCTGTGGTGGCCTAGCTTTGGTTGTTGGTGATCAATAGCCTGTTTTTATGATGTGTCGACTGTCCTTATCCAATCATTTTTATTGTTCTAAAACTTGTTTTAAAGTTATAATATATGATATATTGCTAGTTGTTGTACTGTCCTTCGACGACAGTTTTTTATATATGCTATAACTTGTTCAAGTCACGATATGGCTGAAATATTGCCGATGTGACTCTAAATATTAACTCACTCACTCACTAAGCTCTGCTGTGCAGAATTGTGTCCCTTAGAGGGGCCGGATTCTACTGATCCTTTTAGCATAAATTTTCATAGATTTTTTCCCACCCTTCCAAGGTTTCCAAATTGTATTGATATCACCAACGCAGTACGTATCAGCAGCAGTGAGTGAGCGAGTTGGGTTTAACTCCGCTTTTTATGTTATTCCTAGGCCCGTGAAGATCCGGGGTGGAAAAGGTCTTCAGCAACCCATGCTTGCTGTAAAAGGCGACTATGTTTGTCGTAAGAGGCGACTAACGGGATCAGGTAGTCAGGCTCGCTAACTTGGTTGATGCATGTCATGGTATCCCAATTGCGGGAACAGATGATCATGATGTCATTCACTGAATTGTCTGGTCCAGACTCGATTATTTACAGACCGACGTCATATAGCTGGAATATTGCTGTGTGCGGCGTTCAACAACAAACAAACATTATTCGAGTTACATCATGGCGTGTCAGCATAATGTGGAAAGACCGAAGTGATGCAGGTCTCAGACGTTTACCACTTTGTTGAAACCCAAGAGTACGGGCTTGATGCTGACAACTCTTGAAACATTTAATCGGGTCAAACTGGATTCGAACCCACAATCATAGGTTTCGTGCGTGCCAAAAGGGGTGAAATTCTGCACAGAGAATTGCGGCACCTTAGACGAGTGGGCAAGCTGTGCCTCCTTGCTTCAGCAGGAAGCAAGCTGCATCCTTAGAGATATCTGAAAAAGCGCACTTGGATCTACATTATCAATGCATTAAGCTTGCTGTCTTTTATTAACCGTTCACAATTGCCATTATGAATTGTCATAAATTCTTCTGACGATATTGTTCACATAAACATTTCAAAACTATATACCGAGTGTCTTGAGTTCAACAAAAATATTTTGCATTTATGGCCATTTTTCAATTTCAAAATGAAAGCCTTATATTGCAGACAGGAATGTTCAGGATGTGGAGTGAGGGACTGTATTTTTCACATGCCCGGTAGTAATTTATACTGAACACTAATAAATGTATTGTGTTGCAATCTGTTACAGATCGAATCCATTAGGCCTGTGCTTTCAGTCGCCTTTGACAAATTCTCATTCGGTCTGCTGTGTTAGCCACAATCCTATATAATTTCAAAAGAAATGACTATACAACAGCGAAATATAGTTATTTTATCAGTGCCTGGGGTCTAATGTGGTAGGGACCGAATCAATGTTTTCAAGAATGAATGTTGCTACATTGACAGTATTCTCCATCCAACAAATGGATCTGATTTTATACTCTGATTAATTGTCATCAGTTTTTACCTCTGGTTTTGTAAGAGAGAGGTTATGGTAGTCTTATTGATCTATGGCGAAAGTTACATCAGATAAAAATAAATGAACATTGAACTTGCTCTTCGTTGCGAAGTTTGTTTATTGGCAAGACGCTGCGTGGATATTCCGGATTAGAGTAGGTCCCCAGCAACCTGTGAAGGTCGTAAGAACGACTTGATGGATCGAGTGGTCGTGGTTATCTTGTATGAAGATACAATATAGCAATTCAGTGTCACTGGTTGGTTGTACTGCACAACAGTGAATGAATCTCTATTGTTTCCTTGTTGGAACCGGGTATTTTCATATTTGTCTATTTTTGATTTCACACATGCACAGTTTACTCTAACATGAGACAAAGGAAGAAAAGTGATAGGAATGTTAGAAGACACAGATAATTATTACAATTTATACATCAACAACATTTAAGTTATGTCATGGCGGTGGGGTAGCCCCATGTTAAAAGCGTTTGCTTGTCATACCGAAGGCCCTTGTTCGACTCTCAATATGGATACAATGTGTGCAGCCCATATCTGGTCTTCCCCTGCAGTGATATTGCTGGAATAAAAGCCATGTGAACCCCAACTCACGCACTCACTCACTCACATGTCAGCTTGATGCTCGAGGATATCAAAAAGGGAAGCAGATCACAGAGGTGTGTCATATCTGGAAGTACGGATATGGCATTGGCAAAATCAAGTACGAGTATAAAATTCGCGGAGAGTCTTATACACTGCAGAGCGAATTAGGGTACCTTAATCCACAGGGCCACCAATGTGTCACCTTTAGGGAACATGACCCAGCGGCAATCAGCATCATAAAACCCATACGGGCAAATGACATCGCTGCAGTTACTTTCAGAAATGTTTGCGGAGCATAATACATTTTGCTTCATGCCAAAACGTTTTCATTGTTTATGAAGAGGTCCGTAACAACGTTCAATGCACAAACACCCCCACTGAGAGTTATTTTCCCTCGTCCATCTACTTCCACGGTGATACAAAAGAGTTGTCACCATGCCACTTGATAGTGGTTCTGGTGCTACATGTTATTTCTCAAACGCCGAAAAGCTTACGTCGCTCACAAACCAAAACATGAGCCAGTACTGACGAAAACACAATACAATGTTATCTGACTCTATAGGATGACTGCTCCACCGCTGTAGATACGATGAAACAAAGGTATTGTTTCTTGAGGGCCAAATTTATTCTTATGTCTATCGAACGGTATATAGAACCTGTGCAAAAAGCCCTTGAGAGGATAGAACCTTAACATATCTAGGCCAAGCTGACAATCTATAGAATTACACACTTAGTTGTTAAGCTGTTACCAGCGCTGGTGGTGACAGCACAATTTGAACTGGTTGTGATGACAATAATAGGCTACAGATCCTGTCCCGCTTGTAAATCTTCTGAGTGAGCCCTAAAGTGTTGTTGTTCCTGCAAAGTTCATGTTCGAAATAGTTTGTAAAATTCGTTTTGGTAGGTTTACTTAAAATTCGGGATATGATCAGTTAACCAGACGTCATTATTAACGTAGTCTGCTGGGATGTCACACTAGCTGTTGTCAGTTAATATTGTTTATCAATATGTCGGGCAAAATCCTTTTCACTGCACGGAAGTAGTGTATTATTATAAGATTATGTAATTATGTGTCATACACGAAACGAGTTTTAGGTTTTGATTCATGTATGCAAATTCAATTTGTTAAATCACTGTGACAAACGCATTCTCCAGTGACAATATCAACACCTGATACCAGTTATCTCCAGTGTCACTCAAAGTGACGTTCTTTTGAAAACGTCCCAGTGAGGGTCTATTGGTATGGGCAGATCCTATTGGTTTCAGTGTTTACTTACGGAAAGTACCTGAATATGATCCTTGATATTTCAGCGCCATATCCATATCCATTAATCAAACTGGTTAAACTCTGGATATGCAGTACTTTGGGCTCTCCTCCCACTTCCAGCTGACACGCCATGTAAGAACTGAAATAGTGTTCACAGCAGCGTACAATCAATAATGAATGCTATTACATCTGCACCAGACATATCAGTGATTGACAGCATGATCATACAATGGTATAAGTATCAAGTCATGTGTGAAACAGATTTAACGAAACGAGTTTCTGATTTTGATTTATATGTGCGAATTCGTTTTGTAAAAACGGTGCGACAAATGCTCTCTCTAGGAATAACATCAAATATTTGTGAAAACGTCTCTTTGAGGTTCTCTTTGTGTGAGTAGGTCATCAATATTGATTTCAGTGTTTATCTACAGAAAGTCCCTGAACATGCTTCAAGCTTTGTCAGCACAATATCCATGCTCGTGGGGTTTCATACAGGTGGTAAAAGTCTAGATCTGCAGCACTTTCCAAACGTAATATTGAGGCAGTGAACGACTATTTAATTTTATTGAAGATATGCTACTCATGATTTAAAACTCGAATAGTTACATTTTACCTGCGATTGGCATTTCCATAAAAGTAAGAATCCAGAAAATGTCACCAGTTTCATAATAGACCTACCCTTGAACACGTAGAATGAAAGTATTTCGCTATCTTTCATTCAGCACCACGTTCGGTAGTCTTAACGGTACACAACCTTACGATTGACCACAATACACCTCGAGGCACGCTACGAGTACGGAGGACGAAGAGAAACTCGACAATGCTGCTGACTCAAAAGACGTGTTGTAGTTAATGAAGCCGCCGATACCCCGAGGGAGATAGAGTTTAGAACATACAACTTCAAAGGAGGTGAAAAAAATTGGAAAGATAATCAATTAGTTCTATTCAGACAGCAGAGGCTCCGACGGAGGTGTGGACTTAAATACTGGTGAATCGAGCTGATTCTCCTAACTAAACATGGTGATCGCGAACCGGTGATTTTGTCAAAAGGTATCGATAGTTACTCGTGCTTTACTTCTTGTCCCTGTCTACTTTCGGAAGACATCCGGTAGGGAAAATCGTTGCTGAGAGGATACATCGATCTCCCATAATTAAAATGACAAAAATCATACTTGCGTCATATTTTACTTTTCTGTTGAAGGATGATTACATAAAATGATGTTTCCCCTCAAATCGTAGGAAATATGGGATAACCATTAATATGATATAATTAATAATTATGGTGATAATTGTTACTATTCAGAATTGTATGACGAATGATTGTGAATGTTAGGACTGTATAGGATCGTGTCCAAATGGGTATTATTATTATGGTTGATTGGTTGGTTGGTTTGTTATTTAACGCAGCTCTCAGCAATATTCCAGCTATATGACTGCGGTCTGTAAATAATCGAGTCTGGACCAGACAATCCAGTAATTAATATCATGAGCATCGATCCACGCAATTGGGATCGATGACATGCATCAACCAAGTCAGCGAGCCTGACCACCCGACTGTTAGTCGCCTTTTACGACAAGCATAGTCACCTTTTACGGCAAGTATGGGTTGCTGAAAAACCTATTCTACCCCGGAATCTTCACGGGTCGGGTATTATTATGGGTATGATGACCAAGAATAGTAGATAGTCATAACGATGTAGATTTTGGTGTAAAAGGTAAATTGTGCATACAAAGTATATGCATTTAATAGCAAAATAAAGGGTTGCTGGGGCCTTTACAGCCGTTGATTATCTTTCTAACATATTTTACATCGTGGCAGCTTTAGTCGTGAAGTTGTAGTATTGTGTTTAGGCTCATGAAGTACTCCAGGTAACATCAGTGTTCCTCCCACATGGGATTCAGGGTAATAATTATAGTTACTATTCTGTTCTGTTGTCAATGAGCGTAGTATTTCTTAAACATTCAGAAAAACAACGCCCTATGGTTACAAGTATACGTAGATCATTTCCCAAAAAATGGTTTCGATTAATCTGAAGAAAATGATTTTGCTTACAGTTAGAAGTAAAATCATCATGTTTCACCGACGGCAGTAAGGACTGTGATCATGACTGACGAGAGTTTTGTTATTCTAACAAGGCCGAGATCGAATGGTATGCCATAGGGAAGCGGTAAACGATGATATTATTTTACGTTCATTAGATATGCCATGGTCAATGAAACAACTACAGCGTCATGTAGCCGTTTCGGTTTAAAACCTATTATTCGGGATTTCGCTTTTTGATAAGTCTGATCACGTGGTTTGTGTCATAGGCATTTCGGGATTTGTGTTGTCCATATGATTTATATTAAATTCTAAGATTTCATGTTTACTTGGTAAATGACTGAGGCACATTTGTGCATGATTCCACTTTCATCTTACATAAAATCAGTTAATGTAATATGGCAAATAGAAGACAAAGCTTTGTATAAAAATGATCATAGTGGTAAACTCTGCATTATCTCATTATCACTATTTTTGTGCATGGTGCGTGTGGAATAACGTCACTACATCACTTCCGGTTATACATGATGCATAATCATTTTGCAGATGACGTAGGTCGAGTCTGCAGAGTTCGCCTAAACAAGTGGGTTTTTTTACCTGATTTTGAATGGAGGTAGGTTTTGTTTTTGTTTGTTCTTTAACGCCTCACTCAGTAATATTCCAACTATATGACGGCGGTCTGTAAATAATCGAGTCTGGACCAGACACTCCAGTGATTGACATCATGAGCATCGATCCACGCAAGTGGGATACGATAACATGCATCAACCAAGTCAGCGATCCTGACCACCCGCTCCCCTTTGTCGCCTCTTACGACAAGCATTGTCGCCTTTTATTGTAAGCATGGGTTATCCCGGATCTTCGCGGGTCGTGTTAGAGATAGTATCTCATCCAAAACATTCCAGAAGCTATGATTAACGAGTTAATACATGTTTACTATGGCCAGTAGCCGTGAATGTCAGTAGCGAGTCCCGTTTTCGTTTTTGCCATGAAATACAATCTTTAGATTTACATAAGTAAACAACCGACATGGGATGTTGATTACGAGATTTTCCTATGTTTTCTGACACCACGATAGAGACCATATTCACATGCAACGTACAGTCGAGACTTCGCTCCTGAGGGCAGTTATTCAGTTCGCTTATTTCACTCAGCTTCGTCAAGTAATATGCGGGCCTTATCTGTACTGATTTTCTGAGAGCTCAGAGCATAACGTACTGTCGTGGTCGCCAACGTCACCGGATCTCAACCAAATAAATATCTATGGGATAAACTGTGCAGATGTGTTCGTCAACGTCAACCAAGGTCACAAAATATGTAGCAACTACGCCAACCTGATCAGAAAGAATTGGTTGCCATTTAAAACGTTTCATCCTAGGGCCTGATGGTTCAATGGGCAGGAGGTTTCGCGCGGTTACTTTAGGAAATCTGTTAGGATGCACATAGTGGTAGGTGAAGTGGCGTAATCGACACATGCAAAGACTTCCCGTTAACGTTTGATGAACTCAAACTTTTAGTCTTCTAAACACAGACATACCCACATTTAAAGCCCCTGAAACGTTACACGTATGCTTCTTTGTCATCACACCTATGATCCTAGAACTGTCACTATCAATCTACGACTCGCTTCACTTTTGGCCTTTCCTCTTATGTAAAGGGAGTCACGGGTGGCCCCGTCGTTGCAATTCGCTGTGCAGAGTTGCGTCCTTTGGGCACGCTACAACCATGTGAATGTGGGTTCGATTCCCGGCTGGCCCAGGTTGTCTCTAGGTTTGTCAGCACCATACCCGTGCTCGTTGGTTTCAGCAAAGTGATAAACATCACTTCGGTCTTCCCTCCGACAATATGCTGACACACCACGATGTAACAGGCATGCTAATAAAAGCGTCGGTAAACATGTAAAGCTTATGTAACTGAAATACCGTTCAAAATAGCGTTAAACCAATCTCACTCACTCTAACCATGTAACAAAAATTGGTGTCTCGTAAGGCAGGACATGATTACCCTTTTTGTGAACATCTGATATCATCATTGATTTTCAGTGATTCCATAATAATTTATTTTCACAGTTGATTTGTCTTTAGCCCTTAATGGAATCTGTTTCGGCGGATAATAGAGACTGGTTATTCTCTGGTGTTGACGTTTTATACCCATATGTGCCATGACAGGTAAACCAACGGGTCTACAACACTTTCAAGTTCAAGGACGACGCTTTTTTATTATTTGTGTTTACCAAGTGAACCTGTTATTTTCGTCCATGGAGATGAAGCTCATTTCACTTTAACATCCATTTTACATGTATGTGGAGGTTGTAATACTGGATTACAATAAAAAATGAGGATGAGCGTCTCGGAAAGCCCAATTATATACGTTGACATGTTATCATGAGCTTCCAGTGAATCTCAGCCGTTGGCTATCAGTGCTTTTAAAGGTCATTGGATATATGTGGCAAATGAACGTGTTTGACGAGTTCGTCCTTTTCACTTTTCATCTATTATTTTAGAACATGGCCATTTGGTATATTATGAAACTAAGTCTTTGCTTGTCTCGGTATTAGAAATTAACTTGCGGGCATCAATTTGACGTGGTTTCTGATCTCATCATGAAAACAAGCATATGTGAATGAAGTTGGCCCGTGGCAGTCATGAATTAATGGAAAGTAAAGAACAACTTTCCTTGCACTCGGTTTAAATAATACCAACAAGTATGCGTTACCCTATTGTGTTTGATCACCCAGAATAGAAGATACGGGAAAAGTTTGCGCTTTCATTAAAATTAACCATTTCACAACACAATGAATGAAAAATTCTTGATAGTGCTAAACTCCTACTCATTTGATTGTTTGTTTGATAGTGTGTTGTTTTACGCCGTACTCAGCAATATTCCAGCTATATGACAGCGGTCTGTAAATAATCGAGTCTGGACCAGACAATCCAGTGATTAATAGCATGAGCATCGATCCACGCAATTGGGATCGATGACATGCATCAACCAAGTCAGCGAGCCTGACCACCCGATCCCGTTAGTCGCCTTTTACGACAAGCATGGTCACCTTTTACGGCAAGCATGGGTTGCTGAAGACCTATTCTACCCCGGATCTTCACGGGTCTAATGAACAGTGGAAATGTATTTCTCCCAAGAAGTCTTTTCTCATTGATTTTCATGTTATCAACAAGATTATCTGAAAACAAAAGATTATAAGTATAGTTAATTATTGACCAGAAAGTTTACTATTTTTGTTGACGCCTTTTACGACAAGTATAGTCACCTTTTATAGCAAGCATGGGTTGCTGAAGACCTATTTTACCCCGGAATCTTCACAGGTTTTACAGTATAGGGTCGCACAGTTAACATGAACCTCTTTGGCGAACACTCTGATTTCCCTCTTACGGACATGATATAAATTCAGCTGATAGATCAAGGAAACCAAACCATTTTGATTGCACAGCCGGGAACCCGGCAGCGCGACTTACCGACTGTTGGTCCGATATTCAAAGGCTGGCGCTAATGTGATTTTTCGAATTTTCTTATATGTGTCCTGCGTACTAACAACATGGCGCTTGAAATACTATAAGTTGAAAATTTGTTTCCCAAAGGATCTTGAGCGTCGGTGCTGTTATGTTTGCAAACACAACTGCAGGCGCATGTTGTTAATGTGTATGCATAGAAATGTCAAATGTCAACAATGTCCATATTTGGGTATATATCAATCTTCGTGCGCAACCAGATGTTGCAACCGGTTTCAGTTTGGTCTGTCAACGAACGAAAGTTGTTACACTTAAATATGTATTAAACGTGGGTAATAAAATAAAATCGCTTTCGCTCGTTCAGATACCATAGAAAGTCCACTCGTTTCGTAAAAATGGTATCTAACGATAGTGAGTGTAGTATTCTCTATGTGGCCTGAAAAAAGTACGTTTTTTCATTCCATCTCTACCTCTGTGAACACCGAATTCATGATATTCTGAAGATAGCTGTTGACAATACTGTTGACTGCAGTGAAGTTTTTGGTGCCTCTATATTCGTCTGTGATAAAAATCGCCTTACATGCACCCAAACACTTGTCACACAGTTCTGTCACCTCTGCGTTTTTCCGAATAGATTTTCAAATTCTTTGATTCCAGAGAACTATGTTTTAGTTCCCCTTTTAGTGTATGCTGTCACGTTCAAAGACCTCCAGGCATGTTGTGCCAGCATCCAAATAGGTTACTTCAAAACCATGAATACACTTCAAATGTCGGTATTCGTGAAAGCATCACAGCACAAGAAGCACTTACATTTGAGAAGTGATTCCGGCGTTTTCTCCGGGGAATATTTATCACAAAATAGTCTCATGTTTGAAAGTGATTGGATTTGCCTATTTCTTTTCAACTCATTGTTGACGCACTTGTCACACACGTTCATTTTAAAAGTTTTTGGGGAAAATAGGACGAGGAATCTTCCTTACGAATCTCCACAACATAGCGACCGAGTTCGTTGTTCAAGTCAACAACAAGAAGTTCTGGTAGTGTACATGTAGATAACGTCTGATGTACAAGGTTGACCTTGCGTTTGCAAATCGTCGATTATTCGTGTCACCAAATCAGTATTCTTGCGGGTGTTGTCACATTCCTGATTTGTTTATAAAAGGGAATAAATACCGAAATCACTCACAGTTTCAGAAAACTATATTCCCAATTTATGTGACAATGCCAGCTCCCTTTTACATTCAAGTGTTACATGTTTGGCTTTCATTTTATTCCTCTGGTCAAGTGGCAATTCTTCTTCTAGCAGAGATTCCTTGTTAATACGGAAAGGCTTTGACGCTTTTATTTATTTCTGTAAACGAGCCATTTCGAAACCAGTCTGTATAGAACTCTCCAAACTGGAGGAGCAATTCTTCTCACCATGACACTTCTCAACAGCTGTGAGAGCTGTAGTCCTCGTTTTCAATTTCATCTGGGCGAGAGTGTAAAATTTGAATACTCGCGAGACGAATGGTTGGAATATAATTACTTCTTACACTGATTATTGGATTAAGCAGATATTGTAAGGTTACCCTTCGGCCCTTGATTGGTCAGCGAGTAGTCTCGACAACATTGCCTTCAAGGAAAGATATTTCGGTAGAGCCAAACATTTTCTGATATTTTTTTAATTCAAAGTTTACGCGATACACAGCTTTTCCATTGAACGAGAGGTCGGTCACACGACCGCGAAATTGTCGTTCATAAGTGTATGAACGACGCAATTTGACGTTCGTACGTTTTTCAGGAGACCGTGTTCGTGAAATGACGCCAACAATGACGGACAGCTTCCACATTCCTTGGGAAACCCCTGGTAAATTCTCTTGCCATACAGAAGCGCTCTTTCTGAACATTAAGCCCCTTTAATCTTGAACTCATTATTTCAGTGAACAGTGAGAAACGTCAAAGAGTTTGACTGCATGATCGTTTACGAAAGTCCGTTCTACGACCGAACCTGTAGTGATCAAAACGCAGAAATGCACATTCAACTTATTCCGCGATACAGATGGTTGCTGTAGTCACACGTTCTATCTTAAATATAATTGTGTATAGATCAAAGTCTACGTCCTTTGAGGTCGCAAGCTCCGACGTTCATACAGTTTGGCCCTCACTCCATGAAGTTCATACTCCAATTAACTCACACAAAGTGAAAGTCAATTCTTAATTACATGTATGGTTCGTTAACACCATCTTAAGTGTGACGCACGAACACATGTTTCTTTCCGCCAATAGCCCATACCATCTTCTTATTTTGATGTAGATCAGTCATAAGTATTCTGACACCGCCTCCCTGGTGTAGAGGATTCAGCGAATGCTCAGAGTGTTGGCCGCGTCAAACAAATAGACGTTAAAATATGTGACTTGTTGTAGCCCTGCCTGGCACCCGACGCAAAGTGATGAAGCAGGGACTGGTAGGGGTCAGTATACTGTGCCTAAGTGGCGTAGCCATGTTCAACAGTGGCATGGTAGCTCAGTTGGCTGGCACTATGAGCCGACACTTGTACGGACTGGTAAACAACAACAACACACACACGCACGCACGCACGTCGATGTTTAAGTGCAGGTATCAAGAACGAGACGTTAAACCCCATTTCACCTCACCACATAAGCACCTACTTCTTGGTTTATCCTGTCATGTCAAGCACGAGCCAGTTTCCGGCAAACTAAACGTCCAATATCAATTCTGACTAAGCAAACTAAAAATATGTTATTAAAATATCCCCATTCAGTTAAGCAGTCTAAACATCTTGCAAAATACGACCCGATCATAAATCTGGTAGCACAGCATGTGATGGTTCTAGTGAGGTTTTTAGCAATATTCCAGCAATATCACGGCGGGGGATACCGGAAATTGGCTTCACACATTGTATCCATGTCGGGAATCGAACCCGGGTCTTCGTCATGACGAGTGAGTGAGTGAGTGAGTTTGGTTTTACGCCGCTTTTAGCAATATTCCAGCAATATCACGGCGGGGGACACCAGAAATGGGCTTCACACATTGTACCCATGTCGGGAATCGAACCCGGGTCTTCGGCGTGACGAGCGAACGCTTTAACCACTAGGCTACCCGACCGCCCCTCGTCATGACGAGCGAACGCTCTAACCATTAGGCTGCCCGACCGCCCCGTGATGATTCTAACGACCATTTAATAACTTCATTCGAATCAATTTGGGAATCTCGAGGGCTTCGCTGGATTTCGATTTCACTGCAGCTGGGTTCCATGTCGACCCAAGGCAACAGGTAGTTTGGTGTATATTATACAGTCTCATGTCAATGATTTGAAAAAAAAGTAGTAAAGAAATACATGATTCAAAAGTGGTTACCCACTATTCTCTGAACAGTTATTCATCCCTGGGCGAGAACATACGTATTTTTCAAAGAGCTTCATTCGTGTTTGTTTATAGTATGTGTTTGTTTGTTGTTTAACGCGCCACTCAGCAATATTCCAGCTTTATGACGGCGGTCTGTAAACTAATCGAGTCTGAACCAGACAATCCAGTGATTGACATCATCATTGAGATACGATGACATGCATCAACCAAGTCAGCGAGCCTGACAAGCCGATCCCATAGTCTTCTTATACGACAAGCACAGTCACCTTTTTACGACAAGCATGGGCTGCTGGAAACCTACAATGTATTATACCTCGGATCATATATTATTTGTCAATTTCACGTACAATGTATGTTCAAATGTAAAGTGATCAGAATAGTTTGTGTCTTTCATTTTTCAGGAACTACACGATATGTGAGGTGATGCGAAAGTATATAAATATATATTGTCAATGCAAGAGAACAACCTGTCTAGATTAACACAGTCATGCTTGGTAGACAAGTATTCTGTGAGCGGAGTTCAACGATCAGTCGATTGTAGGTTCGAAATCTATATCATGATCCCTGATTTGACAGCACCACAGCCGTTCTAATTTGTTTCAAAATTATGATGACCACCTAAGACTAGTGTCAGGTGGAGCATCACACCCAACTTATTCACTTACATGAATGGTACGACCCGTGAACATCCGGGGTAGAATAGGTCTTCAGCAACCCATGCTTGCCGTAAAAGGCGACTATGCTTGTCGTAAAAGGCGACTAACGGGATCGGGAGGTCAGGCTTGCATGTTATCGATCCCAATTGCTGGATTGTCTGGTTCAGACTCGATTATTTACAGACCGCCGTCATATAGCTGGAATATTGCTGACTGCGGCGTTAAACAACAAACCAACCAATTTAAAACAAAGGAACAGCTTTCAGCTTTATAATTCTGTATATATGTTCATGAAGGACTCGATACATTAATGATGAAATTTGTTCATGGAAATTCAGATGTCTGTTGATGCTAGAGTGAGGTTGCATGTTGCTCCTGACGAAAATGCAGATGGAAAACTGTGGAAAGTAGAATGTTTAACATGTACCTGGGTGACTAACTGATGGTCAATGTCATGATCGCTTACCATAATCCGCTTTCTTAAAACAGGTGATTGGATCCTTATTTTAAAATGCTTGCCTGTTGCGACGTACATGTAGCTCATAATATCAATCACTGGTTGTCTGGTTCAAACTTGATTATTTACTATTTGATACTATAAAGCTTAGTATGCGAACAAACAAATACGTGTATGGTACGACCCATGAAGATCCGGGGTAGAATTGGTCTTCAGCAACTCATGCTTGCCGTAAACGGGATGGGTCAGGCTCGCTGATTTGGTTGATGCATGTCATCGTATCCCAATTGCGTGGATCAATGCTCATGATGTCAGACCAGAATGGATTTTTTACAGACCGCCGTCATAAAGCTGGAATATTGCGGAGTGCGGCGTTAAACAACATGCAAGCTCATTATACCCAACATGTGATACAGCTAAAAATATTTTACAGAAGGCAGGAAAAAGGGTCCGCAAAAAATCGTCCGATGTATAGGTTGACGTTCACATAGACGTTGTGTTTCTATGCCGGACCATACAAGCTTTACTGTGTGAAGTGTTTTTTAGTCAAGCATTTTTCAAGTCAAGTATCTTATATCAGGAAGTGGTTCTTTCCTGTGTATCTGAACCATTATCTTTGATCTATCGTGGAAAGAGCAAAGTGCACGTCGTTGACGATATGAAACCCACTGACAACCAGGAAGTGATTATGGTGTGTCATTTTGGTTTTAACATAGCTTTATGATGGTTCATTCGCTCTAACTACTGTAGATTCTTAGCTCACCAGACTGTCAATCCGTCGTCGACTTTTGCATTTTGAAGCTGAAACGTTTTTTTAATGATCTATGGTATCTCTAAAAATATGATCCGATTTCAAACATGGCCGGCATATTGAACATGACTTTTTGGCCTTTATACAGACATTCCGGCATGTATCATTATGAGTTGGGATGAAATAAAGTATAACGCCGCGTTCAAGACTTTTGGCACTTGCACAGCAACGGCGTGCATTCATTCACCTTTTTATGCCCCACTTCATTGATAACTATTTTTTTTACATCAACAGTTTATCTTATGTTTGACCGCCTATTTGATATCATGGTCAATGTAATTGTTTCAGAATATTCTTCTGAAGTGACTGGTCATATAAACATTTTCTAAACGTTTTCATTTCAATATTTCAAGTCCCTTCAAACAAGGATTAAGGTTGACGTATTTGTTTGCTTTCCACGGAAGGGCAAGTGGGCTCATGTGATGACTTCTTTGTCCGTCAGCTGTACAAAATTATCTTCTCCGAGGCCTCTGTACATATGAAACTTAAACATGGCATACACGTTTCCGCTAGTAAATACACACACATTCTTTTAGGAAGGTTTGATCAAATTTTCAATATTTACAATTCTAATTGCAATTGGCATATAATGAAGTCAAATGTGCGCATACTAAGCTTTATAGTATCAAATAGTAAATAATCAAGTTTGAACCAGACAACCAGTGATTGATATTATGAGCTACATGTACGTCGCAACAGGCAAGCATTTTAAAATAAGGATCCAATCACCTGTTTTAAGAAAGCGGATTATGGTAAGCGATCATGACATTGACCATCAGTTAGTCACCCAGGTACATGTTAAACATTCTACTTTCCACAGTTTTCCATCTGCATTTTCGTCAGGAGCAACATGCAACCTCACTCTAGCATCAACAGACATCTGAATTTCCATGAACAAATTTCATCATTAATGTATCGAGTCCTTCATGAACATATATACAGAATTATAAAGCTGAAAGCTGTTCCTTTGTTTTAAATTGGTTGGTTTGTTGTTTAACGCCGCACTCAGCAATATTACAGCTATATAACGGAGGTCACGATATGGCTGAAATACTGCCGATGTGACGTTAAACTTTAACTCACTCACTCACTCGTAAATAATCGAGACTGGACCAGACAATCCAGTGATTGACATCATGAACATCGACCCACGCATTTAGGATACGATGACATGCATCAACCAATGTTATGTTTCTAGGTTTGTCGGCACCATACCCGTGCTCGTGGGTTTCACCGAAGTGGTTAACGTCCGAGACCTGCATCACTTTGGGCTTTCCTCCCACAATAAGCTGACACGCCGCGATATATTTGGAATACTGTTAATAGCGGCGATAAACCCAACTCACTCACTCACTCTTATGACAAGCATAGTCGCCTTTTACGACAAGCATGAGTTCCTGAAGACCTATTCTACCCCGGATCTTCACGGGTCTAATGAACAGTGGAAATGAATTTCTCCCAAGAGGCCTTTTCTCATTGATTTTCATCTTATCAACAAGATTATCTGAAAACAAAACATTATAAGTATAGTTAATTATTGACCAGAAAATTTACTTTATTTATGAATTAGAAACAAGAAACAGATAACTGGAAGGAAATGTCTTATATTGGTAACGTGAAAAAGGAAAAAGAAAATACGGCATGTTTTTTGTTTATTTCTATATGGAATATTATGTCAAACGAATCATTTCATGCAAATTAGATGTAATCATTAAATTGAAAGTGTTGTCATTCGTAATTGGCTATAACTGATCTGTCAACCAGCTCATCAGGTTGCCTACAAGGAAGGTCTGCTTCAAAACACCTCACAGTTGACATTTGTCTCCGATGACATTTTCTTTAGGTTGTGCGTTGTGTGATGAACACACGTGTGATGACTTCACCCACTTTGTTAGCTGCAACATTGCGAATGGTTATGTTTATTACACACTTAACCATTCTTGTGTAAAAACAATTTTTTCATCATAAAAAGTTTCAACAATTTTGTTGTCTTCTTCCAGGCTTTGCAAATAGCTCGTTTCATCTTAGCTTAAAACAGCTTAAAGTTTTCCAGGCCATCCTTCTTTTGAATCAAGGGCTTCTTGGACCTCTTTTTCAGAATCAGCTATGAGGGTAAATATTCTTTCTAGGTTTTTCATGAAGTCTGTCTATCTTCAGGGACTTTTCGTTCAACGGTTTTTCTGTCCTTTTCACTTTTTGTCGAAGTTGTTTGTTGGCAAAGTTGGGCCTCGGAAGTTGCCGTCTTTTCATCTCTAAATTCCTCCTACTTGCTGCTAACCTACTGCTGATTGTACTGATAACATATGCTTTTTTCTCCCTTCTTTTCATTCCTTTCTAATCTTCTTTTTAGTTGTTCGTTTCCCTCTTCATTTCAGATATCTGCTTCCTTTGTCTTCAAGTTTAGACGACGTTTTTCTGAGGACTAACTGACACTGAGTCAGTTCTTCGGCAAGGATTGTTCTTATATTCTGTTCATGTTTGGATGTAGTTGGTTGGTTGGTTGGTTGTTTTACGCTGCACTCAGCTATATGACGGCGGTCTGTAAATAATCGAGTCTGGACCAGACAATCCAGTGATTAATATCATGAACATCAATCCACGCATTTTGGATCGATGACATGCATCAACCAAGTCAGCGAGCCTGACCACCCGATCCCGTTAGTCGCCTTTTACGACAAGCATAATCACCTTTTACGGCAAACATGGGTTGCTGAAGACCTATTCTACCCCGGAATCTTCACGGGTGTTTGGATGTTACTTCAGTGAGGTCGGAATGTTAAGGCTTTCCTGTTCAAAAATACTTTTCCATCTTCTCTGTTTCCATAGTCAATTAAAAGAGTTAGGATTTGATGTCACTGACATTATTTTTTTCACAGGAATGTCAAAGATGCTGGAAGTCAGTAAAATAAAACGCGAGGTAGAATAATCCGGCGAAAGTTGCTTTGATTTCTTATGCAGCTGCAGCATGAATTGTTCCAGGTTTTGTTTCGGGTAGAGTTTCGGATAGAACCGTGGAGATTCCGGGGTAGAACTGGTCTTCAGCAACCCATACTAGCCGTAAAAGGCGACTGTGCTTGTAAAACGTGTCTAACGGGATCGGGTGGTCAGGCTCAATGACTTGGTTGATACATGTCATCGATTCCAATTGCGTGGATCGATGCTCATGATGTCAATCACTGGATTGTCTGGCCCAGACTCGATTATTTTATAGACCACCGTCATATAGCTGGAATATTGCTGAGTGAGGCGTTAAACAACAAACAAACAAATTGTTTCGGACATGACATTGAAAGTGTTCTTCAGTAGAGAAGTATCAGTAACTTCATGCTTCAACAAAGCATTCATGGCAAAATGCTTAAGCATAACTTACCTGAGTTCAAAATTTGTTTCATTAGTCAATGCTTTCGATCAAGTATTCAGTTTACAAATCACAGTACTGGTTGACCTTTAGCCTTCTGAACTGTTTTCAAGCTTCTTAGTCCTGCCTGCTGGATTAATCTAAGCACAAGGCACGGGAAAGGGGATTGGGGATTTCAAATGGTCGGTGCTTCATTAAACAAGGAACATTTGAACTAATATTTTGCACATTTGTACCTGATAGAACAATACACATAGTCGGGGAGAGAACTTATGGATGATGAAACGTTGCGTTCCTCATAATAAAGAAGTTGACATCCATACATTCACCTGATGAAAGAGTAAGTATATACTCCGAAACGTTGTATTCCTCATTTAATATTAAAGAAGTTGACATCCATAAATTCTCTTACCTATGTGTATCACGTCTAAATGCTTTTCAAAGACCTAATACATATAGTCATATGAAAATATCCCCACATTTTCAAACATACCGAGGTCATGAGAGCAAAGCCAACATAAAACTGGTAATTTTTTTTAACTTACCTGCATTACGTTAGGTCAAAATGCGTTTCATATTAGGAACCTGTTTAAATCGTTAAATTTGGGCAAATTGAGTTTAACAATCGTTTCTCCGAAATATTAATTTTTACTGAGTATAAGTTCGTATTTTGTTATCGGCATTCAACAGCGTGATGGTAAATTATAAACCATTTCAGTAGATTTATTAGTCAAACTTTAGAAAGAATGAAAACTTAATTTTCGAAGTCATCAGATGCGTAAATGACAATTATGAGGGTTAATCTAACGTATCATGTTGTGACATTTGCTGGATACAATAATTCTAGCAGATTACGAAAATCAAACATGGCGTGCTCCGCCCGATCTCAGCATTTTAATATAAACAAAGTTTACATTGCCTATATATATATATATATATATATATATATATATATACACACATATATATATATACATACATATATGTCTATCTATAATATGAATATATATATATATATATATATATACATATATACACACACATATAAATACATACATACATATATGTCTATCTTAAATATATATATATATATATATATATATATATACACACACATATGAATACATACATACATATATGTCTATCTATAATATAAATATATATATATATATATATATATATATATAAATACATACATACATATATGTCTATCTATAATATAAATATATATATATAAATACACATATATAAATACATACATACATATATGTCTAAAATATATATATATATATATATACACACACATATAAATACATACATATATGTCTATAATATAAATATATATATATACACACATATAAATACATACATACATATATGTCTATCTATGACATAAATATATATATATACATATATACACACATATAAATACATACGTATATGTCTTTCTATAATATATATATATATATGTCTATAATATAAATATATATATATATATATATACATATACACACATGTATATAAATACATACATACATATATGTCTATCTATAATATATATATATATATATATACACACACACATGTATATAAATACATACATACATATATGTCTATCTATATTATATATATATATATATATATATATATATATATATATATCTTACCCGTGAAGATTCCGGGGTAGACTAGGTTTTCAGCAACCCATGCTTGCCGTAAAAGGTGACTATGCTTGACGTAAAAGGCGACTAACGGGATCGGGTGGTCAGGTTTGTTGACTTGGTTGATGCATGTCATCGATCCCACTGGCGCTAAACAACAAACCAACCATCCAACCTTAGGTTTTCATGTTTAATATCACCCTGGTCTCAGGAACACAGCTCCGTGACATCGCTCAACGTAGATAATAAAACAAAAGCAATTAATAATCGACGAGTAAGTTGTGATTCGATTCTAATATTTAACCAATAATGTGAATTTCATTTACAATGACAATAATGTCAAGAAGGAAGTATGTCGCAGTTACTCCAAACCATTTTAGAAGCAAGTAATAACAGAGTTACCTCCCTTGCCATCGAATTGCCGATCTTCGGCTGCAATTTTCAATTTACTTCCCAACAGTTATCATTCTCGAAAACCAGTTATAAATGACCCAGAGACGTTGTTCTTTTAGATTAACTACATGATTTGTGTGATCACGGAAGAATAACGGTGGAAAAACAATTTACCGATTTTTGCGAAGACAACTTTAACCTCGTGGGATATCTTCAAAGGAGCGGGAAATTGATGAACAAGAGGTTTGTTTACCATAAATGGCAAATATCGTCAATATTGGACGCTACCAATGTGTTTTAGGGGGTTTGGAAACGTAGTAGGGGATGCCTATTTTGCGGTCAGAATTGAGGCGCACGGCGATGTCACGTCCCTTTGCTTGCCTCTCGCTTATGTACGTCCCATTCCGTCAAAATACTATGGAACTCAAGAATTATTTGTTCGACTTGCAATATGGGATACTGATGCCTTGGAATTCTTCGTCAGAATTTGACTTTATGCCATAATGTCTGGTAATTATTCAACAGGACCTTGAAGATCCGGGGAGGATTAGGTCTTCAGCAACCCATGCTTGCCGTAAAAGGCGACTATGCTTGTAGTGACAGACGATTGACGGGATCGGGTGGTCAGGCTCGCTGACTAAAGATGGAATCTGGTTAACTAATGTAGTTCTACTTATTTTGATGGCCGTTCCAAGAAGCACTGATGTGTTGTTTAATAATTAATTTGCTGCGATACTGCAGAAGCCAGGAGTAAAACGCTACTTCGTTACTCCTCCAGGGAATTGCTGAAATGAAGCGGACAGCATATTACTGATTGGTTATTAGCAACGGGGAAAAGTTCAAGGTTATCAATTGTCAGTCTACAGTTATCAGTTTCGAGACCGAGAAACACCCGTCCCTTATCTAATAACATTTGTCAAAGGAACAAACTACACTCTGAACAGCAATCCAAACATTGTTTGTTGTTTAACGCCGCACTATTCCAGCTATATGACGGCGCTCTGTATATAATCGAGTGTGGACCAAACAAACCAGTGATTGGCATCATAAGCATCGATCCACGCAATTGGGATACAATGACATGCATCAACCAATTCAGCGAGCCTGATCACCCGATCCTATTTGTCGCCTCTTACGACAAGCATAGTCGCCTTTTACATCAATCATGGGTTGCTGAAGACCTATTCTACCCCGGATGTTCACGGGTCTAGGATATTACTAACCAGAGATCGAATTACTGATTCTCAAAGCTCGTACTGATTGTTTCTCTCAAATATTGATCGATAGGGACGAGTGCTCAGTTTTATGCCAATTTGGTCTCTATCTGAATAAATCATATGGGTGTCATGCCAGATATCTCTGCTAGCAAGAAACTCAACAGACATATTCGTTTGAATTCTACTTTAAAGAGCAAAACCCGTGGTTTGTGTCATTTCCTTGCCGACAAAAATGCGATTTTTGTGATAAAAGCAATTGCCAACACAGCATAAGTCTGAGATCTTTGAGGAGAGGCATGCACATCATATTTCATCTTACCTTTCCTAGTTAAGTAGAACTGTAGGACTTATTTTATCTGCCTGCAATTTGCCTTTGAAGTATAAGAGTCCCTGCTCAAGACGACCTCCACAGTGTTCTGGGGAATTACAACGAAGATGCAAATAAAAGCGACACAATCTTTTCTAGAATTTCGGATTTCGGATTTCATTGTACGAATCCGACTATATTATATTTATGTGTTAATGTTTGTTTGTTGTTTTACGCCGCATTCAGCAATATTCTAGCTATATGACGGCGGTCTGTTAATAATCAAATCTGAACCAGTGATTGATATCATGAGTATCGATCTACGCAATTGAGATCGATGACATGCATCAACCAAGTCAGCGAGCCTGACCACCCGATCCCGTTAGTCGCCACTTACGACAAGCATAATCACCTTTTACGGCAAACATGGGTTGCTGAAGACCTATTCTACCCCGGAATCTTCACGGGTGTTTGGATGTTACTTCAGTGAGGTCGGAATGTTAAGGCTTTCCTGTTCAGTGAGTGGGTGAGTCAAAATTAAAGTCACATCGGCAATATTTCAGCCATATCGTAACTATCAATAGTTAAACATAATATATATATTGAAACTTGTATGAAAACCTGTCAACGAAGGACAGTAATATAGCTAGACTGATCACAGAAGTAGACTTAAAACTAGCACTTCACATAACATCACAGTATAAAAACAGGCTGTAGATCGCCAGCAACTGAAGGTAGATCACCATACTAGGGACTATGGGGACTTACAGTACTTTAACTTCCTGCATGGAACCCAGCAAGATTTACATCATCCCTTCAGCAACTATCGATTGTATGCAAAATTAGCCACAATTAAAATATACTACATTTAAATTTTACGTCTTCACGTTTTAATCAATATTCGTGACTATATCTACTGTGGCCAATACGACATCGTCGTAAAATGACCTCTTCAGATCTGGTGTAACCGATATTTGGTTTAATTTCATGTAATTTATTGATACCCCCTTGGGAGGGGCAAGACAATTGTTCACCTGACAAAACTGACAAAAAACAACATGGGGACATATGGTCAAAATAGACTTGTATCGAACATCATTCTGGTCACTAATGCGTCAAATTTGGATATGCACTCCACATATTATTATGGCTATTCTTTGAGACAAGAAATTGCTCGTACAATTTCTTGTCCGAGCAATGTATCTCCCTTTTGTCCGGATATGTATGGAGCTTTGGAACCCAGCACAAAAGAGAAATGAACAAGTAAACAGGTTTTAGAGTTTCACAAGTTGATAGTACTAATGCATTCGTTTGGCAGATTTCTTCCAGTCATGTTTTACCGAGAAACAACCAACATTCAACCTGTCGTTGCGTTTCAACGCAATACTATATCTTGCGATAATTGATAGTTATTTCCCCCTCACGCCTGATACCATGATGGTAATTAAGAGGTATCACCCTTTCACTCACCAATAGGTCTTAGGTTACCAGTTATTTCTTATTCAGCGAAAGACTTCACCTCTCTCAAAGACAGAAATATACCTTTAATGACTGCAACACAATTCTCACGTGTGACATATCATACGTTAGGTGACTCTTTAGGGAGGCTGTTCATCGACTGTTGGTTAATGACAGGATGAAATCAAGATATCGTTTGTTGTTTGGCCAGTACTATTGTGTGGGTGATAATTGGAATTTGTGCAAACAACACTCGAGAGGTTAGAATGACAGCTTCATATGTCGGGGCCAAGTCTACAATTTATGGAATAATTCTCCGCAGCTGATGAGGGGTTCAACATCGTTGGTGGTGACAGCTCCAGTTACACTGATGCCATTTTCAGGCTCCGAATCATGTCCTGTAGTGAGGTGAAATGGGGTTTAACGTCGCGTTCAAGAGTTGGTTGGTTTGTTGCCCAACGCCGCACTCACCAATATTCCAGCTATATGACGGCGGTCTGTAAATAATCGAGTCTGGACCAGACAATCCAGTGATTATTATCATGCGCATCGATCCACGCAACTGGGTTCGATGACATGCATCAACCATGTCAGCGCGCCTGACCACCCGATCCCGTTTGTCGTCTTTTAGGCAAGCTTAAACACTTTTTACGGCAAGCATGTGTTGTGATACCCCGGAATCTTCACGAGTCATGGTATATTTTACAAAACAAATGAGTACATGCTGATAGGTAGGGTAGGATATTATGAGTAAATGGCTACTTTAATGGCGATGATAATGACTGAAGAAGGTCCAAGGATGTGGATTTCTGGTACTAGACTGAATTTATACAAACAATGTATGTACAGGTGAAGGTTGACGATCCCACTAATAGCTGCGTGGTTCTTGTGCGTATTTGACATCATGCGCGGCAATCGTCGCTAATAAGTAATATCAAAACGGTTTACAAAAAAACCTCCCAGTGACTGGTGGGGATTTAAGTTCGGAAAAATGTCAAAAGCACATATGCTTGTCATATGAGCCCATTAGATTGAGTTTTTAAATTTTGTTTGTTGTTTAACGCCGCACTCAGCAATTGTCCGACCACACGATCCCGTGAGAATTCCGGGTTAGAATTGGTATCTCGCAACCTAGGCTGGTCGTAGTAGCCAGTTAATGGATCAGATAGTGAGGCTCGGTGACTGCTGATGGCGTGTCAACGTTCCCCGATGGCGTGGATCGTTGCTCACAATATCAGTCACTGGATTGTCAGGTCCACACTTATTATTTAAAAGGTTGCCGCCATGCAGCTGAAATTTTGCCGAGCGTGGCGTTAAGCAACACATACTAACACACACACACACACTGACGCTCACGCTGCCTATTGTTCACCTGGCCAAGAGTAGACTATTTACAGACAACCGTGAATAAGTCGGAATATTGCTGACTGCCGTTCCTGATCTTGCCTTTCAAGTGTGTTCATTGCATCAAATGAATCACAATACAGGTAAACAGTGCCCTGCAACTAGAAATTCTTTCCTCACAAACACAAACGCTTGGTCCAGTGATTTATAACAACACCCATCCCCCTTTTATGACTGCATGTATTGTTTTCATCCTTAGGGCATATTTCACCGACAGCAGCAGGAGCTCGGGAATAGTTGAAACGCTGCCAAGGCCGAAGTCGCAATGGTATGTCATAGGACACTGATAAACAATATTATTTTCGTTCATGTAATAGACCTTTGTCAATGCCGCAACAGACCCGTGAAGATCCGGGTTAGAATAGTTCTTCAGCAACTCATGCTTGCCGTAAAAGGCGACTATGCTTGTCGTAAGAAGCGACTAATGGGATCAGGTGGTCAGGCTTGCTGACTTGGTTGATGCATGTTATCGATCTCAATTGCGTAATCGGTGCTCATGATATCAATCACTGGTCCAAACTCGATTATTTACAGACCGTCGTATAGCTAGAATATTGCTGAATGCGGCGTAAAATAACAAACGAACATTAACACATAAATATAATATAGTCGCATTCGTACAATGGAATCTGCTTTAAGCAAACAATTAGCATCATTCTGGAAATGGTTGTGTCGCTTTTATTTGCAGTTCATAATGTCTTCGTTAGAATTCCCAAGATCTTTTGCGGGGACTCTTATATTTCAAAGTCAAACTGCAGGCAGATAAAATAATTCCTACAGTTCTACTTACCTAGGAAAGGTAAGATGAAATATGATGTGCATGCCTCTCCTCAAAGATCTCGTATTTATGTCGTATTGGCAATTGCTTTTATCACAATAATCGCATTTTTGTCGGCAAATATGACACAAACCACGGGTTTTGCTTTTAAGTAGAATTCAAACGAATATGTCTGTTGAGTTTTTGCTAGCAGAGATATCTGACATGAGACCGATATCATTTATTCAGAAAGAGCCCAAATTGGCATTAAACTGAACACTCGTCCCCATCGATCAATATTTGAGAGAAACCATCAGACCCGTGAAGATCAGAGGGTAGAACAGGTCTTCAGCAACCCATGCTTGGTGTAAAAGGCGACTATGCTTGTCGTAAGAGGCGACTAATGGGATCAGGTGGTCAGACTCGCTGACTTGGTTGATGCATGTTATTGTATCGCAGTTGCGTTATCTCCGTGAAGATGCCGGGGTAGAATAGGTCTGCAGCAACCCCTGCATGCCGTAAAAGGTGACTATGCTTGTCGTAAAAGGCGACTAACGGGATCGGGTGGTCAGGCTTGCTGACTTGTTTGATGCATGTTATTGTATCCCAATTGCATGGATCGATGCTCATGATATCAATCACTGGATTGACTGGTCAAGTCTCGATTATTTATGACCGCCGTCATAAAGCTGGAATATTGTTGAGTGCGGCGAAAAGCAACAAATTAACAAACAATGCCCCAACGCCATAGGTCATGGCCGTGTTGTGAAAATTCTATTATTCAGGATTTCGCTTTTTAACATAGTTGCTGATAATACGATTTATTGTAACGCCTTTTATGGATCTGTGTTGTCAATACGAATTATATTAGATTTCAGTGTTACTCTGAAACGAATACGAAACATTCTGCTCCGATGTCTCATCTTATAACAGCATAGAATCGATGTAATACTGGATTAGTGTAAGACGGCACGTATGATGCATGGCTTTGTGCCTAAAGGTTGACGTTCAGTATATTTTTTGTGTTCTTCAGACTCATGACTCATCATGGTGATTTTGTTTTGTTGTCGATTTCAATCATTTTGACTGAAAAGTTATTTATGACTGCATTTTTATATGTCCAACTAAATTAATATTACACCATTGTCCCTAAGCCACGCTATAATATACAGTTACATGTACCCCACAGTTTTAACATGGATCTATACCTTTTGCTTGTATAGCTGGAATATTGCTGGGTGCGGCGTAAAACAACAACCAATCAACCAACCTTTTGCTTGTGGGAAGTTTAAGATATATCAATTCGCTATCAGGAATTGTTGCACAGCAGAAGAAAAGCTATGTATCATATAATAGATGGTGTTTCCGGGGTGGAATAGGTCTTCAGCAACCCATGCCTGCCGTAAAAGGCGACTATACTTGTCGTAAAAGGCGACTAACGGGATCGGGTGGTCAGGCTCGCTGACTTGGTTGATGCATGTCATCGATCCCAATTGCGTGGATCGATGCGCATGATGTCTCTAACTGGATTCGTCTGGTGCAGAGTCGATTATTTACAGACCGCCGTCATATAGCTGGAATATTGCTGAGTGCGGCGTAAAACAACAAACCAACCAACCAACCGAGTCGGGTGCAAAATTGACAGTCAGTTCCTGTCTTGCAAGTAAACCCCTAGACACTTCGAAGTTTTATATTGAATTATATTGCGCAGATGCTCTTGGCAGATAATTGCCAGAAATTGCATTCTCGCCCCGCAGCTAATTTGTGTCGACTGATCTTTTCTGAGCTACGTTGCGCATACAATTACGATTCCGTTCGAGTGAGTACCTTTACAACATTTCAGAAAGGAGCAATGTAGTAATTGCATGAAAAACGGTGCCTGTAATTTCGCGAAACCTTTTCAGTGGAATGCCTCATCAAAGCGAGATACCATATTCGACATATTTAGCCATTAGCACTGCAACATCGAGGTTCATGACAGAAAGGCGTGACCTATTACATCAGTTTCATCTTACGGTTCCTTTACTTCCATCGGAACTTGCCAGTCCGAACACCCGGTAGTCGGGACACATCATTAAACTGAACAGCCGGTAGCCAGGACACCTTCATGAGTCCGGACACACCATAGTCCGGACATTTCCTTGGCAGAATAGATGTGATAACTAAGATTGTTAGTGGCTATAACCTCGAAGGGGGTTAAAGTGGTGTAAAATGATTGTCCCCCTGAAAGGGTATCTAAGACCACGTCTTTCAAAGTATAATAAATAAATTATTTATTTCTACCACGTTTTTTAATCGTAGCATATGTGTTATTTTAATGTGTGGCTTAAATTGTCAGCCATCGCCAACAACTGAAGGGATGATGTAAATCCAGCTGTGTTACATATTGTGTTACAAAATGATAATATATTTTTACATGCTGTCTAACTAGTTTTATGTAAATCTGTGATATTCTAGTTATTATACTGCCCTTCGTCGGCAGAATTTTATACAGTTTAAAATGTATTGCTAATCTCAAATTTTGTTTCGTCACGATATGGCTGAAATATTGCCGATGTGACGTTAAACCTTAACTCACCCACTCACTCACTCATCAGACCGTACATACTTTCGTCTTGACACATCATCAGTGTAAACAATCTTAGATTTGAGAAAGTCGGCCATTTTACCTCATTTGGCATTTCCAGCGAGCGCCAAAGGGGCCTGATGCTATCTCACACTCTGTGGTTTCTGTGGGTGGCAGATGCATTGACGAAATGATTAGAAAATCCCGTTTTAGTATTATACGTGTGAGAAAACTGAATTCCTAGTGTATGGACTGATTTGCAATGTGAAATGCATTCTTTTTGAAAATATTAAAATTTGTAGTCCTTGGGGATTCCTGTTTAGAAAAACGCTCCCTGTTATCGTGAGAGCAGACTACATTTTGATTGGGTGGTTTGAACTGGCTGATCGCTTGACATCGGGTCCCGACGGCGTCAATCATTGTTCATGCAAACACTGGGTTGACTGGCCTTGACTCGGTCATTTGCAGGGCGCAAGGAGATAACTATAAGTATAACATGATCACAGTCACTGAATATACTGTAAAGTAGTCGCATTGAGCTGCTACAAAACTGCTTTCCAATTCGCTGTGCGTAGTCCCTTCGGCGAGCAAGTCACCTGGGTCAGATGGTGGGTTCGAATCCCTGTCCGCCCTGACTCGGTATAGGTTTGTCAGAACCAAATCTATACTCGTTAATTTCACCAGCATCATTTCGGACTTCTCTTCCTTATCAAGCTGACACGCCGTACTTTTAATTGCAATACTATTCAAAGCGGCGGTAAATCACTCACTAACTCCGATTATGGTGCTTGACCTATCAGCAACATACCTGATCTCGATGTAGACTTGAGATTAATTAAGTTCAGTAAATAACGACGAACATAACGGTTTTTAAAACTATTGTCGTTTATTATCACTTGCACAAACATTGAACAACAATATTAACAAACACCATGTGATTTGATAAAACTATATATGATCATGTAGATATATAACAAGCTTTCGAATGGCAGGTATTCCAATGTATTACAAACGTTGCTACAAATAATACAAAAGTAGTATCCTTATTATATACACCCTCTTGATTCTCATTATTTCTTGCCACGCACTGGTCCCAGCTTAAAGGCACAATATCGATGACGTCAGCAGTCTTCGTGTACCGGAACACACCAAATGCAGCGTACTTCACAATCACAGTTCACTCATCTTAAATAACCCTGAACCTATATTGAGATGCCGTGGTGTCATTCGGCGTCCATTTTATACACTTCCATGTCTCTTGTCACATATCTTGCCCAATCAAACGATATATATATTTCCAAAAAAACATTTGCAACTACACAACAGTTCAGTGATACAAGCATTGGACTGTGCAGAACAAGATTGCTCTAAATTGAGACTAAATGCGCCCGTGTCCTGTGATAGACAAAATATTGTTAATTCAATTTTAAGCACAATCACCAAAATTAATGTTATTTTGAATGTGATCTTTGTCCAAATTCAGTCAAAATACAACGAAATTACAGTCCATTTTCCTTTCGGGTCAATCCAAACTGGGATTATAGTTCAAAGATCCCCAGTTCCCAATATATCCCATGATATTGTAATGGCAATCGGACGGGTACTTTGTGTGTCCCATGCTGATTACGCGTCGACGTCGCCGTTTTTTGCAATCAACAAATGTTTTAAAGACTATTTATTTACAAATTAAATATCCTCACTGCGTTGAACAACATCCACTCGCTTAATTTGTCAGTGCGGAGAAGGTCCTTGATGACAAGCAATCTCATTAAAATCAGATCTTAGTTCTCGCTACAGCTAAACAAAGATCTGAGGATCTCCCAATACGGGTCACGTCAGACCGACCTTGTGCGAACTTTGACCGACCAATGGAATGACCAATCAGAAGGCAGCTTTCTCGTGCTCTACGGCACTTATTTCAAATTGGCGACTACGCTTCGAAACATATTTTTACAAATTCTTGATTACAAATTTGAAACCTGAACAAAAGAACATTCTGGAATGGCTCACAGATGGTCTAGATTGTATGGATTCAGTCGTTAAACCCGTAACTATCGCCCAGAGTTAAAGTTTTCGAGGTTGCATGATTAGAGATCACATTCCGTCTGTCACTTTCATAATCTGGTAAGTGATGCTCTGATTGGTTGGATGAAAGGTCGTTCTGACGTGACCCCTAATGGGATGTCCTCAGATCTTTGTTTAACGGTAGCGAGAACTGAGGTCTGATTTTAATGAGATTGTGATGACAACCAATCAAGGTTCGGCTGATCGCTACCGAACTCTCGTCACACAATCAAAATGTGATGGAAGTGCAACAAAGTGTTCTCGGATACTGCTCTTATGAACAGTCCACCACGAGAACACAGTTCAAGCATGTGTTCCGACCTGTCATCTCCGTTTCCATTACTGGAATGTGACCAAAGTTGTTCTTTCCAGCAGTTCGTCTGAAGTGAAGACGATTTCTTTGTTTGTAAACATGCGGCGAAACAAAGCAAAATCATTCATCTTGTTTACGCATACAATTTCAATGTGTGTTCTCTTCGTAGACTTTATACAGGTGACTGAACTATTGGGGTATTTCAAAATGTGGCAATGTAATCACAAACTTTGTGTATTCCATGTATGCAATTCAGAAGATAACGTGACCACCGCACACCGATAATTCTTTAAATGACAGAGTTGCAAGTACCATTCAATCACCAACCTTTAATATGAATCAGTACAGAATCACGACCCGTTCAAAACGTTACCCCAAGGAAAAACGTCCTGTTCGGAACTGTACTACCTTTATTAGATAGGTACCAATATCCACTGTCAGTAAAACCATTACTTGATACTTGTACGAAACACGACATTCGTAACATCTGTAGGGTCATTTATTCTTCAGCATAAACGTTCAGACTGCAAATTTCATGTCGTTACAACCCTTTGTGTCCAAGCAAACCTTGTAAATGTGTGCCGTATGAGACAGTTGTTGACGACAGTGATCCCACACCGTCATTATGAAAAACAATTCTATGTCAATCCTGGCATATGTACCCAGTGTGGTCCATCAAAACGTTATCTCTGACACACCAAGAAAAAACTGCGTGAGGCTTATGTCCTACTACAGATTTCTTCTATGGTTTCTAGGAATCAAGTGATCTTCAGGCGTCAATTAATCTGCCTTGGGTAGCATCACTCTCCTGCAGCAGAAGTACAGCGTTACAAGTGATGTGACGCTATCTCCAAAACAAAGCTGGTCATCTTAACTCAACTGACCAGAAGTGATCCCAAACAAATCTCCGGTCCAAATGCTCTAATATGCTCCAAGGAAACTTGTGGCCCAAATTGACCTAAATATTTCCAAATGGAGTATAAGTCCAAGTCGACCCAAAGTGGTCTCAAAGCAGCTGGTGGTCCCTGCTGACTTCAAAAGTGGTCCCCAAAAGGCAAGTGGTCCCAAACATACCCATGTTCCAGCTGACCCAACCTGGTCCCAAAGAAGCTAATGTTTCAAGCCGACCTTAAGTGGTCCAAAATAAGCTGGAGGTCATTGAGAGCTGAGCGATGTTGTTAAAAAAGGCTCCTGTTCCAGCTGACCAAAAGCGGTCCTAAGGACCATGGTGATCCTTAGCGTTGGTGATGATGACGAGTTGAAGTCGTCCCGGCTAAGCTGAAGTGGTTTCAGATGGTCTAAATTGGTCCCAAAATGAGATGCATGTCCATGCGGACTCCTTCAAGCCTTCTCCAGGTGTTCCTCAGACTGCCGCAGCTTCGACCTCATCATTTTTGTCACCACTCGCTTGGTTGTCCAGACCGATACGCTCTTCAAACGTCGTGCATGTTGCGCCGTTGACGTAGTGGGGATGGGTTTGATAACGTCGCCTCTGAAAAAATGGACCGTATGGAATATATATATTCGGTTATCAAATTCAGACGCAGCACAACAAATGTTACATTTATTCAGACACCTCGGTTGTTTTAAGTGATGAATACAAAGATACAACACTGAACATATTACAAATACTCTTACATCCTACAAATCAAAAGTAACGAATGTACACCTAGCATGGCAAAGTACAGAGCAACATATATGTATTGTGACATATGTTACCTTAAGACAACGTCAGTCAAGATAATGTTGATTTTGTAAACTATAGATACAGCTAACTGTAGAGTCCATTGTTCGATTCCGAATATATTTATTATCATAAACATGGTATATGAATGTCAAATAGTGATGATACCAAATGTTCGCGACAGTACATTAATATATCGTCAATTAATGAATGCCGTACAATTTTCAACTTTTTATTTACATATACTAGTTCGCGTTATAATTAGTTTTCAATGTGAATTTAAGTAGTGTCAATCCACTAGTGTGTGAATGGCTGCTTCGGTACATTTAGTAATATGCATGTCACTCTACAAAGACGAAACATATAGCTCGATAACCCTTTCTAATTGTTTAAGTAGCTTTCAAACGGACTCAATTCCTTACAGAATGAAGTACAGTTCGGTCTCAATCGGGTTCGGAGCAGGCATGACATCAGGGTATACATTTATGCTATTGTAAAGTAAACTTCGGACTTCCTAGATTATCAGGTGCATGAACTTTCGATTCTGAAAATGCCCTGGATCTAGCTCCATTTTGGAAGTGACGTCACCAACCTAAACTCTCTAATCACTTTCTGAGCACAGCATTTGTTTGTTTGATGTTTAACGCCGCTCTCAGCAATATTCAAGGTATATGACGGTGGTCTGTAAATAATCGAGTCTGGACCAGACAATCCATTGATTGATATCATGAACATCGATCCACGCAATTGGGATCGATGACATGCATCAACCAAGTCAGCGAGCCTGACCACCCGATCCCGTTAGTCGGCCCTTACGACAAGCATAGTCGCCTTTAACAGCAAGCATTGGTTGCTGAAGACCTATTCTACCACGGACCGTCACGCAATTGGGATCGATGACATGTTTCAACCAAGTCGGCGAGCCTGACCACCCGATCCCGTTAGTCGTCTCTTACGACAAGCATAGTGCGTGTACATTGATAGTATGGCTATTTTAAGCAACGTTTCATTTGAATGTCGTTCAAAACGAAGCTACGTTTGCAAACGAGTCATGGTATTTCTAAAGTCAAGTCAAAAGACTCATGTGGAGCACCGCTACCGCACTAACAAACTCAGCTATGGCATGCAAAGGCTACTTCGGTATTAGATCAGTATCGACTCTAGTCTTCGTTTATTTGATTTCGCTCAGTTTGCACCCATCGTCTTTCCGCGAACCTCGCTTCTGTTAACTTCAAAGAAAGCCTAATTCATAAATTTCTCCAAAACAATAATCTGTAGGCGATGTTAACCAGTGTATGCATTAGGTCAAGAACCGTCTCCATGAGAGTTGAATGTACACTAAATGGGTTTTGCACACTTTATCAATGTAGACAACTGAACCCAGATCTTTGTTTGTTTGTTGTTTAACACCGCACTCAGCAATATTCCAGCTATATGACGGCGGTCTGAAAATAATCGAGTCTGGACCAGACAACCCAGTGATTGATATCATGAGCATCCATCCACCCAATTGGGAGACGATCACAAGCATCAACCAAGTCAGCGAACCTGACCACACGATCCCGTTGGTCGCCTTTCACGACAAGCATGGGTTGCTGAAGAAGTATTCTACCCCGGATCTTCACGGGTCCTGAGACTTACTATAGTCGTAACACTATGATCGCTTTGTGAATGGGACCGGGAGTATTTATTATGTGTGAATTTAGGATAATTGTATATGTGGAATTGTTATATTCAAATGTTGTGTTTCTGTCGCATGTAACACACACTCTACCTTTACTTCCCCAATATTTAGGCTCCAGAACTGCACGAGTAAGAAAAGCGTATTTGAATAATGGATAACTCAATGTTTTGCAATGTAATCTTCAAATGTTTTGCACTCGACGATTGTAACTCACAATAACTCACTTGTTCATATACACTGGTGTTTAGCTTGTGCATGCATCAGACAGAGTTAAGCGTGTTGAGTCATGAATGTTTAACCTAAACATCATGGTGTTTGTGTAAAGGGTTCTTCTGCTTATACAACATTGTATATTGATCAGGGCTATTTAAAGTGGAACTTATGAACAGACTATCGGTTGTGCATATTTGCACTTGGTCGTTTTATTGATGTCTTGAAGCTGGCATTGCCTTATGGACCTCCTAACAATACAATGATCGATAGTGTTTACAAATCAACCGTTTCTAAACTTAGCAATGAACGATCAACCCAAATGGTTATGAAAGTGAATATTTTCTCTTCAGAAAAAGTTCCATCGATAACTTATTTTGTAAAAAAACCCTTTTTTTGTTATTTGAAAAAGAATATGAACATGAGAAGGCCTACATGTATATAACAACCGGCACTAAACGTGTAGATCAAACAAACTCCTCAATAGATTAGGTACCCGAAGAGGTGAATGAATTGTGTTTTACGCCGCTGTGAACAGGACTCCATTACAATTATCAGGGCGTGTTAGCCTGTGCGTGGAGATCCCAAAGTGATAGTGATCATAGACAGTTCCCACTGCTTTGAGACCCATGAGAACATGTGGTGCTGACAAGCTGGGCCTCATCGGGACGAATTATATCAAAAATGAAAATCGAATGCACTAAATGTAAAACTGTTTTCTATAAATGCTTTCTTTAGATCTATGACTAGTGACCGACGGAGTTACACACCTACTACCATGATACATACCATGCCTGCGGAAAGGTGGCTTAGTGATAAAAGCGTTCGCATTCGTTAAAGACGTGAAGATCCGGGGTAGAATAGGTTTTCAGCAACCCATGCTTGCGGTAAAAGGCGACTATGCTTGTTGTAAGAGGCGACTAACGGGATCAGGTGGACAGGCTCGCTGACTAGGTTGATGCATGTCATCGATCCCTATCGCGTGGACCGATGCTCATGATATCAATCACAGGATTGTCTGGTCCAGAGTGTATTATTTTCAGACCGCCGTCATAGAGCTGGACTATTGCTGAGAGCCGCGTTAAACAACTAACAAACAAACAAAAATCTGGCTTCAGTTGTCTACATTGATACAGCGTGCAAAACCCATTTAGTGTCTCCCGTCGTAATGCTGCCGGCATGCTTACGTATTAGGGCGAACAACCATGTAACGCTAAGACGCTAGGGATGCTATTTTCCTATTAAGAAAACAAGACCCACAGAGGGGTTTACCAAGGATTTAAATTGCATTTCCACTCTACCCAAGTAATCCTGACATCTACATCCAGGGAAAATTACTCTGATAATATCTACTTCAGTGTCAGCCATTTGTACTGACCTTTCGCCCCAAGCCATAATTGTTAATCCCTAATTGACATTCATTAAATTTTGATCAAAGGAATTCAGGGCTGTCGTGTTTGAGTCGCGCGTACCTAGGGATTTCCAAGCTTCCCGGTAGTCGAAGGACCAGCATCACCTAGTGGCACGTAATTACTGCGCCGATAGGAAAGTGAGGTTGAAACAATTTACAACCGTGTACGTATGAGGTCCTGAAGGCTAATAAGCCTTTGGTTCAATTAGGCAGAGGAAAAATCAATAGCACTGGCCGACGAAGTCATGTTCGCTTATAAAGCATTGGGCCAAGGATTGGTAACACTAAGACCTCAAGGCCAAAGATGACACATTTCTGCCAAAATCTTAACAGTCAAGCTGGGGGCAAGGATGATTAAGTATTGTGGCAATGTCTCCCTTTGTCCAAAAGTGTAAGCCTCCTTCGCTATGATCAAAGCACAGAGTGACAATTTGGTTTTAGAATACTTAGTATACGAAAGCGCGAGGTAGTTCTCCATTGTTACATATTTCATAGGTAGATGAGCGTATGATTTAGGATTTTGTGTGTTTGTTGTTTAAAGCCACCAATCACCAATATTCCAACTATGTGACAGCGGTCGATAATAATCGAATCTGAACCAGAATGTCCATTAAGCATCATGAGATCGACCCACGCTATTGGGAAGCGATGATCAACAAAAGTCACTGAGCCAGACCACCCGATCCCTTCTTGGGACCTATATATCTTACCTGGATTCCTCACGGTAGGAGCGGGAGGCATCACACGTTAGATTTCGCAAAACCCAAAACGGATTACTCATTTAGGCCTAACGGGAACCTGAACTATTATATGATAATAGTAAAAGCTACACAACCCTTTCTACAACCATAAGACCGTGTTTACGAATTCAAATGAAACAGTGACGACACCAGGTGTAATCCCCCCTACTTGTGGCATCCGTCACAAACACATGCAAAGGGAAGTCAATTGTCAAAATAGGGAATTGCGTTGTCCTTTTTTTGTCACTTATATTATGCGTCACATTTGGAAATATCCTTCACACATCTACCATAAAAGGTTTTGAATGCTTTACTAATGCCTTAAATTATGTAACCCTCATCAAACAAGTTTTGAACACAAGTCATATGAAGCCCTTCGAAGTAGGATGCCCGAGTGTACGTCAAAACTTGTGAAATGAAAACACGAAAGGCTGGAGCTGCTTGAATAATATTGCTCGACGTAAAGGGGAAGCGCAATTGGTGTCCACGGAGATGCCTACTTCGTACCTAAATGAGCTATAGCCAAATTCCACATCGTTGTTATCTTTGAGGAAGTCCAGCATTTCATATATTGGTTTCTCAGTAAGACATTTACTTTCACTTCTGACAAATTGTCCTGAACCTTTTGAGGTTGAGATGTAACGATAGCTATGGTCATCACGTTTGGTTCCAAATATACCCATGGATTGAGGAAGTGGTTCATTAAGTTTGTGGTGTGGGTAGTGGCGTTCAAAGTTTTAAAATTCATAATAATTGAACGTGGTTCGTTTTCTGCGATTTAAAATTCAAGCCAATCCTTTAACTAAATCCTCTTGAAAGCTCCTCCTTGTTTGTATTTAAGGATTATGGTTAATGTTTGAGACAGGAATTAGGTGGTATATTTGCAGGCCCGTCCAATGTATCTCTCTTAATGGCGTTTGTAAAACAATACGAACGAGGAATGGACTTTTGAGTCTTGTCAAAAGGTTGGTAGTACAGATGCGTGGTTTGGGCAAATGTCCTTCCTCGGTGAATATGCTGGCCTTATGTAGGGGCTTATTTCATATGTCTAGTATACCAAGTACTTTGATCAAGCAAAGGCGACTAACGGGATTGGGTGGTCAGGCTCGCTGAATTGGTTGAAGCGATCTCAATTGCTCGGATCGATGCTCATGATATCCATAACTGGATTGTCTGGTCAAGACTCGATTATTTACAGACCACCGTCATATAACTGGAATATTGCCGAGTGTGGTGTAAAACAACAAACCAACCAACCAACCAACTTTGATCAAGCAATTAATGTAGTGATGCTTACATATATTGTTTATGTTAATTGATGCCTTGTGTGTGAGAACAACTACTAACTTTTCATTCAGTGTAGCCAGTGGATGACAACTGTCTGGGACATAATTGGTTTATTCCAATTCTGTTTCCTCTTTCTCGGTTTGTGGATTTTGCTAATGAAAACATCACGCACCGACTTAATCCGTTCTGAAAGACATCCAACAGGTTTGTATAAAGCGTGGCCTGAGCTAACAACCCTGTGGGTATCCGGAATAGTCCCGGAAGTACCCGGAAGTGTCTTAAGCACCACGCGGCTGGTCGTAAAAGGCGACTAAATTGGGATTCTAGGTTAGAATGTGTCCTACAGCAACCTGCGTCAATCGTGAAGGCGACTTAATGGATCGGGTGGCCAGATTCGTGACTTGTTTGACAGCGTGTCAAAGTGCCCCGATTTCGAGAATCGTTGCTTATAATATCAATCACTGATTGGGCTGGTCCTAATTCAATTATTTACAGACCACAGTCAATGTTTTATGGGTTTGGTATCTCCGTAGGTACAAATATTGAAATAATGTTATTCTACAGAAAACCATAGATTTGACGTAAACCACACCGAGTAGCCTTGAAACGGCCATTACTACCTTTCATAACGTGTTCTTTCTACCAGTCTTGAATACTGTCTGTCAGTGTAAACGAGTTCAAGCCTACAAATGCACGTGTTCACGGTGATTAGGTATTTTCTCCCATGAAACATACACAAATATGGACAAATTACATGACAGTCACATGGCTTTGATCTGAATACACGTGACGGTGTCCTGGAGATGTCACGTTATTGATTTTGAATTATTATCTCGACAACTTTCATCTTTTCATAGAAGGAAATGTCGATCCAAACTGGTAAATGTCATACGTCTCCCTGTAACGGAATCAGGTCCGGTACTGGGGAATTAAAACACGCGATATGCGGATCAAAGCCAGTTTTATATAGACGGTCCGATGCATTTAGTTCATGCGCTTGTTCGCGTTTTATTAAATATTTTTTGGATGATCCACCGATCTAAAATTTCACATTTGTCGTTCTTCCAAAAGAGCCCAATTTCCAGAAGGGGGGAAATCTTCAAAATTGCTCAATGTGGGAAGGAAATAAACCCTTCGATTGTCATTGGAAATAATTTTCACTTGTTTCTTCTTATTTCAACTGACGGATAATTTAAACGAATATGTGAACAAACAAATTGAAGAGAAAAAAATATTGGAAGCTATATGGTGACCATACAACGATGTTCAGTGCATAATATTTCCCAATATTGCCATCAGTATCTGTAACGATCCATCGATGTGTTAAACAAAATTGCCATACACAAGTATCGTGACGCCTGTATATATCGTGGTGATATCGCTTCATCACCCATGTATCGTGATGGATATCGTTTCAGGACCCCTGTACCGTGACAAAATAATGTCCATATCCATGTGATTAACATCCCTGACACCTATCCTATCAACACCCATGTATCGTGACACGTATCCTATCAACACCCATATATCCTGACACCTATCCTATCAACACCCATGTATCGTGACACGTATCCTATCAACACCCATGTATCGTGACACGTATCCTATCAACACCCATGTATCCTGACTCCTATCCTATCAACACTCATGTATCTTGACTCCTATCCTATCAACACCCATGTATCGTGACTCCTATCCTATCAACACCCATGTATCGTGACTTCTATCCTATCAACACCCATGTATCGTGACTCCTATCTTATCAACACCCATGTATCGTGACTCCTATCCTATCAACACCCATGTATCGTGACTTCTATCCTATCAACACCCATGTATCGTGACTTCTATCCTATCAACACCCATGTATCGTGACTTCTATCCTATCAACACCCATGTATCCTGACTCCTATCCTATCAACACCCATGTATCTTGACACCTATCCTATCAACACCCATGTATCCTGACTCCTTTCCTATCAACACCCATGTATCTTGACACCTATCCTATCAACATCCATGTATCTTGACTCCTATCCTATCAACACCCATGTATCGTGACACGTATCCTATCAACACCCATGTATCCTGACTCCTATCTTATCAACACCCATATATCCTGACTCCTATCTTATCAACACCCATGTATCCTGACTCCTATCTTAACAACACCCATGTATCCTGACTCCTATCTTATCAACACCCATATATCCTGACTCCTATCTTATCAACACCCATGTATAAGCATACCCATATACAACATCTGCCATGGTTGATCGATGAGTATATCCTATCAGCACCCCTCTATCGCGATTTATCAACCACGGTTGATCGATGAGTATATCCTATCAGCACCCCTCTATCGTGATATATCAACCATGGTTGATCGATGAGTATATCCTATCAGCACCCCTCTATCGCGATTTATCAACCATGGTTGATCGATGAGTATATCCTATCAGCACCCCTCTATTGCGATATATCAACCATGGTTGATCGATGAGTATATCCTATCAGCACCCCTCTATCGCGATATATCAACCATGGTTGATCGATGAGCATATCCTATCAGCACCCCTCTATCGCGATATATATCGTGACAAGATACATGTATAATTATACATATCGTACCGAGACTTTCAACGATATATCTTGATGCATCGGATCCGAGTATATATATACAGTACATCAATTAAATCATGGCGTGTCAGCTTGATGTGGGCGAAATGACCAAAGTGATGCAGGTCCCAGACGCTTACAACTTTGGTGAAACCCACGAGCACGGGTATGATAAACCTAGAACATAATCAGAGCGAGACGGGATTGAATCCCTCCCTTAGGTTTCTGACAAGCCAAAGGGACGCAACTCTGCACAGTGAATAGCAAGCTCCGCACAGCGCCCCACTCAAACCATGCTTGGAGTTGAACTCGCAACCGACTGACCGTTTTGTTTACAAACAAGTGATGACTGCCCTGAGGCCGAATACTCTTACCCCTGCTTAATTATTTTATTTTGTTTGTCAATTTGAATTCTGTTTCATTACAACTATCATGTAATTGGTATAGTAAGAATGTAAGGGAGAAGTTGGTTGATTTACGTTCATCTACAATCTCGAACCAATCCGATCAAACAAACAAGAAGGTTAATTCGTCTGGGAAATATGGCTAGTCGTAAACCTTTTTAGAAATAACTGTATTGGCATTCCCAAAGACATAAACTAAAGAATTAACGTTACTACATATGGGGTTAGAGGGCAAATGTCAAGATTCTTGTAATGGCCGCTAGTGGCAGCGATGTTACCGAGCGTGAAACGAAGGAGTCACGCGCTGGCAAGGAGCTTGAGTGAATAGCGGCTAAGGGACGCAACTCTTCAACGCGAATAGCGGCGGAAAGACGACGGGGCCACCCGTGTAACCCCAAAACAAAAGGAGATATCATTTTCAAGTATAGCCTATTGTGTATGCATGTAGTATTATATACACAAGGAAAACATGGATACCCTTTTTCTCGAACTTCATGCGTTACTCGAAGGATTGTCATTATCATATATTCTATAGAATAACCTGACATGAACGTTTATACTGCAATATCAACTGCAGTAAACTACGGTTATAACGAACTCAAAGGGACCACTAATTGTAATTCGTTGTAACCATAGTTCGCTATAAGCAAATGTATGGAATATATACAGCAAATAGACCAGACCAAAAAATAGTTCGTTATATCCGTCAGTTCGTTATAAGCGTATTCGTTATAACCGTACTTTGCTGTAGTTATAACCCACAACTAAATGATAACTCCAGGTTTAATGAACGCCATGCTCGTCATAAGACTTCGCAATATCCGAAGTTCGTAACAAAAGCGTTAATCACCAGAGGGATAATGTTAGGGCTGCTCAATGTCGACGTGTTGTTCTGCCTGGCTTCGTTAAAGCCGTTGATGACCTTACCTTTTTCCGTTTTCTAATCATTAGAAGTTCCGATCCTTTTTATTGGCACATTCAGTGTAGTCGTTTCGAGTTACTGATGCGCTATAATCTAACAGAGCTTAACAATAAACCGGCTTAGGGTTCTTCATAACACTCAAGGCTTTTAAAGTGGGGTATAAAACACAGAATGGAAGCAATGCATCCTTTGGGTTGTTTATCGATCACCATTAAGAGAGTGTTGTGACACTCGACCTATAATGTTTTCTTGACCTGAGATTCTTGAGCTCGGCGCTGTTTTTACAGCGCCGAGCTCAAGAATCTCAGGTCAAGAAAACATTACAAGACATACGTTGAAGCACGAAACATTGGTTCGTGGGCTCACTTTTAAAAACTTGGAGGAGCCGAAGAAAAAAAGGTTTTAGAAACTAAAGTTTAAGTTAAATTGATTTAGAAAAAAACGCGGTTTTTGTAAATTGATGATGCATGTCCACAAAGGCACTCGGGGTTCTTAATGAGTTCATAAAGGGTACTTTCAGGACATGCTTACCCTTTCGGGGACTCCTAGTGTGATCACTGATTTCCAGCGATCCTTTCATATAATTTCCCAATTTTATGTTCCGTTTACGCCCACTGGAATATATTTTTCAGATAATGGAGACTGATTATTCTCTGTCGTTGACATTTTATATTTATATTTATATTCATCATCACATAATTCAACAAGGAGTGACTTAAAAGACATATATATTCATAAAGTAAGTAACTGTGATCATATGAACTGATCGATAACTGACAACTAATAGTGATTATGATCGCTATTGGCGCTTCCGAAAGATCAAACACTTTTTGATAGACCATGTTAGTTTGATGCCATTTCACCAGTTGAAGTCCGAGAAAACTCAAGGTTATGTGCCTTTCAAACTGCTGTATATTCTAATGGGGAATGAAAATAAACAGACGTTTCACATTAAACCTTCAAAGAACATATTAAAGTTTTGTGTTTTATCCTTACAAAGAACATCAATGTGATACATTAGAATATGTTAACAGTTATTTTGCGTTTTAGTATATATGTAATCTGGGGAGCAAAAGAAACTATACATCTAAATTAATTTTATCATATGTTTGATTTTCAGTTGAAAATATCTTAAGTTAGAGATATTGTATCCAAAATATGAATTGTACTGCCGCTTTAACAGCTCTCAATGAGTAATTCTACGTTGTTTCGTTTTAAACAACATTTCGAACGTGGTGTGAGTCATGGTTGCAAATTCACTTCTTACATCAGTCTTCATTGATCCAATTTATTTTACGAAAAATTACCCAGCCACGCATTACGTTTAAGAACCTGTTGCAGAAATGAGTGATGTTTAAAAAGACATATTCACATTTAACATCTTCCACTTAAATTACATAACATATAAAACGGCAATACAGGAGAAGAACCAGTCTTGATAAAGGACAAAACAGCTGTGAAAATGTTACGAATGGAGCACTGAATCTCAGTGATTATTATCATTATTAACTTGGTATTTATATAGCGCTAGTTTCCAGACTGACTGCTCAAAAGCGCTCTTGAAGCTCGCACAGTTGGTATGGCCGTATATATTTTGCTGAACAAGTGTGTCTCCAGATGTTTTTTTGAACTGTTAATACCACACAAACTCGGTATACTTTCTTTGGCCTCCAGTTAAATATTATATATTTGGGTTGAATGTTTTTACAGAGCTTTTAACAATAGTCAGTCATAAAAGTCATGTCAGCAAAAGACATGGGGCATAGGTAACAACCTTGAAAAGCAAAAACTAGTTTTATAAGAACAAATTCTTACATTTATGAGGTTCATGTGGTAGCTAGATCGAGCGTCCAAAACATACATGGTAAGTAAGATATGATCTCTGACATAACTATGTGATATATAATCTTTTTCTCAAACGCATTTATTTTTCAGGCTTCAAATTTTTGAAAGTATAGCTTTTAATCCTTGAAACGAAACTCCGGAGTGTATATTTGTGCAAGAAGGGCCATAAGTCCTGTTGATATAAGAACACAATTTTAATATAACTGTCATATCCAGGTATGTGGGAGCATAGCCCAAAATGACAATGAAGTCCAGGAGGGCTAATCCGGGATTCATACACACGATCAGCGGATCCTTGCACAAGTAAGGGAGGCAACGTGTAAAGAAAACTGATGTTTTAGACCGCTTGACTCACGTCCCCTCCGCCTAAATATATTTGAAAGGTATCTGAGGAAGAACAAAAATGACCAAAGATGGAGGAGACTACATTTAATGGAGGAATATTCTTCGCCCCTTAAAGGCACTCATTTATTGTTGTGGAATTCTGTCCAAAGATATCCATAACGATATCCGTTTAAACATGACTGTTTTTATTTCGAGCATAAATATATATTAATGTGGTAATCATCGTCAATGTACAGTAAATTACGATTATAATGAACTCTTAGGGGCCACTAATTTGAGTTCGTTATAACCTTAGTTTGTTATAGGCATTACGACTGTCATAAATATTGGATCAAAATATCATTTCCTTGTATTTCTATTCATTTCTATAATTAATTCCACAGGGTACTATACACTAAATGTTAATATGATGATATATCTATTCCTTTTCAAGACGTCAACAATAGTTATCACTTCATAATGAATTCCTGGCAATCTGATAACGAACCACAGCAACGTGCGTACAGGATGTTAGAACAAGAATATGTAATATATACCTGGCTATGATAGTGGTGTTGACAAAATGCAATTATATAATAAATGCACGTGTCTGAGTACTCATTGGGTGTATTTATTTGTTACGTACGTCCGTTTTAAGGTATGGTAGTTACGATTGTCTTAGAGCTACGACTGTCGTAAGTCCATGATAAGGTATGGGAGTTACGATCGTCTTAGCGCTGACACTGTCGTAAGTCTATGTTAAAGTATGGTAGTTACGATCGTCTTAGCGCTGACACTGTCGTAAGTCCATCTTATGGCATGGAAGTTACGATCGTCTTAGCGCTGACACTGTCGTAAGTCCATGTTAAAGTATGGTAGTTACGATCGTTTTAGTGTTGCGACTGTCGTAAGCCCATGTTTAAGTATGGGAGTTACGGTCGTCTTAGCGCTACGATCGCTTTGAGGAACGAGGCCCTGGACATTAGAATACACATATGCCTTTCGGAATACCCTAGTAACTGGGCGTTTATTTAATGAAAAAGAGACAACGCTGGCAATAGACCCACACAGGGGAATCCCATCAACTCGAACCTGTGACAGTGTATAGTCGGGAATGTGATATCAATATGGTTCTGTATCAATTGTTGACATATCTTTTTTCAATTTTTAAGTAAGTTCGGTTGGACTGAATGAGTGCGTTGGTTTAACATCGCATTTGTGTATTTCTTATGACGGCGTATGTCACGCAAGTCAGACAACAATTTGATGAGAACCCTGTGCACGAATATCAAAGTGGGGACGAACCTGGGATTCGAAAATCGCAACATAAACGGGACGGGGGCGTCACAGCACGTCAGGACATCTCGTAATCTCTCAGTACATCCGAGATCTCCCTCTAACAAATTCCACAACTCAACAACCAAAAAGGGAAAATATAAGACTCTGTATTGTTTTGACGAAAACGTTACTGCAATTGGTTGGGCGAAAGTGAGCCTTGCAATACGATATCATCTACCCACGGACCGATGATACGAAAGCCGGAATAAGCACCTTACAGAAACCGGAGGTGATGTGAGGTGAGGTGAGGTGAGGTGAGGTGAAATTGGGTTTAACGTCGCGTCCAAGATTATTTAACTTATAGAGTGACGTGACGTGCATGTGTTTGTGTGTGTGTGTGTGTGTGTGTGTGTGTGTGTGGCTGCTTGTACTAGTCCGGACTAATGCCGATTTATAGTGCTAGCTCATTGAGATACCATACCGCAGTTGCCCACTCAGACACAGTATACTGACTCCGAGCCGACCAGTCATTGTTTTAGCCCCTAAATGCCGAGCGCCAGACATGGTAACAACAAGTACCATTTTTTAACGTCTTTTTGGTCTGACCTTTCGCTCTATGGGCGGACGCTTTACCACTAGATGACGGAGGCGGTTTACAGAAACCAGAAGGTAACGCATAAGACAATTCGGCAGATTATGCACATTTTTTGTTTCAGTGAGTGAGGTAATGAACTGCATTTCACTGCGTATCAACTTGATGAAGGAGGATAGTCGAAAGTGAGAGGTTTACCACTTTTGGGAAACCTACGATCGCGGGGAAACATGGACAGGGCGAATTCAAATCCATGATCCTAGGTTTCGGCAACTCTGCCAGTGAATCGCGTCTCCTTTGACGAATGTGCAACGTCTACCCCATTGAATGTTGTAGGCGACTTATAGACCCGTGACGCCATTAAACCACCTGCCTCAAATATAGTTTGAAGGGCATTTAAAGTAACGTTTCACTAATGGCTTAGACTATGCATGTTTTACACAGAATCTGACATATGCGGTGTATTTCAAAAAGAAAATACAAGTACAAAGAAATTAAAGGATGAGGTATAATATTTTACCCTTTTCGCGAACACGTGGTATTATCACCGATTTTCGTTGATCCATTCATGTAGTTTCGCTTCTATTTTGCCTTTTACGCCCAGTTACGTCTGGTTCGGAGATAAATTATACTCTGGTGTTGACGTTATACATAATAAGGGCTCTTTGAAACACTAAATTCAATAATAAATATAGGGGAAATATTTTAGAATTTGGTCTGAAATTTATCTGACATGTTCACATAAATCTTTATTATACTTCGCTATTATCAACTCTTGAATCTTTGGAGTACTTGATCATGTCAGAACTTCAGAACATTCAAGTAACAACATTAAAATGACGTGCGGACATGTAACATTATGATTCTGTAAATTTATAATTTGACACTTTCATTTGGACAAATATGGCGCTTATCATATGTCGTCCTTTAAAGACTTTCATTTGTTCCTAATGTGCTTATATAGAGAACTGCTCATTGTTAACGGAGGAACTACAAAGAGATATCATCGGCAAATTGTTTCATAAATCATGTCTGATACATTATCGCGATATGCAGTAAAACAGCACGGGTCCCACCATCGAACATTAAAGACCTCAAGTCGCTCTACAGAAAATACGTACCCATTAATCACAGCTGATTGCTTTCTACGACGCAAATAAGGTTCGATCAATTTCAATTGCGTACCCTTAATCCAATTTTGGCTTATTTGTAAACCAGGCTGGTATGCCAAGCACGACCGACTTCCTAACCCCTTTTGAGTGCTTTAGCTATTAACGTATTCAAATATGTTAACTGGTGTACTGCTGCATATTCTGCTTGGAACATGGCAAGTAAGGACCTCATCTCAGTGTCTGAAAGTTGTTCTTTGCACGATTACATTAGATTTGAATTGGGGAATGCTATGTTAATTGATAAATGGCTGGTAAGTGCAACCGATCTACAGTTATATAAGACGTTTACATTTTTCTACCTGGTAGTCTTCTATTGCACCGCAAACGGCTTTGTGATACAATGTACATGGCACGTTAGATTAAGGCACAATTGAGTTATATCAAAGGTTGATCGCTTTGAACGTGCCGGAAGTGACTTTTTCTTGTTCTTTTAACTTCCAAATCACTAATTCTCCATTAAATATTCTTATCATTAAACCGCACCAATTAATTGTGTTAATAAATTGATGAAAACTTCACAAAAACGGTTTCAATAAATGCAAATTTAAAGGGAAATGAACATTTACGTTTTAAAACAAATTGTCCAGTATTTAAGTTTGTAAGGAATATGTCATGATTTTATTCGACTCAGCAAGTGATTTTCGTAATTCTATCGTAATTCTTGATGCACAATGTTCACCTGCGATGCTCATGTCTACCTAATTCCCGTTTCCTGCTTCTGTTTACATCATGTAAGAATGCAACGACATGTGTGTGTACTGAAGACGACATGTACACTTCACAACTTGTGTGTCCTCAGTGTTTGATAGGCATTCTGAGTTGACGGATGGCAACTGAAAAAGGATCTATACCGAAACGTCATTAAAATAAAGAAGTTTTTATCCATAAATTGTGTCTACATTGTTTGTCCTACGCGTTTGCTAGTTTGAAAATAGAATATGATTTAATTAATCTCCAGATTACCACAGGTCAGCGTTGTCTTTGGTCTAATAATGTTTTTTACTGCAGAGAAGGGAATACAGACAGTGGCTTTTACAACGCCTTTAATAACTTCAGCATCTAAAAAGACGATAACTGGTTTTAATATTGCATCGGATACAGTGTGTGGTAATAAAACGTGTTCAAGCTCGGATTCATTTATAGATACTGTTTCTATGCATTCTCGTTGTCACTGTCGGATATGCAATCAGACGCTGTTTAGTCATAAGAATTTTCAGATACAGTACTTAATAATCAATATTACTCTGTATAAAGCCCATTGTTCTAACCTTAAATTTATAATATAAGAATGTGAGGTCCCGAATTTAGATTGTTAAATAGTTACAATGCTGTTGCCCATTATTAAAAGTTTTTTTAGAATGATTTATGGAAAACTAATTTACCGTATTTGGTATAATATGTAACCCATCTCATCGTAAGTTAGTCCCGTTATTTACTGTTGACAGTTTTTGCTAGTTTTGTTTACTTAGCTACAGAAAATTGTGAACCACGATTCAGGGTTATTGTCATACCTCTCCTTCAATTTAAAACTATGGTACGAGCGCTGATATAGATGATAGCTGATATAGTGCTGTTCTCCGCACAGAAACATGTGCAAAGCGCATGACATCGTATTATCCCGGTACACGACTCATGTACATCGATAGTGCCTCCTCAACTCCCTGAGAAGTATACCGAAACGCTGAGCCAAGGTAGATATCCAAAATCTATTTCTTAGCCATTTATTACATGATTATAATGGAATTCACGCCATCTAGGATCAATCTCGGACATCGTATGTTATAACGGAAATGTATTCAATAGATGCATTTTCTTAGACTTATACAAAAGTGCCTCTAGCTCTATTCCACAAAATGATACGGCTAATGACTGCGTTTTGAAATCATTACTAATAAGTACTTGTTAACACAGAACATAGCAACCAAACGCTTCAATGGCTTGGTGTTAGTATCGGCGCACAGCTGTACATAGCGTTAGCATGACTTAAAGCAATCAATCCTGTGCAATATTGATCCAAGCTTGTACACACAAAGTGGAGACACATTGATGAGATACATACATGATAGAATACAATGTCTCTAAGAGATTGCAAAGAAACTAGAAAGAAGAAAAAGAATACACAAGATGTTATAGAAAGAACAGCACACCTGTCGCCGTGGTTAGGAAAAAAAGGTCATACCATACTGGAAGTGGTTAGTTTGTGTCAGATTCAATATAAAATCAACGCTGGTGTGAAATATTGTCAGGACGTGGCATTCGAGATCGGAAAAAAGTCTACCGTGCTTATAGCGGCAATGTTTTTGGCTGTTTGAATTGTGAAGTGTCAAAAACATTCATGAATTGGTTTATAAATGGCAATTAATGAAATCGTGTTTCAGATATTGTTAACCAAAAGACGAAAAGCGTAAACCTTCTCCTTAAGAATGATGCTTTGAAATTTGCACAATTCGACATAGCTTTGTATGCCATTGCTATTTCTTTACAAACAAGTGGTAAGCTCTGTTCAATATCAACAAAATCTTAAGAATTTTCAACCGGAAGCCAAAATGTTGAGATTAACGTACATGTAAACCTGAAACATTCACATGGCCTGCATGTTAATCCGAATATTACAGTTATACTGCCTAAGGAGTACAGTGAGTATAAACCAGAACATTACGAGTAAACGTCAAATGACGTAATAACTCTCCCAGAAATGGCAAATTAATATTACACGGCGTATGCATAATAAAATTTCGTATAAACTGCACTTAAAACATAAAATTTTGAAAAAACATGATGTCATGAACAGAAAATACAATTTGCATTTAAATAGAAAAATAGAAATGCCACGAGTATTTAAAAGATGAAATTAGGATTTCATTAGATGTACTTTGTCAAATGACTTCTTGTGCCAATGCATATGAATTTGTTTTACGACCTTTTTTTACGAACACGGCGTATCGTGAGCTGAACCCACCTTCCTTGTCCCACTCAGACCTGGCGAGCTTCAGCGGAGTTAGGACTGGGATGACGTGAGGAGCTACGAGGTGTGCAAGGGACGGTGGTGACGTCAGTACGGCTTACCTGTGACGACGCACTACGACGTCGGTTGCTGAACCGGAAATAACCCCTGAGGCGATCTTTTGTCGCGCTCGACATACTCCAAGATGCGAAGAGAATCGGATTCGTGCACGTTGAGAGGAAACCGAACCACGTGAATGTGATGTACGTGACGTCGTAATGGTCCTGGTTCGTATCGTTTTCGTGGACGAAGTAGTGCACGAGGATCAAGATTTGAACAGGGCACCAACACATCGCGAACAACGTTGTCATGGAAATTAGGTAGTTTTGGGTTCGCTTTTCCTTTACCAGATCCAAATCATCGTCGCTGTCTTGCGTTGCTCGTTCGTTGTAGGACTTTACCTGCGGTGGGGTCGGCTCGGCCGTTGCACCAACCTCGGATGTCGACGTCGTCGCTCGGTTCTCTCTCGGCCAGGCTAGCGAGGATTGGTAAGAGTGATCGGGTATGTTCCGAAGGACGTCGCTACCGTTGGAAGCAAAGTGAATAGATATAGAAGCAGACTCTCGTGATTTGATTTCCGCAGATACCCGAACGTACAGGAAAGCTATAATGGCTAGAGGCATCGCGTATAACGTAACAAACATTGCTCGTATGTACTCTTCAATTCGTCTCTCAAAATACACGTAACAGATCCCGACACCGTTAAATCGAGCGCCCAACGATGCCCCTAAATCAATGTACTTTATATAAACGGCAAACGGCAGCACCACACACACTGCAACTACCCATACGGCGATTGTGCACAAGCCTGCAGGGAGGCGAGATTTAAAGGGGTGGACTATGGTTCTGTAGCGGTCTATGGCGATCATGAGAAACGTCATCATTGAAGCGTACACGGGAAAGCACTGCATCATCGGCAAGAAGAAGCAAAGAAAACTTCCCAGGAGCCAGTTCTGGATCAACAAATTCGCAAGTGTTATTGGCAGCACGAAAATACACTTGATTAGATCTGCAAACGCCAGGTTGCCCAGAAGGAAAAATGTCTGGTCGTGGTACAGTTTCCTCTTGCCCAGAACAATCAGCATGATGATGTTCCCGACAATTCCGACCACGCCCACAACGGCATGGAGAAACATAAACAATGGATACACATACCGGAGCGATCGCCGGACATACGGCTGGGTGAAGTCAACTGTCTCGGTACTGTTATTGTCTATTAGCCATCGAAGAATTAGTTCTATATAAGTCTCTCTGGATTCTGCAAGTGCCATGACTGTTTGGGTTGGTTGTCTGTCAGTATGGAAGATGGAGTTGGCAGTCAGATGTCTGTCATTTGGAAGCAACGTTCAGCATGATGTGTGCTTCACTTCATTTGTGGAGTGTTCGACAAGTACTTTTCTCCCATTTATTACATTAGGAACCTGGAAAGGTTTCGACTCCAACTCGACTCCAGTTTAACAAAATCAGAGGCTTCTAACACACCGCAGTTCAGATCAGTGCATTTGTAGCACTTCAACCACCACTGAATTATTTTGGGTAGAGCAGGCGACAGTTTCCGTTACATAAACTGAATTCCTGACAGCGCGAAGCCTGCCAAGCTATTGGATCGCCGAGCTGCAACCTAAACACTCTGCATCAACTCGAATGGATTTCGCCAGGTTCATTGAATAACGTGATACGTCTATGCGTAGGTTTCATGTGATCGTGTATGAATGGCGAGTGGATGGCTCAAAGTCTTTATAATTCTGACGCGTTCAACGGCAATGGAGCACCTGTTATGAAATAGGTTCTTTACACACACTGGCACTTCACGGTAGTCCTCAATCTAAACCCTGAGACAGGAAAGAAAAAGAATCAATCTAATAAATATGTCCTTTTCTGTTTATCGAATTTCAACTGACTTGTTTTCCAATGTTGTCAGACACGATGGTTTCTGGGATATCCTCAACATGTAACATTGCTCACAAAGACTTGCGTTGAAGGCACTTCAGGTTCTTCATAAAGCAACTAAAACGCCATCTCCTCTCAGAAATTGTCCTGGTAATTCGTCGTTATCAAAATATTCTAACAAGCACTCAAGCAACCTTATCATGGCATAATTGTATCAGTCACTTCAACAAGACTCCTTCATCATGTGGACTGTCAACTCGGGGACCTGAGTGGAAGGAAACGCAATAAACTAGCCAATAGGGCAACAGAGAAGACAAACTCTATTATGGAGTCAGTAATCCACAAGACACATCCACTCAAGGCTCCTGTGTCATATGCTATTGGCTTTGTCCTCGCGACACCTGTCCTGTCGTTGACTGACGGGCTATATCGCCGTCTGTTCCTCGTGTGGTATTGGCCGGGCTAAAGTCATTAAGAGTCCTTGTTGCCTGGGCGATTCTTGTCACAATATCACAATCCCTGTGTCTGAAGCAGCGACGCCTTTGATAAAACACTCCTGTTCGCTTTAAGTACGAGCTGATGACAGTGTATCCCTCCTATTTCTAGAGTGACCCCCTTCGTTCCCGTTGGAACAAGTCTGGTCTTTGGTTGGAACCAGCCCTGGACTGGACGAATCACAAGGGTGTCGGTAGACGAGTTGCAGGATTAACAACACAATTGGAACAGATTTCCCTCAAGACGATACGAACCATCTCTACCGGCTGGGAACTGAAAGAAAGAAGGTTTCATCGATGAAATGTACAGAACTTACCCATGCACGTTTGACATTTTCACGACTGTGCCCACATACAGGAATACAGGCCTCTACATAAAGAATAAGCATTACAGACAGGAATAGCCTCTTGACCTATTCTTACATGGACTCTATGGTTAGGCAAAGACTTGATCCTTGCGCTGTTTCAAGTCACATTGCAATTATAAATCTCAGCGCGGCTGCTTTCTCTCCATCCAGTACGAAGGCAGGCGCTACGTAGCTTTCACTATTGATCTATAGCAACTCTCGAGGAACAGTCATTATCATGAGGGCCTGTTCTTAACCGTAATATCAGAGCAAGTACAAAGGTGACACAACCGGCCAAACGCTACTGACCAAGGTCTACTCTTATAAGCCTGCTATAAGAACCCCTTGAAAAAGGGATCTGTATGTCAGCGGCGCAAAGCTACTGTGTCACTTCTGTTGCCGCGTCAGGCAGCGTACGTAATTAGAAGAACTGTATCGATCCGCGGTCACGTGACTCTAGAGCTGCAGCAGTGGCCTGCTTGATGATCAAATAAAGACTGTTATGACCCGTCAATTGTAGTTTGTGACAATCTAATCAGCTGATAAAAATAGGACAGTATTCAGCTACACAAGAAATATACCGAATCCATTTAATTTACAACAAATTGTTTCATTTACGAATTCACCTGGGATCGGTGTAGTCCATATGGCGCCCTTGACGACGAAGGCAGTATATACGATCATGCAGCCGAGCTTGTAAGAAAACCGCAGTTCTTGTGTTCTAAACAAAGACTACCAGAAACAGCGAATCACGTTTCTTCGACTGTGACCACAGACGAGTTAGTTTTACTGTCGGTCCTTCATCAACACGGAATGTAACAAAACCAATATGGATTTCTGTGCAGGAAACACCTCCTTATTGATGAATTAAAGGAATCCTCTTTGTTTTGTTTCGATCCAAAAAATAAGGATTTGACCGAGTTCCAGCACATATATATTGTGGGATGTTTTTCCTCATTAAGGCGTTAACGGTCGTTAATCAAAGGGCTGCTTGATCACCGAACAAGGCTTACATTTTTTACTTTGTTTGGCGCACGTGTTGTTTTTATACACATACATCTTAAATGGTAGTTATAACATTGGTGTCCTGTGCAGAAAGGGAATTTCAGTGTGATATATATTGGTTCGTTCAGTCTTTGCATGTCGCTCAATGGCTGAAGTGAACAGAAATACAATATTGATCCACGTGCCGCAAAACAAATATAGATATTGTTTGTTTGTTTGTTAGTTGTTTAACGCCGCACTCAGCAATATTCCAGCTATATGACGGCGGTCTGTAAATAATCGAGTCTGGACCAAACAATCCAGTGATTGACATCATTCGCATCGATCCGCGCAATTGGGATCGATGACATGTATATCAACCAAGTCATCGAGCTTGACCACCCGATCCCGTTAGTCGCCTTTGACGGCAAGCATGGGTTGCTGAAGATATATTCTACCCCGGAAACAAATATAGATAACCACTATTAAGAATAAAAATAATGGGACAGCTACTATTAAGAATATATCCAGGATAAATAAGGTTTTATCAGATACGGAATAAATTTGACAAATGCCATACTTCACGCCTCAGCATAAGCCACAATCAGCAGTGTTCCAACTATTACACGGTGGCCTGTGACGGATCAAGTCTGGACCAGACAAACCAGTGGTTGATAACACGAACAAAGAATGCACAATGCAAGACGAAGAGCCGAAGAGACGAAGTCACATATTATAGCAACCCGAAGCTTATTAGTTGGTTTGTTGTTGTTTAACGCTGCACTCAGCAATATTACAGCTATATGACGGCGGTCTGTAAATAATCGAGTCTGGACCAAACAATCCAGTGATTGACATCGTGAGCATCGATCCACGCTATTGGGATACGATGACATGCATCAACCGATCCCGTTAGTCGCCTCTTACGACAAGCAGAGTCGCCTTTTACGGCAAGCATGGGTTGAAGACCTATTCTATCCCGAATCTGCACGGCTCGAGTCTTATAAGGGGGGTATACGACAAGCATGGGATGACCGATTCTTCCCTTCTAACGCAAAATCCGCAATTGTGTGGTAGGGAGACAGAGTCGTATCTATCCCCTCATCTTGACAATAGAAACCCCTACCTAGAGTAAATGTAAAAGGAAATATTGGCTATACTTGGAAAGGACATATTGGAATATTCGATGGAAAACGACATCATTTGTGGTGATATCGTTCTGTTAGGGACAATCATACAAAGAACCGAAAGCGGAAGACGAACCGGCGCCCTTTTTCATTGTTGGTGAGCGTATAAGTAATAATTTTGAAACAGTACGTAAGCAACGTTACTGGTATTCATGTGATATGGAAGCTGACGGAAAACTGAAAACGTCTGTAATTATAAATTACTCGAATGTAAACATGTTATTGAATTACTACAGTATATAATAACTTTATTCCATTATTATTATTATTATTATTATTATTATTATTATTATTATTATAGTCGCTATGGACAACAATTTTTATTATTATTATTTTTATTTTTATTATTATAGTCGCTATTGACAACAATTTTACTTTTGTCCGACACGCGGGACAACGGAAGACATAAACAAGACGACGAAAAACACCACTTCTCTGATGAAAAAAAAATGAACGAAATTTGACAGAACTATGACACATCGCCATATATTGTGTGGGGCTACGTCCCTTTGTCGTGCCAGGATTTGCTGGTTTCGAATCGGAAGAATCTTTGCTGGAGGTGTTTACCAAGGCGATAAACATCACCACCTGTATTGCGCTGGGTTGTCCGCCACGCCTTAAAGTGACACAATGACACATTACTTTGCAGTACAAACAAACTGCCGATGTAGCAGTTGCACTCGGTACGATCTTGCTCAAGCTGCAACGGGAACAAAGGAGAATCCGGTTAACCAGTCGACTGGATAACATGTTACATATGCGGATTATCCATATTTCGATCTAAATTCAATAAATAATTCATGCCTACATTATGAAAAGCAGAACTATATGTTCCTAGCTAATAAGACTTCCACATACGAACAATGCAATTGATTTGATGCGAGCTACGACTGTGAAAGCTTGAGTTGTGAGTGATTCATCTTGAAAAAATGTCAACATAATGTTGTATAATGATTGCAATACGCAATATGAATAATATATATCGAGAGGATAAACGAATAGATAGCATACTGTAAGCGGAAGTCGGTTTTTGTATTTATCGATATCTGTTTTGTTGTCAGTAAAAGGTATGCAAATTCCAAACACTTGCCAGTAAAATATGGTATAGTAAAAGATGGCTTGACGTCCTTGTTTTTGAAATTAATGCGAATGAATATTATATCTGCGGTGTAATAAGTGAGGACGTAAATTTTAGCCATATCCTATAATACGATGGTTAACCCAACCATGATGGGAAGATCAATTCAATCTTCTCTCATCTGAGAACGGAAACTACCCTCAATGATGTTGATGTCAACGCTGATGACATCAGCGCTATAGCAAACGAGCCTTTAATGACGTGGTGTCAGCGGCGGACGAACTGATGTCGAGGAGAACGAGGAAGAGCAGAATGCTACCATCTCGTGGCCATGTTAACACGACCGTTTGCATCACTAAAGTGTTCATATCCTTTAAAAGTGTTGTTGGAAACCTGTTACGCATGACACGGTCAACACGGTACCTATCCTACCTGTAATCACATGGCATCAACAATTCCAATTATTTAGTGCCACTATCATTGTCGCCAGTAAAACGTAGTACAGTACGCCAGTACAGTCACGACGTTCCGCTAGCTGACGTTGACTATGACTTGGAACATTCACATAGCTCTGATACCACATTCTACTCGCTTTGAAATCGACGCATTGTTTCAAGCGTCCACCGTCATCTGCTCGTGTTGAGATTGGATACATTATGTTATGTCTTATGGAAAAAAATAACGTAAGACCAGATGTGAACACTGTGTAATTCAGCACAATAATACACGAGCATTATTAACACAAGCCCCGACCTACTCTATTTCGCGTTTAATCAGGAAACCGTAGGTCAGCAGTGACCATGGCCTTACGTATTTTAGATCTGTGGTCAATCAGATACCATAGCATCACTTATATTGTATTTATTGACAATTGATGGTGATCTGTGACCATTTTAACATGTCTCTTGGGAGAGACACACAATAATGTTGTGATAGGTTTGGTCAGTGTTCACCTGGACAACATTTTTTTAAATTTTTTAATTTTTATTATTATTATTATTATTATTATTATTATTATTGTCGCTATGGACAACAGTTTTACTTTTGTTTGGTCAGTGTTCATCTGCTCATGTATCACTTGTTCGCATATTGCTTCCAGTAGTAATGTCAAACTGTTCATCTTCGTGTGGTCTTAGACGTCTGGTTGTTTCTTAAGTATTATTTCTAATTTTGATCAGGACAGCTTTAAGTCTGACTTCCATTCATATTCACACGGATAGCACTTCAAACGTTGTATTAAATATATATCATCGTGATGTGGGACAAAGGGAATAGAGTACAAAACTGAGGATAGTGTGGTGACTGGCTGATTGTGTCTCATCGTACTCAGACGGTGTGGATCGTTGTTCATGCTGTCAACCACTGGTGCGTCTGGCCCGGAAAGCTACCAAGCCATGTCGCCGTTACACACAACATTCACTTACTCACTCACTCATTGATGCAGATGTGGAAATAAAATAACCGAAACAACATAAACGCCGACAAGGATTCTTAATGTATTGCTGTAAAAGTCGTCTGACATTTCTGATTTATATAAAATGCATTTGTTGAAAAATTCCTTGTACCCGAAAGCTGGAAAAACACAAAACCCCGGATAACACTTGCATCGACATCGACATAATATGAACCTCAATCTCCCTTGACCAAATGTAACAATAAATTGTTCTGAACCTGGATGGAGTGATTCCGCAGATGAAGAACGTCCATAGCCTATTGGAGCCACACTATGCCACTGATCTCTGATCCTGATAAACTCCAAGCTTACTGGCGCCAGATAGAACTTTGGAAAATGTTTTTGCTTTGCAATGCAGCAGAATCTTCAGAACCTGGACCAAATTACTGCAGTTCAGTTCACCAATGTTAGGGATTACATCCCTACTTTATCATACCTTGTGTTTTGTTCAGACAGGAATCCTGATAATTTAAATAACAACATGTAAGGTAAGGAATGTTTCCACTGCGACATTAAACTCGGTACCTCATTGTTCCCTCAAAGATCGACATCCGTTTCCGGAAATTTTCCGGATACCTTCCCATTACATGTCCGGAGGTTACAGTGAGCCGGAAACCTTTAAAATGTCTTTAAAAGCTGCACAATTATGTGGTGCAGTTTGTTCAATTAAGTACCAAAACAAACTGAGAATTACTTAACCGCTCGAGTTAGTGAGTGAATTGGGTTTAACGCTGCTTTTAACAGCATTCCAGTAACATTAATGTGGTAGGGAAACCCGAAGTGATGCAGGTCTCAGACGTTAGAAACTTTAGTAAAACCCACAAGCACGGGTATGGTGCTGAAAAAAGCGAGATACATAATCGGGGCGAATCGGGATTCAATCATAGGTTTCTGACGTGTCCAAGGGACGCAACTCTGCACAGCGAATTGCCTCGCCATAGGCGACTGGACCACCGATACCCAAACTGCACCGCTTGATTGTTGGACAAGATATACGGTAGATTACAGGGAGGTTCTGGGAGAATTTACAGCCATGAAGGATTTTAAGAAAATAATTTTCAACATGAAACTATATGAGAGAGCTGCAGGAAGTGTGGTACAAGTTTCGCCCCTTTGGAACTATTGTTTTTTTCCTAGAAGTTTTTCAAAATTTCTTCTTATATTTTCCTTGACTGAACATGAGCAAAGTCTTCAACCCTCCTCCATTGAATCAAAAATCTGAGAGTACGACACCACCACACGTTGTTTCTTTGCCCTTAAGTAAATGGCTGTGTCCTAACCACCCACCTTTACCTTGACCAGCCCACTTCTTTTTCGACAAATAAATGCCCTCATGATCTGACCCCAAACGAGGCATTAATACCACGGTCACCAAGGCACATTTGCTGTCCCTAGCCACCCATGACCCGCTTGTATCTAGATTCAACCAAACCACGGTTCTTGGTGGATCTTAATCCGGTGTCCGTGGGTTTGACCATAGCGGTAAACGTCTACGACCTCTATCAGTTAATACTTTCCTCCCACATGAAGCTCACACGGCGTGATAAACCCTGTGAATGTCCCCTCTGGAGATGATGTCTACGCCGGCGTTGTTTCTTGTCAAGTAAAACTAATATATAGAGGACTATCAATCGGGTTAAAGTTAAAACATAAAGATTCGGTTTCTTCACATCCAGACTGATCGGACGTCCTAAAGTCTCGCCACACAACGCTGACAGAGTACCCTAGCTTTGTGGACGCATGTTGTTCTCAACCAACAGACAATGTAAACGAATAATAGCCAAATACTTGAATACATCTGTTTAAGATAGCCCAAACACTTGGATACATCTGTTTAAGATAGCCAAACATTTCAATACATCTGTTTAAGAGAGCCAAATACCTGAATACATCTGTTTAAGATAGCCCAAACAATTGGATACATCTGTTTCAAGTAGCCAAACATTTCAATACATCTGTTTAAGATAGCCAAACACTTCAATTCATGATCATCTGTTTAAGATAGCCAAACACTTCAATACAACTGTTTAAGAAAGCCATACACTTGAATACATCTGTTTAAGATAGCCAAACTCTTCAATACATCTGTTTAAGATAGCCAAACACTTCAATACGTCTGTTTTAGATAGCCAAACACTTCAATACGTCTGTTTAAGATAGCCAAACACGTCAATGCATCTGTTTAAGAAAGCCAAACACTTAAATACAACTGTTTCAGATAGCCAAACACTTGAATACAACTGTTTAAGATAGCCAAACACTTAAATACAACTGTTTAAGATAGCCAAACATTTCAATATATCGGTTTAAGATAGCCAAACACTTGAATACATCTTTTTAAGATAGCCAAACACTTCAATACATCTGTTTAAGATAGCCAAACACTTGAATACATCTGTTTTTAGATAGCCAAACACTTCAGTACGTCTGTTTTAGATAGCCAAACACTTCAATACATCTGTTTAAGATAGCCAAACACGTCAATGCATCTGTTTAAGAAAGCCAAACACTTAAATACAACTGTTTCAGATAGCCAAACACTTGAATACAACTGTTTAAGATAGCCAAACACTTAAATACAACTGTTTAAGATAGCCAAACATTTCAATATATCGGTTTAAGATAGCCAAACACTTGAATACATCTGTTTAAGATAGCCAAACACTTCAATACATCTGTTTAAGATAGCCAAACACTTGAATACATCTGTTTAAGATAGCCAAACACTTCAATACGTCTGTTTTAGATAGCCAAACACGTCAATGCATCTGTTTAAGAAAGCCAAACACTTGAATACAACTGTTTCAGATAGCCAAACACTTAAATACAACTGTTTACGATAGCCAAACATTTCAATATATCGGTTTAAGATAGCCAAACACTTGAATACATCTGTTTAAGATAGCCAAACACTTCAATACATCTGTTTAAGATAGCCAAACGCTTGAATACATCTGTTTAAGATAGCCAAACACTTGAATACATCGGTTTAAGATAGCCAAACACTTCAATACATCTGTTTAAGATAGCCAAACACTTAAATACATCTGTTTTAGATTACCAAACACTTGAATACATCGGTTTAAGATGGCCTAACACTTCAATACATCTGTTTAAGATAGCCAAACACTTCAATACATCTGTTTAAGATGGCCAAACACTTAAATACATCTGTTGAAGATGTCCAAACACTTCAATACATCTGTTTAAGATGGCCAAACACTTCAATACATCTGTGTAAGATGTCCAAACACTTCAATACATCTGTTTACATGTATGAAAGGTAAGAATTGATGGGATCAGACGAAGGTATATTTTCCAAATACATGAACTCTAAACGTTAACGCAAACTAAGTCTCCGAAAGAAACTGAATTTCGTCACAGGCGTCGTGTTGTATTTATTTAAGACATGGGACATGCTTCAAATACAAGAAATACAATTACCAACTTAGTATCAACGGAGATGACATATTATAGTTTTGGGATAGTTAATATATTTGAGTATGTGTCTTTGACGGAATATTGTATTGATCCGGACGATTTCATGTGGTATGATACCACCCTGATTAACGAGGATGCGTTTAATAACCAAATTGTACCGATATACTAGCATAAACGCACGAGAAAAAATCACAAGGTTAGTTTGAAGGTATTCTGCTCCTACATTGTACCTCGATAACAACCACTCGGACGACCTGCCCAAATTTACCAATGCAATTGGTAGATCTGAAATAAGGATTCATTTATTTTATTATCCCCCTGTCTCACCCAAACCATGAATCTTTCAGTCTGGCTCAACCTGGTGTGAAACCGATTTAAAATACAGCCCACTTTTGTCCGAGTTGGAATCAGCCAGACATATCGATTACTCTGCTGGTTCTATCTGACACAATGCACGCAGTTCATCATCCTGTATCCCTTAAAACAGTCCATTTAGACTCCCTCTCACAGCTGAAAAAAGCTTTTAAAATGCCCCGTGTCTCCAACATTGACTACGCATACCACATAGCCTAAGAACACTTCCTTCCCTTTTCCTATCAATGAAGTTCTTATGTCGTGAAGTGATGCCCGGCATGCATGGAGTTCTAGATTTCGGACAGGTAGCACTTTCGTAAAACAGTGAAGTAAGGCAATTCAATATGTACGTGGCGTATGTGGCAATAAAACCAATTGCATTACCCAAATACTAAGCTACCCTCCTTGTCAGGATGACAGTTGGATGTATTCAGTGTTCACGTACAGAGCTTTTCTCCCTCTCATATCGATCCTCGCAAGTCGAAAGCGGTTTGAAAGGGCGTGCCTGTATTTCAGTCTTATACGATTTACCACATGAACCACATTTGTTTACTTTATGAGAAGAGAGAGAGAGAGAGAGAGAGAGAGAGAGAGAGAGAGAGAGAGAGAGAGAGAGAGAGAGAGAGTGTGTATCAATATTTTGGTTTCCCGTTCGTACTAATGATAACAAGCCAGGGATTAAATCAGCGTTATCACCATCAACACCTAAAGGGTCATGTAACTTCAGTGTTTTCTGAGAATACTTGTCCCCATTGTACGAAGTTGAAAAGCACGGAACAAGGGCCATAACTCTGTAAAACAATAACTGACGGGAACAGTTTTCGAACTCAGTCTTGACAAGTATGAACATGTAAATTTTCATTCATGTAACTTCAGTAGTTTCTGAGAAAAGGTGACCCCATGTCACGCAGTAGGCGCTCTGTTCTGAAGCAGGGAGAAAGGGCCATAACTCTGTACACATTGAATTTACGACGCCAATGTTTGAACTCTTTTGAGAGCATGGCCAGTAACACCCATGTGTAAAGTTTCATTTCTCTGACTCAAACAGTTTTGGAGAAAATGTTCTCTGTTCCTATATCCCCCTCTCCACTTCGTTGCGGCGGATGAATATATGTGGAGACCCATTCCGACTTTTCGGCGTTTTTCACGTCTTTCTTCCCGTACCGAGCGGTAATTGTTAAACTACAGTAGTGTGGTCAAACTGACTACTGACAAAACGCCGCCTATTGATAAGAGGCCAGAACAAAACAACTAGTCAACAGGAACAGACGACGGAAGGCCAGGTGATAAGATCCGCTGGTTGACGAGAACGATACTGTCACTAATGAGCATGGCCGCTAATCAAATGAGGCAAAGTCACTACGTCATTGACCCGGGCGCTGAGCTATATATGGGGTAATAAGCCGATAGGGTCATAAGACTTGGGTGATATATTAACTATTGAGCTTGGGAGGGGGGATGTTATGAATTAATTCACATATTTACCCAAGTTGGCGAACGTTGACGTCACTGGTATAATATGAGACCAATGTCGTTCGGCGAATATATTTATTTTATTTAGGTTTTAATTACTTGAATACCTTGCATACTCGTTCAGAGTGGTTCAAATGGATTGCGTTTATCATCCCGCGACTTTTGTGTTCCCCACAGGCCTTGTCATGCACATGCACTAAAGGCATGTTTCACCTAGAGGTCAAGGACGCCGCTAACTCCGTCGTGCCAGAAGCGTCGGCGGATTCCAATTATAGATTCGCGCTGATAATGATCTATGGTTTGTCTGAACTGTGCTCGTGTTGATTGGTTGCATCAAAGTGGAAAACGTTCTTCACACAAAAGATTGACACACCGTGATAGAACTGAAATACCGTGACGTCAAACCAAAACTACTCACTCACTATCACACGTACAGCTATCCCTGTGTTGCACACGGAGGTTTAAGTCAATAGGTTTAAGCGTGAACTTGACGTAAATCCATACTATTTAGAGGCAATGTTACTTACTAACTGATGGCTTGTCGCACACATTTACGTAGTATCTCCGTCATTACGTAAAGAATATTGTGACCAGGGTGTTTGCATCAGCGGGTTATGTATAGATCGCGTGCTTCATAAAGGGCGTCCATCATTTCAGCAAGTCTGGCGATGGAGACAGTATTAGATATAAAGTTTAATTTGTTGAACAATCGGGCGTAAGCAGTTGACCGTAATATATTCAGAGGCGTTCCTTCCTTTGGTAAACCATACATGCTATATTCACATATGCTGTTGACAAAATACAGGCGTTCGATTATCCTGCCAAAAGGGATGAATCAAATGATGTTTATTACCCATTCAGAAGCCATGCAAAACTTGCATATGAAAGTAACAACATCCAGTTACAATATCAACTATTATGTTATAGTTTACGAGTGAGTGAGTCATCTTAAAGCCGCTTTGAACGCTATTTCACTTGCATCGTGGTGGGTCTGACTATAATGGGAGGAAAGCTGCACTGACAAAGGATCATAATAAGCAGGAATCCTGGATAAGAATTCAACGATCAAAGGATCCTGGCACGACTAAGGGCCGCAACTCTTGCACACTGAATTCTGGCAGCTTAGAGGACTGGACTGTCAGTACCCTCTTATCTTACAACGTATATGCACATCGGAATATATTTGTTAAGTATGTAATGCATAAATATGTATTTATATATTATATCTACCAATCAGTTCGTTTGTTAACGTTAGTTTTTGATTTTACATGTTCTGTTTCCCTATCCTGACCGGTGGGCAGCGTTAAGGCCAGACTTTGTCATTTCGGACACACAATTCCCCGAACCAGGTGACCGATACCTGTTTGTTATCGATAACAGACCCTTGCTGTCTCGTGTATCCTTAACACACACTTCATGTCTAAGCTGTACGCAATTTACTATAGGAAAACTAATAGCAGTTGACTGGATCCCCCGACATGCTGATAGGCTGATTTGAGTAGACCCCTCATGCAAGCCTCATTTGAGAGGCAGAACAGACAGATGTTTGATCAGAACAGACAAATGGAAAGATAACCCCAAAAAGTCGTGTCCCACCGCCTACGTTCTTACTATAAATCCTCAATAGGATCAATGGGCTACTTAAGGCGGTGTTGAGCCACGTAAACGATAGACCCATTGAGAAATTCCAATGCTTAACGTGAAAACGTCGATTCACTGTAGCCTGCGTCTGGGGGAGGGGGGCAACTGTTCGATATGTTCCATCGTAGCACTGCAAATGGTAAAGAGCGTATGTTTGTGAAGCAATCAGAAACATGGTGTGACCATACACAAAAAGGAAATCGGTGTCTATGTGAGTGCAATATGCTGTTCTAATTGATTCTAAGGATGGAAAAAGAATTCCAAAAAAATATAGACCATTGAAATGGTTTTTTTCACTCTATTTTTACCGCCTACGACTGGATGTAGAAGAGCGAGGGATAAGTGCTCTTTCTGATCGGCTTTCTATATGCAGATGGGTCTGCGCAATAGGGAATGGTATGGTATATACGTGCGTTATAGCATTTGAAAGCCGCTGCCATTACAGATCGAATACTCAGCAAACCATTTCTAAAATAACTCCATCCAGTAACTCCATTCAGTAATTAATTGAAGAGCCGGTGAAATGTTGAGGCGTGCGATATATACGAGTGATGGGGGTTTAATGAAGGTTAATGGACGGATGGCGTTTGATGTTAGTAAGTTGATATTTGGTGTTCAACGTACAAAGTAAAGCCACATTATTTGCGGCACTTCATAAGCTGTGTACTGATATATAACACAATACGCTGGCACGTAGTATATACGTGATTACAGAATTGGGATTACGCCGCTTTTAACAGTATTCCAGTTATATCAGGGCGTGTCAGCTTGGTGTGGGAGGAAAGCCTGAAGTGATGCAGGTCTCAGACGTTTACCACTTTGGTGAAACCAACGAGCATGGTTCTGGTGCTGACAAACCTAGAAACATATTCTGGTCGATTTCGGGATCCGAATCCACATTTCCGAATCCACGTTTCTGACGTCCCCAAGGGACGCAACTCTGTATATTGCGACGCCTCAGAAGACTGGGCTACCCGTGATTACAAAAGGAATTTTGATCAATCAAACGCTCGTGGTTCTAATGTTTAACAACAGAACTATTATGGTGGCCTGGTTGGTACCCGACAAAGCCATTTTAGCGTTAGGTCCAGATGTTGATGGTTTCAAGATAAAATTTCTAATATTTAGGGGCCGCCCATTTGGTATATGCAAAAGTAGGTATTTATATAATTGTAACTTTGAGCCTAAATATTGTTGGTAAAAGTCTTCCATTTAAATCGCGGCGTGCCATCTTAATGTGAGAGGATAACACAACGATTTAGACGTTCACAGCTTTGGTAAAAACCAACGAGCACGGGTATGGTGGTGACAATCTGAGAATCAGTCTAGTCTGGGATTTGAACCCATGGCCTAATGACGTAACTACTCTGCGTATTGCGTCAACTTAAGGATTAGGGGATTAGGACAATCAAGCACCCTGTCCTGTAAACAAGATTTTAGTTGACGGAAAAGAAATTCCAAAATATGCCATTCATGGCCGCAAATGAAAGTAAGATCCTTTCAGCAATAATAAACTGAACAACAAAGGTTCCTGTGACATTGAATAAGATTTAATGCAAAGTTATGTTTTTTACCAAATCTGAAACAATTTCAGTTTGTAACAGATAAAAGACTACTGTAAGTGTTCAAATGGTTTAATTTGCCATACTGACTTCAGAAAATGCGTGATTTCATATAAAAAAACCCATGAACATGCCAAAATGTCAATTTACAAATCAATAGTATGTGTGTCCACCCCTGGTTGCGAGCAAACACATCTTCGTCTCATGGAATGGACCAGGCGTCGCACAAAGTCCTGTGGGATATCTGTCCATATCTGCTGGAGCAGGTTTCGAAGTTCCTTGAGTGTCTGTGGAACACGTGGTTGACGTCGATGGCGCCGATCCATCTCATCCCACATGTGCTCGATTGGTGAGAGATCAGGGGAGCGAGCCGGCCAGGGGATGACATTCACGTTGTTTTGTTGAAGAGAATCCCTAACAAGTCGCGCAATAAGAGGCCGGGCGTTGTCATGTTAAAAGGTAATGCCCGGGCCATGACGACGCAAAAATGGTAGAACAACAGGGCCGATGATCTCGTCGCGGTAGCGCTGTCCATTGAGATTTCCCTCTACCAGTATCAAACGGGTCCTCTGTCTTGCTGTAATCCCACCCCATACCATAACGCTGCTGCCCCCGAACCGATCTTCTTCCATGACACAATGATTGACGTAACATTTACCTCGACGTCGGTACACTCGACGTCGGTACACTCAAACACTGTCTGCACCATTGTAGACGTGCTTGACAGTGGTTTCCTGTCAAATTGGGACGTCTGGCGGGTCTTCTGGCGACAATCCCTGCACATCTGAGGCGACGACGTACGATTTGTGAAGATATTCGTCGAAGGCCAGGGATGCTTCTTGGAGTCACTGTTGCTGGCTGGAATCGATTTCGTAGGTGTATTGTTCGAATCCAGTTGTCCAGTCGATTATTGGTTACGCGTGGCCTGCCACTTCGAGAATGGTCTCTGACTGCATTCGTCTGTTGCAAACGTTGCCATAAACACCAAATGGTGTTCCACGTTGACTCGATCTTGCTTCGAGCATACCAATGGCTCGCAGAGGGTCATTTTCGGACAGGCATGGCATTTCGTAATGCTGAATAATTGCGTAATTTTGTTGTTTTGCTGAGAGGCTGTTGTCAGCACGATGCTAAACAATGCATATGGAATCCCGTTAACGCACATGTTTTTATACCTGTTTTTTTCTTGGGTAGTGAAATGCATGGGGCTTGCATAAAAGTCAACTTTTGCATGGAATGCATGCTTTTCTGTATCAGTTGCGTTTTTGTGACTTGATTCCATACATGTACTACAATATTGAAAACCAAACTTTACTTGTTTGAAAAATACACTAAAATATTGGTGTCACAGGAACTTTTGTTGTTGAGTATATATTGTCCATTTCATTAAGTATAGCATTATGGTTATGGGTTGAAGCGTGTGCGTGTGCGTAGGCGTGGGTGTGCGCGTGTGCATACAGTACAACAGATGCATAGTGTTGTCCTACCATTTTATTCCATGTTTTGCTCCATTTGTAAGGTCAAAAGTCAGTATGACGACATATCTAAACCTCGATATAATACCAGATTCGATATAATACCAGATTCGATATAATACCAGTTTCGATATCATCGTAATTGGGATCAAACAGGACACGAAAACAAGATACAAATTTGTCACAAATTCTACGTCTAAAAATTAGCTAAATAAATCACAATTACAAGTCGAACATATGCAAGACATTCCTTACAATAAACTCTTTAGCTCTAAATAAAGCTACTGGAGAAGCGACGTGCCAGGTCTCGTAACTCTCCATTAACACATGCAAGCAGTTTCCGAGACAAAAACACGTTATTACAAGGTGATAATAAGTGTCGTGCGATAACGAAAATACGTGTTTTGCTTGTAACTGAAAAAAAATCGATGAAGCCAGGAGCTAACGAACAGTGAGCGCACCATCAATGGTTGGTGTTCCTACGTCAGAGACCAATAAAGAATCGCATAAACTCGTCCGAAAGGCCAGATTTCAACAAATGCATTTAGTCGTACATCAAGTGTACTTTAATCCATTTAACAGATCCTTGTGGTGTTTCGGAGTACCTTCACTACATTTCAAAATTCTCGTGACATTTGTCGAAAGAATTCCGTGCTACTCACGGGGAACGTCGCTGAGTCGATTGATCTGAGTCTGAATCTCAACTCATATCTCTTCTGGGATGGATGAAGGTGTAAACACAGTATGTCCCGACTCTAGCATGGTGACATTTACCGTACTGAATCATCCCTAACGCATAGGCGTTTGTGCATTAATATTGCAAGTTCACGCTATTCCTCTACACCCACGTGGACGGTTGGGATCAGAAGCACGCACTGCATGCGATGCTCTTAACATTTCTTTGAACGATGTGTTAGTTAGATTGAAGTAAAGAAGAGTCCAAAGTGGCAAGTGTCGTTTACCACTGAAACCGATGAGTACGGGTATGGTGCCGACAGATCCCGAATAATTATCGGGGATCGAACCCAGTTTGTACCCACAGTAAATATGGACGGTATGTAGAAGATGTTTTGTATATACGGTACGTTGATCGTAAAATATGGACGGTACGTAGATGCAGATGACGTTTCACACGGTATGATGATCGTTGAATATGGACGGTACGTGAAAGACGTTTCACATGGTTAGTTGATCGTTAAATATGGACGGTACGTAGATGTAGATGACGTTTCACACGGTATGCTGATCGTTGAATATGGACGGTACGTGAAAGACGTTTCACATGGTTAGTTGATCGTTAAATATGGACGGTACGTAGATGTAGATGATGTTTCACATGGTATGATGATTGTTAAATATGGACGGTACGTAGATGTAGATGACGTTTCACATGGTATGATGATCGTTATATATGGACGGTACGTAGATGACGTTTCACATGGTACGATGATCGTTAAATATGGACGATACGTAGATATAGATGACCTTTCACACGGTGTGATGATCGTTAAATATGGACTGTACGTAGATGACGTTTCACACGGTACGTTGCTCGTTAAATATGGAGGGTACGTAGATGTAGATGACGTCTGTATACACGATACGTTGCCCCTTAAAATATGGAGAGTACATAGATGATGTTTTACACGGTACGTTAATCGTTAAAAATAGACGGTACGTAGATGATATTTAGAAGGTACGTTGCCCGTTAAATATAGAGGGTATTTAGATGGTGTTTTGTATACACGGTACGTTGCCCGTCAAATATAGACGGTACGTAGATGATATTTAGATGGTACGTTGCCCGTTAAATATAGGGGGTATTTGGATGATGTTTTGTATACACGGTACGTTGCCCGTTAAATATAGACGGTACGTAGATAATATTAAGAAGGTACGTTGCCCGTTAAATATAGAGGGTATTTAGATGATGTTTTGTATACACGGTACGTTGATCGTTAAATATGGACGGTACGTAGATGACGTCTACATAGTACGTTCAACGTTAAGTATTAACGGTACGTAGATGATGTTTTTCACGAGACGTTCCCGATACGTTCCCGATACGTTGATGAGGTTTCACACGGTACGTTGTCCGTAAAATAATAGACGGTATGTAGATCATGTGCACTACGAATTGTGCGTTCGTCATCTGTTTTATACAGCCCGTGGTAACGAAATATGAATGATGCGAGAACCATAATTATAGAATAACCCACGAGGTACGAGTGATTACGGAAAATATGTCACGAGTGGAATTAATGTTTTAAGTTCCGAGCTTTAGCGATTTACACAGCGTACACTATCTAGCATTGATGAGGAAGACAGATTTCCAAAGAGGTTCATCAGGTTTTTAAATCAAAGCTTGTTTTGACAATTTAAGATCTCGTAACTGAAAGACAGCCCCCGTCGTGCATCGGCAGATACATGCATTTCACATTGAGAAGAGGAAACACGGAAAACCTGTCAATTTTTGTGTGTGTCATTTGACAAAAATGACAAAATCTATAACAACAACATAGACGGAATGTACAGAAGTCTTGTTTGTTAGAGAAAAGTTACGAAAAGAAGGTAAACTTTGAAAAGTACGATTGCTGTCACAGTGTCGGAATGAATGACCCGACTTGACCCAGATATGAGACAGCCGAAACCAGGAATGACAAGAGAACCGGCGTTACAGTTTAATCCGGACAACAAGTTTAATGAACATCGTGTGTGCTTTGAGACAAGTGTCACTGATGGGAAACATGTGCATGTGGGATTTCAGGAGGATTTGTCAAACGCGGAGTGGACAGTCAGATGACGGGAGTTTGTTGATATTTTGAAGTGATTCATAATGGTCGAACACCTGTTGATAGACAAACACGGTATCTGGAGACTTGGTGCTAAACTGTCCGCATTCACGGAGTTTATTTAGTTCCATATCGGACACGGGATCAGCTCGCTGGGGTAAGTTTTCTTTTCCTTGTATTTTTAATTATTTTTGTTTTGATTTCAAAACCTCTCCGAGTTCAGCAAAGTGCATCGATTTCGCAACCAGATGCTGGTAATCATGTCGCTAAGGTAACACTCTATGCTATCCTTGATGTCCTTCAAAGTAGACAGTTCGAATTCTGAACTGTCTGATGTGCATGCCGAAATGATAAATTTGCAAATGATAATGTTTAGTTGCACCTTTCCTATGTCATTCACCCCCATAGTCATATGGTTCCCGGACATCAGTCAGCCTGCATACCGCACATCGCCGTACTTTGCAGACGTCGCGGTTACGAAAAACGTATACATTGTATAAAAAAGTGTCACGTTATTTCTTCACACAACGTTACGAAATCGTACGAAATAGTAGCTTCTTTATGTTGTCTTTCGGAAAGTCTAATTGTTGTTGCTGAATGAATTTGTTTTTATTCTCATGCCATCGTTGAAAGTGTGAGTAGTCATATTTTTCGTGTTTTTCTTACCTGTATACATATGTGAACTAAATTCATGGCAACTTGTCAAGTTGAGTCTTTTTCATGTGTGTTTTCATTTTCATTTGCAGTTATCGATGTCATCATCGTTCACAAAGGCAAACCTGTCTATACAAAGTCCGGTTTTTGGATTCGGGTGGTCGAAGAATTCATGAAACAGCAAACCCTCTAACACAAACGCAAACCAGGACTTGGTGGTGATGATCTTGGCGCGTTAGAAACAGTTTATGGCAACATCACAATTTGGATCTTGGAACTTCAATCTGGCCATATGCAGTTTTGACAACAGAGACATTAAATGTGTTCATAGGTTGAATTATACGAATAACTTTTCATGTCAGTCAGATCTCCGTCCGCTTTAACGAGGTCATTTACTTTGACAGGTCTCAAATGGCCAGCCATATTTGTTTACAAACGGGGACGTAGTTTTGGTTTATACTGTAAAATGAAAATCATGTGAAATAAATGAAAAAAATGATAATGTGAAATCATGTTGTTAATATGAAACTATGTGTCTTGTCTTTAAAATCTCGAATCGGTGAGATTGTAGCACGTAAAACATCTGAAGGGAAAGACGTGGATTTGTGAATGAATGGGATGAGAAAAAAATAGTTCCGTTGTCCAATGAAAATTGATCTTTGTTCCACTGACCAATCAGCTTCGAGAATCACTAATTGCACACTGTGCAAATATCAAAAAGTTATTACACTGCATATTTGAGCCCATATGGGTAATAAATGTGAATATTATACATATACGATCTGACAGATGTCCTAAAATATCATCTTATATTTTACGCTATCGGTCTTTATAAGACATGTGATTCCACCCAATGTCTGAATGCAGTTTAATGTCATACCGATGCATAGATTCCCAGCATATAATACATGTACTTGGTTTAGGACACGTTGACTTTATTGAAGACTTTTGTAGGTTCCCAAATTACATATGTTTCTGTACTTGTCCCCCTGCTCTGCAAAGAGTGACTCATAATACATCGGTCTCGAAACAGTATATGTCCCTCTTGAATTTATGCCACAAGTCACTCCCTCAAGGCTTTGACCTAACACCAAGTATTCACTCGAGACAATTATCTGTTTTTTCTTGACACTTGTTACTGATTCTTAAAGTGGTTCACACGCGATTCATCTCCTATGTGTCATACGTTTTATGGAGTTTTACTTGTTTTACGCCACGCTAGACTTTATATTCTACTTCGGTATGTTATGTGCTGTCTTTCTTTTGACACGTTCTACGAGGTGGTGTGAGGTGAAATGGGGTTTAACGTCGCTTTCCGGATGATTACTGTTATGTAGCGATATGTATGCAGGTGTTTGTACTTGTCCGTGCTAATGCCAGGTTTATCGTGCTGGCCCACTGAGCTACCATACCGCAGTTTTTACAAGGATACCCAAATCAGACACAGTATACTGACTCCGAGCCGACCAGTCCTTGTTTAAGCCCCTTAATGCTGAGCGCCAGGCAGTGTAACAACAAGTACCATCATTTAACGTCGTTTGGTATGACGTGACAAGGGATCGAATCCCCGACCTTCCGACCGGGCAGACGTTCTACCATTAAACCACGCAGGCGGTCCTTTCTACGATATGTGTTCAATCACTGTGTTGCAGAGTTACATATTTTAAAAATCTAAGCACTTGTAAACGGCATACGTGATACAAAATTAACGTATCTTTTCAGTTTCAACAAAATCAGTAAATTTACACAGCCGCAAAGGAAGATAACACACACACTGCGTCTTAGACTTCCTTTAGTGCGATAATTAAAAGACACTAGAACGTCTCATAATTTTAAGTATATGAATAGCGAAACATTGGCATATTTAGTCGTTTCTTTTTATGTATGAGGGCAAGCATACCAAATATATATATACATTATGTTTAAAAATGCATTGATTTTTTTCTCATTTTAACATTTTTGTTTTCTTAACAACGTGCCAAGCTGATTCATGTAACATCTGCCCCTGCAAAAAAGTCAAGCACATGAAATAGATATATAAAAAATTGTAACTATATTAATTTTCTGACAAAGGCATTTACTTTTGTTCACAACTTGCCGTAAACGGCGACTATGCTTGTCGTAAGAGGCGACTAACGGTATGGGTGGTCAGGCTCGTTGACTTGGTTGATGCATGTCATCGATCCCAATTGCGTGGATCGATGCTCATGATATCGATCACTGGATTGTCTGGTCCAGCCTCGATTATTTTACAGACCGACGTCATATAGCTGGAATATTGTGAGAGCGGCGTTAAACAACAAACCAAACCCATGTGTATATATAACCAAACCAAACGTTTGTGAGCAAACGGTTTTATTGGACAGGCGAGATGTAGTTGATATGAAGGTAGCGACAAACGGTTTAAATGGCCGTGTCGGTATTGTTGGATACAGCACGCGAGGTTGCTGCAATATCTGTCAAATATTCATGAACTCCACACCAACGTCACTAAACGATCTCACGAAACAGGAGTGTTTCTCAATGACGCTTGGGACGTATAAATCTCGTAGGCACCACAGCCGTTGATCAAACACATAACAGTGTTAGGTGTTTACGACCGTAACACGTGGCCTGGAACCCATTCGCCACAAGCATTATTGATAAACTGGTTTGTTGTATTGAGTTCGGAAACGTCTGTGCATGCCATAATAACAAAAAGGCTGAATGATAATTATTTTGCTTCTAAAAAAATGACAATAAAGGACACCGCTTCAGTGTACCTATTGACCGGTTCTTCTATTGTCAATATCGGATATCTAATAGCAATCAATCATTTCAGCATCTTGGTTGACCGTGCATGTGTTGGAGAATCTCGATCATCACGTGATGAAATCGTGTCGTTCAAGCTGAAGTGAGTGAGTGAATAGATTTGGCTTAATGTCGCTTTGAACATAATTACATTATGACGGGGTGTGATGCTGGCAGACCTAGAAATATAATCAGGGCCGACCGGGATTCGAACCGACGATCATAGGTTCCTGCTACGCCTATGGGAGGCAACTTCGCACAGCGTTCGTGTTTAAGCTCGACCAGTTACTGACGTACATTCGGATTAATGCCCTTTCAGTAGTTCAATGTAGGATAAAAACACTTAATTCCTCATGTTTGCGACATATCGCTACACGCCTTCAGAAAACCATAATTGTGAAATTTTGACATCTTCAAAAAGAGTCGTTTGTCAAGCGAATCCTACTTTAAAGTGGTGTTGCGTCAAAGGTGAGGTGAGGTGAAATTGGGTTTAACGTCGCGTCCATGGTTATTGCACTTATAAAGCGATTGGCATGCAGGTGTGAGTGTGTGTGCGTGTGTGTGTGTGTGTGTGTGTGTGTGTGTGTGTGTGGCTGCTTGTACTAGTCCGTGCAAATGCCGATTTATAGTGCAAGCTCACTGAGATACCATGCCGCAGTTTAACATGAATACCCTACTCAGACACACTATACTCCGAGCCGAACAAGTCCCTCTTTCAGCCCCTTAATGCCGAGCGCCAGACAGGGTAACAATAAGTACCATGTTTTAACGTATTTTGGTATTACGCTGCCGGGGATCGAACCCCAGGCCTTCCGCTCTCAGGGCGGACACTCTACAACTTGGCCACGGAGGTGGTCGTTGCGTCAAAGCCTTTGCGAATGTCGACCGTTTGCTTTCAAATCACCACGTTCTTATACCTTCAAATGAGATGTTCAATTTTGCTTTAAATTATGATAATGATATCCTTTTGTTATAATTTATAAACTGTAACTTCCTTGCAAAGTTAGTATTGTCAGATAGAAAACCTACAGGGCTGTTAACATCTTCTTACTTGAGGAAATATGATAAAAATTATGAGCGTGACATCAGTCTAAACGAGAAGGCTGCTTTGTGAGTGAGTGAGTGAATTGGGGTTAACGCCGTTTTTAACAGTATTCCAGTCACATCGCGGCGTGTCAGCTTAATGTGGGAGGAAAGCCCCAAGTGATGCAGGTCTCAGACGTTTACCACTTCGGTGAAACCCACGAGCACGGGTATGGTGCTGACAAGCCTAGAAACATAATCGGGGCGAACCGGGATACGAACCCACAATCATAGGTTTCTGGCGTGCCCAAGGGACGCAACTCTGCACAGCGAATTGCGGCGCCTTAGACGACTGGGCCACCCGTGCTCCCAGGCTGCTTTGTGAAATGGGAGATTTGATGTTTATCATGTACAGCATCACATCAACTGTAACAAATTCTTGACGAGATCACCTGACACAATAATTAGGAACATAATAATGTAGACAGTTAAAAAACGAGTTATTGTATCAAATCCATCATACTGTCACGATGACAATGTAAACGAATTTCCACAAAATGTCATCCATTCCTGTCAATAAATGCACAGTTACGGATATGTAATTTCGTTCCGGGTTTATTAGAATTATTGATTATGTATGATCTTTGAAATCCATTTAAGAGTGTTTTGAATATGTCGGGACTACACATCTATTTTATCTGTGAAACTACGCAACACAACCAGGTCAAAACCAACATAAAATAATCAATTCCCCACTCGGCAGATGTTTAATTAAGAATGCAATGGGGTGATTTATTCACCGATCACTTAACCGCTAGAGTTCCACAGGTCATAATGACCCGTTTCTCCTCCTGCATCGGCTAACCCTCACATGCAGCTTGCTGCTGTTGCCAGTACAATAAACACACCATGACTAACCGGTGGAACTTGCGCAATTACGGGGGCGTTGGTAAACTGATTGGAAATGATAAAAAAAACAAGCATCAATATTCTCGTAGTTTGACGTGACTCACTGGTAGAGTATTACCCATATTCACTTGCAAATTTCTAGGAACTAACCCATGCCATGAAACACTTCTTACCTACGGAGCTATGGACTTTTTTTGTGAATGAACTAAAGACCCGCTATGCAAACCTCATTAGCTCAGGTCCCGTTAATCTCGAACGATACCTACCAGGAGGTCTTGAAAACGTTTCTGTTGATGCAAGGGGCAGTACTCGGTTACGATGATTCTTCAATCAGGAGTTGGTTTATCTCGGGTAAACGTCTGGATTAACGAGCTTTCCCATATTTGAAATGAAAGTGATGCAGAGTCAGTTCAATGATAACCTGCATCCTGTATCCATCATTTACAAATACGGCATATCTTCGGATTAAACGACAGCCATGAATAAATGCCGGGTCAACCAAGGAACGGAAGGATGCAAACACATACCTTGACACCGACACCGACAGAATATTATTTTGGTGAAAAGGGAAAAATATTTTTCACAGCACATCGTCTTTAGCCTCCCTTATAACGTGGATTTACCTCTGTAGACATATATGCAACACTTGTTTCACTTTACATACACATCCGATAGATCTAGATCTATCGACGGAGCACATTTTGCAGGCGATGGAGCAAGACATGCCTTCGCGAACACCTAGTGTCATCATTGTTCCATTCATATATTTTTATTCATAAAACCAGAGGAGATGTATTGCGATTTGACAACCTCTGATTGACCAGTCAGAGTCCAAATTCAGGGTAGAATGGTGCATATACATTAATGTGGTGATTCCTGATTCGTGCCGATTATGACCCTTGGTTTGTTGTTAACGCATGCCAAATGTACCTTTTCAAAGGGCGTCACACAACCCTTGCTCAGAATTTGTTTGATCAAGGTTATATCATGCAACGCCACAGTAAAGCTTGTGCATAGTTGTATGGTAGACATGTAGACGCCATTTCCAAATTTGACGCATCGTTCACAAACAAATTTTTTGTCTGGTGCAATTCTATGCCAGATATTGCCGTGTTTCTTCAGGTGAACAATAATTTGCTTTGTGTGTGTTTGCGACAGTTGCCACTAGTGGGGCAGGATGCGAACACATGGTATAATCATTATTTAACCGTGATTCATTAACACATGTCCATGATAAGGTCGTACAATCGATTCTGCTCTTGGCTGAGATTTCTTCTGTCGAGGTTCTGTCGCTTGTATTTTCACCTGAACTGGACTGAACTTTTATTCAAACTGAGGCCGTGAATCAGAGGTACAAACATTTTACAAGATGTACATATACATATAATTATGGAATAAATACGAATAACCAACGTGGTAACTGTCTCCGATCTGCATCGCGTTGCGGAAAGTAACCAAGGACAATCCTTGACCGCAGACTAACCTCAGCGTGCTGACTGATTATCCTTTCACCATATCGTATGTCCATTCACCTGTAGCTGTCAGCTCCCGATTCAAAGATCATGGCCAGAAGCAAACCTGATTTAGTGTTACCAACAGGGATATTCAAGAGAGTTAGTGATTTGAGGTCATTCTCTTGTCTTCCTACGGGTAGAGAATGTATTGTCGGTCCACACTGAGCAGCCGGTCGATATCAGAATCTGGTCCTCGAAACATGGCGGAAACATGATAACGAACACTTTCAATCAGACGCAGTGGAATAATTAACCATTTCGAACATTCATGATAAGTTCGTCTAGAGCACAGGAAATGCTATAAAGTACAAAGCAAATACCAAAATTATTAATATACAATTATATATAATATTTAAGCGGTATCTACAGTAAAATTCATGTTTCATTGATGGCGAGGTTTCCTTGAATTTGTTTTCTGATAAGTGTGTACATTTATATCTATCTACGAAATTTCGTTTGCGATTTCGAGGGGCGGTAGGCTAGCCTAGTGGTAAAAGCGTTCACGCCGAAGACCTGGGGCCTTTATATTGCTGGTGGCACGGGTGGCCCAGTCGTCGAAGGCGCCGCAATTCTCTGTGCAGAGTTGCGTCCAGAATACTATGATTGTGGGTTCGAATCCCGGTTCGCCCCGATTATGTTTCCAGGATTATGTCGTGGGTTTCACCAAAGTGGTAAACGTATGGGACCTGCATCACTTCGGGCTTTCCTCCCACTTTAAGCTTACACGCAGCGATATGACTGTATACTGTGTCTGAGTGGGGTATTCATGTTAAACTGTGGCATGGTATCTCAGTGAGCTAGCAATATAAATCATCATCAGTCCGGACTAGTACAAGCAGCTACACACACACACACACACACACACACACACACACACGCGTGCATGCACGTCGCTATATAAGTGCAATAATCTTGGACGCGACGTTAAACCCAATTTCACCGCACCTCACCTCACTTAATATTTCTTGAATATTACTAAAAGTGGCGTAAAACCATACTCACACGCTGTGAGAATTTGAGCTACTGACTAATCATGGGATACGATTACAAATTAATGTGTTAAATATGTGTTAAAGATTTATTGCCTCGCAGATTTAGTGGTAGCGGGTTTAAATTCATCATTATTACATCGTGTTTAGTTTCAACAAAATCAGTAAACGCACTATCGCATCACTAGATTGTCTGGTCTGCTATCGCTGGATTGCCTGATGAAAACTGAATTGCTTGTTGACCGCCGTTGTACGGCAAGGGTTCTGCAGTGCGGCGTTAGACAACAAACACACGCTTATTTTTTATGCAAATTGCGTGAGTGGCGGGTGTTACCGGGGAGTTACCTGGCAGGACATGTATACCGATCAGGACAAATATACCTGGCGGGACACGTATACCGATCAGGACAAATATACCTGGCAGGTCACGTATACCGATCAGGACAAATATACCTGGCAGGTCACGTATACCTATCAGGACAAATATACCTGGCAGGTCACGTATACCGATCAGGACAAATATACCTGACAGGACACGTATACCTATCAGGACAAATATACCTGGCAGGACACGTATACCTATCAGGACAAATATACCTGGCAGGACATGTATACCGATCAGGACAAATATACCTGGCAGGACACGTATACCGATCAGGACAAATATACCTGACAGGACACGTATACCTATCAGGACAAATATACCTGGCAGGTCACGTATACCGATCAGGAAAAATATACCTGGCAGGTCACGTATACCGATCAGGACAAATATACCTGGCAGGTCACGAATACCGATCAGGACAAATATACCTGACAGGACACGTATACCGATCAGGACAAATATACCTGGCAGGTCACGAATACCTATCAGGACAAATATACCTGACAGGACACGTATACCGATCAGGACAAATATACCTGACAGGTCACGTATACCGATCAGGACAAATATACCTGACAGGACACGTATACCTATCAGGACAAATATACCTGGCAGGACACGTATACCTATCAGGACAAATATACCTGGCAGGACATGTATACCGATCAGGACAAATATACCTGGCAGGACACGTATACCGATCAGGACAAATATACCTGACAGGACACGTATACCGATCAGGACAAATATACCTGGCAGGTCACGTATACCGATCAGGAAAAATATACCTGGCAGGTCACGTATACCGATCAGGACAAATATACCTGGCAGGTCACGAATACCGATCAGGACAAATATACCTGACAGGACACGTATACCGATCAGGACAAATATACCTGGCAGGACATGTATACCGATCAGGACAAATATACCTGGCAGGACATGTGAACGTTTTCATTGACTTTCAACGATCCGTTCAAATACTTTTCACCACTATTTGGCCTTGTACTTAATGGAATCTGTCTCGGTAGATAATCGAGACTGGTTATTCTCTGGCGTTGACGTTTTGTATTTCAGTGATAACTATGTAATTATTTGTATGGCAAAGATGGTTTCGCCCAAATTCATTCCGCAGTAGCCGAGTAGGATATTGTATGAAGCTGTATTTAATGGTAACTATTAACCTACAAGATGATTTTTGTCTGAAAGAAGAATTTTATAAGTTATCTTAGTATACAATGAAAAAAGGGTCGCAACAGGGACTGTTCTCGGCGACAAGTGAGCGTGTGAGCGATCTCATGAGATGGGTAATGGAGACACGTCGTGCTAGCTTGATGTGGAGGACATTCTCAAAGAGACGTACGCGTGTTTAAATCTGTATTGTTTGAGAGGCATTATTTAGAAGTTGAGGCGGTCGGGTAGCCTAGTGGTTAAAGCGTTAGCTCGTCACGCCGAAGACCCGGGTTCGATTCCCGACATGGGTACAATGTGTGAAGTCCATTTCTGGTGTCCCCCGCCATGATATTGCTGGAATATTGCTAAAAGCGGCGTAAAACCATACTCACTCACTATTTAGAAGTTGACGGATGACAGAGTAGACACACTTTATGGATAACAACTTCTTTAATACTGTAAAGAGGTTGCTTGACAACGGTTTTAGGATCTATACCGAAACGTCGCCTTTACAGTATTAAAGAAGTTGTTATCCATAAATTGTGTCTACTTTGTGTTTAAATCTTTGGTAAAATTCCCACGCATGGTGATGGTGCTGATGACGTGAGGATCATTATCAAGACCAAACCTGAAAACAAACAACGAACTGCCCGACTAAGGGGCGCAACTCTGAACAGCGAGATATAGGGCCAGCGCGCCGTCCATGACGTAAGCAGCAACCTTCTGCGCGCGGATATTACGCGGAATCTATTGTATCGCATTATGTTTATGCTGGAACACTATCAACGGACATAACCGTTTCGCTACTAAAATATCCACTTCGGGAGGCGCTTTGATTAAAGTTGATAGAATGTCAGTCAGCAGCAATGAGAAAACCATCACGAGAGTACGTGAGTCCAGCTTATTGCCCAACTCACGTAAAATGGACATAAATGTTCACTGAAGAGACATAGAGTTGATAATGACAGTCTTTGCACGGCAAGGTTTGGCACTGACTGTTTTATTGTGTTTGGAATTGAGGTTGAAATGGTGAAGAGGGGGAGGAGGGATGCGGGGGGTGGGGGTGGTTAAAGGATGAAAAGGGGAGGGGGGAAGGAGGGTGCGAGGGGTTGAAGGATGATAAGGATGAGGGGGAAGAGGGGTGCGACGGGGATTGAAGGATGACAAAGGGAGAGGGGGTATAGTGATCTAGAAAACAAATGTGACAAGGATTAAAGGGTGTAGAGAAGGGAGAGGAAGTCGGTACAGAGGACCAGAAAGGCACAGACACACAGAGTAAGACCTACACCCACACGGAGACGGACGCGCTACACAGACACGCCTACACCCATACACAGACACACCTACACCCACACGGAGACAGACGCGCTACACAGACACGCCTACACCAATACACAGACACACCTTCACCCACACGGAGACAGACGCGCTACACAGACACGACTACACCCATACACAGACACACCTACACCCACACGGAGACACACGCGCTACACAGACACGCCTACATCCATACACAGACACACCTACACCCACACGGAGACAGACGCGCTACACAGACACGACTACACCCATACACAGACACACCTACACCCACACGGAGACAGACGCGCTACACAGACACGCCTACACCCATACACAGACACACCTACACCCACACGGAGACAGACGCGCTACACAGACACGCCTACACCCACACGGAGACACACACAGACACACCTACACCCACACAGAGACAGACGCGCTACACAGACACGACTACACCCATACACAGACACACACAGACACACCTACACAGACACAGAGCCTGACACACAGTCACACCAACACCCACACACAGACGGACACATACAGAAACACCTACACCCACACAGAGACAGACGCGCCACACACACACAGCTACACCCACACCCACACCCACACAGACACACACAGGCACACCTACATCCACTCAGAGACAGACACATAGTCACACCTACACAGAGGCTGACACACACACTCACACCAACGCCCACACGCAGTCGGACACACACAGTCACACCTACAGCCACACATTGACAGACGCGCCACACAGACACAGCTACCCCTACACAGGGAAAGACACACACAGACACACTTACACACACACCCATACAGACATACACAGGCACACCTACATTCACACAGAGACAGTCACACCTACATACACAGAGGTTGACACACACAGTCACACTAACGTCCACACACAGACGGACACACAGTCACACCTACACCCACACAGAGACAGACACCCACAGACACACCTACACACACAAAGGCTGACACACACAGTCACACCCACACCCACACACAGACGTACACAGGCACCCCTACATTCACACACGGACAGACACACACAGTCACACCCACAGACCGCCTCCGAAGCACCAAAATGCGGGGTTCGATTCCAGGCTGCGTCATTCTAAAAGACGATAAAAGATGGTACTTGTTGTTACCCTGCCTGGTGCTCGGAATCAAGGGGCTGGAACAAGGAGTGGTCGCCTCGGAGTCAGTATACTGTGTCAGAGTTGGGTATTCATGTTTAACTGCTGCATGGTATCTCACTGGGCTAGCACTATAATATTGGCAATAGCCCGGACTAGAACAAGCAGACCCCCCACTCTCAGTGCTCAAACTACATCAGACGAGCAAGTCCCACTGATTTCAAATGTAACGCCTCGGTGGTGACAGACTGGGCTATTGGCCTCTCATTCACGTCATTGATTTCGTTTTGTAAATATTTGCCCAGCCACCGATGTTGCAGAGCAAGTACTGTGTGTAATGTATGGCGTCATTATTGTCCCGAGCTCTAACACACTCAGACTGATCATATATGGTGCTACTGATTTGCTAATCTTGAGTTTGGATTGAGATCGACGTTTTCACAAAAACTGAGCTGGTGCGTTATTTAGTCAGCGCAGCATCGTGTTAACAACGATTTATCAGTTTGTTTGAAATGGCCAGAGTAGGCAGCCAAAGATAAAGTGTTTTATGCGAATGTTCGCTCACTGCAGGTCTCAATAGATAATCGGGAATGCCTATATTAGACCACAGTACCGTTAAGGATTCTACCGGCGCCTTAAAATTACTCTGTCTTGTACGAAAAATCGAGAAGACTTAATTTACGACTTTAAGTCTGTTATGTGCCGCGGTATTTATTGGGTAAGGGCTATATTGCATGAAAATGCTTTATGTTTTCCAATATTCGTTTATGTTAGGCCCCAACTCCCGACTTGTACGATGGAGCACATACAGCAAAACCACTCGAAGTCTTGATTTTGTAATGAAACGTCGAGTTTTGAACAGTTCGAGGGAGTCTCAGTCCCGTTTCTATATTATCCAAGTAATGCACATACGAATTCTACAAGAACCATATCGCTGCCTCTCCATGAAGACGCGGGCGAGAACTGGTCTTCAACAAACCTTTCTTGTCGTGAAACGCGACTATCGTTGGGCACGCCAGAAACCTATGAGTGTTGGTTCGAATCCCAGTTCGCCCCGATTATGTTTCCAAGTTTGTCAGCACCATACCCGTGGTGTTGGTTTCACCGATGTGGTAAACGTCTGAGACTTGCATCACTTCGGGATTTCCTCCGATATTAAACTGACACGCCGTGATATAACTGGAATACTGTTAAGAGCGGCATTAAAACAACTCACTCACTCACTCACTGATATAGCTCACACATTTTACCTGCTATCCACGTGGTTAACCAAACCCTGACCTTCGGAGTATAGAACCAACGCTTTTACTTCTAGACTACCGAAACGCTCCCTCCTCTTTAATTTACCTGTTATCGTATTCAGATCTTGGGAAGGTGAAGAAAAATACTGACATTATATGTATGTTTAATATTACCCTTGGAATTGTTGTGACGACATTCGTTGTAGAAAGGGGAATTGTATACGAACGCTTTCAGTCATACATTCGTAATTTTGATTTTACGCCCAAAGGAATCTGAAAGATTAGGATTAGAATTGGTCTTCAGTGATACTACTATTCCAATTCTTGAGCTATCGGGAATTCGTGGCAAAAGTTTTGAGCTGTTCAAAGTTTTGGCTACGAACTCCCGATTAAAAAATATCGTAGTTAATTCGTAACAAATTCGTAATGCATTCTTAGGCATCGTAACTGAATCGATTCGTAGGCATTCGTAGGTATTCTTAACTCATTCGGGGATTCGTGAATTCGTGGCTTTACGACGAATCAACTACGAATCTGTCACGAATCCCACGGATACACGCCGAAGCTATCTTGAGGGAAAACCCCCAAAATTGTCAAGAATAGTCACGAATTCATTTTTATTCGTACCTGATTCGTACATGCATTCGGCGTATTCTTAACTGATTCGTAACTGATTCTTAACTTTCGTGGAGTATTCGTAATAGCTTCTTGTAAATCATAGTGAATTCTTGACAATATTCATGCCAAACCAGCCGAATCTATCGTACCTGTGTCGTAACTAGATCGTAGAGCGTCACGAATTTAACCAGAATATTTGCTAAATACCACGAATCCAAAAATTTACAAATCGTGGCGATTCGTGGGATTCGTGATCTGTGTGGAATAGTAGCATAACCAATACGTGTCGTAAGAGGCGACTAACGGGATCGGGTGGTCAGGCTCGCTGACTTGGCTGAGGCATGTCATCGCATTTCAGTTGCGTAGATCAATGCTCATGATGTCAGTCACCGGATTGTCTGGTCCAGACGCGATTATTTTCAGACCGCCGTCATATAGCTAGGATATTACTGAGAGCGGAGTTAAACAAGTTGACACAAAATCGAAAGAAACAACCAATAGCTGCGTCAGTACACTGAGTCTCAACCCGTTACATTTACAATATTCATTTAAACATACCACACCTCAAAAACGGTTAAAGAAAACCCGAGTGTTTATATGTTTTTAGTAAACCTGTCATGGCTTGTGGGTATATTGCGACACAGAGCCTTAAGCTTTCAGTTGTGGGTGTTCTTTTTATTGTGTCGAGTAGTACACTTCTTCATGTAAACGTGACCCGCGAAGATCCGGGGTAGAATAGGTCTTCAGCAACAACCCATGCTTGTCGTAAAAGGCGACTATGCTTGTCGTAAAAGGCGACTAACAGGATCGGGTGGTCAGGCTCGCTGACTTGGTTGATGCATGTCATCGATCCCAAATGCGTGGATCGATGCTCATGATAACAACAAACCAACCAATCAATCATGTAAACGCCCTTACAAAACGAAATTTCAAACGAAACCAAAAGTTGACAGATAAACATGAATTGTACACTATTCACTCACTCACTCACTCACTCACTCCTATTCTTTTTAATGATTGTATTCACACTGGTATGGATTTTTCTCGGCAGTGTCAGATTTTATGTCGGTCATATAAATGGATGGTGAACAGTGGAAAACTCCGTTACATTGGCCAGGTTATACAATTGATTATTTCTTTCTCTGGTTTAATTTAGTAAAGTAATGGAGATGTGAAACATCGGTTTTTAAAATGACAACATGTTTTCTGTTGATGTCTTCTCATGTGACAGAAAGTCAATGATGAAATTACAATTCATTCTGACAAACAATACCTATTTTTTGCAAGAATCTTCAGGTTTTGCAAGTATGTTGATTAAGTTCATGAATATTGGAACCTGTTTCTCGAAAAATCAAAACTGCATTTAAAGGACAAAACTGTTTTGAAACTCCTCAGAGCAATTGTCGATTAGATGTGCCCTACAACATAGTGACAGAGTCGAGTGTCACTAACAGGTCGACAATAGCATTCCAGAATGCCTAAAACCATTCTCCTGGAGCAATAATGTCTCGTCTTAAAGAAGTTTGAGAGAAGCAGAATCCCCAAAGATCGTATTAAAAGATATAACGAGATAATGAATAAATAAAGTTCCAATGTTCAAGGGTTCACTATATTTCGCCGTGGAGTATTACGTGAAGATTCACACATGAAGATCCGGGTTAGAATTGGTCAGCAAATCGCGCTTGTAAGCGGCGACCAACGGGATTGGGTGGTCCGGCTCACTTACTGAGTTGGTTCATGTCTTCGTATACTAATGAAGGATCAATATGTTGTATGCATTCCGAGTATACATAAAAACTACAGTAAACTACGGTCATAACGAACACGCTTATAACGAACTGACGGATATAACGAACTAAAATAGTAGTCCCTTTGAGTTCGTTATAACCGTAGTTTACTCTATGGGTATTTGGAGAACAATCAACTTACTACAAGGAACTGTGACGCCATACTGCTTCAACTTACCAATTAGAATTGAGAATCGCTAACATGCACATGGGCAAATATCGTTAAGTTATTACACATAAACCTTCTGCCCTCATGGTTAATATTGCAGATTTAGCCAAAAATAGTGTTGAAGATAGTCCAAGTAACTAACAGAAAAAGTAAACATTAGATCCTCACAAAGTTGTCTGCAAACAAAGATGTCTCACCTGTTTGACTTCATGTATGCATTGGTGTCATGTTTGAATCAGTCGGTAATAAGTGAGTGAGTGAGAAGGGTTTAACGTCGTGTTGTGGAATATTCCAGATATATGACGTTGGTCAGCTTAATGTGGGAGGAGAGCCCGAAGTGATGCAGGTCTCGGACGTTTTATCTCTTTTGGTGAAAGCAACTAGCACGGGCATGGTGCTGACAAACCTAGGAACATAATCGGGACGAACTGGGATTCGAACCCACGACCATAGGTTACTGGTGCGTCTAAGGGACGCAACTCTGCTCAGCGTATAGCGGCGCAATAGTTTACTGGGCCACTCGTGGCCCCAGCCGGTAATGAAAGGAGAAGTACAGACTGTAGAGATCCATTATGGGGCGGTGTGTTATATGACTATTCAAGCCTTGGACATATAATTCCTAACATAGCCTCAAGTCCACATCAATTCTCATATTTTGAAACAACTGTACACTGGCACGCCCTGCTCTATTTTAACATGGCAATCTTCAGTCAGACAATCATGACCACATATGGATTCCTGTCACATCTGTAAATATCGCTAAGTTTATTGCCCTTTAATCATAAGCCATTGGTAAGAGTCAGCTAACCGCACTCAGACACGTTGAATAAAATCATTATACAATTAAATTGACAGCATTTTCATGCATCCATAGCCTTAATCACATATATGTAATAAACTCACGTGTATATTTTTTACACACGTACATACGCCTATATTTTGGAACATTCAATTATGCGTTAACTTTATGTTTAAATTGTCACGGATCAGCGTTTTTCCTCTAGGCTATGGTTGCTTACATTAGGTGAGGTGAAATTGGGTTTAACGTCGCCTCCGTGTGTGTGTGCGTGCGTGCGTGCGTGCGTGTGTGTACGTGCGTGTGTGTGCGTGCGTGCGTGCGTGCGTGCGCGCGTGCGTCTGTGTGTGTGGCTGCATTTACTAGTCCGGACTGATGCCGATCTTATAGTGCTAGCCCACTGGGACACCATGCCGCAGTTCTAAATGAATACCCTACTCAGATACAGTATACTGACTCCGAGCCTACCAGTCCTTCTTTTAGCCCCTGAATGCCAAGCGCCAGACATGGTAACAACAAGTACCATCTTTTAAGGTCGTTTGGTATGACTCCGGGCGGACGCTCAACCACTAGACCACGGACGCCGTCTTCGTTACATGAAGTTAATGAGTGGGTGAGGTTTAACGTAGAGAACTGTAATTTAGCCGTTTACAACGATCCCTGGAATGATGTTTACATATGAAAGAGAATCCGTGACTCGGAACCTCAATCATATGTTTCTGATACGCCTATTGGACGCAACAGCGATGAAGTTAATGCGTGCGCATGACTGGGATATGTATGAGTTATTTACAGCCAATAATAACATGTTTTTCGAATGCCATTTCGTTTGAACCAACAATGACATCCTTCAACGTGTTGTGCAATCAGTCAGAAACCTAGACGATAACGGATAGACATATCTGACTCTACATAAGGCAAAGGAGTAATTGTATAGAATGATAAATGTTTTGAAACCTTTATAATACGTAAATCCGTCATGTTGGGAACGTGTATATATAACAAAAGGGAAATTAAGCCGTGCCTATCACTTGTACGGACATTTTCATTACCGACGGTGCCCTTGGAATGTCAAAGTTTTTCGGTATTGAATAAACATTTTCCCTCTACATCATGAGACTTAAGAAAATGTCGTTCATATTAAATGTCAATAGTAATCGCTTTATCTCCCACGCTTTTAACCAGCATGTTTTCAGTCTATGATGACAAATATCGACGATGGAATGCGCAAACGATTAAATGCTAACGATTAAACGGGAATATTGGCATACATGCCAAGGGAATATGGCCTTGTTGGCGTGGGTTGGCAAAGACGAGACCGATACTGACTGTCACTATGATTTATGTCTCAAGTTATTATGGACAAGATTAAATGAATTGCTCATCAACAAGCTTACGACGTTGGAATGTTTCGTTAAGTCTCGAGATCGTTATGTATCGCCAAGATACAGCTCCGATTGCATGAAACTAATCTCAGCCTCCTACAGAAGACCCAGATGTAAGTCCTCGATTCCACTTAACCTTTCTATGTCGGCAAATGTACCTTACGGTGGCAACGTTGATTTTAATATGAGTACAAGGATTATCGCGACGAAGGCTATTGTTAGTTATGAATCGGATTATGCTTAGCTTTGTAAAGAGAATTATCGGAAATTGAGGAGAATTACTAGTAGCAAAATGTGCTTGAACATATCCTTTAACCTTATATATTATACCTTTTACTAGCAAAACTGGAGATGTTGATACCCAAATAGCAGTATGTTGAAGGACACAAAGGATATACACATGTACATGCTTGCATAAATATAAGTCATTTCAGTAAATTCCTACGAAACAACTTTTTTTTTTTTGAAGTCTTGACACGCAATGTTAATATTGAATCTTTAATCTTTTCACAACCCTTATTAAAGAACATGACGTGACCTGATAGTGCCTTGCATGACCTGACATAACCCGACGGAGCTTGACAGAACTTTAGATATTCCTTAGATACGAGTAGTCATATTCATCTGTGGCAAAACCACATAGGTCTCCCGCTACAAAAAATGTTAAGTGACCTTTAAGAACGCACCATATCATTTTGCGGACAACATATTCCCAAAATGCACATAAATGAATAACTGTCTAATATTCATGTTCGATGTAATGAAAATCACGAATTTTCATACTGTATCACAAAAAAATATCTTCTTAACAAGAAATGCAAGACAAAAACAAAGCAATCACCAAGATGAAGGTCTGGGATCATAGGCACCGTAAGATTGGCTTCTTGCTGTGGCCTAAAGCATAACATATAACCTATAAATGCAGACAATGTTCTTAAATGTCCTTTTGTCACAGAGATTGAGCTGCGTAAACAGTGTCTGGCTTCTGTCGCGTCTTTAATTGTCCAGTCTCTCTTTATTTCCGTCATAGAGGCTTTATCACGGAGCAGTCTTGCTGTGATATAGAGCTTTACATTGGTCATTAGTTTCGGTGACATTAGCTGAATACATCGCGACTGAAATAGAGCCCAGCCCAGCAGTTTTACTCTTTAACCGATTATAGTGTTGCTTTTGTTGCAGGCTGGCGTCAGATGAGATGGTCACATCTATTCACTAATCAGTTTTGTCTTATGAGTGTTTTGTTAGGAGAAATCTATTTATATGAGAGCGACTGAGCGCTGAAAAGACATTAGTCAACAAAACTGTGCATTTACTATAAGACTGTGTTTGTGAGTTGTTCAGAGAGGTACCTCTGTTCCGGAACACGAGATGATTTTTCACCTTGTTGTGGGAAAACGTACAAAGTGGTGCTTATATTTCTGGTGAAACTCGGGCAGGCGTGTCACCCTATGGTGAAAGGAAAGTAAAAAATGTTGTTTTATTATTCTTGTGAAACTCGGGATGGCTTGTCACCTTATGGTGAAAGGAAAGTAAAAAATGTTGTTTTATTATTCTGGTGAATCTCGGGCAGGCGTGTCACCTTATGGTGAAAGGAAAGTAAAAAATGTTGTTTTACTATTCTAGTGAAACTCGGGATGGCTTGTCACCTTATTGAGAAACGGAAGTTAAAAATTATGTTTTAGTATTCTGGTGAAAATCGGCATGGCTTGCCACCTTATTGAGAAAGGAAAGTTAAAAATTATGTTTTAGTATTCTGGTGAAACTCGGCATGGCTTGCCACCTTATTGAGAAAGGAAAGTTAAAAATTATGTTTTAGTATTCTGGTGAAACTCGGCATGGCTTGTCACCTTATTGAGAAAGGAAAGTTAAAAATTATGTTTTAGTATTCTGGTGAAACTCGGGATGGCTTGTCACCTTATTGAGAAAGGAAAGTTAAAAATTATGTTTTAGTATTCTGGTGAAACTTGGGATGGCTTGTCACCTTATTGTCACCAAGTGATGCTTTATCATTGTGTTAAAGCACGAGATGGCTTGTCACTTTGTTGCGGGTGAGAAACCAAAACATGATGTTTTAGTATTCTGGTGAAACTCGGGATGCCTTGTCATCTTTTTGAGAAAGGAAAGTCCAAAGCGATGCTTTACCATTTTGGCGAAGCCTGCTGGCACAACTGACGTACCGAATCAGGTGAAGCGGGGACTGTCAGTGGAATCAGGCTGACTCCCGCACATCGGAGCCTCACATCACTGTGTCCCCAAATACAAGACGTTGATGTGACTTACTGGTGTATGAGTTATGGTTTGTGCCATTTACATGTAAACCCATCGCAACGCTATTTATGATCTCTATCACAAGGCATAAGGTTCCTATCCTAGAATGTGATATCTTTGTCATGTTGGAGAACCAGCATTTTTCGTTTTTTTCATTAATGCGTGTGAAGTTATAAAACATATTTTAGTGGGATAACATTAACCTTTAAAAAATTCTTTGACGTATGCGGTTCGAAATAGTTCTCAAAGATGTAAATAGAAGGCCAGGATTCCTGCAACGCGATTGAACGACCACGCTGAGTCTGCAAAATAATGGATCCTAAAGTGCTCTTCGTGACTAAGAATTGCTTTTTGAGAGAAAAACCGAGCAAAGAAAAATTGCGACTACCAGCGCACATCCGCTTGTCACAAGTTATCATAAAAAGTCACATCCACTATTTCTGCTATCCAGCATTAAATTTCCCTCAGGTAAAGTAGATGCGTTAGCGTATCCTGTACAGTTTACGCAAGCATTTTTATTTTGAAATATATCTGCTGTGTGTAGAAAATTTCAAACCGCCACTACACTCTTATTTAGAATAGGTTTCTAGCACCCTCTGCTTGTCATTAGGGCCAACTACAAGGTGGACTGGATGGTCAAATTATGTGTCAGCGTAATCCTACGGGGTGGATTGTAACAAAATATTTTCGCTTTTGAATAGTGTGTCTCTTCCCCAAAATAGATTCCTTGTCAGGTGAACGATTGAATTAGGTTTAATGGCGATAATATTTTTACTTTGTCGTTTTAATATAACAAGAACCCTTACTATGCGAAAGTTAAATACGTTTACCCCTTTGGTGAAACCCATGAGCATGGTGCACACAGGCCTAGGGTGAAAATTGGGGAAAACCTTGGATTTGAACCAACGGTCGACATATCGTAACATGACGAAGGCAAGCAATTTTGCTTAGCGAATCGAGACGCTATAACCCGACTGAACGCATTTGTATAGCTTAGATACTGACTTGTGGTGTTGGTATTAAACGAAGGACAGAATATTTCATTCTTAAAATCAAGGATTAAATCAGTAAGTTATGCCATTGTCGTGATATGTACCAGGAGATATTGCTTGGTATTTCAGATATCTCAGGTGGATGCTGGTTTGGGATGATAAATATATATGACATGAGCAGCATTCGACGTCAAAGGCTACGTGTGAGTCGACGACTCAGAGCTGGGTTTAAACTTTGGTGATCCCTAAACGATGAGGCTTTTTATCTCCAGGCGAGATCTTTATGATCAGAATGACACATATGTTTACAGGGAAAATACTGGCGGACAATCGTAACAAGGGAAAAAGGAAAAAAAAAAAGAAAAAAAAAGAATTAAGATCAGAATGTTTGGGAATCTTTTTTCAATTGAAATTCAACCTATTTATGAGAAACAAGATAGTTTAATGTGACCACACGGAAAGATCGTTTTCCTGTTCTGGACAAGAGTGAGTTCTGAGTGAGTGAGTTCTGAGTGAGTGAGTGAGTGAGTGAGAACACCGTCTTCAACGGTATGTCAGTTATATCACAGGTCATCAGTTTGATGAGGGATTTCGAGAAAAGTGCAAAGTGATGCAAATTTATCGTTCTGGACCCGGAAGTGACAATAAACGCGCACTTAACTTCATTTTCACGTGTTCAGAATGACACCATTGCGTGTGTTACGTAGTTAAAGTTATAACTGCAACACTTATAAAGTTAGTTTTCGATTTCCCCCAGAATCCCAAGGGGATTATCAAACGAAAGACCAACATGGTCCTTCGTCACCGAGTTAAGCATTTACTATTATATAACGCACACATGATCCACTATTTCTGTCATGGAGACACTTCAACTCTTCTCCCATTAACGAAGTCTACTACTCGTGGACACATATTTATTTAAACGACAGCCACGGCTTATTTGACAATACCCAGTGTCGATGATGGAATTAGATCACGACCACTCCAGCTGAGGGCACGACTGGGAAAGACGCGGTCACGCAGTACAAAGGCCATCTTATTTAGCAACACCATTGCCATGCCTTGCTTGAATTAATATTATTTAGCTCTTGGCCCTCTGAAGTGTCTCATTTGGGCTGATCAACAATAGTGATCAGTGATCGAGAATGCCTGGCAATAGCAGGAACTGAATGGCCGAACCATGTCCTGGGCAGCTGGGAATAGACCATTTGATTGATCCGAATGTTAGCTTTTAAATATTTCATCGTTGTTTCCTTTCAAGATGGTGGTGAAGGTCACGTAAGCTGCCTGACGGAGATTATTTTCGGTTTACGTTGCTCTTGCTGGTGATTGCTGGAGGGGGATGTTCCTGGTAAGGTCACTTACACTTATTTAAAGAAATGGGCAAGTAGTCGAATATAAATTGTGTCCGCTGTGTCCTCAATTCAGAAAACCTTGCAGCAATTTCTGATTTGCACAACCACGAACGGTACTTCAGTTATGCAACGGCGTTTGTGTAATCACGTGATTGATTTCAATGTTATGATCATTCAAAACTATCCTGTTTTCGTAAGAGTCTGACGGGCCAAAAAAGTAAACTCTTGAAAATTCACTCTTTATTCTGCTCATTGCTGTGTACTGTGAAAATGCGATCACATTGTTCGTAAGACGTCATGTGCACGTCACCTATTGCGAGATACTCATTGGTATGATACATGTAATATCGCCCATGATACCTGTATCAAATACATCTAATACATAACCATCGAATTACCATTTCTTGTTTGTTTCACTTCTATCAAACATGAGTACATACTTTCCTGCCCCGTGAAGATACCGGGATAGAATAGGTCTTCAGCAACCCATGCTTGCCGTAAAAGGCGACTATGCTTGTCGTAAAAGGCGACTAACGGGATCGGGTGGTCAGGCTCGCTGACTTGGTTGATACATGTCATCGATCCCAATTGCGTGGATCGATGCTCATGAAGGCAATCACTGGATTGACTGGTCCAGACTCGATTATTTTACAGACCACCGTCATATAGCTGGAATACTGCTAAGTGTGGCGTTAAATAACAAACAAACAAACAAACAAACAAACAGACATACTTTCTTGTGCCCGGTAGTTTATGCTTACCCCTGGAGATGCTGTGGAAGACAGGTTTCCAGTATTCCAAACATGGCACAAGAGCGAACTCAAATGTGGATTGCTTGGTTACAAGTTTACAGGGGCGGACCTGGCTGATTGCAGTCATGGCACCCCGACGGCATCATTCGTTCCTAATGCAGTCTACAACGAGCATGACCAACACTCAATATTACAGGCCCCCTGCGGTAGAAATATATTGTGGCGTCAAATAAATCCAAATACTGTCTCAAAACCCCAGACATTTCTTAATATTCTTAATATTCACCTTCACTTACGCATCTATGACCAAAATGATTCGTCTTCAATGACGCATCTATTACCAAAATGATGTGACCCGTGAAGATTCCGGGGTAGAATAGGTCCTCAGCAAGCCATGCTTGCCGTCAAAGGTGACTATGCTTGTCGTAAAAGACGACTAACGGGATCGAGTGGTCAGGCTCTCTGACTTGGTTGTCATCGATCCCAATTGCGTGGATCGATGCTCATGATATTAATCACTGGATTGTCTGGTCCAGATTCGATTAATTACAGACCGCCGTCATATAGCTGGAATATTGCTGAGTGCGACGTTAATCGACAAACCAACCAACCAACCAAACCAAAATGATGTCCAATCAATTATGCAATTCCCTATTTTGACTTGTACCATATGCTCCCTTGTTGTTTCAAGTGAACAATTAATTTGCCTTTGCATGTGTTGGTGACGGGTGCCACTGTGGGACAGGACACGCTGACCTGTTCGCGAACACCGGAAATCATCACTATTTGATATAGATTCAAAACCATATGCACATGACACAGTCGGGATCGTACAATGAATTCTGCAGTAAGGACACATTTCGTATGATTATGGAAAGGGTTTTGTAGCGTTTATTTCCACAAACGACGGCATATCACCACCAAGCTATCACCAGGTTTCCTCACGCAGATATTAAGGTTGTCAACATTGTCTGGAGATGTCACTTTGGCTTCTGGGTCGCTCATCGGCTATGTCATTATCACTATTCTGCCACTCAGGTTTTTCGAGTTAATGGTTCCTCACAATGGAACGACACAACACCTTCCATCATGTTTACAGCCAGGAGGTCTTTTCGTAGACGTGTTCCTGGAAACCTACCCGGGTACAATCAGAAGCATGTTATTCTCAACAAGTAATCAATAAACACAATTTAAACAGACACTGCCTTCTCAGCGGCCCATGGCGTGGCCAGTTTCAGGTTTTTTGTGGCGATTCCATTGATCTGCGTTCTCGGTGGGCATTTATGGTCACGTGATCCTTTTGTGGCGTTATCGATTGGTGTGAGTAGACCCGGGTTTTAAGATTCCATCGTTGATAGAGTCGTAAGGCCTGAACCGTATTTAGATAAAAAGAATCGTTAGGAATATAATTTGTCTTTGGTAACGCGTTTATCAATGTTGATGGTGATTCGTTTCAGTTCGTTTACAACAATAATATGAATTCTGTGAGAAGCTTTCACGATATTGATGATGGAATAAAACAGCATTCACATAAAACGGCGATAGTGATCAAATGTCAAACACGACAATCAAAATAAAACTCATAACCTGAGGCTGTCAATGTCAAGGTCAGAACAAGATACAGAGTTCAAGAAGATTTAGTGGTTCTTCAGCAGGATATAAATAACATTATGCGTTTAAGTGTTGTCAATAATTATACCTACTCAAAACTAGATAGATGATTATGTACCCTGAGACTTTTATCAAGGATGTCTATCTGCAACTCAGACGAATCGATCCCCTACATGACCACAATCCGTTCAGCCAATTATTGGTGCACCTGTTTGCAAGAGATATCACGAGACTGCAGACGTGAAACGACGGATGAGCTGGACCAAAGCAAACGCGTTGACAGCATCTCTTAGACTCAGACAGTCTGAGTTTCGGACTGCCTGTCAACGTTGAAAGTTTGTATACTTCTAATGTACATCGGCCCATATGTGTATCTGGCACATGTCAACTTTATCCTAAAACATCATTAGTGAGAGAGCGGTTTAACGCCGCTTTCAACAATATGTATCAGTTATATCGCGGCGTGTTATCTCAACGTGGTCGAAAGGGGCAACTAACGGTATCGGGTGGTCCGACTCGCTGACTTGGTTGATGGATGTCAGTTGCGTAGATCGATGCTCATGATGTCAACCACTGGAATGTCATCCCAGGCTCCGCCTTCAAGACCGCCGTCAAATAGATGGAATATTGTTGCTTTGGTTTTTTTATGTTCAAAGCCGCACTCAGCAATATTCCAGCTACATGACGGCGGTCTGTAAATAATCGTGTCTGGAACAGACAATCCAGTGATTGACATGAGCATGGATACGAAGGCATGCATCAACCAAGTCAGCGAACCTGACCACCCGATTCCGTGAGTCGCCTCTGCGACAAACATAAATCGCCTTTTACGGCAAGCATGGGTTGCTGAAGACCTCTACTAAAGCTGAGTGCGGCGTTTAACAACAAACAACAGCTTAACGTTGTGGAAAGTGCGATGGTCCTGATCATACATTGTCCAATAGCACTTGGGTTCAACGCCGCTTTCAGTCTTTCATCGTGATCAGTTGTAAGCTTAACGTGGGTGGAAAATCCGCGATGGTGATGATCAAACGTTTGCCAAATTGGAGAAAACAATGGCGCTAGCACACCAAGGATGAATACAAGCATTGCGAATCTGATATTCGAACTGACAAAAAGTAGTTGTTGGTATGGCTAAGGAACGCAACTCTGCTGAGCAAATTGCAGCGCCTTCAACCCGCTACGAGGAAAGTCACATTAAAACAGCTGACACTGAAGGAGAGCGAATCAGCTACAGCTCGCGAAACATCTTAATTTGTACAGGGAGGCAAAAACTGTTAATCTCGAAAGATACACGCTATTCATTACTCGGGTCGTTATCGCACGAAGATGCACTGTAAGAAATAATGTGGTGGAATCTGTGAAAAAAAACCTGGTCTGGATGTCGGAACGGGCGTTTCCTTGTTAAATTGAACTACGCAAATGTCACTTGACTGTATCAAAAGAAGGTTAACATTTTCCAGTCTTTTTAGTTCAAGCGGTTTTACATCTCAAATATATGTGCTGCCCTGGTATTCTTAAAGGGCTGTTTTACTATAACGATGAAAAGGGAAACGTGGGGCCGCGACCACAGCACTACATTTGTCGTAGTTCCAACAAGAAGACAAAGTGAGTGAGTGAGTGAGTTGGGTTTAACGTCGCTTTTAACAGTATTCCAGTTATATCGCGGCGTGTCAGCTTAATGTGGTAGGAAAGCCCGAAGAGATGCAGGTCTCAGACGTTTACCACTTCGGTGAAACCCACGAGCACGGGTATGGTGCTGACAAACCTAGAAACATAATCTTAGCGAACCGGGATTCGAAACCACAATCATAGCTTTCCGGCGTGCCCAAGGGACGCAACTCTGCACAGCGAATCGCGGCGCCTTAGACGACTGGGTCACCCGTGCCCCCTGAAGACAAATACTTCGATAGTCCTCACGGTGAGTTAGCTTTGTGGAACGGACCCTATGTCAGTGAGTGAGAGTTTCATGCCGCTTCATGACACTCTTCTAGCCATATCATTGCATGAGACGCCAAGAGTCGGTTTCACACATTGTGCGACAATCGAACACGGACCTTTATCGTGACGAACCAACTTTTTAAACATTGGACTACTCATTCTCCCGAAAATGACTTAAGGCCATGAGTGATTGGTCATGATTGTAATTTACATTTTAAACTACTTTTAACAACATCAGCAATATCATGACGGGATACAAAAATAAGGGTTTAATCTCTGATAACCATCTAAAGATTCGAGCCCTGGGCGATAACGTGAGAGACGAACGCTCTCCAACGACTGGTCTGCCTTATCACCCACACGTGTGTTTTTATGTATTCACAGTAAACTACGGTTATAACGAACTCAAAGGGACTACCAATTTTAGTTCGTTATAACCGTAATTCCTTATAAGCAAATATACAGTATAACTACAGCAAATAGTCGGGACTAAAAAGTTAGTTCGTTATATCCGTTAGTTCGTTATAAGCGTGTTCGTTATAACCGTAGTTCACTGTATATGCATGTAAATGGGACACAGGCATATCAGCGTGCGTCAATAACAATTAATTCCCTGAATGTGTAGCAGTTAGTCAGGATGTTCTTCAGTACCCAAATTTAATCAACGAGTCTTTGAGATGTTGATTTTGCGCCATGACATTGTTAACCTTCTTTAGTTATCTTAACGACCATTTAAAACGGCATTCTGTCTGAGAAATCGATTTGTGAATCGCGGTATATTTTCAAAGCACTGTCGTTCCATGGTGGCACCCTTTCGATTCCCGAAACCTCAGACAGAGTTTCATTGATTTCTATTTTGAGACCGCGGCATTAACAGAGGCGAATCCAAGAAGCAATCGTGATCTTGAGGATGTTCCTGGAGTTCAAGGGCTGGGGGCAGGCATGGGCTTTCCAGTCGACTAAGCCGCTGAAATTCGCTATGCAGAGTTGCGTCCCCTAGGGGTGCCAGAAACGTATAGTTCGCCTGATAATGTTTCTGGGTCTGTCAGCAAGATGCTAGTGCTCCACGAGGGTCCCACAAAGTGGTTAACGTCTGTGGCTTTGGACGTTTCTCCCACATCAAGCTGACACACCGTGATATAACTGAATACTGTCCAAAGCTAGCTTAAACTCAACTCATTATCTCACTGCTTCAAGGTCGGTGGGGTAAACCGAAAGGTTTATGCGTTAACTGTTAATCTCAATGTCCGGATTCGGATCCCTTAATGGCAATTCTTGGAGTCTCAGACAGTTCTTGTGCCACGCGATCATATTGTTGAAATACTGGTAAATGTGGCGTGATAACTCAAATACGCGCTCAAGGAGTTTGTGACAATCAACAATACATGGGGAAATGTCTTGTTATCAATACATGCCGCTTTTGTCTTAACGCCATGTTTGTACGGTGCATGGTATCACCCTTCAGACCCACGCACTGAAAAAAACCCTCTGATACACTCCAATGTGAGCACGTGCATTGCCATGGCTATAGCGAATGGGTCCCGGGTTAGAATATAGGTCCCAAGCAACATATCCTTGACATTGGTTGGTTTGTTGTTTAACGCCGCTCTCAGCGATATTCCAGCTATATGACGGCGGTCTGTAAATAATCGAGTCTGGACCAGACAATCCAGTGATTGACATCATGAGCATCGATCCACGCCATTGGGATCGATGACATGCATCAACCAAGTCAGCGATCCTGACAACCCGATCTCGTTAGTCGCCTTTCACGACAAGCATAGTCACCTATTACGCTCCTTGACGTAAGAGGCGACTAATCTGACTGGGTGGTTGGATCCCTTATATGTTATCTTAACTGTGTCCAAACTCGATTAATTACAGCCATATAGCTGCAATAGTGCTAAGTGCGTCAAACAAACATACCTTATTATCACATGGCCAGCCATGTAAAAACATATTACGTCAGTGTTTCAAACAAGGGGTTTATTGATGACTGTTATTTAATAGAAATTAAGAAAACGTCCAAAATGCATTGAAGAGTATAGTATAGACACTGACTCAAAACACCAGGAGAAACATGTATATGTTTGAGAAATCCCCTGCTTAAATATTCCCGGAAGTGGCCTCTTATAAGAAGCATAGTCGCCTTTTACGGCAAGCTTTGTTTGTTTTTTGTTGTTGTTTTGTTAACGCCGCACTCAGCAATATTCCAGCTATATAGCGTGGTCTGTAATTAATCGAGTCTGGAACAGACAATCCATTGATTCACATCATGAGCATCGATCCACACATTTGGGATGCATGCATGCATCAACCACGTCAGCGGGCCTAACCACCCGATCCCGTTAGTCGCCCCTTACTACAAGCATAGTCACCTCTTACAATAAGCATGGGTTGCTTAAGACCTATTCTACCCCGGATCTTCACGGGTCAAATCGCTAATTTTGGTCATGGGTATTTTACAATTTTTTCAATTTCATTAATTACATATTTCAATGTTTCTGTTATACCCATGAGTGATACTTAAATACTCATATCAGTCTGTCTGTCCTTCATCGAATTGGGCCGCAGATGTCGTCCTCGCGATCAGTGATTGTTGTCGGTAAACGTTTGTAGCGTTTATCAAATGCACTTGAGTCTGCAGACCGTGTTGTCTGTTAAATGTGTTTGTGAATGAGTGAATATTGGTACAAGCCACACTATTGCAGCTGAATCACTGCAGCCCGTACAGAATCGAGTCTGACCCCGGTAAAGTCGTGTCTTGACACACAATCAGCCAGGTCGCACAGTGTAACCCCGACCCCCATTTTCGACGGCTCTTGCGACCAGCACAGGACACTAAAGACCAATTCGGTCGGACTTCCCAACGGATGATCTTTGACAAGACACAAATCATACATAATTTAAGTAAAACATTTGTTTCCATGTATTATTTATGTTTTGGAGACCAGCGCAGACTTGTTCATCACACTGGAAGATTTTCTATCAGTTTCCAATATTCAAGCCATATCACGGCGGCGTTACATCAGAAATGGGCGAATTTGAATGGTGAAATAGCTATTTCCCTTCCACTCATGTCCCAACCGAACTCGAAATAAAGAGACAAGTGAATCCGCTTCGTCTGTTTCATATTTAGGTCTATGTATAAAGATTCAGCGACAAGAACTATCCACAAGTCTCTATAACATGAGAACTTCCCTGTATGTCCAGCAGCACCAGCCTTTGGTGCCCCAACGTTTGAGGTATAATCGAGCATGCTGTTTCTACGAAGATTTCAGAGAGCGTGATACGACTCAATACCTGTGTGATCAGGGTTCAAGACATTCAAGGCCTCAGTAAAGAGTTCAAACGTTTTATGGCAGACATAAGGATGGCATTTCCAAATCTGACCAACACTTACCTAAATTATATCCGATGCAATTCCCTATTTTACGGAAGCGTTTTAGGGCCATTTGTTAAAAAAATCGATACTAAGTTGAAATTTCAAGATACTATCTTGAAATTACAAGATACAGAAGTTGATACTTTCTTGAAATTTTAACTTAGTAACTAGAAATTTCAACTTCTGTATCTTGAAATTTCAACTTTGTTTCTTGAAATTTCAACTTAATATCTTGAAATTTCAAGACAGTATCGATAAAAATATTAAAAAAAACATATGGCCCTAAAAGGCTTCCGTACTATTTCGAATCGTCCCCATGTTTTTCAGGAGGGCACTTGACTTGCCTGTGCGTGTTTCTATGACGGGCGCCGAAGGTGGGTAAGGATATGCTCACCTGTTCGAGTGCACCTGGTCTCAATACCATTAGACAGTGATCCATAAACATGCATGGTTATAGTCAGAAACTTGGAATGGAATGAATCTTAGAATGGAGATTTCTTACGATAAATGGAAATGGTTTTGTCACCTCAACGTGAAGGCTACCCCAATTCCCTTATATATTTATCAACACTATCAAATATACTTGGTGATGCGAAGCGTGGTACATTCGTGATCCAGTTATTTATTCTGTAAGGTCCATTCAACTCTATTAAGATGTGGTCTTTAGGCAGATAGACCCGTGAAGATCCAGTGTAGAATAGGTGATGATCCGGGGTAGAATAGATCTTCAGCAACCGATGCTTGCCCTAAAAGGCGACTATGCTTGTCATAAGAGGTGACTAACGGGATCGGGTGGTCAGGCTCGCTGAACTGGTTGATGCATGTCATCGTATCCCAATTGTGTGGATCGATGCTCATGATACCAATCACTGGATTGACGGGTCCAGACTCGTTTATTTACAGACCGCCGTCATATAGCTGGAATATTGCTGAGTGCGGCGTTAAACAACAAACAAAAACTATAGGCAGATAGGTTGGCAGTAGCTTTGAAAACCTTTTTTGACAGGCCCTGAGACACTGTGTTTGTTTAAAGCATCATGCATATTTTAACCTGTCAAATGAAAGGTTGATTTGCATCTGATATATATAGTTATTATGAGGACCAATGCGCCATTCTTTATATTTCCATGGCAGAATGCTTTATTTAGAAATAAACAGGCAGACATAAAGTGGATGTAGCTCAGATAATTAATTCCGTCCTTTTTTGTTACGTTTGCTTCGTAAAAATATCAGTCTGACTGCCACAAATATAATCATTTTGTTGAATTGATTTGGCTTGTATAACCGTAGCTGTATGGCATTTTCATTTTAGCAAAAAAGCAATCAAGAGCATGATCCGAAATTGATATTGCACCATTGAACGAGGCTGTACAGGTCTTTTTTAATGAACGCGGCATCTTGGATGTAGACTATTTTTTATCATTGAATTGTCAGACGAATTGTACTGGTCGATCTCATAGATTCCAAAGAAAAAACAAATGCTAATGCATTAATAATATCAATAGAATCATAAGAGAACCAAGACCGCCTCCGTGGTCTAATGGTAGAGCGTCCGCCCGGAGAGCGGAAGGTCCGTGGTTCGATCCCCGGTTGCGTCATACCAAAAGACGTTAAAAGATGGTACTTGATGTTACCCTGCCTGACGGCATTAAGGGGCTAAATCAAGAACTGGTCGGCTCGGAGTCTGTATACTGTGTCTGAGTGGGGTGTTCATGTTAAACTGGTATCTCAGTGCGCTAGCACTATAAATCGGCATCAGTCCGTACTAGTACAAGCAGCCACACAAACACACACACGTGCATGAACGTCGCTGTATAAGTGCAATAATCTTGGACGCGACGTTAAACCCCATTTCATCTTACTGTGAAGGCATGGTTAGGTGCTCATAGCATCAACCACTGGTTTGTCTGTCCCAGCACTAATATTTACAGACAGACGCGATATCCGTCAATTTATACTGTTCGTTGTTTAACGCCGCACTCAACAGTATTCCCACTATATGTCGGCGGTCTATGAAGAATCCTTCCGGACCTGACATCACGAGTGGTGACTATGGTTTTACGCCGCTTTTAGCAATTTTCCAGCAATATCATGGTGTGGGGGGGGGGGGGGGGGGGGGGGGGGGGACACCATACTTCACACATTGTACCCATGTCGGGAATCGAACCCGGGTCTTCGGCGTGACGAGCGAACGCTTTACCCACTAGGCTACCCGACCGCCCCGTCCTGCCATCATGAGGTAATGATAGTAACTATGGCAAATAAAACTAAAACGCAAAGAACAAATCTATCAGATTATAATACAATGTCATAGTAAAAAATATGAGCATCGAACGATTTTGAACCTGTAATCTTTAAGAGTATTATTGATAATTATATTCGTATTACGCATCACAAAGCATCCGAATCATGTTTCCAGCTGTAAACACGACACCAACACACCATGCTGGGAAATCAACCAGAATGGTATATGATTGTTTCACAACATCACAAGGCTAGTCTCCTTATACGGGCCTCATTACTGAGAGCACTTCGCACGTAAACACGGCTATGCGCGTAAACTAATATTTCATTACTTGGAGTTGACGTGTCAGTCTGTCGGTGTCTCTGATGTTCGACAACAATATTAATGGTGTCAAAACTCTCATTATCACGTGATCCGATCTGTCAGCACATGTCCGACATTGATGGATGACGTCACACTGATCAACAGCTGGAGTTGTTGATGTGATTTTTTTCCTCCATGGCACCGGGAACATTGTGTTATGGGAAAAAACGGGTTAAAATACAATTTATCCTTTACTGAACGACAAACCTGGAACCAGACCAATCAACATGCTAATTTTCTAAAATAGTCAAATAAGAACACATTTTATTCTTTGCTCTCTATATGATAAGTTTTAAAATTAAAATTGTGAGTTTGTGTAACGCCGCACTCAGTAGTATTCCAGATGTATTACAGCAGCCTGAAAATAATCGAGTCTGGACCAGACAGTCCATTGAATGGTTTTATGAGCATAGATCTACGCAATTGGGATACAATGACAGGTATCAACCAAGTCAGCGAGCCTGACCACCCGATCCCGTTTGTCGCCCCTTACGACAAGCATAGTCGCCTTTTCCGACAAGCATGGGTTGCTGAAGGCCAATTCTAACCCGTATCTTCACCGGGGACTGAAACGCACAAAGTTCTGGCCAACACTATATCAAGTAAACTTTCCCTAATCCAACAGAAGTAAATATTATTTTGTGTAAATATTTTGATTATACAATTCCTACAACATATCCACTTTCAGTGTTGCTTTTCCTTCGACCACAAAATCCACACAAACATTTATGACAAATAAGTTAATACAAATATAATGTTATTTCAATCAATACAATCTATTTTGTCAGAAACAAACATGCATAGAAACTGTTAACTGAGTTAAAAGGAACGTTGGACTTTTCTGCCAGACAAGAATCTGAACATAAATATTTATAACTAACGCTTTACATCTTGGAACATACCTTATTGGTGTGTATAATTAAAACATTGAAAGTGCTATTATTATTCATATCGTTGTGGCTGCAATGCACATCAAATACATTTATAATCCATGATTTTATGTAAAGAGTTATTACGAAGGGAATATCTAAATTGTTTGATTGGCATTCTAGAAGTTGGTGAGTATATAAATAATAATAAAAAACCTCTGGTTCATTGCATTTGCGTTATGTCGGTAAGATTCTTGCACCGTTATCAGGCTTTTTTGTTTAACACCGCACTCAGCAATATTCCAGCTATATGACAGCGGTCTGTAAATAATCGAGTTTGGACCAGGCAATCCAGTGACTGACATCATGAGCATCGATCCACGCCATTGGGATACGATGACATGCATCAACCAAGTCAGCGAGCCTGACCACCCGATCAGGTTAGTCGCCCCTTACGACAAGCATAGTCGCCTTTTAAGGCACTTTGTGATAAATGAATGAGTTAGCAAGTGAGTCTGATTTTACGCCGCTTTTAGCAATATCCCACCAATATCACGGCGGGTGACACCAGAAATGGGCTTCACACAATGTACCCATGTCGGGAATCGAACCCGGGTCTTCGGCGTGACGAGCGAACGTTTCAACCACTAGGCTACCCGACCGTCCCTAATGGAGGTAATGAAGCATACAGGTAATGAAGCCAGATTACTGTAAGGATAGGGAGTAAAAAGTTGCGACAAGCTGATTGGATACTGCTTTATAAAAAAAATTGATATTTAAACTAATCGTCAATGGTTTTTCATACCGTCCCGCTACATAAACAGGCAATTATGAATTGTTTGTTTGTTGTTTAACGCCGCACTCAGCAATAGCCCAGCCATATGACGGCGGGATGTTAATAATCGAGTCTGGACCAGACAATACAGTGAGCATTGATGAGTATTGATCTTCGCAATTAGGATACAATGACATGCATACTACAGGTCACCGAACCTGGCCACCGTTCATCCCTTTTGAACATGTGTGTTGCTGAAGACCAATTCTAACCCGGATTTTCACGGGTGTCATGGAACAGGCGGTATCATATACTGGGAAGGTGAGGTGAAATTGGGTTTAATGTCGCGTCCAAGATTATTGCACTTATATAGCGACGTGCATGCACGTGTGTGTGTGTGTGTGTGGCTGCTTGTACTAGTCCGGACTGATGCCGATTTATAGTGCTAGCCCACTGAGATACCATGCCGCAGTTTAACATGAATACCTTACTCAGACACAGTATACTGACTCCGAGCCGACCAGTCCTTGTTTTAGCCCCTTTAACGTCTTTTGGTATGACGCGGCCGGGGATCGAACCCCGGACCTTCCGCTCTCCGGGCGGACGCTCTACCACTAGACCACGGAGGCGGTATGATATACTGGGAAACGTTGCGTGAAACCAGCGGTTATGGGATGGGTCCCTACCATTAGTTTTTACACGCCATTTGTCTGTCTGTCACAAAACTCTGATTTTGTTGTCACACATAGGATATGACAAGACCTACCGTTGTAATGGAACAATACACCTGCTTCTAATTAGGCTGGTCTGCAGGACATGTGATGCTTGGGGAGCTTCAGTCACAGTTTAGATACGTAACTAATCAATATTTGAAGATTCACTGTCAACTACAGCATTTTTCAGATCCCGACTGCATTCCAGTGATAAATTAACTTGTCCGATGTGTTCATTTTATTGACACTGGCGCCGGGCAATGTGAATGTTACCCCCGTGGACACGAGTGGCAGCTAGAGGCAGAGCAATATCTCAAGCCTCAAAAACAGTTTCAAACCTTTGTAGGGAGTGCGTGAGTTTGGTTTAATGCGTCTTACGGTATTAAACGGTTGATATGGGAGGAGAGCCCAAAGTGATGCAGGCCTCTGACGTTTACCACTTTGATGAAATCCACGAGCACGGGTATGGCGCTGACAAACCCACACTCGGTGCGAACGGGGTTCGAACCCACGGTCCCGGGTTTATTGCGTGCCCAAGGGACACAACTCTGCACAGCAACCTTTGTAGCAAGATGTTATTACAATTCAATTTCATTTTAAGAAAAAATAAAATCATATTAAATCATGTTGAGGAAATGCCTCTAACAAGAAAATGATTTAAAAGCTAACTTGCATTTTCTGTTACAAAGAATGAACCTAATGAGGGGAAGAAATCAATTTGATTTATTCTCTGATGATGAGGGCCGTTCACGTTTTGGCGCCGTGTATATAACTACTGACGACAAGAAAATGATTAAACATTCCCAAGGACTAGTTTTTATAATTATTTGCTGATATTAAGACACAGAAACGTACCACTCAACATGTGTACTACATAATTAAATTTGATTTGAAGCTATGGCACGGAGTAATTTACAGCCTAAAATTACCAAGCTGATAGACAAATGCCAAATGATATTTGACCGATCAATACTAATAACTAAATGTAATGTTTTCTTCAACATTTTACGAGCTACTGAAAAGCGATTCGTAGCTTATTAGCTTCAATGTAATAGTTTTGTGGCGAATTTCTGAAGATTAATATGAAAGTTAGTTTTCACGTGTACCCGTGGTTGGTTGGCTGGTTGGTTTGTTGTTTTACGCCGCACTCGGCAATATTCCAGCTATATGAGCTATATCCAGTCTGTAAATAATCGAGTCTGTACCAGATAATCAGTGATTGATATCATGAGCATCGATCCACGCAATTGGGATCGATGACGTGCTTCAACCAAGTCAGCTAGCCTGACCACCCGATCCCGTTAGTCGCCCCTTCCGACAAACATAGTCACTTTTTACGGCACTTTGTGATAAGTGACTGAGTGAGTAAGTGAGTTTGATTTTAAGCCGCTTTTAGCAATATTCCAGCAATATCACGGCTGAGGACACCAGAAATGGGCTTCACACATTGTACCCATGTCGGTAATCGAACCCGGGTCTTCGGCGTGACGAGCGAACGCTTTAACCATTAGGCTACCCGACCGCCCCTGGGTGGTCAGGCTCGCTGACTTGATTAATGCATGACATCGTATCCCAATTGCGTAGATCGATGAACATGATATCGACCACTGAATTATCTGCTCCAAACTCATTTATTTTTTCAGACCATCATCATATAGATGGAATATTGCTGGGTGCGGCTTAAACAACAAACAAGCAAACATAGCGTATCCAGCCACGCGTGTATGATTATAATACACAGCTTATGGAAAGAAAATGCAGTTGCATGTCTTTCTGACCATGTATTTCGGTACATCGTAATCGACGTATGCGAAGGGAAAGAGAGGGGGAAAGTTGAATAAGTAAGAACAGGGTACAACGACACAACGTCACGAAGCCATATCCACATGATAAAAGCACGGGTGATTGGATGTTAAACTGCTACAGGACAAAAATGTTAGGACTTTTCATTTCCTGGGTTTCATGTTATTAGGTCCCCGTCGGTACAAAAGTGTTGGTGTAGACCTAGCATAGACTTCTACTGACAAAATCTCATTCACTTCACACACTCTTAATATGGCAGGACGAAAACATCAAACATCGATCTTTACTAATTTCATTTTCCGATGGAATTGGTATAGGGCGCCATGATTATCAATGAAGCACGGGGGTTTCGGGAACTGTTGCAAGTCATAGATGCAGCCAATCGAATAAAAACGTCATCATGTGTTGTCAGCCGATGGCACCATGTACTACCGTTGACCCGAGATTCTAATCAAATCTAAAACCGAACAGACATGCTCAACGGTCAGGAGAGTGGTAGGCCATAAACGAAGGCTCTTGTGATAAAGATGTCATTAATCGTACTAAAAATACCGCCGGTAAAATCTCCCTTTAGATCACCACGATCACCAGTCAAACACTACATTACCCTACAGGAATATCTTACCTGTGTTTCCAGCTGAGGCAGGCGACTTCCGGTTGAAGCAGACGACAGCCTGATGTCGTCTGCTCGATACTGAAATGCTTCCTTTTGTGGGTGACGGTTGACTTTGTCTCTGGGGACATAAAGTCGGGTAGAGCGCCGTGCTACATGTAGGGCTGTGCTCGTGCTTGTGTTCCTGTTCGAGTCGGAAGCGAGACCGAGAGTAGATGAGTCCGGAATCCAACGACCAGGACTGCCGATCAATGATCGATTGAGCAGCAACTGGGAATTAACCGCTTCCACAGATTACATGGACAGTTGATAATAGCTTTTAAGGCTGGTTGATAAATTTATCAAATTGATCGTTTGCGCCTAGCTCGTGGTGCCAGCACATACAGGCTATGCGTTTGGAGCGGTTTTTGTGTTTTGCCATCCGTCACATGACGTCATGATACCTCTGGGGGAGACGAGTTGGTCAAGCATATATTTATCGTTACAAATCACCAAGGAGGTCGTCCCGTTGCGTTAGGCTCAAGCGAAAAACAAGACTTGCATTTGAAAAGATTGTATTGATTATATGTTCCCGTAATATCAATAAATCACAACATTAATCGAAGAGAGATACTGTTTATTAAGTGTATGCAGGTCAAAGTACTTATTGGTATTGATTTGTCATGATTATAAAATTTAAAACGGCTTGGATCGGAAAGTAATCAATATTACACTCCTGATTTGGTTACATATCATAAACCAAACTTTACGCCTGCTGAAGATGAAACGATCATGTCTGATCATTTGATATACTGTTATATGAGATACAAATGTCTTTATGACAATTAATATGACAATTATATGTCCAAACGTACAATGGACATACAGGTTTTGAGATGACCCACGACACCCTCTATTGTCTGTCAATCTAATCTGAACGCCCGACTGAACTCCCTGTTCAAAACAATAGGTGGTGGCTGGTGTCGAGGAGACACAAGGGGAGACAACCATGAGTGAGTGAGGGAGTTGGGTTTAACGCCGCTTTTAACAGTATTCCAGTTATATCGTAGCGTGTCAGCTTAATGTGGGAGGAAAACCAGAAGTGATGCAGGTCTCAGACGTTTACCACTTCGGTGAAACCCACGAGCACGGGTATGGTGCTGACAAACCTAGAAACATAATCGGGGCGAACCGGGATTCGATCCTACAATCATAGTTTTCTGGCGTACCCAAGGGACGCAACTCTGCACAGCGAATCGCGGCGCCTTAGACGACCCCAGGGACAACCATTTGCACTGGCTAATCGCTATGGTGTCACAGCCGGTGAAACTTGATTGCGCGGGCGATGAATTTTTGGGTACCAGTCGTTTGTCAAACATATCTAAAGAGTAGGGTTATAATGTTCTGTTTTGGGTTAAGTTTTAGTTTTCAATATGTACGTTGTAAGTGAAAAAGAGTCGTACGTCCGATGTAATGGTATATCGGTGAATGAGGTAGTCAATGAGTTAGAAGCGTGCAATCCTTCGAAACACTCATATCAGGCAGATCATAATGTAGAAATAGTTTGTCAACATATAACGCTTCAATAATTATTATTTATCCGTGGGCAAGGTATACGTATTACCTTTTGTATTTTACTTTCCATTGTAATTGTATGGAAACCCTAAACAAAAGCACTAGCAAGTTGCAAACCATGTAGATATCTATAGATAGATTGTCAACAGTTACAACATTGCCCACTTTTTTACTGGTGCTCTTATATTAAGTGAAACCAATAAAACCTTAAAGGCATAGTGTGTGTTTTGTAATAAATAAAAATAAAAAAAGAGTTGATTTACAAATTACAAAGCAGTAAATTATTTCTCCTTTATGCTACATTGTTCCTTTTTTATAGCAGAAGTAGTTCTCGTGGAAGATGGTGGCGACATTTAACTGATCGTGAGGCCTCCGTAAACCTTGATCAGCCTCAAACATTTTTCTTCCGACCCTATGGGTTTGGGTAGAAGTATACATCTAATCATAACGATATTCCAAATTATCTCTGTGGTACCAAATATCGTCATGTAAGATGTCACTTAAAACTGATTTACATGTATGATGTTCAACAACTATCGACCAGATCTGTGGCATGTATCTCTGTTCACCCAGCACTGAATGGGTACCCGGTAGGATGAGATGATGATGTGGTTCTTAACCTTCTAGCGCCTCACAGGCAGCTTGGGTTGTAACATGAAATGAAAAATCGAGTAATAATGATGAAGCTTTGGCGCATTATTGATGCAAACTGCGTTATTATTATTATTATTATTATTATTATTATTATTATTATTATTATCAAATTAAAATAAAAAAATGCAGCAAAGAGGGTTTGGGTGGCCCTGGCAAAGGCAGGCTGGTTAGGGCAATCATCAGCTCAGGGCCCTTGCCATTCGTCAAGTCCCATTCGGTTGCTGACCCTCTCAACAAACTGCACATGAACTCGATGCAGTGGTCGTTCAGATAACCTCTCCTTGACAAACTGAGCCTGGGCCGATTTGATATGGCACTTCACTTGGTTGACACTCATTTCTGTACCGTCCAGCAGTACAGAAAATCAACAAAATCAACACCGACATTGAGATTATGTCCCATATCCTTGGCTCGTTTTAGAAAGCCGTGGAATGCCTTGTTTTCATCATGAGTCTTAAAAATGAATTTTATTATTATTATTAGTAGAACTATACAGACAAGACATGTTTAGATCTAAACATGATTAGGAATGTCTTGAAATCCTAAACACTGGTGTCTGGGCTACGTGTAGAGGGGGCAAGGGCCCTGAGCTGACGATGGGTCTAACCAGCCTGACTGTGCCAGGATCACCCAAACCCTCTTTGCTGCATTTTTTAAATTTTAATTTGTACATAATCATAATCATAACAATAATAATCATGTTGATAATGATAATGATAATAATAAAAAATAAAATAATGATAATGCAGGGTGCATCAATAATGCACCAAAGCTACCCCATTATTACTCGATTTTTCATTTCATGTTACAACCCAAGCTGCCTGTGAGGCGCTAGAAGGTTAAGAACCACATTATCATCTCATCCTACCGGGTACCCATTCAGTGCTACTACACAGACAAGACATGTTAAGATCTAAACATGTTAAGGAATGTGTTGAAATCCTAAACACATTTGGTGTATTCCATCTTGACGTTATTAAGGTAACACATGAAATGAGCTATCATGTAACAGCCTGAATACCACCTAAAAACACCATCTCTATAATCTGATAATGTTGAGATTAAACATTAAAACATGTTTAGAATGTAAACATATTGAATCTTGTTTAGTTTTGTTTGTTTGTTTGTTTGTTGTTTAACGCCGCACTCAGCAATATTCCAGCTATATGACGGCGATCTGTACATAATCTAGTCTGGACAAGACAATACACGCAATTGGAATACGTTGACGTGAACCAACCAAGTCAGCGAGCCTGACCATCCGATCACGTTAGACGCCTCTTACGAAAAGCTTGGTCGCCTTTTATGGCAAACATTGGTTGCTGAAGACCAATTCTACCCCGGATCTTCCCGAGTTCAGACTGGAAAGTATATCTGATTACTGAGATAGACCCTTAACCTTTCTTGGTTGCACAAATATTGATCCATTTTTACTGCTAAAATAAATTTAATCCCACCCCGTTACGTTACGTACAATATCATTGAAGTATCTCGAAATCGACAGTTCGGCCATCGGATCCTGCCACGACTAGGGAACATAACTCTACACTTGGTTCTCTTTTTCCCCACCCTCGAAGAAATAGTGTAATGTGGAAGGGAATCTATTGATACACAAACGCAATGTTGCAAATAATCCATTGTAGACGTGAACACGTAAAGTACAATGTAATTGTATTATCCCTGTGTTATGGGTTTTCGGATGCTTAAGAACCATTTTTATCGTTAATCACAAGAACAGTTGTAAAGCATCCCACTCACTTATAAAACACGACTTTATTTTAAAACCAGGTCATCATCTGAGTATTTAAAATGTTTGTGTGACGCCACACTCCTTGTCTTAGCGTGAGTCCTCGCGATAAACATGGCCTTTCGAAAACATTAGATGCCAAAACCTATGATCCGACGATGTCATATGCAGGTGAGATCTAATTAATGGCCAGGTGTATCACACGTAGCACGAGAGTACGTGTATCTGGACAGTAATGATCCATGGATTCAATACAATGTAGAACCTGTCCAATTAGTGTCAACTTCGGACATGTCGTTAGCAACCCATTGTTTGGACATTACCAGGTTTGGTCAAACACACGGCGTGGTGGTGTCGCAGCACTTTGCGGAGGCGTATCCAACATTTCGCAATAATAAACACAAACCAATCGATTATATCCTTTGCTTTTGATCAAAGTAAACGGTAACGGATACTATAATTGAAATAAGGAACGTTTCTTTGTCATAGGTTTTACTGAATTTCTTTTTCATCCTAAGGCTTTGAATAATTCATTTTACGTATTAATGATTATTCTGATACATTAAATATATCTTCCATCAGAACACATGCTTTATAGTGATTCATAATTAGTTACTTTTTTACAACTTGGGATGGTGAGGACCCACGGGGTTGCTACAAAATGTAAAATGAGTATTTCAATCGTTATTACCACAGTACAAGTGTGATCCAATGTTTACAATAATACAAAGCATCGACCGCTATTTAAAAACATCCATTTTGTACAAAAAACGTTCACACGAAAAAGATATGTTAATACATGCATGCAATACACTACTTTAATTAAATCCATCAATATCAATCACGGATTGCGCTATATTTACACTTCTGATTTCTCAGTAGCGTGTTTCCTTACTCGTTAAAACACGTATTTTCAAATTTAATTTGTTCTGTTTGCATGTTAAGATTCATAATCATTGGGCTACATAACGTTTCCGTGCAAAGTATTCCGGTTTGATTTTCAATCTTAGACTTTTATATTTTAAAAAAAACAGCACGTGTATTGTGGTTGTGTTTCATATAAGTGACCGAAAATCGTAGTATGCTTGTAATGAAAAACCTTATACCCCGACCTTGGTAACCCGCAAACCCCACCTACCAGGCCGTACCTGCGGGGAACATATACAAGAGTTTGGAGGGAAAAAATCGCATCGCATCAACGTTTCATCACATCCATCATTTTGTTACTTTTCTCCATCGTTTCATCGGTCCATCGTATCTTTATATCGTTCCATCGTTTCGTCTCATCATACCAATGTTCCATCGTATCGGTTTATTCACTCGCATAAATCAATCGTTTCAACCATCGGTCCATCGTTCCATCGCCTTAACCCATCGTTCCCCCGCACAGCTCAATCGTTCAATCGCATCAGTCCATCGTACCATCGTATCGGTCCATCGTTCCCTCTCATACCGCCATGGTTTCTCACATCGCTTTGTCGTTGCATAGCATCGCTATATCGCTTCATCAAATCGCGACCGTTCTGTCGCATGGCTTCATCGTGCCATTGCATTGGTCCATCGTTTCATCACAACGCCCCATAGTGTGTGAGTGAGGTTTTACGTCGCTTTTAGCAATATTCCAGCAATATCACGGCGGGGGACACCAGAAATGGGCTTCACACATTGTACCCATGTCGGGAATCGAACCCAGGTCTTCAGCGTGACGAGAGAACGCTTTAACCACTAGGCTACCCCACCGTCCCCGCCCCATAGTATCGTCAGTCATCGCTGTGTGGCTGAAATAACGTCCATGCGACGTTAAAGCTCAGCTCACTCGTCGTTTCATGTCATTGCTCCATCGTTCCTTCACATCGGTACATCATGTCGCCGCCATCGTTCTCTCGCCCGGGTTCGATTCCCTAAATGGGTACAATGTGTGAGACCCGTGTTTCCAGGAGATGCAGGATGTAATGAAAGTAATGTGTTTTTGGGCCAATAGAAGTCTTGCATCACCTTTTACAGAAAAAATAGTCCATCTCAAATAATCTCCATCACACAAAATCTTAAATAGGCGGTACCAAAAATCATTTCTGACAAATATAAAATTGAGATTTCTTGCAAGGTGACCTCTTTCTGGTGTAGTGGACAGAGCGTCTAGTTCGATGGTTCGATCGCCCGCCGAGTCATACCCCAAAACGCTAAAAGATAATACTTGTTGTTTCCCTCCCTGTCGCTCGTCATCAAGACGGTTAAAGCGTTCGCTCGTCACGCCAAAGACCCGGGTTCGAATCCCGACATAGGTACAAGTGTGAAGCCCATTTCTGGTGTCCCCCGCCGTGATATTGCTTGAATATTGCTAAAAGCGGAGTAAAACCATACTCAAGAACTCACTCTTATATTAGTGGGCTAGCACTAAAACCGACCTGCAAGCACATACCATACAAACACGCGTGCACTTACGTCGCTATATGAGCAATGATCTTGAATGCGACGTTAAACTCCATTTCACCTCGTCGCGGCCATGACATCTCTGGGACCAATTACTCTACTTTTGTATTATGAAAGAATAATGTATCAAAATATAATGATGTTTATGTCCAGTGTGTTAACCGTTAGGTGGAATTGGGGAACCTGATATGACGGTATATCATATATGGCGAACAAAGAAAATACAATGGGCCTTATGATGAAAGGCCGAGATAATTAACAGTAGTGACTGCGGTTTAGACTGTCACGCAGCTGCCACAAGGGATTCAGTCTGTAGACATTCAGTCTATATTTTCAAGAGCATATCATTTTTTAATTTGCAGTTTACACGAAGTCGGTCACATGACCGACACATTTTGACATTCATACGTTTTACACGAGACTGTATTCTTGAAATGACGTTAACACTGACGGACTACTTCCACTCTCATGGGGAAGCCCCTGGGAATTCCTTAGTTCGGATAAATACAGAAGCGTTGTTTGTCACTATTAAGACTTTTTAATCTGGAACTTAGCGTTTTAGCATACATTGGGATATGTTATAGAGTTTGAGTGCTATCCGTTCAAGGATATGCACATCCAAAACTATCGTAGTATCGTCTCGATCCGTGTCTAGGCTACAGTGACAGTCTACAGCAATCTATGAATTTACCTTAGAATCTGTTAGACGTCCGTACAGTCTGGCCCTCACTCAATGAAGGTTCATACTCGAAAGAACTCACACTACGTGAAAGTCAACACTTAAATATCTAGCACCTTTTAGTAGATCTCTGGATGTATTCGTTTTTAAGTTATTATTTTGTAATAAAATATAGTCGAGCTTTAAAATAAACGTCAACACAAGTGAACACCCAGTCTCTGCCAAAAAACAAATCCTAGTGGGCGCACAGGGCAACACAGCAGCGAAAACCACACGAATGCAAGCTCGCCCCGCACCACCAAAACAGTGAGTGAGTATGGTTTGCGCCGCTTTTAGCAATATTCCAGCAATATCACGGGAATCGAACCCGGCTCTTCGGCGTGACGAGCGAACGCTTTAATCACTGGGCTACCCGACCGCCCCCCAACCAAAACAACGCGCACAAAAAAGTAAGGACATGTCCCTCGACGCGGTACAACAGCACCCCTGACACGCGACGGCAAACCCACCAGAAAAACCACACAGTCCAGAAAATCAGTGACACAATTGAGGATTTACTGATTTTGTTGAAACTAAACAATGGTACGCTGATTGTGAATTTATAAGTACAGAAAAACCTTTAAGAAATCTGTTTGTATTGCAACAGAGTGGGGTCAGTTTTAAAATGGCTCGGCCAACACAATTCTTGTGTAGTTGACTCAGTATAATCATCGACAGAAACATTGACCAAGTTCAAGCAAATGAATACGTTAAGTACGTAAGTTTTACGAAAAAAACTCCTTTAGACAGAAACTATTGGGAAGATCGATGGGCATTACCATACCCATGTTTTTTTTATTCTGAAGTTTGTAGATCCGGACAATTGAACTGTAGCTTCATTTATATATTGTTATTTTTTGTGATATGAAGCTTGTATCAAATTGTGTGATATGTTATTGATTATAAAATGGCGTTTGAATGACTCGCTTGTGTGTTTGTGGTTACTATTTTTCATGTGTGTGTGTGGTAATTTGTGATGGATTGGTTTTATTTCTTTTTGTTTTTTGTATTGTTACTTTGGAGCGATTCGAATACGTGGAAGATTTGTGCGGAGTGTTTACGCTGGTCCGTCTACATGAAGTCTGAAGCAAACAGAGGTTAACATAAACCTGGCGCCAGAACATCCTTCTGATGTGGCGTTTATGAAGCAAATCTGAATTAATGCCTATTGATTATTTTCATCCGATATATACAGTCCCATCGTAACCTAATCTCTTAATTGGATGTACTCACGGGGGTAAATATATTACGATAGTGCACACAAAATGCATATGGTCATTGATATCATTGATACCGATGAAACGGTTCTTATTTGGTCTGACAGTTAAATGGATCCAAATAATTTAAATGTGATGGTTGAGCTATTTACACCGACTGTAATCATGACATTACAAAACACGTATGCAACATGGATAGCTTTGATGTTTATTTCAGCATACATTACTTATGGTATAACAAAAAAAATATATTCTTGCATATTGCACTTGTCCCCACTCTTGCTGCGCACACGCAAGATATTGTCTGAAATTCATCAATAAAGCGTCGTTTGTCATAGATGTGGATCATTACATTGCTGCAATCGTTTATTATCACAGAAGAAGACTCGTGCTGTCTACATTAAAATAGCTGTGTCGAGATAAAGCGCGTACTCTGCTGCCACACTATCGATATTTACGATTTCTATATCATGTACAAGAAATTTGTTCAGAAATTGATATCATGATATGATCTCGTACCAACTGCGATCGTTCTCATTTTCCCACGTATCCCCATCGTGAATCCAGGGTAGGGCGTGTGGTTAGAGGCGATTAATATAAGGATAGGAGAGCCACAATGTTTGAACTGTCTGTGTAAGTCGTATCCCAAGGTCATTGGTGGTTGTTAATGTTATCATCATGGCCCTGACTGAACAACACGGGGCGCTCAGGTAGCCTAGAGGTTAAAGCGTTCGCTCATCACGCTGAAGACCCGTGTTCGATCCTCGACATAGGTACAATGTGTGAAGCCCATTTCTGGTGTCCCCCGCAGTGATATGGTTGGAATATTGTTAAAAGCGGCGTAAAGCCACACTAACCCAGTCACTAAACAACACCATGACTCTAACCCTTGCAAATGCGAGCGATTAACAAGTCTCGTTTACCCCGATGACACAGATGGCATTGGGCGTCAAAGGCGAAATAGCGGTGAAAAGTATGGATCACTTAAAATCTGTGATGACACCAGGTTTTGGCGAAGGGGTGAGCAGGTCCTGCTCTACCGGTAGCACTCGCCACTCACACAATTTCCATAAAATATTAGGTGTTTCTTGCACACCCACAGCGGTACACTCCTGCCATGCGGCATGTAAACAAACCGAAGAAAATGCGATCGAAAACCGACGAAAATGGGATAGAAAACCGATGAAAATGGGATCGAAAACCGACGAAAATGCGATCGAAAACTGACGAAAAAGGATCGGAAAACGACGAAAATGCGATCGAAAACCGACGAAAATGGGATCGAAAACCGACGATATCGTGATCGAGGATGTCAAGTCCTATAACTATGACGAATCAACGTATCCCTATCGCATTGATAGTTGCCTGTCTTTATTAACGATTTGTCTGACAAGAATATGGATTCGAATATGGACAGACTGCCATTATGTAGCTATAGCTGGAATAATTCAGACCGCGGCTTTAAGCAGCATTCATTCACTCAGATTGAAAGCACTGAATAGTAAACTGATGCAGATGAGATACAGGCATCTGTGGTTTATGTTTACGGTCAAAATGGTTAGCAGAAATAATCTGATTTAAATTCAAAACTAGATCCACAATGAAAATGAATGTTTTGAAACGTTTTACTTCTAAAACCATTGCCATCATGCTATACAAACACGTGGTGAAGCTATTTCTGTCAAACCTGAGTCGAAAATATTGAAATCGCTGTCTTGACATTTGTTTACTTTCCTAGCATAAACTGTGAGACATACCCCTCACTGAGTTTGCAATTGCGAAACCGATCAAAATAAATATTGGTAATATATTTGTTTTATCTAAATCGGAATTAGCGCAGCTTTACACAGCATGCACCATGTTTGTTGAAAAGATAGATCGTACAAGTAATGTAATATTCTCACAGAATGAGTGTTTGCACACTCGGCTAAAACAAATACAGTAATCTATTTTCCCAATATGGCAAATGAAACTCCCGACAGGGTTAGATGTTACAACTTATCTCACAACTATGTCGAACGGTTATACAGCAATGCACTGGAGCTGAGAAACAAAGTAAACCAATCACAACACACTGTCAAAAGGCATTACTCCTATTTGTGAGACTTAGCTAAGTACAGAGTTGATTACCCAGCTTGTCACTGTGTATATGGTTGTGATTAAACGTGGGGACCCAGTGGGTTTCAATATAATAATGATAACAAGTATACTCAACTTTCATTTTACGGTCGCTTTGTTGTCTTATGATATACAATATGTAAGTGATTACAACATATTTGCTGAAAATCAATTTATATTCTGTATGCCGAATCAGCCGACCGATATGAAAGGTATGTAGTTGTTCTTCGTGACAAGGTCTCATATAACATAACTATCATATGTAAGCATCAGTAAATTATAATTAATTGTTTGGTCAAAGGACCTGGTAAAGTGACATATCAAATCGTCCCAAATATAAGGCCAGTATGTTAACAGTGGACAAAATCTGCCCAAACCCTTCAACTGTACTGGCAAATTTTGACTTGGGACCAACAAATGTATAACCAAATCTCTGTCTCACAGACTAACAAAAATCCTCAACACAATCAAGGAAGGATGTTCTTCATACTTAAGCGACTACGGGATCGGATGGCTAGACTCGCTGCCTTGGTTGATGCATGTTATCGTATCCCAAGTGCGTGGATCGATGCTCATGATGTCAATTACTGGATTGTTTGGTCCAGACTTGATTATTTACAGACCACGTCATATAGCTGGAATATTGCGGACTGCGGCCTAAAACAACAAACAAACAAACAAAAACTTTATATTCATAGAAAGTCTTGATCAGTGGATTAATACCATGTGGGTTCTCAAAAATCTGAAGGATTTGCTTGAACTTTTAAAATTTCAGGCTCAATTCGGTCAAACTATTTTTCATTTGTACACAACTATACCACACGAAAAACCAAACAACTCCATTCTTTGATAAATGGGGCATCTGATACTGAACGTGGCGACAGTACAGATAGTTACATCTCTTTCTTTAAAGGTTTGGAACAAAACATATCCAAAATGAAGGCAATTGCCATCTGAAGTTCAATGAGACAAACAATGAGCGAAATGATGCACTTCCTCATTGATAACATCTGTGTGAAATTTGTGGATAACACATTAGGCAAGAAGAAGGCATTCCCATTAGCACCAATTGTGCTCCCCTTCTTGTTAATTTATTTGCTCAGATTGGCAACATCAACACCAGGAATTTGACCACAAAGTATACTTAATCCTCATGTACATAGATGGTCTGATATCGTTCAATGAAGGTGAAATAACCAATTTCCTTCCACTGCTCTGCCCACCTGAACTGGAAATATACGAGACCAGGCAAACCCTCTCACCTGTTTCATATTCAGATATATACATAAATATTCTGAGCGACTACGGAAATCTCTCCACAAGACTCTATGACAAGAGGGATGATTCCACTTTCCAATGATGTACGTTCCTTTAATGTGAAGCAATATTCCAGACGCTGCAGCCTTTGGCGTGTGTTTGTGACGGGTGCCATCGGTGTGGCAGGATATACTCACCTTTTCGTCAACACCTGGTATCATTTAAAATATAGTGATTTGGTTGGTTTGCTGTTTAACGCCACACTCAGGAATATTCCAGCTGTATGACGGCGGTCTGTAAATAATCGAGTCTGGACCAGACAATCCAGTGATTGACATCATCAGCATCGATCCACGCACTTGGGATCGATGACATGCATCAACCAAGTCAGCTAGCCTGACCGCCCGATCCCGTTAGTCGCCTCTTACGACAAGCATAGTCACTTTTTACGGCAAGCATGGTTTGCTGAAGACCTTTTCTTACCCGATCGTCACGTGTAGAAATTCCTCGTGGAATACGTTTAGATGTACCCTCTGTGTAACCGTGTACTTCAAGACGACAGGGAAACGTCAGTAACGAAATTATGTCACCGCCATGTTAATCGTTGCCTATAATATTTGCATCAGCATGAGATGCGAAGTGGGCGTTTGTCGCCATATTGGCAGGTGAGCTCCAGCCGCCAATATCTGCATGTTCAGACAGGTACAGAACCTAGAGCTAACCGTTGCGCTGTATATAAGGAGCCTGAATTGCCGCGATGATAAGGGTCGACAAAATGTCTGTTGCCATGAGGGTGGGGAATATCTGTTACACGCTGCAGTAAAACCGCTGTAGCAATGTCATTGACTTTATATGTGAGGGTAGATAATGTTCTAACTACTTCAGTGTCCCAAAGGTATTAGGGCGACATCGGAAATGATCCGAGCGATCCTGCGACATCCATCTATCACACAATTCGGGACTCTTCGGTGTATCTGAAGCTTATGGGTAATCACCATAGCACTGGTAACGTCTTGTCTGACATGTCGCTATGGCAACAGCTATGGCAGCTTCGCAGTGACGTCCGTACGTTATGTATAATGTGCTATTAACATTCCTGAAAATAGTGATTCCAGGATGACGCACGTTGGTCCCCAATTTGGAGGAGCTGTTTTCGTTTCGTCTTATTAATAATCGTTTTAGGTCAGTCGGATTACACATGTCATGACGACGTCGTTGGGAATAAGTACGTCGTTTGGACTTGGATAATAATAATAATAATAATAATGATAATAATAATAATAATAATAATAATAAGGTGATTTGACTGATAAAAAAAACTTCCACCCTATTACTTGTCTGAATACACAATACAAAATATTTACAGGGTGCTATATAGATCTTGTGTCATCACACTGCCCTTCAAATGACATCACCTACACGGAGCAGAAAGGAGCCAGAAATGGATGTTGGGGCTGTAAGGTTCAATCACTAGTTCAGAAAATGATCCTTGAAGAGGCTTAAACTTACCACCGTAACCTCTCAATGTGTTGGAGAGACTACAGAAAAGCTTATCATTCTGTACCTCACGAATGGAAGTATTGAACTCCCCGAGCGACTTCTTGTTTTACTCAAGTCTTTAATGAATTGCTGGTCAACTCATCTTGACAGGTATTCGCAGGGACAGGTGGTGGCTTCGGAACCCGTTTCTATCAGAAGAGGAATATTACAGGGCGATTGTCTTAGGCCTTTGCTTTTTTGTTTGTCTTTAAATCCTGTAAGCCTTTTGCTCAGCAAAGAGGAAGTTTATCAACCGGGACCTCCTCGGCACAGAACCCCAACCCCCCTTACTCACCTCCTTTACATGGATAACCTTGAACAGATTCTCCATGTCGAGTCTTTTTCTAATGATATCGGCATGTCCTTTGGACTCGACAAATGCAACATTCTTCAACTGATACGTGTCAAGGTAGAAGAGAGAAGATCAGTCAGTTTACTTTGGGGAGGAGTTATTGACCATCTCGTAGAAGGTCAGTCCTACACGTACTTATGGATGCGGATCATGGACAAACTCCAGAGTGCCCATATCAAGAAAAAACTTCGGTCAGAATACAAATGTAGACTTAAGAAAATCTGGAGTTCAGAGCTGAACGCTCGCAATAAAGTTAAAGCCACAAATACCATGCTGTACCCATCCTTTCATATTCTGTTGGTGTTTTTGATTGCACGAAACGAGAAATTCAGGATATTGACACTCTCACACGAAGAATCATGTCAGACAATAGATCCCACCACTCTCGCTCTTCCCTCAATTGGTTAAAGCGTTCGCCCGTCACGCCGAACACCCTGGTTCGATTCCCGACATGGGTACAATGTGTGAAGCCCATTTCTGGTGTCCCCCGCCGTGATATTGCTGGAATATTGCTAAAAGCGGCGTAAAACCATACTCACTCATTCACTCGTCCCTCAATCGCTTATATTTACAAACCATAATGGGAGGGCGTGGTTTGATTAACGTTGGGGTTGTTCATGATATAATTTTTATGCACTTTTGCACACATTTATTTGTCTGATGAACCTCTTGTGAAGCATGTCAAAGCCCATGATGAAAACAAGGCATTCCACCGTTTTCTAAAACGAGCCAAGGATGTGGGACATAATCTTAATGGGTCTGTACTGTTGGACGGTACAGAAATGAGTGTTAACCAAGCGAAGTGCCATATCAAGGAGAGGCTATCTGAACGACCACTGCATCGAGTTTATGTGCAGTGTGTTGAGATCAGCAATACTGCAGAGTCCTTCGCTTTGATGAAGTCGTCTGGCCTGAAAAGTGAAACAGAAGGCTTTGAAATATGGTACGGTTTTCAAGATCTGCTCCGGAAACGAGGACTACCGCCATTTTCAATCTAAATCAAAGTCGCTGCCACGGAAACTCGAAAAATAATTTTTTTTTTAAATCCCAAACTATCAAAAGGCACCAGTTCACCACTAGATATATCTATTTGCCAAGTTTGGTGAAGAAATATGGTACGGTTTTCAAGATCTGCTCCGGAAACGAAATGTGACGGACGGTCGGACGGAAGGATGGAACGACGGAAGGACGGACGGACGGCATCCATTCCTATGATAACGTATGTGCCTATATTTGTTTTTCCAACTGTCGCAGGTTAAGTTTTACTAATATTTTAATTATGTCACCAACTTGTTTCCATATCTAATATTGGCTTGAACAGGACACCTTAACTGTGGTCTGTGAGGTACATCCTGGGCCCTGGCACATGCAGTCCCTGCAAATGATGTAGAGGCAGATCACATGACTGTCCTCTATAAAGACTGCATGTGTTAGGAACCCAGCACACACCATGCCGGACCACCAAGCCATGTAACATGTGATTTTGTTATAATTACAGGTATGTTGAATGGGTTGTGTGAATGCCTTTAATCTTTTTTTTTATTGAAATAGGTTCATTCTTGTGTGAATTATATTAATCCAGATAACTGTTTAATTATTGAAATGAATATCAATAATATAGTAGATGACTGTTTTATTATTGAAATGAATATCAATAATATAGTAGATGACTGTTTTATTATTGAAATGAATATCAATAGTATAGTAGATGACTGTTTTATTATTGAAATGAATATCAATAATATAGTAGTTAAAAACAACTACATGGTCAGCATGTGTTAGGAACTCAAGACACACCATGCCGGACCACCAAGCCATGTAACATGTGATTTTGTTATAATTACAGGACTCATCATAAATAAAACATCAGCCCAGAACGAGAACTTTGTTGTTCCTGTGACACAACGTTCCAAGACACTTTAGAATAAACCCTGCTAGTTTTGTGTTCTTGCATCCACATGCATTTTTATAGGTACGTTTGGGTTCCTAATTATTTGGCTAGATGGAAGACATGATTACAGAGAGTCCTAAAAGAGTTTCTTGTTTTGGATCGTCACATCTTAACGAGACTTTACTGTTGTGACAATCTCAAACGAAGTCAAGACATTCAAATTACAAAAAACATATTTTTGATTTTTTAGAAAGTTTAAGTGTGGTCCCCCTGTCGAAGATTAAAAAGGAATTTGAAAATCTGTCGCTTGTGAGAATAGTCAATTAAGGAGGTATGTCGTATTCCTTGTTGCCGTAGACCTCGCTCCATAACGTTATGAAAATCAAGCAAATTGTGCTTTGAATGGTGCGTGGCCGTAGATATGATTCACATGTGAAGTGGTATATAAGGTTTATCATGACATCGCGAACACTTCCTACAAGACTGAGAAAAGAATATAAGTAAAAGAACTCTAAGTAAAGAGCCTTGTTCAAATAAACCATAGTAATCTCCTTATCGAGTCCTCGCGGCCAAGAAAATAGTCTCCAGTAGTATTGAGTTCAAAAACATCTTCAAACAGCCTCCTCTTAATCTATATGTAACATCTAATATTTCTTCTCATGGCTTCACATCTAGACATGTGAGTTCCGGAAGAAACTGCACCATGAAATAGACATGTTTAAAACAAATGGAAAACACGGCTCATCATTGACGTCATTGACACAATTATACCAAAATAGACACGACCAACACATCAACTGATCAGCTAAGTGCATGTGTGTCTAGGAAGGCATAATCGTCCCGGAAGATGTCGACGCGGAAAATACTAACCACTTTTGATATTTGTACTAAGAGCTGAAAACTGTGCACTGATAGCATTCAGTGCTGACATTAGCGGTTTCGGATTGTGATACGTGCGCTCAGGGGATACCAGGATCCCCTTTTTAACCAATAAGCGACAGAAAGTCCGCGGCAGAATTACTTCTTAAACAGATTGTTTCTAAATCTATTCTGGTACCGTTGGGTCAAATTACGTTACTGCGACCGTCTGCTCGCGTGGACACATGTTGGTCTTCTCCATGGCTCTGATGGAGTTTTATCGGCATCCGAGCATGATCGATTGGGAAAGGAGTTCCCGATTACACCTGAGAGATGGAGCTGAAGCAGGGGCGCAAACATTTGACAAATAAGTCGCAAAGTGTCATCTTATACTGAAATAAGAAATACCATGTCGATAATCAACACGGTAAAGCAATCAAGATGGCGTTCTTTCGGCGACCTTCGAGGGCTGGAAAGCAAACGTGAGATTCCCCTCATTGTTATTGAATACACGGGAAGATTTCCACACATGCATATATATCATGCGATTTATGTACCGTCGTTTAGCCGACATGTGGTTAAAAGTGAGTTAAAGGGTTACCACGATACAAACCCAGGCCACTGCTCTTGGTGATAAGATGTAATGGTTAAAATGTTAAAACAAATTTCGTATACTTTCAGAAAGTAAACAAATTATGAAATAATACCAAAATACTACAAATAGCTAGTAACAAATGTTATATCTGGAATAACACTTTCTGAGTAAAGTACAGATTCTCGTACTTTTATGGGTTGTGCCCCGTCCGAGATTCGAACCCACGCTGCCAGAGTGAGACACCTAATCGCCAGCACACAAAGTCAGCGATCTAAAAATACCTTGCCTCCAAATTGAAACTAAGCAATTATATGCATTTCTGTGAACCAAAATATTGGTGTCCACATATGGTTCACTTTGGCAAATCATCAAACACAAAATAAATATCATATATCACATCGAAATGTCATAGATACAACCTTATATTTCAATACTGTCTCGAAATTTAAGGACAGAGAAAGGTTAACAGCTTACACATCGATTGTGTGAACATGGCTTTGCCTAACGTTTGACAATGTTTTTATCCAACCTATTTGTTTCTGTAGACGAAGTGTTGATGTAAGTAGGCTTTTAGTGGCAGACATAATGGGTCCTCTAACGCCCATTGAGGTATAAGTTTCAAGTTGACTCTTGACAATCGTACTTGTCCATTTCAAGCGGCACAGAGCCGATCTTGGCGTCGGAAATTGGATTTCAATGATAGACGGGCACTCCAAGACCTCTTTTGTGTCTGTCTCCAAGGGCAGATAACTAAGATGAATATGTGGGTTTAATACCCTTCAAGAACTCTTCAGACGGAGGAGACAAGACGGCAGACAGACAGGTGTACTTTTTGCCTCGAGACCAAACTCAGGATTGGAACTATCCAGTTGGGTTGAGTACCACATTTGAACAGTGATTAAAGGTGATCACTCGATACCTCAGTCTTGGACTTTTTGTTACCATTGCCTTGAGCTCCATAGACGCACACGCGCACACACACACACACACACACACACACACGCGCAGACACACACACACGCAGACACACACACACACACGCAGACACACACAAACCGAAACCCATGCACTGTTCAAGTTAATTAAACAAAGTCTAATGTTTATCGTTCCTACACACGTCACGGTTTGCAATGTGAGTCATGTGTTTTAAGTTTGAGTACTTGATTTATTGGATGAATGAATTGATTTAATGACACTTCTGACCTTTCAATTTCATATTGAATTTCGTGCAAACTATATTTTTGAGTACACCTGCATCCATAATACCTGATGAGATTAAATCGTTCGTATGTCTGATATGTATTACAGCTTTACACAACAAGTAATACAATCGGAACTAACAACTAGGCTTCACACATTGTACCAATGTGGGGAATGGAACCCGGGTTTATGGCGTGACAACCGCACGATTCAACCACCACTCTACACCACCGTCCCCTGGTTGAGCAAGGGGTCTCAGGAATACCATAACAATCAGTTGTTACCATCTTTGCTCGACACACATCTCTATTCACACAGCAGTGAATGGGTACCCGGTAGGATAAGATGGTAGCGTGACTGTTAACCTTCGAGCGCCTCACAAGCAGCTTGGTTTGTGTGATCCCCAGGGAGCTAAGAATGAAAATCAAGTGTACAGTGATCCATAGAGCGCCTGATCATGTTTTAGGATGTGGATTATTGACTATGCACACGTTATTATCCCGTTATGATACATTGATACATCCAATGAAATCATTTAAATCATTGAATCTTCTGTCCCTTTTGACACTAATGTGATTTGACAAGATTCAGGAAAAAACATGGCAAATATGCGGACCTCCCTTTCGAAATATCACGCTTGCATCCTAAGTACCAAGTTGTCTGCTTCCCCATTGTTCTTGGTGCCTTAGGTTTGGAACCTCCCAATCTGTTGATAGACATTGGGAGAGTACCCGGATTCGCTACCAGGCATACATCCCTTCTGACAATCTGTGTAATGCAGGAGGCTGCACTGTTTGGAGTCTTCACATTCTCCGAAAATGTCTGGATGGGTTTGACAAAGCAGCGCTTCCTGTGAGAAGTCCCATGTGCTGTCTGGGTTGCGCGTAGAAGGGGCAAGGGCCCTGAGCTGATGATGAGCCTAACCAGCCTGACTGTGCCAGGATCACCCAAACCCTCTTTGCTGTATTTTAAATTTTAAATCTGTACATCATTATCATCATCATAATCATCATCATCATCATAATAATAATAATGTGTTCATATTCTTAATGTGCCAAATCCACATCATAAAACATGATCAAGCGCTCTTTGGATCACTGTACACTGTATTTTCATTATCAACTCCATGGTGACTAAAGACGAAAATAATCATTTTCGTAAAAAAACAGTAGGACAAAGTACCACGGATTTTCACCGTTGCATCTCCACAGGTTAATCCCACTGGATAGTTCCAATCCTGAGTTTGGTCTCGAAGCAATAAGTACAATACTTACACGAATGTGTCATCTCGCGGCCACCTGTCTGTCTGCCATCTCGTCTCCTCCGTCTGAATTCTTGAAGGGAATTAAACCTACTTATTTATCTCAGTTTTCTGCCCTTGGAGACAGACGGGCACTCCAAGACCTCTTTTGTGTCTATCATTGAAGTCCAATTTCCGACGCCGAGATCGGCTCTGTGCCGCTTGAAATGGACAAGTACGATTGTCAAGAGTCAACTTGAAACTTACACCTCAATAGGCGTTAGAGGACCCATTATGTCTGCCACTAAAAGCAAAGCCATGTTCACACAATCGATGTGTGAGCTGTTAACCTTTCTCTGTCCTTAAATTTCGAGAAAGTATTGAAACATAAGGTTGTGTCTATGACATTTCGTTGTGATCTATGAGTGAGTGATTTAAGATTTACAGTCACATCGGCAGTATTTCAGCCATATCGTGACTACAACAATTTAAACATACAGACAAAATACGTGTAGTCTTTCTAAAATACCTGTAAGCAAAGGACAGTAAAATAACTAGAATATCACAGACATATATAAAACTAGTATTGAACGATAAAACAATATTACTATACATAACAAAACATGATAAAAACGAGCTAGGGATCGCCAGCAACCAAAGTATGGCCACCACACTGGGGACCGTGGGGACTTACAATACTTCTGCTTCCTTCACGGCTCCCCAGCAGGATTTACACCATGCCTTCAGCCGCTGGTGATTATAGTCAATTGCAGCTATCAATTAAAACTAACAAATATACTACGATTAAAAAAGGGGTAGACCCAAATGTACTTTGAATGATGTGGAACTTACATATTCTTTCAGGGGGGCAATAATTTTACAGTACTTTAACCCCCTTCAAGAATATAGCCACTACCAATCTCAGTTTGCAATTTTAATCTACCAATTTTTAAAACGACAGATAGACATTTTCAAAACATATTCATCAAAAATTTTCAAACAATTGTTAAAAAAACAATAATTAAACGAGAACTTATTCCATTAAAAAGATCCTTGATACTTGATGATTTGAAATATTTATCCCTTGTGATGGAAAAATCTACACAGTCAAGCAGGACATGCTTGACCGTGATTTTCTCATCACAAGGGATACCAAATGGAGGATCCTCACCTTTTAGTAAATACTCATGTGTATATCTGCTGAGGCCAATTTGTGATCTATGACATTTATTTTATGTTTGATGACACAAATATTTTGGTTCACAGAAATGCATATCATTGCTTAGTTTCAATTTGGAGGCAAGGTATTTTTAGATCGCTGCCTTTGTATGCTGGCGATTAGGTGTATCACTCTGGCAGCGAGGGTTCGAATCCCGGACGGGACTCAACCATAAAAGTACGAGAATCTGTACTTTACTCAGAAAGTGTTATCCCAGATACAGATATAACATTTGTTACAAGCTATTGGTAGTATTTTGGTATTATTTCATAATTCTAACGCTGCCTTTCTGTCGCTTATTGGTCAAAAAGGGGATCCTGGTATCCCCTGAGCGCACGTATCACAATCCGAAACCGCTAATGTCAGCACTGAATGCTATCAGTGCACAGTTTTCAGCTCTTAGTACTGATATCAAAATGGGATTAGTATTTTCCGCGTCGACTTCTTCCGGGACGATTATGCCTTGCTAGGCACACATGCACTTGGCCTATCAGTTGATGTGTTGGTCGTGTCTATTTTGGTATAATTGTGTCAATGACGTCAATGATGTGCCGTGTTTTCCGTTTTTTTTAAACATGTCTATTTCATGATGGTGTTGCTTCCCTAATTCACATGTCTAGATGTGAAGCCATAAGAAGAAATATTACATGTTACATATAGATTAAGAGGAGGTTGTTTGAAGATGTTTTTGAACTCAATAATACTGGAGACTATTTTCTTGGCCGCGAGGACTCGATAAGGAGATTACTATGGTTAATTTGAACAAGGCTCTTTACTTAGATTTCTTTTACTTATATTCTTTTCTCAGTCTTGGTGGAAGTGTTCGCGATGTCACGATTAACCTTATATACCGCTTCACATCTGAATCATATCTACAGCCACGTGCCATTCAAAGCACAATTTGCTTGATTTTCATAACGTTTTATGGAGCGAGGTCTACTGCAACAAGGGATACGACATACCTCCTTAATTGACTATTCTGACAAGCGACAGATTTTCAAATTCCTTTTTAATCTTCGACAGGGGGACCACACTTAAACTTTCTAAAAAAATCATTTGAAAATATGTTTTTGTAATTTGAATGTATTGACTTCGTTTGAGATTTCATAACAGTAAAGTCTCGTCAAGATGTGACGATCCGAAACAAGAAACTCTTTTATGACTCTCTGTAATCATGTGAGTGAGTGAGTGAGTGAGTGAGTGAGTGAATATTTATAGTCACATCGGCAATATTTCAGCCATATCGTGACTAAATCAAGTTAGACAGTAATAATACATACATTTTTATTATAAAACCTGTCGACAGTAAAATAACTAGATTATCACAGATGTACATTTTAAGACTAGTATGGAACCATAAAAAAGATACTACCATAAATAACAATACAGTATAAAAACGGGGCTAGGAATCGCCAGCAATTAAAAGTAGGCCGCCATACTAGGAACCGTGGGGACAATACTTCTGCCACCTGCACGGTTCCCCATCAGGATTTACACCATCCCTTAGCTGCTGGCGATTATCATCATGTTTAGCCAAATTAAAACAAACAAGTATACTACGACTAAAACGGTAGTAGGAATAAATTGACTTCGAATGATGTGGACTTACATACCTTCTCGCGGGGACAATAATTTTACAGTACTTCAACCCCCTTTGAAGATACAGCCACTAACAAACTCAGTTACAAGTTAAACACTACTATACAGTAAAAAGGTAACTATGTACACATATTCAAAATTTATCTACCGGTTCAATTTCTTTTAAAAAACTAATTATCAAATGAGACGGCACATTATTAAAAAGATCCATTATTGATGTTGCACTGAAATATTTATCCCTTGTGATGGAAAAATCAATACAGTCAAGTCTGTAATCATGTCTCCCATTCAGCCAAATGATTAGGAACCCAAACGTACCTATAAAAATGCATGTGTATGCAAGAACACAAAACTAGCAGGGTTTATTCTAAAGTGTCTTGGAACGTTGGAACAGGAAATGTAGGCACACAAATACAAAGATTATAGAACCATGACTTTCCTAGATGGCGTTGAGCTATGCCCGTTGCAGTGTACAATTGCGTGTGGTTCTGACACAGACCTCCATCCATGATACGACCAAGAATATATAGATGGCGTCACGAAAAATGACAAATACAAAATTCTTTGGAGTAGGCCAGTTTACAGCCTCGGACGTATCCAGACCAACAAACCTGATCTTGTCCTTTTTGATCCATCCAATGAGATCATTTAAATCATTGAATCTTCAGTCCCTTTTGACAGTTATGTGATTTGACAAGATTCAGGAAAAAACATGGCAAATATGAGGACCTCCCTTTCGAAATGTCACGCTTGCATCCCAAGTACCAAGTTGTCTGCTTCCCCATTGTTCTTGGTGCCTTAGGTTTGGAACCTACCAATCTGTTGACAGACATTGGGAGAGTACCCGGGTTTGCTACCAGGCATACGGCCCTTCTGACAATCTGTGTAATGCAGGAGGCTGCACTGTTGGGAGTCTTCACATTCTCCGAAAAGTTCTGGGTGGGTTTGACAAAGCAGCGCTTCCTGTGAGAAGTCCCATGTGCTGTCTGGGTTGCGCGTAGAGGGGGCAAGGGCTCTGAGCTGATGACGAGCCTAACCAGCCTGACTGTGCCAGGATCACCCAAACCCTCTTTGCTGTATTTTAAATTTTAAATCTGTACATCATCATCATCATCATCATCATCATCATCATAATAATAACGTGTTCATATTCTTAATGTGCCAAATCCACATCATAAAACATGATCAAGCGCTCTTTGGATCACTGTACACTGTATTTTCATTCTCAGCTCCCTGGGGATCACAAAAACCAAGCTGCCTGTGAGGCGCTCGAAGGTTATCAGTCACGCTACCATCTAATCCTACCGGGTACCCATTCACTGCTGTGTGAATAGAGATGTGTGTCGAGCAAAGATGGTTATAACTGATTGTTTTGGTATTCCTAAGACCCCTTGCTCAACCACAGGGGACGGTGGTGTAGCGTGGTGGTTAAATCATGCGATCGTCCCACCACAAACCCGGGTTCCATTCCCCACATTTGTACAATGTGTGAAGCCTAGTTGTTATTTCTGATTGTATTACTTGTTGCATAAAGAAATAATGAATATATGCAATACGAACGATTTAACCTCATCAAGTATTATGGATGCAGCTATTTTAGTTCGCATGAAATTCAAAATGAAAGTCCAAAGGCAGAAGTGACGTGCATGTCGTCATGTCCTTAAATCCATTCATCCATCAAATAAATCATGTACGCAAACTTAAAACATATAACTCACATTGCAAACAGTGACGGGTGTAGGAACTATAGTCATTAGACTTTGTTTTAACTTCATCGGCAACTTTACTGTTTTACTTGGAATGATGCCACTGAAAAGAATATAAAGACTAAGGACGAAAATAATCATTTTCGTAAAATACAATGGGACAAAGTACCAACGATTTTCACCTTTACATCTCCACAGGTGAGGTGAAGTGTAATGGTGTGTGTGTGTGTGTGTGTGTGTGTGCGTGTGTGTGTGTGTGTGTGTGTGTGTGTGCGCGTGCGTGCGTGCGTGCGTGTGTGCGCGCGCGCCAGGCAAGGGTAACAAGACGTCAAAAACAGAGGTATCGAGTGAGCACCTTATATCACTGTTCAAATGTGTTATTCAATCTCACTGGATAGTTCCAATTCTGAGTGCGGTATCGAAGCAATAAGTACAATACTTACACGAATGTGTCATCTCGTGGCCACCTGTCTGTGTGCCGTCTCGTCTCCTCCGTCTGAAGAGTTCTTGAAGGGTATTAAACCTATATATTCATCTTAGTTATCTGCCCTCGGGGACAGACGGGCACTCCAAGACCTCTTTTGTGTCTATCATTGAAGTCCAATTTCCGACGCCGAGATCGGCTCTGTGCCGCTTGAAATGGACAAGTACGATTGTCAAGAGTCAACTTGAAACTTACACCTCAATAGGCGTTAGAGGACCCATTATGTCTGCCACTAAAAGCCTACTTACATCAACACTTCGTCTACAGAAACAAACAGGTTGGATAAAAGCATTGTCAAACGTTAAGCAAAGCCATGTTCACACAATCGATGTGTAAGCTGTTAACCTTTCTCTGTCCTTCAATTTCAAGACAGTATTGAAAAATAAGGTTGTGTCTATGACTTTTTGTTGTGATCTATGATATTCATTTTATGTTTGATGATTTGCCAAAATTTACACAAATATTTTGGTTCACAGAAATGCATATCATTGCTTAGTTTCAATTTAGAGGCAAGGTATTTTAAGATCGCTGACTTTGTATGCTGGCGATTAGGTGTCTCACTCTGGCAGCGAGGGTTCGAATCCCGGACGGGACTCAACCCATAAAAGTACGAGAATCTGTACTTTACTCAGAAAGTGTTATTCCAGATATAACATTTGTTACAGGCTATTTGTAGTATTTTGGTATTATTTCATAATTTGTTTACTTTCCGAAAGATTTTGACCATTACATCGTATCACAAAGTGCAGTGGCCTCGGATTGCCGCATGTCGGCTAAACGACGGTACATAAATCGCATGATATATATGCATGTGTTAATCTTCCCGTGTATTAAATAACATTGAGAGGAATCTCACATTTACTTTCCAGCCCTCGAAGGTCGCCGAAATAACGCCATCTTGATTGCTTTGCTGTGTTGATTATCGACATGGTATTTCTAATTTCAGTATAAGATGACACTTTGCGACTTATTTGTCAAATGTTTGCGCCCCTGCTTCAGCTCCATCTCTCAGATGTAATCGGGAACTCCTCTCCCAATCGATCGTGCTCGGATGCCGATAAAACTCCATCAGAGCCATGGAGAAGACCAACATGTGTCCACGCGAGCAGACGGTCGCAGTAACGTAATTTGACCCAACGGTACCAGAATAGATTTAGAAACAATCTGATTAAGAAGTAATTCTAACGCTGCCTTTCTGTCGCTTATTGGTCAAAAAGGGGATCCTGGTATCCCCTGAGCGCACGTATCACAATCCGAAACCGCTAATGTCAGCACTGAATGCTATCAGTGCACAGTTATCAGCTCTTAGTACTGATATCAAAATGGGATTAGTATTTTCCGCGTCGACTTCTTTCGGGACGATTATGCCTTGCTAGGCACACATGCACTTGGCTCATCAGTTGCTGGTTGGCTCATCAGTTGATGTGACGAAATGTAGCCTTGGTCAAGAGTCTGCTGAAAAACTTGAAAAATCAAACTTTTTAAACTAAACATTATAAAATGGCGCTTGTCTAGTTTATATTTCATTTAGCCATTTTGCGCACTCTTTTCTCAGTCCGCGATGTCATAATAAGCCTTATATACAGCTTTGCATCTAAATCATATTTACGGCCACGTGCCATTCCAAGCACAATTTGCTTGGCTTTCATAACGCGGCGATGGAGCGAGATCTACCGCATAAAGGAATACGACAGACCCCCTTAATAGACTATTCTGACAAGCGACAGATTTTCAAATTCCTTTTTAATCTTCGACAGGAGCGTAGCTGCCTGTAGGCACAATAGATATATGCCCACACTTAAATTTTCTTAAAAAATCATTTGAAAATAGTTTTTTGTGATTTAAATGTTTGACTTCATTTGAGATTTTTTTATCAGTAATGACCCGTCTAGACGTGACGATCCCAAAAGGGAAACTCTTCTATGACTCTCTGCCATCATGTCTTCAATCTAGCCAAACAATCAAATTAAACGTAGCTATAATAATGCGGGCCGATGCAAGAACACAAACCTAACACACACATCAGCGGATTTATAATAAAGTGACATTTAACGTTGAAAATACAAATGTAGAGATTATACAACCATGACATTTCTGGATAGCGCTGAGTCATGTGCGTTGCAGTGTACAATTGCGTTGACAAATTGTGTCTCGATAAGTTGACGAGGTTCAGAAAACTACAATAAACAATAGCTTTTTATAAACTTCAGTATACCAACATTACCTATTTTGATTACACATTCAAAATAGCATCCAAATAAAGGAATAAATAGATTAAATACATGCAAAATACATGTGTACAAGTATGCAAAATGAACGGCCACAAATGTACATGTGTAATATTAACGTTGCGTGAAAAACCTAAACAATTTTGTACTGACCAATTAATATTTTGGCATATATGTAACTTCAGGAATTTAGAAATAAACATAAAACCTAACAATGAAACTGGAAAATACTTACATGTGTCTTTACATAGTTCAACTGAAGCAGCCTGCAAGGTGAGTACATGGCAGCATGGAGATCCAATACACACTGGCAAGCATATACTTCAAATTGCAAGAGCTTTGGAGAGGTAATGACGTGACCTGTGAAATTTGACGATACACGTGAAGGTTGATGTCAAGGGGTAGTTGAAATTTATAGTAATCTCCTTATCGAGTCCTCGGGGCCAAGAAAATAGTCTCCAGTATGATTGAGTTCAAAAACATCTTCCAACATTCTCCTCTGAATCTATACGTAACATGTAATATTTCTTTTCATGGCTTCACATCTAGACATCGGGAACTCGGGAAGCAACTCCATCACGAAACAGACATGTTTAAAACAAGCTTTGGAGAGGTCATGACGTGACCTGTGAAATTTGACGATACACGTGAAGGTTGATGGCAAGGGGTAGTTGAAATTTACTGAGGACATGTACATTTTTACACAAATCTTAGACTTTATAAGTATTATTTGGAATTTGAACTTAAGGCAATTAGGTAAATAACCTGGTGTCTAAATCATTGAACCACCATGCATAATAATAATTAAAACCTATTGTAATAATTCTAACTTAGCTTTGTTCCATTTTATTTCAAGTAGTTCATACTTTGAAAAGGTTATTCCGAATTTGAGAATTTTGCTTTAACACCTGTATAATCATGAGTGAGTGAGTGAGTATGGATTTACGACGCTTTTAGCAATATTCCAGCAATATCACGGCGGGGGACACCAGAAATGGGCTTCACACATTGTACCCATGTCGGGAATCGAACCCGGGTCTTCGGCGTGACGAGCGAACGCTTTAACCACTAGGCTACCCTACCGCCCCTGTATAATCATGAATGAAACAAATGCATAAAATAGCTATAATGGTGCTGCAATGATTGAACATTTTTTATATGATTTGTAAGTTGCCTAGCACAACAAATATGAATTTAACAGCCTGTGTGTTTAGTTATATAGATGTGTCACACTTAAACTGCATTTCCTTCAATCTATAAAAGCAAAATGTCGCAGGAAGGGGGATAGCGAGCTTAGCGTCAACTATTCAGTTTGATGCCTACACTTGTATTTAGTCTTTCCTACGCTCCTGTTTGGAATTCTAGAATTCATTGAATGTTCCCGGTCAGGATTAAAAACTTCTTTTCCTTATTTGACTGACTCTGTTATCACATACACAGCTATATGATCCTGTCAGAAATATAACAGCAGTCGTTGGATTTGAACCAAGGTCTATGTACTTATCCTTATGTCCATGTGATCAAGGTGGCCAACCAGTGAGAAGCCGAAATCTTTGATAGGGCTTCAAAGCATGGGCTTTTTCAGAAGAAACCTTTCGATGATGCCCAATTGGGAACGCCACTTACATGTCAGGCTACAAATGAATAAAGATAGGAAAATAACATGAGAAAAATTGAGAGCGCTATAAAAAAGGGGCCATCCACACCTCCGTAACTAATCCATATCAGATTTTTATGGCAATACCACCACCCACAAAGTCCACCGCAATTTCACATTACACTGCAATTTCATCCACGAAGATATCGTCAAACACAGGATAATTTTTCAAAAAGGGTTTCTTCTTCGCAAAAAAAAAGGGCTTTACTCTCTGACAAAAAAAATAAGCAAATATATTCCTCTTTGTTCTTTGTCCTATGAATCAATGGGTATTCGTCAGGTAATCCATGAAATAAAGATGGAAACAAAGGTCAGCATAGCAATCATTAAATACATTTGAAAACACTGTTGTTATGGCAGTAATAAGCAGGATCTTCATGAACAAGTTTAATAACATCGCCAATTGGAGACAACCTGGCTCGAGATATGATGAGATGGCATGTCAGATTCAACAGATATGAAATCTTTGTTTTCTCATCTTCCTGCCAGTATTGTGGTATTTGTTTGAAAATGACATGACTATTTTTGTCTTTGTCATTGTACCTCAAAAAGAGAATGGTTGTTTCAACTGGTCCTTACTTGGGTGTACAGGCCGACTGACACAAACTTGAATATTCCTGACTGTATAATGTGGTTGGTTAAAACAGCAAGACCACAAGCTTAATATATATGAAAAATGATTGTTCTCAAATCATTCGTTTGCATTGGCAATTTCGACAGTCAGTATCAAAAGTACAAGTCTCCACGTCGGTGCATCTTTTGTCATATAGCAAACCTTAAAGCATTTATGACGCCTACCGTGAACAATGACGACTGTGGTAAATATCAACATACATGTAAGTCTTTGCTTTGACTTCTTTCAGGAGACCATAAAACGTTGGGTCGAAAACGCCACGTATATTGTAAAGGAATAACTGTAAACATAAATTTGTAAAATAATGATTTAATTCGTGAATATAATCAATCCTATTATTGTTCTCGAGGCAAAAAGTAAGTATTAACATGAACGTGTTATCGTCCAATCATTATTTTGTATTTCGTTTCGACTAGTCCATATGACGAGTTTAAAAAGGGAATTAAACCAACATATCGTATGATATATATCAAGTATATACCTGCCTTTGTGGACAGACGGGCACTCCAAAACCCCTTGTGTGACTATCACTGAAGTCCAATTTCCGATGCTGAGATCGGGTCTGTTCGACATTTGACATGACAAGTGATACTGTCAAGAGTCAGCTTGAAGCTTCACACCTCGGTAGGCTTCAGAGGACCCGTTGTGTATCCCACTAAATGCCTACGTATACTTACATTAACAGAAACAAAAGGGCTGGTTGAAAGCAACGATTTCACACCATCAAATGTGAGCTGTCTTTCATGCTTGATGAAACACCGTTGTTGAATCTGTCGCGTTTCGTTGATCTATGATATGGGATAAAAACGAGCAAGCGATATAGAAATGTTAACAATGGATTTATATTCTCACACCTAATTACTGCTAGAGGCAAGTTATAGTGTGGGTCCGCACAGCTAGAAAGGGAAGCTTTCCCTTGGTGACTTAGAAATTAGTCTACCAGGGCCCCGTTCCACAAAGTGATCTTAGCGCTAAGTCGATCGTAACTCCCATTTTTAACACTGACTTACGACAATCGTACCGCTAAGATCGCTTTGTGGAACGGGGCCCAGCTCTATTAAAGTTACCGAAATACATTTGACCGAATTTGCACCTGGAATACGTAAACAATGTGTCACTATATTTCTCATTACAAACTTGAAGAAAACTGTATTTGTCTCATATTATGGCATTATAAGTTTATTTGTGTCATTTTCATGTATTACATATATATAGCTATATATTACAATATCTTGATACAAGGATGCGTTTTTCAGAAATGTTTGCGGTATAAAATTAACCATCACGTCACTTCATTGACTGTGTTCGAAATGCTTGTATCGAACGTTCGGGAAATAGAAACTTGTGGCGTATACAGCGCACCTTCCTCTGAAGAATGAGTGAGTGAGTGATTGGTTTTTGTGCCGCTTTAAACAGCCATGTCAGTGTGATGTGTGATCAAAACCCGAAATGAAGCAGGTTTTAGATGTTACCACCTCGGCGTAGCCCATGAGAACGATTTTGCTGACATATATTAGATTTAAGATCAGGGCAAATCTGAAATTCGAATCCACTATCATACTATATATTACTGACTGCTGTTAGTGTAGCAACTCTACACAGCAAATTGCGCTGCTTCAGACTACTTAAAGTCAAACATTAAAATCCTAAATTCGGTCTTCACTATTCAACTATTTCGGCTTTGTCAACCACGTTAAACTGTAATTGCAAACATTGCAAAATACCAGCTCAGAGAAATCGCATGATCTCATGATTATTGGATCTTCCCTTGTGTTGAAATACAATAATGGAAATTCCACACCCAACTTTTTGACCTCGACAGAACGTCACCTTCGTCGTATCGCTATGCTGATCACAGTGTGGTATTTCTACCGTTAGGATAAGATGACACTTGGGGTCTTATTTGTCACCTGTTTGTGCCTTTGTCTTAGCGGGAGCAAGGGTGATCCAGTCGGTTTAGGCGCCACGATTCGCTGTGCAGAGTTGCGTCCCTTGGGAACGCCAGAAACCTATGATTGTGGGTTCGAATCCCGGTTCGTCCCGATTATGTTTCCAGGTTTGTCAGCACAATACCCGTGCTCGTGGGTTTCACCGAAATGGTAACCGTCTGAGACCTGCATCACTTGGGGCTTTCCTCCCACGGCTGACACGCTGTGATATTACTGGAATACTGATAAAAGCGGCGTTTAACACAAATCACTCACTCACTCACTCACCCACTTTGTCTTAGCTCCATCTCGCAGATGTAATCAGGGCTATCTCTCACAATCGATATCATCCTCGTATGGCAATAACACTCCATCGGAAGAGGAAGTTCAACATGTGTTGAATGCTGCAAGTACCCAGCAGCACAAACAAACAGATGATAATATTATTAGTACAAAAATGTACTTCAGAGATATTTAGTAATTCGTCCCGAAATAACACCCTACACATTATCTTCATCTATGTCATATTTTGATCTATGCAATGTGATTTGATTATTCAATGTTACAATACACTCTGCGCAATACGTTTGAGGTATTATCGAACTTGTTCATGGAAAGATTGCCCACAAGTTGTTTGATATGGCTTTCAAGATTCAAGGCCTCTGTAAAATTTCTAAAGCTTTTTTGGGGGGTAGGCATGTGGAGAACATTTACCAAATTTGACGCATCAGCGACAAAAATGATGTCGGAATGCTATTCAATATTTTGACTTGTACCATATGTCCTCTGACATTTCACGTGAGCAGTTGACTTGCCTTTGCATGTGTTTGTGACGGGTGCCACTGGTGGGGCAAGAGACGCCCACCCTTTTGCGAACACCTGATATCATCACCATATGACAGTGATTAAAAAAAAAGGTCATTATGTAGTCGGAATCGCACAATGTTCTTATAGTATGATTATGGAATTGTTTTTGTCGCTTTTATTTATATACAACATGTAGCAGAGGTTGTAGATGTTAGGAGTGGCATGGCCCACAGAACGCGCATTTGCGACCATTCGGATTAACGAATCATTGGTGTGGAGAAATGTCCCTTTATTCAATTGTAGTAAATCAGAAAGTGGTTACTCGCCCAGAACACAAATTCCTGACGAATGAGGTTCACAGTACAACTACGATAGGCCGCTAGTCATGTATATGTACATGGATTATGTTCTTCAGCTACGTAATATGCTGCAAAAATCCTTCAATGTAACATTATTAACTTTAATTTGGCTCTCCGATTGTCTTGTTTTCCTTAATTAGGGCATTAGTGCATTGTTTTCTCCGATTTATTAGAAGTGTACACGTTAAAATGACAAGTGTTAATAAGAAATACGCCATGCAAGGTTATATTCTTCAGGCAAATGGACATGAAGAAACTGCGGAAATATCAAATGTAGCAGATTGCTTCACATTCAGATCAAAGCAAGATTAACTTGGTTCTGAAACGCAGTGGAACGACATCTACCTTTACACTGATGGTAAGCCCTTTTAAAAGCGTATTCTGACATTAGACGAGTTCTAAGATTTTCAACTTTTAACATTTCGAGTTCTGGAAGCGGCATTGAAGCGTTCATAATAACCACAAAATCGTGCAGTTGATTGTAGGTTCAATTCCTTGACCACATGGCCAAATCATTAACATTCGTTAATCAAAATGTCTTTAGCAGAATTCAAACATCTTTTTCTGATTCAAATGACTCTGCGTTCCTGAAAAAAGCTATATAGTCCCGTCAGATTAATGATATCAGTTATTGGATTCGAACCCAGCTCCATCTGATTAACTATGTGGTCATTATTAACCCATCAGAAAGAGTTTCCAAAGAGGTTTTTGATTTGTCCACGTTGCTAGGGCTGTTAATCCTTTATGGAAGACAATTAAACAAGCTATGGCATCTTGTCAATACATGTACATGTCACACAATTTCCGACTAAATTTTTCAAAATGCATCTTACAGTGTGTTATGTGGCAGAAGGGACTGTTGTAAAAAAATGTGTACTGATTGTGTCAGTAGCAGCAAATGACTGAAGTGCTACTAAAATGTCGAGTGCTGTCGGCTGCTGCGAGTGATTAGAGTTATCTGACCCTGTTGTTTACGAACATGGCAGTTTTGTTCGTTCGAGAGATTATGTGGAATAGAACAGTATCAAGAAGGCTCGCTGTACCCGTTTAAAACAATGAGTGCACTTACATTAAATCTAAGGCGTGTTTACTTACAGCTGCCGACGCTTGTTCCACCCGTCGCTATTACTTGGAAACCTAAAACTGTGGTTCAATATAATTCATTGATTATTCATTGATACGTGGTCATTTACAGATTTCACTTTTTAGTTTCTAGATTCTGGATTAATCTCTGCGTGTCAATTTGGAAATCACCTCGTAACAATTGTCACCATGGAAACGGATAATCACATGAAAATTTCAAGAAAAAAGAATGAGAGTGCCACACGTGTTGTTCAGGAAATAGACCTCCCACACCTCCATGCATATATCAGCAAAGATATTATTAATAGCATCAAAGAGTACCTCCCACACGACAAACATTACACGGCAATTTCAACCACGAAGATGTCGCAATAATCAGGATATTGCTTTCTAAAATAGGCTTCTAAGGAAGAAAACAAATAACCCTCATTGTGTTCTTTGTCCTTTGGACATGTAATCAATGGTTCTCCGTCAGGTGATCTTTGAAAACACACACGGGAAACAAAGGTCAGCATGTCCGCATATGATAAATATATTGACTCTGATGTCAGGCCAACAGAGTGCGGGGCCCTTATGGTCAGGTGTATTTACATCGCCTAGTGCAGACGTCCTGTGTACTGACAAGATCAGATGGCTTGTCAGTTCAACAGAAACTTAATGTCTGTGCTCTCGTCTTCCTGTCAATACTTTAGTGTTTGTCAGGGCATGACATGATTACTTGCAGGTTATTTTGATCTGTTTGTGATAATAGTCTTTATTACATGCAAATATGCCGCCATGGAAATACTCACACTGTGCCGCAATGGCAGTAGTCGTCTCATGACTGACTCAGAAATGAAATAATCACAGGACAATCGATTCTACCTGTAAATTCAAAGCTGTAAATTTTACATTTGTTTGTGGTATGAACTTTACGACCATGATAAACTGAGTGTGGACATTCTCGATCAGCGCATTCAAATTCACGTCAAAGAGCTCGTCTCAATCCCACGTTTTACGTGATCCAGCCCCTGGAAGGATCCATATTGTGACTAGATCTGTTTCGTGACAACAACATGATACATCACACTTGGCAGCTGTCTCAACCTTCATTTAAACGTTGAACCTGTTTCAACTCCTAATCTCCTGCATTGACAAGACCAGATGGCTTCAACAGATATATCCGGCAAAAATTAAGTGCCCTTAGAATTGGGAATAAACTGTACGTCATCCTGTGCATTTGCCACAATGGAATACAGCCTCTTGTCTGTATGGTCTCGCTGTCTTGTTCATACAGTTGTGTTCGTTTGGACATGACTTGACTACTTGATTTGGAACAGGTTATTTTGATGTGTTCGAGAGCATGGTCCGTATCATAAGCAAATACACCAGCATGGAAATAATTACCTTAGGCCGTATTGGTAGTGTCAGAAATTGTTTATATAGGTGTTTTTGAAGTCGCTTGTTTAGGATATTAATATTACTTCTGTTACTTCCATTAATGTATGCTTCCTCATGTCCCTAAAGTGTATTGAACATGATGTCCATCAGCTTTTCTCAATCCTCCAGATAATGTCCACCAACATGTGGAAGGATCAATGATACATGATGCATCAATACCTGGCTGCTTCTCAACAACTGTTGGGGCCAGTGGATGCATATGCTTGTAACATTCTTTGAAATTTATCCATGTAGATGGTAGGAATTGGCATAGATTCTGAACGGACTTTCTGATGCAGGTTTGCCAGGAACAGTGGATCGTCATTCATCTGCCAGATAACTATGGATTTTATCGTTCTTCGTGACAAAGTCATCTTTGGTGTTAATTAATGGTGACTGAACATCCTCTTTGAGAACATTTCCAATGGATGGTAGTTTGACGTCCGGTCTCAATCATGAATTTCTATCCGGCAAAATTCAAGTGCCCTTAGAATTTGGAATAAACTGAACTGCATTTGCCACAATGGAATACAGTCTCTTGTCTGTATTTGTCATGATCCCAATGTACCAAACCATCGCTTGTGCTGATAAAGAAATCTGTCTGTCTGTAATCCCGTTTATAGTCCAAATCATACTAAATGACTAATGTGTTCACTCACCTATAAATGAACAGGGGGCACGAGGGGCCTAATCGCCTAAGACGCCGCAATTCGCTGTGCAGAGTTGCGTCCCTTTGGGTACCAGAAACCTATGATTGTGGGTTCGAATCCCGGTTCGCCCCGATTATGTTTCCAGGTTTGTCAGCACAATACCCGTGCTCGTGGGTTTCACCGAAATGGTTACCGTCTAAGACCTGCATCACTTGGGGATTTCCTCCCACATTAAGCTGACACGCCGTGATATGACTGCAATACTGTTAAAATCAGCGTTAAACACAACTCACTCACTCACTCACTCACTATTAATGCACATATATTTAAATGCATTTAAGTGTTTATGCTATATAGTTGTGTCGTATGTGAGATGCCCCCATTAGACTCCTATTGTTTTACCAATCGCCGACCCGTGAAGATCCGGGGTAGAAGTGGTCCCCAGTAACCCATGCTTGTAGTAAGAGGCGACTAACGGGATCGGGTGGTCAGGCTGGCAGACTTGGTTGATGCATGTCATCGTGTCCCAGTTGCGTGGGTCGATGCTCATGATGTCAATCACTGGATTGTCTGGTCCAGACTCGAATATTTACAGAATGTCGTCATATAGCTGAAATATTGCTGAGTGCGGCGTTAAATAACAAACAAACAAACCAATCGCCACGCTTGCACCTACAACAACAGGTGCTCGACAAATTTCTGCAAAACAAAGAGAAAGCTGGCAACAACCACATACACGTGTTAACGTCATTTATGTGTCGTGTTCATTGCAAGATGAATTTCCCTGTTTGGAGGATTTGGACTGTTAATCTTTCTGTTTTGATTAACTGATCATCGCGTGTAGTCACTCTGATTGTACCATAACTTGACCTTGCAGCAATTGCCTGTATATTTGCTAAATACAGGAGCATTAGCTCATATTTCACCATAGCAAGAGGGCGTTCACTCATTACACTGAATACCTGATAACGAGTTCTCATATTGGACAATGTGTGAAGCCAAACCATGGTGTCCCCAGCCGTGATATAGCAGGAATATTGCATAAAGTAGTAGGGCCATATAATGTCAGACAGACACTGTGGTTTCACGGTTGAAAGTGTCGCAGTCATCCCCAGAACTAACCAAACAACGATCAGGTAGTTACACTGCGTGACCTGGCCAAGTGTTTCTCATTGTCCCTTCACAACATGAATCCTTCCTCAACTGGGCGTTGGTGTAGCCTTGTGGATAAAGCGTTAACTCGTTACACCGAAGGCCCAGGTTCGAATCCTTACATGGGTACAATGAATGAAGCCCATTTCTGGTGTTCCCCTCTGTGACATTGCTGGAATATAGTTAAAAATGGCGTCAAAACATGCTCACTCACTCACTCCTTGCTCAACTTCTATTCCAGTCTGGTATTGGACAAAAAACTGCCAATATTGCTGACCATATAATGTGCTTGAAGTCAAGATTCATAGAATACGAACATTCTTTTCTTAAACCAAACATACATGACGCCCCTGGAGAACGTTGGCGAGTGTGGTAGGACTTTGACGTTGACTTTGAAAGAAATATGTGACCTCGAACAACACAGAGAATCAATAAATATTGATTACTATCACGAGTCCCCATTCGATAACTCTTTTTATTACAACTTATGATCATGTATTACAAAACCGAAAGAAAGAAAGCGAGATATTATTGCAACTGGTGTATACAACATATTTCTTACTCATTACTAAGCACATTATCTGAATTCAGCGTTGACAAAATACGTCGCTCGCTTTGGAGCTCCATATGCATACAAAATTCGTAGTTGGTGACTGTTTTCTCAAGGTCGATGATAGAAAAACATAATGTGCAGATTCTGAAAATATGTTCATTATGGCCTAATCATATAATAATAATAAAGTCCACGTTAGTCCATCATCTTCTTTATATCAGTTTCAAACATAGTACTTTCGTTGTAGAGCTGTCATGAGACAGCGAAAGTACTATGTTTGAAACTGATATAAAGAAGATGATGGACTAACGTGGACTTTATTATTTTATTATATATCACATGTACACCGAGTGAACATTTACCTCATTTTTGTTTGTATCTATCTATCTATCTATATATATATACATATATATATATATATATATATATATTGTGGGGTAATGCTAAACATACGTCATTGTTTTAATTTGATTCAGAAGCCGATTTTAAACTTATTTGTGTGAAACGTCACTAAAATATAAACCACAAAAAGCAAATTATCCATGATTTATATTTCTATGTCCTCATAAAGTTGAATCACTGGATTGTCTGGTCCAGACTCGATTATTTACAGACCGCTGTCATAAAGCTGGAATATTGCTGAGTGCGGCGTTAAACAAAAAACAACCAACCAACCAAAGAAATCATAAAGTTGGTATCGACTTATGACCCTAATATTACCGCTTACTTCGTTTACGTTACTCGATCCCATTCATTCTTACTTTCCAATCTCATTGTAGTTCTCAAGGCAAAGAATTCATAACAAAGATGAGACTGTCGTCTCATCATTCTGTCGGTTGTCCCGAGTATAAACGGGGAATTAATCCTATGTGTATACCTCAGGCATCTGCCATTTTATATTAAAAAAATTCTATAAAAAATCAATTTTGTTTGGTTAGAGGGACTGTATTTTGCAAGTAATTATTGCGTTTGGGCATTCACAGTACGCGGTTCTCAGTTGGGTATCTTTTTAAATATTAAAAAAATGAAGTGTATCCCACAGATAAATCTCTTTTCACCTCAAATAATCATCAGAAAATAATGTATTTATCCCCTAGATCTGAACTGCATCCACAAAATCAATGGCAGAAAAGTTCAAACAGTGTAGTACAAGGGCTGGATTCTAACTCACTGCACTACAAGGTCTCGTCGATTTGGAGGTTTATGTTGCAGGGCTATTTTGCCGTTCCCTGGTTTATTGAATAACAAAAAATATATATGAGGATTGCTTATTTTGTATTTTATGAATGTGTAGTGTACCCAAAAGGGTCCCTATTATCACTTCCTATTCGGGTTGATATTTTTTCTTTGGTTTGGTTTGGTTTGTTGTTTTAAATGCAGTCAGCAATATTCCAGCTATATGACGGCGGTCTGTAAACAATAGAGTCTGGACCAGACAATCCAGTGATTGAAATCATGAGCATCGATCCACGTAATTGGGATACGACGACATGCATCAACCCAGACAGCGAGCCTGACCACCCGATCCCGTTAGTCGCCTCTTACGACAAGCATAGTCGCCTTTCACAGCAAGCATGGGTTGCCGAAGATTCATTCTACTCCGGATCTTCACTGGTCCCAGGTTAGTAAGTAGTAGACATTTTAGCTATTAGTGACGGCATGGTCTACAGAAGGCACATTTGCTGACATCCAGATTGAGGAATCGTTGCGATCAGCTGAGTAGGATTTCACCTTGAAGGTTTCAAAGACAATGTTGATCATGCGCGTGCATGCACGTGGATTATGTTCTAGTATTGTGTCATGTGCTATCAGGCAATAGGCGCAACATGATAATCATTCGCGGACATAATAAGATAGTACACGTCCAGTTGGAATCTTCCTGACACCTGCACTGTTTGACTGGTCATCGCGGAAGTGTGCATGATACCATTGCACGAATTTATGTGGAATATTGACATGAAAGATAACGTTTTTGTCCTGAAGTAAATAAACATAAATCAACTGCGGGAATTTTAAATGTAATCGACTGCTGCACATATAACTGACATAGAAGTTATTCAAAACACGTTTTGTTTGGTTTGATGACGCGATGCTTACCACAAAAGGGAATACGACAGTTCGTCTTAATGCATATACTTACACCCAGTGTTTCTAAGGCTTTTAACTTCAAAATCAGTTGCTTTTTCCTTATCTTACTGAATATGTCATTCTAACAAAGCTGTACAATCCCGTCATAAATTTTGAGATTCGAACCAAGATTCATCTCCTTAACTCTGTGCTGTAAGGTGGTTAATCTGTGAGAATACCGAGTGGGTTAATAGACTTCAAACCGAGGGCTTTCCCAGGAGAAACAATTCGATTGGTCCTCTTTGTCATAGATATCAACTGGATTCCTAAGATCCATATATGAATCCTTTTAAGAAGTATATATTGCAGGGTCCCGGAAATGTACCACCAAATATACTTCTTAACATTCAAATCCCATCGACGGCTAGACATAATTCAAAGCTGGAGTTGCAATTGGCCGACGACGCCTTGATAATGAATTCGTCAGGCCCTCTTTAAGTGCGTGTACTGACATGTGGTGGATATTCAACTTATATTTTAATCTTCAAATTTCTCGAAGCGGTAGTGAAGGATTCCTAAGAATCAGAAAACACGTGCAAATATTCGAACCATCAACAGTTGATTAGAAGTTTGATGTCTTGTCCATGTGACCAAATCCGTCAAATAAATTCTAATTTGTGTTATTTCTCTGAACACCCTCATGACAAAGCCCAGTACTCCAGTCAAAAATATCTCCATAAATGATTCTTGGTTTCGAACCCGGGTCTATCTTCTTTCCCCGTGTCCACGTTGGTTGGTTTCACCAAGTTGTAAGCGTGGATCACATCGTGCTTCCATCCGACATCAAGCTGTCACGCTGTGATATACAGGAGATAATGTTGGTTGTTTGTTGGTTTGTTGTTTAACGCCGTACTCAACAATATTCCATCTATATGAAGGCGATCTGTAAATAATCGATTCTGGACCAGACAATCAAGTGATTGATATCATGAGCATCGATCCACGCAATTGGGATTGTTGACCGTGCATCAACCAAGTCAGCGAGCCTGACCACCCGATCCCGTTAGTCGCCTTTTACGGCAAGCATGGGTTGCTGAACGTGGTCATGGGTGTTAATACATCTGAAGTGGTAGTTCTTTGGGCTTAGTTTTTAGTAGTGATATGTAGACGAGTCTATTTTTTTTATGGTAATTAAAAAGCCTTGAAACAAAATATTTTACCTAGTTTCTGACTCAGTAAGTAGGACCGCCTACGTGGTCTAGTGTTAGAGCGTCTGTCCGGAGAGCGGAAGATCCGGGGTTCGACCTAAGAGACGTTTAAAAGAAGGGACTTGTTGTTACCCTGTCTGGCACTCGGCATTTAGGGGCTCAAACAAGGAGTCGGCTCGAAGTCAATATACTGCGTCTGATTGGGCTATTCATGTTAAACTGCTGCCTGTGATCTCAGTGTAATAGCACTATAAATCGGCACGTCGCTTTATAAGTGCAATACCCTTGGGTGCGACGTTAAACCCCATCTCCCCTCACCACAGCTCTCCTCCGTAACTAATAACACCTCCTTAAGGTCAAACTGGAAATAATTAATGATACCAAATATCCAAGAAAAAAATTAATAAGTTCACATAAATTGTTGAGGAAAGGGAACGACCACAACTCCATAAATAACCCAGCAATGATTCCTTGCACTGAATTACATCCAGACACTACCTCCCTGACTATAGAAAATGACCGGCTTTTGCATCGACGACTATGCCATGGTAATCAGGATATTGCGTTCTGAAAAAAAGGCTTCTATTTGGTCAACATGGAGGCTTTCCAACTTTTTACAAAACAAATATATTTCTCTTTGTTCTTTGTCATATGGATACGTAATCAGTGGGTCTTCCGCAGGTGACCTTTGAAATAGACACGGAAAGCAAAGATCAGACCGACAGACGGCGTGATCCGCGCGTTTTGCTGTAATTACATCGCCTATTGCAGACATCCCATGCCTACTCGTAGACATGCTGAGATGGCATGTAAGGGTCAAAAGAAGTTCAAACTTTGCGTTCTCGTCTTCCTGTCAATAATGTAGTGTTTTTTGGGTCATGGCACAAATATTTGATTTAAACAGGTAATGTTGATGTGTATTTTGATGGGAGTGGTCATTTGATGCTTGACTTGATATTTAAATACTTCCTGGCATTTTCCATACTTAGGAAATTCAACATCAAGTTATTTTTTGTAGATTGTATATATTGTGTTTGAAAATCATTTGATTATGATATTTAATTTCCTATTCTTAAATTCTTAAAATTTTGTTTCTCGTTCAGTGTATTCAAGACAACATGGTGCCCATCTGCTCATCTCAATCCAACAGGGTTATGTTTCTAGGTTTGTCAGCACTATACCCGTGCTCGTGGGTTTCACCGAAGTGGTAAACGTCTAAGACCTGCATCACTTCGGGCTTTCCTCCCACATTAAGCTGACACGCCGTGATATAACTGGAATAATGTTCAAAACGGCGTTAAACCCAACTCACTCACTCACTCACTCACTCAATCCAACAGATGACGGTAACTGGCACTTGGGGAATCCTCTGTGTGGCGTATTATTAATGTGACTATAACAGATACAACTTAACCTTCAACGTTAAACGTTACTACTATTCCTTGTTATTTCTCCTAATATGATTCCTAATTTCTAGACCGGGGTAGAATAGGTCTTCAGCAACCCATGCTTGCCGTAAAAGGCGACTATGCTTGTCGTAAAAGGCGACTAACGGGATCGGGTGGTCAGGCTCGCTGACTTGGTTGATGCATGTCATCGATCCCAATTGCGTGGATCGATGCTGATGATGTCAATCACTGGATTGTTTGGTCCAGATTCGATTATTTACAGACCGCCGTCATATAGCTGGAATATTGCTGAGTGCGGCGTAAAACAACTAACCAACCAACCAAATCCTAATTTCTAGCTACTTGACAAGGAATAACCCATCAGCTACTTCAGCAGCATGTCACTGACGTGTTCATGTCATGTATTTTGTAATGTTGTCATTCGTAAAGGTAGTGATTGCAAGTTTGAGTGGCATACGACTCAATGTTCAAGGCCCCGGTAAAGCTTTCAAAACGTGTTATAGTGGACATGTGGAGGACATTTCCAAATTTGACGCATCAGTGACAAAATTGATGTCCGATGCAATTCCCTATTTTGACCTGTACATATTTCCCCGTGTTTTTTTACGTGAACACTTGACTTTTCTTTGCATGTGTTTGTGACGGGTGCCACCTGTGGGGCAGGACACGCTCTCCTTTTCGCGAACACCTGGTATCGTCACTATTTGATAGTGATTCATTCACTTAAGCTCATGATATGGTCGGAATCGTACTGTCAACACTGCTTTATGCAGAGATGTCTATTGCATATGGAAAGGGTTTTTCTCGCTGTATTTATTATCCATGACACACTGTGGTTCCCTTGGAATGTTAACCTTTCAATCTGGAAATACTGTACATTTGTTGATGGTCACGCTGATGACATTTGTTATGACGATGTAACGTGACGTTCAAACAATTGTCAGGTCATTACTTCGTGAAATTCTGAGGAAACAGCTTTAAATGGTGGAATAGCTTTGATGTCTTCAGAGAAACAGGGCGTTGAAGTTCTTTGTATCGATTCCCAATATTGGTATACTATGTGAAGCCCATTCTTAGTGTCCCCGGCCATCATATTCCTGAAATATTATGAGACGTAAATTTTGCTCAGACAAAAAATCTAGTATGTGTCGCCAGTACCTCAATTTAGAGAATTATCTCTCGATGAACGCTCGATTATCGAACCAAAAAGATTCCTTTTGATCTAAAAGGAAAAATAGCAGTGCAAATTACAGGAATGCATCACTGAAAATCAGTGATGCCAGGTGTTCGCGTAAAGAGCCAACATGTGATGCCAGGTGTTCGCGTAAAGGGCCAACATGTGATGCCAGGTGTTCGAGTAAAGGGCCAACATGTCCTGCCATACCGGGAGCACCCACCACTCACACAAGAACCGATCAGATGGTTACAATGTGTGACTACAAAACATGAATCCTTGCTCAACCAATGGATTTACAGATCTAGACTCATTTATTTACAGGCCGCTGGAAAAACGGAATATTTGCTGACTGAATAATTTGTTGGGTAAACATGACTTCAAGTTTCATTAAATGATACGATTTTATTTTAAAATATGATTTGCACCTCGATAGTGAAAATAACAGTATGTGTAAACATTGAGAGGAACGTCCTATCATATACTAAAGCAAAAGCGTCGAGGCCTTAGAATAATTGGTCCAAGTTATCGGATGAAAAAGATTCCATTGGTCGAAAAATGTCCAAATAGCGGTGACAATTACATGAATGGATCAGTGAAAATCAGTAATGACATCAGGTGTGCGCGAAAAGGTTAAGCATGTCATGCTGTTCAGGTAGCACTCACCACTCACCCAACTGTTAAAGTAAGTGCTTGTTGCCTGACACCACATAAGCACAACACTTTCTTTTAATTTTGTTTTAGCAGACCAAGAAGGGTTTGGCTATAAACGCCACAGGCAAATTATTCAATGCATATCGGAAACAAATAACAAACCTATTTGAAACGTGGCATACATATAGAGAAATGATGTAAATTATCAGTTATTTATGCCTTTACATCCCCATAGAATCAGTTTCGAGTTATTGCCTTAAGATAGAGTTTCCTCTTGGTGACCCGATCCTCATTGGAATTCATCAATACTGTCATTGTCCTTGAGCTTAAAGGTAGAGTATCATGATGTTGGCATCATCTTGCAGCCATCACTCTGTCTGCCGTCTCGACTTCTCCGTCTTAAGAGTTTAAGGGGAGATTAACCTACTGATATATTTCAGTTATCTGCCCTTTTGGACAGATGAGAAATCCAAGACCTCATTTTTTATCATTATTGAAGTCAAATTTCCGACGTCTGTTCTCCGCTTGAAATGGACAAGTGCGTCAGCTTGAAACACCCCAATAGGCGATAGAAGACCCATTGTACCTGCCACTAAAAGCCAACATACATCAAAAGTTCGTCTATAGAAACTAAAAGGTTAGATAAAAGCGTGTCCATGCCTTAAGCAAAGACTGAGGTTATTTCTACACGATCAATTTTCGTTTAGCGAACTCTTGTACATGCTTGATCAAACATGGTTGTTGAATCTACGTCATTTCGTTTTGATCTGTATTTACTGCCTGTCCACTGAAGTTAATTAAAGGAGTATGTGACTCAAATATCACAGAACGGATCACAATGGTTCAATATTCTCACACTTCTGATTATTTTTTTGAGGCAAGTTATCTTGTGGTAAGGTTCTTCAAATTCCAAATTGTCTAGCGGTTACCGAAATTTGTTAAATTTACCATAATTACTCCAATGATACACATAAAATATACTTAGTCAAATTAAAAACTTCACCTTTTTTAAAGTAATCCTATATATGATATACAACGGACAAATGTATCAGAGAAGGTAATTTTTAATCATTAATGTCCAAAGAAGGATTTTAATAAACGGTGGTAACCATTATTTATTCCAAGCACCTAAGGTATTCAGTAATAACATCAACAGTTTAAATCATAAGTCCCAAGCACGAGAATCTGATGGCACACAAGTTCAGTAGCGTGTATGGCCACCATGTGCGTTGACAACTGCCACACAACGCCTCCGCATGGACCTTGTGGTGCTTGTGAACATATGATTGGGAAGACGACGCCATTGTTGCTGCAAAATGGTGCCAGGATCTTGCAAATTCTGTGGTTGGTTCTGGAGAGTGCGCAGACTTCTGCCAAAAGCATCACAGACGTGTTCGATGGGATTGAGGTCGGGAGACCTTGACGGCCTGTCCATGACGTTGTGAATTCCTTGTCAAAATTGCTGTGTGGGGTCTGGCATTGTCGTGTTGGAAGATCAAACCGGGTCCATGTGCTGCCATAAAAGGCAGAAGTTCTGGTGCCAGTACCTGGTCGCGGTAAGCAGCAGCGTTGATGTTGCCACGGATGACAAGAAGCCTGGAACCTGCATTGCCACAGAAAGCACCCCACACCATGACACTTCCGCCTCGAAATATGTCAACTTCCTGTACACAACACTGGTCGTAACGTTCATGAGGGCGCCTCCACACCCTCGCCCTACCATCAGCAAATCGAAGATTAAATCGCGATTCTTCACTGAAGACGGCTTGATTCCAATTGCTCTTAATCCATCATAAGTGTCGCTGTGTCCACAATTGACGTTGACGTCTGTGTAATTGAGTCAGAATCGGCCCGCAGTATGGCCGTCGTGCTTGAAGGTGAGCAATTCTCAGACGGTTTCGAACAGTTTGCGCACTCAGTCTACCCCTAAACAGTTCATTTCTGGTTGATGTAGCCGTCAAAAATCGGTTACGGAGGTGACGTAAGACAAACTGACGATCCTCTGCCTGTGACATCATACGCGGTCGACCTGGCCGAGGGCGCTCAGCGGTGGTACCCGTTTGCTGTAGACGCGTCTGTAAATCATAAACAGTCCGTCGACTACAACCCATCGTCCTTGCGACTTCAGCTACGGACGTTCCCGTCTCCAACATGCCGATGGCGAGTTCACGTTGCACATTTGAAAGGCGTGGCATGACAAATGGCCGTAAAGACTTTTGTTTTCTTGTGTTTTTCTTTTATTGTCAATGACTGCTAACAAGTATGGCTGAAAACACGTGCGGTATTATGGCCACGTCACCAGTTGCACGTGAAAAAACACTTTTGCCACTATAGTGCTGTGCACATGATTTTGATCGATTCACCTGCACAAAAACGGGTATTATCTGAAGACAATACGTGGCCATTAATGTTTAAATACACAATAAGGGCCCACAATGATAACTGGTCAGAATGTTAAAATTTTAGGATTGTGAAGTTTTTAATTTGGTTCAGTATAATTCTTTTAATGTCTTTACAAAACGTAAAGAGAACTGCATTTGTTTCATGGTAATGCCATTTTTGATTTGTTTTCGTTGTCTATTTATTCAAAGTTAGTTAATTTTAATCATTATAGTTATCTAATTATAACTATTTTTATGAAGGTACAAAATGAACAAAATATTGACTGCTAATAGATTCCCTTTAGCGTGAAGGTTTAAGGTGATGGATAAACCATGGTATCATTTCATTGACTGGATCCAAGTGGCTATTTCAAAACGTTCAGGCAATTAGAGAAACATCGTGCATAATGCACTTTCCTTTGAAGACTGAGGGAGTGATTTTAGTTTAACGCCACTTTGAAGAGTATTTCTATGTCAGGACGTGTCACCATGAAGTGGGAGCAAAGCCCGAAGTAATGAAGGTCATAGATGTTGTCACTGCCGTGAAACGCAATGGTGCTGACATACCTGGGGACATAATAAGGGCAAACCAGGAATTTGAACCCACGATCATAGGTTTCTGATTTAATTCAATAATCTAATTTCAATATTGTCAGATATAATATGAGATAAATACAGTGAATTATGGGCCACGGGTGGCCCAGTCGTCCATGGCGACATGCAGCGCTACGTCCTTTGAGCCAGCAACCTATGATCGTTGGTTCGAATCCCGGTTCGCCGAATATGTTTCTAGGTTTGTAAAGACCATGCCTGTGTCCATGGCTTTCACCAAAGTGATAAACGTCTGAGACCTTCATCACGTCGGGATTTCCTCACACATTAAGATGACATGTCTTGAAACGATTGGAATACTGCTATGATCGGCGTTAAAACCCAAATCACTCATTTACACACTAGTATGGCTTTGTCGACTACGCTTTTATGGAATCGTTAGCTCGCGTTTTCCTCAATACGAGTTCAGAGAAGTTACACGATATATGTGCTTGTATCGAGATCTCGTGTGTCGAACCGCAATGATGATTTTTTTCAGCCCTCGACAAATTGTCATGTTGATTGTTCCCTATGTTAATTAGAGAAGTTCTACATACGTTGAAACGTAATTTTTACCCAGCAGTACAGCAATGTAGGATAATACCGGTAATATATATTTGTGCTTTCAGGACATACTTCGGTCAAGTGATTGTTCATGTCAACCTCAGATCCATGACGATCGATGTTTCATGTCAAAGATATTGATAATCATTACTGGCTAATATGCAAATACATGTACACAGATTATTTTTTATAGTTACGTAATGTGCTGCCAGTAAAGGCTGCAATGTATCATTTTAACGTTATTAAATCGGACTTTAACTTTCCTTTAGGCCTTTTGTGCAGTCTTTTTCAGTCTTGGTACAAGTGATATCAATACACGTCTCAAGGTGGAATGGTGGCATGCAAGGATTTAGTGTTCAACTAAATGGACATTAAGCAACTGAGGAACTATCAAACGTAATAGTCTTCTTCGTATGCAGTTCGCATAGATGTAATTCAAATCACGATTTGGTGGTTTTATAACGCAATTGAGCGATGCCTGCCCCAATTGGAAATAGGGCTCTCTGAACTGCGTATGCTGAGGCATGGTTATAAGAATCTCACCTCCCTTTCTAGCCTTTAAAGATAGAGAAGCCGTAGTGCAGCGTTCACCAGAATCACAAAAATGTCCTGAAGATAAAAGGACTAAAGAGTTTATTGTAAGTGTGATACGCTGACCCACATGTCCAAAACAGCAACATCCATTAGTTAAACTTTCTTTGATAGGATTTCAAACTTATCTTGTTATCTGACTTACTATGTCATCAAAACAAAGCTGTATAATCCCGTCAGAAATATGACTTCAGTCATTGGATTTGAACCGAGGTCTACCTACCCTGAGTCCCTTTGATCAAAGTGGTTAATCTGTGGAAATGCCGAAACCTTTGTTTGGCTTCAAACCATGAGCTTATTCCAAAGTCCATATGAATCAATGAAGACAATCAAGAGATGTTAAATTAAATAATGTCAGAAAATATATGAGACAACTAAAATTAATCATCTGTGGATCTGGGGCGGGGGTGGCCCATTCGTCTAAGGCAACGCAATTCGCTGTGCAGGGCTGCGTCCATTGGCACACCAGAAACCTGTGATTGAGGGTCTGAATTACGGTCCGCCCCGATTATGTTTGTGGGTCTGTACCATCATGTCGAGCAACATTTCATCAACTACAGATTAGGCGTCTACTCTTCTCAACTGCTTTTGTACTGTACAGCATGGACATATTGTTCCAATTCAATTAAGAGAAACACCTTCTGGACAACCATGCTTTACTATGAAGTTTTTACCTTCAAAGGCTTGGTTAAGTCATTCCAGAAATATTATTGTCGTCATTCAGAGAAATTTACTTTTACGTCCCCTGGAATCTTTTTCAGTAGATATTCGAGACTGATTATTCTCTAGCATGGACGTAATCAATCCCTGCAAGACGATGAAACACACCAATCTCACACATACACATACACATCTTGCTTGGTTTTCGACCCAGACTTACGAAGCAACAAAATGTGAGAGTGCTTCAGGTATTGTTAATGCAAGAGACCGCCCACGCTTATAACCCAGCAAAGACTCCGTGCACGGTAATAATGGCATCCAAAGAATGCCTCCCACTCGACAATCATTACATGGCAATTTGTTCCACGAAATTGTTATAATAATCAGGATATTGCTTTCTAAAATAGGCTCCTATTTCGGTAACTATTTTTCTTTACTATCTGAATTTGTTTTCTTTGTTCTAGTTCGTATGTATGCACATTGAATGAGTCTCCGTGAGGTGGTGTTGAAAATAAAGTGGTAAAACGAAAGTCAGTTATTTGATTAGGGATCCCTCTGTACAGGTGCAATTAAATCACCTATTGCCGACATCCTGTGTATTGACATGGTCAGCTGGCTTGTCAGTAGATCACTGTATTCTGGTCTTACTGTCAATGTTGTAGTGTTTGTTTGGGCACCACTCTTCGCTTGGAACTGGTTATTCTGATAAGATGGTGAACATGGTCCGTATCACAAGTAAATACTTCGCCATAGAAATACACACACATGTGTGATATAACGAATCCCGAACTAGTTCATGTCACCACGAAAAATGCAAACGAGCATTTACAGAGGCAGATTTAATTAAATAACGTCAACAAACAGAGAAACGCAACGCCAGCTTCTAGGACTTGCAGGTAAGACCCGCCAGGAGATACACCTCGGGATGATTTAATTAGATGAGAGAAATGACATATGTCAAAAAGAAAAGCAAATGCCATCTGACTTGTGTTGTGAAAACACCAGATTTAAAGAGATTTCGATGGTTAGGACTAGAAGTAAACATCCCAAGAGGCATCAGTTATGCTCTGGGATTTTGTATCGAGATTAGATATTTTTACAGCTACCACTACAAAACCAGATATATGTTCATTTAAAACTATGAGCCTTATCTTTGTGAAAGAAAGACAACTTGTAATAATGTAATTACTGTGTCAGGTAATTTCTTTTTTGTTTCAACAATCTGAAGCGTAATTATTTTTTTCAAGAAACATACAAACGGTACCTGCACTGTATAAATACAGTAAACAACGGTTATAACGAACACGTTTATAACGAACAGACGGATATAACGAACTAACATTTTAATCCCGACTATTTGCTGTAGTTATGCTGTATATTTGCTTATAACGAATTACGGTTATAACGAATTAAAATTATTAGTCCCTTTGAGTTCTTATAACCGTAGTTTACTGTAATCTGATATCCTTCTATACATCTCCGATACTGCAATCTACAGAGACACGACGTTCAGTCACTACGACTCAATCGAATTAATCCTGCCTTAACGGAAAATGACAGATCATGCTCGGTTGTTCATTGCTGACAGACGGTAGTACTGACAGGATACAGAGACGTTGGGGAGAGATGTTCCGAAGTTCCAAATGTGTTTGATTTGACCGCTGACAGGAAGTTAGTTTCTACACCAAGGTAATGCGAGCCCTCGAACGACAACAGTATCACATTCCTGGCATCCCACTATTTAGGACATTTACCTTACGTCACAATACAAATCCAGCTGAAAGAAATATGTTTACTTAAGTCCTAATATAACCAGGGGTAGAGTTATTTACAAATAAATGAAATAGAAGAAAACCTTAACATACTCAAACTCGTTCCATATCCAATAGAAATCTCTGCATAAAGCAGTGCCAGTATTACGATTCCGACTATATCGTGAGCAGGCGTTAGGGAATTACTATCAAATAGTGATGGCAACAGGTGTATACGAAAAGGTTAGCGTACGAGGGCTGGTTAAAAAGTTCTAAGCCTAACAAACAAAACCAACAATTGTGAAAGTGTTTTTTTTCAGCATAATGTCCCTGCTTTTCAATACACCTTTTCCAAAAGGTTTTTAATTTCAGTCAGGAAGACGTTTTCTGAAGCCATCATAAAAAAACAACATTCATAGCGCTTTCCACCAACGTGTTCTTTCAGGTTAGGAAACAGGTGGAAATCACTTGGTGCCAGGTTTGGCGAGTATGGAGGGCGAGGAAGCTCTTCCAAATCCACATTGTCGCAAAGCAGCCTTTGCATGTCGAGAGGTTGTGAGAAGAGGCACTGAAGTTGTAGAACTCGAGCACTCAGCACTCTTCGCCGCCTTTCTTTGATAGTATCTCTCAGGCAATAAAGCAAATCAGCACAGTAGGCACCGTTAATCGTCTTTTGATTTTCTAAGTAATCGACAAGAATCACACCCTTCCCAGAATACAGTGGTCATAACTTTCTTCACAGATCTGGAAGACTTGAATAGTGCCGGGGAAGTGGAATTGTGCCATTCCATGGTTTGACGTTTTGACGCGGGATCATAGTGGTTGACCTACATGTATGTTTCATCACCCGTTACTAATCTGTTTTTGAATTTGACGAAATCCTCTTCGATTAGATCTTAATTGTCTCTGGCAATGTCAGTTCTTTTTCCTTAAGATAAAAATTTAGAACCTTTGGCACCCAACGAGCTGATATCTTATGCATCTGAAAATTTTCATGAATAATAGTTTCAATGGAGCCATGGCTTAGACCTGTTTCCTCAAGTTCAGCAATGGTAATAGTCTATATGAAAGTATCAGTTTTTCTTCTCCTTGATTATATCTTCATTGATTGAAGTTGACATCCAGACCTAGGGTCATTACTAGGTCTTGTTCTCCCAGCCTGAAACATAGCTGCCCAACGTTTAACAGTGGAATAGCTAGGACACTTATTCCCATACACTTGTGACATGCGGTCATGAATTTCTAGGGGAGTACTTAAATTGTCTAAAGTCAGAAACCTGATGACTGCTCCTTACTCGTTCTTTTCCATTTCTGTGTCCATTTGGACCCCAATCACGTTCAGCTGGCTGACACTAATATACAAACGTTCTCAACAGACAAAATATACTTGCAGTGAACTACAGAAACAATGCACTGCATTGACTAGTTCACTTTGTTATGGCCCATAGTTAAAAGTTAGTCATGGTCAGAACTTTTTAACCAGCCCTGTTATCCCCGCCCAGGGGTAGGGCCCGTCGCGAACACACTAAAAAACAAGTCATTTGTTCACCTGAAAACATGTGCCCTTTGTCAAAATACGTTGAAAGCTTGCTTTTGGTGCCCCACCTCAATTCGGGCAACTGTCATGCCAATATAGGATGTTGTATGGCTGTCGTTTTACATGTTGATTTCGTTGAGATTTTGATCTTTTCTATACATTTTATTTCATCCTAGAGTGATTTAAAACTATAGTAAAGTTTCTTTTGGCCACGAGCGTCCTCCTGCTTTTACTATTATAGTTCAGGGCAAAACGATACTTTATTGCACTACAGCTGGTGGTCCTTACAGCTTCCTTTATGGACAAAAAACCCAGAGGTATGCGTTTTGCTCCATTCCGTTGAATTGTTGCTCAGGCCAGACTTCTCTTTTTTCGGTTTACGGATTTGGGTAGTGAAGACTTTGGTCGGTAGGTTAAAAAACCCAATTAAATGCATTGTATAGATTTTTTTTATCATCTTAAAGTTTGATTAATGGGTTATGAAAATAACAACAAAAACTTGACCTGGCTTGGGTCATTATAAAAAATCAAAAATCTAATATCCGACAGCGGCATTTCATTGTCTGGTATATTTTCAGTGCGATCTTTACCGCCGGCGATATAGAAGGGCCATGTCAATCTGATGTATTTTTTCACATTTTTCGATTTTGAAATAGGTGAACGCGTAAACCAAACAAAACATGACCTTCCCTGTGTGATTAAATGTTTAGAACCACAAACACAAGGCAGTACTTAGCGATGACTGGTTAGCTCAAATTACAAAGTTCAAATACTTTAGTAGAAATATTTTCATACTAACATATTCATTCATAAACTGTACAATTTCATCAAATAAGCCATTTAGCGATACCTAGAGGCTGGAAACCATAACGCGTGGCTTAAGATCGACACATTTGAACGCCCTTTCAGCGCATGAGACTAGAATGGTTAGGAGATTGCACAGCGCATGGAATGACAGCTGCATGGATAATTTTAAAACATTATCGTTGTTGATGCCTTTGTTCACTGATTTGTCTTAGTCAGGTTCGACTATTTTCAGGCATCTGTGCTATAGCTGGAATATGGCTTACAGCCGCGTTAACAACATTCACTCACTCGCTCTTGAAAAGGATGAACGGCAACCATCTTGTCTCAGAATATAACTTTCCAATTTTCAGCACAGTCTCAGGAAATTCGCTGTGTAGAGTTGCGTCACAGAAACCTAAGATTGTGGTTTCAAATCCCGATTCGTCCCGATTGTGTTTCTAGGTTTGTCAGCACCATACCCGCTAGAGCTGACAATGGGATGCGTATAGGCTGCTAAAGTGACAAGGGTATGAGTGTAGGCTGCTAGGGCTGACAAGGGGGTGGGTATAGGCTGCTAAAGTGACAAGGGTATGAGTGTAGGCTGCTAGGGCTAACAAGGGGGTGAGTGTAGGCTGCTAGGGCTGACAAGGGGGTGAGTGTAGGCTGCTAAAGTGACAAGGGTATGAGTGTAGGCTGCTAGGGCTGACAAGGGTATTTGTGTAGGCTGCTAAAGTGACAAGGGTATGAGTGTAGGCTGCTAGGGTTGACAAGGGTGTGTGTGGGGGATGCTAAAGTGACAAGGGTATGAGTGTAGGCTGCTAGGGCTGACAAGGGTATGAGTGTAGGCTGCTAGGGCTGACAAGGAGGTGAGTGTAGGCTGCTAGGGCTGACAAGGGTATGAGTGTAGGCTGCTAGGGCTGACAAGGGGGTGAGTGTAGGATGCTAAAGTCACAAGGGTATGAGTGTAGGCTGCTAGGGCTGACAAGGGTATGAGTGTTGACTGCTAGGGCTGACAACGGGGTGAGTGTAGCCTGCTAGAGCCTAGCCTGCTCGTGGGTTTCACCAAAGTGGTAAAAACCGGAGACTTGCATCACTTTCCTATCACATCAAGCTGACAGGCGGTGATATGACTAGAACATAAAGAACACAAAGTGGGGTTAAACCCAACTGACTCATGATCACCCACTCACTCACTCACAAATATTGTGATATCTTCTCTCTAATTAATCCATTTTTGAAGTAAAGACCTCCGAATATTTTACTGATACACACAGTGTACATACGACATTGTAATATTGAGGGTGAGTATCAAACACATGGCAAACATTTAACGGCTTATATCACATTTTGTTCAATATACATATATATCAGAGAATATAATACTCATACATTATTACACGTAGCACTAATGAACCCGTTATAAATGATTTTACGGGGAGGAAAAACCAAGAAACAATTTGGAAATATACTATATAAGGGCAAACAACAGTTGCTCCTTCCCTAGTCCATCACTTATTACTTTTTCACTACCAGTTTTAAGATCAGTCAGCCTGATTACAAGAATCCGTAGCCATTCGACTCTACCGTAATGCCCTAAGGTGCTGGTTGCGCCACAATGTCTGTTCCCCTGCATAACCTGACATGGGCTTCTAGTTTTCCGAGTTCCTCATTAACAACACTGGCAGTATCATCACAGCTATGAAAGACACAAAATGCGTTTATTTACCAAACCATTATCATAGATGAGATATCTGGTTTTTTTGTAATATTGATTTTCTTTGTCAAAGTACCGAGGATTTACGAGGGTATAAAGAAGAAACCAATTTCAAACGTTGTCTTATGGCTCCGTAGGGATTTCGGGGCAGAGTGGGTTTGTTTGTTTGTTTAACGCCGCACTCAGCAATATTCCTGCTATATGACGGCGGTCTGTAAATACTCGAAACTGACGTCGTGAGCATCGATCTACCCAGTTGGGATGCATGCATCAACCAAGTCAGCGAGCCTGACCAACTGATCCCCTTGGTCGCCTCTTACGACAAGCATGTGTTGCTGAAGCCCTATTCTACCCCGGATCTTCACTACGTGAAGGGTAGGTTTGCAACATACTGTGCGTCACTTTGAGAGTCAAGTAATCCAGATCGGCATGTTGCAAAATGTGACCTCTCTGATTCAGTCTCACCTTGACCCATGGGTCGTTGTTCATGCTATCAAGTACTAGCGTACCTGTCCTAGACTCTAGTATGTATAAGCCCCTGCTATATAGCGTTTGTCCACTCATCTTGTCAGTCGGCGTATCAATGGTAGAGGGGCTATGCGCCATGGTCTAATCAAGGTCAAGGTCAAGGTCAATAGTGTCACAAATGGAATTGGCACATTTGTATTTGTGTAACTGCGTCATAAAGACTGTTTCCTGGATATATATATATATTGATGAAACTTAGCGGACACAAGTACAGGTTGTGGGCTTTCCGAATCATACTTACTGGGACTGCCAAATAGCTAGCGCCTATTGTCCCTCTAAGTACATATTATAAGTAAGTCGTTTACTGAATGTAAACACTGGCAAAACTTTACTACGGCCTTGAATGTCGTAACCCTCATCAACAAACTACTGAGCAAGAGTCGCATGACGCTCATTGAAAATATCGTAGAAAGAGCATGCTCGATTGTACTTCAGAAGTTGTAAAATGTAGACACCAAAGGTTGGAGCTGCTGGAACATAGATCAACATACTTGGGGAGTTTGAGAGCATGCCTCTTGTCATACAGTCTTGTGGGTGTTTTTGTTGTTGTTGCCGTTCTGAATCTTTACTACGCCGTGATATAACTGGAATACTGTTAAAAGCGGCGTTAAACCCAACTCACTCACTCACACTGAATCTTTACTTGAACAGCCAAATAGACTGAGCTTAACATATTGTATCTTTAAGCATCTATAATTAGTATTTCGTTTGCTTGTAAACACTGGTGAAATTGTCGTCCACAGAACATAGCTGATAGCATTGATTTTTCTACTGAATGCGAATATTGTGCAGATAATGTTGTAGTCTATGGGTAATGTAGTAGACATCCATTATATGTTACATATCATACAAATTGTATCAAATACTGGTTTAGATTAATAATAAAGCCTTCATACAGATACCACTTAACATTTTGTTAAATGTTAAGACAGATATGTGACCGTAAACGTCCTATTTAGGAATCTGTTGTCAACATCAAATTTATTACGTTCTTTTGGATTTGGCCAAGACTGGGTTTCTCGTGAGGTTTGCCACTTAGGCATGCATTTTGCACTGGTAATATTCATCTTGACAAAGGAGCAGTCAAACAACAGTCTGACTCATTTTGTACAGAGTGGGGTGCTTGATATTTTCCCCGACAATTATCGGTAGCGCACATCATCCCAGAGTATGACCTTGTCTAAAACATAAAATGATGCACTGGATTAATAGCCAAGGCAAACATGGCATTAGCAAAAAGGGTGATATCGGGGGCGTATTCTAAGTACACACGCACACATATATGGTGGAGACACTATTCCACCGATAGAGTTCTCAAAATACTTTACTCAAATGAAATATCATCATGTAACAAAATAAAACAGCTCGAAATGACATATATGGGTCTCATTTTTAAGACGTAAAATATCACAATCTCGATTTAGAAAAATTTGAGCATTCATATGAAAACGAAATTGATCAACTGTAATGTTTTGATATGTGAAATCATCGTATTGTGAATATCAAACAATCAACTCAACAGGATAATTGTGAGTATACGAATTACAAACAGATTATCCACCCACTCTTCTTTCAAGCGTAAATATTACGAACATTCACCGACCTATCACCCCAAAATAACACAAGGAGTAAGAAATAGGCACACAAGCACGTTATGCGATCGCTGCTTCTGACAACCTGATATGGATTTTAGATCAAGGCTCGTTGATTCCAGTTACAGAAAATTACTTGGCCAATTTCTGTCGACTCACTTCTAAGATAATATTGTCCTGCATTTGACGCCATGTTAATTGAACTGCAGAGGAACATGTTGATTTCACCGCGGTGATGGGCACATCGCTGGCATTGATGTATAATCCCACACACTAACTTGCGTATTTTACTTTTGTAATAAACTAAGGAAAAAAGAGAGTATACCCAGTTTGCCATATAACATAATTTATTCCTGCAACAGTTTGTAAAAAGGAATATGTAGCTGGGTGTGTTTGTGTAAAAATAAATGGGGTCAATGACGACTGGGGTAAGAAATGAATTTGAAACCACATGTTTGAAATGTTGGGATTTTTTTTAATATAATATCGCTAACTTGAGATATTTTCAATTGAAAAACAAACATATGATACAATCAAAAGAAAGCTGTTTCCGTTACTCCTCAGTTTCTTGTTGCATGCAATATCCTGTCACTCATTTCGATTGACCAAAGTATGTGTACAATATCGCCTTGCTGTTGTAATAAATATGCTGGGTCCATTTGCCATCTTAGGTTCGCTTGGGAAGTGACGTCACCGTGACCTCGCTTATTGGTAGCTTCCCACAGAAGTCCTCTCCCACCTGGGTGAACTTCAACAAGAAACCATGAAATGAAGTCGGGCTTTAGAATTTATTTCCCAATAGAATTGATAATCGGGGCTACCTATAGATGTAGAAAAGACCCCAATTTGTGTCTACACATGGATCTGAAAGTTTCTACCAATTTAAATTTGTTGAAGAAAAAAAAAATCCATTATTATGGAACAACCTTTTGATTTTCGGGGAGGTTTTGGTGGAGTGTTCTAAAAATCGCCATCTGTTTCGCTTGGTGAATAGACGTAAGGCCTCGCACTGCAGAAAAAACAACAATGTGCCCTTATCTTGCAAACACTATGAAATGTCAAAAGGATACAGATATTATTTATATTTATTCAAAAGCAAAAATGAACACTTTTAATGTTGGAAACAATAGATGAGCTCCTAAACATAAAACAACATGCTGATCTCTAAAGAAACTATTCTTCTGAAAATCAAATGGTTGCCCCTGCTTGGAGCACCAGACCCGTGCTCATTGATTTCACCTAAGTTGTCAGCGTGGATCACATCGTGTTTTCATCCAACATCAAGCTGTCACGCTGTGATATATAACAGATAATGTCCAAGCGGCGTTAAACCAAACTCACTCACACAGACTAATGATACGGGAAGACGTGTTATTTTAGTAGCAATACAAATATCACTAACACTTAGTCGTTTTATCTATCTATCAATCTAGCTATCTACTGTATCTACTATCACCACACTCGTCCGCCATAACGGAATGTTGTTTATTTCACTCGTTGTTAGTTATTTCAGTTGTGCTCATTTGCACTCAATTATACATGCAACATTACAATTATCACACAAAAATAACACAAAGAAGACAGTATAGCAATTATTGTCACTAATAACTACAACTGATTCTCTTCTTGCCGCCCTCGTTACATCACTGAGCCGACGGGTAGAATATATTGCATGTACATTTCACGGAATCGTGTCACCAGCTCGGCTCAGTCGGCGTTAAAGAATTGACAGATAGCGCCACCACGCATGGATAAGATTGTTAATTTCCTGTCGAACTAATCTCTTTCATCTTGGTACAAGAAGCACGCCGGTAATGACGGACCGGGGAGACTGGAAGAGATCTACAACTGTCAGCGCTGAAGTCTACATGTCCATCGATTTCAGGAGACAGTCCATTCCTTTCCCATTGTTTCTTGGCATCCGCTGTTGTTTCCTTGGTAGCAACATTGGTCACCAACGTCCATTAACAACAAACAGTGATCTGTGCCACCGATCCGGACTTTGAAGTCATTATCAACTGTGTACTTGAAAGACCACTACCAATAGCCAGCTTTCCATAACATTTTATACAGAAAGTAATTTTGTCTTTTATGCGCGGACCGCCCTAGAGGTAGAGCGTCATACCAAAAGACGTTAAAAGATGGTACTTGTTGTTACCCTGTCTGGCGCTCGGCATTAAAGGGCTAAAACAAGGACTGGTCGGCTCCGAGTCAGTATACTGTGTCTGAGTGGGGTATTCATGTTAAACTGCGGCATGTTATCTCAGTGGGCTAGCACTATAAATCGACATCAGTCCGGACTAGTACAAGCAGCCACACAAACACATACACGTACATGCACGTCGCTATATAAGTGCAATAATCTTGGACGCGACGTTAAACCCCATTTCACCTCACCTCACCTTTTATGCGCGTGTTGATACTGGGCTGCTGTCGGTTTTGTAAAACTCTCCTTTCCTTTGAAGCAGTGTTTAATCTATTAATAGAATGCCATCTGATATTCGCCGAACCTAGGATAAGAGGTAATGAGTGTTCAAAGTAAACTTCTTACGGTGTGATAGATCGATAACCTCATTCGGGATATGGATAAGGTCTTTAGTAACGGCGGTGGCCCAATTGGCTGTGCAGAGTTGCGTCCCTTAGGCGTGCCAGAAACCTATGATCGTGACATCAATCACAATTTCCCTTGTTTCTGGGCTTGTCAGCACCATACCCGTGCGTGTGGGTTTCACCCAAAACCGGAATCACTTCGGTCTTTCCTCGTGATCATCAGCCTGAAATACTGTTCAAAACGGACTAAATCCAAACTCACTCCGTCACTTATGATTTGGTTGGTTGGTTTGTTGTTTAACGCCGCACTCAGCAATATTCCAGCTGTATGACGGCGGTCTAGATCTGTAAATAATCGACTCTGGACCAGACAATCCAGTGATTAATATCATGAGCATCGATCCACGCAATAGGGATCGATGACATGCATCAACCAAGTCAGCGAGCCTGACCACCCGATCCCGTTTGTCGCCTTTTACGACAAGCATAGTCCCCTTTTACGACAAGCATGGGTTGCTGAAGACCTATTCTACCCCGGAATCTTCACGGGTCCGTCACTTACAGCTGACACAGTACATACTTCATGACCAAGCTTGGGGCACGGGTGGCCCGGTCGTCAAAGGCGCTGCAATTCGAAAACTGCGTTAAACCAACTCACTCACTCAAGAGCGAGACACGCATTGTTTTAATCCCTTTCCCATAAAGGACTATTGTGTCTGTACACCTGCAAAGAAATGATTGGTCGATGCACGTGTGTACTGCACGTGCAAACCATGTCCTTAGAAAAAAAATGATTTTCTGGACGAGCAATTCATGCGTTTTTCGCTTGCTGTTCCCGGGAGGAAATGCCCCGTGCATGGAATTCATGCACGTACAGATCACGCGATTGATCAAACAGCAAAAGTTTCTCCTAGCAACAACCTGGGCCAGTGTGACACGCGCATGACCGAAGGAACTAATTTACATATGTAAATTATGCTTGACTTAACTATTAGCAAACAGGGACACTGTGCCTTAATTAAGCACACTAAACCCACACTCCGGCATCATTCCTTCCGATTCTGGGAAGCTGCAGACAATAATTTGAGGATCTCTGTGTAATAGGTTTCTCTTAAATTGCATCATTACGGATTCGGAGCTCGATCGTGTACTTTTCCATTTGCTTCCCAATAAATCTTTCCAAATGAAGACGAATTGCTCGAACTGGCGTTGTATTCATATACAAGATCTGTGCAGATAGGAGAGGTGATTTAAATGCTGTGTTGGCCGAATGCAATTACAAAGTTCTGAGATGTCAGGGATTTGAGTAAATATCTGATCCATTAACAAGCTATTTCACAGGCTTTAAGAGGAACGCAACGTAATAGGTGGCAATACTGGCATTATTTGTAACGACTGAGAATTACTGCTTTTACAGGACAAAGTATGATTTTGTCTTCACGTTTTGCGAGCGAGTCTAGACCTCTCCAAATATATATTATTCCGTTTTGGGTATGTCGGGATCACAAGAGCTTCCATTGCCTCTTGAAATGGCATCAGTCCTATAAGGTTTGTCAGAAGATTATATATGTGATTTATGAGGATAATAGCTAGGGATTATCTCCCCTTGCAATAATGAACGCCGTTTGTCTGGCAGCGTAGCCATATTTTGGCCAATCCTTGACGGAATTAGTGGATACTTGAGACCGTGTACTTTGCAAACTTGTTTGGTAGACTGATGAAGTAGATGGTGGTGTAAACCTATTTGGGTTCTTGTCAATTTTAACGATTTAATTCCGTGCTCGGTTAACAGTTGCAAGGAAGCATAGAGTTGCGTCTTCAAGAACGTCTCTGTGTGGGATTAAGGATGGTTTCTACAGCCAACCATTGACCGCCCTCTTACCACTCCTCAGGAATCTGACAAGCTTCCAAATGAATGAGTTTGCCTTCAGTTCAGTGCTCACACAGCTTGTGAACTTGTCAATGACTATGTTTATAGAGCTAGTATTACAGTCAGACCTCCAGATAACTTTTTGAGCAATTGAAATTTTACTCGAAGGTTTCTATTTTAATATTTTAATTATTCAAGATTTGTATATATCCATAAGTCATGTATGTAAGTCAATTCTTATAAACATCTAAGTAAACAAATGTCAATAAGTGACATTGGGACAGTGTCCAGCGCAATAATGCACCCAAAGCCACGCCCTTTCCAATCAGCTGGACTGCTTGTGGTCTTGGCCTATTTTGTTCGCAAAAAATATTTCCATGGTAAGCCAATCAAATGCTATGGAAACGATAGCAGCTTATTTATTGTTTCTTTAGATATCTTTCTGATATCCTATAGCGAAAGATCACTCTGTTGAATAACCTGTTGTTGTTGAAGTATGGAGTATACTTTCTTAATTTCTGAAGATGCGTTGGCAAACAACCCATGGGAAATACACATACATCATTTTTCTAATCTGCTCTTTATGAGAAATACACAGTATCATTAATTACCATTGCACTTGGCAAAATAACCTTTACGACTGTAGGATGAGGAAAATATGTCTTAGGTATATTTCAGTGGCGGTGCTTGTCATATTGTTCACAAACTACTGAAATGGTATTGATGTTTTACATAACCAAAGATTTTACAGATATACACATCGTCTTTTTTGTTCACTAAGCCAATCTTATCGTCCTGCGTAACAAATGATGAGAGCAAAATGAGAGACATAATGATTCCACGTTGTTTTCCGTCACGTGTGAGCAGGGCTGTGAGCTGTCGATCCGACAATGTCAGCATTTTTAGGGGGTTTACAGTTCAAGTCAAAACATCACCGTAACAATTGTCATATGTTTAGGACAGACTTTCTTTTGGTTTCCGGATCTTTAGCGGGTTCTTTTTAATTAAAGTCAGGATCTATGAAAACATTAAATTTTGATTTCCTCAAAAGGTTTAATCATAGTAGTTTAAATAAACAGTAAATGAGTTGGTTTTCGTTGACATTTTATTTACTTCAGGTAGGCGGAATCCATTTGTTTTTCTTCTTTGTTTAACATTTCAACTTACACAATGTTTATAAGAAGGCTGGACTTACCCTGAAAGTCAACGGCATCTCCAGGTATAAAAAACATGTTCTGGGAAATAGTACTCACCTTGACATGCATGATACCTCTCGGCCAGCTTTTTTTAATCCATCAAACAACTGTACTTAAAAGATGTTTTCTATATACAATGCACACGCATAACCTGTTCAAGTTACCATATGGCTGAAATATTGCCGACTTTACATTTTAACTCATTCACTTTATGTATCATTAGAAAGTAGGCTTCGTTTGACGAAAGCATCTCTTAATATTTCTGGGTGGACTGAAGAAAAAATTGACACTTGACGCCATGAATGGGGCTTCGCGTGTGGCCGTTTCTTAGAAAGTGACGTTTCAATATGTGCGTGAAATGCGTCCCTCACTCCGCTGGTTTAGAATAGGGATTCAGCAAACAACAAACAAACAAACAAACAAACAAACAAGCAAACAACTTGTCAAATCGGCATTAAACCCAACTCACTCACTACGCATCAGTGAGTCTGGGTTCTGATCCCATGGCCAGAGGATTGTTTGTTTGTTTGTTTGTTGTTTAACGCCGCACTCAGCAATATTCCAGCTCTTTGACGGCGGTGTGTAAATAATCGAGTCTGGACCAGACAATCAAGTGATTGACATCATGAGCACAATTGGGATACGATGACATGCATCAACCAAGTCAGCGCGTCGGACCACCCGATCCCGTTAGTTGCCTGAGCATGGGTTGCTGATGGCATATTCTATCCCGGATCTTCACAGGTCGAGTTGACAAGAGGTTAAGTAAGCTTATGACGCTTCAGCCTGCTGTAGGATGAAAGCCTGCAGTGATGCAGGTCTTTGACGTTTGCCACTTGGATGAAACCCAAGAGCAGGTGCATTGTGCTTAAACTCCAATGATCATAATCAATATGAATCTGGGATTCCTTATGCGAGAGGCGCGGATCCTGGCACGACTTATGGACGCAACTCTACACAGCGAAATCTGACTGGGTCAGCAATTTGTGCGTGTGCGTCTGTGAGTATGTGTATGTGCGATTGCCAACAAAATATATAACAAATGTTATATTTGGGACGAGGCGTTCTTAGTAAAGTACATCTTCCCGAAGCAAGGGAGTTAACTGACTTTAAAAGTCCAGTTTCTACCCTTGCCGAACTGGTCCGTAATTCCTGGGCTCGACCGTACCGCCAACAGTCATGGACCTTCTGAGCCTCTCTTATGGACCAATCAGATTCAACCTCTCGTATCATTTACATTTGTATCAACAAAATGGCGGCGCCCAGTCAAGACGATCTGATCGATAATCAAGTTCTTTTGTGTGATAATACGGGTCTTACATCGCGAAGTGCATCAAACTGCGTGAGCACCTTGATTAAAAACTTGAATAGATTTGGAAAATATTTGTTGACAACGAGCTGGCGGTGAACATGCTTTGCAAATCCTGCAATCGACCGAAATCGACACGACAGTTTACTGACCAGATTTTGATTTCGATGCGCGATTTTGGTTGGACTATGCATAGACTCGTTATAGACTCCATAATACCAGCCTAGTTCGGCAAGGGTTGAAACTGGACTTTTATAGTCAGTTAACTCCCTTGGCTCGGGAAGTACAGATTCTAGTACATTTTTGGGTTGAGTCCCATCCGTGATTCGAACCCACAATCCCAGAGTGAGGCACCTTATCGCCAAAGTAAGCGATCTAAGAATATATTTCACAAACACAGTCAGTCCCTAGAGAACCTGGACACTTTACATGTGAGTTGCATAAATAGCGATAAACATACTACTGTATGTCGATGACAACCGTCGCTGATTGTCAATCAGACGTTATCGAACGAATTCGTTAAATCAGCAGAGATCAGTCTTTACGATATTACTTGTAACAATCTTCATTGATCTTCACTCAGACATTCTCGGATGATTTCGTTAACCAATCAGAACCATCAGAGAGACGTGATCTTGGTTTAAACGGCAACTCCTCTTCTAAATCGAGCTCTCAGGATTTCGCAGTGTATTGAACACGCGACAATTAATACTCCCTTCACATATACCGAGTGAGGTCGAACGTCATATGAGGATATATACATAAAACCACACAGGCACACATTTAAACCAAGATTATACAATTTGTACACAGCGTGCAATCATGATCGTGAAATTGCAACTGATTCTTGATTAACCTAATATTTACCGACGGTCGTTAGAGCAGTACCAACTTTCTTTTTCGACTTATCTGTGCAAATATGTGACTAGTGTGTTAGCCAAGTGTGATGCGACTGACAATCGGGTTATTTTTTATCAATACATGACCTCCTCAATCTACTTCACAAACACTGAGATGGACCTTCAATCCCGATATGTTGGTCTGAGAAACGTGCGTGTTCTTCCATTGCCAATATAAAGATGTATTGTGTTGATGGTTAATTAAAAAACAGCTGCAGCGGGTAATCAGGATCAGCTCAAACACATGAACAAATTTTACTTTAATTTTGTTTTAAATTTGGAAAGCTCTAGTTTATACATTGGTGTTTCAACAGAACTGAGTGAGTGAGTATGGTTTATTCCTGCAATATCACGACGGGGGACATCAGAAATGGGCTTCACACATTGTACCCATGTCGGGAATTGAACCCGGGTCTTCGGCGTGACGAGCGAACGCTTTAACCACTAGGCTACCCGACCGCCCCTCAACAGAACTGAGTAAGTGAGTGAGTGAGTGAGTTTTGGTTTACGCCGCTTTTAGCAATATTCCAGCAATATCACGGCTGGGGACACCAGAAATGGGCTTCACACATTGTACCCATGTCGGGATTCGAACCCGGGTCCTCGGCGTGACGAGCGAACGCTTTAACCACTAGGCTACCCGACCGCCCCAAACAGAACTGAAATGGCAAAAGAAATTAAATACTACAATCCATATCCAGTAAACTGAAATGCAAAATATGCCTGTATTTGTTTCGAAGGATAAGAAAAATAATACTTGCTCATGGCCAGCCAAATGCAGCCGAAATAATTCCATCTATCAGAATTGTATTATTTTGGGAGTTTTACTGAATTTTACTACCATATGCCTCGCATTGTAGGCAAGAATAGTAATGTGCCTTTTTCTTTCTGACTGTTTGTATTATAATATTGATAATTTTATGTTTATGTTCGAAAAAACAGTTAAGCTCCTGAACATTAAAAAATGTGGAATAGCAATGAGATGCTGGGGATGTATTCCCCACGGGGTTAACACTTGATTAAGGTTGGCAAATTATGAAACCAAATATTGTAACATGCCTTTGGTTCCAATCATCTACCTGAAATAAGTTCAGGGACTAAAGAAAATGTTCCCAAAAGCAAGTATATAATATTGTTTAATAGTTGTACACATGATCAACAAATAACTTTCGACAAGTAGCTTGGAACAAGCGCAATATATACTGATCATGAGTAGCATATTATCAAGCCATAAAATGGCGGTTACCTAGAGCAACTACCAAAAGGGTTGAGACCGCCTCCGTGGTCTAGTGGTAGAGCGTCCGCACGGAGAGCGGAAGGTTCGGGGTTCGATCCCCGACCGCGTTACACAAAAGACGTTAAAAGATGGTTCTTGTTGTTACACTGTCTGGCGCTAGGCATTAAGGGGCTAAAACAAGGAGTGGTCGGCTCGGAGTCAGTATACTGTGTCTCAGTGGGGTAGACGTACATGCACGTCGCTATGTAAGTGCAATAATCTTGGACGCGACGTTAAACCCAATTTCACCTCACCTCACCTCACCAAAAGGGTGATTTGGCTGGAATATACTTTTACGTGAGACATGTGTGCACCTGTTTCCTCATGGATCGGTGTATGTGTTCATTGTAGACAACGACCTTCTTCTGAAGCCAGCATCAGGTGAGATGTCAACGGCCGCTCTAAACTGGAAACAACCCGTTCCCTTCATGTACAACATTTTCTTTTAAAATCCGAGGTATATTTCCCCTCCTTTGGTTCAAAGTTCCAATTTTGTTGTTGTATTTTCTTGTTTTTCTTGCTTAAGGTTATATATCACTTACATTATATAATAGTCATGAGACAACAGCCGCTCCCACACCTGTCTTACGTTCATCGATGCGCGTCACGTTCAGCCCTGCACAGTAGTGAGAACAGACGCTAAGCTGTAAAGTCATTTCATCCCAGGAGAACATCAACCTGTCTGCTTTACGATTTACTGGAAGCTGAGTGAGATATTTCATTCCGATTATTTCCATATGGAAATAAAACCATGAGGAAAGCAGCGCCAAAACCAACGACGAACCCAGAGACAACGTTCTCGCCTTATTATCCAAGCGAAGGGAACGCGGCGGGGACGGCCTTTATTGTTTACGGCCTTATTATGTATTGTATATTTCAAGGGATTAATCGGCTGAGTCTTAACCGGGAACATATCGTGATACATAACAAAACATAACACGTGTTATTAGGCAGACAACAAACTCATAAAACATCCCAATTTTATAAAGATACATAAAGAAATGCCCGATGAAGGCTTCATAAGAGGATCGATTGATACGTTCGGAGCCTCACATAGAAGGAATTGCGTAATAGTAAAACCTTTTCTTGTTTTGTTTGTTTGTTGTTGTTTTTTGTTGTTTAACGCCGCACCCAGCACTATTCCAGCTATATATGACGGCGGTCTGTAAATAATCGAGTCTGGACCAGAAAATCCAGTGATTGATATCATGAGCATCGATACACGCACTTGGGATACGATGACATGCATCAACCAAGTCAGCGAGCCTGACCACCCGACCGCGTTAGTCGCCTTTAACAGCAAGCATGGGTTGCTGAAGATCTATTCTAACCCGGTCCTTCACGGGTCCCTTTTCTTATGGACATTACATGTGACATACAGGTAAATCCACAAAACACTTGTGTCGACTGAGCAAATCATTTTGCTAGAAAAAGTCAGTAAAATAAACAGGTGACCTCTGGAAAATGGACAAACTTGAAGAACGTGCATTGATCAAATACTTGCAGAAAAAAAGACAAAGCCGAACGCCATCCCCGAACTCTACGGTAGATACTCCTTCCTATGCCAAGAGGATTCTAGGAGGGACATTCTTGAAGACCACCCCTGTCCCGGAAGGCCTGTGACGTCAGCAACACCACAAATGTTATGGCGAATGACTGAACGCCATATTGCTAGTTCAATAGGCATTTCCGAGAAGAGAGTATAATCTCTATTATCACCGGAAAATTGACGCTGAAGAAAGTATCAACTCATTGGGTTCAAAAGCTTCTGACATCTGACCAAAAACGCGCCAAGCACAACATGTCTCGTGATAACCTAGCTCTTTTTAAAGCTAATCCAGAAAGGTCCTTGCAGTTAATATGGATGAAACCTAGGTTCGCCACTTCCATAATCCAACCAACAATCAACACAGTGGAAGCATTTGACATCACCACCACCAAAGAAGGCAAAGCCTGGCCCATCAGATGGAAATGTTATGACGAGGGTGTCATCATGGTGGTCTATCTTCCAAATGGCCAGGCAATAAACGGACCATATCATGCTGCACTGTTGGGGCAATTACGGGACGAAACTAAGACAAAGATACGTGGGGAGCTGAGAAAATGTGTGCTCTTCCATCAGGACATTGCGCCAGTGCCCAAATCCGTCAGTACTATGACTACAACCACAGTGTGGCTTTGAACTCCTTCAGCACATCGCTTATTCTTCTGATATGGCTGTGTCATTATTCCATCTGTTCTCAAACATGAAGATTGGTTGGTTGGTTGGATTGTTGTTTAACGCCGCACTGAGCAATATTCCAGCTATATGACATCGGTCTGTAAATAATCGAGTCTGGACCAGATAATCCAGTGATTGATATCATGAGCACTGATCCACGCACTTAGGATACGATGACATGCATCAACCAAGTCAGCGAGCCTGCCCACCCGATCCTATTAGTCGCCTCTTACGACAAGTATAGTCGCCTTTTACGGCAAGCATGGGTTGGTGAAGAGCTATTTTATCCCGGATCTTCCCGGGTCCCAAACATGAAGAAACCTTTCGACTCGAACGGTGACGTCATAGTAGCTGTGTAGAAGTGTGGACAGCAAAGATGTGAATAATTGAATGTTCATGAAGCTAACAAAATAACGTGCTTATCCTATATTGATTGCAGAAGACAACTGATTGAGTCAGTTTGATTTAACCCCGCTTTGAAAATTATTTCAGTAATGTCTCAGCGTGCTAAAAATCTGAATGAGGTATGTACAGTACTTAAAAGGGTATCAGTTCGTTGTAGATTTGATGAGATATACGTTTGAAAGTTGCATCATGCAGATATCATCGTTGAAATTTTTACATGGCCAATATCTCCCCAAAGCTTTATCGTGACATAGTTTCATACGGCTTCATGGTATCCACAAGAAATACTTCACTGAGTTAAAAATAAGGTGTATGAAACGTTGGCGACCTCATGCCCAGCTACTCTCAAGCTGTAATGTTAGGATTGGTACAACAGTGAAAACTTAGAAATAGCAATGTCGACGTCATGTGGCATGAATATATCTAAAGCTGTACAAAATGTGATGAGAGAATTACGGAGAAGCTTTTAGCTCTAGATTTATGTAAAAAAGAGTCCGCGGTGGGGACTTGCTATCTGTGCGTCCATTAATGGACATATTTTCGTAGAACGTGGGTGGATGGCTTTCATGCCATGATGACGTCATGTCCTGTTTTTAGGCTTTTTACGTTTTTCGGAAGTTTACAATATTTTGAGTAGATGTAGGTCCAGATTATCTCTATTTGTTTAAAATACAGCAATTCTGACTCAAGTTTCGTAAAAGCAACATTATTCACACTCGAGTATGAAAACATCCAAATAGCTATCTGTAGAGCGGTAGTAGTTTCCACGTTGAAATCCGAAAATTCTTAGGAAAATTTGTTGATTCACTTGGGGAAAGGTGGCGTGGAACGTTTCTATAAATTTCCCAGCACAATGTTTCAGGACACCAACCTTGTAGAGCTAGTCAAAAATACGCTGTTGATGTGTGTTTGCTGTTTAACGCCTAATTCAGCAATAGACCAGCTATATGACGGCGGTCAGTAAATAATCGAGTCTGGATCAGACAATCAAGTGATTGGCATCTTGGGTATCCTTCTACGCAATTAAGATACGATGACACGCATCAACCAAGTCAGCGAGTGTGAAGACCGGATCGCTTTAGCTGCCTCTTAAGACAAGCATGGGTCGCTGGAGACCAGTTCTAACGGGGACTTCGCTGGGGCAATTTAAGTGCAAGAGTTAGTTGTGTCTAAGGCCACACGTTTTTAATTATTTTTATGTTTCACGGGTTTAATAAACTGTTCCACAAAGGGTCGAAATTTAAAAAAATAGCTATTTCAATTATTTATTTATTTATTTATTTATTTATTTATTTATTTAATCTTGTGCAATGCATGGTCTGTGGAATAGGTGCAATAAAATATATGCAACACATTTTTAATGTGGTCTGAAAGATTATCACTACAAACAATAAACACTTACAATGTAAATCTGAAGTGTATTTTTATGAACGATTGGTTTGCATGTTTGATGTTTGATATGGTATAGTATGGCAGGACCTGTTTGTTTTTCAAATTTTATTACCGTTTCGTTTTAGAATATGATATCGAATATATTTGCATTTTCAGTAGATATAAAATCATGTCCAGTGTGTCAGTACTGTTGTATGGACATATTATTAAAATAAAGACAGTTTGCACTGTGTGTCCATTGTCTTTATTAATATCAAAATACATTTAAACTAAATTACAAAAAATACTATCAAACATCAGCAAAACTTAATGTGGGGGACAGATCGGTGTCCTGCAGTCTGTAGACGTGGAGACGTGTGAAGATTCCGGGGTAGAATAGGTCTTCAGCAACCCATGCTTGCCGTAAAAGGCGACTATGCTTGTCGTAAGAGGCGACTAACGGGATCGGGTGGTCAGGCTCGCTGACTTGGTTGATGCATGTTATCGATCCCAATTGCGTGGATCGATGCTCATGATATTAATCACTGGATTGTCTGGTCCAGACTCGATTATTTACAGACCGATGTCATATAGCTGGAATATTACTGAGTGCGGCGTTGAACAACAAACCAATCAATCAACTGTAGACGTGGAACCTAAATGAGTGAGTGAGGTGTGATTTTACGTGATTCCCTCAAGAGGGAGGTTCCTCACACTTACCAATTTGATGAGTGAGTGAGTTGGGTTTAACGCCGCTTTGAACATTATTCCAGTCAAATCACGGCCTGTCAGCTTAATGTGGGAGGAAAGTGATGCAGGTCTAAGACGTTTACCACTTCGGTGAAACCCACCAGCACGGGTATGGTGCTGACAAACCTAGAAATATAATTGGGGCGAACCGGGATTCGAACCCACAATCATAGGTTTCTGGCGTGCCCAAGGGACGCAACTCTGCACAGCGAATCGCGGCGCCTTAGACGCCTGGGCCACCCGTGTTTCACATATTGGGCGTACAATTGCATACATTTGTCTCTTAGAGATGACACTTCTCCATCGCATTCATCAAAATGGCTACAGTGGAAGCATATGTCTCATTTAGAGTTGACCAGAAAATTCCCTCCCTCTCAATGATGTCTTCACTATGTGGCCTCACAATGATGTCTTCACTATGTGGCCCATTATTAAACAAGTACGAGCCACGGAGTAGATTTGTTTGTTTAATTGTTGTTTATCGCCGCACTCAGGAATATTCCAACTATATGACGGCGGTCTCTGAATAATCGAGTCTAGGCCAGACAATCCAGTGATTAACATCATGAGCGTTGATCCACGTAAATGGGATCGATGACATGCATCAACAAAGTCAGCAAGCCTGATCACCCGATCCCGTTAGTCGCCTCTTACGACAAGCAAAGTCACCTTTTACAGCAAGCATGGGTTGCTGAAGAGTGCAAGTTGTCGGTCACTATTATTAAATAAGGTGGATGTGGTACGTATAAGGTGTGTATAATAATATCATTGTACTTCTATTCAGGATGCATAAAATATTACACGAAAGCAGAAAATGTTGTGTCAGTTTCTACTGAGACTATAAAATGACTGAACAAGCAGTATATTATAACTTCATTCAGTCTAAAAACATTTTCATCAGAACTTTGCATTACAGCAGCGACGTTCTGAGTCATAAACTTTTATCTCCTGGAAATGAATTGAATAGAAAGTTACTAGCAGCCCTTGTTGGCCCATGTCCGCTTGGCGGCGCGGCGGTAGTTACGGCCCAACATTTCTCGTTGTATCCGCGGGAACATATAAACTTCAGTCGACATTAAACCAACTTGCCTATCTGTTATCAGAATAATACTGATACTTGTAGGCCTACTTGTATCACGAATTACAAATACTGTCTTTTGCCCGAACTGAAGACTGAGCTCAAGGCATTATGGTGTTAGTGTCTTATTATCTCGAAGATCTTAACATTAAGTCCCATGCGTGTAGTTCTTTTGTGACCAATATTGCCCTCATCTTTACACAGATGTCCACATAAATATGTTTGGAATATACATATTTTATGAACATAAAGCATTGTTGTGCATTAAACAATATAATTATCGCAACGTATATTTTATGTTTTTAATATTGGTATTAAATATTTTGGAATTAAACCGTGTCATAAACAGCAAATATCAACCCCAAAAGTATATATACTTGTATCTATCTATACAGCATACACGCTTTAGCGTTAACAACAGAAACTATCTGGACTTCCCGGGGGGGGGGGGGGGGGGGGGGGGGGGGCTTTTTATTTTGAAAAAAAATCTTTATTTCTGTATAAATTAACATCAAAGACAATAAATAGATCTTAATTGTGCAACCCCTTTTTAAAAAAAGCTGTATCCGCCCATGAATGCACATATAGTTAAATGCATTAAGTGTTCACTCTATATAGTTGTGTCGTATGTGAGATGCCCCCATTAGACTCCTATTGTTTTACCAGTCGCCGACCCGTGAAGATCCGGGGTAGAACTGGTGTCCAGCAACCCATGCTTGCTGTGAAAGGCGACTATATGCTTGTAAGAGGCGACTATATGCTTGTAAGAGGCGACTAACGGGATCGGGTGGTCAAGCTGGCTGACTTGGTTGGTGTATGTCATCGTGTCCCAGTTGCGTGGATCGATGCTCATGATGTCAATCACTGGATTGTCTGGTCCAGACTAGATTATTTACAAATCGCCGTCACACAGCTGGAATACTGTCCTTATGCAACATACCAGAGACCATATAATAGATTATATGGTCTCTGAACATACGAACAGTTGAAACAACATAGATCTACCATGCAGTTTCTGAAATTTTTTTTCAGCAAAGGGTGTCTCCTATTTAGGTAAGAAAGCGTTAGCTTCCGAAATTGAACCCCGGGCTTAATTTCGGATATCATATTTTAAATGAGAAAGCCCTATTTTCCGTAATTAGGCCCGGGGCTTAAATGCGGGAAGTCCCGGTCATCAAAGTGTGATTCGGATTGTTTTATTTCGTTCGTGTTTGCCCGTAAGCTCCATGCCGCGACGAAGCCCACTGCTGGTAAAACCAATAACACGAGCCTAGCGTTGTGTTGAGCGAACAAGCTACTAAGGTGAAGGTCAAAATCATCCATGCTCGCCTGCAGTGAGAACGTTGCGAAGTTTACAATCCTAGTTGTCGCTGACAATGAATTATCTGCCAGGAACTGCCAGTCTAATTCAGGAGATAGATAGTAAGTGCAGTATACGGTAGGAGTCCGGACCCACGACTCATTTCAGTCGCCTCTAAATATTAGAAATTGTCTTGTCACTAGGAGTGTCACACTGTCATTTTAAATGTTCTGTGTTCGGATTAATCAAATCCGTGTTGCTAACTGCATGAACACCTAATATATTCTTATACCCATATTATTGCAGAGAAGCTCCTGGTGGTGTTACGAGATGGGAGAACTTTGATAGGGTTTCTACGGAGCATTGATCAATTTGGTATGTACTTATATTTTTGTGAGCGGCCAGAGGGAATAGTTATTGTCATTTTAGACTTATTAAGTTTCTTGTGTCCCCCGCCATGATATTGCTGCAATATTGCTAAAATCGGCGTAAAACCATACTCATGGTTAGTGCATAGTCCCTGCTCAACTTCCTCACAAATTGTCAGGCCCAGACTCAGTTATTTACAGGCCATCAAGTGGTCTCAGGTGGCCCAGTTGTCTAAGGTGCAACAATCTGCTGGGCAGAGTTGTGTCCCTTGGGCATGCCAGAATCCTATGATTGTGGGTTCGAATCCGGGTTCGCACTGATTGTTTCTAGGTTAGTCAGCGCCATACCTGTGCTCATAGGTTTTATCAAATTGGTAATTATCTGAGACTGGCACCACTTGGGGCTCTCCTCCCAGGTTGAACTGACACGTGGTGATTTAAATGGACTTAAACTGTTCAAAACAGTATTAATCCCAAGTCACTCAAGTACAGGCCACCATCATGTAGCAGTAGTATTGCTGAGTGCAATCAATCAATTCTCTGAACTCAGTCTCATGATAATCATATCTTTTACCCTCATACCATACCTCTCTGCATTAAGATCTGAGGACACCTTCATAGGTTGTATTGGGTGGAATTTCTGATCCACCAATCAGTGTCAAGGCTTCTATGTTCTTGGAAAGAGTGCGCAAAACATTAGGACAAGCATATCTGATTTCTGTATCTCAGAAAACCGAGCTAAACAACCTTTCCTGAGTGCACATCATGAAGGCCGCACAATTATATTGTTTTGAATATTTTCTAGACCCAAGTTCCATGTCATCAACACCAAAAAGGAGTACCTTGCATTGAACGCATATTTGTATCCGATGTGGGTTTTTCTTTGTTAAACAAAAATTTCAAATAGAGGTAGTAAAGAAATGAAGCCTTTCACATTACTGACATGATTGACTGAAGAACCCACGCATACTTCATTTAGAATGGCGGTCAAAGGTCCCTCATGTCACATGACCCACTTCATACAGACATGTCCCCAGATCTCAACACAAAGAAGCAACGTATGAGACTAAAAGATCTTATTTTACCGAGATTGCTCATAATTGAGTGTACTTGACAACATTAAAATGAACATGACTGATTTCTGGGCTAATTGTTTTGATATTTGAAAAGGTTGTCTAAATAGTGAAAGCAGGAAGTACTTAGTCACATTCAAAAAGGGAATCTTGAATAACATGAACTAAAAGGTGAAGAATTAAGAGTTAGATTCTCTAACACAATTGTTTGTTTGTGCAGCAAACCTCGTCCTGCATCGGACAATCGAAAGAATTCATGTGGGGAAGAAGTTTGGCGACATTCCCAGAGGCATCTTCATCGTAAGAGGGGAGAATGTCGTGCTTTGTGGGGAAATTGTAAGTATTGCCAAAATTACAGGTTAATCTTGCCCAAGCCCTGATTTGATTGGCTGATAAGTTTTAGGCGTGAATCCTTCTTTTTCAGGAAACGTATATCCAGGTTAAATGGAAGAGTTTAAGTACATACTGTGCGGGTCCCACCAAAGTCTGTGATTTGCTTGCTTTTAAATGTAGTTTCTTGTTGCAAGTATAATGGCAAGTTAATTTTGCCACTGATCCCAAGGCGGACTCCTTTGAGTAAAATTTCCTCCAGTCTATTTGGAAAGGGGGGGGGGAGATGTTAAGGGGTGTGCCTTTTGAATTTCACTGATAACAAGACCAGTAAAAGAGGAAGTGCTGTTATTGTATTGTACATGTTGTATGCAATGTTAAAAAGCCTCCATATGTAAGAAAAAATAACTTTAGAAAATGCCTATTTTGTACAACATAATGACTTTTTTCCTAATTTGCCAGCCCAAAGGACTTTTTTAAATCCTACATAAATCTCTGACTTCTTGACAGCCTGTAAATAATTTAGTTTTGACTTTTTAACAATTTGAGTGGAGCTTTACAGGCCTGTGGCTCCATACAAAGCAAAATAGAGCCACTGGCTGATAAAGCTTAGCAGAAAATGGCATCATGTTTACTATCGGATTGGAATTCTGTGAACACCTTTGAGAGACACCATAACAGGGATCATTCATACAAAGCTTCAGCTCCATTGGCCTTGCAGTTTCAGAGGAAATATCTCAAGTGTGTCAAACATTAGACAAACGGGCTGATGAAAGTCACATGTACCACAAACTTGCTGCCTCTCAAATTTCATTGACACATACAGCAGTTGCTGAGTAATGGGATGACATTCAATATGGCCACACACTGACTTTGAAAAGCTTAATACATAATACATTTTTTTTAATTGTTTGATAACAAGATCAACAACCTCTTGTTAGCAGAGCCCCATCGTATATGGAGAATTTCACACCAAAATCAGTATAATTAAATATCACTATCATACCTCTGTCAGAATGATCAATGATGAGATCTGATTGGTTCACGCCTTTGAGGGTAATAAATTTCTCAGCAGGGGAATAAATCTCTTATACCCTGCCATGAGCAATACAGGCTGAACGTGAATTTCAGAGAGACAGAATAAATCCCTTATACCTCCAAGCAAAAAGCTGCACGCTTTTTCCAAGTCAATGGAAGTCAGGTGAAATATCACAAGCTAACCTCAGCTGAATTGAACAACTGTTTACTGTCAAATTTGTGTTAATTCTTTTTCAATGTCACATTAAAACATGTCAGAGGTTCGTGGTATAAAACCTAACGAGGGACGCATAAAACCCCACGTACCCCTCGTGATCATGCTGCAACTAATAATATTGTTATATCATGACTCAAGTATCACTATCAGGGGAAGTGAGGGAGGCTAGTCTTGGAACCCCAAAAATGGAATTGTGTTGTAAATGTATGTTCATGTTTGTCTCCTCAGGACCTCGAGAATGAGAATAACCTGCCCTTGGAGCAGGTGTCCATAGATGACATACTGGAGATGCAGAGAGAAGAGCAGCTGCAGAAGCAGCAAGAGGAAGAGAAGAAGAAGAAGGCGCTGATGGAGAGAGGTCTGCAGCCCAACGACCACTCCGTCATGGACGAGTTCTTCTGAGGGTGTCCGAGGGGAGATGTAATACTGACAGAAGCTGGAGACTAGATTGTTGTGGAAAGTGAATATTGTGTTTTCTGTCAGGTCCCCACATTGGCATGGTACTTGTTTGGAGAGAATGCTTCCTGAAGTTGATTGATGAAGGAATTTCATTGGCTGAGGAATGGATAGGTTCCAATGTGTGGCTATAGTGAAAGGGTGTAGCAATTCTTGTTGCATTTAATATTTGTTATACATCTTGCTCTTTCTGGCTGGGTGGAAGGGAGCTTAAGAAAATAATGAAATATTCATCACTAGTTATTATGAACACAAAACACACAAATCAATTAAAATGATAAAGTGCTTCTTTCAGTATTTTAAGGAAGGAGTGATTGAGGACAACAAATCCTGTATTCTGTTGCATAGGACATTTTTCATTTTGTTCATTAACAACAAAGTACCTTCAATAATTTATTTCTCTTTTTAACTAAAATATTTGTTCATGTCATCTCGTTTGTTGACGTCAGTCTCTCGGTTGTCTTTCTTTAATGTATCCTGCGATGTATATACGTATGAAGTGCCAGCCTCAGTTTCAACACTTTGCTGTTAAAAACATTGCAGTGACATGGGGGACATATTTTCTGTAACAGGTTTGGACAGTTCTTCTGTTGCTATGGTTACTGTCTTTATTATCATAATCATCTCACACAACGAAATAAGCTAATTACTTGAATTTCAACAAACGCCTCATTTATGTTTTCCATGTGAGATACCATGGGTATATATATATATTTTTGTCCATCGTCTGTTTGTTAGCAATGAATTACAAACTAAAACACATTAACCTGACGCGCCGATATAACTGGGATACTGTTAAAAGCGGCATTAAACCCAACTCACTCACTCACTCACTATTGGTAATCACTGGCTGTTTTCATTTTATGAAGTCAAAATGGCTTTCTCTCAGCATGCTCAAAGCAGTATTGTAAATGTAAATTGTAAATGTTAGAAATTAAGCATTCATGCCAAACTTGTTTTCTCCGACATCAGTAGGGTGTTTGTATTGGAAAGTACAAGGATGTTGATGGAGTTATGCATCATCAGTTTTCTGAAAAAATATCCGATCAGTTCCTTGTGTGGAACAAAACACAAACTTAATGATGCAGGATATCTTCAATTATTCAGTGTAATATGATATGGTAGTGCTGTTGCAGGACCAATTTTGTAAATGTACAGGACACATGTATTTCTTTTGATGCTGTTTTTTCTCAACCGTTTTCAAAATGTCTGGGCATCATTATTCTTTGAGCCAAGCTTTTGTTATTTTGAATACAATTTCATACTTATTGACTATGCTGCCATAAAAGGCTGGGCCGCTTTTGATCATTAAAGAAGCGTTAGATAGCTTGTGGTCAGAGCGACCTGGGAGATCAAACTGCAGTGACTTTCAACATTGTCTCATGACACAGAACTGTCACTTTTGATCTTTCTTCACTTCCAAACGCATCTGGGTAATTATTGCTTTTTCTCATCACATCAATGTTATTGATTTTGAACACGTTTTGTTAACATAATTGGATTAAATTGCTTTGCGGGAAGTTTTGGTCTGTTGATGTTTGTTTTTTGTTGGATAAAATCGCCTAGTTGTAATAAGAAAGCGTGCGGTTACAGTGTAATGTCATTGTGTGTGCACGTGACCAGTTCCTGCAGGTGCTTTCTGGAAGGTGGGCGTCTTGTTCCGAAAGCAATGTTAACAATAGAATGATCATGGTCAGGTGTTGCCACTTCATCAGGTTAACAATCAGCAGAGCTCCAAGCTGCTTATTTATATAAAATAAACAAAATATATCCCAATTACCCAATTCATTTTGAACTGCTTGCATACAAATATGCATGAACTTTTTTAAGAACCCAATGAAGCCTTTTCAGCTTTACACATCTTTATTTACGGATCAAATTCAGGCATCGTCTATTCAGGCTAAAAGAATAATAGCCTTGGTTCTCAGGCACCTCCCGCGTCACAACTGGTGGTACACTACTGTTTATTTGGTTATATTCTACAAATGTAGTTTGAACAAGCAAACAAAAACCAACAAACCACCGCCCACCTGCAATGTTTTCAAAAGCCATTGCCTGAAAACAAATTCTTTTATTATTTTTAAGCCTCATAAACACTGCTGTAACTCTGTCATGTTTTGTATAGATCACATTGCATTTTTACACAAGCATTGGCCCTCAATTGCATTTAAAAAAGAATGTTTGAGTAAATATCTCTTCTGGGCATTACCTGAAACAGGTTTTATCTTATCTCTTCAGCTTATGATCAGTCAGGCTTAAAATGGATGGGTATTTTACCCGAAGTACCAAGTACTGTTTTAGGTGAGGTTGTGAGGTGAAATGGGGTTTAACGTCGCGTCCAAGATTATTGCACTTATATAGTGACGTGCATGTACGTGTGTGTGTGTGGCTGCTTGTACTAGTCCGGACTGATGCCGATTTATAGAGCTAGCTCACTGAGATACCATGCCGCAGTTTAACATGAATACCCCACTCAGACACAGTTTACTGATTGACCAGTCCTTGTTTTAGCCGAGCGCCAGACAGGGTAACAACAAGTACCATCTTTTAATGTCTCTTGGTATGACGCGGTCGTGGATCGAACCCCGGACCTTCCGCTCTCTGGGCGGACGCTCTACCACTAGACCAAGGAGTCGGTCAAGTACTGTTTTAACACTGCAGTCAACAGTATTCCAGTTAGACACCAGGGAAAGTGTCAATCACAGGTTATTATGTCATTAACTACATCCATACTTAGCAATATTCCAGCTCCATGATGGTGGCTTGTAATTATTGAATCTGGACCAAACAATCCAGCGATTGATATTATGATCAATGATTGATGCTGTCGTGTACAATGACATGCAATCGGCCCAAGTCACTGAGCATGACGCCTTAACCTCTTATGTTTGTTTGTTGTTAAATACCACACTCAGCAATATTCCAGCTGTATGACGGTCTGTAAATGATCTAGTGTGGACCAGACAATCCAGTGATTGACAGCATGAGCATTGATCCCCACAATTGGGATACGATGACATGCATCAACCACCTGATCCCGTTAATCGCCTCTTACGACAAGCATAGTCACCTTTTACAGCAAGCATGGGTTGCTATTCTATCTTCCTATCTTCACAGGTTCGTCACCTCTTATGACCACCACAGGTCTCCACATGTCTAGGGAGGAGTTTCAACCTGGAATCCCCACTGAGTTCTAACTACTCTGAGGGGCGGTCGGGTAGCCTAGTGGTTAAAGCATTCGCTCGTCACGCCGAAGACCCGTGTTCGATTCCCGATATGGGTACAATATGTGAAGCCCATTTCTGGTGTCCCCCCGCCATGATATTGCTGGAATATTGCTAAAAGCGGCGTAAAACCATACTCACTCAGTCTAACTACTCTGAACACAAACATTGACCAGTTTCATAGGGACAAACTGAACCATTTATTCATAAATCTATCTTTATTTGAACATTATAGTCACTCCATACAGTATATCTGTACATCAAAATATCCATGTTGAGCTAACATTTGTCTGGTATGAAACATTTCGCTCAAATTACTTGATGGATTAGAGTCTTCTTTGAGATGGTTCCATGACTTTGAAACCTATTTGTAGTGCTAGTGTTGTAGTAATTGTTTGTTTAGTTAACCGAAAAACAGCACTTGACAACAATCACAACTTGGTTTTGTTTATTGTATATAAAGCCACACAGCAATATTCCAGCTATATGATGGCGGTGTGTAAATACAGTCTGGGCCAGACAATTCCACAACATGGAAAAATCATCATCTTGAAGGATTCTGTTAATCCAGGCAGAATTCTCCCTTAGCTGTAAGACCAGTCTAGGGCTGGAACGAGTCCAATTTTACTACCCAGGTACCCACACCCCTGTTACCCGACCCTACCCTGTTACCCGCTGTTGGTGTCAAGAGATAGGTACAAAATGTCTGATTGGGAATAGTTTGACAGTAGCACTGGCAGCATGTATTTAGATACAGCTATAAAACTGTGATCATGCATACACTGAAGTTGACTGACGTTTTAGCTTTGTTCAAACATATATAAGTCAGAAGGAATGTGTTCATAGTCATGAAGAAATGCGAACATTAGAGACTTAAAATTGTCGTGTAACCATGTAGTTATATTGTGAATTTTTGTTATGAAACGATATATCACGGGACAAACCATGGGTCCAGGTATTCCTGTGGGTACCCTGGTCTTACTAAGTACCTACCTAACCCGAGTACCAGAGTTACCCGTCCCAGCCCTTCCCCAGTCCATTCAGCATGTTTTAGCAACAAAGGTATTTACAACTGCATCGTGGGGATAACACAAACCATTATCTTGAGGACTTTACATAAAGAGCTGCATGAAAATTTACCAAAATTGACAATTAAATTTGACTATAGTCCTTGAGGCATTCAGAGATTCTTCAAACTTCAAATTACACCACGCCTGAAATAATTTACATTTACGAACACAAGTACATGAAATACAAGAAGACAGCCCTGTTAGTTAAGCATCTGACATTGAAATGTGAACATTAGACGTGTCTTCATTCTTCAAGAAGCAAGGAGGACATACTCCACTGTTCAGTGTTGTTTTATTACAATGTGCAGACCTTAAACATAAGACCGATGGAAGTCAAAATGCTTCTCACCAAACTGATCTGCCATGTTGTCGCAATCAACAATTGACACTTCTGTCAGGTGAAAATGACAAAATCCATAGACAACTCCAAGCTATGTGTTTTGGTTTGTTGTTGAGTGCAGCACTCTGCAATTTTTCATCAGGGTATGATGACACACAATCAACTAAGTCACGGAGCCTGATGACACGATGCATTTAGTCATCTCTTAAGACCAGCATAGGTTACTGGGGACACATAGGATTACAAGGAAAATCATCTAAAAGAGTTAAGTTGATGAAAATATGCCATAAAACATTTTTGTATTTCTTACATCAGTATTAAGAGTATTTGACAAGAACGTGGTCATCATGACACAGCCTTGACCTTGGATGTCGACGGCTGATCTGTTTCCTGCTCATATTCAATCTCAACACGAGGACGTTTCCTTCGAGCTGCAGCCTTTTTGGGCTTGTCATCTTCAGACGAGGAGCTGTCAGACGAGTCACTATCTCCCATGTCCTGCACAACAAAGAATGACAACATCTACACCATCAAACCTGCTTCAACATCGAACTTAAAAAACAAACTTGAAGGAAATGCAAGACAACACACAAGGACCATGGGTACTGCAACATGAAGCCATATCTGAGTTCTAGCGCTACACAAGTGGTCACCATATTTCTTGTTTTCTGTTTGTTGTTCAACAACACACTTAGCAATATTCCATCAACATGGCCACTGTAAATAATCGAGTCTCTCCCAGACAATCCAGTGGTTGATATGAGCATCTATCCACACTGTCGGGTATACTGACTACCCGATCCTTGAGTAGCCTCGTAAAACTAGCATTGGTTGGGGATCCCCATGGAGGGTGTCATGTTTGATCATATGATGACATATTTATTAATCTGCCTGTACATGGTTCATACAGAGTTTTAGTCACTACATTTAAGGCCCTCTTAAGGCCTTTTCCAGGCTCCTTCATACAGATTTAAGGCTCTAATAAAGAGAAACATATTAAATCATTGACATGTACAACAATCGTGCTATTCCGTCAAAGCGTTAAATAGCCGAGTGATTTGAATAGCTGAAAAGGTCAGAGTTGATATGAATGACATGTTTGAGTGTAGACTGGTACCCTGTCCTTTGCCTCCTAGCAGCTCAACTGTGGCCAGGCAAACCAGTCTAGCTCGAGTAAGCTTCCGAGGTAACTCCAATGTAAAAACACTCACATTTCTTGCAGTCATGCTGGCAACAATACTTTTTATGAACTCAACTATTATTTCTAAAAAGCGAAATTGCAAAATAAACTTGACTTTGATTGTTTATGACCAATTCCAGGCCTTTTCAAGTCATTTTGTCTGAGATTCCAGGCCTTTTCAAGCCTTTTGTATTTAAGGCTTTTTTTTTCTAACGTCTAAATTCAATGTCTTTTAGAGGTCTGTGCAAACCATGCTGTATAGTTCAAGCTGTTGATGAGTTAATGTGTTATTAGGGCTGTTATGGTTCATTCATGTATTCGGTGAATCGAACCGTATCCCTTTATGAATTGGATTCGTTATTCGTGGACACAAGAATCGAATAAAAAAAAAATAATAAAAAAATAATAAAATGAGCTTTTAACTCAAAATATCCATAAGATGTAATATTATGTATGTGTAGATTTCTTCAAAGACAGCACTCTTATATACTTAATTTGACAGTATTGTAGTCACTGGTCTTTGTCACATTTTAGCAGCTACTAGTACAAATGTACCAGGATAAGTGCAGTATATAAATGTATAATATTATAATAATCAATTTCACTGTCAACATGGTCAAACCATGTCAAATAATCTATTTTATTATTGTTTCACTGAACTGATGACCTGTTACTGTATTTGTGAATAAATATTCATGATACAAATCTTATTCCCCTCATAGCATGCTTAGTGTATTCGTTGCAGCCCTAGTGTTTAGCAATATACCAGCAGAGCTACATCTGTGGTCTTGGCTGGGAATCTATTCATAGCAGTCCATGTTATTGTGGCACAATGGCATACGTTCAGCTTGGTCGCGCTTCAACTGATTGTCACAAAGTCAATTTGTATATATTAAAGCTGTTTAGTTTAATTTGAACAAGAAATATTTGAGGTAGGTGTTATCAACTCAGTCATGACAAGAAGGAAATGGCACCAACGAGAGTGGGAGGCATTGAGTTTGTTGTGCATTCCACACTCAATGTTCAATGTGTGCATTGGGCAGAAAAAATACATATCTGCTTCAGTAATTTCTCTACTTCAATGGTGACTTTCATTTGCTTGGTGATACAATCAAATCAATTTGCACCACTGACATGGAAACCTATGGACTGTGGAGTGGTTGAACTACAGCCCAGATATAGCATCAAGTTAAAATGCAGCCTTAGCAGAATCAAACTAGTTCATGCACACAGTTTACTCATTGGTGGGAAAAAGAAAACAACACGATTAAAGACAATCAAAATTAACTTCTCTAAAAAGTTTAAACATATCACGGGGATCGATTTCAATGTTGAAAAATCTTGAATCTGGCTTTGAAACTGGAGTTTAAATGACCATATTCCATTCTTTCCATTACCATGGTAACTATTATATTTATTCCATTCTTTCGATTACCATGGTAACTATTATATTGACTTAACGTGTACTTTACCTCCATGTCTGACACATCACTTTCATCAAAGTCTTCATCGGCTACATACTCAATTTCACCAACTCCCTGTAATTAAAAAATGATAACAATCACATCCTAAGGAGATAAGTTTGGGAGAACAAATTCTAAAATCTGAAATATCATCTTGAGATTGTAGGTCTCACAATCTCATTAAAATCAAATGTTAGAGCTTGAACGAACTGCTTTGAATGGCATTGTTGGTTTCAAATCCCACTTGAAAGCTTTTTATCCAATCAGTGTTGTGCAGCACAATACTCTGAACCAATCAGGTTGCAGCACTTGTTACAACACAGAACCACTTTGTGACATGTTAGTCTACATGTACTTAAAAGCACTCTAACCTCCATTGTCAGGAGGGGTTGCTGAGTAAAGGGAGGTAACTCTCATGGCGTGCAGCAAACAAATAGGTGTGAAGATAGGCAATGTTGCCTAAAAACATCAAGCAATTCATTAGTGAGTCATGTGGGTTTAACGTATTAGACGTAACAAGCGCCCAGGGCGCTCTCACAATTAGAAATAGGGGGCTCTTATTAGAATATTACTTTGGTGGAAAAACAGAGTTGAAAGATAAATTTTGTGGTTTATGCTGACAGTCTGAACTGTTTATATAAGACGGATACATTTTTCCAGAATTTAATTGCCCATATTAAGGGTGCATATAACACACAAGTGCGTATTATACACAAATAAATAAGCCTTGTGTACATTGATAAATCGGAAGGGGTGCTAATTGGGATTGCTCACTAGCCAATATATTAGCATAAATCGCCGTGGGCGCTTATTACGTCAAATAAGGTAACACCAGTTTGAAGTCCGAAGTGTAGCAGGGCTCAGACATTTATCATTTTGGTGAAACCCACAAGCATGGGTATGGTGTTGATAAACCAAGAAAAAAAAACCCGGGCCACAGCCCTACCAATTAAGGCAAGACCATTATGACTTGATTTACCAACTCCACTGACATAAGATAACTAAAAACAAACTTCTTGCTTCAGCAACACAAAGATCTGAAGACCGATCAATAAAATGACAGGACATGGAGCAGCTTTATGGAGTTTAACAGCACCAGTTTCAAAATATCGACTTCCTTTCGACAATGCTTTGAACATGTGTTGAAAAATATTATGACAAAGTTCTCGATTTAAACTTTGAATTCTGAGATGTCAAATGGATGGCTGAGATTGTGTGGCAGTACCCTTCATAGCCCATCTCTTCCATTTCAAATGTTTAGTCCAACACAGAATGCTTCATATTAACCTTCTTGAGGTTGCCTGACTTGAAAACACATTCAACTTTCCCCTATTGCCTAAAGTGACATTAATTGGTCTGATTGGTTTGATGAAAGGTTATTCTTACGAGACCAGAAATGGGGTTCCTTCAGATCTTTGTGTAGCGGTAGTTAGCACTATTATCTGATTTTTAATCATTTAAATTTTCACCCTTTAAATGGTAATAACAAGGACCCATTGACATGATTGACTTATCATGATAAATTAATAATCATAGGTGGATGCAGAGGGGGATTCCAGGGGGTCCGGACGCCCTTAGGAAACCAAACGTAGAATGTTGTAGGCAGTAAAATTATCTGAGAGAGGAAATGAGTGAGTGAGTGAGTATGGCTTTACGCCGCTTTTAGCAATATTCCAGCAATATCACGGCTGGAGACACCAGAAATGGGCTTCACACATTGTACCCGTGTCGGGAATCGAACCCGGGTCTTCTGCATGACGAGCGAACGCTTTAACCATTAGGCTACCCGACCATCCCCAGAGAGAGGAAAAAAAACAAACACTGGATCTGCCCTTGAGAATTGCTCACACACTATGGTGTAACTCTTGCCGACCACACCTCCTCCACAAACCCTACCATCCCTCCTTCTCTCATCAAGGACACTTCCAACACCTACCTCCTCTTCTCTCTCTAACTCCTCATCATCATCTTCCTCCTTCTCTCCTTCCTTCTCGGACTCGCTCTCACTCTCCACCTCCTCCTCGTCCAGCACCTTGTCGAAGGCATGGGTGGGGAAGTTGTAGATGTCTCCATACTGGAACAACACAGAAGCTAAATACAGCAACACTCTCCGGGCTATAGCACACGATTCTACATAATGACATACAGATTACCAGCTGACAAGTGTTTCAAGATCCACCTTGATGTCACTGTACAAAGAAGGCATGAGGTGCTTGGGACCTGTGGACAAGAAATCCCCTGAGTATACAAGCTTTGCCAACAAGGACCTCATCTGACCAGGAACACCAACAGAAAGAATTGGTATGTGTACAGCTGAGATCTTGTGCTGATGTAACCCAGATTTCCTTTGGGAAAATAAAGTGTTACCTTATCTTCTATTATCTTAAAACAAGTATTTGGTACTAGGAATCTATTCTGAAGTGGAATCCTCAATTACAAGTAATTGGTAATAGGGATCTATTCTGCAGGAAAAACCCAGAGTAAGCAAGTAATGGTAATAGGGACCTATTCTAAAGTCGAATCCTCATACGAAACAAGGATTGGGTACCAGGGATCTATTCTGCAGGAAAAACCCAGAGTAAGCAAGTAATGGTAATAGGGACCTATTCTAAAGTCGAATCCTCATACTAAACAAGTATTGGGTACGAGGGATCTATTCTGCAGGAAAAACCCAGAGTAAGCAAGTAATGGTAATAGGGACCTATTCTAAAGTCGAATCCTCATACTAAACAAGTATTGGGTACGAGGGATCTATTCTGCAGGAAAAACCCAGAGTAAGCAAGTAATGGTAACAGGGACCTATTCTAAAGTCGAATCCTCATACTAAAGAAGTATTGGGTATGAGGGATCTATTCTGAAAGGGAATCCTCATACTAAACAAGTATTGGGTACGAGAGATCTATTCAGTCCCGGAACCTGGAGACATGCATGGTTTCAAGGGACCTAGAATCCCCAAAGATAGACATGCATGGTTTCAAGGAACCAAGAATCCAGACAGGATGTATGTATCTGGAACAAACTGCTTGATTTCAAATTTGATACAATAAAATAATATTGATGTCAGCTCCATGAAATCGGGTCCCTCTGATTGTCTGTACTTACCGTGCCTTTCTTTAGCCTCTCTAGGAGCTCCTTCTCAATTGAGGTCGTCAACTGAGCAGCAGCAAAGGCCTTCTCCTGCAGCAAAGAAAAAAGGCTTAGAAACACACAAAGCATATCACTCAAATTCATTCTATTAAATGACCATAGTTAGATAGGTTTCCTTTATTGATCACCTGTATGCATTGTTTACAAATCATTACTACATCTGTCTTGTGAGGCACAGACAGCCATATGAAAAGTGAATATGGTGTCACTTCTGGCAAAGTAGATGCTGATCTCAATCTGATGTTGTTTTGCTTGTTTTAAGCAGAATTCCAGCTGGCAGATTGTCTGGAAAATCAGGACCAGACAAACCAATGATTGTTATTATGAGCTATGTCTATGTTGTCGGTGTTGACAAGCTGTCAAACAAGTCACTGAACCCAAACACTTGATCCAATGAGTTGCTTTGTACAACAGAAATAGGATACTGGGGACCAATTCTGGTTGACAGTAACTACTTCTTGAAAGTGAGAAATTCAGGCAAAAACAAGTGAGTGAGTATGGTTTTACACTGCTTTTAGCAATATTCCAGCAATATTCCAGCAATATCACGGCAATCTCACAAAATCATTTCACCAGAAATGGGCTTCACACATTGTACCCACCAGGGATTTGAACCCGAGTCTTTGCCATGACGAGCGAACGCTTTAACCACTATTTCTTTAAAGAAATATTGCCAGCTCTCTGTGACATACATATCAGGCTCACCTCTTTCCTTGATTCTCTCTTCTCTACCTTCCGACTGAGGGGAACCAACTTCTTCCTGCAACAGACCAGGTCATGGTCATCTCCACGACAACACAGTTAACCTATGGTTTTGTTTGTTAGATGCTTAACGCTGCGCATTGTTAGATGTTTAACGTCACACTTTGTTAGATGTTTAACGCTGCATTCAGCAATATTCCAGCTATATGATGTAAATCTGTAAATAATATGTCTGCAAAAAATTGAGTCTGGTCCAGACAATCCACTGATTGATATCATGAGCATCGATCCACGCAATTGGGATACAATGACATGCATCAACCAAGTCTGACCACCCGATCCCCATAGTCGCCTCTTGCAACAAGCATAGTTGCTTTTTACGGCAAGCATGGGATGACGAAGACCTCTTCTACCCCGGATCTTCTTGCTGGGGACCTACTCTAACCCGGAATCTCTGTGGGACAGTTAACATATGTACAGACAAGAGTCATGTTCATGATAACACAGTAAACCTACATAAAGACTACAGCCATGTTCATGAAAACACAGTAAACCTACATAAAGACTACAGCCATGTTCATGATAACACAGTAAACCTACATAAAGACTACAGCCATGTTCATGATAACACAGTAAACCTACATAAAGACTACAGTCATGTTCATGATAACAGCAAACCTAAATAAAGACTACAGCCATGTTCATGATAACACAGTAAACCTACATAAAGACTACAGCCATGTTCATGATAACACAGTAAACCTACATAAAGACTACAGTCATGTTCATGATAACAGCAAACCTAAATAAAGACTACAGCCATGTTCATGATAACACAGTAAACCTACATAAAGACTACAGCCATGTTCATGATAACACAGTAAACCTACATAAAGACTACAGCCATGATCATGATAACACAGTAAACCTACATAAAGACTACAGTCATGTTCATGATAACAGTAAACTTACATAAAGACTACAGCCATGTTCATGACAACACAGTAAACCTACATAAAGACTACAGCCATGTTCATGATAACACAGTAAACCTACATAAAGACTACAGCCATGTTCATGATAACACAGTAAACCTACATAAAGACTACAGCCATGTTCATGATAACACAGTAAACCTACATAAAGACTACAGTCATGTTCATGATAACAGCAAACCTAAATAAAGACTACAGCCATGTTCATGATAACACAGTAAACCTACATAAAGACTACAGCCATGTTCATGATAACAGCAAACCTAAATAAAGACTACAGCCATGTTCATGATAACACAGTAAACCTACATAAAGACTACAGCCATGTTCACGATAACACAGTAAACCTACATAAAGACTACAGCCATGTTCATGATAACACAGTAAACCTACATAAAGACTACAGCCATGTTCATGATAACAGCAAACCTACATAAAGACTACAGTCATGTTCATGATAACACAGTAAACCTACATAAAGACTACAGCCATGTTCATGATAACACAGTAAACCTACATAAAGACTACAGCCATGTTCATGATAACAGCAAACCTAAATAAAGACTACAGCCATGTTCATGATAACACAGTAAACCTACATAAAGACTACAGCCATGTTCATGATAACAGTAAACTTACATAAAGACTACAGCCATGTTCATGACAACACAGCAAACCTAAATAAAGACTACAGCCATGTTCATGATAACACAGTAAACCTACATAAAGACTACAGCCATGTTCATGATAACACAGTAAACCTACATAAAGACTACAGCCATGTTCATGATAACACAGTAAACCTTCATAAAGACTACAGCCATGTTCATGACAACACAGTAAACCTACATAAAGACTACAGCCATGTTCATGATAACACAGTAAACCTACATAAAGACTACAGCCATGTTCATGATAACAGTAAACTTACATAAAGACTACAGCCATGTTCATGATAACACAGTAAACCTTCATAAAGACTACAGCCATGTTCATGACAACACAGTAAACCTACATAAAGACTACAGCCATGTTCATGATAACACAGTAAACCTACATAAAGACTACAGCCATGTTCATGATAACAGCAAACCTAAATAAAGACTACAGCCATGTTCATGATAACACAGTAAACCTACATAAAGACTACAGCCATGTTCATGATAACAGCAAACCTAAATAAAGACTACAGCCATGTTCATGATAACAGCAAACCTAAATAAAGACTACAGCCATGTTCATGACAACACAGTAAACCTACATAAAGACTACAGCCATGTTCATGATAACAGCAAACCTAAATAAAGACTACAGCCATGTTCATGATAACACAGTAAACCTACATAAAGACTACAGCCATGTTCATGATAACAGTAAACTTACATAAAGACTACAGCCATGTTCATGATAACACAGTAAACCTACATAAAGACTACAGCCATGTTCATGATAACACAGTAAACCTACATAAAGACTACAGCCATGTTCATGATAACAGTAAACTTACATAAAGACTACAGCCATGTTCATGACAACACAGTAAACCTACATAAAGACTACAGCCATGTTCATGATAACACAGTAAACCTACATAAAGACTACAGCCATGTTCATGATAACAGCAAACCTAAATAAAGACTACAGTCATGTTCATGATAACACAGTAAACCTACATAAAGACTACAGCCATGTTCATGATAACAGTAAACTTACATAAAGACTACAGCCATGTTCATGACAACACAGTAAACCTACATAAAGACTACAGCCATGTTCATGATAACACAGTAAACCTACATAAAGACTACAGCCATGTTCATGATAACAGCAAACCTAAATAAAGACTACAGCCATGTTCATGATAACAGTAAACCTACATAAAGACTACAGCCATGTTCATGATAACACAGTAAACCTACATAAAGACTACAGCCATGTTCATGATAACAGCAAACCTAAATAAAGACTACAGCCATGTTCATGATAACACAGTAAACCTACATAAAGACTACAGCCATGTTCATGATAACAGTAAACTTACATAAAGACTACAGCCATGTTCATGACAACACAGTAAACCTTCATAAAGACTACAGCCATGTTCATGATAACACAGTAAACCTAAATAAAGACTACAGCCATGTTCATGATAACAGTAAACCTACATAAAGACTACAGCCATGTTCATGATAACACAGTAAACCTACATAAAGACTACAGCCATGTTCATGATAACAGCAAACCTAAATAAAGACTACAGCCATGTTCATGATAACAGTAAACTTACATAAAGACTACAGCCATGTTCATGATAACAGTAAACCTACATAAAGACTACAGCCATGTTCATGATAACAGTAAACCTACATAAAGACTACAGCCATGTTCGTGATAACACAGTAAACCTACATAAAGACTACAGCCTTCTTGAAAGGCTGAAATATTTTTTACATTGTCCATCATCCCAGTCATTTATGTAATTTATGCATTACAGTACCAATACTGTTCCTAATACACCAGTATAGATCATTTTGTGGTGCATAATATGACTATGAGTATTGTCACTATGGTAACCATGGTAACATACAAATATAAACATGTCTTAGAGCAATACTCACTGTCTTTTCAGTGTCAGCTTTCGTATTCTTATCAGATACTGCGTGATTTTGGTGAACCTCTGTTTGCACTTATGCCTGATAAACCTAAAACATCAAACAGTGTGTAACCATAGCAACATCATCTCAAAGCACATTGGATATAAGTTATTACTAAGTTATTGTAACCTTAACAACAGACATATAGTCAATACAGTGTATCTATGTTTAGTCTGGAAGGTTATTTAAGGTACCGACGTTTACTACAATATCTGAAAAGCTATCGGACCTACTCCAGTCAAAGTTGCACGCACGGATACGGTGTTAGCGTTGGGCGTCTCAACGTGCGTGATTCCTGTGCACCCTTTTGAGTTGAGTTGATTGGTTCAACTGTGTCATATGGCCCTGTGAAGCAGGGGTAGCATTATGCAGATGGATGTTTCAATGAATGCTCGTTCCACCCGTGACCAACAGGTCTGGATGAAATATAGTGATAGCTAAATAGACAGATTTTATATACATGCACCGATTGTCTTTAAATGTAACATCAAGTTATGTATTACTGTTTAATAATCTCATACCAACTTTGACAGGAGTAGGTCCGAGTGAGTGAGTGAGTATGGTTTTACGCCGCTTTTAGCAATATTCCAGCAATATCACGGCGGGCGACACCAGAAATGGGCTTCACACATTGTACCCATGTCGGGAATCGAACCCGGGTCTTCGGCGTGACGAGCGAAGGAGTAGGTCCGATAGTTTTTCAGATATTGTAGTAAACGTTGGTACCTTAAATTACCTTCCAGACTATATCTGTGAGTCTTTGAGAATTTGGGAGCATGTGGGGAGGGGGACAGGTCTCAGGCACCTATTTTGTAAGTTGTCTAACACTGCAATCAGCAGTATTCACCTTTATGAAGGGTGACCAGTGGGTCAGCAACAAACTCATTTGTCGAGCCTGTAATTGTATTTGTTTAAGGCCTCAGAAAATCATGCAGAAATGTTTTTGTTTGTTTGTTTGTTGTTTAATGCCACACTCAGCAATATTTCAGCTATATGACGGCAGTCTGTAAATAATCGAGTCTGGACCTGAGAATCTAGAGATTGAAAACATGAGCATCGATCCACGCAATTGAGATCGATGACATGCATCAACCAAGTCAGCAAGCCTGACCACCCGATGCCGTTAGTCGCCTCTTACGACAAGAAGAGTTGCCTTTTACGGCATGCATGGGTTGCTGAAGACCTAATCTACCTGCAGAAATGTATTCATTTTGGTCTATGTTATATGTACCATGTTCATCCCCAGATGCTATGGAACTGACCTATAATTAACTCACCTTGGCCAATAGATCAGATTGTCATCAATCTGTTTGAGCGCCTGTTCATAATTTCTGGACAGTTTGACCTTTTCCCAAAGTTTGCTGGGAAAAGCTGCCCTCTCGATCACCTTCATGTACAGATAGACCACGCCTTTCTCTTCCCGTATTGTAGCATACTGGCTGTTGGCCAGGGGACATGACGCCCTGCTGCACAGGCCAGTCAGGTTGTACTCATTTCGACAAAACTTTTGAGACTTGGTTCTGAAATGGTGAACATGGTGAAAGAATACTGATTTTTTTATGCCAACATTCACCATTTTATGTACTATTTTTTTTTGTAGTAAGAAAAACAAGTGGACCTATTTCAGGTCACGTGAAGAGATATACACAATATTTGACAAAAAAAGCCAAAGAGTTCGTTTTTTTCATGAATGGAATAAAACACGACTCTGAGGTTTTTGTTGACGTCGTAAAACCTGAGGGAAGCAGTGACCAAGCTAGTAAAACAGGAGGTGTTAGCGTAAAGTTTTACTATCTAGGTCACTGCAGCCCTGAAGAATTTACTTACTATGTCAACCAACACCAAGCAGTATTTTATCCGACTCATGAACCATTGAAACAACGTCAACTAATATTTGTTTACTATCATGTATAAAAGTGTGTCACAACAGTCTAAAGAAATGCTTCTAAAATATATCTGGCCAGGAAGTAGACTCTAAACATGGTATCTTCTAATGAACCACCCATTGTTCAACCAGTTCTGTGGTCTAATGGTTCTATTCCCGTCATCAATAACCAAAGCATTTCCATATTCTTGTCAGTTTTAGAAAATTGGACATTTGAAACCTTAAGTCCAAACTTAAAGTCCAACTGTTATCCTTGTTATCATCCTTGGAAAAAGCAAAACCTCATAGTCAATCTTTCTAGGAAAAAGTAAAACCTCATACCCCGGACGAGGTCTTACAAGAAAAAAGTAAAACCTCATACTCAATCATCCTACCCAGGATGAGGTCTTAGTTGCAAAAAGTAAAACCTCATACTCAATCTTTCTAGGAAAAAGTAAAACCTCATACCCCGGATGAGGTCTTACTAGCAAAAAGTAAAACCTCATACTCAACCATCCTACCCAGGATGAGGTCTTACTAGCAAAAAGCAAGTAACGTCCAAAACAACAGCGAATAACTGATAGATCTATATATATTTTCCAACCGATAGTCATGAAACCTTTGTGCAATTGAAGCACACTGAAATTAGTTTTGGCCTGAGCATGAAAAAGTCTTGTTTCAATCGAGTGAGATATCAATTTATATCATTTAGATAAATATAGTATTTCATCACCATATATATGATACAACAAATTATACTACATTAATCAGTGCTTGTGCTCACCTTTTTTGAAGGAGCAGACTGAATCATTTTATGGCACAAAACCATTTAGAAAGTAATCAAATGTAACAAAAGTTATATTTGGGATAAAACTTTCGTAAAGTATTGATTCTAGTACTTTTCCTGTTGAGTCCCATCCAGGATTCGAACCCACACAGCCAGAGTGAGGCAACAAATTATACTACATAAATCAGTGCTTGTGCTCACCTTGTTTTGAAAGAGCAGAATGAATCATTTATGATGCTCCAGATCACCTGGGGAAAAAAATAACACACTGAATGTCTAAAACACATCTACCCAGATATATGCAATGATATGTTGAATGAATACACAATGCCATTTAGAAAGCAGTCAAACATAAAAAAGTTATATTTGGGATAAAACTTTCATAAAGCACAGATTCAAGTACATTTCGGGTTGAGTGTCATTCGGGATTCGAACCCACACTGCCAGAGTGAGGCACCTAATAGCCAGCAAACAGAGTCAGCGATCCAACATAATGGTTCCATTGTATACAGGGTTGACTTAACCATGTTAACTGCCTGATCTCAACTATTGTTCTGACTTGCAGGCACTATGTTCATAACATATCAGATATATCCACAACTCTCCAGCTGCTTTTGAATTAATCAGTTTCTGAACTGTAACTTTACATTAATGGTGCGGATGTCAAGATTGTAAGGGATTGAGTGAGTGAGTTTGGTTTTACGCCGCTTTTACCAATATACCAGCAATATCATGGCGGGGGACACCAGAAATTGGCTTCACACATTGTACCCATTTTGGGATTCAAAGCCGGGTCTTCGGCGTGTAGAGCAAATGCTTTAACCTCTAGGCTACCCGACCGCCCCTGTGAGGGATTGAGGTAAAGAGCACACCTGTGGCATATTGCACAGTTGACCAAGTATAACTGACAGCTGTGGTTGAAATAGACGGTTCTGGGCAATAATGCAGTTTAATGGTGCAGCATATATATAAAGCACTAATTGGCTCAAGCTGCCAGCTGTGGCTCTTACTTCAAAGATCTTACGTGTCTCTATGATCCTTAGTGTCAGTTGTGGCTACCCCACCACTTGCCAATCACACACCTGTTGGCAATCCGTTTACAATCCTTAGGGTTAGTTGTGAGGTACGGTATGGGTTAGTTTTCTCTTTCAAAGAATCAATCCAATGTCTTTTCAGTAAAATCTCTCCAAATAATACAAAGTTTCAATTTCGAGTAAAAAATGGCTAACAATCTTTCTATTGGAGGTCTGTTTTAAAAAATGTTCATACAAACAGAAACGATATCTATACACAAACAGGTCACAATAAACATAAATCATCCTCACATCATCGTGTTGCATCTTCGACTGTTAGATCAAATACCGCAGCTAAAAGTGTTTACGATGTAAGTTCATTCTGCGATGCAATACACGTGCTGTGATGTTTCCATCTGAAGTAGGCTCGAATGTTGTCGTAAACCGGAAGTTTACTAATATTGAATTTATTTCAAAGATCAGATTGCAGCAAGCATATCTTAACATCAACTATATTGAGTTAGACGACATCTTGTACCATGTACATTTTATCGCCCTTTATTTGATAATATATAAATACGGCATGTCGTAACTCGTGTGGGAAGGGAGACTACTCTTCTCACTAGTTTGCTATTTGAAACTCAGCAGCTAATACACACGTGAAGTAATTAAAGATCAAGTCTCAGTTTACCTCAAATGCAAACATCTACTTAGATATTACCTTCACAACAAATACACACTGAAAATCTTTCAGAATGTTCAGTTTACTCACAACCGAAATCCTGTTGTAATATACATCGGCAATATTTCAGCCATATAAAGTGACAATAATAATTTATTCACTAATAATAATAATACATTTAGTCTATCGCGATGGACAGTAAAATAACTAGAGTATCACACACATTTCATTTTAAAACTAGTATACAACAATAAAATATGACTATTCATAACAAATTAATGCATTATAAAAACGGGCCATAGATAATCAGCAAACGAAGTTAGGCCACCATACGAGAGGGACCATCGACACTTCAGCTACCTGCATGGTTCCCCAGCAGGATTAACGCCACCCTTTTGATCGCTGGTGAGTGAGTGTATGAGTTGTGTTTAACGCCGCTTTTTAACAATATTCCAGTTATATCACGGCGTGTCAGCTTAATGTAGGAGGAAAGCAAGAAGTGATGCATGTCACTCAGGTGAAACCCACCAGCACGAGTATGGTGCTGACAAACCTAGAAACATAATCTGGGCGAACCGGGATTCCAACCCACAAACATAGGCTTCTGGCATGATTAAGGGACGCAACTCTGCACAGCGAACTGCGCACACAACAATAATTCATCGAGTATCCATAGTCTTGTTAAAGCGACACAAATTAGAATCTGTTATACAATAGCGTTGGCTCATGCAGCGGAGACTCGTTGATTCTAACCCTATGCACTGGAGATATCGATGCAACTTAATGGTACTGAATATAATATTAATAACAATCAGGAAACAGCAGAAAACTTTATGTAAGTGCATGGTCCCTATGATAACGAGGTTTGACTATGAGACATCACATCTATTTTATGGTCTCTTGAGACTGATTGTATGAGACTGATATAAAGAAGATGATGGTCTAACGTGGACGTTATTATTTTATTATATATTACATGTACACCGAGTGAACATTTACCTCATTTTTGTATATATATATATATATATATACCATAAAACAACCTAATCAACAAGAACCATATAGCATGTCTGCGACATTTCGTAAAATCCTTTCTATTTTATGAGGTGGGCACGGGTGGCCCAGTCGTCTAAGGCGCCGCGATTCGCACTGCAGAGTTGCGTCCCTTGGGCACACCAGAAACCTATGATTGTGGGTTCAAATCCCGATTCGACAAGATTATGTTTCTAGGTTTATCAGCACCATACCCGTACGCGTGCTCGTGGGTTTCACCGAAGTGTTAAACGTCTGAGACCTGCATCACTTCAGGCTTTCCTCCCACATTAAGCTGACACGCCGTGATATAACTGGAATACTGTTAAAAGCGGCGTTAAACCCAACTCACTCACTCACACTATTTTATGAGCATCAAGTAAAACGCTGGCAATCAAATGTCCTTTCATTACCGTAGGATCGGCTACATTCAAATACAATATCCGTTATGTTGTCCTGAATTGTTTGTAATTGTAGGACAGGAGTTGCTTACAATATGACAATCTTAATTAAAATCGACATCAAGTTCAAAAGGGCAATTCTGGTTCATCATTTCGACATAATATACTGGTCCTGCTGTGACAAGGTTCCTGTACGTGGTATGTACCGCGACTACTGGTGCACGAACATTAAATGATCAAACGTGGGCGTTGTTGATATACCTACGAAATTCGAAATTGAAATTGTGTGAATTACATGGCGCTAACAGTGAGAAACAGATGTTAATTGAAATTTTAACAAATTATAACAAACGTCCATAGTTGTAAACGGAGCTAGCCCCAAAGAAAGTGTATCTGTTTTGTCAAAAATCATCCGTATGTCGGACATTCGCACCCCACGGATTATTACGAGTGCTTACGCGTTGTTTACGATTTCATTCGGTTCGTGTTGTGATGGCTTTACGTATTGTTACGAGTTATTACGAGCACATTACGTGTAGTTACGAGTACTTTACGAATAGATACGTATACTTTCCGTACTCTTACGTATTGCTTACGATTTGGGGAAAGGTATAAAAGCTGCAAAATCGAACACTTCATTTTCAGTTGTTATTAAGAAGTCATAGAAGTCACATCTCTGCATATCTACTCTACAATATCTACAAGCATGGCTCCAAAGAAGAAGGCAGTCAATAAGGAGTCTCCTGCTCTTCGAAAAGGACTCGTAAATACTCGTAACTAACTCGTAACTATTCGTAACAACACGTAAACAGTTCGTAACTAACACGTAAAAGCTTCGATGAATAGAAAAATTTCTAAATATACTCGTAACAATCCGTAAAAAAGCTCGTAAAATGCCCGTAAGTTGCTCGTTGTTATCCGTAACAAATCGTGGAATTTTGCCGTAACTACATCGTAATAACTCGTAATAACTCGTAACAACTCTTAAATCGGTTGTAAAAGTGGCCAAATCGTAAGTATCCGTGAATTTGTGCGATCCGTAAGGACTCGTAAGAAAAAGCCGTGTATGTGAAGGTGGCATAAACATTACAAGAGATTTCCAAAAGTGCGTGAAGGGTTCAGACGATACTTTACAATGTGAAGGCACTTCAGGAAACAGCAGACCCTTGTAACAAATGAACACCAGTGTTTGGGGCATCCCAGATGATACAACTGTCGATGTGTATGGAGGCGATGAGTTCTAATTATAGTTGATATCACTTGATTGATAGAGTATGGTTTTACGCCGCTTTTAGCAATATTCCAGCTATATCACGGCGGGGGACACCACAAATGGGCTTCACACATTGTACCCAAGTCGGGAATCGAACCAGGGTCTTTGGCGTGACGAGCGAACGCTTTAACCACTAGGCTATCCAACCCCTGATATCACTTGAAGTGATACCAGTTTTCTATACTTCAGTAAGCCTTTGCCAATCAGTGATAATTTAAGTCCTGGCTTCCAGTTGTCCATCGCCAGTCAGGGCAAATCAACTGTTAAAATAAATGTTGGCTTGCATTTGTCCCTTGCTATTCATCCATCTGCGCTAATATACTGTTGCCCCCACTTGTTAAGTTTCCACCTTTGTTATCTTATTACTTATGATATTCTTACAGGTACATATATGTGTTCTCTGCTTCATAGCATTTATTCACCTGATAAAGGTGTAAATATATACCCCGAAACGTTGTTTTCTTCATAATAAAGAAGTTGACATCCATTACTTCTCTTCCTTTTTTATCTTCAGTGACTTAGTAAAATTGCATTAAGGGTTACCCAGGCCAACGCGGCTTCAGCTACATGCTATAGTGTTGCTCAGTGTGCATGGCTTGTTCAGCTTTGAACCTGTACACATTACCAGTACCTGTACATCGATCATTTAAAAACTAACGCTTTCAGACTGTTTATAACGTGTTTGTGATAGATACTGTTATTAACCATTATCATCCAAAATTTGCTCCCACAGGAGATATCGCTTGGGTGAGATCAAGCGATATCTACGCTGTAGATATCGCTGCAATAAAATTGAATCACAATGCTTTGAAGACCATTGTGACGTCATTGTTACCATGACGTCACAAACAAATGACATCACTAATGGCTCTGCTACTGAAGCTGTAAGCATTACTTTTTACACTTTAGACACTGCTTATTACTGTCTACAAACTGAAAAAGTTGGAAGAATGATGATGCATGATAAATAGAATCTCACCCTCGTGTATTTTGTTACCAAGCCTCGGCGTTTTTCCACTTTTATCAACTCGTGTTGATATATTTGGTATCAAAAGCCACTCGGGTGAGATTCTCTATGTATATGTCTTTGTATAAAGGAAGACTGTACTGTGTTCATTGACTTGAAAGCTGCGTTTCATTCTGTCTCAAGGAAGTCATTTCTATATAAGTTATGGCTTGGTTATGTGAAAGGGAAAATGTTTCGATTAATTCCTAATATGTATGAACATGTTATTTCTTGTGTGATTCTGGTAGATAATAGTTGTACACCATTCTTCGATTGTCTTTTCGCCGTCCGTCAAGGCTGCCAACTTTCCCCATTTCTGTTTTCATTCTATTTAAATTCTATTGTAAAGTTTCTTATTGTTCATAACCAAAGATGTATTGATGTAGATTTATTAGACTTGTTTATTCTCTTACTTGCGGATGATATCATTTTATTTGTTAGCACTGTCATTGGTCTCCAGTAGAGGCTAAATAAAGTGGGTGATTACTGTGATAAGTTACAGATTAATACGGATAAGAGTAAAGCTTAGTGTTCCGACAGGCTTGTCGATTAAGGAAGTATGAATAGTTTATGTTAAATGGAAAAGTCTTTGATATTTTCCCCACATTCAAGTAACTTGGTGTTCATCATGCCAGCTCAGCGTCATGGTATACAACTCAGAAAGTTTTATCATAGCCGGCATGGAAAGTTGTGCTCATATTAAAATCAAGTATAAGTTGAGGTGAGGTGAAATTGGGTTTAACGTCGCGTCCAAGATATAGCGACGTGCATGCACGTGTGCGTGTATGGGTGCTTGTGCCAGGCCGGACTGATGTCGATTTATAGTGCTAGCCCACTGAGATACCATGACGCAGTTTAACATGAATACCCCACTCAGACAAAGTATACTGACTCCGAGCCGACCAGTCCTTGCTTTAGCCCTTTAACGCCGAGCGCCAGACAGGATAACAACAAGTACCATCTTTTAACGTCTTTTGGCATGACGCGGCCGGGGATCGAACCCCGGACCTTCCGCTCTCCGGGCGGACGCTCTACCACTAGACCACGGAGGCGGTCCTGATAAGCGTCGAAAAAGCCATGTGGGGCAAAAACGACATATTCGTTTTTGCAGTGTGATATATTCTGTATATTCTTTGTCAGGTAATCTGTAGGACTGCTGTACACAAAAGAGTACATCATTGTGTATACACATTTAGTTTGATAGCAGGTGTTTTATTCAATTATCACCCGATATTCCATAGTATACAAACAAATATGCAATGGTAAAATAAGGTTACTTTTTTATAAGGCCTAGAATAAATCAAATGTTCTTTTTTAGTACAATAGATCTGTTTACATTACAAATACACGTAAACATCACGCTATTAAACAGAAATGCGATCCAAATCAATCTCAGTCTCAATGAGAATTCCCAGCACGCCTTTACTAAAGCGATACCTTAACCATCTACTAAAATCAAGTGATTTTCTAAATAACGACATCCAACGTGTTTATGTTGAAGAAGTGATAAACATGAGCCCTTTGTTATATCGATTTCTTCAGGGACCAAGGGTAACAGTGTTCAGAAATACGTCTGAATATTGCTTCAAAGTTTATTTCCACTGTCCGTATAGCCAAGCCTGCCGTCATGTTTTGTTACAGGAAACGTAATTCAATAAACAAACTGGCAAAGCGTCAGATGACAGAATACCCTGGCATGCATAAAGTTAAACATAGATTAGCCCAGATCAACCCTTTTCGCATTTCTACAAAGAAACAATTGAGGTAAATCTTTGGAAAACGTCATGAAGCCATCAGAAGTGTTGATATATAAGAGGATATTTAATGTATTTGAGAACACACACTGAATTTTCTATTTATTATATACATGTTTTATTTTTATTACTAGCAATTTATATATTTTTTCGAAAACAGTGTCTGATAAATTACTAAGTTCTCCCCGTCACCGCCGTATAAAGGGTTTTGCGAAAAGAATATAGTTCGTGTATACTAGCCCTGTTAATATATGTTATGCGAAATATATTATTTCATAACGAGTATTAAGTTCCGTGGACAGTCACTAGTAACTGATATAACTTTTTTTTATATCAGTCACTAGCAACTGATAACTTGATCTATCGTCACTGATAAATTCCAGTATTTCATTCATATGTAAATAATAAATATGAGAATTAATAGTTTTTCAAGGTATGGATAACACTGTTGAGTGAAATGTCAAAAAAGATGAATTTGAAAATTGACCTGTGATCAACTCCTTGGTTCAAGTTGAATTTCTTTGATATAATTGAAAATAAACCCCAACCTATTATAGACAAAATGCTCATAGTTGGATGGTCAAATCTGTCTAGCTGTATCCATTAACTTTGATAACAATACTTATAAATGATATTTTCAGTGGGCTAAAATGAAACTCGATTATAAAACGTCCTTTGTGAAAGGTTTTTTTTGTGTCTGTAAGCTGATAAACCCATTTCAACCTTGACTCAATATTGAAAGGAAATGTTCACTAAACAGTCAATAATCAACATAGCAGCTTGATCTCATTGTACGTTTAAAAGTCTGGAACCTTTCTCCCAACCATGCTAAAGGCGGCATCCGCATCGTAATATTCTTGCTGGGGTCGTACACACTCGTCCCAGGATATGATCTCAATCCCAACCTTCTTCCATGTAGACTTCAACTCATCTCTCGACATCCCAAAACTGATGAACCTCTTTGATCCCAGTGTGTAGAAAGTTCCTCCTACACATCCAAACATGACCAAGTGGCCTCCGGGTTTCAACATTCCGACCATATTCCTGGCGTACTGTTCATAGGAGGCCTGGTCTGTGGCAACTGCTTCCAGACAGAGGGATGATGTGATGATGTCGACCTGCGGAAGGAAATTGGTCGAAAAAAGGTTCTCGTCCCTGATGTCGCAATGTAGAATCCCACGAATCTTGTCTCTAACGCCTGCAACTCTCTCAGAGATATCACTTTTGCTGTTGATTAAAAACATGACACATATAAGTCAAAAGCTGTCATAATACCATGAATACATCGTCGCCTCTTACCCGTCATTGATCCTTATCTGTAACATATATAGAAAACATTTCTGCCCACGCACAGTTAACCGTTCCCAGTATGTTATGTTTTAATATCTAAGAATGTAATTGACCAACAAACGTCCTATCAATAACAAGGGTGCCTAATTCAAAATCAAATTACAATCACCATGATACAGGCTCATGTACCACGAGAATCATTGAACATGTGTTACTCTGTAATAACATCTTCAGTTACTGATGTTAAATTATGACTATTTACATAACGTTTATTTTGATTTACTTATTTTACATTATCTGTATGAATGTATGATCTTCTGCTGACGGTTTTATCGTCCTTTAGTTGTCAACATATTGTTATTTTAATATATGGATTTCATGTAATAAATATAAGTTTTTGAAGGAAAATGTAATAGCAATGCTCTGTTTATTTGTTTGTTGTTTAACGCCGCACTCAGTAATATTCTAGCTATATGGTCTATAAATAATCGAATTTAGGCAAGACAATCGTTGACATTATAAGCATCGATCTACGCAATTGGGAACGATGACATGCATCAGCCTGACACCCAAGTCGTCTTTAATGACAAGCATGTGTTGCTGAAGAACAGTTCGAACCCGGATCTTCACTATTATGTAACTGCAAAGAAATCCGAAAGAATAATCAATATAATAAAAAAAGTTAACTAGCCTTTTCCCTTCTTGTTTGAGTACAAATTCAAAGATTTTATCAAAACTGAATTCCAAAGATCCATCGTGCCATTGCTTTAAGATGTCCCTGTTGCTCTGGCAGAAGTCTGACAAGAAGATATTATCACAGTGTGGTGCTGCGCTGATGATGTTGTGTATTGTTGGACCTGTCCCAATATCCAAGAGCGTCCTCCCTTTGATAGTACCTGCAACACAGAATGAGAATAGGTAGTATTGACTTTACTACCACTACCATCAGCTATTTTGAGCGCATGTTGAACAACACTAGGCTACATTCCAATTTTCTCTCCATATGACCAACATCAACCCTCAGCTAGTATGTCTTGCAAACGTCATCATTGCTGGACATCGAAAATGTTGTAACTTAGTTTTTACATGAGTGAGCTGTGTTTGAGAAGTACTTCAGTTATATCACGCAGTGTCAACATGATAAGGTAGGAAAGTACGACGATATGTAGCTATTAGGCGGTTTCCACGTTGATGAAACCCATCCTAGAAACCTAGAAACCTAGACACATAAGCATAGCGAACCAGAATACGAAGCCACCACCGTAGATAACTGGCATGCCTACATGATACAACTCGGTCCCCGTAATTTTGTTTCGTGTTTTTGTTATCATTGTTAATAGCTGAAGGCTCCTTCGACTAAAAAACACACTTTTCAAAAACCGAAACATTATAATCTTCTCAATATAAACGCACATCACAACTGCATGTTGCATGATCAAGTGATTCTTGTGTGTTTGAAATTGTGTGGGTGTGTTAAGTAGGACAGTGTCTAAAGCTGTCGCTGGTTGCGAGAAGAATCACATGGTTAAAATAAATGAACCCATACCTGGTGTCTGAGAAACCCACGTGAAGTACGTAAACACTTAAAAATCCAACCCCTGAAACTGTTTGAGTCACGCCAATATTCGAGGCCCTGTCAGGAAGGGTTTTTAAAAAATAATTTCCAGCAATTGAGGACATTTCTCAAGATCATTATATACCCTCATTGTGGAATTTACATGCAGGATGCATGCCGCAATCTTCTAAATATTATGGTAGTATCCAAACAAAACACAGAGTAAATCCTTTTCAGAAAGTGTTCCTGTCATTGGCCCTGGTGAGCAAATGTGTTGGGTTTAGAACTCATACTAGAACAGCATACCTGTCATATCACGACATGTCAGCTTGATATGGGACAAAAGCCCGAAGTAATGCAAGTGTCAGGCGTGTACCACTTTGGTGAAACCACGAGCACGGATATGGTGCTGACACAACTAAGGGTCACAACTCTGCTCAACGAATTGTGGCGCCCTGTCCTGGAAGTGACCGTGGGGTCGCCTACGACAAGTGTGTAAAAGGATAGTAGAGTGCAGTTTCTGTTCGCTTACTCAAACCATTAAATTCAATTCGGTTCCGTGAAGGCCTCGATTACCTTATTTCACAATATGTTATGTCACCTATCTTCAATTTTCTCATAAGGCAGAAAAATAATTCGAACTCGTTTTCAAACATTGTAGCGCAGTATATGCTGGGAATGATAACTCTTGCATTCAATTCCAGACAACATGAAAGCAAAAGAATGAATATTACAACAAGATGAACAGGAAAAATGTGTCTAATATCAGAAAATATGTCAATTCCTCTTTTGTACTGGCTTCCAAAGTTCCACAAACATCCGAACAAGAGAGATATATTGCTGGGTCCAGCAAATGTACCACCGAATCCCTGTTTCAAAGATGTACCATAATCCCTGATACGATCAAGGAATGACTTTCTTCATATTCACAGAGAGTATTTGAGACAAGTGGAATAAGTACCATGATTGTGGATTCTTAAAAGCTCAATGGATTTGCTTGGCTTGTTGTAATCGCAGAAGAGAACCAGATTCAGTCTGTCAACATTCGATGATTCAACTTTGTACACAACTATCCCACATGACAAACCTTAGGAGATCTTCAGTCCTTGATTTATGGGTGACCATAGATATAGTTACCTATCTGTTGTGAGGTTAAAAAAATGAAAGCAAATGCCATCTGAAGTTAATTGAAAAAAAACAGCATGTGAAATGCTTGACTTCGTCATTGATAACACCTATGTAAAATTTGAGGGTAAGACATTCAGGCAATAATATGATACAAAATTTCTGGTCGGATTTGGAAAGGCAAAACAATGTAAATTGGCCACGAAGGTTAACGTACGTTGATTGGTTTGTTGTTTTACGCCGCACTCAGCAATATTCCAGCTACATGACGGGGGTCTGTAAATAATCGAGTCTGGACCTGATAATCCAGTAATTGACATCATGAGCATCGATCCAAGCAATTGGGATCGATGATCAACCAAGTCTGCGAGCCTGATCACCCGATCCCGTTATTTGCCTCTGACGACAAGCATAGTCGACTTTTACGGCAAGCATGGGTTCCTGAAGACCTAACCTACCTTCGGATCTTCACGGGTGTTTAACTTACGCTTCAAGTATATGGATGGTCTGATATTACTAAATAACCATCAAATAGCCAATTCTCTTCTTCTAATTTACCCACCTGAACTAGAGGTAAAGGACGATATAGAGACCACGTCATCTGTTTCATATTTAGATCTATGCACAAAGGTTCAGAGTTACAAAACACTTTCCACAAGACTGTATGACTTCAACTTTTCACTAGTCAACTTTCTCTTCATGTTCAGCAATATTCCTGCAGCTCCAGCCCTTGTGGCCTATCAACATTTCACAACTTTTGAGGTGCAATCGAGCATGCTCTTTCTACCAAGATTTCAAAATTTCATGGGGACTACTAATTTTAGTTTAGTTCGTTATAACTGTAGTTCGTTATAAGAATATATACAGAATAACTACAGCAAATGGTCGGGACCAAATAAGTAAGTTCGTTATATCCATCAGTTCGTTTATTAGCGTGTTTGTTATGACCGTAGTTTACTATAATTGTATTGTGATTAATAAAAACATGCTCATAATACTTTCAGAACCGTAAACAGACACTGCTTTGAGCAGAGCTGTCTTGTGGTTAAGGAAAGGGTTTTGTCGGTTTTGTTTTGTTACGGAAACAAAACTAGATCGTAAATGAAAAGATCGCCCTTGTACGAAACACATTTTTTAACACGAACCAGTCATTGCTCTATTCGTTGTAAAGTAATCTGACAAGCAGATAAAGTGTGTATCGACACTAACGTGCAGTTTTACCTGAGTCAAAAGCTTTGTGATAATTGGTCAAGGTGAATGACATTAGGTCCCCAAACATTGGGTTAGGCTCTGGATCTTCATATAGTTGTACGTAAAAGTTTGGGTCAAACTCTGTAGGGTAGTCGTCACTGTAGAACATTTTTGTGTCTTCCATTGTTGGTTCTTCAGGTTACTTCACACTGAAATAATAAGACAACTCAATACCACTCGTTGCCACTCAAAAAGCTATACATTCATTTCGTCTAATGTTATTTCGTAATAATTGATGAAGTAAAAACTTAAGTGATAAGTCAAATAAGACAAACAGATAAGGTTTTCAGGGACCTGTATATATTTGATATTCATTTTTTTATAAGACAGTGTTATTATTTAGTTAGTTGCACCGATGAATTCCCAAGTTGTCTAATAGCATCTAAATGCACACATATATACCCCGTGGTTAAATGGAATACAAACGCACAGAAGCTTCAAATTGAATAAGGTTAAAATGTATTTTGTAAAGACCCAACAAAGGTTGTGCATTATTATATGAGTTTTTAAAGTAATACCATCTATAGCATAATCCATTCTGTAGAACAGTTTTTAAATCTGCCATTGCATATTTGTTACACGAATGTGTGCGCTCCCTCAGACTAACGTTCAAATCGAGGCGTATTGTGAAGTACGTGAGTTGAACTAATTCATTTTGTATGTTGTAGACGAATGAAATAAGATAACATATCCTCGAATTCTAAACATCATTAAAAATATATAGATACCAATAATATCTTTGTATGCACTCGGAATATATGATTATAAACGTGTATATACAATTTTGAAAATGTCTTACCTCTTTGGGCTCTGGAGTGAATAGCAACTGCATGATATACCTCAATATATATATACCACAAAATAGCCAAATCAATTAATGCCACTTAGCAAGTCTGCGACATTACCTTACTTCCATTCTATTTAGGAGTAGCAAATAAAACGCTTGCATTCACATGTTCATTTCCATTTCCATTACCGGAGGATGGGCTATATTCAAATGCAATATTCGTTATGTAATACTTTGTCCCTTGTATGTTTGTAATTGAAGGACGGGAGCTGCTTAATGTGACAATAATAATTAAAATCGACAGCCTGGCGGTCAGAATGATCGTTGTCCATACATATAGATATAGTCTAATAGTTTTCCCATCCCGCGAACCAGGTGTCGCAGATCCGTTGACGGACACAAGCTGTCAACGCCCACCTGAACGAATACAGTGCCCTTAAGCTTCGCACCAATAACATATCGTCTTCTGCTTTCTTCCGAGTCAGTTTCCTCTCCAGAACCACTCACGGACGTGTAGAAACCGTCAGGGCAAACTTGTACTACTCGCCTCATAAGTCTCTCTCTCTCTCTTCAAAGTGCAGATTAACTTACTTCTTCGTTCATGTGTTCCCAAAAAACACATACCAGTACCCTCTTCAAGGCTTTCATTTTGCGAAAGTAGGAGCCTATTAGTTTTACAGTGTTAGTTTTCTCACATTTCGTTTAATCCTTTGTGTTTCATCTTCGAATCTGAACCAAGGTTTCAGCTTTCTCTTATCACTCCCGGCATAAGTTCTCACGCTGAATTTTGCACCTAATATGATGCATCGACTAGTATGGGGATTTGGATAGCGTCTCCGAAACACGGTGACGTTGCTTGTGTGATAAGAACGTTGTGACAGTTTCAAAATAGTTTACCACAATAAGGAAGCCCGCTTTGCCATTTGGCCATTATTGCAGCTGGCATTGGGTCATATCACCTATCGTGGCCAATAGATTTCTGAAGTAAACAATATTTAATCAGCGAGGGATCCTTTTTTCCTCCTCATTCGGCTGCTTGTAAAAATCTGATATCTCTCCTCACTGCTGGTTTATATATATGTTCTGCTGAATAACAGAGTGAGTCAGATCCGTGAAGATCCGGGGGAGAATAGGTCTTCAGCAACCCATTCTTGCCGTAAAAGGCGACTATACTTGTAAGAGGCAACTAACGGGATCGGGTGGTCAGACTCGCTGACTTGCTTGGATCGATGCTCATGATGTCAATTACTGGATTATCTGATCCAGACTCGATTAATTTACAGACAGCCGTCGTATAGCTGGAATATTACTGAGTGCGGCTTTAAACTACAAACAGACAAACAGATGGTTTGATCGACCTATGTATATCTCCTCTATTTAAAATGGCTACAGCGCTCCAGTTTAAAGAAGAGCGTGTGCTGTTTAACGCCCCAATTATATAAAGGCGATCTGGAAATATTACGGTCCGGATAAAAATGTCGAGTGATTGATATTAAAATCAATGATTTACGCCGACAGGGTACGTTGACACGCCAACAACCCGATCCATTCAATTGCCTCGCACTATTGCGAGGTTGCTCTGAATCACTTCTAACCCGGATTCATCGCCGATATACCACAAAGTATATTGACAAAGTGACAATGAATAATTTCACAATCATTCTATGACATTGAAAAGTTCCATATTTATCATCATTGTCATGATATATATATTGTTTCAGCTGTATTTTTCTTCACACTTAGAGTGTGCGTAATTTTGAAGATGCATGAACGAGAACATGTCCCTTGTAGTGTATTCGTTGTTTTTCACACGGGTGTCTACATACTTACACAACGATAATGTATCACATGAACGTAGATTGATTAAACGTACATACAACATATGAGATTCTCTACAACACGCCTGGAGTTATCCATGCACAAAGGAGAGACTCGGCGTCGACGAATAACAGATATAAATTGTATAATTGATACAGGACTAAACAGAAAATCGGTTTAGCTGGTTATCTGGAGAAGAACACAGAATTGTTGCAAAAGTTTAATTATGATGTGATGGTTTGATGTTAACAAGAATGAAATCTGATTAACTTAGATTGTCATTATTGCTAATAATTGATAACAAAACTATATGTAAGTTAAAAACAGAATCTGCTTGTTTACGTTCACTCCATTAACTCTTATCAGGAAACAAATATCGCAGTGCAGCGTTTTTAGAACTCCCAGCATGTGTGACGTGGTGATCACGCTCCTAACAGTTGACAGTAAAACCACACAGTGAGTGAGTGAATTAATATTTCACGTCACGTCGGCAGTATTTCAGCCATATCGTGACAAAAAGTTATACACATATTAATACATATATTTAGACTAAATAAAAGCTGTCAACGATGGACAGTACAATAACTAGAATATCACAGATTCGATTTAAAACTATTTGAGAATATCTAAAAGCAGAAAGTATTAGTTTACAACACAATATAAAAATGGGCTAGAGATCTTCAGTCACTGAAGGGTGATCACCTTACTGGGAACCATGAGAAAAACCAAACAGAGCAATATGGACATGCCAGAATAAATCGGACCGTTTCTTACGAATTGATTGCAAATATGATTGAAATAAAACAAAAACAAATTACAGATGATAAGTAGATCTTTTTTCTCTTGCTTTTATTTCTCTTTGTTTAAATAAAAATGCGTCGTCTTCTAGAGTCATCTGTTGGTAAGTGATCATAAGCTGTCACCAAGTGGCATGGTCCAGTGTAAGGGCTAGCACAGAACGGCATAGCGTAAAACCTGGCCTTTTGCGTGTAGTGTTTGGTGTCTGGCGGTTAGACTTGGACAAATCTCTAAGTCACTATTTGTTAGTATATTATAATTTTGATAACATCAATAAGAACAATTTGTCACTGTAAGAGACTGTAAGAGTAATGCTATCTGGCTATCTTTCGGTTATGGTTTCATACAATATCAAATAAGGCAGAGAACAAACACTTTCACATCTCATGTAATCACTTGATTCGTGATCTAGACCCGTGAAGATCCGGGGTAGAATTGATCTTCAGCAACCCATGCTTGTCGTAAAAGGCGATTATGCTTGTCGTACGAGGCGACTAACGTGATCGGTTGGTCAGGCCCCTGGCTTGGTTGAGAGCATGTCATATGATACCGAAGATATCAATATTGACATCAACCTGTTGTTTACTGAAGTATGCCCATTCAAACAAGAGGTTGATAGCATAAACAAGAATGCATATCCCTTTTTATGAGACATTTCACACAACGAAATATGTCAAACATTGTGTATTTATCTTGAATTTATTACTACCGAAATTGCATGTACACGTGCGAAACTACATTACACAATTTTAAACATCAGAATATGTTACCGGTACCACAATGTTCCTATTACGACAGGCCGAGGACAGTCCAAAAGAAGACGTGTCCTTACGTCACGCAACTCATCCTCTGTTCAAAAACTCAATATTTACACTTTGTCGCCCATGGGCCTAAATATTTGCCTTTACTCAAAACCCGCGATTTAGTGTCGCAGATACATAAAGGTGTTCTTAGAAGTTTCATGACATATAATTTAACTCATTTAAACTTAATTCAACTATTTGATGGCTTATTGAAATATTTCGCCTTGGACGAGAAAGTTTGGCCCATGGGCGAGAATATTTTCCTTTGTTCGACAGTTTTAGTGTCGCAAATACATAAAGGTGTGTCTACAAGCATAACACATGATTCAACTCATTTTAACTTAATTCAACTAATTTGTGGCGTTATTAAAATATTTCGCCCATGTTTTCATCAGTCCCTTTAATTTTTTTTAACTAATTGTGTGCAAAGTATTTTGTATCATATACTATTTAAAAATCGCCTTTGGTTGGAAGTTTCCTTTATAGAAGTTTTACAAATTTCACCTTTTTTACATATTGTTACGATCTTTAATGAACCCAGCCTAACCTCTCAAAACGTTTTAATAGTTTAACATACGAATTCATGCGTGTTGTACTCCAATTCATTGGCGTTATTTTCCACCACATTAAAGTTTGACTAGTTTCTTTTTCATTTCCCATTTTATGGCTCGTTGTTACATCACACTGGACAATTAAGTGACAGTAGGTATGCAATATACACTTGTGCATATTTTAATGGGCCAAAATATCCGATTCCTCTTTCACTGCATAACGTCTGGCTGAATATATCACATTCTAACGAAATTGAGAGTTCACTTGAACAGTAATTTTGTTTGTCAATTGTTTAACGCCGTAATCAGCAATATTCCAGCTATATGACGGCGGTCTGTAAATAATCGATTCTGGACCACACAATCCTGTGGTGACATCATGAGCATCAATCAGTGTCTGAAATGCCCCCAAACTCCAGACAATAATAACCCAAGCGTCTGCCTTTCCCCTGGTTCACCTCCGTGATCCTTGAATTCTGTAATTCAGTGACAATGTTGCTGAACAGTAGATAGAATCTGATTAACAGTCCCATGCTGAGATCTTTCTCTAAATTCAGGCCGGAGATTTAAATTCAAATATCGCTACCCCGACACAAGTGTGCTCAGTCAAACAATGAACTTACAACCGGCAGAAATAAACTCCAGTTGAGTATGCCGATGTTGTATCTCAACCGTGTTGGCCTGTACACGTGTTTGAAGATGTATGTAGACCATAATCATTAAACATGTTAATTAAATCCATAATCATATTCATATAATTATTTTTGATAAAAACCGTATCTTACTTTGTTCGTGCACTGTATCATATCGTGTATTTCATCTGTATATGTGTAATGTGTATATTTTTTAATGACTACACTTATACCGCATATTCTGCAACAGACTAAAATTAATCACCTTTTTATTGTCTCTCCATTTACCATGGCTGACTGCACTTATACCATTTTAACAGTTGACACCTATTACAGTACACATGAGGGTTTTTTGTTCAAAAAGGAATATGTAGGAAATTATATGTAACAGTTCACTGTGTACTAATTACATGTTTGAATGTTATCAGTTTTGCGTTCTGAGATACAGTGATGTAAGTATCTTCTACAATTAACAATACATGAACTTAAGAAAATACCCCCCAAAACAATCTCTGTCGGAATGTTTCGTGGAAATCATTCGATCAAGTAAAATGACTGCGGGACGAGACGAATTAACTATTTATACCCGATAAAAGAAACTGCCTTATTTTAGTAACAGTGCTATAACATGACATTTGAAATTTCTAACTTGCAGATACATTAGAGAAAGTGACTACATGTACGTAATCCGTATCAATCAAAGGTGTAAAAAATCCCTGAAAATCATATCTGTCGGAGATTAACAAATTGACAAGTTTTATTAATTACTATATTTATTACAATGCAAATACTTCAGTGATACATTTTCAGGAGAGAGCATACACACAAGAAGTATATTGCGTCCGTGAGTGAATGCAGGTTATACTTGGCATCTCAATTCTCAGCTTCATATCGGTGGTACATCTGAATTTGTATATGGAACCATGCGTAAAGCATGACAATTACTTGCTAGTCGTCAGTCTACACCACACAATATACGTCCAGATATTGCCTCAAAGTTTATTTCCACTGTCCGTATGGCAAGCTTGTCGTCATGTTCAGTTGCGTTAGCCAGAAAATCGAGCCACACAGCAGTTGATGAGCCCGAACGGCAAGGGTTAGACAGCGTGGAGAAACCAGCTTTGTGACTGGAAACGTAATTCAATGAACAAACTGGCAAAGCGTCAGATGACAGAATACCCTGGCTTGCATAAAGTTAAACATAGATTAGCCCAGATCAACCCTTTTCGCATTTCTACAAAGAAACAATTGAGGTAAATCTTTGGAATACACCATGAAGCCATCATAAGTGTTGATATATATGGTAATTAGTAGTTTTTCAAGGTATGGATAACACTGTTGAGTGATGTGTCAAAAAGGATGAATTTGAAAATTGACCTGATTTCTTTGATATATATGTAATTGAAAATAATTATTATGGACAAAATGCTCATAGTTGGATGGTCAAATCTGTTCAGCTATATCCATTAACTTTGATAAGAATACTTACAAATGATATTTTGAATGGGCTAAAACGAAACTCGATCATCAAACGTCCTTTGTGAAACGATGTTTTTTGTGTCTGTAAGCTGATAAACCCATTTCAACCTTGACTCAATATTGAAAAGAAATGTTCGCAAAACAGTCAATAATCTGCATAACAGCTTGATCTCATTGTACGTTTAAAAGTCTGGAACCTTTCTCCCAACCATGCTAAAGGCGGCATCCGCATCGTAATATTCTTGCTGGGGTCGTACACACTCGTCCCAGGATATGATCTCAATCCCAACCTTCTTCCATGTAGACTTCAACTCATCTCTCGACATCCCAAAACTGATGAACCTCTTTGATCCCAGTGTGTAGAAAGTTCCTCCTACACATCCAAACATGACCAAGTGGCCTCCGGGTTTCAACATTCCGACCATATTCCTGGCGTACTGTTCATAGGAGGCTTGGTCTGTGGCAACTGCTTCCAGACAGAGGGATGATGTGATGATGTCGACCTGCGGAAGGAAATTGGTCGAAAAAAGGTTCTCGTCCCTGATGTCGCAATGTAGAATCCCACGAATCTTGTCTCTAACGCCTGCAACTCTCTCAGAGATATCACGTTTGCTGTTGATTAAAAACATGACACATATAAGTCAAAAGCTGTCATAATACCATGAATACATCGTCGCCTCTTACCCGTCATTGATCCTTATCTGTAACATATATAGAAAACATTTCTGCCCACGCACAGTTAACCGTTCCCAGTATGTTATGTTTTAATATCTAATTCAAAATCAAATTACAATCACCATGATACAGTCTCATGTACCACGAGAATCATTGAACATGTGTTACTCTGTAATAACATCTTCAATTACTGATGTTAAACTATGACTATTTACATAACGTTTATATTGATTTACTTATTTTACATTATCTGTATGAATGTATGATCTTCTGCTGACGGTTTTATCGTCCTTTAGTTGTCAACATATTGTTATTTTAATATATGGATTTCATGTAATAAATATAAGTTTTTGAAGGAAAATGTAATAGTAATGCTCTGTTTGTTGTTTCACGCCGCACTCAGTAATATTCTAGCTATATGGTCTGTAAATAATCGAATTTAGGCAAGACAATCGTTGACATTATAAGCATCGATCTACGCAATTGGGAACGATGACATGCATCAGTCTGACACCCAAGTCGTCTTTAATGACAAGCATGTGTTGCTGAAGAACAGTTCGAACCCGGATCTTCACTATTATGTAACTGCAAAGAAATCCGAAAGAATAATCAATATAATAAAAAAAGTTAACTAGCCTTTTCCCTTCTTGTTTGAGTACAAATTCAAAGATTTTATCAAAACTGAATTCCAAAGATCCATCGTGCCATTGCTTTAAGATGTCCCTGTTGCTCTGGCAGAAGTCTGACAAGAAGATATTATCACAGTGTGGTGCTGCGCTGATGATGTTGTGTATTGTTGGACCTGTCCCAATATCCAAGAGCGTCGTCCCTTTGATAGTACCTGCAACACAGAATGAGAATAGGTAGTATTGACTTTACTACCACTACCATCAGCTATTTTGAGCGCATGTTGAACAACACTAGGCTACATTCCAATTTTCTCTCCATATAACCAACATCAACCCTCAGCTAGTATGTCTTGCAAACGTCATCATTGCTGGACATCGAAAATGTTGTAACTTAGATTTTACATGAGTGAGCTGTGTTTGAGAAGTACTTCAGTTATATCACGCAGTGTCAACATGATAAGGTAGGAAAGTACGACGAAACGTAGCTCTTAGGCGGTTTCCACGTTGATGAAACCCATCCTAGAAACCTAGAAACCTAGACACATAAGCATAGCGAACCAGAATACGAAGCCACCACCGTAGATAACTGGCATGCCTACAGGATACAACTCGGTCCCCGTAATTTTGTTTCGTGTTTTTGTTATCATTGTTAATAGCTGAAGGTTCCTTCGATTAAAAAAAGCGATATGCCTTGAAATACACACTTTTCAAAAAACCGAAACATTATAATCTTCTCAATATAAACGCACATCACAACTGCACGTTGCATGATCAAGTGTTTCTTGTGTGTCTGAAATTGTGTGGGCGTGTTAAGTAGGACAGTGTCTAAAGTTGTCGCTGGTTGCGAGAAGAATCACATGGTTAAAATAAATGAAACCAATACCTGCTGTCCATCTCCATACTCCATAATATTAAAGACTTATATAAAAATAAAACGTCACTCACTCATTCTGCGTATTCAGAATCCGCATATTCTTGCGCACACTCTTCATAGAGCCTAAGCAAGCAAACGCACGTAGTTCTGTTTTCATGAACAAGTCACACACTATATTTAACACCACAAAATTGCAACAACATTCACGTCACTTATCGTCATTCCATTAGAGGGGCATTGAAGGATAAGCCCTCATCAAATATTTTACTAAATGTAGAAATAATGTGCTATTGGAACCTACCTGATAACTTTTCTTTTAAATGTCAACCAATTTATACGTAGAAAATCTGTGATCGCCAGCAGCCCGAAGTAATGCAAGTCTCAGGCGTGTACCAATTTGGTGAAACCACGAGCACGGATATGGTGCTGACACACCTAGAAACATAATCAGACTCGAACCCACGATCATATGTTTCTGGCGTGCCCAAGGGACACAACTCTGCACAACGAATTGTGGCGCCCTGTCCTGGAAGCGACCGTGGGGTCGCCTACGACAAGTGTGTAAAAGGATAGTAGAGTGCAGATTCTGTTCGCTTACTCAAACCATTAAATTCAATTCGGTTCCGTGAAGGCCTCGATTAACTTATTTCACAATATACTTATGTCACCTAGCTTCAATTTTCTCATTAGGCAGAAAAATAATTCGAATTCGTTTTCAAACATTGTAGCGCTGTATATGCTGGGAACGATAACTCTTGCATTCAATTCCAGACAACATGAAAGCAAAACAACGAATAGGATGAACAGGAAAAATGTGTCTAATATCAGAAAATATGTCAATTCCTCTTTTGTACTGGCTTCCAAAGTTCCACAAACATCCGAACAAGAGAGATATATTTCTGGGTCCAGCAAATGTACCACCGAATTCCTGTTTCAAAGATGTACCATAATCCCTAAAACGATCAAGGAATGACTTTCTTCATATTCACAGAGAGTATTTGAGACAAGTGGAATAAGTACCATGATTGTGGATTCTTAAAAGCTCGATGGATTTGCTTGGCTTGTTGTAATCGCAGAAGAGAACCAGGTTTAGTCTGTCAACATTCGATGATTCAACTTTGTACACAACTATCCCACATGACAAACCTTAGGAGATCTTCAGTCCTTGATTTATGGGCGACCATAGATATAGTTACCTATCTGTTGTGAGGTTAAAAAAATGAAAGCAAATGCCATCTGAAGTTAATTGAAAAAAACAGCATGTGAAATGCTGGACTTCGTCATTGATAACACCTATGTAAAATTTGAGGGTAAGACATTCAGGCAATAATATGATACAGAATTTCTGGTCGGATTTGGAAAGGCAAAACAATGTAAATTGGCCACGAAGGTTAACGTACGTTGATTGGTTTGTTGTTTTACGCCGCACTCAGCAATATTCCAGCTACATGACGGGGGTCTGTAAATAATCGAGTCTGGACCTGATAATCCAGTAATTGACATCATGAGCATCGATCCAAGCAATTGGGATCGATGATCAACCAAGTCTGCGAGCCTGATCACCCGATCCCGTTATTTGCCTCTGACGACAAGCATAGTCGACTTTTATGACAAGCATGGGTTGCTGAAGACCTAACCTACCCCGGATCTTCACGGGTGTTTAACTTACGCTTCAAGTATATGGATGGTCTGATATTACTAAATAACCATCAAATAGCCAATTCTCTTCTTCTAATTTACCCACCTGAACTAGAGGTAAAGGACGATATAGAGACCACGTCATCTGTTTCATATTTAGATCTATGCACAAAGGTTCAGAGTGACAAAACACTCTCCACAAGACTGTATGACCTCAACTTTTCACTATCAATTTTCTCTTCATGTTCAGCAATATTCCTGCAGCTCCAGCCCTTGTGGCCTATCAACATTTCACAACTTTTGAGGTGCAATCGAGCATGCTCTTTCTACCAAGATTTCAAAATTTCATGGGAACTACTAATTTTAGTTTAGTTCGTTATAATTGTAGTTCGTTATAAGAATATATACAGAATAACTACAGCAAATGGTCGGGACCAAATAAGTAAGTTCGTTATATCCATCAGTGTGTTTATTAGCGTGTTCACTATGACCGTAGTTTACTATAATTGTATTGTGATTAATAAAAACATGCTCATAATACTTTCAGAACCGTAAACAGACACTGCTTTGAGCAGAGCTGTCTTGTGGTTAAGGAAAGGGTTTTGTCGGTTTTGTTTTGTTACGGAAACAAAACTAGATCGTAAATGAAAAGATCGCCCTTGTACGAAACACACTTTTTAACATGAACCAGTCATTGCTCTATTCGTTGTTTAAGTAATCTGACAAGAAGATAAAGTGTGTATCGACACTAACGTGCAGTTTTACCTGAGTCAAAAGCTTTGTGATAATTGGTCAAGGTGAATGACATTAGGTCCCCAAACATTGGGTTAGGCTCTGGATCTTCATATAGTTGTACGTAAAAGTTTGGGTCAAACTCTGTAGGGTAGTCGTCACTGTAGAACATTTTTGTGTCTTCCATTGTTGGTTCTTCAGGTTACTTCACACTGAAATAATAAGACAACTCAATACCACTCGTTGCCACTCAAAAAGCTATACACTCATATCGTCTAATGTTATTTGGTAATAATTATTGAAGTAAAAACTTAAGTGATAAGTAAAAACAAGACAAACAGATAAGGTTTTCCGGGACCTGTATATATTTGATATTCATTTTTTTTTATAAGACAGTGTTATTATTTAGTTAGTTGCACCAATGAATTCCCAAGTTGTCTAATAGCATCTAAATGCACACATATATACCCCGTGGTTAAATAGAATACAAACGCACAGAAGCTTCAAATTGAATAAGGTTAAAATGTATTTTGTAAAGACCCAACAAAGGTTGTGCCTTATTATATGAGTTTTTAAGGTAATACTATCTGTAGCATAATCCATTCTGTAGAACAGTTTTTAAATCTGCCATTGCTTCATCGGGCGTTATGGTTGATATAACAACCGTGGTGATTATGTAAAGGCATCAACGAGGAACAAATATTTATAACAGTCTGAAGTTTCTTTGTGTATGTGACCTATTATTTGGAATCAACAAAAACAACACACACGTGCATATTTGTTACACGAATGTGTGCGCTCCCTCAGACTAACGTTCCAATCGAGGCGTATTGTGAAGTACGTGAGTTGAACTAATTCATTTTGTATGTTGTAGACGAATGAAATTGGATAACATATCCTCGACTTCTTGATATATTAAAAAATATATAGATACCAATAATATCTTTGTATGTAATCGGAATATATGGTTATAAAAGTGTATATACATAATACAAACTGTCTTACCTCTTTGGGCTCTGGAGTGAATAGCAACTGCATGACATCCCTCAATATATATATATACCACAAAATAGCCAAATCAATTAGTGCCACTTAGCATGTCTGCGACATTACCTTACCTCCATTCTATTTAGGAGTAGCAAATAAAACGCATGCATTCACATGTTCATTTCCATTTCCATTACTGGAGGATGGGCTATATATTCAAATGCAATATTCGTTATGTAATCCTTTGTCCCTCTTATGTTTGTAATTGAAGGACGGGAGCTGCTTAATGTGACAATAATAATAAAAATCGACAGCCTGGCGGTCAGACTAATCGCTGTCCATACATATAGATATAGTCTAATAGTTTTCCCATCCCGCGAACCAGGTGTCGCAGATCCGTTGACGGACACAAGCTGTCAACGTCCACCTGAAAGAATACAGTGTCCTTTAAGCTTCGCACCAATAACATATCGTCTTCTGCTTTCTTCCGAGCCAGTTTCCTCTCCAGAACCACGCACGGGCGTGTAGATACCGTCAGGCAAAATTGTTCTGGTCGCCTCATAAGTCTCTCTCTCTCTCTTCAAAGTGCAGATTAACTTACTTCTTCTTTTCACACCAGTGCCCTCTTCAAGGCTGTCATTTTGCGAAAGTAGGAGCCTAATATTTTTATAGTATTATTTTTCTTACATTTTCTTTTAGTCTTGTGAAAAATCCTTTGTGTTTCATCTTCGAATCTGAACCAAGGTTTCAGCTTTCTCTTCGCGGGACTCACGTAATGTCGCACGTAAAGCGTCGACTAGTATGTGGATTTGGCTAGCGACTCCCAAACAGGATGACCTGGCTAGTGTGACAAGAACGTTGTGACAGTTTCAAAATAGTTTATCACAATAAGAAAGCCAGCTTTGCCCTTCGGTCGTTATTGCAGCAGGCATTGGGTTATATCACCTAACATGGCAAAAAAATTTCTGAAGTAAACACTACTTAATCAGTGAGGGATCTTTTTCTTCCTCATTCGACTGCTTGTAAAAATTTGATATCTCTCCTCGCTGCTTGTTTATATATATTTTCTGCTGAATAACAGAGAGAAGCAGACCCGTGAAGATCCGGGGTAGAATAGGTTTCAGCAACCCATGCTTGCCGTAAAGGGCGACTATACTTGTCGTAAAAGGCGACTAACGGGATAGGGTGGTCAGGCTCGCTGACTTGGTTGATACATATCATCGATCGCAATTTTGTGGATCGATACTCATGATATCAATCACTGGATTGTCTGGTCCAGATTCGATTATTTACAGACCTCCGTCATATAGCTGTAACATTGCTGCGTGCGGCGTTAAACAACATACTAACCAATAGCCAACCACTATTGTTAGTATATTATAATTTTAATAACATCAATATGAACAATTTGTCACTGTAAGAGACTGTAAGAGTAATGCTATCTGGCTGCTTTCGGTTATGGGTTCATACAATATCAAAAAAGGCAGAAAAGAAAAACTTTCACATTTCATGTAATCACTTGATTCATGATCTAGACCCGTGAATTGATCTTCAACCCATGCACTCCATGCTTGTCGTAAAAGGCGACTAGGCTTGTCGTGCGAGGCGACTAACGGGATCGGGTGGTCAGGCTCCCTGGTTTGGTTGAGAACATGCTATATGATACTGAAGATATCAATATTGACATCAACCTGTAGTTTACTGAAGTATGCCCATTCACACAAATAGTTGATGGCATAAACAAGAATTCATATCCCTTTTTATGAGACAATTCACACAACAAAACATGTCAAACATTGTGTATTTATCTTGAATGTATTACTACCGAAATTATATGTACACGTGCGAAATTACATTACACAATTTCACACATCAGAATAAGTTACCACAATGTTCCTATTACGACAAGCCGAGGACAGTCTTTACCAAAAAGATGACGAGTCCTTACGTCACGCAACTCATCCCCTGATGGAGACGAGTACCACTATGTCTTTAGATGTGACGCTTTTCACAAGCAATGCTTATTGAATATTTGCCTAATGTTAGACATATATTATCTGTAGGAATTGAAACATATTATTGGTACACTTCCATGTGTTTGATGTCTTTCAATAGTGAGGAGTGGCATCTCTGTGTTTGTACTCTGTGTCCGTAGTTTATTTAGGTGAACAGTTGACTTGTCTTTGCATGTGGGTTTGCGACCGATGTGGCAGGATACGCTGACCTTTACGCGTAAACCCGGGGAAAGGCCTGAACCAGATCGGGCTTTAATGTCACAACAGTCTGGTATGCTGTGATATAACTGAAGTACTGTTCGAAATGGTGTTTAACTCACTACTCATTGTATGATGTGTTACTGCAACTGTCAATATCATGTGCAGTGATGTAATGCAATATGCATATATGAAGAAATCATATTCAATTATTGTGTCAAGGCCGACATAGAATATTTTTAAAACACTAATAAGAACAGATCATCTACATGCATGGTACCATGTACCAACTACTATATACTCCAGTGGTCGGAATTTGTAGACTGACATTTATATCCAGAAATAAAGTTATCGTATTTCTATAATATATATCTACAAAATAAACAAAATTAAATCAAACAATCCTGAACTTGAGTTGGACTCCTTTTTCAATTTGTTCTCTAGGGTCTGGAAGACAGACGAGGAATTTGCTATGACCTGAAATAAACCTTTAATCTATGAACTATAAGAGTTTAAAAGCAAAGATTAATATTTCAGATTGCATTTTAGCTTATTAATTTTCTCAAATTTTATTGCATTTAAACATTTATGGTTCTTGTTTCGAACATTAATTAAATATAATGTATATCCGTTTGGTGGTCATGGACAAGTCCCAACTCCAGCCAGGTACATAGGTCGCGGTGTATACAGTGCTATAAAAATGTAATATGATAGAAACCAAGGAATTGTACATTTTGTTACTTAATATTGAGTAGAAGATAAATAAAACACAGTTATTTTTTGTTTTTGTTTTTTTTGTTTAACGCCGAACTCAGCAATATTCCAGCTATATGACGGCGTCCATAAATAATAGAGTCTGGACCAGACACTCCAGTGGTTGACGTCATGATCATCGATCCACGCAATTGGACATGCATCAACAAAGTCAGCGAGTCTGACCATCGACCCCGTTAGTCGCCTATCTCTTACGACAAGCATAGTTGCATTTTACGGCAAGAACGGGTTGCTGAAGACCTATTCTACCCCGGATCTTCACGGGTCCAGTTATTATTAAGATAGCATGTGACATGGGACGACTGAGATTGGTCACGGGACTGCAGAGAGTGATTGGGTTTTTCATCCTGAGGACAGTTCATTACAATTACAAACAATAACAAATTCAATTTCGAGTATACGCATCTAAAATTAATAATAGTCCATCCTAATAACTATATATAACATCTCATATTTCTTAAGATGTTATTTTGTTTGTTTCTTGTTTATCACCACACGGTGGGCACCGATCCAAGCAATTGGGATACGATGACATGCATCAACCAAGGCAGCAAGCCTGACCACCCGATCCTGTTAGTCGCCTCTTACGACAAGCATAGTCGCCTTTTACAGCAAGCATGGGTTGCTGAAGACCTGTTCTCACCCGGATTTCCACGGGTGTTCTTAATATTTACTTTCATTTATTGTTATAACCAAATAATACACAACCGATTGTCCAATAGAGGTGATTGTGCAAAGAGAAGGCGTATGTGATCTCAATAAACTTGGTGACATGGTTTCCGTTGCCTAAATTCCACTGACAAGTGACTTATCAGCAAATCTCGCTTTACTGCGCATGACAGATACGAGAGAAACGCATGCCACCGCAGCCAGAAATGCAAAACCCACTCTTTCCTGAAGGAAGCTTTGTGCATCACGTTGCGTCAAGGGACTGGCGCAATGTCATTGGCCGTTAACATTTGTACCGTTAAGCAACTCTCGTCATAAACATAAAAGGGAAAAGAGTTGACATAACGGATATGACATTTGAAAGTAGCCCATCCTCCGGTAATGAAAATTTAAATGAACATGTGATTCCAACGCGTTTCATTTACTAGTCATAAAGTAGAATGGAGGTGAGGTAATGTCGCAGGCATGGGGAGTGGCACTAATTGATTTGGTTAATATGTGGTATATATATTGAGGCATATCATGATCATGCAGTTGCTATTCACTCCAGAGCCCAAAGAGGTAAGACAGTTTGCATTGTGTACATACACATCTATAAACATGTCTTCTGATTGCACATAAAGGAATTATTGGTATCTACATATTTTTTATTGATACTAAGAATACAAGTATATGTTATCATATTTCATTCGCGCACAACAAACTGAATCAGTTTAATTCACGTACTTCACAATACGCCTCGATTTGGACGTTAATCTGTGGAGCGCACACATAATTATATAAGTGCAACAATATGCAAGTGCGTGTGTGGTTTTGTTTGTTTATTAAAAGAATGTGATATGCACATAATACGTTTACCTTCAAAACTTATATAATAATACATATCCTTTGTTCTGTAATATACACATTTAAAATGAGTCAATGTCAGTCTTGCTATATACGAAGCATGTGTGTGTTTTCTATAAAAACTGAGTATAAATGTGTGCATTCAGATGATAGCAGGTGACTTGCGAACTGATTGGTGAACATGCATATTAAGTATATAATTGCGCCTGAAATTCATATTTGTTGGTGTCGTCATGACTTATCACTTCGGGTTTTACTTCAACAATTATTACGAAGTAATGTCGAATGAAATGCACAGCGTTTTTGTGCATCTTATATGTCAACGACTGGTATTGTATTGTCTTATTTTTTCAGTTTGAAGAAATTTGAAGAACCACAAATGGCAGAAACAACGTGACAAGTATGCTGCAGAGTTTGACATTCTTGCATACAGCTATTTGACGATCCAGAGTCCAACCCAGGCCTTGAGGGGAACTTCATGTCCTTCATGTTAAAATTGCAAGTTTGTGTCGATATACACTAAACAGCCCACCTTAACAACGAATGAGGTAATGGCTGAATATAGTCCTTTGGTTCGTGTTGTCTGGTACAAGGGCGATATAAATCTTAACAATCTAGTCTTGTTTCGGTAATAAATAAAAGTGACAAACCCCTTTCCACGGGAACAAAACATCTCTTCTTATATTGTAAATTGTACGATTCAGAGAGTAGCATCATCATGTATTTATCAATCACTATCAAATAGTGACTGGGCCGCGATTCGCTGTGCAGAGTTGCGTCCCTTGGGCACGCCAGAAACCTATGATTGTGGGTTCGAATCCCTGTTCGCCCCAATTATGTTTCAAGGTTTGTCAGCTCCATACCCGTGCTCATGGGTTTCACCGAAGTAGTAAACGTCTGAAATATGCATCACTTCTGGCTTTCCTCCCACATTAAGCTGACACGCCGCGATATGACTGGAATACTGACTGTTAAAAGCGGCGTTAAACCCAACTCACTCACTCACTCCTCCCATGTTAGCCAAGATAAATGCATACGTCCGTTGTACGATTCTGAGTTGAGTTGTTCTGACCCCTAACAGTAACAGAAGACAATACTGTCCACTCACGGTAAACTGTTCCCAATATATTATATTTTAATACTTGAAAATGACTTTTGATAAAGAGACGGATAAGTGCTCTTTGACGTCTTCGTAGAAAGAGCATGAATGGTAGACCGCGTTTGGCATCTTCTTTCCTGAGAGTTTCTAGGGCCTCGGTCCTGCCCCACACTGAAACACACCTTCGGCAAGTGACTTTGTTCGAAACATGCCTCTGTTCACCAAGCAGTGAATGGGTACCTGGTAATGTCTCACGGGCAGCTTGGGTTGATCCCCAGGGAGCTGAGAATTAAAACCGATCCATAGACCAGGATAATAATGGTTTCGCTCTTTGAGCAATCACTTTGTGAATGGAATCTGGCGCATTATGAATGGATAAAAGCAACACGATGTACTCCACCGATTATATACATCCAAGAAATAACACTACAGATTCATTTATGGCTGTGAAATAACAACTTTATACCAGATACATTATATGATATAACAGAACCCAAATTTGATGACATCCCTTCTACGACATATGGAACTGACAGAATTAAAACACAATTTGCATAAAAAATTATGGCAATTTGATTCATTAAAATAATTTACTTTTACGCTTCGTTAATTCTAATATATAATAAACCTTAATTCAGTTTTTGACACGGGATATTGGATTACAGTATATTGTTTACACGAGCATTCGATACCATCATTTAAAAGAATATGAATTAAACTAGAATCAAATGCTACTACAGTCTGTATCTTGCGTGTCACTTAATGTGATGAAAACATCTCCGATTATCATGCCCAACAAATGTTTCTAATTGCATATGTATGTATCATGTGTGTATTTTCATCAGTATACCGTAACACCGTATATAAACATGAACCTTAAACACAAAGTAAATATCCCCTTCAGATACAAGATTATTCTGTTTCCACTTTGAAAAGGAATTGAGTAAACTAACTCCGTATACATAGCGGGTATTGGCGTTTCCTGTCAGATAGCATTTAACAAGGTCAGATAAACTAGACGAATAAACAAGCAGAGGTATATATCCCATATATTATGTATTTCTTTACTGATTTTCATTGTCTTATTTTGAGTAAGCGAGTATGGTTTTACGCCGCTTTTAGCAATATTCTAGTAATATCACAGCGGTGGACACCAGAAATGGGCTCCATACATTGTACCCAAGTCGGGAATCGAACCAGGGTCTTCGGCGTGACGAGCGAACGCTTTAACCACCAGGCTACCCGACCACCCCGTCTTATTTTGAAAAATCAGAGGGGCCTTGAGGCAGCCTGGAAGTAGTTCCGGTCAACTCCCCCGGGTCAATTCCCCAATGTCATTACGTGGAGTCTCTGTAGATTTTCCTCTTGGGGGGTACTGAATGAGAAGCCTGTGCATTGCTATTTACTGGTCCTTATCAAATTGCAGCCTATAATTCTTTGAATTAGTAAATCATGTTAATTCATATACATCAGAAGCCAACGTCTTTTCTACTGGTCGTACTGGGGACGTAGGGAGGAGAAAATAACGTCTATTGTCGCCACGTTACTTATGATCATAGACATCCACTTATGTAACTTATAGAAAGCATCTCTGTGTGGTTCTGTTAAGATCTCACAACGCGGTTAATTTTCATAATTATGTCCCACTTGGAAGAAACTGTTCAGATCACATAAATATTAAGCAAATCGGAGCGGCACATTTTTGTTGGTAAGACGTTAGAAATGCCCCATGTAGTCAGTCGGTTTTAAAAAAATCTAAATGAAATACGTTATAACGTATTCATATGTAATAATCATAACCATTCAGGGACATGTTTGGGGCAGATTCACACAAACATTTTACAGCCTCGCATAAGACATTGAGGGCCCGTGTATGTAAGTGTACACTGATTATTACGTGCTGATTTACTGTATAGAGGATAAACTTCAATATTTTGTCATTTGTCATTTGATACTGTGCACATATGAACAGTATAACAAGAAGAAGGATAAAACACGCCCTAACCAATAAGTGAGTTGCTGAGCCGATCGGTGACACAGGATTGAAACTCACCACGTGTATGATGGGTAAAACTACAGATATATTCAGCCCTACAGGTGGCATCGCATTCGTTGACTGTAGCCTCGCCATTAGCAAGAACGGTATTGAATCGGATATATTTGTCCAGAACATGTTTATCAGCGCTCATCTGCTTAACAGCCATGTTGACGGATGTAGCAGAGAGATCCTTGACCTGGTAGGCCTTGCTGGCGTCGTATACGACCTTCCACGATGACGCGTTGGCTTCATTGCTTTCAGTCAGATCCATGTAGTACTGAATAAAGTCCAGGGCTTCACCAGTTTTCTGATCATACTTGACCAATCTGACGGCTGGGTTGTGTGGGTCATCCGACTCTGTTCCGCTCTTGTAGCGCCATGGAGTCACCGATGGCGCTATGAACATCGGAATACCCGGTGTACCTACAAATAATAGTTTTTTATTTTACTTCGTGGTTGATTAAGTGCTGTTTGTGCTGTGTCAACAACATTCAAACTCAGTCATGGTGGCATGTAAGTACCCAAGCATTGTCCAAGAGAAGTAGTGGCCGATATTATGATAAACGTCCCACGACGTCTGGGTACGATGTCAGCAGAGACTGACATCCAACCCTTTGGTACCTTGTCTGACCCGGAGTTCCAACAGGGCTGCTTGAAATAAACCCAAGCATACGTGTACGGGCATCCTAGAGGCCACATGAATGCTTGATATTGATCAATTCAATGAACACAACACCCCATGTAAAGAACTCTTCTGGGTAATTGCACTCACCGACTACAAGACTACCCATATTGTTAATGGAGTTTATGTAAGTGTGTAATTTATTAGGATATACATTTTTTAAGAACAATGTAACTTCAATGGGAAGTATGTGACTTAACATAATTACGCCAATCAAAATAGGATAAAGAAGTGGTATATAGGTAGGCAGCAAGCGGTATGGTAACACACAGGGCGCAGCATACGTAAACAATTCTTACTTCTACTTTCGATTTACGGTACACAAACAAAAAGCGTCAATAACAAATATACAGTTTCGGCATTAGGATGACATTTTTTTCTGCAACATATTTAGTTCAGCCGCTGATTTGAACAGCACATCAGGCACATTATGGCATGTCAGGCTGATGTTAGAATAAAGCCCAGTTTACACCGGTCCAAGACGTTAACACGGTTTTCGCACCTACGAACACTTGTATGGTCATCATGAACAATGAACATTTAAGGTGCAACGAATCCTGTCTCGTCAAAGGGGCGCAGCCCGCCATGTACGTTACTGGGCCACCCGAACAGCAATCACAAAGGAATGATGCAATTGTTAAACCACATTACAGCATGCTCTGGTGACCTACCGTCTTTCTTCAGTAACAGTTTGAGTCCATCAGCGTGGTCATGGCCGAAGTACATCCCGGGGATGATGTCCGCGTACTTCTGCACGAGGTCAAGGAATTTGGTGTTGAACTGCTCATAAAACCACTGAACCTTTCCCGGGACCTTAATACCCGGGGGCACGTGGGCGGTCAACATGACCTAAATATAATGATGAAATCATTTTCATAAAGAAGCAAAGGACTCTTTACAATACTGCATGTTTTATTACATTAACAAATTACTTATGTCAGTATTTTCATTGGTTGACTACGTGTCACGTGACCGTCTTTAAAGGGCCAGTACGTCCACCGTTCGGAAGCATTGTTTGCAAACAATAGGCGATAAACCCCGAGCTCACTCGTCCCCGCTCGTCTTTCTCCGCGCGATAAGTTTCTGTTCCGCGAGTGTAGGCTTTTCTCTTGTTTGTAAGCAAACCCACTCATTATGAAATAAGCACAAACGGGCATAATGCAAGCCTTTCGGTGCGCTTTACATCAAAGTGACCGCATTGCTTGCTCTCCGTAGGGCTTCGATGGCGGCACGTGGAGCGGTGCAACCAATGCAAGCAAAGAATACATACGCAAATGGAAATAGTTTTTCACGTTTATATTTTCGCAATGAAAGCCAGTTATTCTGCTCAGCGCTTGGTTGTTGGCTTCTCTGGCGGGAGCCCTACTGCTTTGGCCTGAAAATTGAATCGTGCATGAACTAAAGGTGAGATGCCACTCTCGGAAATTATTTCATGCACTCCGTCGACGTACTGGCCCGTTAACACACAGTGTTGCCCTACGATCCACCCTGCCGTGCAGCGATCAAAAGTTGTATTTCCCTGCGTGATTAAGCCAATGGACCCAAAAGAGAGAAATATTTTCAGCCAATCAGCGTGAGCCCAAAGCAAAGTTTATTGTGAACGAGCATCTCCTGTCACTTACTGTAACATTTGGTCTGATTCAATTATTGTCACATTAAAAACTCAAATGGAAATTATTGTTGTTTTTAATATGTATAATTATTGACCACAATATCGTGTTTTATAGACCCGGTGATTGATAACAATAAACTGATGAGAACATTCATCACAAATGAATGTTGATATCACACACGGGCTATCCGTTACAGAGAGAAACACATGGTGCATATATTGACGACTCTGCAAAGACTTTAGAGAGGGGAAATATGTGTATTCTAATAAAGTATCCTTATTGAACTTCACTTTGTATCTACATGAACAGTATTTAGGGGAATGCAGAAGACAGCTGTTATTTAGGTGAACACAAAGAAAAGTCCTTATTCATCAGCCAACGTAAAACACACATCTTAATTATTTGAAGGAATGCAGACGATGTCTGTTATTTCAGAGCAGGTAGAACACACATATTATTTGCAGGTGCGCTGCAGACACCAATTTTATAAGAGAACGTATACATGTACGTAGATGACACCTGTTAATTGAGAGAGTGTAGAGGAAGCAGGGGAATGGCGTTATTCACCTTCGGCTATAAATGCCCGAGACAGACAACGTCCACAACCGTGTAATTATGCAAGTTATACCTTCTCTCCAGCGTTCCTGGCGTCTTGTAGTACCCCGTCCAGCCAGGTGAACTGACCAGCTGGGTCAGGCAAATGACGGGTCAGTCTGTCCGCGGTATAGTAGAACACTGTGTTCAGACCTACGATCCTAAGACCGTTAACTGTCTTAACTGTGTAGTACCCACCTAGAACAACATCAGTGAGACGGATACTTGAATTTAGCATGTCACATATCTTGGCCATGCACTCTGAATACGCTGAACAAGAGCTAAGTGAATACTGAATTCGGATCCGGAGCGGCTAGTTTCATCAGTTCGTTTTCAACATGTTATACATATTGCTAATTTCCACTTTTAATCTAGACGTTACTAATGACATTATTTGAAATAGAGGCATTCATTCTGTGACATGAGGGTGAAAATAAAGTGATTATAGTAAGAACTAAAATTCAGTCACCATACAAATATATTTAGAACTGCCAAACGTTGTTAAGAATTGACTATCACTTTGTGTGAGTTCATTGGAGTATGAACCTTCATAGATTGAGGGCGAAACTGTATGAACGTCGGAGCTTGCGTCCATGTCGACAGTTATCGGCTGTCGTGATCAGAGATCAGCTGGGTTTGTAGGAAAACGAGGATTGCCGTTTCAAAACCGAGGATACATGTAAGTTCTAAATCTTACACATTGTTCTATATACAGTGCGAAGTTGCCGGATATATTCTCTTGTGGAATCCGAGGTTAATGTCATGTTTAAATATTATTATTCGTTATTATTCACAAAATAGATTGAAGGAAATAAATACCTACAATCTTAGGTTGTCTCTCCTGAAACTGTATCAGTTCATTGTAAGTGTATTTAATACTGGTAAAAGGATGTTTACATTCTTTATATGAATAACCAAAAAATATGTTATTTGATCTTATTAATAAATGTTGATTGATTGTTACCTGCACCATTCGATCCCCTTAAACCGTTACACAGTGTATGATGGAACGGTTACTCCCGTAGTCCTCAACACTATGTTGAAAAGAAACGTTGGTGAATTATAACAAATGTTATATTTGGGATAACACTTTCTTAGTAAAGTACAGATTCTCGTACTTTTTGGGGTTGAGTCCCGTGCGGGATTCGAACCCACACTTGCCAGATTGAGGCACCTAATCGCCAGCACACAAAGTCAGCAATCTAACCCACTCGGCTACCGAGGCTTCCACAAAAGGAAAGTCCGACAACTGGTAGCCTAGATCACGTACTTTGAGTACCCCTCTGTCAAGTGTAAATAAGTACTTCTCCCAAGGCCGAAAGCTATGAATACACAATGCCATTTAGAAAGTGGTCCCAAGTATAACATTTGTTACATTTGACCACTTTCTAAATGGCATTGTGTATTCATTGGTGAAATAGTTATGCTCTCAGCCTTTGTGATTATATAAACCTTAACGTTAGAATGTTATGATTAGCACTCAATCAATTACATGGTAAATTGTGCTCGTGTGGTAATTCATCTTATAACTTTTGACAATTCCAACTCTAGTAATTCACACTCGCATATTCTAAATTTTGACTCACACCTAATATTCACTAAAGTAATAAATAGTTTCAAAACCAGAACCAAAACGCCACAACATTTCAAAGATAATGACAGAAAGTAACCTTTCTTAAAATTGTCCATCTGCTTATTGTCTCCGATCCAGTCTCTCCAGAGTTCAGCTGTAGCATTATACAGGAAGGCCTGATGTGCTGGGAACTGGCTGGCCGGAAACCAGTCATGGTTGCCCATTGTCCCGTAAACTGGAACGCCTGGAAACTCTGTCTTTAAGGCAGCTGTTATATTCTCGATGATCTCAAAATTCAGGCTTTCGCTGAGGAACTGGTTTCTTATGTGCGCCACATTGTCCCTTCCGAAATAGAAATGTTTTAAACAATGGAAAATTGTTCGTGAGCCTTTCCGATGGATATGAGGGGTCTGTGTGTGAGAAATGTGATTAATATTGTGAGCAATGCATAACGCCGTCGGGATATGATCAATCGAGTCACCGAGCCTGACCATCCAATCCATTCAGTAGCCTACTTATCTAAATTACAGTAGATTAAAACAAGCACGCTTATAACGAACTGACGGATATAACACACTTACTTTTTGGTCCCGACTATTTGCTGTAGTTATGCTGTATATATGCTTATAACGAACTACGGTTATAACGAACTAAAATTAGTAGTCCCTTTGAGCTCGTTATAACCGTAGTTTACTGTATTTTAAAAAGTTATGTTGCTTCACTAGACTGTTGAAAACAAAGAAATAGCTTGCCACAATAAATGCGCTGTTGCAAGGTGTCATTCTTTTTAAAACGACCTCCTTCGTGGTCTAGTGGTAGAGCGTCCGCCCGGAGAGCGGGAGGTCCGGGATTTGAGCCCCGTCGGCGTCATACCAAAAGACGTTATAAGATGGTACTTGTTATTACCCTGTCTGGCGCTCTGCATTAGGGGCTAAAACAAGGACTGGTCGGCTCGGAGTAAGTATACTGTGTCTGAATGGGGTATTCATGTTAAACTGCGGCATGGTATCTCAGTGGGCTAGCACTATAAATCGGCATCAGTTCGCACTAGTACAAGCAGCCACACACACACGTGCATGCACGTCGCTATATAAGTGCAATAATCTTGGACGGGACGTCAAACTCCATTTCACCTCACCTCTTTTAACAAATGGTGCATAGGTTTTAACTAAAACAATATCTGGTTTTAAAGCTGTTTGCAAAAACAACAACATGCACTGTGTTCAGCATCATACCCTGTCCAGAGGATGAAGTCGACGTCACGTTTAACGTTGGCCATGGCGGCGACGCTGTCGTTGACGAGGCGCCAAGGAGAGTCGCACCAGTGGTCGCCGTAGATACCACGTACAGGAACCTTGTCATTACAGGACCGCATTTCTGACCAGTATGTAGGGTCGAAATGATGGTCTGTGATGTGCCAGAAATGTCCTCAAGAAAAGATAACGTCACATAGCATATAAGTCAATATACCATGAGTTGGCTTTGTAGTAACTACAGTAAAGCTGATTTTGAAAAGAATCCTGGAATCGGAACATGATCGTTTGCTTTGTTATAAAAAATAGGAGTGAGTGAGTGAGTGAGTTAAGATTTAACGTCACATCGGCAGTATTTCAGCCATATCGTGACGAGTACATTAATAATACACATAATTATACGAAATAAAAACCTGTCAACGAAGGACAGTAAAATAACTAGATTTATCACAGATCATGTCTAAAACTAGTAGTTAGCAATAAAAATATAACAACATACGAAACAATACAAGATAAAAATGAGCTATAGATCGCCAGCCACTGAAGAGAGATCACCATGCTAGGGTCCATGGGGACTTACAGTACTTTTGCTACCTGCATGGACCCTAGCCGGATTTACATCATCCCTTCAGCTGTTGGCGATTATTGATAAATTTAGCTAACATTAAAATAACACATATGCTACGATTAAAACCATGGTACAAATAAATATACTTTGAAAGACGTGGTCCTACATACCCTCTTAGGGGGACAATAATTTTACACTACTTCAACCCCCTTCGAGGATATAGCCACTAACGATCTCAGTTATTAATTTTATTCGACCAATTATAAAAAAACTGATTATGTACAGAAAATAACATTCAAAATTTATGCAATAATTCAATTTCCTTTAAAAAAGCAATAATTAAATGAGAACTAATAGTATTAAAAAGATCCTTCATAGATGTAACCTTGAAATAGTTATCCCTTGTGATGGCAAAATCAATACAGTCAAGCAGGACATGCTTGACCGTGATTCTTTCATCACAAGGGATGCAAAACGGAGGATCCTCACCTTTCAATAGATATTCATGTGTATATCTTGAATGGCCAATACGACATCGTCGCATAATGACCTCTTCAAACCTGGACTGACAACCCAAGTAGGTATAACCGATATTTGGTTTTATTGCATGTAATTTATTTATACCCACTTGGGTGTCCCACTTCTTCTGCATTAGATTTCTGATGTAAGAACGGATAACAGGTTTATAGTCACTGTAGGGAAGAAGAAGTGGTGTCACAGATTTGTTGAGTGCTGCTTTAGCTGCAGCATCAGCCATTGTGTTGCCTTTTATGCCCACATGACTGGGCAACCAACAAAAGACGATGTCGTATTGGCCAGTTGAAAGATCATTATAAAGTTCTAAAATGTTTAAAATAATTGGATGATTAGAGGAGACTTTTTTCAGTGCCTGAAGGCAAGACAAAGAATCAGAAAAGATGATAAATTGTTTATATGCAGACTGTCGTTGAATGTATTTTAAGGCTGTAAGAAGAGCATTGGCCTCAGCAGTGAAAATAGAGCTAGTGTCTGGTATTCTAGATGAGATATGTTTTGATCCAACGACAGTGGCACATGCCACCTTGCCACCATCCTTGGATCCATCAGTAAAGATTGAACGGTGGGTGTCATATTTATTTCTTAGTTGTACATATTCCTGTTGATATATAAGTTGATTGGTGTCAGATTTAATAAAACGGGTTAGAGAAACATCTACTTCTGGCCTCACCAGCTGCCAGGGAGGAGTAGACAAGAGACGATATGGTGAGATAATATCAAGATCTATATTTGCAGCAATAATATGTGATTTCATCCGAATTCCAAGTGGTGGAATCAGCTTTGTTTTTTTCAGAAACAGCTCTTCATATAGGGGTTGAAAAACGGAGTCATAAGCAGGATTAGAAGGATTAGAGTGTAATTTAGTGATATATTGAAGAGACAATTTAACACGGCGTTGTTTCAAAGGGAGTTCATCAGCCTCGACATAGAGGCTGTCAACAGGAGAAGTTCTAAAAGCACCAAGACACAGTCTGAGTCCTTGGTGGTGGATTGAATCTAGCTTTTTTAAATTGCTCTTGCAAGCTCCAGCATATACAATGGAGCCATAATCTAATTTAGAACGAATCAGTGATCTATAAAGGTGAAGGAGGGTTGTCTGATCCCCTCCCCACTTAGAATGCGAGACGACTTTTAACAGATCTAGGGCCTTCAGGCATTTAGTCTTTAGATATTTAATATGTGGCAAAAACGTCAAATGGTGGTCGAAAATTAATCCCAAAAATTTGGCTTCTTTAACAACCTTAATTGGAGTGCCATCTAAAGTGAGTTCTGGATCTTTATGGAGTTTATATTTCCGACAGAAATGAATACAATTTGTTTTGGTCTGTGAAAACTTAAATCCATTCTCAAGACACCATTTATTAATTTTATTAAGACACAACTGTAACTGTCTTTCAATGGTATGCATATTTTGACCACGACATGAAATATTAAAATCATCCACAAACAATGACCCATCTATTGAGTCATTTAATACTTTAGATAAACTATTTATTTTGATGCTAAACAAAGTGACAGACAAAATACTGCCCTGTGGAACCCCCTGATCCTGATTATAATGATCAGACAGGGTTGATCCAACACGAACTTGAAATTGTCTGTCAGTTAAAAACTGTGATACAAATTGAGGCAAGCGGCCCCTTAAACCAAAGTCATGTAAATCTTTTAAAATACCATGCTTCCAAGTGGTATCATAAGCTTTTTCAAGATCGAAAAAGATAGATACAGCATGCTGTTTATTTACAAAAGCATTTTTAACAAATGATTCTAAACGAACCAAATGGTCAATTGTACTTCGGTTTTTACGGAAACCACATTGGATGTTACTAATCAGATTATTGGTTTCTAAAAACCAAACTAATCGATTATTTACCATGCGCTCCATGGTTTTACAAACACAGCTAGTTAATGAAATAGGTCGATAATTTGATGGATCGGTATGATCCCTGCCAGGTTTTGGTATGGGTACAACTATCGCATTTCTCCATGAAGGAGGAAAATGTCCAGTTGTCCAAATATGATCAAAAATATTCAGTAGCGTTGTAAGACAAGAATCAGGCAAGTGTTTTAAGAGCTGATAATGAATATCATCAGCACCAGTCGCAGTATCATGAGCTTGCGCTAAAGCAGTGTGTAGTTCATTTAGTGAAAAAACTTCATTATAATCTTCGCCGTTGTCAGAATTAAAATTAACGTTTTTCTTCTCTTGTTGTTGTTGATACTTCTGAAACTTTGGATTATAATTTGACGAAGAAGAATGTTTAGCTAAAGTTTCGCCCAATTTATTGGCAATATCTGATTTTTCAGTCAATAAATTATTGTCATCTTTTAGATGACGAATACTAGGTTTGGAACCTTTGCCTTTGATTTTTTGGATCATATTCCATACCTTTGACATAGGCGTGCGAGAATTGATTTTAGAAACATAGTTCTTCCAAGACTGACGTTTATTGTGTTTAAATGTTCGTCGAGCCTTGGCAGAATTGATTTTCAAATTGTTTAAATTTTGTACAGTAGGATGGCGTCGAAAATATTTCTCTGCCTTCTTCCTACGCTTCCTAGCTTGTTTGCAGTCGTCAGTAAACCATGGTTTCCGAATATGTGGGTTCACAGAGGACTTAGGAATAGTTTCATCAGCTATGCTCTTCAGTTTGTCAGAGAACGATTGAATTGGATCAGGTACATCCATGAAAAGGTTTGGCTTCAATTTGTCAGTACATATGGTCTGAAATAATGGCCAATTGGCCTTGGAAAAATTCCATCGTGTGGACGATGGAACCTCAGTGGGATGTACAGTTGTAATTACAGTGGGAAAATGATCACTTCCACAAAGGTCATCATGGACTGACCATTCAAATTCATTATATATGTTAGAATCTGTGATTGACAGATCTAATGCAGAATAGGTACCAGTTGCAGGATGTAAATATGTGTTAGAGCCGTCATTGAATATGCATAGATTATTATTAGAAATAAAATCTTCAAGGATTTTCCCTTTATTGTTAGTATTGGAACTTCCCCATAGAGGGTTATGTCCATTAAGATCACCCATGATGATACAAGGCTGAGGGAGCTGGTCAAATAAATCCTGAAGATCGGACTGCTGAAGATTCGAGGATGGAGAAATATACAATGAACAAAGTGTGAAGGTTATGTGTAAGGTAAGACGGACAGCAACAGCCTGAAGATTACAGTTAATAGAAACAGGGCTGTGGATAATGCCCTGCCTCACCAAAATTGAAGCACCCCCAGTGGCTTTATCACCTGGTGGGGAAAAAGAATGATATGAATTGTACTGACGCATTTCAAATTTATCAGTATTCTTAAGATATGTTTCCTGCAAACTAAATGCTGATGGTTTATAATCTTGTGCTAATAATTGAACTTCAGTAAAATTATTCCTAAGTCCTCTGCAATTCCACTGAATTAATTTAGGTGAATTAGTCATGGAGGTTCTATGGGGGATCTCTCACGTCCACGTGAGGAGGATGGACTCCTATTTCTGAGTTCTGAAGATGGAGTCACTTCCATCTCCAGAGGGTCAAAGGAGTTATGAACCTCTACAGTAGAGGGGATTTGAGCTATTTGTCGTCGATTTAGACGCTTTTTTTGTTTGTTTGACAATTCAACATATTTATCTTCATCAACAGCTGGTTGGATAACTTCTGGTTGTGACAGACTCACTGTCTGAGATGAAGATGTTGCGACATTGGACTGACTGTTAGAAGTATGAGGCGGTACAACAGTTTGAATGGGTTTGTCTGACTTAGTCCAAGTCAGATCAGTTTGACAGGATACAGAAACAGTGTTTGATTTTTTTGAGACAGTAGCTGAGTAGGTGATAGTAGGAGAGTGTTTAGACGGAGTCTGGCTGAGAACACGCTTTTTTGCTTCAAAGAATGAAATATTGTTTTCGTATTTCAACCTGAGAATTTTTGATTGTAATTGCCACTCAGGGCATGACTTCGAAGATGATAGATGTGCACCATCGCAATTTGCGCATTTAGGATCGTTACTGCAGTCGGAGCTTTGGTGATCCTCACTACAACGATGACAACGTGGAGCATGATTGCAAGATTTGGAACCGTGTCCAAATTTTTGACAGGTATAACACCGGAGTGGATTGGGGACATACACCTCCACTCCGATATTAAAATAACCAGCTTTTATTGATTTGGGCACAGTACAGGAAGCAAAAGTAAACAAGTACGTATTGCTTGGTTCTATTCTACCATCGTTTTTCTTGAAAGTGAAGCGCTTGACAGAAGTTACATTTTGATCTGTAAGTTCACCAACTATCTCCTCCTCAGACATGTCAGTTAGACATCTGGCTCTATCTCTAACAATGCCTCTACTGGAGTTGAGTGTTTTGTGTGCCGAGACAGCAACACTAACGTTTGCAAACTGTTTTTGTTGTAATAAATTGAGTGATTGCTGTCTCCGCTCACACTCCACAAGGAGCGAGCCGCCTCGGAGACGTGAAACGTTCTTAACTTCTCCACAAATAGATTGTATTGTTTTTGACACTAGGAACGGATTGAGCTTGAGAGGACCACCATCGGATGATTCAATGACGATAAACCTTGCCCAAGTTTCTTGTTGCCTTAAAACTGAAACTTCTTCATTAGATGTAAGAAGATCAGCCTCTAGCCGCCTCTTTTTGTCATTTCTACTGGAACCAGAGTGTGTTTGAGCCATGATGTAAGTAATAGGATTCAGCACCCCCGCTCCCCACCCACCATGGAGTTCTACAAGGACGGTGCTACAGTGGAAGCCATGCTGCAACACCAGGGCTACAGGGGTGGTATACTCCAGCAATTACAACACGAATAGCTACATTTGTCTACCAAAAGAAATGTCCAGCTGGTTCGGCCCATGACAGAACATTGGAGACATATAGAATTCGGAGGTTGACATCACCAGATTGGCCCATGAGCCACCGCCTTCTGGCATAGGACTCTAGGCAATATTAAGATTTGCATTGATAGATGTTCAGATTTCAACATCAAAAATGGTTTGATAGGATATATCAAAAGTGACACGTATCCATGCGCAGGGCATGGCGTGACCAGCCGATTGATAGAATCGGGCCAATTCTACCACCCGTCTAGGTGAAGTAAGGGTCGAAGTGGTGTGTTGGGCAAAAGGAACACCGGTTCCTGGCTCCATTGCCCTCAACCACCAGAATCCCGTCCTCCACCGACACAGGGGCGCAACCCACGGCAAACAGGTTGCCCAATTCGGTCGCCTCTTACGACCAGCAATGGGGTGCTGTGGAAATATTCTACCCCGGTTCCACACGGGGGAAGAGCTATTAGCGCTACCCAGCACTCACCACGAGGAGGTTGCTCTTCACGAGTGCCATAAAAAATAGGATATAAAGTACCCGGCAAAAGAAACTTATCAGTTGTAAATTAAGTTTTATGTGAATTAAAGACGGTGCGATAGCTAGGAACGTTATCAGAAAACATTCACAAAAACACACCCTGTGCACACATGAAAAGTCACTTTTTGCAGGATTCATCTCGTGCAGTCATGAAAAGGGAAAAACAAGATTTTGTGGAACTGGTAAAAATGTTTGTGCATGATTGAGGCATAAATACCGGCGTGGGGCAGAGCAAGGATACCGTATCAAAGAGGACATTAGAGAAATGCGGTGACTCACACAAGAGGAACGTGACAGAGCTCTTGGTATGGCTGATTTAGGGGCCTCACAACAGCAGATTGCAAGAACCTTTACTGAAGTTAAACGATTATTGAGCCGTTATCAGCAAACAGGCCAGACACAAGACCGTCCACGATCGGGAAGACCAAGGGTCACAACGCCAGTTGAAGACCGCAACGTCCAGACAATCAACCTGCAGAACAGATTCGTGACGGCGACGGCACAGGGGACAATCTTACGAAGACTCCGAATTGGTGATATCAGAGCCTACCGCTCCTTCCGTGGAATGACCTCTCTTCACCTTCAACGCAGATTACAATGGGCAAGAAGAATTGTACGTCGGTGGTAATGGCGTGATTGGAAAAGGGTGCTGTTCACAGATGAATGTCGCTTTAACTTGTTACGAAATGATGGCCGAGTCCGTGTTTATCGACGTAGGGGAGAGAGACTGGTACTGCATCGAAGATGTGCGTCATGGTATGGGGCGGATTTGCGGTCAGCGGACAACAAGGCTTTGAATGACTGGCCAAAGATATAGAGATAAAATGTTGCGACCTGTTGTTGTGCCATTCTTACGTGGACACCCGAGGGGTACCCCTTTGCATGAGACCAATACTCGACCTTATACCGCCAGACTTGTTCAGCAAATATCATCACATAGTTAACACCTATCTTTTTATTCCTCTTAGGGAACTACTATTGTGTTTGTTTGTTAGTTGTTTAACGCCGCACTCAGCAAAATTCCAGCTATATGAGGGCGTACTGTAAATAATCGAGCCTGGACCAGACATTCCAGTGATTGACATCATGAGTATCGATAAACGCAATTGGGATACGATGACATGCATCAACCAAGTCAGAGAGTCTGACCACCAAATCCCCTTAGTCGCCTCTTACGACAAGCAAAGTTGCCTGTTAGCTTGGGTTGCCGAAGACCTTTTCTAACCCGGATCTTCACGGGTCTATGGAGCTACTGAACAAGGTGACACGTTTCTTTTGCCCGGTAGTTTATGTTTGTGTGCGCATATAAATGGCTTCTCACTGCAAGTATAACCATCTAATTTATTATCGTATATACTTACTGCCTCAAGCTCCAGTGCATGCATGGTCTTTTTATGATGTTTTCTAAATTTTATTCAAGGAATCTATTACACAGTTATTAATCTAACCCTACGGGTTCTACTACACCAAATCAGAACCAGTTTTGACAGTGCGGTTTTCTTAAGTGCAGATCGAGAGATTTCTGCAGGCTGTGATTGGAGGATATTCTGTAAGATTTTTATGTCTTTCAAATGTACATCCATCCAGTTATTAAAACTGACCATGTTTTTCTATATTTAGTACTGTCTTCTTCAACATGCTGACTTATGCTGAATGTGACCACAGCTATTTTCAAGTAGGTGACATTTGGTGCGAAACTGGGGGTGGTGTGTTTAGCTTCCTGTACTCGGAAAAGGAGCTGGCTAAGCTAGTCATTTTTTATTTTTTTATTGCTGCTCTAAGCCAAACTATGCACACACGTACAGGTGCTTAATATAACGTTACTATAGAAGTCTATGGGAAAACATTTGGTTGTATGTAACATGTAATAAGCATCAACATAACACATCCAGTTCAACCTCAACTATCGCTATCAACTATAAAATTGACAGTTATTGAACAATGTTAAACCGTCTCCTTATTTGCATAAAATCATGTCATGTTTTCAAAAGGATCATCTCTAGATACTAATACCTTCTTGGGAATACACCACAACTAACGTCGTGACGAGTATCACTAGTCCAAGCAGACTTTGGCACCACATTATGACGATCTTCCTCCCTCAAGATGTTCTGTGCATCTCAGTATGTCAGCAGCTTTGTTCAGACTGCATCACTGAAATGTGAAAGTTTGCACATTGTAACCAGGCATGTGCACTTGGTTGCATCGTCGTTCTGTCAACACTGTCTCTTAAACCTACCTTATTTCTGTCAACTTTGAAATCCTAATGAGGTTATTGTCACACAGAAAGCATGTCCCACTGCATTACAAATGAGTATACACGACATGATAAACAGTAACGCTGACATTTGGAAATTAACCTGAACAGATGTTGCGATAAGACGTGAAAGCGCTGAAAGTTTAGCAATGGCAGCCGGTTATGAATACAAAGTGTTTATCTGTAATCTCTATCCACAGAAAATGGGAAAATGTACACTTAATCATTATGTAAGATGAAATAGAATTGGAAAGCCATCTATAGCCTAAACACCTACGAAAGAGGGAGAGGGAAGTATATACGAGTGGTGGAAGGGTAGCACAAAGCAATATTCAAGCTATATGACGGCGTGTTACAGAAGATAGTATCTATGAGTGAGAGAGGTATTGTCTGTGAAAGAGTGTGGCTATTATCTAAGAAAGAGAGAGACGGTAGTATCTCCGAATGATGGAGGGGTAAGCATCTAGTCATAGATGGAGGAAGTAATGTGGTGATTGAGTCGTATTATGTTAGTACATACATACATACATACATACATACATACATACATACATACATACATACATACATACATACATACATACATACAGTATATGTACTTTCCTCGAAAAAGAAGAAATATGTGAAAATATGGGATAGTGCATTTTGATGAATGTCCTTATCACGGTTCCATACATAACAGTAACCCACTAGCAACAACGGCATGGTTACATCAGAATTATTTACAGCACTAGGCGGGTCTTATTTACATAGGTCTTATTAAGCAAGCCATGCAGTTGACAAGCCTATAATAAAGTAAAAAACGTAGGATAAGGATGTGGAAGCTATTTACATATATTTTACTGACGTGCAAAATTCCAATGTAATAAAATAACACGCACAGACATCGTTTATCTGCAGAAAAAACCCACTATTAACCAGGTCACAGCACAAAATTACATCGATGAGGTATTGCGTCCAGGTGTGCTTCTCTTCTCAAAACAGAACCCACAGATTTCATTATTACAAACGTTACCGCTTTAATATTTTCTTGTGTTTTTTGTCAAGCCTGATATATATTTTGGTAACTATGTTTTCCTCTGCAACTCATTTAGGTTTAACTCCTTTCATTTACAAAAGCAGAACCTACCTATTTTGGTGATGAAATGCTTTGCTGTTGACACATCGTCTGTGTCAACTGAAGTTGAATGCGTTTCATGCCTTTCTCATAGACATTATCATACAAAGGTTATTATCAAAACAAAATATGATGTCGATATGAGAATATGTGTTCAGTCCCACTTTGACAATGTTCTAAATTATCTCAAAATTCTACCTACTGGTCATAAATTGAGTTTTTCAATATATGACATTGTACTTCCTTATTCAGTGTACGATTTTAACATTTAATTTACCAAATCTTTAAGAAGTGAGTGGGTGACTTTTACATAATATTCCAGCAATATCACGGCGGGGGACACCAGAAATGGGCTTCACACATTGTACCCATGTGAATCGACACCGGGTCGTCGACGCGACGAGGCAACACTTCAACAACTAGGTCATTCCACCGCCTCAAATGTTTGTGGAGAATGGCCAAGTAAACCCATAATCTTGAGAAACAACACAGGCGACGATCCATTGAATCCGAGTTTTGTTTTATGAATGGAGAGTAATGCAGATATTTCCCAAAGTTAATCACTCCCAGGACATGCTGTCTTTTTGTAGTATGGATGGGACGAGACTGCTTACAATTGCTAGGGGCTCTAAACGAATATTTGGTTCATCCATGCCGGTGTGAATAGGAACTGAATATTTGGAGCTCTGCACAGAGATAACTATTTCGTCTGTTTCTTCGTTTTTCTCAACAAAGGACTATCAAATTATATGTACATGGTCTTCAACATAAACAACTCAACTTGAACCATTTCTTCAATATCAATATCCGGACTAAAGCTAACTAACTAACTATTCGTTATAGACATCTTGGTAATGAGGGAACATTTTCTGTTCTATCATAATTTTAATCGTAAATGAATTGATGAAACACATGTAGGATTCCAATGGGACTAGAACCGCTAACGAATGCTAACAAGGTGAAGAATTGACTTGCCTTTGCATGTGTTTGTGCCAACGGTGGGGCAGGTTACGCTCAACTTTCGCGAACACCTGGTATCATTACTATTTGATAGTGATTCATAAACACGTGCTCATGATATGGTCGTAATCGTACAATAGACTGTCTAATCATACCTAATTTTAATCATCTTATTAGCAATTGTAAGATAACGTGAAGTTTAGGTGGGAATGGGGCCATTTTTAGTATTCTGGAATGTGTTGTCCTTGATATGTAGATGTTTATTATACATTTGTGTTATATGTCAGTTCGACATGGAGATATTGTTACGTGAGGCGTGTCTGTACTCATTGCTGTCATTTTTAATTCAAAATGATATTACCTTTCTTAAAGTTCTCGATCTGTTGATTATACCCGATCCAGTCTCTCCAGAGTTCAGCGGTAGTGTTATATAGAAACGCTTGTTGCACCGGGAACTGGTCAGCTGGAAACCAGTCATGGTTTCCCATTATGCCATAAACTGGGACGCCTGGAAACTCTGCCTTTAAGGCGTCTGTTATCTTCTCAGTGATCTCCAAGTTTAGACTTTGGTTGAGGAACTCGTTTTCTATGTAAGGCACGTTATCTCTGGTGTAGCGAAGAAGTATATAAAAAGTACATTCATAATTGTGTGGAAATAGATATGGAAAGTAGCTGAAATAGTCTAAGTGTAACTACGAAGGATGTGTAGTAAACCCTGAACAGTTTGCATATATTATGTACAATACTTTAATGCTTACAGGCTGCATTTTTACCAAATACACAATCAGGTAGCATATGTCTAGGTATTCATTCTCTGTTGATGAAAATAAGACACAATTGGCTACAACGTTGTTACACGTATCTCCGACTGAAAGCGACCCAACGATCAGCTGCAATCAGTTGTCAAATTCCCAGTGTGGACACTGTGTTCAGCAGGGCGAAGGCAAGTCGATAGCCCCCCCTGGGAGGTTACCGCGCCAACAGCCATCTATGCCTGTCCCACTCCGCACAGTGTTTACACGTCCGTGTGTTGGATCTTGGAAGGGCGACTGTGGCTCGGATGAAAGCGGAGGACGGTGCAATCCGACCCGCGGAGAACCGTCAGGCTGTCGGTGTAAATAACATTGTCATGTTGTAAAAAGCACCTGTCCTTTAATTACAAATAACAAAGGGACAAAGGATAACAACTAATATTGTATTTGGTAAATAATAACTCATGATTGCTAGATTGCATGATTTCATTTGTCACTCAGTAAATAAAATTGATGTAACTGGATATCGTAGACTTGCTATATGATACTTATGGTTTTGGTTATTTTGTGATGTATATATATTGAGGCATATCGTGTAGTTGCCATTTACTCCAGAGACCCAAGAGGTAAGGCATTTTGAACAATGTAGACTCTATAACTATGTCTTCTGTTCGATTTTCTTTGCATATAAAGCTAGTGTTGGTTTCTAAATACTATTTATTGATATCAACAATTCGAGTATATTTTATATCTTAACATAAAATTCCTGATATAAAAAAAAGCAAGTAGTTTTTCAAATCGCTTACTCGATGTGTACAAATCAAAATAATTTATTGATGTCATTAACTCGATATTTAGAATGAGAAATTTGTATGTTGACTTACAATATATCAATGTTTTGACCGGGTATGGTTTAACATATAATGGGTAGGTTTCTCGGCAGGATAAGGCCAACGGATAAAAACGATATCCGTTGGGGTCATATGCGGAGAGATATGCAAATATCAATGTTCAAGTAGTGACTACTTTCTGTCTTACAAACAAATATGGCGTCGCCATTATCATTCGGCGATCCAGTCAGAATTAACCATCGGGAATCTGGAGAAAATACTGGCATAATTGATATCATTATCAAAAGAATAGTCTAATATACTGAAAATCAGTGTTTAACTGTGACGTAGCTAAGGCATTTTACAAGTTTGGGCAACGTTGGAGATGTAAATTGCGAAACAATTTCGCGACGACTCTAGCTAAGTGGGATTAGTTGCAGTATCTATGCCTGGAACCTTTTTCCCAATTTAAAACCGTTAGACTTGGCCGAACTGTGTCCGAATTGTTACCTTGTTTCGTTTTGTCTCTGTGTGGACATCTGACGGCACCCCGTAACCTTATATAATAAAAGGCAGACTCTAAAAAACGTGACGTCTCTTAGACTTGGGTAAGAGTAGTTTCCCTTTAATAAAGGGCAGTTACTCTAGTGGTAAGACGTATGGATTGCAGCGAAAGGCAAGTAAAACAATTTGGGTGGGCAATTGTTGTTTTGCCTATATGTAGTTATAAGCCACAGTTAGTATAAGAATCAGGTTTCAGTGGGAACTATACTGATTGTCCAGCAAGTTTCTGAATAAGTTTAACTGAAAGAATATTGTTGCATTGACTTGACTTATTCTTTCAGTTAAACGAACCAACAATAATGATAAATTGGTTGTACAGTGTGCATTACGCCACAGATTACGTTACCTTGAAAATGTGCATAATGATACATAACCTATGAAATTTGAAGTTTGCGTGTGCATTCTATACAAACTAGGTATATACATGTACGAGTACATTTTGATGAAAACAGACAACTTGCTAAATGTTAGGTGCAATTTACTTACACTGTATTATTAAAAATACATGTCAAGTATGTAATGGCACCTGAAATCCATATTTGTGTTGTGTTGACTTATCACTACGGTTTTAACTTCAACAATTGTAAGTAAAATGAATGTATAATTTTGTTGTGCTTCTTACATGTCAGTGGTATTGAATTGTCTTATTCTTTCAGTTTGAAGTAGCTTAAAGGAACCAACAATGGCAGATGAAGCAATGGCCTTATGTGACGACTACGCTAAGGATTTTGACGCAGAGTATTACATACAACTATTCGAAGACCCAGAGCCGAACCCTATCCTTGCGAACCTAATGTCATTCATATTGACCAATTATCACAAAGCGTTTAACTCAGGTAAAAATGCTTGTTTGTGTTGATGTACTCATTTTGTGCTTGTCAGATTGCTTACAATAAAGCAGTGTTCTTTTGTACTTGTAAAGAAATGTGTCTTGCACCAGGGCGATCTTTCCTTTGTGATATAGCTGTGTTTCCGTAACAAAATAAAAGCAGCAAAATCCTTTCCATTGCGGCAAGAAATCGCCAACTGTACTATCCCAACTGTATCATGAGCATGTATTTATGAAACACTATCAAGTAGTGACTGGGTGTTTGCGAAAGGGTGAGGAGAAACCTACGACGACGGCTTCGAATCCCGGTTTGCTTTGATTATGTTCATAGGCTTGCTAGCACCATACCCGTGCTCATGGGTTTCATCAACGTGGAAAACATCTGAAACCTGCGTTTTGTATTGCTTTCCTCCCTAATGAAGTTGACACGCCGTGATAGAACTGAAATACTGAAACTCACGGCCTTCATTTACAAAGTCAGTTATAACACTATCGGTGTCCATCAATTACAATATTTGCAAGACAATGATAACAAAAACACTTCGAGGCATTCGAGAAGCCTACGATTGTGGCTTGGAATCTGGGTTCGCCCTGATAAATTAAATGCTTGGAAACGGGCAGGGAACAGAAGTAGCGTAAATCCCCACGTTCCCTTGTATGGTTTCCTACCTTGGTGCTGGCGATCAATAGCCCGTGTTGTTGAAAGGTAGTTCATTCTTTTACTTGCTCTCAAACAAGTTTTATCTAAATATGTGATGGGTCTAGTTATTGTAATGTCCATCAGCGTCACAATATGGCTGAAATATTGCCATGATGACGTTAAATATTATCTCCCTCACTTACTCGATCTGATTAGGTTGATGGGTTTGCTAACGCCATAACTGTACATCCTAGTAATCCGTGAATAACAACATTGTGTAGTTCAATATGCGTTAAAAATAGCTTATGGTTGTGGTAGTAAATTGGAGGGGAGAACTACCTATTCTCATGCTTTGTTGCAGGTACTGTCAAAGGGAAGACGCTCCTCGATATTGGGACCGGTCCAACAATATACAGTGTCATCAGCGCAGCACAACATTGTGACAACATCTTCTTGTCAGACTTCTGCCAGAGTAACAATGACATCTTAAAGCAATGGCGCGATGGATCTTTGGAATTCAGTTTTGATAAAATATTTGAAATGGTATTCAAAATAGAAGGGAAAAGGCAAGTTAGGATTTCTTAATATCGACTCTTCTTTCGGATTCATTGCTGTTACACGATTCACTCAATTTCAAAATCATATATTACATCAAATGTATATGTATTAAATAAGCAATATTTTGACAACTAAAAGTCAGTGCATCCGTAGATTTAATAGGTATGCAAAAAATTTGCAAATCAGAAGATTAAACGTAAATAGTCATTATCAGTAACTGAAAATATTATCACAGGGTAATGCAAGTTCAGTGGTTCTCAAGGTACATGGGCCTATATCGTAGTGATTGTAGATTGATTTAGAATTAAGCACCCACGTCTTTAATTTCGTTTACCGAATCATTGGTACGGAAGGTTCCTCTGTATACATGCAACAGTAATCGTTAGGAAAGCGAGGTCTGCAGACTTCTTGGGTTCAGCCTAGCGGAGTGGCGCTGTGATTTATAATCGATTTCTAGGATGTTTGTTGTTTGATCAGGGTTACAGCATCCAATGATTTAGCAAAGCTTTCAAAATGTTTATTGGAACATTTTTCTAAACTTGAAGCATCAATCATTATGTCATTGCAATTCCCTTTTTTTAACTTGTGCCAATTTTTTTCGCGTGTTTGTTCTGGTAAACTCTCGGCTTGCCTTTGCATGTATTTGTGACAGATGCCAATGGAAGAGCACAATACGCACACCTTTTTGTCAAATTATATGTGACAATTTCTTTGTTTACAGCAAAACTGATGTCCCTGAGAGAGCGGCAAGTATTAGAGACAAGATTTGTGGGATTCTACACTGCGACATCAGGGACGAAAACCCTTTTTCACCAAACTTCCTTCCGCAGGTCGACATCATCACGTCATCCTTCTGTCTGGAAGCAGTTGCCACAGACTTGGCCTCCTATGAACGGTATGCCAGGAATATGGTCGGAATGTTAAAACCCGGTGGCCACGTGGTCATCTGTGGATGTTTGGGAGGAACTTTCTACACAGTGGGAGAAAAGAAGTTCGGCACTTTGGGGATGTCGAGAGATGAATTGAAGTCTACATGGAAGAAGGTTGGAATTCAGATCGTTTCCTGGGACGAGGGTTTCCGACTCAAGGAAGACTATTCAGATGTGGAGGGCAGCTATAGCATGATTGGAAAAAAGGTCCCAGTTGGTTTGTGAAAACTTTTGAATGTACAATAGGATCAGGTAGATTATTGACTGTTTTGCCAACAATTCTTTTCGATATTGAATCAAGGCTGAAATGTGTTAATCAGTATACAGACACATAAAAATCGTTTACCTAAGGACGTTGTATGACAGGGTTTCTTTTTAGCCAAATGCAAAGATAATTTGTAAGGATTGTTTTAATAATAATCGGATATATCGGAACAGATTTGAAGACTTTCGGAGAAAATCCAACGATAAGCATCCAACTATTTTTACTTATAACATCAATGAATTCATCTCGAACCAAGGAGTTCATCATAGTCCAATATTCAAATTCAGCCCTTTTGACATATCATTCAATGTTGCTATCCATACATTGAAAAAACTGAACAAATTCACATTAATGTCAACACATCAAAACTTTTCTTCTTCAAAACTTTTTCTAAAGGTTTACCTTAATTGTTTCTTTGCAGGAATGTAAAAAGTAGGCCTGGTCATACATCGTCCATAGTTAACCTTATATCTGCCAGGGTACTCTGTCATATGACGCTTTGCAAGTTTGTTCATTGACTTTTTCCTGTTACAAAGCTGTCAGTAAGTACTAAGATCTGGTTTCTGCTCCCCTGTCTTGCCCTGTCCGCTAGGACTCATCAACTGCCGTGTGTCGATTATCCGGCCAACACCAACTGAGCGTGACAAGCGACTGTACGGGCAGTGAAAATAAACATTGATGCAATATCTATACGTATTTCTGAACACTGATTGGTTACCTCTGTGACTGCATATTAGAAACTGGTAATTTAACCTATTTCATGTGATTCATCTGGTAACTTCCGATGCGAATCCAAATCAAATTCCATTTTTTCAGCAAACCCCGCTCTCCTAAGAATATTTTATAGATATTAATCCTTCCCACAGTTCTAAAGTCAACCCATATATCACCCGTCATATCGAACTTGTGTCAACAACATATATTTAACTGCAAGCAGCAAGCTGCCATAAATCACTGGAACAAACATTTAGCAAGTCTAGGTTTCTTTAGTTAAGCCTGTTATACAGATACTGAAATAAAACCATCTAAAATATCCCATGCGATGTTTGCAAGTACAGATTGCTTAAGTTTGCTGTTCCGCTCTTGCAGTGCCAGGGTGTGACCGATGGCACTGTGAACATCGGAATACCCGGTGTACCTACAAATAATACTGTTTTATTTTACTTCGTGTACATTGGATGCCTTAATTGAAGAGTTTGATTATTAAGTGCTGTTTGTCGCTGTGTCAACAATATTCAAACGAAGTCATGGTGGAATGTAAGTACCGAAGCATTGTCCAAGAGAAGTAGTGGTTGATATTATACGAAACGTCCCACGACGTCTGGGTACATCCAACCCTTGGGTTTCTTAGTCTCATCCGGATTTCCATCAGGGCTGCTTGAAATAAACCCAAACATACGTGTACTGACATCCTTGATGCCACATGAATGCTTGATATTGATCAATTCAATGAACGCTACACCCCATGTAAAGAAGAAGTGAAAGGACAATAATTGGAACCTCTGCATTTAAGCAGAGATCAGCGTTTGTGCCACTGTTTCGACTCTTATTGAGGATAGCACCAATATATCGACTTCGAACGTTGAACTCTCACCGACTACAAGACTACCCATATTGTTAATGGAACTTATGGAACTGTGTAATTTTTTAGGATATACATTTGTGGGAAGTATGTGACTTAACATAATTACGCCAATCAAAATAGGAAAAAAGAAGTGGTATATAGGTATGCAGCTAGCAGTATGATAAATATAACACACAGGGCGCAGCATACGTAAACAATTCTTACTTCTACTTTCGATTTACGGTAAACAAACAAAATGCATCAATAATAAATATACAGTTTCGGCATTAGGATGACATTGTTTTCTGCAACAAATTTAGTTCAGCCGCTGATTTGAACAGCACATCAGGCACATTATGGCATGTGAGGCTGATGTTAGAGTAAAGCCCAGTTTACACCGATCCAAGACGTTAACACAGTTTTCGCACCTACGAACACGTGTATGGTCATCATGAACAATGAGCATTTAAGATGCAACGAATCCTGTATCGTCTAAGGATTGCAACCCGCCATCTACGATACTAGGCCATCCGTTCAGCAATCACAATGGCATGATGCAATTGCTAAACCACATTACAGCGTGCTCTGGTGACCTACCGTCATGTGGTCATGCGTGGATGATGTCCACGTACTTCTGGACGAAGTCAAGGAATTTGGTGTTGAACTGCTCATAAAACCACTGAACCTTTCCCGGGACCTTAATACCTGGGGGCACGTGGGCGGTCAACATGACCTAAAAATAATGATGAAATCATTTTCATAAAGAAGCTAAGGACACTTGACAATACTGCATGTTTTATTATATTAACATAGAACTTATATCAGTATTTTCATTGGTTGACTAAGGGTCACGTGACCGTCTTTAAAGAGCCAGTAAGTCGACTTTCAGAAGCATTGTTTGCAAACAATAGCCGAGCTTACTCGTCCCTGCTCCGCGAGGTAAATTTCTGCTCTGCGAGTGTAGGCTTACATGTACACTTTATCAGCTAGAGAATCTGTGTGATACAGACATGGGACAATTTGGGAAGAAAATTGGTAAAGTAGGATTTGGATGTGAACGATTGAATAACATCCCGATGGAAGTTACACTTGACGATGGCTCTAAAAGTACTGAGCCTCATATTTTGATGTCCAAATGGAGAGAGAGTTACTCTGAACTTCTGAACTGTAACGTCACCAGCGACTGCCCCACCCTACAAGAACTAGAGAATAATGAACTACCGATGTGTGAGCCTATCTCCATTGTAGAAGTAAGGTATGCTGTAATCCACGCTAAGAAAGGCAAGGCATGTCGTGTAGACAACGTCCCCGCGTATATATGTAATGACACGTGTATTAAATATCTTCACAAACTCTTCACAGTGTGCTTTAACTCTGGGTGTATCCCTGCCAGTTGGGGTAAAGGCATCATCAACCCTATTCCGAAGGTTTCTACTGAAGACCGAAGTGACCCACTCTCATACAGAGGTCTTACGATTACGAAAGCTTCTAACAAGATTTTTTGCAGCATTTTATATAAACATCTTTCAACATACGTTGAGGATCATGGTATACTAGAATATAACCAGAATGGTTTCAGAAAAGGACGATCAACAACGGAGCATATGCCTACTATTACTTCTATCATAGAAACACGGAAATCGCTTAAGAAGCCAACATATGCAGCCTTCATAGACTTCCTAAAGGCGTATGACTGCGTGGATAGAAAGAATATGTGGGCTAAACTGCTTGAAGTGCACATGAAAGATAAAATGTTTAACTCTATTACATCACTGTACAAGAGCGTGCAATGTTCTGTCGACTCAACGGAAGATCAACACTATGGTTTGATGTAAAATGTGGACTAAAGCAGGGATGCATGTTATCACCGCTACTTTTCAACCTTTTCATAAATGACCTCATCGCTACCATAAACCAAACGTCCATAGGAGTTGTTATCGATGAGATGACTGTTGGTATACTTGCATACGCCGATGATATTGTGCTACATGTGGAGTCGGAATCCGAGTTAAATCTACTATTGGACTACTTGAGTATATGGTGTCAGACCAACTCGATGGCTGTGAATACTGACAAGTCCAAAGTCGTACACTTCAGGAGGTCATCAACTACGAAGACTAATTGTATTTTCAAGTGCAGGGGTCAGATCTCGGAGATCGTCGATTGCTATGACTATCTGGGCATTTCCTTGACAGAACATCTCGACTATAATCGTATGGCCAGAGCAGCAGCCAGTTCAGCCAGCACATCCCTGGGTCTCCTTATATCTAAATATAAAGCTCTTGGAGGTATGCAGTACAAGACTTTTACTAAGTCATTTGACTCCATGGTATGGTCAGTAATAGAGTACGGTGCAGGAATATGGGGGACGTACAACATGTCATACATTGAAGCCGTTCAGAACAGGGCCTTGCGGTTTTTCCTCGGCGTAAGGAAACACACGCGCAACGCCGCTGTCGTGCGGCAGTGGGCATCTGTATCACGCCTTTACATGAGCTTACGCGCCGTGGATCCTGGACGTCTAGCACATCAAGTTCTCAATTGGACCTATCGGTGGGCGGCGCGACGTAAACGGAATCAAGTTTTTAGAAAACACCTGAAGTTTGATGTACTTGGACTGTCTCATTTTAACAACATTAATTACACGTATGACAAATGTTACGTTAAGAATAGCATACATGGAACAGGTGGAAATAAGCTGAGAACCTACGCCACTTTTAAGTCGAATATAGAGTCGAATCCTATGTGTTGGGTAAGCTTCAGCGGTCACACAGAAGCGCCCTTTCAAGATTCCGGTGCGGAGTTGCGCCGCTTCACATAGAAACTGGACGTTACAACAGTTCCCCTATTGAAGAAATACAATTGAGGAAGAAATACATGTTTTATTACACTGCCCAAAGTACCAATCTTACAGATGCCACCTCCTTTCAAAGTGCAATTCAATCTGTCCTGATTTTAACGATTTTAGTGATAACCAGAAGCTAGGTTTTATACTTTCCAGCCCAGAAATGATTTTTACATCTGCCAAAACCTGCAACAGCAATGTATTAGAACGAACACGGGCTTTATACAAATGATTTTTACGATGAGTGTTGTTACAGTTTTTAGGATCTTTTTCATGTATTTATGTGTCATACGCTTTAACCCAATAATTTTAGTCTCTCATAACTCTGCTTAGAGTGGCTCGTGCTACACCTTCATATTGTTATACCTTGTAAATATTTTAGTATTTGTAGCAAACGAGGTGAGACTTTAACAAATTATCTGTCTATCTGTCTGTCTGTCTGTCTGTCTGGAAATAGTTTTTCACGTTTATATTTTCGCAATGATCTGCTCAGCGCTTGGGTGTTTGCTTCTCTGGCGGGAGCCCTATTGTTTTGGCCTGAAAATTGAATCGTGCATGAACTAAAGGTGAGATGCAACTCTCGGAAATTATTTCATGCACTCAGAACCGTCGACGAACTGGCCCGTTAACACACAGTGTTGCCCTACGATCCACCCTGCCGTGCAGCGATCAAAAGTTGTATTTTCCTGCGTGATTAAGCCAATGGACCCACAAGAGAAAAATATTTTCAGCCAATCAGCGTGAGCGTCATGCAAAGTTTGTTGTGAACGAGCATCTCCTGTCACTTCCTGTAACATCTGGTCTGATTCAATTATTGTCACATCAAAAACTCAAATGGGCTATCCGTAATAGAGAGAAACACATGATACGTATATTAACGACCCTGCAAAGACATGAGTGAGGGAACATATGCGTTTTCTAATAAAGTATCCATATTGAATCGCACTGTGTACATACATGAGCAGTATTTGAGGGAATGCAGAGGACAGCTGTTATTTAGGCGAACACAAAGAACAATCCTTATTCATCAGCCAACGTAAAACACACATCTTAATTATTTGGAGGAATGCATATGATGCCTGTTATTTCAGAGCAGACAGGTCACACATATTATTTGCAGGTACGCTGCAGACACCAATTATATATTTGAATGTATACATGTACGTATATGACACCTGTTAATTGTGAGAGTGTAGAGGAAGCAGGGAAATTGTGTCATTCATCTTCGGTTATACAACGTTCACAACCGTGTAGAAGATTCGGGGTAGAATAGGTCTTCAGCAACCCATGCTTGACGTAAAAGGCGACTATGTTTGTCGTAAGAGGGGACTAACGGGAGCGGGTGGTCAAACTAGCTGACTTGGTTGATGCATGTCATCGTATCCCAATTGCGTAGGTCGATGCTCATGATGCCAGTCACTGGATTGTCTGGTCCAGACTTGATTATGTACATACGCCTTCATATAGCTGGAATATTGCTGAGTGCGGCGTTAAACTACAAACAAAAAAACAGATGGTTTGATCGACCTATGTATATCATCTCTATTTGAAATAGCTGCAGCGCTCCAGTTTAAAGAAGAGCCTGTGCTGTTTAATGCCCCAGTTATATAACGGTGATCTGTAAATAATACTCGATTATTTAGAGACCGCCGTCATATAGCTGGAATATTGCTGAGTGCGGCGTGAAACAACAAACAAACAAACACAACTGTGTAATTATGCAAGTTATACCTTCTCGCCAGCGTTCCTGGCGTCTTGTAGTACCCCGTCCAGCCAGGTGAACTGACCAGCTGGGTCAGGCAAATGACGGGTCAGTCTGTCCGCGGTATAGTAGAACACTGTGTTCAGACCTACGATCCTTAGACCGTTAACTGTTTTAACTGTGTAGTACCCACCTAGAACAACATCAGTGAGAAGGATTCTTGAATTTAGCATGTCACATATCTTGGCCATGCACTCTGAATACGCTGAACAAGAGCTAAGTGAATACTGAATTCGGATGCGGAGCGGCTAGTTTCACCAGTTTGTTTTCCACATGTTAGACATATTGCTAATTTCCACTTTTAATCTAGACGTTATTAATGACATTATTTGAAACAGAGTCATTCATTCTGTGATATGAGGGTGAATATAAAGTGATAAACTAAAATTCAGTCACCAGATAAATACATTTTAACATTGTTTTAACTGCCAAATGTTGTTAAGAATTGACGTTCACTTTGTGTGAGTTCATTGGAGTATGAACCTTCATAGATTGAAGGCCAAACTGTATGAACATCGGAGCTTGCGTCCATGTCGACAGTTATCGGCTGTCGTGATCAGAGATCAGCTGGGTTTGTAGAAATACGAGGATTGCAGTTTCAAAACCGAGAATACATGTAAGTTCTAAATCTTACACATTGTTCTATATACAGTGCGAAGTTGCCGGATATATTCTCTTGTGGAATCCGAGGTTAATGTCATGTTTAAATAATATTATTCGTTTTTATTAACGAAATAGATTGAAGGAAATGAATACCTACAATCTTAGGTTGTCTCTCCTGAAACTGTAACTGTTCATTGTAAGTGTATTTAATACTGGTAAAAGGATTTTTACATTCTTTATATAAATAAAAAAAATATGTAAATTGATCTTATTAATAAATGTTGATTCATTGTTAATAAATCTTGGTCATTTATTGTCTATTCATGGAAAAGTGAATGGTTATTGTGGTGTAGATGAGCGATCCAATATACCCACTTTGTACATATTAAGCTACTGATTGTCTCTCTGACCCTCGATCCCCTTAAACCGTTACACAGTGTATGAGGGAACGTTTACCCCCGTAGTCCTCAACAGCATGTTGAAATACAACATTGGTGAAATAGTTATGCTCTCAGCCTTTATGATTATATAAACCTTAACGTTAGAATGTTATGATTAGCAATCAATCAATTACATGGTAAATTTTGTTCGTGTAATAATTCATTAGATTATCATCTTTTAACATTTGACAATTCCAACCCACACTCGCATATTCTAACTTTTGACTCACACCTAATATTCACTAAAGTAATAAATAGTTTCAAAAGCAGAACCAAAAAGCCACAGCATTTCAAAGATAATGACAGAATGTAACCTTTCTTAAAATTGTCCATCTGCTGATTGTCTCCGATCCAGTCTCTCCAGAGTTCAGCTGTAGCATTATACAGGAAGGCCTGATGTGCTGGGAACTGGCTGGCCGGAAACCAGTCATGGTTGCCCATTGTCCCGTAAACTGGAACGCCTGGAAACTCTGTCTTTAAGGCAGCTGTTATATTCTCGGTGATATCAAAATTCAGGCTTTCGCTGAGGAACTGGTTTCTTATGTGCGCCCGTTTGTCCCTTCAGAAATAGAAGTGTTTTAAACAATGGTAAATTGTTCGTGAGCCATTCCGATGGATATGAGGGGTCTGTTTGTGGGAAATGTGATTAATATTGTGAGCAATGCATAACGCCGTCGGGATATGATCAATCGAGTCACCGAGCCTGAGCATCCAATCTTTTCAGTAGCCTCTTACCTAATTTGTTTTAAAAAGTAATTATGCTTCACTAGACTGTTGAAAACAAAGAAATAGCCTGCCACAAAATATACATTATTGCATGGTGTCATTCTTTTAAAAACGAACGCCTCCGTAATCTAGTGGTAGAGCGTCCCCCCAGAGAGTGGGAGGTCCGGGGTTTGATCCCCATCGGCATCATACCAAAAGACGTTAAAAGATGCTACTTGTCTGGCGCTCTGCATTGGGGGCTTAAACAAGGACTGGTCGGCTCGGAGTAAGTATACTAGGGTATTCATGTTAAACTGCGGCATGGTATCTCAGTGGGCTAGCACTATAAATCGGCATCAGTCCGGACTAGTTCAAGCAGCCACAGACACACACACAGACACACACACAGACACACACACACACACACACACACACACACACACACACACACACACACACACACACACACACACACACACACAGACACACACACACACACACACACACACATACATAAGTGCAATAATCTTGCACGCGACGTTAAACTCCATTTCACCTCACCTCTTTAAAATAATGGTGTATAGTTTTTAACTAAAACAATATCTGGTTTTGAAGCTGTTTGCAAAAAAACCACCATGCACCGAGTTCAGCATCATACCCTGACCAGAGGCTGGAGTCGACGTCACGTTTAACGTTGGCCATAGTGGCGACGCTGTCGTTGACGAGGCGCCAAGGAGGGTCGCACCAGTGGTCGCCGTAGATACCACGTACAGGAACTTTGTCATTACAGGACCGCATTTCTGACCAGTATGTAGGGTCGAAATGATGGTCTGTGATGTGCCAGAAATGTCCTCGAGAAAAGATAAAGTCACATAGCATATAGGTCAGTATAACATGAACTGGCTTTGTAGTAACTACAGTAAAGCTGATTCTTAAAAGAATCCTTGAATCGGAACAAGATCGTTTGCTTTGTGATAAAAAATAGGATATAAACTACCAGGCAAAAGGAACTTATCAGTTGTAAATTAAGTTTTATCTGAATTATAGACGGTGCGATAGCTAGGAACGTTATCAGAAAACATTCAGCGAAACACACTGTGTGCACGCATGAAAGTCACTTTTTACAGGATTCATTTCGTGCAGTCATGATAAAAGGGAAAAACAGGAGTTTGTGGAACTGGTAAAAATGTTCGTGCATGATTGTAGCATAAATACCGGCGTGAGGCAGAGCAAGGATACCGCATCAAAGAGGAGATCAGGGAAATGCGGTGACTCACACAAGATGAACGTGACAGAGCTGTTGGTGTGGCCGATTTAGGGGCCTCTCAACAGCAGATTGCAAGAACCTTTAACTGCAGTCAAACGATTATAGAGCCATTGAGCCGAATCATAGATGGAGGAGATAATGAAGTGATTGAGTCGTATTATGTTAGTGCTCATGCCATTTGTCGAAACTGAGAGCAACCATGCCCCCCAATACACACACGCACGCACGCACGCACGCACGCACACACACACACACACACACACATACATACATACATACATACATACATACATACATATATACATATGCACATCCAGATGCAAAGTTCTGTCCCCTAGGTGTACCTAAAATATGTACTTTTATCGAATAAGAAGGAATATGTGAGAATATGGGATAGTGCATTTTGATCAATGTCCTTATCACGGTTCCATACATAACAGTAACCCGCTAGCAACAACGGCATGGTTACATAAGAATTATTTACAGCACTAGGCGGGTCTAATTTACATTGTTCATATTAAGCGAGCCTGGCAGTTCACAAGCCTATAATAAAGTTTAAAAAAGTAGGATAAGAATGTGGAAGCTATTTACATATATTTTACTGACGTGCAAAATTCCAATTGTAGAGAACAACACGCACAGACACCGTTTATCTGCAAGAAAAAAACACTATTCACCAGGTCACAGCACACAATTACATCGATGAGGTATTGCGTCCAGGTGTGCTTCTCTTCTCAAAACAGAACCCACAGTTTTCATTATTACAAACGTTACAGCTGGAATATCTTCTTGTGTTTTTTGTCAAGCCTGATATATATATTTTGGTAACTATGTTTTCCTCTGCAACACATTTAAGTTTAACTCCTTTCATTTACAAAAGCAGAACCTACCTATTTTGCTTTTGACACATCGTCTGTGTCAACTGAAGCTGAATGCGTTTCATGCCTTTCTCATGGATATTATCATACAAAGGTTATATTTCAAAACAAAATATGATGTCGATATGAGAATATGTGTTCAGTCCCACTTTGACAATGCTCTAAATTATCTCAAAATTCTACCTACTGGTCATAAATTGAGTTTTCAATATATGACATTGTACTTCCTTATTCAGTGTACGATTTTAACATTTAATTTACCAAATCTTTACGAAGTGAGTGAGTGACTTGTAACATTCCAGCAATATCACAGTGAATCGACAACGGGGCGTCGAGGCGACGAGGCAACACTTCAACAACTAGGTTATCCCACCGCCTCAAATGTTTGTGGAGAATGGCCAAGTAAACCCATAATCTTGAAAAACAACACAGGCGACGATCCATTGAATCCGAGTTTTGTTTTATAGGTGGAGAGTAATGAAGATACTTCCCAACGTTAAACACTCTCAGGACATGACGTCCTTTTATAGTATGGATGGGACGAGGCTGCTTACAATTGCTAGGGGCTCTAAACGAATATTTGGTTCATCCATGCCGATGTGAATAGGAACTGAATATTTGGAGCTCTGCACAGAGATAAATGTTTCGTCTGTTTCTTCGTTTTTCCTCAACAAAGGATTATCAAATTACATGTACCTGTACATCAACATGAAAGCCGTAACATAAAAAACAACACAACTCAACTTGAACTTTTTCTGTACTATCATTTCATTTAATCGTAAATGAATTGATGAAACACATGTAGGATTCCAATGGGATTAGAACCGCTAACGAATGCTTACGAATGTAGTCTTCTGCCATGGCGAAAAAGAATACACTGTGTGGAATGGCGGATAACTAATTAATTTCACCTAGGTGGCTAGAGCGTCTGCCGGGAGATCGGAAGGTCGGTGGTTCGATCCCCGGCCGCGTCACACGAAAGAAGGTTAAACTATGGTATGTGTTTGTTGTTTTCCTGACTGGATCCATTAAGGATAAAGCAAAGACAGGTCGGCTCGGAGTCGTTTGTATCTGAGTGGGATATTCCTCCTAAAATTGCGGCATGGTCTGAGCTGACATTGAGAATGATAACCTTTGCGCCTGTTCGAATATTGCACTAACCAAATGTGTATTTTTCAATGTCATAGTGGTATTTAATATCAGGCTTGAATTACAGCTATGATGATTTTAAAGTAAAGATTTATGGTTCTTTAGATATTTCATACCGATTGTTGGGTTGTCAAATTCCTTTACACTCTGTACCATCTGAGAATAGAATCCAAAGCCATAACTCAATAGTACAATACATTCGTTTTCTTCAGTGCGCTAAACGCTTCTTACAAGGTGTGTTTTAGTCGATGAATGCATCGCACGATAACTAACTAATATCACATGTTTATACAGAGTTTTATTCCAAATAAGAAACTCACCATAAACCATTTATTCGAGTAAACACATGACATGATTTCGCTCAAGATATAAAATACCTCCAACTAAAATGAATGGACAAGTTACCCTATCAAGACACCTTTCATAAGACCGGTGACACAGGAATTAAACTTCTCACCTTCATGATGAGTAAAACTACAGATATATTCGGCTCTGCATGTTGCATCGCATTCGTTGACGGTTGTGTTACCATTAGCAAGAACGGTATTGAATCGGATATATTTGTCCAGAACATATTTATCTTTGCTCATCTGCTTCACAGCCATGCTGACGGATGCAGCAGAGAGGTCCTTGACCTGGTAGGCCTTGCTGGCGTCGTATGCGACCTTCCACGATGACGCGTTGGCTTCATTGCTTTCAGTCAGATTCATGTAGTACTGAATAAAGTCCAGGGCTTCACCAGTTTTCTGATCATATTTGACCAATCTGACGGCTGGGTTGTGTGGGTCATCCGACTCTGTTCCGCTCTTGTAGCGCCATGGTGTCACCGATGGCGCTATGAACATCGGAATACCCGGTGTACCTGGAAATGAATGCCCATGTAATATTTTGTATCTGAGATTTTGTCTTATTGTTTTGTGGACTGAAATTGTTAGCCATGCAGTCTTACAAATAGCTGTCTGTATGATCCCATGATATTGGCAAATGTAACCTGATAGAGAATGTCTGAGTGAAAAGTGTTGCTCACGATCTGTGGAATGACCACATTCCACAGAAAGAAAAGGCTACTACAGCTAGGCCAATTGTATTCTACCAACACATAGAAAACAGTATTGAATTTCATAATGGTTAAAGTTGTTGCTTTCAAATACCTGCCGACTACATATCATGAATACATGTATTAATTCCAAATTACATCTGATTTCAAGTTGTGATATCCGGTTCAACCTTCTTAATCATTGTTTGCTTTTTCATTTTCAAATGTTTCAAATGATCTTCTATATATACATGCGTTGACTGGTGATCTTCGAGCCTCCCACAGGAGGAGTTGGTCAAGTGTGAAATATCTTGTTGTGGACATTACAACACGTAATAGAGGTATTTCCACACAAAAATTAGCATATTTGTTCCCAGTAACAAGTCATTAAACTAAGCAAGGTCTGTGACGGCACTTTCCCTGAGTTAATCCATGTTCCAAATGTCACAGACCAAAAGGTAATGTTGCCAAAACAATTACAAGTTGCTCTAGTGACCTACCGTCTTTCTTCAGTAACAGTTTGAGTCCATCAGCGTGGTCATGGCCGAAGTACATCCCGGGGATGATGTCCGCGTACTTCTGGACGAGGTCAAGGAATTTGGTGTTGAACCGCTCATAAAACCACTGAACCTTTCCCGGGACCTTAATACCCGGGGGCACGTGGGCGGTCAACATGACCTGAAGGAAGAGAAGATAATGATACAATGACATTATAATATATAAGCTGATTGTAGCATATGTTACATTATATGTGCTTTCATAATTATGTGCACCTCTTGCTCAACACAAGCTGCAACTCAAATAGTACATTACTGACATAAGCTAACAACTGCAGGCACATCCCTTGTCAATATGAGCAGAAAGCTTAAGTAGAACATGGATATAACGAACTACGTATACAAGGGGCCAGAGAAATCAGTTCGTTATATACTTTGTTCGTAATATACGTTTTCGCTCGGAAACATCCGCCATCGTGGAACAAAACAATTATATGATAATATAGAAGGTATAAATATGGTATTTTGTAACAGTGCGTTGTGTCCGTTTATTCGCTCTGTCTGTGTTCGTTATATCCGTGTTCTGCTGTATACACATTATAGATATGACAACCACCGGAGTGAGCCAGTCAGTTAAAACGGTAAGTCACGTCAGCAGAATTTCAACCATATTGTGACCGATAACGAAGCTCTTGGTTATTATTAACCCGGACAATAAATAAGTGTGCACACAAATCACATTGTCAGCGGCCCTGGGAGTATACAATCCAAGATGTCACCTTGGATGAGGGGAAAGAAAATTCATATTCACATTACAATTTCATCCTACCAGGTATAACCATTCTCTGTTGGGTGGGCAGAGGCAGATTTCGAACATGTCACACCACATGTAACCTGTGTTTAAGGACCGAAGTCTTAGAAACTATTATCGTCATGCTCGCCGAACATTGTCGCTGTCTAACGTTGCTTAAGTTCGACTGATATCTGATATGTGGATGCACAAAGGACTACGTGCAACTGCTTACAGGGCAAACGTGTTTACATCAGTCTGTCATCTTCTTTCCTTCAGACCACATTTATTGGTCGCATGATGAGAAGGAGGAAAAGGATTCGCCACCAGATTTGTTTTTTAATTAAAACTACGATCCAAAATATTTTAAAAACAACACATTGCAACAATGTAATTTTTGCGCCAGACTTCTTTTTTTCCCAAGCATAATTATCTCGCCCCTCCACACACACACCAATAGCAAGTATACCTTCTCCCCGACATTTGTTGCGTTTTGAAGAACTTCCTCCAACCAAGCGAACTGACCAGCAGGGTCGGTCAAGTTGGTGGTCAGTTTGTCTGCGGCATAGTAGAAGACCGTGTTCAGACCGACGATCCGAAGGCCCTTGGTTGTCCTGATTGTGTAAAAGCCGCCTAGAACAATACATGTACCACTGTGAGATAATTCATGTATATACAACAACGAGGAATTCACTTACGTCGCTATTAAGGTGGTCGAATACTTTCATTGTCAAAGAAATGCAATATGCATAAAAATATGATTCTAAAGTAACTTAGGAGACGTCGATTCACAGTGTCGTGATTACTTTGATTCCTGTATATTTTCGGATAAGGATAGGGCTAGAACCAGACTTAACAGTAATCAGACAAATTAAACCAATAACTCAGAGAGGTGCTTCTTCATCTGGTGCTGTTACTTAAAGTGCAAATCATACTGGTATATACAACTTTGCAGATTTGGACAGATCGTAACATCGTTAATGCAACTATCGTATTCAAAACTTAAAGCGGTGCGTAAATAAAGTTTATTTGCACGTTTGTCCTATCTATCAATTTAAAAGAAACGAAAATACAGCGGAGGCGGGGCCATTATATACGGTAGCCAAATTAACGGCTTAATCGTACAAGCTACCTCCAAAATTACTCGTTTGATCCCACAACAAGCACAGTAGCAGGCATGAGAAGGACTAAAGGACTGAATTATGCCACTCTTTTTTTCAACCACGGAAATGTGACAATTGCCATTTACATCACAAACTTAGTTCACTATGTGTGAAACATACTATTTCTTCAATGGCGTTTGTTGTTCGCGTTTCGGTCTTTTCATTTAATATGTTGTGAGACTATTCTGTGTTTAAAATATTCGCTGATCTGTGTATAAAAAGACGTACCATCGATAGTACTTACTTCGTTCCGTTTTGCCGTATCCTGATTACAACTTGCTGATATGTCTGACTGTGACAGCGACAATAGGTTTTGAATTAGCATGGAATGCGAATGTTTCTCGGAAGATGAATTGATGCTTTCGGAAGACGTAAAATGAACGCGTTTCCCTATTTTGACGTGTACCATATATTCCCATGATTTTTCTGGTGAACAATTGACCCGACTTTGCATGTGTTTGTGACGGGTGCCAACGGTGGGGCAGGTTAATGTTAACTTTCGCGAACACCAGGTATCATTACAATTTGATAGTGACTAATAAACACGTGCTCATGATATGGTCGTAATCGTACAATAGACTGTCTAATCTTACCTAATTTTAATCATCTTATTAGCAATTGTAAGATAACGTGAAGTTTAGGTGGGGGTGGGACCATTTTTTTATTCTGGAATATGTTGTCTCTGTCATGTAGATGTTTATTTCATACGTGTGTTATATGTCAATTCGACAAGAAGATAGTGTTAGATGAGACGTATCTGTACTCATTGCTGTCATTTTTAATTCAAGATGATATTACCTTTCTTAAAGTTCTCAATCTGTTGATTGTCCCCGATCCAGTCTCTCCAGAGTTCAGCGGTAGCGTTATATAGAAACGCTTGTTGCACCGGGAACTGGTTAGCTGGAAACCAGTCATGGTTTCCCATTATGCCATAAACTGGGACGCCTGGAAACTCCGCCTTTAAGGCGTCTGTTATCTTCTCAGTGATCTCCAAGTTTAGACTTTGGTTGAGGAACTGGTTTTTTATGTGAGCCACGTTATCTCTGGTGTAGCGAAGAAGAACATAAAAAGTACATTCATAATTGTGTGGAAGAAGATATGGAAAGTGGCTGATATATTCTAAAGGTAACTACGAAGGATGTGTAGTAAACCCTGAACAGTTGAATATATTACGTACAATACTTTAATGCTTACAGGCTGCATTTTTACCAAATACACAATCAGGTAGCATATGTCTAGGTATTCATTTTCTGTTGATGAAAATAAGACGCAATTGGCTACAACGTTGTTACACGTATCTCAAACTGAAAGCGACCCAACGATCAGCTGCAATCAGTTGTCTAATTCCCAGTGTGGACACTGTGTTCAGTAGGACGAAGGCAAGTCGATGGCCCCACTGGGAGGTTACCGCGCCAACAGCCATCTATGCCTGTCCCACTCCGCACAGTGTTTACACGTTCGTGTGTGGGAGCTTGGAAGGGCGACTGTGGCTCGGATGAAAGCGGAGGACGGTGCAATCCGACCCGCAGAGAACCGTCAGGCTGTCGGTGTAAATAACATTGTCATGTTGTAAAAAGCTCCTGTCCTTTAATTACAAACGACAAAGGGACAAAGGATAACAACGAATATTGCATTTGGTAAATAAAAACTCATGATTGCTAGAGTTTCATTTGTCACTCAGTAAATAAAATTGATGTAACTGGATATCGTAGACTTGCTATATGATACCCATGGGTTTGGTTATTTTGTGATGTATATATATTGAGGCATATCGTGTAGTTGCCATTTACTCCTGAGTCCCAAGAGGTAAGGCATTTTGAATAATGTAGACTCTATAACTATGTCTTCTGTTCGATTTTCTTTGCATATAAAGCTAGTGTTGGTTTCTAAATACTTTTTATTGATATCAAAAATTCGAGTATAGTTTATCTTAACATAAAATTCCTGGTATTAACAGAAAGCAAGTAGTTTTTCAAATCACTAACTCGATGTGAACAAATCAAAATATTTTATTGATGTCATTAACTCGATATTTAGAATGAGAAATTTGTTTGTTGACATACAAGATATCAATGTTTTGACCGGATAAATGGTTTTACATATAATGGGTAGGTCTCTCGGCAGGTTAAGGCCAACGGATAAAAACGATATCCATTGGGGTCATATGCGGAGAGAGATGCAAACATCAATGTTCAAGTAGGGACCATTTTCTGTCTTACAAACAAATATGGCGTTTTACAAGTTTGGGCAACGTTGGAGATATAATTGCGAAGCAATTTCGCAACGAATCTAGCCAAGCGGGATCAGTTGCAGTATCTATGCCTGGAACCTTTTTCCCAATTTAAAACAGTTAGATTTGGCCGAACTGTGTCCAAATTGTTACCTTGTTTCGTTTTGTCTCTGTGTGGACATCTGACGGCACCTTGTAACCTTATATCACAAAAGGCAGACTCTAAAAAACGTGACGTCTCTTAGACTAGGGTAAGAGTAGTTTCCCTTTGATAAAGGGCAGTTTCTCTAGCGGGGAGACCCATTGATTGCTGCGAAAGGCAAATAACACGTCCCATTTTAATTCTGGAAACCCAAAAGTCCAGAAACTCTACGGTCTTTTCCCAGTCACGGTCAAAGGTATTTACAAAAATAAGCATGCTGTTTCCATGGGAACATACTAAGGAAAAAAAAATGAAAAAAAAAAGTTTAAAAACTCAATATTTACACCATCTCGCCCAGGGGCCTGAATATTTTCCTTTACTCAAAACTCATGTATTTGTTTCGCAAATACTTAACTTGTATTCCATCAAGTATCATACACAAAATTTAACTCATTTTAACTTAATTCATGGGCGAGATGGTGTAAACATTGGGTTTTGAAACTCTTTTTTTTTCATTTGTTCTTCCTTAGTATGATCCCATGAAAACAGGGTTTCCAGAATTAAAATGGGACGTGTTACGTTAAACAGTTTGTGTGGGCAGTTGTTGTTTTGCCTATATGTAGTTATAAGCCACAGTTAGTATAAGAAACAGGTTTCAGTTGGAACTATACTGACTGTCCGACCGACATATCACTTACCTTCTGACGTAATATATTTTTATGCGCACATTCCGTGACCGCTTGCAATATTTAGGTAATTTTGTGAGAGATGGGAAGACGTTTTTCGAGCACAGAATTGACGAATGACATTATATGATAAAGAGGTTTTCACGCTTATGTGTTTAGGGACTGTAAATAACCTGTTTTAGGAATAAACACTATGTATTTAGCTCGCCAAGGTTCGCTAAAAATAATTCTATTCCTAATACAGGATATTTCCTATCCCCAAACACTCTCTAAAACTGTACCTTCTTAACTTTATCACAAATGTTGACCGCGCATCCACACAAAACTAATCTTAATTCAGTTTATATGGTGTAGATAACGTCCATATTCCATTAGCCTACAACATATAAACTCAACCGAATGTATCACAAACATAAAGGAACTTCAGACTGTTATAGATATTTGTGTCTCGTTATTGCCTTTACATCATCACACCGATTGTTACTCAAAAAATAACGTCAAGGGGAGCAGTTGTATAAATTTCTGTGCATCTTAATTGTTAACCTGTTGCATTGGCTTGACTTATTCTTTCAGTTAAACGAACCAACATTGATGACAAAACTGTTGTACAGTGTGGTTACGCTACAGATTACGTTACCTTGAAAATATGCATAATGATACATAACCTATGAAATTTGAAGTTTGCGTGTGCATTCTATACAAACTAGGTATATACATGTACGTGTACATTTTGATGAAAACAGACAACTTGCTAAATGTTAGGTGCAATTTACTTACACTGTATTATTAAAAATACATGTCAAGTATGTAATGGCACTTGAAATCCATATGTGTGTTGTCTTGACTTATCACTACGGTTTTAACTTCAACAACTGTTAGGAAAATGAATGTATAATTTTGTTGTGCTTCTTACATGTCAGTGGTTTTAAATCGTCTTATTCTTTCAGTTTGAAGTAGCTTAAAGGAACCAACAATGGCAGATGAAGCAATGGCCTTATGTGACGACTACGCTAAGGATTTTGACGCAGAGTATTACATACAACTATTCGAAGACCCAGAGCCGAACCCTATCCTTGCGAACCTAATGTCATTTATATTGACCAATTATCACAAAGCGTTTAACTCAGGTAAAAATGCTTGTTTGTGTTGATGTACTCATTTTGTGCTTGTCAGATTGCTTACAATAAAGCAGTGTTCTTTTGTACTTGTAAAGAATGATCTTTCCTTTGTGATATAGCTGTGTTTCCGTAACAAAATAAAAGCAGCAAAATCCTTTCCATTGCGGCAAGAAATCGCCAACTGTACTATCCCAACTGTATCATGAGCATGTGTTTATGAAACACTATCAAGTAGTGACTGGGTGTTTGCGAAAGGGTGAGGAGAAACCTACGACGACGGCTTCGAATCCCGGTTCGCTTTGATTATGTTCATAGGCTTGCAAGCACCATACCCGTGCTCATGGGTTTCATCAACGTAGAAAACAACTGAGACCTGCGTTTTGTATTGCTTTCCTCCCTAATGAAGTTGACACGCCGTGATAGAACTGAAATACTGAAACTCACGGCCTTCATTTACAGAGTCAGTTATAACACTATCGATGTCCATCAATTACATTATTTGCAAGACAATGATAACAAAAACACTTCGAGGCATTCGAGAAGCCTACGATTGTGGCTTCGAATCTGGGTTCGCCCTGATAAATTAAATGCTTGGAAACGGGCAGGGAACAGAAGTAGCGTAAATCCCCACGTTCCCTTGTATGGTTTCCTACCTTGGTGCTGGCAATCAATAGCCCGTGTTGTTGAAAGGTCGTTCATTCTTTTACTTTCTCTCAAACAAGTTGTATCTAAATATGTGATGGTCTAGTTATTGTACTGTCCGTCAGCGTCACAATATGGCTGAAATATTGCCATGGTGACGTTAAATATTATCTCCCTCACTTACTCGATTTGATAAGGTTTATGAGTTTGCTAACGCCATACCTGTACATCCTAGTAATCCGTGAATAACAACATAGTGTAGTTCAATATGCGTTAAAAATAGCTTATGGTTGTGGTAGTGAATTGGAGGGGAGAACTACCTATTCTCATGCTTTGTTGCAGGTACTGTCAAAGGGAAGACGCTCCTCGATATTGGGACCGGTCCAACAATATACAGTGTCATCAGCGCAGCACAACATTGTGACAACATCTTCTTGTCAGACTTCTGCCAGAGTAACAATGACATCTTAAAGCAATGGCGCGATGGATCTTTGGAATTCAGTTTTGATAAAATATTTGAAATGGTATTCAAAATAGAAGGGAAAAGGCAAGTTAGGATTTCTTAATATCGACTCTTCTTTCGGATTCATTGCTGTTACACGATTCACTCAATTTCAAAATCATTTATTACATCAAATGTATATGTATTACATAAGCAATATTTTGACAACTAAAGTCAGTGCATCCGTAGATTTAATAGGTATGCAAAAAAATTTGCAAATCAGAAGATTAAACGTAAATAGTCATTATCAGTAACTGAAAATATTATCACAGGGTAATGCAAGTTCAGTGGTTCTCAAGGTACATGGGCCTATATCGTAGTGATTGTAGATTGATTTAGAATTAAGCACCCACGTCTTTAATTTCGTTTACCGAATCATTGATACGGAAGGTTCCTCTGTATACATGCAACAGTAATCGTTAGGAAAGCGAGGTCTGCAGACTTCTTGGGTTCAGCCTAGCGGGGAGGCATTGTGATATATAAGATATATAATCGATTTCTAGGATGTTTGTTGTTTGATCAGGGTAACAGCATCCAATGATTTAGCAAAGCTTTCAAAATGTTTAATGGAACATTTTTCCAAACTTGAAGCATCAATCATTATGCCATTGCAATTCCCTTTCTTAACTTGTGCCAATTTTTTTTTTCCCGTGTTTGTTCTGGTAAACACTTGGCTTGCCTTTGCATGTATTTGTGACAGATGCCAGTGGAAGAGCACAATACGCACACCTTTTTGCCAAATTATATGTGACAATTTCTTTGTTTACAGCAAAACTGATGTCCCTGAGAGAGCGGCAAGCATTAGAGACAAGATTTGTGGGATTCTACACTGCGACATCAGGGACGAAAACCCTTTTTCACCTAACATCCTTCCGCAGGTCGACATCATCACGTCATCCTTCTGTCTGGAAGCAGTTGCCACAGACTTGGCCTCCTATGAACGGTACGCCAGGAATATGGTCGGAATGTTAAAACCCGGTGGCCATTTGGTCATCTGTGGATGTTTGGGAGGAACTTTCTACACAGTGGGAGAAAAGAAGTTCGGCACTTTGGGGATGTCGAGAGATGAATTGAAGTCTACATGGAAGAAGGTTGGAATTCAGATCGTTTCCTGGGACGAGGGTTTCCGACTCAAGGAAGACTATTCAGATGTGGAGGGCAGTTATAGCATGGTTGGAAAAAAGGTCCCAGTTGGTTTGTGAAAACTTTTGAATGTACTATAGGATCAGGGTACGATGTAGATTATTGACTGTTTTGCCAACATTTCTTTTCGATATTGAATCAAGGCTGAAATGTGTTAATCAGTATACAGACACATAAAATCGGTTACCTAAGGACGTTGTATGACAAGGTTTCTTTTTAGGCAAATGCAAACATAATTTGTAAGCCTTGTTATAAAAATAATCGGATATATCGGAACAGATTTGAAGACTTTCGGAGAAAATCCAACGATAAGCATCCAACTATGTTGTCTTATAACATCAAGGAAATCAACTCGAACCAAGGAGTTCATCAAAGTCCAATATTCAAATTCAGCCCTTTTGACACATCATTCAATTTTGCTATCCATACATTGAAAAAACTACATAAATTCACATTAATGGCAACACATCAAAACTTTTCATCTAGGCTTGGTCATACCTCGTCCATACTTAACCTTATTCATGTCAGGGTACTCTGTCATATGACGCTTTGCAAGTTTGTTCATTGAATTACGTTTCCCGTTACAAAGCTGTCAACAAGTACTAAGATCTGGTTTCTACTCTCCTGTCTTGCCCTGTTCGCTAGGGCTCATCAACTTCCGTGTGTCGATTATCCGGCCAACGCAACTGAGCATGACAAGGGACTGTACGGACAGTGAAAATAAACATTGATGCAATATCTAAACGTATTTCTGAACACTGATTGGTTACCTCTGTGACTGCTATAAGAAACTGATAATTTAACCTATTTGATGGAATTCATCTGGGTACTTCCGATACGAATCAAAATCCAATTCCATTTTTTCAGCAAACCCCGCTCTCCTAAGAATATTTCATAGATATTAACCCTTCCCACTGTTCTAAAGTCAACCCACATATTACCCGTCTTATCGAACTTGTGTCAACAATATAGATCACGAACAACGTTTTTACTGCAAGCAGCAAGCTGCCAAACAAACATTTAGCAAGTCTAGGTTTCTTCAGTTAAGCCTGTCATACAGACACTGAAATAAAACTATCCAAAATATCCCATGCGATGTTTGCAAGCACAGATTTCGTAAGTTTAAAGACGAAGATAATAATTATGATCCGGACCATTAGCTATTGTATTTCAGATGACAGTTTAACACATTGTTATTTAAATAATCAGAAAAATCTGAAATAGAGCAATGTTCTGGATTCTCCTTTTAATGGACAACTCAGCAAAAGATAATTTGTGAACCATTTTCATTTTATGAAAGTGTAACATGACCGTGTCACTGGTGTAACATAAAGCGTCAATATATAGCCAGTACCTGACTAATTGAACTGTGTCAATAAAGTGCTCATTCTTGCATTGCTGATTTGCACGTTTGAATTTCAAATTAAAAAACACATACAGGTTATATTTATTTAAAAGGCAGTGTCTTGCAACCACGGTTATGTGTTTGCCACTGTGTGACTCAATGTCATTTAATAAAGTTAATTGAAGCAGTAAATAACAGGCGAACAAAATGACCGGTGAACAATAACAACGAAATTATTATTGTCCTCAGTTTGGAGGAATGATATTATCATAAACATTGGTCATAATCACCATATACACATGTTCAAGTAATATCGCCAAACAAACTTGTAGCCAGTTCAGTTATCAAGTATTTTCGCAATCCGATTAAGGCGAGTAATGCACCTTATGACAGCAGCGAAAACAGTTAACATATATATGATGGACCACCGTGATAGAGGAACGATAACAAAGTTCAGTCTGGTGATAATACCTGCTTACAACTTGAATTGTACACCAATAGAACTCCTCAAATCAAGCTGTTTTGATTCAGAGTACGAGAACGTCCGAAATCCGTCGACAAGTTTAGCTCGTGCGGCTCGTACAAGACCGTCAGGCAATAATCGTCAAAACTCACCTGACACTGAACTTATTTTAGCCAGTATCCTTTGTCCGCTAGTCAGCTAGAGACACGAAACAATGCAACGCTCCGTTTTTGACAAAAACAGAAAACAAGAGTATGTGGGTAGTGCGTCTTTCAATTCTTGCTCACAAAAACATGATCTTTCGACTTTGGCCAAAACTGAACCCGACCTAAATCGAACTCTAATGACTTCTCTTCCCGAGGTTAGACGCAGAATGGGACAGAATACAGCGGTAACTCTCTGTATGAGATTCTCAAATCTCTGCAGTACAATATCCAAAGAAATGGTACTTCATTAAACATCTTTACTGAGACTTGCTAAGAAGGCCTGAGAAACACATTGTATGCCAAAATCGAAACATTGGTAAGACAGCAGATAGGAATTACACAGCGGCAGGCAGAAGTGGCAGAGGAGCAAGAGGATATTTTGTGGGCAAATCTCTTTTAGGAGCTGGTTCTCCGCGACAGCTCAGTGATAGTCCGCTTTACTTGATTGGCCTGAACGTTGCAGTCAGAACTTATGGACTGCGACATCGTGTGTGCAGGACTATGTAGGTTAAATGATGTATACTTCATTGGCACAGTCAGATCTAATCGAATGTTATTGTAGAATATCCGATTAATTGAGTCTTTCAAAACTATTCGAGGTCTCAAATAGTCTCTAATGGCCACGTAATTGCGTTTTAATTGATAACATGTTTTTTATCAACAACATCGATAACATAAACGATGAAAACGTCATTGTCTGTACGATTCCATGTAAGTAAGAGAATGAGATTTCTTTTGCTTTTGTTGCTAAAATTTACGCAAAATCGGGAGTTTTCAAGCTCTCTCGTCGTTGCATGAACGTAATCGAATCGGGAAACTATTGATTGATCAATGCTGTTGATGAACAACCATGTCTTGAGGTTACGGTGATACACAGTTAACCAGGTCACACATTGTGCCCACCTGATCCTCATTTTACTGACCCTGTGGATATTCTTAGTGACGAATTCGAATAAGCCCCCAGTACCTGCTGCTTGTCGTAAGAGCCGGCTAAAATCGTAACAAAGCAGTCAGACTCAGTGGCTTGACTCACTGTATGCCAAGCCTTCTTGATGTGGATGATCATGCACATGATATTTGCAGATGGCCGTAATGTCGCTGATTACATTTACCTGTGTTAGTCAGCTCTTGCAACAGGAATGTCACGTGTCCTAGTTCGGGGTCTATAAATTAACGGTCTCTATACATGCTATCAGCGCCATGTGTCCGTATCGTAAAGGATGTTGATATTGATTGTTTTTTATTATCATTGATTTTCAAAAATGGCATGGCTATGTATAAACATTTTTTTAATATTATTTCTTATGGTAATTGATGTGTTTTAATTGCAAGAGATGTCATACATACCAACCAATGGAAAGAAGAACTATATCGCCCGATATTGCTTTACAATTTGTGCAAAGGTAACAGTTAGCAGAATATATTAAAACAGTTAGGGTTTCTATTCACTTAGACTAACGTACAGTCTCCGAAATAATGTTATGTATTTGGTTAAATAATCCTTTACATGAACCTTCGAGTATCAAGGAACCTTAAGTCTCTAACTTTCAAAGTCACAATGGGATGTGTATATGGATCTCGAGCTAGGAAGGGATTGGGGCGAATGTTACCCTAAATATACACACTGGCATCTTTAATTGAGACTTCACAGGGAATAGTCTCCTATAGAGACCCTAACACAAAAAAGATCTGAAAACTCCCCAGCAAGACTACATGTACATACTTTCTATTATGGCTCATTTCTATTATGTATTAAAAGACAATTTAACCAACATATTCACAATCACCTTTTTTTAATATTGAGATAATACCTATGACCATGACTTCAGGTGAAATATCAATCTGCCAAATGTCATGAAATCTCTCTGTATTCATTATTCCAACGTTAGCCCGGGTTTCAATTCACCATTCTGATTCGTGATTTCGTGTAATGACACCTAGTCCTGCTTCAAACAACCTAAGATCCGGTTTAGAATTCGTATTCAGCAACCCATGCTTGTCGAAGAGGCGACTAACGGGATCGGGTAATAAGGCTCGTTGAATTGGTTGATTGCTTATTATAAGTATCCCTATTGCGTTGGTTCATACTAATGATGTCAGTGACTGGACTGTCTGGTCCAGACTCGATTATTTACTGACCGGAGTAAAAAAAGTTGGAATATTGTGACCTTAAACATCAAACAACATATGTAAGGACAAAAAGCATACCCTGTCCAGAGGATGAAGTCGACGTCACGTTTAACGTTGGCCATGGCGGCGACGCTGTCGTTGACGAGGCGCCAAGGAGAGTCGCACCAGTAGTCGCCGTAGATACCACGTACCGGAACCTTGTCATTACAGGACCGCATTTCTGACCAGTATGTTGGGTCGAAATGATGGTCTGTGATGTGCCAGAATTGCCCTTTGGAAATTGATGTGTCTTTATTACTTTTCGACGTATAAATATATGTTCTCGTATTCTCCTCATTAACTCCCTTTACACTTCATAACTTCACTCTTGGCCACAACATATACCCGTGCTTATACCCGAGGTGTATTGTGTACAGGTTCAAAACTGCACAAGCCATGCACACTGAGCAACACTAAAGTACATAACCCAAGCCATGTGTGCCTGAGTATTCACTATATAAAACAAATAAGGTTTGGGCCATGGGCAGGCCCATTGGCGAGAATATGTTCCTTTACTTATAACTCATGTTTTTGTTTCGCAAATACATAAATTTATTTATTTCAAGTATCATGACACAAAATTTAACTCATTTTAACTTAATTCATCAATTTTATAGCAATATTGAAATATTTCGCCCATGGGCGAGAAAAAGGTTTGGCCTATGGGCGAGCATATCTTCCTTTGCTCAACAGTTTAAGTTTCGCAAATACATTAAGGGATTCATTGGCGTTATTTTCCAACGAATTAAAGTTTAGTTTGTTTCTTTTTCATTTCCCATTTTATGTCTCGTTGATACATCACACTGGGAAATTAAGTGACACTAGATATGCAATATACAGGTACACTTGCGCGTATTTTAATGGGGAAAACCCCGATTCGTCTTTTATTGCATAATGTCTAGCTGAATATCTCGCATTCTAACGAAATCTCGAAATAATTATTTCATTATACGCGGTGCGATGTTTACAGGCGACTGAGGAAAACTTGATCGTATATTATGACACTAAAGCAACTTTTAAATGCATTGTCACTTTTGGTATGAAAATGGTGACAGTTCAGAAAAAACAACAGCCTTCTTATGATAATTCTCATATTCTCATGAGTACGTTGTATCTAATTACAGTGTCGGCATTATTTACAGGTGATTCTACAATACCTGCTCTCGGTCAATTACGATCTACCACATCAGGCGCAAATAAACAGTTATGCAGGTGTTGCTGTGGGCAAATACCTAGCCTTTTTATGTATATTTTTTTTTGGATTCATGTATTACATATTATCGTAGATATGTGGATATGTTAAGCACAAAGACAAAAAGATGAGTTAGTGACTTGATATATTCAACGAGATGTGTATCATCGTTTAATGGGTCATTCAATAAAAGTATGTTTGGGGGAGATATCAAAGGAGCCGCCCAATATACACAGTGTCCGGTGAACTACCACCCCACCCTGTCTGCAAAAGCTATGTAATCGGTACACAAATATATTTGATGCGGTGTCAGTGTGGAAGGAGTTTGAATTATGTCCGCCACTGGCCACAGAAATCCTTAAAGTATAGTAACAATCAACAAGGTCAATGCCGTACTAATTACCTAGTGACGCACGTAACAACGACTGTCAATCTGTCTGCTACAGCTACCATACCATCACCCCTAGGCCTGTCACAAATGGCATATCAACGGCTTATTCAAAATATCAATTGTAGAAACGTCGTTAAGAGACTAACGTATGTCGTGTACAGTCCTCATATTTGATAAAAAAAGTAAATACGTCAACTGGGAATTCAACTGGATGTTACCTTCCTTATATCAGCTAACAGCCCTGTTTGTGAAAATATGTACTAGACATAAGACTTAAAGACTAATAAAATCAATTGTAAGACACCATAAAACCGAATTAAATATGTCTTTGTATCATCACTTGTGTATTAGATGATGGTAATGACCTGAAATGTTTTAACGTAAGATTAGGAAGGAGAGACATTAAAGTGTTTTATAATACTTGGGAACATGAGCAATAAGATGAAGCAACATAAATATGCATGGAATGGAATAGGGAAAATGGTGAAAACAAATTGAAATAGATTATAATAAAACATTATTGTAATACATAACTTGCAAAAGCGGTGCCCAAAATTGTTTGACCGTGTTATGTGTGTTGTAGACTGACAACTAGCAAGTAATTGTCATGCTGTACGCATGGTTCCATATACAAATTCAGATATACAACCGGTATAAAACTGAGAACTGAGATGCCAAGTATTACCTGCATTCACACACGGAAGCAATATACTTGTGTGTATGCCCTCTCCTCTAAAAAATGTATCACTTAAGTATTTGCATTGTAATAAATATAGTAATAATAAAACTTGGTAAATTTGGTAGGTCTCCGACAGATATGTTTTCAGTTATTTTACACCTTTGATTGATACGGATTACGTACATGTAGTCTAGTCACTGTCTCTGATGTATCTGCTTGTTCGAAATTTCAAATGTCCTGATATAGCACTGTTCCTAAAATAAGCCAGATTCTTTTATGGGGTATAAAAAGTTGATTTGTCTTGTCACGCAGTCATCTTTACTTGATCGAATGATTTCCACGAAAAATTCCGGCAGAGAGTTCTGTATTTTATTATATACATGTATTGTTAATTGTAGAAGATCCTTACATCACTGTATCTCAGAACGCAAAACTGATAACATTCAAACATGTAATTAGTACACCCCTTTAATTGTTACATATAATTTCCTGCATATTCCTTTTTAAACAAAAAGCCTACACGTATACTGAAATCGGTGTCCACTGTTAAAAGGGTATTAGTGTAGTCAGCCATGGTAAATGGAGAGACAATATAATAAGGTGATTAATTATTGTCTGTGGCAGAATATGCGGTAAAAGTGTAGTCATTTATACATATACACATTACACATATACAGATGAAATACACGATATGATACAGTGCAAGAACAAACTAAGATACGGTTTCTATTAAAAATAATTATACGATTATGGGTATAATTAGAATGTTTAATTTTTCAGGCCAACACGGTTGAGATACAGCATCGGCATACTCAACTGGATTTGTTTTCTGTCGGTCGTAAGTTCATCGTTTGACTGAGCACACTTGTGTCGAAGTTGCGATATTTTCTTCCCTTTGTTGGCAGCCTGCCACCGGCCTGAATTTTGAGAAAGGTCTCAGCATTGGACTGTTAATTTATTCCTAATGATGTCAACAAGCTTACAAACTTGTAGATGTTGGGGCGGTTATGACCAAACTTTTTCAGCTCAGAGTTCCACTCTTCCCAGTATTAGAGGTCCAGGAACCAATAGTGTCAAACAGGTTCTGCACAATACGTCCAACAGATTCAACTGTTCAGCAACATTTCAGAATTTCAGAACTGTCATGATCAAGGATTTGGAAGGTGAACGAGGCGAAAGGCAGACGCACGTGGATTTACTCTCAGTTTATTATTGTCTGGAGTTCACATTTTTGTTCACCTGCACATGTCCACTTCAGTGAGACAGACTGTAACCAAAAATCCAATGAGCTGTAGCTCTCAATCCCTTATAACAACGACAACAACAACCAGGGTTAGGGCACAGTAAGGTTAAACTGTGTCCAGAAGACAATCTCAGGGGGCTAACGCCATATCTCCCATCAAGTCAGCTCTATTTTTCAGCGCATAATTATTTTTTTTACATTTTGAATAAAAGGAATTAAAAAAATCATATTTAACAAACCTACACATTACCAAATACAAAACTTTATAACCCTTTCTAGACTACGTTCCAATTAGCCTGGATCATTCAACTCGCTCGCGAAGGTCGTATATGACCTTAAAGTGAATACATCTAAAGTGTACAAGTAACTTTTAACTGTATCATATATACTCATGACAAGCAATTATTTTCATAAAATCTGATAAATCTGCAAAATGACAGACAAAATATTTCTTTGTACAATGCAAACGATACAAACGTAGCGGCTGATAAAACAGACAATGACTTAACAAAAAAAGTACTAGAATCTGTACTTTACTAAGAAAGTGTTATCCCAAATATAACATTAGTTACACTGACTTAATAATCTGCAATATATCATTTGTTCTCGTTTAATCTATTGTACATATTGAAGTGATTGTAAAGTTTCAAGGAGTACGAAATTGTTGTGGTATTATGAATGAATTTAGCATATGAATAGCGAAAAACAGTCACCATATGGGATGTACATGTAAAACTTGTCTTCCAGCACCACGCTTGTGCCAAGGCCCGTTGTCATAAAACTAATCGGTCCCATAAAAGGAGCAACAATCCCGCTGTACATGCTATGGTTCACTCCCAATTGTCAGACGACCTAATCATCGCACAGACCAGTCAAGTGTGACCAGTGTACCTGCCTGGTCTTACCTCCTAATTACTGAGCTGCCCAGTACTGTCATACTCTGGGCAGAGTAAGCTACTCCAACTCGTTGAGTGATAGAGATTAACCAGATTATGATTGTGTTTGTAAGTTGAGTTTGATCTGTGTCGGGTTGCAGTTGTTTAATTAGGCAAGACCAGGGGTATTTTTTCAATGAAACCTTTCAACCGTTGAGTTGGTTTTACATTCATTGCATTAAATACATTGTTAGGTAGAATAATAACACGTTATATAGATTAAACATCTCCCTAACCTGAGTATAATCTCACATGTACTCTAAGTACCGTACTATATTACTTTAAGGAGACATTGAGTAGGCAAATCCCTGCGTCAATGGACCCGTGAAGATCCGGGATAGAACAGATCTTCAAAAACCCATTCTTGGCGTAAAGGGCGACAGCGCTTGTCGTAAGAGGCGACTACCGGGATCGGGTGGTCAGGTTCGCTGACCTGGTTAATGCATGTCACCGTACCCCAATTGCGTGGATCGATGCACATGATGTCAATCACTGGATTGTCTGGTCCAGGCTCGATTATTTACAGACCACCGTCATATAGCTGAAATATTGCTAAGTGCTGCGTTAAACAACTAACAAACAAACAAAACTTTGAGGAATTTACAACAATCACTATGACGAGGTATGCATATCTTGCAATCAACTTGAATCCAGTTACTGGAAGGTCAAACCCGGGCTTGGTTAAAACAAGAATTGCAGTTAGATCCGCTACATGTTGAAGATCTCCTATAGTCAAGAGATGCAATAGCGAGGCAGCAATGTCAATTTATGAGGGACAGACAACTACTCGAACATATATAAACAGAGCAGTCAAAGATAAAAATGAAATCATATCATGTACGGCAACACAAAAAGAGAAAGTGTATGAGTACTAAAGCTAGCAATAGATATGTGTACCCTACGTACACACATGAGTCCCATTCGACAGTCTACAACACACGAATAACTGTCAAACAAGTTTGGGTACCCCTTGTGTTCAGGCAAGTTATTTAACTCAATAATTTTGTATTAAAATCCTTTTCAATTTGTTTTCACCATTTTCCCTATTCCATTCCATGAATGTTTATGTTGCTACATCTTATTGCTCATGTTCCCAAGTATTGTAAAACACTTTAATGTCTCTCCTTCCTAATCTTACGTTAAAACATTTCAGGTCATTACCATCATCTAATACACAAGTGATGATACAAAGACATATTTAATTCGGTTTTATGGTGTCTTACAATTGATTTTATTAGTCTTTAAGTCTTATGTCTAGTACATATTTTCACAAACAGGGCTGTTAGCTGATATAAGGAAGGTAACATCCAGTTGAATTCCCAGTTGACGTATTTACTTTTTTTATCAAATATGAGGACTGTACACGACATACGTTAGTCTCTTAACGACGTTTCTACAATTGATATTTTGAATAAGCCGTTGATATGCCATTTGTGACAGGCCTAGGGGTGATGGTATGGTAGCTGTAGCAGACAGATTGACAGTCGTTGTTACGTGCGTCACTAGGTAATTAGTACGGCATTGACCTTGTTGATTGTTACTATACTTTAAGGATTTCTGTGGCCAGTGGCGGACATAATTCAAACTCCTTCCACACTGACACCGCATCAAATATATTTGTGTACCGATTACGGACAGGGTGGGGTGGTAGTTCACCGGACACTGTGTATATTGGGCGGCTCCTTTGATATCTCCCCCAAACATACTTTTATTGAATGACCCATTAAACGATGATACACATCTCGTTGAATATATCAAGGCACTTATTCATCTTTCATAAACCTTTTTTTTGTCTCTTTGCTTTTTTTCTGAACTGTTACCATTTTCATACCAAAAGTGACAATGCATTTAAAAGTTGCTTTAGTGTCATAATATACACTCAAGTTTTCCTCAATCACCTGTAAACATCGCACCGCATATAATGAAATAATTATTTCGAGATTTCGTTAGAATGCGAGATATTCAGCTAGACATTATGCAATGAAAGACGAATCGGGGTTTTCCCCATTAAAATACGCGCAAGAATACCTGTATATTGCATATCTGGTGTCACTTAATTTCCCAGTGTAATGTATCAACGAGACATAAAATGGGAAATGAAAAAGAAACAAACTAAACTTTAATTCGTTGGAAAATAACGCCAATGAATTGATGTACATGCGCATGATTTCGTATGATAAACTGTCAAAACGTTTTGAGAGATGAGGCCGGGTTCATTAAAGATCGTTGCAATATGTAAATAAGGTGAAATTTGTAAAACTTCTGCAAAGGAAACATCCAACCAAAGGCCCTTTTTAAATAGTAATGTAATGATATAATACAAAGTGTGTTTCACATGATACAATATACTTTGTAAACAATTAGTTAATTCTTTAAAGGGACTGACGAAAACATGCGCGAAATATTTTAATAACGCCATCATGTGTCATGCTTATAATCCCTTAATGTATTTGCGAAACTAAAACTGTTGAGCAAAGAAAAATAGTTGAATTAAGTTAAAATGAGTTAAATTTAGTGTCATGATACTTGAAAGAAATAAATTTATGTATTTGCGAAACAAAAAACATGAGTTTTAAGTAAAGGAACATATTCTCGCCCATAGGCCAAACCTTTTTCTCGCCCATGGGCCAAATATTTCAATAACGCTATAAAATCGATGTATTAAGTTAAAATGAGTTAAATTTTGTGTCATGATACATGAAATAAATAAATTTATGTATTTGCGAAACAAAAACATGAGTTATAAGTAAGGGAACATATTCTCGCCCATGGGTCAAACCTTTTTCTCGCCCATGGGCCAAATATTTCAGTATCGCTATAAAATAGTTGAATTAAGTTAAAATTAGTTAAATCTTGTGTCATGATCTTGAAATAAATAAATTTATGTATTTGCGAAACGAAAACATGAGTTTTAAAGGGGCACTGATCTAACGCCATTTCCCGGACTGGTTGTTGCCTTTGTTATTGTTTTTTCCCCTGTGAGTACCCGGATGATACGCAACGCAACTGAGCGTGACCAGAGACTGGGCTACCGTCTGCAAGGACAGCTAAATAAACTTGGAGGCTGGAGGCAATATTTGTTTTACGCATTTTTGAATAAACACTGATTGGTTAAATGTGATCTATAAAGATTCGACAAAGGGCGCATGTTAATTAATTTCTTCAGCCTAAACAAACAGACAAAAAGAACGGCGGAGCTCATCGGAAGTCGTCATTTGGAAATACCCCAGATGGTTATAGTTTAATACTAAAAAAAAGGTATCCATGCAGTGAAAGCATTTTCGGATTTCGGATTGCGTCGATAATACGATTACTACTCCCTTGTTGTCATCCACGTTTTCTCGTATAACCCTACACTTGTGTATTTGTCGTCATTCACTTGATGCTCAGTTAATGAATTTATTACAGGTACAATTAGTGGTAGCACCACTTAGATTACCTGACAAAGGTTCTCATTTGGCATTTATTGTGTCTGGGGTAATTATTCAATCTATATCCAGGTTTGAAGTGAGGTGAAATGTGCGTTATGTAATATGAACGTGGCAGCCCAGCAAGAGATGAATGATCAGTTGATTTACTTTTTTAGGTAAATCAACGGATCGTTCCTAGTCATCAAAGGATTAACAGAAAATACGTTGATTGATTAATCACTGTTATCTTGCACAGTGGATATGTCAAAAGTGAGTGTTTACATGTCTAGGTTTACTAAAACAAAGGGAATACACTCATATCATGGCGTGAAGTGCCGATGTAAAAACAACATACTTTGTTCAAAGGGTTAACTGATAATACGTTGATTGGTTGCTCATTGTTATCAAACTCAGTGGATTTTTTAGGAACCGTGGACGTTATGAAAATAGTTGTCACGTGGCCTTTCTCAGCCAACCCTTGAGACTTGACACCTATGTGAAACACCTGAAACAATCCAAGTGATCAGTTGAGAAACGAACACTGGTTATAATATCCCGAAACGATATATATCTTTTAGAATATTTGATAGTTACAGAGACACGTGACATCGAATAAGGTATTTTGTATAGCTGCAGATGAGTGGGACATTATTCCTTTGTGTGGATATTCACGGATACATTCCTCGAACAAGGAGGCTGCCTATTTATACACATAAATTTGGTAAGTTGTAATTATGGTATTTGCATTTTGATTTCCTTCATTTGAACCGATTCGTTCTTGTTTCTCTACGTCTTGGTTGGGAAATTCTTCAATGCGCGATAGACGTTGTTTTCACAGGTCATTTCCTTTGTAAGCGTGTATAGATTACCGTCAATTTGTAAAATGTGATTCTCTCAGGCAATTTATAAAATGTGTAAATATTTCAGTCATTTTGACTAAAAAATCTGTCCAGATTGATTAAGACGATCAAAAGGGCCTACAAACATCACAACAGATTATTATGTAGGATTAGAAGCCAAATAACATAGAAATGTACTTTTCAACGTAACATTTTCAGTCTCTTGGTGATGACATTAAACATAAAAAAAATTGGAATTCTTTATCATAATAATACAGATGGAAATGTTTTTCAGTCACTTTGTAAAATAACTGAATATTTATAGGTTTAATAAATATGTTACACATTTTGACAGTAAAAAAATATACACACTATAAAAAGGCAATGCTCAGATGAAATATTTACTTTGTGTTGCAAGTCAAAATAGTGATAAACGAAAATCGCAAAATTACTAAGCAAGTGACTTATCAAAACTTCGTCACCATTACCGATGCTACCCACAAAGATACCTACATTTCCTTATTATCTCGAAAACTGTATTTCATTTTGTTGATCAATGTGACCATACGCTCTTATTACTACCGGTATCTATAAAAGTGACTAATGCGCTTACGAATGGCGCAACAGAGATCGCGAGCTAGTCTAGATTTCTGCTCTACATCCGGGTACTCACTGGGAAAAAACAATAACAAAGGCAACAACCAGTCCCGGGGATTTGCGTTAGATCAGTGCCCCTTTAAGTAAAAGAACATATTCTCGCCCATGGGCCAAAACTTTTTCTCGCCCATGAGCGAAATATTTCAGTATCGCTATAAAACATTGAACTAAGCTAAAATGAGTTAAATTTTGTGTCATGATACATGAAATAAATAAATTTATGTATTTGCGAAACAAAAACATGAGTTTTAAGTAAAGGAACATATTCTCGCCCATGGGCCAATCTTCGCCCATGGGCGACATAGTGTAAATATTGTGTTTTTGAACAATTTTTTTTCATTTTTTCTTCCTTGGTATGTTCCCATGAAAACAGCATGTTTAATTTTGTAAATACCTTTGACCGAGACTGGGAAAAGACCGTAGAGTTTCTGGACTTTGGGGTTCCCAGAATTAAAATGGGACGTGTTCGCAGTTATATCACGGCGTGTCAGCTTAATTTTGGAGGAAAGCCCGAAGTGATGCTGGTCTCAGACATTTACCACTTCGGTGAAACCCACGAGCACGGGAATGGTGCTGACAAACCTAGAAACATAATCGGGGCGAACCGGGATTCGAACCAATCATAGGTTTCTGGCGTGCCCAAGGGACGCAACTCTGCAGAGCGAATCGCGGCGCCTTTAACAACGAGCTCAAACGGCGATTCATATTTAGATCTAAAAGTTCCCTTAGCTTGTGAACATCCTGGCGCTCTCTTTGTAGCAACATGAAAATATTGGAATATATATCTGATCAGATTACCTCGTTGGCTTGATTTGGCCATGAGACTCAAAGTGATAAGGTTGCCCTTTGTATTAATAGAATGGTTGGATCTAAACACTCTTACACCCTTATCAATTGTGGAATCTGTGGGCAAAATAAGGTCGTACTGTGCTGCGATAAACAAGATAAAGGCCGATGCATGGCAAAGAACTTTCATTCAACATCTGGACATTTGCAAATTTAAAGCTACGGGAAATTTTCAAATATTGGTACAAAATTATCAAATGTTCAACAGGCTGACAGCTATCCTATTTTCTTTTTCACACTTTCAAGTTTGAGATTACTGACATGATCAAATACAAAAGCATTAATTATACAAACTGAGTGAAAAAGGACGTATTTTTGTAACTTAAGGAACAGATCTAATTATCATTACAAGGAAGTCCGTCAATTACTGAAACAGGCAATACATGCTACTTCCCTATTCAATACTTTGTGCTCTTCATACTGTGAGTAAAGCCTATATTTCAAAGCATTACAATACACGATACCCTTCTATTTAGTATATCCTCGGGTTGGAATAGGTTCCCAGTAACATTTGCTTGTCGTGCGAGACGACGTAATGGATCGGGTGGTCAAGGTCTTTGACGTTGTTGATTGCATCGTCACGGTGATTGCATCAGTCACTGGTCCAGCCATGAAAATATCAAGGAAGCAAACAGTTACAATTTATCCTTTAAAATGACAGACTGTCTACATTTACCTTGCTCCAGAGTAGCCACACCCAAGGCCAAGTCAAGAGCTACTAGTCCCAGCAAACGGTGACACGACATTGTCGTTGATGTCGCTGATATGATGTTTGCTACTTCCAACGATGTACAGGTTGTATCAGTTGGGACCTCTGTTTGAATAACGACACCGAGAACGTGGTTGGGAGTACAGTTACGAAAGATTTGCGAAGCAATTGGTTGACCCAATAACGTGACACTGATACCGATGTGTCAACAGAAACTACTGATTCGACAAGTATGAAGGTGTTGTGAGGCCACCTGATAAGCTGGCTTTTCCGTTGTCATATCACCGTTGTGTTGAACTCGAATGTGTCCAGTCCAAGGTTCCGTACTTAATTTCATTTTCAGTTTGTTTGTTTGTTTGTTGTTTAACGCCACATTCATCAATATTCCAAATATATGACGACGGTCTGTAACTTATCGAGTCTGGACAAGACAATCCCGAGATTGACATCATGGGCATCGATCTATGCAATTGGGATACAATGACATGCATAAACCAAGTCAGCGAGCTTGATTGCCCGATCCCGTTAGTTGCCTCTTTTTTTGTCCTCATTTGTACCACCTTCGGTGGTTGAAGAGTGAGTGAGTGAGTGAGTTGGGTTTAACGCCGCTTTTAACAGTATTCCAGTTATATCGCAGCGTGTCAGCTTAATGTGGGAGGAAAGCCAGAAGTGTTGTTCTTAACCAGCGCGGGCTCTGCGATAAGATCGTCTCCGATTCATCAGGTGAGTAGGCAACTATTTTCCAGGAATAGACTTTACTCAGTACTACGGGGTTATACACTCAGTCTTACAGCGGTGTACACTCAGTCTTACAGGCGTGTACAGTCAGTCTTACTGCGTTGTAAGTCAATCTTACAGTGGTGTACACTTAGTCTTACAGGGTTGTACACTCAGTCTTACAGTGGTGTACAATCAGTCTTACGTAGTTGTACAGTCAGTTTTACGGGGTTGTACAGCCAGTCTTTCGGGGTTGTGGTGGTGTACAATCAGTCTTAAGGACTGTACAGTCAATCTTACAGTGGTGTACACTTAGTCTCACAGGGCTGTACACTCAGTCTTACAGTGGTGTACAGTCAGTCTTACAGTGGTGTACACTTAGTCTTACACTGGTGTATAGTCATTCTTACAAGGGGTGTATAGTCAGCCTTAAGGGGTGTACAGTCAGCTTTACGGGGTTGTACAGTCAGTCTTACATGGATGTACAGTCAGCCTTATATGGATGTACAGTTAGTCTTAAGGGATGTACAGTCAGTCTTACAGAGTTGTCCAGTCAGTCTTACAGATTTGTGCAGTCAGTCTTAAGGGGTGTACAGTCAGTTGATTTAAGTTAATCCAACCGTAGTAGGTTACCGACAGTATTACCTGAACGTAGTGTCAGTCGTACATCATTGATCAATCAGTTTTATAATTATGGCCGTAACTGGGATGTCCTCATAGCTTTGCCAACCAGTAGCGAAAACTAAGATCTGATTTAATGAGATAGGGCACGAGACAAATATTAATATAACAGTCAGGAAGTACGTAAATTATCAGTAAGGAAGTACGTATGGTAATGTCGAATGAGGGCGCCCCTCTCGCTCAGTGATCAATCAGTTTTATAAGTATGTTTAAGTCAATATGGACGTACAGTCAGCCTTACATGGATGTACAGTCAGTCTTACATGTGTGTACAGTCAGTCTTACAGAGTTGTACAGTCAGCCTTACATGGGTGTACAGTCAGTCTTACATGGGTGTACAGTCAGTCTTTCAGGGTTGTACTGTTATTCTTAAGGGGTGTACACACAGTCGTACAGGGGGTGTACAGTCAGCCCTACATGGGTGTACAGTCAGCCTTATATGGGTGTATAGTCAGTCTTACGGGGTGTACAGTCAGTCTCAAGGGTTGTACAGTCAGTTGATGTAAGTTAATCCAACCGTAGTAGGTTACCGGCAGCATTACCTGAGCGTACTGTCATTTGCACATCAGTGATCAATCAGTTTTATAATTATGTTTAAATCACTATGGACGTACAGTCAGCCTTACATGAGTGTACAGTCCGTCTTACATGGGTGTACAGTCAGCCTTACAGGGATGTACAGTCAGTCTTAGAACTGAGGCTAAACAGAGGCTCAGACCAGGCGCCGGAACGGACCCATCATTCGTGCTGCGTTTTCGACCAATCAGGAAGCAGGGTTTCAGTGCCTCTCCTATAAAAATAAAAATGAGCGAAGCCACGCACGCACCGTGTGCGACATACGCTTGCAGTCGGAAAGCGCACTTTAAATCTCCAATATAAGTAAGTAAGTAAGTAAGCCACGCACACCGTCACTGTCCGAGCACTGCATGAGAGATCAACCATGTCGTCTCGATGCAGCTGTCTGAAGTGTCAGACCAACAGTCAACAATGTCCATGGATGAGTAAAGTCTATTCCTGGACAATATTGGCCTACTCACCTGATGAATCGGAGACGATCTTTTCGCAGAGCCCGCACTGGTTTAAGAACAAGTTTGAGGCTATTGCAGCATTACAACGAACTATTCAACGCGGAATTGACGTACCCGACTGTTGGAGTGGTCCGTATTATTATCTAGTATCGAGATCAAGGAAAGTAATGTAAAACAGAGACAAACCTCGTCCAGCTTGTTTCCAGTTTGTTTCCAACGGCCCTTTTCAGGGCCACCCATCTCCCCCGAAAGAACGCTTTCATCCTTTGCTTTGCCAACACAAACAACAATCCAAAAGAACCCACACACTCCCTGTCCTCTTGAAGGTACACGCCTACGAGTGACACCACGCCTCTATGTATGTATGTATGTATGTATGTATGTATGTATGTATGTATGTATGTATGTATGTATGTATGTATGTATGTGTACACGGGTGGCATCACGTTTGCATGGAGACACCAGTAAAACACCACGTATGTCGATCGATCTCTCTCTATCCTTATAAATATAAATAATGTTTTATTATAAATAATAATATTTATAAACGTCTGTTTGAAGACACGCGTAACACTACGTTTGCATGGAGACACGAAGTACATCACGTTTGAATGGAGACACGAGTGACAGTACGCATGTAGGCATACAAGAGTGCCAACTCCTCGGCGTGGATGAGCGAGTGACAACGTCACGCATGTCTATCGATCTATACTTCTATAAACGCCTGTTTTTAGTCATGCATGGAGACACGAATGGTAGCACGCATGTAGACATACACGAGTGCCAACTCCTCGGCGTGGATGAACGAGTGACAACGTCACGCATGTTTATCGATCGTCTGCTTGTAGTCACGCGTGGCACCACGTTTTGTATGGAGACACGAGTAAAAAAAACCACACGCCACATTGGCATACACGAGTGCCAACACCTCGGCATTGATGAGCGAGTGACAACGTCACGCATGTCTGTGCATGTCGATTCACCTTTAGAATTCAGGCGTTAGTTCCACAACATGATCGTAGCGCTAAGGTGATCGCCACTCACATACCTGAACTTAGACGAAAGACTGTCATTGCGCTACAATACGATCGCCTTGTAGAACGAGACCTTGCACCTCAAAGTTTATAATCACATCATAATACCCGATGATGTCATTTGTGGAATTTTGTTGCAAGAAAACAAATAAACGGAAGTGCCGCCATTTGGGTGCGCACGCACAATCGGAACCGGAAGTGCCGCAACCTTGAATGCGCACACGCCACCTCGTCACCACCCACCCAACCACCCGTCCACCAAACCAAAAAAACCCTCCGCCCTACCGCCATCTTGGAGGGACCGTGCCGCCATCTTTGAGGCGCATGCCTCCCACAAAACGGAAGTGCCGCCATCTAGCATGCGCACGCATTACCCACAATGCCCTCTTCGCGCATGCGCAGAACCACTTCCGGTCATGTAGTACTGCTACCAACTACTCCCATCGTGTTAACGAAATTACACATCTAGTTAACTTCATACCAAATACATCAAATGGTCGCGTAACATCTTTGTCAATTATACTGGGCATTACGTCAGTCACGAGGATAGTATTCTAATATTATCAATAGAAAATGAAAAATAATGAATAATAATTGATATTTCAGTCTTGATATCGGATTTTTGTATGCAAATCTTTTTATCCTTAAAAAATGCGTATTCGTGTTTGGTGGTATTTCCAAGTGAATAGCATGTCACCGGCACATAAAATCCTTCAACTCTAAAGCTAGTGCTTTCAGGGCATATTGGAAAGTCATTTCACTTTTAGACAACTTAGTGGAGTGGACATTCTGATCGCAGGTCAAATAACGCAAAGAACTAGGTGTTCATTAAGTGCTTAATTTAATACATTAATCGTTAACAATTGTGTAATGTAAAGAAGCAGAAATGTGTTAAACGAATGAATGTGATCAATGAATGTTGATAGGGCGTAAATGAAATCCGCCACAGCTTAAGAAAATACAAGACATCGTGGACCAGCACAAACAGAACACGAACCTGCACCAACAGACCACGAACCTGCACCGACAGGTCGTGAACCAGCACCAACAGACTACGAACCTGCACCAACAGACCACGAACCTGCACCAACAGGTCGTGAACCAGCACCAACAGACTACGAACCTGCACCAACAGACCACGAACCTGCACCGACAGGTCGTGAACCAGCACCAACAGACTACGAACCTGCACCAACAGACCACGAACCTGCACCGACAGGTCGTGAACCAGCACCAACAGACCACGAACCTGCACCGACAGGTCGTGAACCAGCACCAACAGACTACGAACCTGCACCAACAGACCACGAACCTGCACCAACAGGTCGTGAACCAGCACCAACAGACTACGAACCTGCACCAACAGACCACGAACCTGCACCGACAGGTCGTGAACCAGCACCAACAGACTACGAACCTGCACCAACAGACCACGAACCTGCACCAACAGACCACGAACCTGCACCAACAGACTACGAACCTGCACCAACAGACCACGAACCTGCACCAACAGACCACGAACCTGCACCAACAGACTACGAACCTGCACCAACAGGTCGTGAACCAGCACCAACAGTCCACGAACCTGCACAGACAGGTCGTGCACCAGCACCAACAGACAACGAACCTGCGCCAACAGGTCGTGAACCAGCACCAACAGACAACGAACCTGCACCGACAAATCGTGCACCAGCACCAACAGTCCACGAACCTGCACCGACAGGTCGTGCACCAGCACCAAACGACCACGAACCTGCATCAACACACCACGAAAACCTGCACCGACAAATCGTGCACCAGCACCAACAGACCACGAACCTGCACAAACAGGTCGTGAGCCAGCACCAAACGACCACGAACCTGCACCAACAGACCACGAAAACCTGCACCGACAAATAGTGCACCAGCACCAACAGACCACGAACCTGCACAAACAGGTCGTGAACCAGCACCAACAGAGCAGTGACCAGTACCCACAGATCACTGACCAGCACCAACAAATCACGATCCAGTACTCACAGACGATGAACATGTATTTACAGAGGGCTGAAAACACAAGTGATTGATTGGAATGCAATGCAGTGATAGTTTAATGCGGTGTTGATCGAGGGAAGGTTCATCAGCTTCCACATGCAAACTATCCACAGGAGAGGTCCTCAAAGCTCCAAGACAGAGCTTTAGACATTACACACCATAAAGGCCTATTTTTAAATAAATTGCTTTTGCAGGCTCCGCCATAGACAAAGGAAGCATAATCTAACTTAGTGTGTATTAATGACCTGTACAAGTGAAGGAGGGTTGTCTGATCGCCTCCACATTCGGAGTTTGAAACGACTTTTAACAAGCCGAGAGCCTTCAGGCAGTTTGCCTTAAGATATTTGATGTGTGTGGTAAGAATGTCAAATATGAGACAAAGTAATTTGTCCTCTTCTACTGCCTTGATGGGAGTACGATCTAAACATAAATCTGGTAATGTCAGTATCTATGGGTCTTCGTTTTAGAACCAGGGTCTTAGGAAACCATGTCGAAAGGAAAATGATTCAGCACCCCTTTTCTCCACCATCATGGAGTGTCAACAAGGACAGTCTTCTGCTGCAGAGCTGTTGTTTGTTGTTTAACACCGCACGCTGGAGAGAAGGTATAACTTGCATAATTACACGGTTGTGTTTGTTTGTTAGTTTGTTGTTCAACGCGGCACTCAGCAATATTCCAATATTACGGCGTTCTGTAAATAATCGAGTCTGGACCAGACAATTCAGTGATTGATATCATGAGCATCGATCCACACAATTTGCATACGATGACAGGCATCAACCAAGTCAGCAGCCCTGATCACCCGATCCCACTAGTCGCCTCTGACGACAAGCATGGTCGGCAAGTAAAAAACCACGTATATATATACCAAACGGTTTTACCAGACGCATCTGAAGGCACCACGACATCAATCTAAATGTACAAACGCCACCACTAGAGCCAAATAAGGATATCCTTAAAAAAACCTCAATGGTTAGATGAAACTATGATGTACTTCGGTAGTTAAATAACGGTTAAATTACATGTACTCTGGTTGGTCGATTAGAAATATGAGAGTACAATCTTACCACAATCAGAACCTACGACTGAACCCTTGTAACAGTAAAATGAAGGATTTCTCAAAAAGTAAATGCAAAAGCCACATAAACATAATCATCCTTTCACGTTTTGAAAATGTACGGATATTTAAATTAAATGTCATCACAAAATATGGACCTGTATGTCGTGCTGTGATGCCGTGCCGTGCATAATTAAAGAGTATCTAGCAGGTCATGCACAACGTCATCTTACCTACCGGTAAAATTGTGATCTCACTGGAAGAAGTTTATTTGCATAAATGTCTCAGGCCCATATACATGTACAGCACATTACACGAGTACTGCTTGTGCAAGAAGACATTCTGCCATTGTCGCGGCAAGAATTATATTGATGGGGAGGTTTGACTATAACGCCATCGTAAGCAAATTGTTTCACTGTGACAAGTCAGCCTTTTGAATAATGGACAAGCGTGAGGATATTTTTATCACATTTGGATCTCATCAAACAGTAATATAATAAAAGCCTTCCCATTAAAAACTCTTAAGTGCTAAATTGAATCGAAAAGAAATCTATTATATTTGACGTTGATACGAAAAAGTGTTCATTATCAGTTTTAATCATTCTTAAATGACACTATTAGTTTTGCAAATGGAACAAATTAAAGCGTATTGATTTTATACAGAAGATAACGTAAGTAAGTTCATTTTTCAGACTGATCCATATGTAGATACTAAACTTCAATATCGCAGATATATACATGGAAACCTTTTAAGAGAATATCGTTTCCTTGAACTGTGACCTGAATAGTGTAGGGGTAAACGTAATCTTCAGCCATTCACGAGGCGTCCTAACCCATCCCTCTCTCTCTCTCTCTCTCTCTCTCTCTCTCTCTCTCTCTCTCGCCATTCCCAGAACAAACATGTGGCCCTAAGGCGACCCTTGTGTTTTGGGTCTGTGGGGCACTTGCTACTATCACATACCAATCCACCAACAGGCTAGGACTTCGATCTGGACGTTGTTCCTACATTCCACAACTTACAAAGGTACTGGAAACAAAATGGTATTTCATTGTTGCATTTCAGTCTTTGTGTTCGGTTTTATTTCAATCCAGTTATCTTCAAAGTCTTTGCCAATGACAGGTCGTGGCGTACGTTTCTTCACACGCCCTCGCCGGAGAGCGTTTTCCCAGAGGGTCAGACCACAACAATATGTGATTCAGGAGAAGATTACAAGAAGCAACATCCATTGCCTGACTGAATGTAGTTTTGTACAGAGGTGCTTGGTAGTCCACATTGTGAATGGGAATGGTTCATGCCGCTGTATACTACTCGCACGGGCATCCTATGATATCTATAGGAGAAGAGGCCGGGTCGATTACATATATCATAAACTAGGGATGACTTCGAAGCAACAAATTGACAGGGTATGAGGGTTAATAATTCAGACTCAGTGGTTGATATCGAATATCCTTGATCAAAACCTGTTGAAAAAAACAACCAAAACGGTTGTTTATTTTTAAATCCAGTTCTGGAATACTGTTTGTTTGCTCTCATACCACAGGGGACTTCGCTTACACGTCTTTATTCGTTACAACGACAGGTGTGGACGTCTAAGGTCCCAGCTCCCCAACAGTCGGCATTATTTCGTCTAAAGACTGTGTGGTTCACAACAGCGGATGTCCCACCAAAGACCAAGCGGTTTAGTCAGTATGCATTAATGGAAGTAAAAAAGTAATTTCTAATTGGCCAACTGCTGCAGCTGCTTTTGACAGATGGAGACGAATTGTGGTGTATTCAACAAGCCCTCAAAGGTGGAGTAGATCTGTGCAAATCAGACAGTGTTAATCCGGCTGGATCTGATGAAATTGGGCGGATCCCTCTAGTCGCCTACAACAATCTTTAACCAGTCAACGTAATGACTGCTGATCATAATTAAAAGCTTGTCTTTTATCTCATTGCTTTATATAATTCATTCCATAAATTATAGTGATCCAAATTCACGACAAAGTGTAGCCATTCATGCCAGCATGCCTTCCTATAGTTAGTTATACAGTTGGATAGACTATTATGGGTTCGATGTAGTGTTAGGTAAATATTATTACCTATTCTTCACTTCAAGTGGGGCGATATCCTAATTGTTAAGCATTCGCTCTTTATCGCGAAGACCCAGATTAGATTTCCCAGATGGGTACAATGTGTGAAGCCCATTTCTCTTTTCCCCGCCTTGATATTACTTGAATAATGCAAAAAAAGCGGTGTAAAACCATATTCCCTCACTTCACCAGGCCAAACAAGGCGACATTACCACGGGAGAACGTTCAAAGACGAGTAGCCTTTTTTTCTCAATATACCATGTGCAAAGCTTGTGTTAAGGTAACATACGATTTTAGATGTGATTTTTCCCAGGCTATTGATGACTTCAGCGTGCGTGCTATTGTTGCAAATTTGCGTCTGAACTTTTTATACATATATTTCCTTTTTCTGGAGAGAGATAATATGTCTATGAAAGGTTAGATGACGTCCAGGAAATGGATATAACGAAAGCGCCCTACAGGCTGCCGCACCGGTTGGTGATGTAGATATGTCTTTGTTGCTGAAATTAAAACGTAGTATGTTATTTCAACTATTTTTTCATTGTTAAACAATAATGTTAGAATATAGGAAAGATATAATGAAAGGCGGCGATCTGAAACTATTGTGTCATCACGAAGCAGTGTATTACACAAAAGAATGGATAACATAATTATCAGTACTATAAGAGTACTGCCTCAGGTCACTGGCCTTTAATTCAGGTTTGTTCAATATGACGAGAAAACTAAAACTGGATCTCTGTCTGCGATGTTATGGGATATCGACCAAACGAGAATAATAAGTGTTTTTTGCATGAAATTGCTTGTGCCACGTGTATTGCCAATGCAATGTGTGTTAGCGTTTATTTTACCTTAGGTGAAACTGTGCATGCCAACATCTTTTGTTAGATTCACCTGGATTATTCAACATGGCGATGATGCACCCAAGTACATGTAATATCTCCTTGAGGGCATATCGAGTTGCATGCGTTGGCAGTTTATATGCAATATAACTAAGTTTTCGGAGGAATTGCCTTGAGCTGCACTCAATTTCTATTGCTAATTTCTCGATCATGTCAGGTAATCTGTTTAAGACTCGGGTCAATTCATGATCAAGTTCAGCAAAATACGTATTTGTATTCAGCATCGCTCCTTGAAGGACATGAAGTGATAAAAATGAAAGGACTGACTGAGTGGGGTGATCAGTACCCTTAGGGTCGTAGACGTAACACTCAACAGTGAAACCCCCGGGCAGTTGTAGGGTCAAGAATCATCATCGGGTATTTCGGGATTCGAACCCCCGGACCTCACCACCTGATCCCTTTAGTCGCCTACAGCAAACATAGGGTGCTGAAGATCAATTAAAACCCGGATCTTCACAGGACACATGCATAATTGAATAAGTGCGACTCGAAGATAACATCAGATGATTTCGGGATTCGAACCCCCGACAAGTCCGACAAGTCCTGGGGCGACAAAGAGACGCACCCGACACATCCTGAATTTTTATCTGTTTAATAGTTGTGGTTCGTTGTGCATCGAGAAAACTGTACTCAGAAAGCTCTGGGGAATACTCTGAATAAATAACAACAGGCGCATTCACTGTAATGACATTATTTCAATGAATATATGATGATAAAGGGTGTTTAAGTTATAAGAAGTGAAGTAAACAAGTGAACGCGGAAGTTTCTTTCGTTAGTTCATGATTCACATGCACAATTGTTTTGTTTGTTTGTTTTGAGACGCCACACACAATATTCGAGACAATCCAGTGATTGACATCATGAGCTTCGATGAGGATACGATGACACGTATCGAACAAGTCGTATCACACAACCTGATCTCATTAGTCGCCTCTTACAGGCATAGGGTGCTGACGATAGATCAATTCTAATCCGGATCTCCACGGGGTCTCTTTAAGATAACAATTAACATCACCAGACTCTTTAAGTTAAAAGGTTTCCATAAATGCTTTAGAATATATATTTAGTTCTGCTCCGGAAACGTCCGGAAAATGCTGAATTCAGACACGGACAACAAAGCCAGTTCGCAAGGTTTGGTTTGTTTGTTGTTTAACGCCGCACTCTGAAAATAATCGAGTCTGGACCAGACAATCCAGTGATTGATATCATAAGCATCGGTCCACGCAATTGGGATACGATAACATGCATCAACCAAGACAGCGAGTCTGACCACCTGATCCCGTTAGTCGCCTCTTACGACAAGCACAGTCGCCATTTACGGCAAGCATGGGTTGTTGAAGACCTATTCTACCCCGGATCTTCACGGGTCACTTTGCATGGTAGCATGGAGTGAAGTTTGTGAGGACTGCAATCTGCCATCATATTTTGATTATATAAAGTGATACCAAAAAGGCAACAGTAGACGAATCTTATTTACACAACGAAAATGGCAAACCCACCACCAGAACAAAAATGACATCATAACAAAACTTCCTCAATGGTTAGATTTAACTCAAGTCGATGTCCTTCGTTAGTTTGGTAAAATGCTTCTGCATTTACTACTGTTGATTACAAATATGAGTGAGTGAGTGAGTATGGTTTTACGCCGTTCCTAGCAATATTCCAGGAATATGACGGCGGGGGACACCAGCAGTGGGCTTCACACATTGTACCCATGTTGGGAATCGTACCCGGGTTTTCGGCGTGACGAGTGAATGCTTTAACCACTAGGCTACCCCACCGCCCCTCGATTAGACATACGAGAGCTCGTACCTTGTACGAACAGTAAAAAGACACATTTCGCCAAAGGATAAATTTAACAGCTACATAAACATACTCATCTTTCAAGTTTTATTTAAAAATGTATGGATTACTTAAATGTCAATAACAGCATATCGTGAGAGAAGCATCTACCTAGCCAGATTATTTTTAAACGATGGCCAAGGAAGCCATGCATAATGAACTGTATCCAGGAGGCACTCGTAAATAAGCGATTGATCAATTCATTTAGTGCGCCATAAAATAATAAAGGAAGCTGTGATCAATCACTAGGTTTCCTCCATGTATATAAATTTTGAAAATTTGTTCATCGCTACACTCGTATCTTGCTGCGACCTGCAAGTGTAAGTATAATGTTTCGTGTCCATTGCCATGTGGTTTCATCTTTGATCCGTCTCGCAATAGCCCTTGTCAGGGTCCCCACATTGGAAACGTGGCGGAATATATAGTTTTACTTATTCACTCATTAACGTACAAAAGACACACAGCCCGGTTGAACAGTATTTCATTTATGTCACGACGTGTCACCTTGACCTGAGAGTCGTGTACCACTGTGGTGAAGCCACGAGTACAGGTCTGATGCTGACAGTCTTAGAAGGTGAGGTGAGGTGAAATTGGGTTTAACGTCGCGTCCAAGATTATTACACTTATATAGCGACGTGCATGCACGTGTGTGTGTGCGTGTGTGTGTGCGTGCGTGTGGCTGCTTGTACTAGTCCGGACTGATGCCGATTTATAGTGCTAGCTCAATGAGATACCATGCCGCAGTTTAACATGAATACCCCACTCAGACACAGTATATTGACTCCGAGCCGACCAGTCCTTGTTTTAGCCCCTTAATGTCGAGCGCCAGACAGGTTAACAACAAGTACCATCTTTTAACGTCTTTTGGTATGACGCGGCCGGGGAGACAGTCTTAGAAACATTATGAAGGCAATGATCCGGGACGCAACTCTGCATAGTGAAGTGCAGAGTCCAACACGACTTGGACATCAGACACCAAGAGTGAGTGAGTGAGTGAGTGAGTTGGGTTTAACGCCGCTTTTAACGTTATTCAAGTTATTTTACGGCGTGTCAGCTTAATGTGGGAGAAAAGCCCGAAGTGATGCATTGACGATCATTTAGAGACCTTCTTGGTAGGGGAGGGGGTGGGGGGGTGGGGGGTGGGTGGTGGTTGTTAGTGGTTGCCCAGTCTAATTATAAGGCGCCGCGATTCGCTGTGCAGAGTTGCGTCCCTTGGGCACGCCAGAAACCTATGAGTGTGGGTTCGAACCCCGGTTCGCCCCGATTATGTTTCTCGGTTTGTCAGCACCATACCCGTGCTCGTGGGTTTCACCGAAGTGGTAAACGTCTGAGACCTGCATCACATCGGGCTTTCCTCCCACATTAAGCTGACACGCCGTGACAAACCTGAATAATGTTAAAAGCGGCTTTAAACCCAACTCACTCACTCACTTACTCGAATCCAACAGCTGTAGTATCTGGCGCAGCTGTAGTGTGTATTGCGGTGCTTTTGACTGCTTTGCAATAAGATACTCGAGGTCGTGTCTGATTGGTTAATCAATGGGCACTTTACCTCCATGTACCTCGCTGAGAGATACATGTAAGATACAAAATCCATATACTACCTGGTATATGTGAATATAATGAGCATCATTAACATGCACGCATAAACGTGATTATGTAACATGATGTACGTATAAACATTGGTTTGAGTTTGTCTTTTTATCAGATTCCCACCATCATCATGATGAACCAAATTACCCTCCTCGTTTTCGCCACCCTCATGGTAGCAACTTTGGCCAAGCCCATATATGGCGGATACGGACATGGATTACTTGGGGGATTCGGAGGCATCGGGCATGGGCTTGGTCTCGGGCATGGACTCGGATTTGGCATAGGTGGATACGGAGGTCTCGGAGGATTAGGAGGTCTCGGTGGATACGGAGGTCTCGGAGGTCTCGGGGGATACGGTCTCGGAGGTCTTGGAGGACTCGGAGGTCTTGGAGGACTCGGAGGTGGTTTAGGGGGATACGGTCTCGGTATCGGTGGATACGGAGGCTATGGAGGATACGGTCACGGTGGACTCGGGGGCATCGGAGGATACGGAGGCTACAGCAGTGAGAAACCTAATTGTTTTAACACTAAAAATCATTATCATCTGTCTGTGATAGAAGTTATAAGTAGTTTCGATTTCGGAAAAGTTTGTTTGGGTGTAATAAGGCAGATGGGAGGGAGCATGGGTTATCTAGTCGTCTAAGGCGCCATAATGTCTTCGTTTTTAATTTTTGAAGGTGTTATTTTACAACAGCGTAGTGTTATGAATGGTCTCAAGGATGTTAGTGTTGTGTAAAAAGAATTCTAATGAGTAGTCTGTGTTTTCTTTTACAATATCATGTAAAACAGATTGCCTGCTCAATGTTGATGTATAACTGTCATACTGCTCAAAGCACCCGTCTAAACGTCAATGTTATTTTTTTCATCTTATGTTTCACCCTTGTTTTATTTCAGTGTACTAATCTGGGAGAAAACTAATTTCTCGCAAGTTCCGGCTAACGTTCTGCTGTCGATGTATTTTACGGAATTAAATCTGCAGAGATATTCTTTATTTTCTGTTGTGAATAAGCATATTGTATACAAAGCACATAAGGAGTGTGGTATAAGGTACGGAGTAAGCTACGAAGTTGAGAAAAACCTCATGCCTTCACAATGTTGTAGGAATACATGCTCTCGAAACATGATCCAACCTCCCGGTATAAATGGTGACCGCACAAGAAGAAGAGGACGAAGACGTTTTTTTGCATGAAAGTCTCAGGCCCATACAGCTCACAACACAAGTACTGATTGTACTTTAAAACTTTGTCATTGCCACGCTACGATTTTTGTTAATTTGTCGTTTAACGCCGCACTCGGCAATATTCCAGCTATATGACGGCGGTTTGTAAATAATCGAGTCTGAACCAGACAATCCAATCATGATATCATGAGCATCGATCCACGCAATTGGGAAACGATGACATGCATCAACCAAGTCAGCAAGCCTGACCATCCAATCCCGTTAGTCGTATCTTACGACAAGCATAGTCACCATTTACGGCAAGCATGGACTGCTGAAGACCTATTCTATCCCGGATCTTCACGGGTCACCAACGGTAAGAATTATATATATGAAGTATTTGGATATAACACCAATTCAAAAGTGTAGAAAGTTAAATAAAACGACTGTTTTCGTGGTGTAATGAATAGATAGAGCGTCTGCTGAAGGCCGGTGGTTTGATCCCCTGTCTACGAGTTACTAGTGAGTGAGTGAGTGAGTGAGGTATGTTTAACGACGCCTTTTATAGTATTTCAGTCATGGCGTGTCAGCTTAATGTGGGAGGAAAGCCCGAAGTGATGCAGGTCTTAGACGTTTACCACTTCGGTGAAACCCACGAGCACGGGTATGGTGCTGACAAACCTAGAAACATAATCTGTGCGAACCAGGATTCGAACCCACAATCGTAGGTTTCTGGCGTAACCAAAGGACGCAACTCTGCTCAGCGAATTGCGGCGGCGCCTTAGACGACTGGGCCACCAGTGCCCCCTTACGAGTTACTAAAATACCTTCACAGATGATACTTACGCTCGGAATGACAGGGATAAAATATGCCCGGCCGGCTCTGAGTCAGTTTATTGTGTACCCATTGGGCATCCTTGGTCAACTATGACATGGAATCTCGGGGGCCTAACACTATGTGGCTGTTACAGTCTTAAACGCAATGATCTTACTTAAATAGGCCGACGTGCGCAAAAAGTGTTACGTAAACCAACTTGAATGTCCTAAGGAACTTTGTGGTGAAATGGACATAAAACGTAGTTTTTAATCCTTTAATCGTGGTTGGATCCGTTCATGGTGGGTTCAGTGATTGTTTCTTATGATCCTTCAACTAATCAGTATCAGATGTGTAGGACCTGTGCAGCTTTGAGATATCCTCTAAAAGTAAAGGGCAATTAACGTAACAAGGCAACTTTGTAGAGTTTAATACTTCAGGGCATACATGATCACAAAATGCTTAACTTAAATCAAATTTGAAAAGGGCCAGTGTAAAACAGAATTCGTTCCCCAAACCAAACATTTCAGTCTGCCTTGTGGTTAATCGAAGGTCAACATGTGCAACACCTTTTGTAATAGGTGCAAATTCACCGGAGCGGGTTGAATAGTGAGACAATAGGGGATTAAGTGGGGCATTTCACATAAATTTGTTGTTTATTTGTTGTTTAACGCCGCATTCAGCAATATTCCAGCTGTATGACGGCGGTCTGTAAATATTCGAATAATCGAGTCTGAACCAGACGATCCAGTGATCGGCATCATGAGCATTTCCACCCAATTGGGATGCGATGACATGTATTTACAAAGTCAGCGAGCCTGACCACCCGATCCCGTTAGTCGCCTCTTACGTCAAGCATGGATTGCTGATGACCTATTCTACCCCGGATCTTCATGGGTCCATTTCACATAAGACACAACAAATGACCATATTTTGTCTATTCTCATAATCACAGTGGCGCATTAATACCTAACACAACGGTCCTATGTGACGTCATCGGCCTACTGCCTACCACCATACCTTGTATGACCCTCCGCAATAAAGGTTTCCGCCAAATCTGTGGATAATCAAGGCGATGATGATAACAAACTTGACAAGAACAAACGACGATAATTAAAGTTATTAAACCATAAAATGTAGACACAGAAGTAGGTGAAATCGACCGAAGCACGAGTAATTGTCATTGTATTACAATCAGGAAAGCAGTCCGTCATAAAACTGACCGTAGGTCATCACCAGGGGCCTGGTGAGGTGAGGTCTGGTGAGGTGAGGTTAGGTGAAATGGGTTTTAACGTCGCGCCCAAGCCATGGACCTTGAATTCGATCTCAGACATATGTTTGATACCAGTTATCTCAAATGGGCTTCTCACCCACAGGTGTGTTAGAAAGTTTAAATACTTTCCAAAGGTGCACAGTCTTAACATATGCAACAAAATTCAATACAAAAGAGTGACGCTATTTTTCAGGGCATTATCATTTGCAGAAGCCCGAGGTCTTGGATTAAGTGCCTGACAAAGGAGGACAGTTGAAAAGACCGAGGGCTTCTGCAAATGACAATGCCCTGAAAAATAGCGTTACCGTTATTTTAGCTAAAATGGATGGAATTTGTTATCAAATAAAAAGAAACAATATCGGTTTTGAAACATTTACTGCAATCAACAAGAATGTCACTGACCCACTTTTACAGATATGGAAACGTCAGTGAACAAACCAGATCCTATCCCTATCCTATGACGTCACCTAACAACGGGCGTGTTAATGGCCCATCGTCAAGCAATATGAGGGCATTATCAATTGCAAGTTACAGTGGCCCACTCGTTTTTGATAATAGGCGGGCGGTTTAATGATAATTCTATCCATTTTAGCTAAAAACACAGATAATTGAACAATGATGCACGTATAATCATATGACAACTTACTATGAAAATTTACGTAACTCATAAAAGATAATCTTCCACAAGACCGAATCTACCAACGTAAATAATCATTCTTTCAAAAATGAGAATAATAATATACTATCCACAAGGCTTAACAACAAAAGTGAGAGAGTGAGAATTTTTTTTTACATTGCATTGGCAATATTGCAGCCATATAGCGATGATATCATAATAAAAAAGTTTTGAATATTGAAAACGTGTCGACAATGCTAAGTAAAACAACTGGAGCATCACATAGTTTTTTTTAAAACACATATGTAACCTTAGAAAATGACTGGTTGCTGGTACAAAGTAAGCCACAAATCAAGGGCGGAACCAGCATTTGTAAAAGGGTGGGGTCCAAAATATGAAACTCCTCTCTCAGATAAGTTTACTGTTTACCACATGGTCCCACCCCTGTGGGTCCGCCTATGACTATACAAGGGGCCATGGGGACGAACGGTACATCTGTTACTTGCTTTTTCTCTCAGGAGAATTTACAGCATCTCTCTGGCTCTATGACAAGAGGGATGACTTCAACTTTTCCTTCATACAGCTCTAGCCTTTGGCGTCGATATTTCACAACTTTTTAAGTGTATCGAGTATGGTCTTTCTACGAAGATTTCAAAGAGCGTCATACGACGCTTGCCCCAAGATTTGAATAGTATCATATGTTCTCACGTTATTTTTAAGGTGAACTTGACTTGCCTTGCCGTAAGTCTTTGACGTGTGCCACCGGTGGGCCAGGGTATATATGCTCACCTTTCGCGAAAACTTGGTACCATCACCAATTAATCGTCATTTTTCAAAAAAAATAATTTTTTTATGGAAATGGATTTGTCGCGTTCATTGATTATCTTGGTGAAATTCTTGTGATGTCCCTATTTTGTTGGTCTTGACCCTCACAATCAACTGCTCCTTTTCCTTCTGAGGTGAGCTGAGGTGAAAAGGGGTTCAACGTTATTGATTATTGCACCTATATAGCGAGTGCACCCTGCTCTGAGGGCACATGTGGCCCAGTCGTCTGAGACCTGGTAATTCGCTGTGCAGAGTTGCGTCCCTTTGCCTGCCTTAAACCTGTGATCGTGGATTCGATTCCCAGCACGCCATGATTAAGTTTCAAGGTATTTCAGGACCTTTGCTAGTGGAATTCATTACAATGATTAACGTCTAAGGCCAGCATCACTTCGGGTTTACCTCCAACATCAAGATGACACACACGTTGTGACATAACTGTATTACCGTTCAATGCTAACTGAGGGACATATTTCTGTTCAGTGAAATGGGTTGCCACACGGCCCTCAAATTGTTATGTGAAATATTAATACTCTTAAAAAAAGAAACGCAAAACGGATATTTTGGGTCATGAAAGAATGAAGGGGTTTAATGTGTTATATTGTCAGTGATAAATTTCCCGTATCAAAACGGTAATGCAAATCATTAGTCAGGAAACACGTGCGATTCGGAAAAACGCACCCAGTGCATTAACGAATGGGCCATGGAGCTGCAGTGCAGTACAGCACATGCAGCAGCACTTCGAACGGTATTTAAGTGCAGGGTTTTTTGATTGCCTGGCATCTGTGTCAATCGAACAGAAGATTAACAAAAGTGCATCGAAACAACGTCTTAGGCCGCTTGCAGGCAGGGGAATCCCGATTAGCTGTAGCAAGGGTTTTCAATATAGCGCCCAGCACGATCACAATGCTATGGGACGGGTTTCGACAGCTTGGGGCAACACGTGATTGGCCAAGGTCGGGACGACCAAATGTAACCACCACGGACCAAGATCGCTACATCCGACAACGCTACCTACGTGAAAGGACCGATCACTGCCACCTGAACCGCATCCCAAATATCCGGACTGCGGAGAATCTCCGACCGTACGAAACGGTTTAAAAGCTGCAGGTCTACGAACAAGACGTCCTGTTCGACCCGCCATATTGAGTCAACAACCTCGTCAACAACGACTGCATTTGTGTCGTTAACACAGGGTATGGCCTCAACTGCGGTGGAGAAATGTCTGGTTCAGCGACGAATCAAGATTTCTCCTCCGTCCAGGGGATGGAAGAGAACGGGTCTACAGACGTTGGGGAGAACGTTACGCCGGAAACTGCGTACAGGAAGTGGACAAGTTTGGTGGGGGTAGCGTTATGATGTGGGCGGGTATATCTCTCGTCAAGGCAGGACAGGTTTGATCTATATCCAGGGCAATCTTACGGCTCAACAATACATCAATGAAATTCTCGAACCACACGTCCTCCCAATTGCAGCCAACGGCAACGTTGTATTCCATCAGGACAACGCTCGACCGCAAACGGCACGGATCACAAGAGCCTGTCTACACAACAACGTTTCTCCCCTGGCTCTCCAGATCACCGGATTTGAACCCGATAGAGCACATGTGGGATGAACTGGATATCGATTCATATCAATATGCATTGCTTTATATAGAGACTGCTATTTGTTCTGGTATTTTCATTCAATACCCCTGTCGCCTATTAAACCACTTTGTGTAAAGGACATCACATTGTCCATCTCGGCAATGGTAAATGTATATACAAATATAAATTGAAATATATTTTTGTACTTATCACACTTATTATCTCACCAAATATGAAACAAACTCTCATTAAACGGTTTTCAAGTACTAACATGAATCGGAATGAAATCACTAGTTATCTTCCCTATCAATGCGGAAAAGTGCACAATATCAGTTTAAGTTCTGATTCCTAAATGACACGATTAGCTTCACAAATGAACAAATTAGAAATAATTGATGTCATACAGCACTTAACGTAAGTGCACTTTTATAGATCTGGTCCGTGTTACAGATATCCTTCACTTCAGTTGTAGAGGGTTAGTGGGGTAGCTAATGGTTAGAGCTTTCGATTACCCACATGGGTACAATGTGTTAAGCCCATTTTTGTGTCACCCCGCTCTGATATTGCTGGAATATTGCTAACATGTGGCACAAAACCATACTCACGCACTCGCTCATCAAGTCCAATCAAGGCGACATTGCCACTGTGCTCGAGGGAAGAAAGTTCAAGGACGAGTAAATCCTTTTCTGAACATACCATATAGTAAACGGATCTGAATGTTTACGGTAACATGATTTTATATGTGATTTTCACCAAGCTATTGGTCACTTCACCGAGCGTGCCTTGGTGGCTGATACCGCGACGAGATCATCGGCCCTGTGTGTTCTACCATTTTTGCGTCGTTATGGCCCAGGCATTACCTTTCAACATGGCAACGCCCGGCCTCATATTGCTCAGCTTGTTCAGGATTCTCTTCAACAAAACAACGTGAATGTCATCCCCTGGCCGGCTCGCTCCCCTGATCTCCTAAAATCAAGCATATGTGGGATGAGATGGATCGACGCCTTCATCATCAACCAGGTGTTCCACAGACACTCCATGAGACGAAGATGTGTTGCTTGCATCGCAACCAGAGATGTACACGCTATTGATTTGTAAATTGACATTTTGGCATGTTCATATTTTTTATATGAGATCACGCATTTTCTGAAGTTAGTATTGCAAATTAAACCATTTGAACACTTACAGGAGTCTTTTGTCTGTTGCAAACCGAAATTGTTTCAGATTTGGTAAAAAACATAACATCTTATTAAATGTCACAGGAACTTTTGTTGTTCAGTATATGACACCCATCATCAACTTGAGAAGTGAAGAGGAGACTGCAGAAGAGTGTTTTTGTGAGGAGGAAGTCGTGGATTCACTTTCTCCCAGTTTCTTTGCTTCTTTGAAAGAAATGACATTAGTAAATTTGAATTTGAGAATCTTAGTCTGACTTGCTCACCGCTGCAGTTTGCACATCTGATGTCCACTGTGCAGTCAGTGTGTTCATGTTTCTTACTGCAGGGGAAGCAAATTGGGGAGATATGAGGCGATTTTGCTCCATGTCCAAACAGTTTACATTTAAAACAAGAGAGTGGGTTTGGTATGTACACATTCACTCCGATAAAAAGTTCTTTATCAATAGAAACGTAACAAGAGCACAATCCATATCCCCCGCAGGCAGTTTTAACTCCTTGTTATGAACATATCAACATATATATATAAGTCCAAAACTATCAAAAAGCACCAGGTTTGCTGAAGAAATATTGTACGGTTTTCAAGATCTGCTCCGGAAACGACCACTACTGCCATTTCCACCCAAAGTCAAACTTGTTGCCATGGAAATTATATACATATATATATATATATTAGTCCAAAACTATCAAGGGCCACCAGTTCACCATTAGCCCCGTCTATGTGCCAAGTTTGGTGCAGAAATATTGTACATTTTTTTCAATATCTGCTCCGGAAACGACATCTTGCACAAACGGACGGACGGACTGACGGTGTCCATTTTGATATCCCCTGCAAATGAGTTGTGGGGGATAAAAAGTTAGGTGCTCGTTTTCATCAAAGTTTCACCATCTGCTACAAGGTTCGTGATTGGTCAAATTTGAGCTTGTGACCTAAGGCAATAAATTACAGCTATGGTACTATCCTTCTGTGTGATGAAATTCAGATTTTGACGAAAGATGTTTGTTGAATTTTGTTATTCCTAAAATTTTAAACAGGAAATCGCGATCTATATTAAAAGTATGAAACTTCGTGGATGTATCATGCTAGGTTACGAGTTGTGTCAAAGATTTTTCATGAATATATTTTGGTATTAAACATCGTGTCCGAGCGAGGCCACGAAAGCCGAGATGTCATTTGACTTTCATTACACGCGATTGCACGAAAAGATGGAAATAATAACTTAGATGTAAGTTTGACAACTTTTAGAAATATTTTCGTTCATTGTATTTATTACTTTGTATAATATATTTAAAGATTTGCTTGAAACGCCTTTATTTTGTTCTTTGACATGTTCTATGTGAACCCGTTGTCGAAGTGTGTGTCCGAGAATTTTATTTTCAATAACATTGCGCGAAATAGTGACAAAATATCGATAATAAATTATAAATTGAAATGGAATACGGATTTCAGACATTGTGAAATGTGATAGGTTTAATAAATGAATGATATTGCAGATAGGTTCATAAACTTGTATAGATCTACTATTTTGTGTTGAAAGAGTTAACGTAACCGAATCCCTCGTAATGCTGTATTGAGCTTGGGAATGTTAATGAAACAGACTACGAGTATTGTATATGCGTTCCATTGCGTTCCTGAAAACACTGTCGATCAAGAAAATTGCGTCGCAAATGTCAGTCAAATTATTTATGTTTGTGTCTACGTACGCCACAAGATATTTTTCAAGGTAGTGATTTGACGACCTCTGAATTTTAGTCAGTAGATGAATTGAAATGTAGGTCTTTGAGGCTTGTAATGTCAAGACCCGTGAAGATCCGGGGTAGAATTAGTCTTCAGCAACCCATGCTTGACGTAAAAGGCGACTAACGGGATCGGGTGGTAAGGCTCGTTGACTTGGTTGACGTATGTCATCGTATCCCAATTCCGATACTGTATACAATTATATATTTTACTGGAGTTGAATTGACCCTTGCCTCAAACATATTCGCTGACATCATCGAGAAAGTAGCAGTATAAACACAGTGCAGCTCGAGGCAAGTATTCACTTATAGAAAATAGCAAACAATTGCAATAATCAAAGATGAATATTTATATTCATGCGCATGGAGACACACAATTGAATCCAATATGCTCTGCACGACGAAGAGTATATACTAAACCGCAAAAGAAACAAAAGACACGTCACTCCATGGAAATAATTCATGAAAGTTTCCCATTGAAATAATAATGGTTTTGTTTAGGAGGCATCTCGTTTTGATATTATTCTGTATCCAAATTTAATGTTAATTGCCATGTGAAGATTCCGGGATAGAATGGGTTTTCAGCAACCCATGCTTGTCGTAAAAGGCTCGTTGATGCATGTCATCGATCCCAATTGCGTGGATCGATGCTCATGATCGTCTGGTCCAGACTCGCCGTCACATAGCTGTAAAGTTGCTGAGTGCGGCGTTAAATATCAAACCTACAACGAAGTCAACGGCCAAAATGTGACACAAATATGGATATAATGTGTCGCCCAAACGCAGCTTAACAAACGACCACGGTACAAAGTCCCGAATGCTTTCAATGAAAATCATAATTCGCTTGCGTTTCCATGTGCCTTTACTGATAAACGGCACCCCAGTACGTGGATCTAACATTCTTGTATCGATACCAGCGCCAGGACAGGGAAACCAGGTTTATGACGACTGCATGCTAGCCAACCTGCATGACTGGTTGCCATCTACAGATTACAGCACGATACAGCATACAGTCTTCCCGAATCATAGTTTTAAAAATTTGAAATAAACATAGATTTTGATCCTATAAAACGGGTTTAAAGATCAACCTTCAAAGCTGACAATAAGTACAACATATTCCAAAAAGTGCAATCTTTCATACATACACTCACATCATCAGCTTGTCGTATGAGGGGACTAACGGGATCGGTATGTCCGTCTCCCTGATTTGGTTTATGCGTAACCCAATAGCGTAGATCAATTCTCATAATGTCAGTCACTGATTTGTTTGGTCGAGAGTTGATTATGTACAGAACGTTGGGAAATTCATTTACCTGGAATATGTCTGAGTGCACCCCACCACCCTTATAGAACCTAAGTCCAACTTGTTGTCATGGAAACGTAAAAAATAATAACTTCTAAAATTCCTAAATAGCAAAAGGCACCAGTTCAGTATGTGCCTGGTAAACATGCAAAGTTTTGTTAGAAAGTATTGAATGGGTTTTGAGTTACGCTCCGGAAAAGAACTCTACCCTATAGAACCAAAGTCCAACTTGTTGCCTTGGAAAATTAAAATTCCTAAATATCAAAAGGCACCAGTTCAGTATGTGCCTGGTAGACATGCAAAGTTTTGTAAGAAAGTATTTAACAGTTTTTTAAGTCCAACTTGTTGCCATGGAAACGTAAACCCATTTCAATATTTGGTTGAGGCGGGGGATAACAAAATATTATATGCAACGATTGCATTCCTGTTAGTCGACTTAAATAGCACTCCCTCTTCAGCTTTGTTCCTAATATATGGTAGTTTACGATACAGAAAAACAACAATATTCGGCTGATAATGTCACGGTTTTGATTGCTACCCAAATGCGAGTCTGCATTCAATCAATCACTGATTTCATTCCCCAAGAGTTCTGTTCATAGAGTTACATATGCAAAATTTGACGAAGCTATTCAGATGGTTCAAAAACATGGAAAAGGGGCCTAGCTCGCAAAATTGGACATAAAGTCGGCCTTCAGACTTATCCCGGTACGACCCGAGGATTTTCATTTACCGGGAATGTGTTTTCTAGCTAAATATAGCTTTGACATATGTTTACCTTTTGGATGTGCAATCTCATGTTCGTTATTTGAAAAATTCAGTACTTTTCTCCAATGGTGTATCACTAGGAAAACACTTTCATCTCGTACAATGCATTACTTGGATGCTTTTTTGTTGGGCGTTGAAACTGCCGTTGCCAACTGCAGTTACATGTTGGATTCAACTATTGCGTTGTTTCAGGAATTCGGTGTACCAATTGGAGCAGACAAAAATGTTGGCCCGACAATATCATCCACATTTCTTGGCCTCACAATCGGCACTGTAGCCATGGAAGTGAGAGTACCGGCCGACAAAGTCACAGATGTTGCTGAGGTAATACAAACCTTGTTATCATCAGGTGAGGGCAAGGTACGTGTTAGCGAGATTCAATCGCTCGCAGGTAAGCTGCAGTTTCTAACCCGTGCGATTCCAGCAGGGCGGGCCTTCTGCAGGCGGCTCTACGACACGATCCAGTGGCACTCCAGGCCATATCACAGAGCCAGGCTAACGCGGGGTATAAAGGGAAAGATTTACAGGTATGGCTAAAATTCCTTCGTTATCATAATGGCGTGTCAGTATTTCAGCATGATGAATGGTTGACCTCGGAATAACTGGAACTGTATACAGATGCAGCTAGTACACGTGGCTTTTGAGTATAATCGCTGGTCTTACCAAAGACATGACATACCTAGAGCTATTTCAAGTCATGGTAGCACTTCGCTTGTTGGGGAACCAAGTTCTGCATCAACAAAATTATGTATTTTTGTGATAATCAGGCTGTAGACTACATCTTAACAAACCGTCTGCAAATAATCAAAGTTAATGTCACTGGTCCGTCTCATAGTAAGTAGTTGTCTGAATTCTTCTTCGTACCAAGTATGGTAGTACTCATACCAATGTCATCACCGACGCTCTTTCGAGGTTTCAGATGGGGGTGAGTTAAAATTTAACGTCGCATCGGCATTATCGCAGCCATATAGCGACGGGACCAAGTTAATATATATACACTTTAGACGTTAATGCAAAGTTTTGTTTAAAAACAAGTTGCAAAACATATTTGAGCACACTTTATTTAGAAACAATTCATGAAACATTTTTGTGCATAACAATATTATATAAACAGTTTTAAAAACACGGACTATAGGCCACCAGTAACCAAAGCTAGGGGATCATGGGGACTTACAGTACCTCTGCTTCCTGCATGATACCCCAGCAGGATTTACGTCATTACTTTAGCCACTGGTGGTTGCGCACAATGCTAGCCAATATTCAAAACTACTCATCAGTGAGTTGGCTTAAAACCACTGGTTGATGATAGTTACATTGATTATGATAGGATAACGTGTCACACAGGGGGGCAATATTTTTACGGTACTTTAACCTCCTGGACAAAGTCTTCAATAATGTCTGTTGATAGAAGCATCACACCAAAGTTAAAAACAAGCATTTAATTATTCACATACATATTTAAAATGTATTATACAGACCGATTTCTTTCAAGTAATTAATGATGAGATGCCCGCTGACACGGGAAAATAGATCTTTTAGATTTACACTTTGATAATGTGAATCCCTTGCGATTGCAAAGTCCACACAGTCAAGCAATATATGCTTGACGGTGAACCTTTCATCACAAGGGATACACTTAGGAGGTTCGTCCTCATCTGTCTTAAGCAGATATTCGTGTGTAAACCGACTGTGGCCAATACGACATCGTCGTAAAACGATCTCATCATGTCTTGTCTGACAACCCAAGTTGGTATGACCGATTGTTGGTTTCAATTCGTGTAGTTTATTGCTTCCTACTTGGGTGTCCCACCTCTTTTGCGTGAGATCTCGAGTATAACATTTGATGGTTGGTTTGAAATCACTGTACGATATAAGAAGTGGAGATAAGGGTTTATCAAGAGCTGCTTTAGCTGCAGCATCGGCTTCTGAGTTACCTGTTATGCCTACATGACTTCGTACCCAGTGTCAAAGACGATGTCACATTGGCCACCATCCTTGGACCCGTCTGTAAAAATGGACCTGTGAAAATTATATTTGGAGCGTAATTGGTTATATGATTGTTGATAAAGCAAAGGATTGGTATCCGACCTTTTTAGATTGGTAAGAGTGAGGTCTACTTCTGGCTTCACCATCTGCCAGGGAGGAGAAGACATAAGACAGTGAGGTGATATGATATTTATATCTATTTTAGCTGCAGTGGTTGAATTCTGATTTCAAGTGGTGGAACCAGGTTTGATAGATTTAACAGGTTTTCATATTGAGGGTGGAAAACACAATTGTTTGCTGGATTAGATTTATTGGAGTGCAATTTTGTGATATATTGCAGTAAAGGTTTACTGCGGCGCAGTTCGAATGAAGGTTCATCTGCCTCCACATACAAACTGTCCATGGGAGAGGTTCTAAAAGTTCCAAGACACAGTCTTAGGCCTTTATGGTGTATAGTGTCCAATTTTTCTAAATTGGTTTTGCAGGCTCCACCATAAACAATGGAACCATAGTTTAGTTTGGAGCGTATTAACGATCTGTACAAGTGAAGGTTGGTTGGTTGGTTGGTTTGTTGTTTAATGCCGCACTCAGCAATATTCCAGCTATATGACGGCGGTCTGTAAGTAATCGAGTCTGGACCAGACAATCCAGTGATTAATATCATGAGCATCGATCCACGCAATTGGGACCGATGACATGTATCAACCAAGTCAGCGAGCCTGACCACCCGATCCCGTTAGTCGCCTTTTACGACAAGCATAGTCGCCTTTTACGGCAAGCATGGGTTGCTGAAGACCTATTCTACCAATCCCCTCCCCACTCGGAATTTGAACCGACTTTTAACAATTCCCCCTCAGGCACTTTGCCTTGAGATATTTAAGGTAAGAATGTGAGATGACGGTCAAATATGAGGCCCAGGAATTTGGCCTCCTCTACTACCTTGATAGGAGTACCATCTAAAAATAAATATAGATCCTTGTGAGGTTTGTAATTACGACAAAAGTGAATACTGTGTGTTTTGGATTTAGAAAATATGAAGCCGTTTCCGTTTGCCCATTTTTGAATTTTGTTAAGACAGAGCTGTAGCTGTCCTTCTATTGTATTCATATTCTTACCACGACAAGAAATGGCGAAATTGTCCACAAAAAGTGAACCACCAACGCTATTGTTTAATACTTTAGTGAGAATATTAATTTTGATGCTGAAAAGGTTGACTGATAGAATGCTGCCTTGAGGGACGCCCTGATCTTGATCTAAACGGTCAGACAGGGTAGATCCTACTACTGTCTGTTGTTTAAAAATTGAGATATGAACAGAGGTAATCTGCCCCTCAATCCAAATTCATGCAAATCTTTTAAAATACCATGTTTCCACGTTGTATCATATGCTTTCTCTAGATCGAAAAAGATTGATACAGTATGATGTTTGTTGACAATGGAATTTTTAATAAACGATTCTAAACGCACCAAATGGTCAGTGGTACTTCTGTTTTTTTAGAAACCACACTGGATGTCACCCAGGAGGTTATTGGTCTCCAGGTACCAGACTAATCGATTGTTGACCATGCGCTGCAAGGTTTCACAAAAACAGGTAGTTAATTATATTAACGGTAGTTGGATGGATTATATGATCAATATGAGGCCGGGCGTCGTCATGTTGAAAGGTAATGCCTGGGCCATAACGATGCAAAAATGGTAGAACACACAGGGCCGATGATCTCGTCGCGGTAGCGTTGTCCATTGAAATTTCCCTCTACCACTATCAAAGGGGTCCTCTGTCTTGCTCTAATCGCACCCCATACTATAACGCTGCCACCCCGAACCGATCTTCTTCCATGACACAATGATTGACGTAACGTTCACCTCGACGTCGGTACACTCGAATCCGTCCATCGCTGTGGCAGAGGTGAAAACGAGACTCGTCAGTGAATAGAATCTGTCCCCACTGCATGGCCTTCCAGCGTAGACGCTGTCTGCACCACTGTAGACGTGCTTGACGGTGGTTTCCTGTCAAAATGGGACGTCTGGTGGGTTTTCTGGCGACAATACCTGCACATCTGAGGCGACGACGTACGTACGTATACGGTTTGTGAAGATATTCGTCGAAGGCCAGGGATGCTTCTTCCTGTTCAAGTTCAAGTTCTTTATTAACTCAAACCGCTGACCGGTGGTATATGAGCAACATAATAGCATAAATATATACAAAAATACAATGTGATCAAATGGCAACAGTGCTTTACCTTAGTGCAGAAAGTAATATTTTTACAAATTTAGACAGTTTAAACATTTTAAGATTGTAATGTCTCATATTTGACATCAAATGCTTAAAGGAAATGTTTGACCAGTTTAGATATCTATTAACAATTAATGTTTTTCTTTGCTGGTCAAAATATTCACATCTAAAGAGGTAGTGGAACTCGTCGGCTATGGCAGGGGAGGTACAAAGCTTACATGTGCAATATTCGCGTGGGATTCCCTCCCAGCGGCCAGTCTCAATCGGTAAATTATTATTTAGGGTTCTTAATTTTAAAATTGGAGTAAAGATTTCTGGTGATAAGAGAAGATATTGTTCAAGTTTGAAATTTGTTTTGCAAATTCTATAGTTGCAAGCTTTGGAGCTTGTAGTTAAATCGACATTCCATTTTTGAATAAATTGATCTTTTATAATGTCTTCAATTTTTTAGACTAACTACATTAAAAACTGATTAAAAACTACAGAAAGACCACACCTGCAGTCACTGTTGCTAGCTGGAATCGATTTCGTAGGTGTGTTGTTCGAATCCAGTTTCCGTGTCGATTATTGGGTACGCGTGGCCTGCCACTCCGAGGATGGTCTCTGACTACATTAGTCTGTTGCCAACGTTGCCATAAACACCAAATGGTGTTTCTGTGGACGTTAATTTGTCTTGCAACATCACATCCTGCTTCAAGCATACCAATGGCTCGCAGACGCTCTTTTTCGGACAGGCGTGGCATTTCGTAATGTTGTATAGTTGCGAAATTTTGTTGTTTTTCTGAGTGGTTGTTGTCAGCACGATGATAAACAATGCGTATGGAATTCCGTTAACGCACGTTTTTAAACCCATTCTTGGGTAGTGAAGTGCATGGGGCTTGCATAAAAGTCAACTTTTGCATGGATTGCATGCTTTTTGGTAGCAGTTGCGTTTTGTGACTCGATTCCATACATGTACTACAATATTGATCAAAAAACTTTTACTTGTTTGAAGATACTCTAAAATATTGGTGTCCCAGGAACTTTTGTTGTTGAGTATATTTATCCTGAAAGCGGTTTTTCCACGGGCCTCATACAGATGATACAGAGCTTCTATAAATTTTATATTGGCAGTACCCGTGAATATCCGGGATAGAAAAGGTCTTCAGAAACCCGTGCTTGCCGTAAATGTCGACTATGCTTGTCGTAAAAGGCGACTAACGGGATCGGGTGGTCAGGCTCGCTGACTTGGTGGATGCTTGTCATCGTAACCCGTGAAGATCCGGGGTAGAATAGGTCTTCAGCAACCCATGCTTGCCGTAAAAGGCGACTAACGGGATTGGGTGGTCAGGCTCGCTGACTTGGTTGAGGCATGTCATCGATCCCATATGCGTGGATCGATGTTCATGATGTAAATATATATAGAGCTGGAATATTGATGAGTGGGGCGTAAAACAACAAACCCAAAACAAAAATCGTAACCCAATTGCGTCGATTGATGCTCATGATGTCAATCAGTGGAATGTCTGGTCCAGGCTTGAATATTTACAGACCGCCGCCATATAGCCGGAACATTGCTGAGTGCGGGGTTAAACAACAAAACCAAAGAAGTCCACTTCTCAAGGAAGGAGGATACATCCAGGTGTCTCGGTGCTAGTATATGAACGTTGAAACCATCATGCCAGCAAACCTGGACCCCAATAGGACATCTGGCCCAAATGAAGGCAAGAAGTGAGGCGCTCCTCTTTGAGTCTCTTAACATATGATTAAAGTACCCGATGGTCGGCCGTATATATAAAGTATATAAAAAGTTCCAAAGGGTAGTAAGAAGCCAGGAATAGGAAGCAGAATAAAATATTGACAATCTTAACTTCCAATAAAAAAGACTAAACTTGCCATGAATTTAGTTTCTCGTACAAAGCGACTAACGGGATCGGGTGGTCAGGCTCGCTGACTTGGTTGATGCATGTCATCGATCCCAATTGCGTGGATTGATGCTCATGATATCAATCACTGGATTGTCTGGTCCAGACTCGATTATTTACAGACTGCCGTCATATAGCTGGTATATTGCTGAGTGCGGCGTTAAACAACAAACCAAACCAAACCAAACCAAAAGTTTCAAAATGTAGCTTGGCACTAGGGATCCAGATGCTACAGTCTACAGACGCATGCAATGGGCGATGTCACACTCAAAACAGTTTCCGATAATAAGGAATATTTACAGTATTTGGAACGTTAGTCAAAACCACGGCTAAGTGATCATTCCCGTGACTTGGTACCCAAGGCGTGGGCTCAACCTGTGGATAAACGTTGTCCGGTGGCCATTTACAAGTTGAATTGAGATGTTCACCCGCGACACTTTCGCAATGATGACAGTCCATTTTATCTTGCACCAAACAAACAGTTCAGGGTAAAATCTGAAAACACTTGGTTTAAGGGTAATCTGTTGGCAGAAGCAAGCTTGGCTCCTTAGGCAGACTATGGAATCCAGGGCAGGACTGTCTTCAGACAAAAGGTTTGACATCTTAAAGCGCTAGAAAAAAAGCATGATCCAAACGTTTATCCGACAATGGTGTCCCAGTGCATCAGATTATGCAAGTTTCTGGTCATAAGAGACCCGTGAAAAATTGCGGTGGAATAGGTCTTCAGCAACCCACGCTTGTCGTAAGAGACGACTAACGAGATCGGGTGGTCAGGCTCGCTGACTTTGTTAAATGCATGTCATCGATCCAAATTGCGTGGATCGATGCTCATGATATGCTGTAACTAATCTAGTCTGAACCAGACAATCCAGTGATTAATATCATGAGTATCATTCCATGCAATTGGGATCGATGACATGCATCAACCAAGTCAGCGAGCCTGACCACCCGATCCCGTCAGTCCACTTTTACGTCAAACAGAGTCACCTTCACCTTTTACGGCAAGCATGGGTAGCTGAAGACCTATTGTACCCCGGACTCGATTATATACAGACGGCCGGCATGTAGCTGGAATAATGCTGAGTGCGGCGTTAAACAACAAACCAACAAAAATCCAGCGAACCTCGACTCTCAACAGGACTGCTTGCCCAAATCAAGGCAAGAAGCGAGGTGCTCCTCTTTGAGTCTTAACATATGATTGAAGTTCGCGATGGTCGGCCGTATATATACAGTTCCAAAGGGTAGTAAGAAGCTAGGATTAGGAAGCAGAAGCGTGTTTGACAAGTCCTCCTAAAATCCCAGGTGCACATGATCCCAATTAATCTACAATTAATCTACAAAGTACGTGCCAGTGTCGACTTATAGCTAGGATACTGCTGACTGCGGCGTTAAACAAGAAACAACATGGACAGACAGTCGCCGTCGTGCAGAGACATGAATTGCACATAGACAACAGGAAACACGGAAAACCTGTCGATTTCATCATGTGTAAATCGTTAAAAAAACAACAAACTTTTGAAAAGTACGACTGCAGCAAGTGTCGAAATAAATACCCAGACTTGACCCAAGTATCAGACAGCTGAAACCAGGAACGACAACAGAGAGTGGCGTCACAGTTTAATCCAGACAAGTTCAGAGTCAGAATCTTTGGGACCGGTAGATGACTGTCGACATTGGAGTGGTCCGAGTCGCAAGAAGAAATGTTTGTTTTCTGTACAATAACAAACAAAACCTCCACATGTGGGGCCTAGAGAGTGTGCACCGTGTGGTTGGTTGGTTGGTTTATTATTTAACGCCGCAATATTCCAGCTATATGACGGCGGTCTGTAAATAATCGAATCTGGACCAGACAATCGATCCACCAAATTGTTTGTTTATTTGTTGTTTCACGCCGCACTCAGCCATATTCCAGCTATATGACGGCGGTCTGTAAAATAATCAAGTCTGGACCAGACAATGCAGTGATCGACATCATGAGCATCGATCCACGCAATTGGCATCGATGACATGCATCAACCAAGTCAGCGAGCCTGACCACCCGATCCCGTTAGTCACCATTTACGGCAAACATGGGTTGCTGAAGATCTACCCCGGAATATTCACGCGCACCGTGTGCAGGAAATGGACACACGTGGACACCCCGTGTGTGACTGATGGAAAAGTTGTTGTTTAAGGCCGAACTCAGCATTGTTAAAACTATCTGACGGCAATATCTAAAAAATCGGCTCGCTGACTTGGTTGAAGCATGTCATTGTTCCTTAATGCGTGGATCGATGTTCATGATGTCAATCACTAGTCTGATCCAGAATCGGTTATTGAGACCGCCGTCATATAGCTGGAATATTGCTGAGTGCGTCGTAATAACCAACTAACCGTTCCTAATGATCGAGTCCGGACCAGACAACCCCGTGATTGAATAAATGAGTATCGATTCAAGAAATTGGGATACAATGACATGCCTTGTAATCCGAGTCATCGGGTCTGACCACTCGTCCCGTTAGTCTCCTCTTACGACAATCATTTTCCCCTTTTTACGGCAAGTGGGTTGCTGAATACCTTTTCTACCCCAGATTTTCGTGGGTTCTGTTTTGTTTATTTGTTGTTTAACGCCGCACTCGGCAATATCCAACTATATGACGGCTCATGGGTTTGGTACATTTATGGAACCCGTGAATATTTTGATGATTTAGTTAATATGTAAAGAGTTCCATCAATATTATTTGACAATTGTTACAGCAATTCATCATCATAAAGCTTAGCTGCAGAATTCGAAATCACCTGCAAGATCTTCCTGTTCCTCCACATCAACCAAACCTGTCATGGGATCACCCAATACCGTTATAGTCGCCTTTAATGGCAAGCGTGGGTTGCGTACTTCGGTGGCCCATACCCGCCACTGGTGAGATCATTATTCCCTGTATGCCTCTATATTTCGATGCTCATGATTGACACCCGAAAAAATGTTGAGCACCCCTTGCGATAAAGAAACAGCAAACCAATCATCTGTCAGTACTTAGTACGCTAGGGTGGCCCATACCTGCCACTGGTGACATTTTTCACTGTATGCCTCTATATTTCATCTGGCGGCCGCCAGATACTTCCACTGGTGAGGCCATTTTTCACTGTATGCCTCTATGATTTGTCAGATACCTTTCGTTTAAAAAATGACCTTACCATTGGGTGCAACTATCCCTGGTCCAATAAACATATCGTAGTTGTAAAAGGCTGGTCTGCTGCCTGTGTCTTGTTATTTTTTGGGGGTGTATTGCTGTGTGTATATGCCCATGCAGTCAATCACGGGATTGTCTGGTTCAGACTTGTTTATTTACAGACCGTCGTCATATAGTTGGAATATTGCTGAGTGCGGCTTTAAACAACAAACAGACAAATCATGTACTTGAAGAAAATTTAGTATGGTTCCAACAACGAATTTCTGGGATAATGTGCATAATCATTATGACTTAAAACAGATCACCATTGTGAGTTATTCAAACATCCATATTCACAAAAGACCCGTGAAGATCCGGGGTGGAATAGGTCTTCAGCAACGCATGTTTGCCGTTAAAGGCGACTAACGGGACCGGGTGGTCAGGCTCGCTGACTTGGTTGATGCAGGTCATCGATCCCGATTGCGCGGAACCCGTGAAGATTCTGGGGTAGAATAGGTCTTCAGCAACCCATGCTTGCCGTCAAAGGAGACTTACGGGATCGGGTGGTCAGGCTCGCTGACTTGGTTGATGCATGTCATCGTATCCCAATTGTAGAATATGTCTTCAGCAACCCATGCTTGCCGTAAAAGGCGACTAACGGGATCGGGTGGTCTGGCACGCTGACTTGGTTGATGCATGTCATCGATCCCATTTGTGTAGATGTCATGATGTAATTCACTGGATTGACTGGTCTAGACTCGATTATTTACAGACCGCCGTCAATACGGTGATGTAGCTGGAATAATGCTGAGTGTGGCGTTAAACAAAAAAACAAACTAACTTAGAGATCAGAATGCTAGAACATACAAACTCTGGTCGGACGCATGCTGTGTTGTTGGCGTTGCTCGGCAGGCAGCATCATTAGAACTGACTCCGAGCCGACCAGTCCTTTCTTTAGTCTCTTACTGCCTAGCGCCAGGCAGGGTAACAATAGGCACCATATTTAAACGTGTTGGCATGACGCGGCCGGGAATCGAATCCCTGACCTTCCCACAAGACCACGTAGGCGGCAAGTGGGAGGCGCCTTAACTATTTGAGTTGTCCAGCCAGGTTTTATTTGTTTGATTGTTTGTTGTTTAACGCCGCACTCAGCAATATTCCAGCTATATGACGGCGGTTTGTAAATAATCGGGCCTGGACCAGACCATCAAGTGATTGCCATCATGAGCATCGATCCACGCAATTTGGATACGATGACATGCACAAACCAAGTCAGGGAGCCTGACCACCGGCAAGGTAATTATGTCGACTGAGTGTCATCTTACCCCAATCGTATTGACATTATATTACTCGTGACGTCAGCCAGACTCCTCTATTAACATGAATAGCTGGAGTTTGTACCATATGTCACAATGTTAGATATATTCTAGTATGTTTTTGTAACAGCTTGGGGAATGTACATGAGCAGAACATAGGAGACACTGTCATAAAAAAAACTATATAAAACAATATATTTTACAGAATAGACATTTTGAATTAGTAATTGGACTGTTAGTCGAATTATACAATATCGTATGAAGAAAGAATTGATGGATTCAGTGTCAAGCTTCAGTTATGTTAAACTTGTGTTAGCCGATTATCAGGCCATAGCTCAATTTTCACAGCTAAAGCCAAAGCAATATTAACTGCTTTGGAATATATCCAAAAACATCTTTTCTGATTCATTATCGTGTCTACAGGCAATGAAATCTAGCTCTTCACATCATACATTCATTTTAGATAATTTAGAATTGTATAATGACCTTGCTACTGGCCATTACGTCATCGTCTTTTGCCGTTTGGCCAGTCATGTTGGAATCACGGGTAACATTGTGGCTGATGCTGCTCGTGACAACAAAAGCAGCTCGCGACAAATCTGTGACACCACTTCTTCTACCTTACAGTGACTACAAACCTGTTATTTGATGCTATATCAAAGACCTAATGCAGAAGAAGTGGGACACCCAAGTAGATATTAACAAATTACATGCAACAAAACCAACTTTTGGTTACACCTACTTGGGGTGTCAGTCCAGATTTGAAGAGGTCATTGTGAGACGATGTCGTATTGGCCATTCGCGTTGTACACATGAGTATTTTTTGCAAGGTGAAGATCCTCCATTCTGTATCCCTTGTGATGAAAGAGTCGCAGTCAAGCATGTCCTGCTTGACTCTATTGATTTTCCCATCACAAGGGATAATTATTTCCAGGTTTCATCCATAAAGGATCTTTTTAATGTAAGTTTTCATTTAATTCTTGGATTTTTAAAAGTATTTGAGCTAAAAGACCAATTTTTATTATATGTATTGTAAAAAGTACGTGATTTTGATTTGGTAGAATGATTCGATAACTGTGGTTGTTTGAGGCTGTACCTTCAAGGGGGGTTGAAGTATCGTAAAATAATTGTCCCCCTGAGAGGGTGCGTAAGTCCCACTGCCTTCAAAGTATGTTTCATTTTCCAGGATTTTAATCGTACAATGCTTGTTTATTTTTTAAAAACTGTGGCTTCAAATGTCTAACAATCACCAGTAGCCAGAGGGATGGTGTAAATCCTGCTGGGGTACTATGCAGGAAGCAGATGTGCTGTAAGTCCCCATGGTCCCTAGTATGGTGTCCTAACTTTGATTGCTGGTGATCTCTAGCCCATTTTTACAATGTATTGTTCAGAATAGTCACATTTTTTATGGTAACATGCTAGTTTTAAATCTATATCTGTGATAGTCTACTGCTTTAACTGTCCTTTGTCGACAGATTTTAATATCTATATGAATGTATTATTACTGTATAGCTTGATTTAGTCACTATATGGCTCAAATATTGCCGATGTGACTTTAAATCTTAACTCACTCACTCACTCACTAGCGTGACCCGTAAAGATCCGGGGTAGAATAGGTCTTCAGTAACCCATCTTGCCCGTGAAGATCCGGGGTAGAATAGGTCTTCAGCAACCCATGCTTGCCATAAAAGGCGACTATGCTCGGGTGGTCAGGTTGATGCAGGTCTTGATCCCAATTGCGTATGCTTGCCTTAAGAGGCAACTAACGGGATCGGGTGGTCTGCCTCGCTGACTTGGTTGATGCATGTCATCGATCCCAATTGAGTTCAGTTATGATTAATTTTGATGTAGCAGCGGTTGACTTTTCGAATATCCTTGTCAGTTTGCTAAGGATCAACACTTTTGTAAAACGTAAAACATGTGCATCTGTTGAAATAGCCAAAGACTTGTCCAATAAACAAAAGTCTGTTGTCATGTGCCACACAATGCCAACAAACTACATGCATGTGACCAATAATCAGTGAAACCATCCGTCAAACTGAGAGTATCTGACTAAAACTGAAACGTAAACAAATCACAAAATCAACGCTCAGTATATGTGATCCACCTGATGTTTGCCTGTAACCGTTGTCTCATGCCCTTCGTAAGTGTCTTGGTGGTTGCCAATGGAAGAGTCTTCCACTCTTCAGTGAGTACATTGCCCAGTGTTTGTAGAGTTGCCGGAAGGAAAGGTCGTCGTGAGATGGCTAGCTGCTGCTCGTTACATATGTTTTCGACAGGAATGAGGTCTGGTGATCGGGCTGGCCACTCTATGCGAACAATGGCCTTCTGTTCTCTGTAGGCATCAACGACCGTGACTCAATGAGGTCATCCGGTATCGTCCAGGAGGATGAAGGCCGGTCCGATTGCACCAGTATATGGTCTCATGTAGACATCCTGAATGTTATAATCCTGAAATCGAGACACAATTTCAATTCATCAGTGAAAAAAACTGTTGTGAGTGAGAGTATGATTTAACAGCGCTTTTAACAATATTACGGCGGGGGACACCAGAAATGGACTTCACACGTTGTACCCATGTGGGGAAGAGAACCCTGGTCTTCGGCGTGACGAGCAAACGTTTGGACCACTAGTCTACCTCACCGCCCTGATAAGTACTGTAGCACATTCATTGTCTGTCCATTTGACGTGATCTTCAACCCAAACCAAACGTGTCTACCTGTGATGTTGGGTCAGTGGGATGTTAATGCATGCCCTCCGGAGACGGGAGACTAGACTCTCGCTGAGACGATTACACACTATCTGTGTAGAAACGTTAACGCCACTTGCGGTCCGCATGTCATTACTCAACATAGTGGCAGTCACGAAATGATGGCGTCTCGCTGCAATCAGAAGAAACATGTCTCCCCGTTGTGTGGTTTAATGCTGTCGACCACCTGCATGTCGTTTGGTAGCTGATCCAAACGGTATCGATTAAATACCCCGCAGATCACACTTTGGCTGACACCAAAGGCGTTGGCAAAGTGAAGTTAACTTGATCCAGTTTCAAACAGTCCTATGCATTTGCCTATTTCCACGGTCGTCTTTGGAGCTTAAGTGCATTCAGTTGATGCAATCATCAGTAGCAAATGTTGTGCTCTCTGATAATGATGTGTAATGATTGTGTCACGATACATCCAAACAAGCACCTCTTGCACATGGTCCCCATGACATTGTCCGTTCATCATCAAATTGAGGTCCTTTAGGGGTTACCCGATCATTGTCTACTGGAATATTTTAATCTATATTTGTTGGGTGATTGTTTTATACCAACTTGATCCTTAGAAAACTTTGAGTAGTATTTTTCGTTTCTGTGGCTTCGAAATTAGATACTGCATTTTATGTATTATCAACAGTGTACCAGCTGGGATAAATTTTTGTACATTTACTGTAATAGTTCAATGATTTATAACGACAAATTCAGGCGACCTTGATAAATCCACGTGGTATTCAAATGGTTAGTAAATATTCAGACAGACAGACAAACAGACAGGATTATTTGCATTAAAGGCCGCGTGATCTAAAGTACAAAACATTTTTACATCATAATTTGAGTTACCCCATGGTGATATAGACTCATATTTACAAAATTACTTATTAAGAGGAGCCGTTTTTAAAAGATGTGTTAAGAACTTGTGTAAATGGCAATAATACATTAATGTCTGACGAAATACATAGGCTTTTAAGTGAATAATACTGCTTATTTGACAATTTAGATTATAACAATTTACGCTCATCTTTGTAATGTTTACAACAACATGAATACTCATCTTCGATTGTGTTGCAATGTTCACACAGAACATTATCATTGGTCATTGTTGATACACCCCTACGTAGATGCTGCACACCCAAAGAATTAGTCAATTCTAAACTTTGTTAACAGACGTTTGTACTCCCAGGGCATTTGAAGGGATAAATATTTTTCACAATCTAACAATGATTTCTGGGTCTTATAAAAAGTTAATACATTTGAGTCTAAGGAGGCATTCTTGCAAAGAACAGTTGTACACTCTTTCTGTAAACTGCGTAATAAATAGCTTCGGAACACCAACATCCTGTGAAACCAAAGCCTTAGGAAAAATACAAAATAAGTGTTAGTGTCAAATCTCGGGGCCTGATGGTTGGAGGTCTTACGAGTTAAAATGCTTTGGTCCCCCCAAAAAGCATACTCTTTGCAAATTTGATGCCACGTAAACATGGTTCAGCACTAACGCAGACAAATACATTGTCAATGTGTGAGTAAGGCTTTACGCCGCTTTTAGAAACCTACCATCAATATCACGACGAATTAAACCAGAAATGTGCCTCGCACATTGTACCTATGCGGGGAATCGAACACGGGTCTTTGGCATGAAGAGCAAATGCTTTAACCACTAGGCTATCCCTCCCACCACCCCAGTGTAATAATGATGATTACTGTCAACAACTGCATTGCAATGCATTTTGTCGATTTACAATGTCTTAAACGCCATTGTTTTCAAACTTGTTAAAAAATGTCATGGAGGAAAAAGTTCTGGCATTCGTAACTCGTGGTGGCGGCTATAAACGGCAAGCATAAGCCACTAATTTGTCAATCAAATGTCAACATTTTTCAAGTTCGATAATGCCGAGACTCAGCGCTGCCCATCGGAACATCGCCATAGGACGTATCCAAAGAGGGGAATCGCAGTCTTCTATTGCACGCCAATTCCACGTCCATCAGAGCACCATTTGCCGCCTTTGTGACCGATACACACAGTTCTCTTCAGACCGTCCGAAAACCGGTCGACCACACCACGAGATCTGACTTGGTTGTTGTTTGTTGTTCAGGGTAATTTGACAGTAAGTCGCTACATGAATCAAAATTCTTCAACCTCACCTTCTTCCAACCATTGACCACCAGAGGGAGCTGTTTCAACAGGACAACGCTCCACCGCACACAGCTCGTGTCACGGTAGACTACACCAAAAATGCCAACATCAATGTGTTGCCCTGCCCTCAATCCAATCGAACACTTCTGGGATGAACTCGATCGACGTGTACGTCAACGTCAGAATACGCAACTGGCCAACGAGTTACAAGCAGAATTCCGCAGGACAGAACTCGTACACATATCCCGTCAGTGCCGAGGAGATGCAGAGCCGTGATTGCTGCCGGGGGCGGTCACACGAGATACTGAGTTTAGCGCAACCTTGTGGCCTTATGAGACATGACCATGAACAGTTGTCAATGCCTTTGTACATCGACAACCCGTGACTCTCGAGATCCGAAATGTCCTATTTGTATCTATGATATTATTAAAATCTACCTGTGCGTTTCTTTTTTTGAAGAATGTAGATAGATTTATGTCCCTTTTTATTTGAATATGTGACATTCATAGCCAAATTTGATATGTTGTTCATTTGAATGATGCCTATTTTAGAAACGAATGATTGTGATTAAGACCTTAAGCTGTGACATTTATTTACCATCTGCCACATGAACATCAGGCTCTATATTGTATCCCCCGGAGAATGAAAGGATATTCACTCTTCTTGCAACAGGACGTGTTTGGTATGTTTGTGAACATGAGTTCATCAACACAAGAAAGTGTCGCTGAAGTGTCAAGTATTGCTATCTCTGATGGCAATGATTCCTGCCACGAAGAGTCGGGGGGAACAGAAGATCCACTTGTTACCCACAATGAAAAGCTGCAATACACTGTCATACAGATACCGCCTATCCCGCTAATGATCGGTGCTGCCATACAGGTAAAATACGACCTTTATATTTGGATAGGATGAAATGCAATCCGATCCCGTTCGACGCATTTCACGTCAAGCATGGGGTGCTGAAGGGTTGTATTGTCATACTGTTAAGTTACCAGTATATGATTCAGAATATTAATAATATTATTCAAATATAGTCGACCCGTGAAGACCGGGGTAGAATAGGTGTTCAGCAAGCCATGCTTGCCGTAAAAGGCGACTATGCTTGTCGTAAGAGGCGACTTACGGGATCGGGTGGTCAGGCTTTGCTGACTTGGTTGACGCATGTCATCGATCCAAATTGCGTGGATCGATGCTCATGATATCAATCACTGGATTGACTGGTCCAGACTCGATTATTTACAGACCGCCGTCAATACGGTGATGTATGGATTGTCTGGTCCAGATTCGTTTATTTACAGACCGCCGTCATATAGCTAGAATATTGCTGAGTGCGGCGTTAATCAACAAATCAAATACGGCCTGATGTTCTTTCACAGTTCAGCATGAACATGACTAATTTCAACAGGTGGTGTGATATGTATGCCATCGATGTCTTCAAGTCCAAACATTATCGCTTTTTAATACCGTATACATATATGATCATAGTCGAAAACAATGCTTGTAGTAAGAGGCGACTAACGGGATCGGGTGGTCTGGCTCTCTGACTTGGTTGATGCATGTCATCGTGTCCCAATTGTGTGGATCGATGCTCATGTCAATCGGTGGATTGTTTAGTCCAGACTTGATTATTTACAGACCGCCATCACATGACTGGAATATTGCTGAGTGTGGAGTTAAGCAACAAACAAACAAAAACAATTTGATTATGGCTTCATCGTCTATGGTGGAGCATGTTAAAGTAATTAACCGAAACTAGATACTATATCAATTATAGGTCTACAGCAACCGATGCTTGCCGTAAAAGGTGACTATGCTTGTCGTAAAAGGCGACTAACGCGATCGGGTGGTCAAGCTCGCAGACTTGGTTGATGCATATCATCGATCCCAATTGCATGGATGGATGCTCATGATATTAATCACTAGATTGTCTTGTCCAGACTCGATTATTTACAGACCGCCGTCATATAGCTGGAATATTGCTGAGTGCGGCGTTAAACAGCAAACCAACCAACCAACAAACTATATCAATTATCAAGGCCTGAGGCATTGCCTTGGGTTTTTACGAACTGGCCTGTGAAGATTCGGGGTAGAATAGGTCTTCAGCAACCCATGCTTGTCGTAAAATGACTAACGGGATCGGGTGGTCAGGCTCGCTGACTTGGTTGATGCAGGTCATCGATCCCAATTGCGTGGATCGATGCTCACGATGTCAATCTCGGGATTGTCTGATTCAGACTCGATTATTTACAGACTGCTGGAATATTGCTGAGTGTGGCGTTCAACAACATCAAACAACAACACGCAATTAAACCAGCGATCGGTTACACCTACATGTACTTGGGTTGTCAGTCCAAATTTGAGGGGGTCATTTGCAGTCGCTTTGTAAAGTTGTGTCGTTTAGTCGTACCAACATTTCGATTCCCAGTCTCAAATGCTTAAACATTGCTCTGTGTCGCTATTGCTTTCTGTCCCCATTCACCTGAAACTCTGCGATATAACTGAAATACTGTCTAATGCGATTTAAACACAAATCCTTACGCTCAGTGCTCTTGGTAATATCGGATATACATGTATGTATTTTTCAGCATGTCTTAATATGTCTACCAGCGTGTTTGGCTACAAGCTTCATCGTCGCAGACGTATTGTGCGCAGCTTCTGATAGTCCAATCAGACCAAAGTTGTTTTCTTCAACACTGTTCTTGTGTGGCATTTGTACAGTGTCCCAAACGATTCTGGGTTTACGGTAAGAGTATTGCGTACTGGCATCTCCTATGTGTCTGATTAAGATGAACATACATTCTTTCATTCCTGTAATGATAAAGTTGGTTAAATAAATAATGTGTTCATTTGCAAACGAGAATATGTCTCTGGGTACTGTTTCTGTATTTGTTTGGAATGCACAATTTGTACACTATAACCTCATCGCCTGCAATGTATGTACATAATGCAATGTTGTGCAGTGATACAACTGATATCATTGTTCAAAGCATCATTAAGTCCCATCTCACCCTCAGAATATAGGTGGGGACCCATGCAGGTAGCAAAGGCACTGTAAGTCACCATGGTCTCCAGTAAGGTGATCTACCATCAGTTGCTGGCGATCTATAGCTCTTTTTTATAATGTATTGTTCTGTGTAGTGATGTAATTTTATGGTTCCATGCTAGTTTTCGTATTGGAGGGGGGGGGGGGGAAGTTGGTATTAGGACTATATCATATTTTGCTGCCCCTCCTCATTTTATATCACATGTTTTCATTGATTTTTTGTGATGTTTAAAAATTGGTTTCACCTTATTACATCTGCATCATAAATGTAACCAAAAGTAAAACCAGATAAAATATACCATGATATGTTTTATATATTATAAGTTCAAGAGAAATTCTTAAGTTGAAAACATGATCACAATTATCCGTTATCCAAAATAAAAATCGTTCAATAACAATACCTCAATTTTACATTCCCATTCATTTTTTTTACAAAAAGTGCAAAAAGGGTTGTCATCAATATTCAGTTTATGTAGAAACACATTTCTTGTCAGTAGTCTGTGTAAGATTCTAAACTGAAGCCTAAGCTCAGTTGCATGTGTTGTCTCAAAAGATTTCTTATAAATATGATTCCATTCTCATTCACTTTAAAATAGACTTCCATTTTGACCTGGACATATCTTTCTTTTCTTTGTTTGTTGTTTAACGGCGCACTCAGCAATATTCCAGCTATACGACGGCGGTCTGTCAAATATTCGAGTCTGGACCAGACATTCAGTGATTGACATCATGAGCATTGATCCACGCAATTGGGATTGGTGACATGCTTCAACCAAGCCAGGGAACCAGACCACGTGTAACATAGCATCTTACGACAAGCTTAGTCGCCTTTTACAGCAAGCTTGGGTTGCTGAAGAGCTATTCTACCCCGGGTCGACCTGGACATATCAACAAGTTGACAACAAGAGAACACATCGTAAAGAAATTAAAGTTTATTATTATACCTTCGATCCTTTTCCTACATAACTCTTCATTGTAATAGGTGTAAAATCTGAGTAATTGTATTGAATTTATCAACATGAACTTCAAAGATATACTCTGCTAAAGTATATAGGCAAAGGTGATTTTAGATGTATATTTTATATATTGGCACACATCATTGTCATTGATCCAGGTTCCATATGGGACACATGGAATAGTAGATTTTCAAGGTGAAGGTCATCTGTTCTCAATATATTGTATGGTCACCATTTGAGTCCAAAACAGACTGGCATCGTCGTCCCAAAGAAGCAATCAGATCCCGAACTGAGACAGGACCTGGGTGTTGTGATTCATGAAAGGCTGTTGTCAGTCTTACCCTGTGAGGTCGGGTGTTGTCTTGGATAATGACGTTCGCTTGTTGCATAAGGGAAGGACGTGTGTCCGAAGAATGACATCCGTGGAACGTTGTGCGGTTTAATTTCCGCCGTCACATGGCTGGAATATTGCTAAGTGCGGCGTTAAACAACAAACCAACAACAACAATAACTAATCTTTCTTCAATTTTCCTTTGTCAGACTCCCAATTTTTCAAGGACCTTCATCAACATTTTTACCAGTTCTTCTCGCTTTACAGAACGATATTGAATGGTCATGTAGCTATAAGACCACTGAAGGTTTGTATATTCTTTTAGTATTTGACAGTACTTTTTTTGCTCACGACCTGTTGTATATAATAAGTCCAATGTCTCGGCAGGTCATGGAGACTAATTATTCTCTCGCGATGACGTTTAATATTTCATTTTCATATCCTGTATGATCATATCCATTTGGGTCGAATATCAACGCAACTCTGCACTCCTTCATGAAATCAACCCCAGTAGACATTTCACTTCAAATTTGTTCGAGGTTTAACGCCGCACTCAGCAATAGTCCAACTGTAAATACTCGAGTCTGGACCAGACAATTCATGACATCATGAATATAGATCTACGCAATTGGGATACGATGGCATGCAGTTTTTCGCCTTTTACGACAAGCCTAGTTGCCTCTTCCGGCAAGAATGGATTGCTGAAGACCTATTTTAACCCGGGTCTTCACGGGTCATTTCACTATAGAATAAATCCCAACTACATATGCTTGAACGAGGCGATGAATCGGGTGGTCAGACTCGGTGACTTTCTCTGTTCCAATCATTTGATGCACAAGGTATTTCCGAGTTCTATAACTATATTGTTTCGCTTCTCCAGGTGATGCGATGGGCAGCCAGAACTTTACGCTAATTACTGATTTCAACATATCTGAAAATGCTCCCACCCTCAGACTTTCCGAAACTGAAAAGCTGCAGAAGGTAACGTAAACTGACAGAAAGTACCAGTACTTTATCAAGTTTTAAGGTATCTTCTTTAAAAAACATGTACATAATAATATGGCAATTAATGAAGGCATTTATTCGACCTGTAATAGAAAACTAAATGATACTAAAGTTTATATATTCAATCAGACTTCATTACCTAATTCACGTTTATTATCTTTATGTATATTTTGTGTCACTTTTTCTACTTTTCTGACAATACACGTTGGATCTGAAGAAACGTTTTTTGGCATACCAAAACATTGCTTCCACAATATGTCTCTTCACGCTCCATGTGTTCGTTCTCTTCCATGGACGCGACCCGTGAAGAGCCGGGGTGGAATAGGTCTTCAGCCACCCATGCTTGCCGTAAAAGGCAACTATGCTTGTCGTAAGAGGCGACTAACGGGATCGGGTGATCAGGCACGCTGACTTGGTTGAAGCATGTCATCAATCCCTATTGCGTGGATCGATGCTCATGATATCAATCACTGGACTGTCTGGTCCAGACTCAATTATTTACAGACCGCCGTCATATAGGTAGAATATTGCAGAGTGCGGCAACCAACCATCCAACCATCTTCCATGGACGCAGGATATGATACATGTGTCTTGTTTTGTTTTTTCCGTAACGATCTACTATTAGATTGTAGTTAAAACTAATTCATTCCTCAATATAATTGAAATCGTTAAACTGAAGTTTGAGGGAGCAAATCACATTCATCCACTCTTTGTTCATGGTTATATTGCAGTTATCTGGAAGCCTTATGGCAGCTTCACTGGTTGAGATATTTATTGGTGCAACAGGTGTTGTCGGCGCTCTGCTTCGTTACATTGGACCTGTGACTGTGGCGCCTACAATATCACTAGTTGGGTTTTCTTTGTACAAAATCCCAATACTTTATTCAAGACCTTCATGGGAAATTGCTTTAGCGTGAGTAAAACGTGTATTATTGTTTAAGTTGGTCACATCATAACTTAATAACGCTTGCTTTTGAGGAAGTCGGAATAGTACAATGGCTTTTAGCTTTAAGTAGAGATTTCCTATGATTATCAAGATGTGTTGACGAAGACCAGTTCTAACCCGGATCTTCACGGGTGTAATCAGCATTCATTCTTTTACTGATTAATTTTCTTTTTACGACAGAGGTGCTGTGACGGTAATCGTCTTTTCCCTTTTCCTTGAAAACGTACAAATACCACTCCCCTCATGTGGAAGAAACAACGAGAAACGGAAGAGGAGCGCTGTACGACTTTTCGGGTTATTTCCGGTATGTCATGGTCATGACCAAATATATGATTCATGTTCTGACACCCTCAGTATGAAAACCTGTTTCAAAATCTATCAAACCTGGTTCCTTCACTTGGAATCAGAATTCAACCACACATCACTGCCGCTAAAATAGATCTAAATATTAAATCACCTTGCCGTCTTCTGTCTTCTCCTTCCTGGCAGATGGTGAAGCCAGAAGTAGACCTCACTCTAACCAATCTAAAAAAGTCGGATGCCAATCCTTTGGTATTTCAACAATCATATAACCAATTTCGCTCCAAATGTAATTCTCACAGGTCCATGTTTACAGACGGGTCTAAGGATGGTGACAAAGTTGCAAGTGCCACCATCATTGGATCCAGAACTGTCTCCTCAAGAATCCCAGATTTTAGTTCAATTTTTACTGCTGAGGCCAAAGCTATCCTAACAGCTTTGACCTATATTCAACAACAAAACCAATAAAAAAAATCATCATCTTCTCTGATTCGTTATCTTGCCTTCAGGCACTTAAAAGTGTCTCACCATATCACCCTATTATCCTTGACATTTTAGAGCTCTATAATGATCTTTCCACTGGCCAATGTGACATCGTCTTTTGCTGGTTACCAAGTCATGTAGGCATAACAGGTAACTCAAAAGCCGATGCTGCAGCTAAAGCAGCTCTTGACAAAGCGTTATCTCCACTTCTTATCCCGTCCAGTGAAATCTGAACCAACCATCAAATCTTATACTCGGGATCTCTGGCAAAAGAGGTGGGACACCCAGGTAGGAAGCAAAAAACTACACGAATTGAAACCAACAATCGGTCATACCTACTTGGGTTGTCAGTCAAGACATGATGAGGTCGTTTTACGACGATGTCGTATTGGCCACAGTCGGTTTACACACGAATATCTGCTTAAGACAGACGAGGACGAACCTCCTAAGTGTATCCCTTGTGATGAAAGGTTCACCGTCAAGCATATATTCACAAGGGATTCAAATTATCAAAGAGTAAATCTAAAAGATCTATTTTCCCGTGTCAGCAGGCATCTCATCACAAATTACTTGAAAGAAATTGGTCAGTATAATACATTTTAGATATGTATGTGAATAATTAAATGCTTGTTTTTAACTTTGGTGTGAGTGAGTGAGTGAGTGAGTGAGTTGGGTTTAACGCCGCTTTTAACAGTATTACAGTTATATCGCGGCGTGTCAGCTTAAAGCCCGAAGTGATGCAGGTCTCAGACGTTTACCACTTCGATGGAACCCACGAGAACGGGTATGATGCTGACAAACCTAAAACATAATCGGGGAGAACCGGGATTCGAACCCACAATCATAGGTTTCTGGCGTGCCTAAGGGTCGCAATTCTGCACAGCGAATCGGGCGCCTTAGACGACTGGGCTACCCGTGCCCTCAACTTTGGTGTGATGCTACTATTAACAGACATTATTGGTTAAGGAGGTTAAAGTACCGTAAAAATATTGCCCCCCTGTGTGACACGTAATCTTAATCATAATCAATGTAACTATCATCAACAAGTGTTTTAAGCCAACTCATTGATGAGTGTTTTTTTAATATTGGCTGGCATTGTGCACAACCACCAGTGGCTAAAGTGATGACGTGAATCCTGCTGGGGTATCATGCAGGAAGCAGAGGTACTGTAAGTCCCCATGATCCCCAGCGAGGTGGCCTAGCTTTGGTTACTGATGGCCTATAGCTATATAATATTGTTATGCTCAAATATGTTTCAGGAATTGTTTCTAAATATAGTATGCTCAAATATGTCCTACAACTTATTTATGCAAAGTTTTGTTTAAAAACGACTAAATTGTAAATATATTAACTTGGTCTCATAGAAATATGGCTGAGATAATGCCGATGCGACGTTAAATTGTAACTCACTCACTCACTTATGTTCTGTTTATTCACACCTATTGTTCCTATGTCATCCGATACAAGCACCACTTGAGTAGTATTTACTTATAAGAAGGGACACACGCTATATATGGGAGGAAAGCGCTAGGGATGCAGGTATGAGACACTATCAATTCTGTGATGAAACAAGCACGAACACGAATCACAGCGCTGTCTATTGAAGATCGTATTCAGGGAGGGTCTGGTATTCGACCCCATGACCCCTGTACTGTTTGTTTTGGGGCACTGCTCTGCACAGTCAGACTCCTTTGACGACTGGGCCTCCCGAGAGAAGCAGTACAAAGTTTCTAAATTGGTTTGTTTTTATGTTTGTATTGCTATTGCTATTCCACCTTGTGCACTTTGCTTCATAACATAGTGTATGTATACTGAGTCAAATTAAAAACTTCACATTTTTAAAAGTAATCCCATATATGATATACAACGGACAAATGTATCCGAGAAGTTTTAATCATTAATGTCCAAAGAAGGATTTTAATTAACGGTTGTAACCATAATTTGTTCCAAGCACCTACGGTATTCGATGATAACATCAACAGATCATAAGTTCCAAGCACGAGAATCTCATAGCACATAAGTTCAGTAGCGTGTATGGCCACCATGTGCGTTGACAACTGCCACACAACGCCTCTGCATGGACCTTGTGATGCTTGTGAACACATGATTGGGAACACGACGCCATTGTTGCTGCAAAATGGTGCCAAGATCTTGCAAATTCTGTGGTTGGTTCTGGAGAGTGCGCAGACTTCTGCCAAGAGCATCCCAGACGTGTTCGATGGGATTGAGGTCGGGAGACCTTGACGGCCAGTCCATGACGTTGACTTCCGCATTCTGAGGTCCTGAAATTCCTTGTCAAAATTGCTGTGTGGGGTCTAGCATTGTCGTGTTGGAAGATCAAACCGGGTCCATGTGCTGCCATAAAAGGCAGAAGTTCTGGTGCCAGTACCTGGTCGCGGTAAGCAGCAGCGTTGAGGTTGCGGATGACAAGAAGCCTGGAATTGCATTGCCACAGAAAGCACCCCACACCAAATCTGTCAACTTCCTGTACACAACACTGGGCGTAACATTCATGACGGCGTCTCCACACCCTCTCCCTACCATCAGCAAATTGAAGATTAAATCGGGATTCATCACTTAAGAAGACTTGATTCCAATTCGTCTGAGTCCATCGTAAGTTTCGCTGTGCCCACAATTGACGTTGACATCTGTGTAATTGAGTCAGAATCGGCCGGGAGTATGGCCGTCGTGCTTGAAGGTGAGAAGTTCTCAGACGGTTTCGAACAGTTTGCGGACTCAGTCTACCCCTAAACAGTTCATTTCTGGTTGATGTAGCCGTCAAAAATCGGTTACGGAGGTGACGTAAGACAAACTGACGATCCTCTGCATGTAACGTCACACGTGGTCGACCTGGCCGAGGGCGATCAGCGGTGGTACCCGTTTGCTGTAGACGCGTCTGTAAATCATAAACAGTCCGTCGACTACAACCTATCGTCCTTGCGACTTCAGCTACGGACGTTCCCGTCTGCAACATGCCGATGGCACGTTCACGTTGCACTTTTGAAAGGCGTGGCATGACAAATGTCCGTAAAGACTTTTGTTTTTCTTGTGTTTTTCTTTTTTTGTTAATGACTGCTAACAAGTTTGGCTGTAAACACGTGTCGGTATTATGGCCACGTGACCAGTTGCACGTGAAAAAACACTTTTGCCACTATAGTGCTGTGCACATGATTTTGATCGATTCACCTGCACAAAAACGAGTGTTATCTGAAGACAGTGCGTGGCCATTACTGTTTAAATACACAATAAGGGCCCACAATGATAAGTGGTCAAAATGTTAACATTTTAGGATTGTGAAGTTTTTAATTTGGTTCAGTATAGTGCAGGTTAGTTAAACGTGCACTATACCATATAGCCTTCAGATATGCTCACAAAACGTTTGGCTAGTTAAGGTGTCTTAAATGTGTTTCAGATCTTGCTAAGCATCATTTTGATGTGGACGATATGCGCCCTCCTCACTGTCACCGACGTCTACCCTGACGACCCTGGCAGTCTTCGTTATAGAGCCAGGACCGACGCTAAATCGTCACTCGTGTTCCAAACGCCTTGGCTGATTTTCCCATACCCAGGTGACCAGAAAAGACGTACCGTATTCGACGTAATATGCGCCCCGTCCTAATAAGCGCCCACGGCGATATTTGCTGATATATATTGGCTAGTGAACAATGCCAATTAACATCCCTTCCAATTGATCATTGTACCCAAGACTTATTTATTCGTGTATAATACGCACTCGTGTGGTCTGTGCACCTTTAATTTTCTCGCCAAACTTATACTCTTACTCTTATTAATTTTGAGAGCGCCCTGGGTGCTTATTACGTCAAATACGTGTGGTAGGATCCTCATTTAATGTGTTGATACCATATAGATCTAGCGGAGGCATCGTTTTCCGGATGCATTGTGATTGGAAGACAAACAATATTTGATGTAAGTACCAAACTATCCACAAGACCGTTGTCTACAGCGGCTGCCCGGAGAGCGGTAGCTACCACAGACATTAAAATATGGTATTTGATGATACCCTGCCTGCCAGTAGGCGTTAAGTGGGTAAAAGTGGGACCGGTCGGCACAGTCCGTATATTGTATCTGATTGGTGTAACCATGTTTAAAATGAGGAATGGTATATCAGAGGGCAAGCACGATAAATTGCATGTTTTTGATCCCAGAGGGAATTGGTCTTCAGCAACCCACCCAATCCCGTTATAATTAGTCGCCTCTTAGGACAAGCATAATGGCCGTTTGTGTCGTCATAAAGCTGGGATATTGCTGAGTGCAGCGTTAAACAACAAACAAACATGGACAGACAGTCGCCGTCGTGCACAGACAAGGATTGCACGTAGACAACAGGAAACACGGAAACATTGTCGGTTTCTTCATGTGTCATTCGTAAAACAACCAAACCTTTGAAAGGTACGACTGCAGCCAGTGTCAAAATGAATGCCCTGACTTGACCCAAGTATGTCGGGGCATTCATTTCTTGACCAAAGAATGGACCCGTGAAGATTCCGGGTGTAGAATAGGTCTTCAGCAACCCATGCTTGTCGTAAAAGGCGACTATGCTTGACGTAAGAGGCGACTGACGTGATCGGGTGGTCAGGATCGCTGACTTGGTTGATGCATGTCATCGATCCCAATTCTATCGATTGCTCATGATATCAATCCCTTGATTATCTGGCCCAGACTTGATTATACTTACAGACCGCCGTCATATCAGCTGGAATATTGCTAGAATAGTGCGGCGTTTATAACTAACTAAATTCAAGCGGGTCCAACCGAAAGAGTCACGTTGATTTTCCCAATAAACAACTCTTGGTAATACCATCCAATTAACTGTGTAGATTGATGTACGCTTGTCTTTGTCCCACTGGTTTGTATAAGTAATGTATATAGAATATCACCCCAAGGAGTTTCATACTTTTCTTTCGACGATTTTTTATATCAAAAGACACAAGGGTGGGATTCTATTTATCATCCAAAATCATTCTTTTCCAACGTGTTTATTTTTAAATAGTTATAATCAGTGTCTTGAGTGTAAAGAGTACAGATAACCGGCTTGACCGCCGGACAGTAGCAGAGATTTGTCTGAGGTCTTTTATTGTGACGTCATGGTGACGTTGCAATGGTCTGTGAAGCATTGTGGTGCAATTTATTGTATTTAATCCGGTAATGGATATCCCTTGTTCTCTCACCCAAGTGATATTTCGTGTGGAAACAAGTTTTGGATGAAAAAGTACTTTCTTACTTTGAATATTTCGGCGCTTTAGTGAAATTAAATATATGATAGCCATACATCTGCATATCGCTTGTGCATATTTATTGTTGGTACACATAATTCAACCAGTATTGAAACATAAGTCATTGAAGAAAAGTACATTCCGCAGCATGAAAAGATGTCATTTGTTCCTCTCATTATATAGTGCCTAAAGTTATAACTCAATCGTTTGTGTCTTCTCGGCCAGCACACGAAATATTCATATTTGATTATATTCTTTCGTTCACATAACGCGACAAATTGGGCTTCACAAAGAGCTTGAGGTTGGACTATTTGTCTTTCAGGTCAGTTTGGAATGCCAGGATTCAGCCTTGCTGTGTTTATCGGGTTTAGCACGGCATTCTTTTCCTCCTTTGTCGAGTCTGTCGGGGATTATTTTGCTGGGGCGAAGGCATGTGAAGTCGATACTCCACCAAATCACGCGGTAAACAGAGGGATTCTCATGGAGGGGCTTGGTGGACTCCTTTCTGGTGCTGTAGGTGTCGGCCACGCTACAACGTCTTACAGTGGCAACATTGCAACAATCTCTGTGACGAAGGTACTGTTCCTTACATGAAACTGGTCTGGTCACAGTTTGGAATTTTAGTTTTTTCGGTATAAAAATATCACCTAAACTGTGATACTTGCTGTTTTACAGTCCTTTGTCGACAAGTATTTAAACATAATTAAGTTGTTCTCAATATGGCTGCAATATTGGCGATGTGATGTAAAATTCTAACTCACTCACTCACTTAATGCTACTGCCTCAATACGGCCTGGTCTCACTTTGGTTGCTGGCGTATCCCATTTGTATATCGTGTTACTGCATAATAACTTCTCCTTATAAAAATAAATGTTAATACTAAATCAATAATTAACTGTGTATTGTACTGTCCATCGCTGACAAGTGTTCATAGAATCCAAATATATTTTTTATTAATGTCTCAGTTCTCGTCACAATATAGCTAAAATATTGCAGATGCGACGTTTAATTGTTAAATTCACAGTCACTCACTCACTCATTACCGCATTCTTCTGTAATAGACAGAGAGAATCGGGGCGGGGGATATAAATTGATAGATGCATGTCATCGTATCCCAATTGTGCAGATCGATGCTAATAATTCCAATCACTTGATTATAATCCAATCACTTGATTGTCTGTTCAAGACTCGGGATTTACAGGCAGCCGTCATATTAATGGAATATTGATGAATACAACAAACAAACAAACACACACTCACACAAACATGACATCACGTAATAGTAATGTATATTATCCATTGATTGGCGTTAAGAGTTCTGATGGTGGCATTATTGTAACTCGTCAGGTAGGCCTTTTCTTTAGGAAAGTAATGGTATTCTACACAAGGTCCATTACAAGCCAACTGATGATAATCACTAAATAGTCAGTGTAATTTTGACTGGATAGATTTGCAATTCCCATGTGCACATAATCACTTTTTTGTCGCCTAATGCATTCACGGCAAACCGTTAAATCACCAGAGATGTCTTAAAACAATAATATTTGTTGCAGACAGGGAGCAGATCCGTGATGGTATGTGCTGGAGTCATGCTGATCATCTTTGGCTTCCTTGGAAAGCTTGGGGCTGCTTTAGCATCTGTACCAGATCCAGTTTTAGGGGGTGTTATGATCATCATCTGTGGAATGCTCGTTTCGATAGGCTTTTCGACCTTACGTTATGTCAACTTGAACTCGTCCAGAAACCTGGCGGTTTTGGGGTTGTCATTCTTTGTGGGTGTTTTCCTGCCAGAATGGATTGACAGGCACCCTGATATTATCAATACAGGTGAGAGTTTTTAAGTTGTTGGATAGAACAGCATGCGTTTATTTTACCACACATCGTCGAGAGGTGTAGGGATGATTGGATGTTTATTTCAATACAACTGCATTTCTCTTGAATCGTGAAGACCCGGGTTACAAGATGTCTTCATCAACCCATGCTTGCCGTCAGAGGCGACTAACAGGGTCAGGCTCGCTGACTTGGTTGACGAATTTCATCGTATCCCAATTGTATGGATGGATGCTGTTGATGTCAATCACTGGATTGTCTGGTCCAGACTCGATTATTTACAGACCGCCGTCCTATAGCTTGAATATTGCTGAGTGCGGCGTTAAACATTAAAACCAAACCAAATCAAAATATGCTTGTCGTAAGAGGCGACTAACGGGATCGGGTTGTCAGGCTTGCTGACTTTGTTGATGCATGTCATCATGTCTCAATTGTGCGGCGTTAAACAAACAACAGACAAACTTTCAGTATTATCCAATATGGACAGACTAAATGTGACATGTTTAAGGATCATATGTTCGATTCAATTTGAACCCATGCTTTTACTTGACAGTCGGAAAATCTCTGAATATGAAAACATGCTTTGTTGTCTGTTTTCACGAGTGACCAACCCCATCCAAAGATCTGGAAGGATGATCTGTATGTTGTATTTATTGAATTCCCTCTCAGGAAACACCGAGGCAGATGCGGTTTTGAAAGTTACTTTGGGAACACACATGTTCGTGGGTGGTGTGGTCGCGATGATCCTTGACAATACTGTGAAAGGTATGCACATACTCAGAGGATACTCGTGTACCTTTCAGAAGATTTAGATTGCTCGGGAGAAATTCAGTAAGCGACAAAATCCTTAGGAAATATCTGCTAAGAGCAGAGTCGATTGTACGATTCCGACTATATCATGAGCAGGTGTTTATGAATCACTATCTAATAATGATGATACCAGGTGTTCCGAAATGGTGACCGTATGCTGCCCAAACACATGCAAAGGCAAGTCAAGTGTTCCCTTGAAAACAACCATGGGAACATATGGTACAAGCAATTGCATGTAACTTTTTCAAAGCTTTACTTATACCGTGAATGACGCATGACGTTCTTTGAAATCTTGATAGCAAGTGCATGCTCGAGTGTACCTCAATAGTTATAAAATCTAGACACCACAGACCATTGCTCGACATAAAGGGAATGTTGGCTCTTGCAAAGACTGCATTAGGGATAACTCAATAATTAAGTCCATTATGCAATCTTCTGAATAGTTTTTGTTACTCTGAATCTGTAAGCGTAGATGTAAATATGAAACAGATGAGGTGGTCTATTTGGTCCCTTTAATTGCTGGACAAATCAGTGGAAGGGAAATGGCTACTTGGCCGTTATTAACGATATCAGATCAAAGATATACCTGAAGTTTAAGTTAAACTTTATGGCCAAATTGCCTCTTTTAAATTACCATTACGATCAGAACTGAGATGATATAGTCCGAATCGTACAATAGACTCTTTGCTTTTCGAAGAGATTTCTTATGAATATGGATATGTGAAGAAAAAGATCAGCAAAGAGGGCAGCATAATTGGTACCCATGGGGATGCCTACTTCTTGTCTAAATGATTAATCGTTGCCTTGACGTAAACGCAAAAACATTGTGAAAAATGCAACACATCTATAGTTATTGGGAAATAATCACCTTCATGTTGACAAGTCAACTGATGATGATCTTGGCAAATTTATGTTTCATTTATGCATGGTTAGAATGGTCTTCATCTTTGCAGTTCTCGGTATATCAATAAGTGACACTCGTGTATGTTATTTCAGGTACACTTGAAGACAGAGGCATTACAATGTGGCGAAAACATCATGACATCGACTCTAGTGCTCAAGAAGAGAATGAAGGCTCTAACACGATTCCTTCCTCGGTTGCATATGGCTGGAAGTGTGTACCAAGTCTGTACAACAAGTTACACATCCTCTCATACCTACCCTTCATGCCTCCGATACAGAGGTGAACCGAATAAATCGACATGTTCTCTCGACAAAGACATCCTGTAGCCATGCATTCATGGCTTGAATTTTAAATGTATTGTTTACATAACTTGACATTAAATATCTGCCAAAATATCGACATGCCGTTCATCGTACTTTACATCTTACATGAACCATTATACATATACTAAACAACAAAAGTTCCTGTAACATTGAATAAGATTTAATGCAAAGTTATGTTTTTTACCAAATCTGAAACAATTTCGGTTTGCAACAGATAAAAGTTTCCAAATTATTCTCCCGTTGCTATTGTGTTTTTATCAATTGTATTGTCTGGACTTATGGACGGCTTCATCATTGTAACATCTTTTTTGTTGTGAAGATAAAGGGGGATAAATGTGTGACCCGTGAAATCCGGGGTAGAATAGGTCTTCAACAAATTATGCTTGTCGTAAGAGGCGACTAATGGGATCGGGTGGTCAGGCTCGCTGACTTGGTTGATGCATGTCATCGTATCCCAGTTGCGTGGATCGATGCTGATGATGCCAATCACTGGATTGTCAGACCGCCATCATAGCTGGAATATTGCTGAGTTCTGCGTTAAACAACAAACAAACAAATGTGTCAAGGCATAGCAGACAGATGTAGTTGTGTAGTGATTGAGCTTGGTTTATCGCTGCTTCGAACAGTACTTCACCAAAGACCACGAGTATGATGCTGAGACACCTACCGAGAGTCTTATCCATAATAATGCGAATTGCGGCAGCCTAGACGGTTGGGCCGTCCATGCCACCTCCCGGGTGAAGCAGAGTTGCAACGGTTGATATATGTGCGCCTCAGTGAGTTTCCCAATTGCGTGGACGTCACGATATGGATGAAATATTACCGATGTGACGTTAAATGTTAATGATTAGCATCCCTCTCTTTCAACGCTGGTCATCATAGTTGGGCTTGAAAATTATGGGGCGGTCGGGTAGCCTAGTGGTTGAAGCGTTCGCTCGTCACGCCGAAGACCCGGGTTCGATTCCCGACATGGTTACAATGTGTGAAGCCCATTTCTGGTGTCCCCAGCCGTGATATTGCTGGAATATTGCTAAAAGCGGCGTAAAACCATACTCACTCACTCACTCACTCACTCACTCACTTGAAAATTAAGGATGATATTTTGACAGTGTTTATTTCACACCATCATAAAATATGTCCTCTTAAGGGCCAAGAATACCATATGATGCATTCTGTATTTCCAACCTCTTATGGATATATGAATAGAGTTTACCTATAGAGTTTATGTATTCAACAACGTTGATGCAATAGCAGGCATACTGAAGGGCATCAAGTGTAAAGGTGTTGTAGTGAAAGATGAACACCATTTCTTTTCAGGTTATTATCATACGTATCCATCTAGTACGAACTTTAATCCTACATCCCATGTTATCTAACGGATAAGGACTCCCGATGTTGACTCAATGCAGTAAGCAAACACCTCGTTACAGCGGTGCTAAGCACCCAGGACGCTTTCACATTGGGAATTCCTACACCCGCTGATCGCGATACTCGGTAGCCAGTAACAACCATGCTACGTAAAATATAGCAGTCCGACCCGATCCATAGCTCCTGGTAAAACGCCGTCCACGTGGACGCTGTGTGACAAGACTCCTCGCCCCCCGATACCCGGTTGACATGGGTGACATGGGGCTGAAAAGCAACCCATACATGTCGTAAAACACGACTAACGGGTTCGGGTGGCCCTGCTCGCTGACTTGGTTGATGAATGTCATCGGCTCTTCACTGGTTTTGATTAACAAGTAGTAAACGTAATCTAAGTGTGATGAATTATAACACGGACCCCAAAGGGCTTTTAAATCAGATTAGATCAGAGTGCTTTATTTGTTACATAAAAAGATTTCTCGTTCAAGGTGTTACTATTTTTGCAGTTCACGTTGATTCAAAACTCAATGTAAAACGGATAATGTTGGCTTTTCGACATTCTGTAAAAAGAAAAGAAATGTAAATAAATACGTTCAATTATGACTGTCCGCAAATTGGAAACAAAGATTGTGTGCTTTTTACATAGTATACTCACGTGGCAAATGCGCAAGCTCTGAAATTCCTGTCCACGTTCATCTCCTCCTCTGTCAGTTGAAAATCGAAAACCTGTTGAATATAGAAGTAAATATTGAATACAAAATGACATAATCCCTGTTCACATGAACTGTGTGAATAGTTCAGTGACATTCGTTTTCAGATGGTACTGTGTTGATGGAATGGATACATTCTTAGAGAAAATGCACGTCGCATTATGATCACCAGCTGAATCAGCCAACATCATATTAAACATCAAGACAAAGGTCTTCCTTTAGTATGTGCGATACTTTAGTTCTAACTGCTATGACTGCTCACACTGTACTCAATCGCCTCAGTGTCACACAATTAACGCTATATTACTTACCTGAAAATTTTCTTTGATTCTGGATGGCGTGACGCTCTTGGGGATGACAATGGTATCCCTCTGTAGCCCCCATCGAAGGACAACCTATGTTTATAAAATTGATGTTTCCAGTGGTACACATTTTTGTTTGTTGTTTTACCCCGCACTCAACAATAGTCCAGTTATACAACGACGGTCTGTAAATAATCGAGTCTGGACTTGACACTCCAGTGATTGACATCTAGAGCAGCGATCTACCCAATTAGGGTACGATGACATGCATCAGCGAGCCTGACCACCCGATCCCGTTAGTCTCCTCTTACGGCAAGCATAGGTTGCTGAAGACCAGTTCTAATTCGGATCTTCACGGGGGTATTAAGATCTGTACGGGGTAACGAAGATAAAGAGTTATGTCGACCTATGCAAGTAAGTGAGTATGTTTTTTTACGCTGCTTTTAGCAAAGTTCCAGCAATACCACGGCAGTACTAATTTTTCAGTATACCTGAGCTACAGTCTTCCCGTATTTCTTGTCTAATTCTTGAAGCGATGGCTCATCAAATAGTCGTCGGAAAGCAGCATCCGATCTGAAACAAAGTGTAATCTTATCACAAAGTACAGTATCATTTAATATAAAGCCCACCTATCTCGTAAAAATAAATGAGACATAGAAGTGATCGCAACACCCTACTTAATTGTCCTATGTCATGGGGTTGCTTCCCTCTCCCCGACTGGCATACTTTGGGGTTTTCTTCATTATCGTCGTGAGTTAAAGACAAATCACTTCCACTTTACTAATAGATAGTAGAACTTTCCCTTTATTTCGAGCAGAATCTTGTAGAAAAAATTGCCACTGTGTACCAAGCGTACAGGGTTTGGACTGTGTAGTGGTTTGAACGACCCTCCTAAATCCCCGTCTCTATTTCAGCTGTACCAAAGGAAACACGATCTTTCGGCGTATGATACCAGCCACTTCAGAACGTATTAGACCCCAAATGAAGGTCAAAAAATATATTTTAATGTCTTATTATACATTTTACATTGGGAATAAAAAACAAACGTGCAAATAAAACAATAAGGTCGTGGCAGTATTTGAATGTTTAAAGGTCCAATTAAGGGATATATTTCCTTGACAACCTATGTGATTCATCTTTGGTTGTTTTGTTGTTAGAATGTTCAAATATGTTGCTGACAAGGAATATGATGTCAGTTACATGAAGTGTGTGACTTACCTAAACGCCGGTGGTCAGAACTTCCGAGGGGCGAGTAGGCTGTGATAGCAATCCCTTTCTCTCGACAGAAGGATATCAGTTTGTTGTTCAGGATGTAGGGATTGATTTCGACCTGTCAATAATAATCACGTACATGTATGTGAAAATCAGCGTTACAACTCATCAAAGCATACACGTGTAATAATTATTATATATCTTCTATTCTAAGACATACAATGTCATTTTGTCTTGATATTAGTTTGTTGTTCAGGATGTAGGGATTGATTTCGACCTGTCAATAATAATCACGTACATGTATGTAAAAATCAGTGTTACAACTCATCAAAGCATCCACGTGTAAAAATATATCTTCTATTCTATGAAAAACAATGTCATTTTGTCTTGATGTATGATGTCATTTTTACCTGGTTGGTCACTGGTACATATTTCAACCCTTCTGTTTGTACAAGCCGTTGTAGTTGTTCTGAGTTGAAGTTGGATACGCCAATAGACTTGGTGAACCCTTTCTCTACAAGCAATTCCATTTCCTGGAGGAACACAAATTTCATTACATAATACAATGTAAAATTGTACTCTGTGTTTTTTCATGAGCTAGTGAATTACTGTGTTTTAATGTTACTTGAAATGTTTGTTTGTTGTTTAACGCCGCACTAAATAATCGAGTCTGGACCAGGCAATCCAGAGATTGAAATCATGAGCATTGATCCGTGGAAATGGCATAAGATGACATGCAACAACCAAGTCATTGAGTCTGACCACCCGATCCAGTTAGTCGCCTCTAACGACAGGCATAGTCGCCTTTACGGCAGGCATAGTCGCCCTTTACGGCAAGTATGGGTTGCTGAAGACCTATTTTAACCCCAATCTTCACGGGTCGCTGGAAATGTAATTCAGTATACAAGTATCAGGACATACATGTACAAACTGTCTTTAAATTGGATGAACTCAGAATAACAATCAGGGCAAAATTGGGACTCCACTGTCAGTTACTATACATTACCAGGTATGCTTACATGTCTATCAGACGCCTGTTGTTGTTACTCACCTTCCATGTATCGAGGTAGTCAGCATCTGACAAGATGAGGATGCCGTTAGCATCCCTAGGCATGCTTTCGACTGTGTCCTCCTACAGAAAAAAAAACACATTACACACACATTATGTAATGTAAATATTGAAAGTTTACACATCGTGCATGAGAGCACTACATATACAATAGTTTTTGGACATAGAAATGGCACATCTTCTTCCCATATATAAAGGTTCGAGGAAACAGATGATATGAAGAGACATGATGGTAACCGTTCTTGTTACCTTGAAGGCAACTGGCCAGTGGATTAGGTACAGATCAACGTAACACCCCCCCCCCCCCCCCCCTTTTCATAACATAGACTTGTCCGACACTGCCGAGGTCGGATTCTATTCAGGCAGTCATCATTATTAAAATACGGGTAAATATTTTTAAAGCTAGTACATTTTATCATCATCCTTAAAGAGGCTGTACATTATGTTGATATCTCATTTAGAAATAAACGACTCGTGATCGTTGTTTATCGCACAATAAAACCAATCATTGTTTATTCTCTCTGCAGTGTTTTATTGTTACCATAACCAACTCCAACTCGTCGTTTATTTTCTAATTTAACTGCGGTCTACTAGAGCATGGTGTATATGTCATGTTGTTTGTTTGTTTGTTTGTTGTGTAACGCCGCACTCATCAATATTCAAGCTGTATGACGGCGGTCTGTAAATAATCAGACAATCCAGTGATTGATATCATGAGACTCAATCCACGCAGTTGGGATAAGATGACATGCGTCAAACAAGTCAGCGAGCCTGACCACCCGATCCCGTTAGTCGCCTAAGACGTATATGTCATGTAACTGTGTATCTGGGATACTAGATCATGGTGTATTTATTGTGGAACTTAAGTCTCCTGGGCATGGTGTACACGTTATGTAAATCTTGTCCACTAGGACATATGTGCTATAAATCTCTCATCTTCATATATATCATATTACTACGGTCGACTAGAGCATGGTGTATATGGCATGTACCACCGGTGTATAAGGTATGGTGTATATGGCATGTACCTCCGGTGTATTAGGTATGGTGTATATGTCATGTACTTCCGGTGTATTAGGTATGGTATATATGTCATGTACCACCGGTGTATAAGTATGGTGTATATGTCATGTACCTCCGGTGTATTAGGTATGGTGAATATGTCATGTACCTCCGGTATATTAGGTATGGTGTTTATGTTATGTACTTCGGTTGTATTAGGTATGGTGTATATGGCATGTACCTCCCGTATATTAGGTATATGGTATATATGTCATGTACCTCCAGTGTATTAGGTATGGTGTATATGTCATGTACCTCCGGTGTATTAGGTATGGTGTATCAGTTATGTGTCTCCGGTGTTTTAGGTATGGTATATATGTCATGTACCTCCGGTGTATTAAGTATGGTAAATATGACATGTACCTCCGGTGTATTAGGTATGGTGTATATGCCATACACCTCCAGTGTATTAGGTATGGTGTATCAGTTATGTGTCTCCGGTGTTTTAGGTATGGTGTATATGTTATGTACCTCCAGTGTATTAGGTATGGTATATATGTTATGTACCTCCGGTGAATAAGCTATGGTGTATATGGCATGTACCTCCGGTGTATTAGATATGGTGTATGTGTCATGCACCTCCAGTGTATTAGGTATCGTGTATATATTATGTACCTCCGGTGTTTCAGGTATGGTGTATATGTCTTGTACCTCGGATGTACTAGGTATTGTGTATATGTCATGTACCTCCGGTATACTAAGCATGGTGTATATATGATGTACCTCCGGTGTATAAGCTATGGTGTATATGTCATGTACCTCCGGTGAATAAGCTATGGTGTATATGGCGTGTACCTCCGGTGAATAAGCTATGGTGTATATGGCGTGTACCTCCGGTGAATAAGCTATGGTGTATATGGCGTGTACCTCCGGTGAATAAGCTATGGTGTATATGTTATGTACCTCCGGTGAATAAGCTATGGTGTATATGTCATGTACCTCCGGTGAATAAGCTATGGTGTATATGTCATGTACCTCCGGTGAATAAGCTATGGTGTATATGGCGTGTACCTCCGGTGAATAAGCTATGGTGTATATGTCATGTACCTCCGGTGAATAAGCTATGGTGTAGATGGCGTGTACCTCCGGTGAATAAGCTATGGTGTATATGGCATGTACCTCCGGTGTATAAGCTATGGTGTATATGTCATGTACCTCCGGTGAATAAGCTATGGTGTATATGGCGTGTACCTCCGGTGAATAAGCTATGGTGTATATGTCATGTACCTCCGGTGTATAAGCTATGGTGTATATGGCGTGTACCTCCGGTGTATTAGATATGGTGTATGTGTCGTGCACCTCCAGTGTATTAGGTATCGTGTATATGTTATGAACCAAAACTAAAGCTGATCTTCGTTGATATCTGAATTTCCCAATCGACATAATATCAGAATAAAATAATGTGGTATGTGATATGTATGGTTTGAGGAATCGAAGAATTAAGATAGAGCTAATGCTGTTCATTTTGTATACATTTGATAACGGACTATATAAACTTATAAAATGAGAAATCGATATGAACATGTTTTTCTGTGCTAATAACCATGTGTTACAGTCTATGTGAATGAGTACTATGTGGGCAAACAATACGCAAAAACATATAGTTCTATCACAAGGTAATACGCTCAGGTGAACACGGTTATCGGCAAACCATGGAAGCATAGCATTGTTTCAATGCAAATAGTTCCACTTCAATAAAGGAAACCTTTTTTGCATGAATGGAATGGAATTCTAAATCAGCCGATTGAGTAATAAAGGGCTTTTCGATGAAAATATGGTAAGAAGGTTATGCAAAGCCTGCCCATGCACAACATCATATGATCACGAACCATATAAATTGTAGCTGTGTCAGCGCAGCATACCAAGTCAGGCACCTTCACCGCATGCTACTCCGATCGTCGACATGTCAGCAGTTCCCATCGTCAAATTTAGTGATGGAAAGTGTATGCCTGTTGTTGGTCTGGGGACTTGGAAGGTAAGAATTATGAAATATGGGTTTATGTAAGTATGAGGACAGAGACAGACCCGTACACGGAAGACAGTAAAATCCAGCGACCTTGCGTCATTTCTCGCTTTCGTAGGACAAATACCCCAACTTGGGTTTTCGCTTTACTGATACTAGGGAAATTTGGATTTTCGCTAACCAGGCACGACACCAATACTACTCGTATGAAGTGTCGTGATACAAAATACAAAATTTATATATAAAGGCATACAGTATACGAGAACGCGCTATCGGACGTCCCCAGACAAAGCTAGTGAATTTGTCGCCAGACGTGACAGATTTCAATGGAAAATATTTCACAAGATGTTGCAAGCTGCGAAGTTGATGGGCCACCTGGTACAATACATTTGTCATACTTTTGTGGTGTTTTTTTAGACGTCCACGCGTATCGCTAATAACGCATGCACATGCCTATCCGTCATGATCAGTGTACAGCAAAACCTCAGTCTACAACTTCGCGTGGATTTCCGATAAACTACCAAATGAAAACAAAATGACAACAGTCTTTGACATTAAATGACACCTTAACTGACTTGAAGATTCATAGAAATAAATACGTATTATGTAGAATTTTTCATTTGACACTTATAGAGCGAGCTTTATTGGAAATGTTGCCAGCCCAATTCAGAAGTCACTGGGTTTTGGCTAGCGGTCAGGCAACTATTTCTAACACTGCTGTTGATTACTGTTGTTTAGCCGACAATGAAGAGATACAGATATGCTGCGATTGAACCTATGATAGCCATAAAGAATACTGGGAAGTGACATTCATCTTCAACACAATTTTTGTAATGGAAGCATGTTCTTTCATTGATTGGTAAATAAGGGTATCTAACAGTTTCTGTTTTTAGAGGGTCAATGCCACATCTGAATTTCGCAAAGGCGGAACAAAAACATCTTGGAATATGAGATGAAACATAATTTTTTGTACAATAAAATTGTTTAAGGCAGCGATGTGTTCTTAACTTGTTAAAACCACTATTTCCATTTTCCCATAAGAGCATATCATTCCACTTTCTCAAATAATCATTCATAAGCTGATCTTCTACACATGAACATAAAAACGACCTGTTAACAAGGGCAATTTGTATTTTAAACCTGAGATAAACAAAATTCTTTTGTATTCTAAACTTCCGATTTCTTTAATTATTTGCAGCACAATCATCAGCCGAAACAAATACATATTTATTAAGTCTAGACGGCATATTTTTAAAACGACACCAATGTGTTGCAATACACATCCGACTGAAATAATATGTGGTGACCAGCCAACATCACCATTAACGGCTACATTTGGGGCATATTTGCCAATACCAAGAAAAAATCTAATGGCTTATGATGTACAACATTGACCGCAGACACCGCATAATTGTCCCATATACAAGCACCATAGTTCAATACAGGCCATAACATAGTATCATACAACTTTGTACATTTATTGAAATGCATACCACCAATACTTTTAAATTTAAATAGAAGCAGGCCCAGCGCCCTATTTGCTGACTTAGCTGCTGCAAGTGCCGTAGCGGTATAATCTCGATGCGCTGTTAGCAGTAAACCTAGAATTATAACTACTCACAACTTCTATATTATTTTTACCAACATAAAAAACAGACTGCGTCTGATTAAAAAAGGATTTCTAAAATGTACAACTTTAGACTTCTCAGGATTTACTTTAGCTTGTTTTCACAGCACCAATTGGGAAGTACATCTAATAGTTGATTAATAGTTCATTTTCAGTTAGTATTGCAATGTCGTCCGCATATCCTCAAGCTGCAATATTCATGTCACCAACCTTTATACCAAGATTCAAATTATTTAGCGTACATAACAAATCATTAATTAAGATATTAAACAAAATTCGGAATAATAAACAACCTTGTTTCAATCTTCTATTGAAATTAAACCACGATGTTAAGAAACCATTCACTCTCACACAACACTTCACATCTTTACAAAGATTATAGAGATTCAAACATTTTACCACCGATACCACACTCTGAGATTCTATTCCATGGGATATTACGATTTATGCTGTCATATGCTTTCTTGCAGTCTATGAAGGCAACATAAGAGACAACTTTTGGGATATTCTAGTTTCTATAATTGATGTCAGGGACGACACGCCGTTATATAACAGTAATACTGTTGAAAGCACCGTACGTTAAACACGGAATCTCTCACTCACTCACTATAAAAAACGCAATGGTAATAACTTACGAGGTTAGGAAGAAGCAGGCGCGCATATATATATATATATATATATATATATATATATATATATATATATATATATTTGAACTGAACCGTATACTGAACCGTAAAGAAACATCACCCTAAATAACTGACAAGAAATCAGCGACACCAAGCCCTTGGACGATTGCAAGCTGAACAAACCGCCCGGCAATTAGCCAATGCATTTGAAGTCCACGTAGGGACCATATAGAGGCTCCAGCAATGGTACCAGACCACCAACACTACAGATGACCAACTATGTAGAGGAAGGGTCACCACCCGACGTCAGGACCGTCAGATTGTGCGACAGCATCTTCAAGATCGCTTTGTTACTGCTGCGGAAACGGCTCGACAGACAATGGGGACACACCAGCGACACATTAGTGCGGACACCGTGCGTCGACGATTTACGAGCAGACATCTCCACTGTCACAGTCCACACCGAGGACCCATTCTGACACCACGTCATCGCCGGGAGCGTCTTCAGTGGGCAACGCAGCACCAGCATTGACGCCACCATTAGTGGAGCAGAGACCTCTTCTCAGACGAAAGCCGTTACTGTATCTCAACATCAGAGAAAGAGAAAGAGAGAGTCTGGCGACGCCGTGGAAAACGTTATTCGGATGCTTCTGTTGTTGAGAGAGACTCGTGGGGTGGTCCGGGCATCATGGTGTTGGGTGGAATTGGTCTTGCACAGAGGGTCGACCCTGTGGTCTTCTAGAACATCGGTCCAAGGATAGGCAATGGTGTCACAACAGCTCGGTACATTGATCAAGTCTTGAGACCACACGCCATACTTTATTTGGCACGAACCGCCTCCGGGGTGTAGTGGTAGAGCGTCCGCCAGGAGAGCGGAAGGTCCGGGGTTCGATCCCCGGCCGCGTCATACCAAATGACGATAAAAGATGGTACTTGTTATTAAACTGTCTGGCGCTCGGCATAAAGGGGCTAAAACAAGGACTGGTCGGCTCGGAGTCAGTATACTGTGTTTGAGTGGGGTATTCATGTTAAACTGCGGCATGGTATCTCCGTGAGCTAGCACTATAAATCGGCATCAGTCCGGACTAGTACAAGCAGCCACACAAACACACACACGTACATGCACGTCGCTATATAAGTGCAATAATCTTGGACGCGACGTTAAACGCCATTTTACTTCACCTCACCTCAATTGGCACGTCACCGCAACCGCGTGTTTCAGCATTATAACCCCCGTGTCCACACTGCGAGAGAAACAAGAGACTTCCTCCAGCAGAATGGCATCAGAACCATGCAGTGGCCTTCCCTCAGTCCCGATTTAAATCCAATTGAGCACCTGGGGGACGAGATTCAAAGACGGCTGAATGACGTCCGATCAAGGCCGACAACTGCAGCTCAACTGCGTCAGGCGTTCCTCAGAGTGTGGGCTCAAGTGCCTATGGCCTTCATCAACCGCCTCATCCATTCCATGTATCGACGTTACACGACAGTCATCAATGTACATGACGGACACACGAGATACTGTCTTTTGAAGCCATTTTCCCAGAGATATTTTCCCAATATGTCTCAAAGTATGTTTACAGTGTTTGAGTGAGTGTGACTTAATGCTTTACGTCACATTGGCAATATTTCAGCCATATCGTGACGAGTACAGTGTTTGAACAAATAAGGTTTCTCATATATCTATCCATGGTGACGTTTCTTTTGCTTTTCAGTATATATGTATCTGTTTTTGATTTGCATTATGTTCAAATGTACTCGTCCCGTTTCAATATAACAAAGCTTTTGTCTGGTTCGCTGTATACCCACAAGGGTATAATATGGGTGTGTACAAACATGAAACAACTTGCCTCCCTTTTGAAATGTTAGGAAAGTTACACCTGATGACAGGCATTTGACAAAGTTGTTCCTGTATCCGGGTCAACAACTCGGGGTGAATGAAGTCGGGTTATCTATCCACTCACAGTTATTCTCTCTAAAATACGTGAGACGTCAGTCGTGTACCGGTCTTCTGGGTGTTCAACATGGCAGCAGTTCCCGTCTTGAAGTTTAGTAATGGAAAGTCTATGCCAGTGTTTGGTCTGGGTACTTGGCAGGTAAGAATATAAGATATGGGTTTGTGGGTGAGAACAGAGACAGAAGTACATAAACGGAAGAGAGTAAAATATTGCAACGTCATATGTGATATGTAGCTAGATTATGTTTTCTTATGTGAGTGAATGTAAAATTGAATATATATTATTAATAATACTGCATTTTATTTACAAGAATGTATAAGAATATATAAAAAATAATTATCTGTGAACAATGCTAGAACTTAATATGCATACAAAATATATATCGAGTTTAGAGTGGACGTGGGGAACGTGTCATTGTCTACATTTTCACCTATGTGGCGACGACTTTCGTGTCTCGAGACAACTTAAATAGAGTGTTCCTTAACAAAAAGTAACAATGGACGTTAATCTCGTGACTTACATGCATGCATTGCATTTTGTGTCCGCAGAGAGAAAGAGAGAGAGAGAGAGAGAGAGAGAGAGAGAGAGAGAGAGAGAGAGAGAGAGCACGAACTAGTAGCAGAAGATATGAACACCACAACGACACTGATCACAGAGAGAGGGAGAGAGGGGGTATTTGACTTTACGGATTACAATCGCGAATATATAGTTGCATCAGTAGTGTATTTTGATGTCAGAAATAGCAACACTTGGTTTGTAAATATTATATAAATCATTGTGAAATAGGCATACAATATACGAGAACGCGCTATCGGATGTCCTCAGTATGTCACCCGGACATAGCTAGTGAAAATGTCGCCAGGCGTGACTGACATTTCAATGGAAAATATTTCACAAGTTGTTGCAAGTCCTTACGCTCAACAACGACGAAGCTGATGGGCCACCTGGTACAATACGTTTGTCGTACTTTTGTGGTGGTTTTTTAGACGTCCACGCGTATCGCTTATAACGCATGCACATGCTTATCCGTCATGATCAGTGTACAGCAAAACCTCAGTCTACAACTTCGTGTGGATTTCCAATAAACTACCAAATGAAAACAAAATGACAACAGTCTTTGACATTAAATGACACCTTAACTGACTTGAAGATTCATAGAAATAAATACGTATTATGTAGAATTTTTCATTTGACACTTATAGAGCGAGCTTTATTGGAAATGTTGCCAGCCCAATTCAGAAGTCACTGGGTTTTGTCTAGCGGGCAGGCAACTATTTCTAACACTGCTGTTGATTACTGTTGTTTAGCCGACAATGAAGCAATACAGATATGCTGCGATTGAACCTATGATAGCTATAGAGAATGCTGTGAATAACGTAGTCTGAGGTACCCTCTGAGGGGGACAACGGTTTTACGTTACTTCAAACCCATTCGAAGGAACAGCCCCTACAGTCTTATTTACGAATTTATTCTACCAATTTATAAGTAATTTATCTTCTATACACCCATGCCGACCACAGTTGGCCACAGTTGCACGAGAAATACACCGTACTCCAGAGTGAGATCACCATACCCTTTTAGGCCACAGTTGCACGAGGAATACACCGTACACCAGAGTGAGATCACCATACCCTCTTAGGCCACAGTTGCACGAGAAATACACCGTACTCCAGAGTGAGATCACCATACCCTCTTAGGCCACAGTTGCACGAGAAATACACCGTACTCCAGAGTGAGATCACCATACCCTCTTAGGCCACAGTTGCACGAGAAATACAGCGTACTCCAGAGTGAGATCACCATACCCTCCTAGGCCACAGTTGCACGAGGAATACACCATACCCTGGTACAGCAGTTACATGGGTGACATGGCACACACGCTGTGCCCTAGCAGATCAGCTTTACATGTCGTTGCACCATGTTCTAGTCGACCGGAATAACACAACACACCAACCATGCCCCATTACACGAATTCAATATCAATGGCATACACCATGCCCTGGACATTTACAGAACATTTACACCTTACACTAATAGACCAGAGGTACATGCCATATACACCACACACAAATAGACCGGAGGTACATGACATATACACCATACCTTATACACCTGAGGTACATAACTGATACACCATACCTAATACACTGGAGGTGCATGACATATACACCATACCTAATACACTGGAGGTGCATGACATATACACCATACCTAATACACCGGAGGTACATGACATATACACCATTCTCAATACACCGGAGGCACATGACATATACACCATACCTAATACACCGGAGGTACGTGACATAAACACCGTACCTAATACACAGGAGGTACATGCCAAATACACCATACCTAATACACAGGAGGTACATGACATATACACCATACCTGATACACCAGAGGTACATGACATATACACCAAACCAAATACACCGGAGGTACATGACATATACACCATACCTTATACAACGGAGGTACATGACATATACACCATACCTGATACACCGGAGGTACATGACATATAGACCACACTAATGCACTGGAGGTACATGACATATACACTATACCTGATACACCGGAGGTACATATCATATACACCATACCTAATACACTGGAGGTACATGACATATACACCATACCTGAAACACCGGAGGTACATGACATATGCACCATACCTAATACACCGGATGCACATGGCATATACACCATACCTAATACACCGGAGGTACATGGCATATACACCATACCTAATACACCGGAGGTACATGGCATATACACCATACCTAATACACCGGAGGTACATGGCATATACACCATACCTAATACACCGGATGCACATGGCATATACACCATACCTAATACACCGGATGCACATGGCATATACACCATACCTAATACACCGGATGCACATGGCATATACACCATACCTAATACACCGGAGGTACATGGCATATACACCCTACCTAATACACCGCGTAGTACATGCCATATACACGATACCTAATATGCCTGAGGTACATGCGACATACACCATACCTAATATGTTGGGGGTACATGAAATATACTCCATACCTAATACCCCGGAGGTACATGACATATACACCATTCCTAATACCCCGGAGGTACATGGCATATACACCATACCTAATACACCGGAGTTACATAGCATAATTATACGCCTTGCCCTATTAGACGACCGACATGTACACCATGCGCTGGTAGACCGCAGTTAAATGATATATACACCGTGGGCAATTAGACCAGTTAAACTTGACATTCACATTGCGCAAGGAGACCGTAGATAAATGACATATACTTATTGCTAGGAGACCGTGGTTAAATTGCATGTACGCCATGCGCTACGAGACCGTGGTTAAATTGAATGTGCGGTTTTTTTTCGGATTCAGAATTTGCTTAGTAGGGGCTGTTATCTTGACTGGATTGACTTGTGTTGAGCGCAAATTGGCATCTGGTGATTACGCGGGGGAAGGAAAGCGGCACAAACGAGACGACTGAGAGTTGGAGTATTGTTGCCCTACAAATGACACATACTCCATGCCCTAGTGAACCATATACCTGCATATACCCGTTAGTAAATCACTGAACAAGGCCAGAGTTACATTTCCAACTTAGTTGGTAATAAAAAGCGTCATCCACAGCATACATCACAATGGTGAAATACAACAGGTCTCCAGGACAGTTTAAGATTTCAGGACAATAACGATACATTAGTGTTCCGTACTGCACGTTACCACTTGAAGCACACGTTATTTAGGAGGAGGTATTCCCAAATGGTTCACGTAGGCTTGTGTCTCATAGGAATGTGAAAACAGTAAGAGACAAATCGCCCGTATGGAACAGAAGCTATATTCTCTACCCAGAACCCCCTGAACAGTACTGACACCGTCGTGTTATCGAGTATCGCGATCGGCGGGTTAGGAATTCGCTGTGTCATGGCGTATTGGTGCTCGCTGGCTTGAGGCTTTACTCAGTTCAGACATGATTATTTATTGCCCCTTGGGTTCTATTGATTGTCGGTAGGTCGGACAACCAATGTTGAGGTTGCGTGTCTTCCTCAACCGTAAGGTATCGCCGACTGTAGGATCCCCATACCCCTATCTGTTTGCATTCTGGGTGCAGCTTAACGTTTACCACTCGGACTAGTGGTTTCGTTTTATGGCTGTAACATGTACTGTTTCCCCTTCAACCCAGGGATTTGCTTTTTAGCGAGCATGAAAAGTTTCCATGTATTGACCTGCTTTAGATAACATTGAAATTGGGGTTTACAGGACACTATTGACAGTAAGGCTACATACACGTGATGTTGCAGGGATGTTAAAAATAATTTAAAAAAAAAAAAGATTATAAAAAAATTGTCACTTTGGACATTCACGTGTTGAGACTCGCATAACTTTGGTTTACCTCCCATATTAAGGTGACACGTCGTTATATAACTGGAATACTGTTGAAAAGCTGCGTACGTTTAACCCAAATCTCTCACTGACTCATTTTAGAAAATATTTTAAATTTTCCAGTTCACCCCTGAATGAACAGATTACACAATGGTAATAACTTACGTGGTTAGAGAGAAGCAGGTATATATACATAAATATATGTATCTGCTAGTGGTCATAGTTTTGCATTATGGGTGTGTGCACACGTGAAACAATATGCTGCCCTATTGAAATGTTGTGAAACTTACACCTGATGACAGGCATGTGACAAAGTTGTTCCTGTATCCGGGTCAACAAATCGGGGTGAATGAAGTCGGGTTATCTATCCACTCACAGTTATTCTCTCTAAAATACGTGAGACGACAGTCGTGTACCGGTCTTCTGGGTGTTCAACATGGCAGCAGTTCCCGTCTTGAAGTTTAGTAATGGAAAGTCTATGCCAGTGTTTGGTCTGGGTACTTGGCAGGTAAGAATATAAGATATGGGTTTGGGAACAGAGACAGAAGTACATAAATGGGAGAGAGTAAAATATTGCAACGTCATGATGTCATATGTGGCTGCAATACAAACTTGCATTATGATTTTTCATATGAGTAAATGTAAAATTGAATATATCATAATACTACATTATATTTAGAGGAATATTAAAGTTTTTAGAAATATTAGTTATCTGTGAACAATGCTAGTACTTAATATTCACAGATATGGATCGAGTTTAGAGTGAACATGCATAAAGCATATTACATAGATTTTATTGCGCGAGACCGCACGTATAATATTATGGAAAAGGGCAACGTTTATCGACTATGTTTTGTTTGTTTTTGGTTGTTTAACGCCGTACTCAGCAATATTCCAGCTATGCGACTGCGGTCTGTAAATAATCGAGTCTTGACCAGACAATCCAGTGATTGATATCATGAGTATCATTCCACGCAATGGTGTAAGATGACATGCGTCAACCAAGTCAGCGAGCCTGACCACCCGATCCCGTAAGTCGCCTCTTACGACAGGCATAATCACCTTTTACGGCACGCATGGGTTGACCTTTTCCATCCCGGATCTTTACGGGTCTTGTCGACTTTATCGACTCTGGGTTTACATGGGACTACCTTGCTTTCAAATGAAATTGAAATATTCAAGACAAGACAAGACGTGTATTTGGTATCAGAGGCCTCACGACATAGAGTACAACTGTTACATACCTGTTCTCTTCGGGGATCAGGTTGAACAAAAGTTTACAACATCACACGACATCGTAATAGTACTTATATAGTAAGTCCTTATATAACCGTTTTCAGTACAGAGCAATACACTTTGTGTATTTACCATTTCACGTTGATAGTGGTCGACGCGTCACGCGTATATCCTGCAAGGTTTGAGATTGCATGCCTTTGTAGTTTTGTTTTAAACATTTTATAGAATAAGGTATTTTTCACAATCTAAAAATATAAGATTCCCGTTTGTAGCAGGGGCGCTCATGCATGAGCTACTGAAATACACCTCGTCATAACGCAGTGACTGGGAGTAATACAACATACACTGTTTCAGTTGATCCTGTAAATTTACAATCATCATTCTCTGATATGTAAAATAACCCACCAATATTCTGCATTAAAACAGGGCAACTGGATAGAGTAGTGGGTAAAGCGTTCGCACGTCACACGGAAGATCCGGGTTCTATACCCCTTATAGGTGAAATGTGTCAAGTTCATTTTATGGTGTCTCCCGCCGTATTATTGCTGGAATAATGCTGAAAGCGCAATAAAACCATACTCTCTCACTCTGCATTGATTATAATGGACAATGCTATTTCCATTATGGAATGAAATACCAGTCCGTTTTACGAGTCCGGTAATACCATAAGCCTGTGGTTATGACGATCCACGATCAGATAATTATTATACAAGTGTTCGCGTATCCTGCCCTAGACGTTTATTTCTAAGTATAAAAAAATATACACAGTTCATTTTAATTATTCCGTAAATATATAGGATGCGTAAGCCTTCTTTGTTTCCGTATGTTTGTGATATTCAGTCGTTGAATCCCGTGTGACTCATTCAAGCTGATCAGAAACTGGCTGAATATGCAGCTTGTCAAACAGTTATATGATGGGTTTTATAAGTATGAAGTATGTGAGCTATACTAAGATTAATTTTTAATCCCAGAAATAATGGTTACTAAAGATTTAAAGTGAATCTGTTTCAATCATAATTAATACTTTCTGGTTTTCATCTTAAATACAAACGGTATTTGAAAATACAATATATTCAACCTTTGCAATGAATAGGTGAGATATCTCGCATCTCCAATATATCAGCCACGTGTGTGTCATCATTTTATCACGATGAGGCCACTAGGTCACCGTACACTGACACAGGGTTATACACGCTACTAAATATGCATTGTCCTCGTCAGCTAGAGACTCGTGATAAATTATCCTGTTCTCAAGTTTTTGTTTTCTCTTCAGGACAATATTTTTCATTCATAGTGAGCTGCCGGGCAAAAGACAGTGTACACCCATGTTTGATGCTGTTTTAAAATGAAACAAACAATAACAGCGAAAAAACACATTTAAATATTCATAAGAAATCTCTGCCAAAGCCATGGCTGATTGTACGATTCCGACAATATCGATCATGAGCATGTGTTTATGAATCACTATCAAGTAGTGATGTCTCGAGGTGTTCGCGAAATCGTTATTCGACATGAACCAAGTGAACAAATTGATTTTTTTCGGCGGAAATCATAAGATATTTTGTACGTTAAGTTTGTAGGGTTTCAAAGACAATTAGCAACCATTTTTCGGTTTATTACTTTTTGATGACGTTGTATACTTTCTTTTGCTGGGCAATTAAGTTGGGGCTTTTAGCAATATTCCAGCAATATCACAGCGGGGGACACCAGAGATGGGCTTCACACATTGTACCCATGTCGGGGATCGAACCAGGGTCTTCAGCGTGACGAGCGAACGCTTTAACCACTAGGCTACCCGACCGCCCCCTCTCTTTTTCAAGCTTCTTATCATAAAAGTATTTTTTTCGATAAAATCCAGATACAGGACAACTATAATACACGTAAACAGAAAATAAATTCTGTGAATAATCGAGTTTGGATCAGACAATCCAGTGACTGATATCACGAGCATCGATCAACGACTTGGGATTCGATGACATGCATCAACCAAGTCAGTGAGCCTGACCGAACAATCCTGTTAGGTCGCTTCTTACGACAAGCATAGTCGCTTTTTATGCAAGCAAACAGAACATAAGAGTATATTTCTATATAATAATCTTTACCAAGGTAAGTCAGAATAAACTTGACATCAAGCCAATGCTATTATTATATAGGCACCGTTCCTTGATCGTATTAAAACTATAAATATCGAATTGTATACACCTATTTCTTTATCCGTGTAGTCTCCGAAAGGCGAAGTAGCGGAAGCTGTTAAGGCAGCCATTGCCTACGGGTACCGCCATATTGACTGCGCGTGGGTCTACGGCAATGAAGCGGAAGTGGGCCAAGCTATCAAGGCCAAGATAGACGACGGGACAGTCAAGCGTGAAGACCTCTTCATAACCACAAAAGTGAGTTATTTACTTCATTGAATCTCCTCGCAAACGTACAATAACTAAATATCACTGTTACATGTATATCGATCGTTGAGGTTAATATCAAGGCCTTATGGTCAACAACAGATATTCATTACTTTTCAAACAAAACATTCGTAAATATACCATAGTCAGAACTCTATATTACCCCAAAAAGGGTGAAATGTCACAATATATTTACAAATATTTTTAGATGAAAGTAGATATCCCGTGATGTTGCCGTTGTGTTGGTAAGGAGGACAAACCAGCCACATATTCTAAGTTATCCTGTCCACATAAAGTCAATTTGTCACAAATGTCAAAATCTTAACTACAACCGTGCTCGTACCACGTCGAGCAAGCTGTAGAATAGTGTGTCAAGTGGTGGATGTTGTCAGTGTGGAATACTTGTCTATGTTTCGAAACAAGCAACAGCAACATCACAGTTCGTCGACCCTATACTTGTGCTCGTCTCCTACTTCAGGGGTTGACATTATATTACTGAATACTTTTCAAAATTAATCTCATTATTTAAACAAAAATGTACAAGTAAACCCAAGCACATTCCAATAGACATGAAATATACGTATCTAACTCAGGGGGTACGTCATCTGTTTCCAGTTATGGAATACATTCCATCGTCCGGACCTTGTCGAAGGTGCAATGAAGGACTCTTTGGAGCGATTGGGACTGTCCTACGTTGATCTGTACCTAATCCACTGGCCAGTTGCCTTCAAGGTAACAAGAACGGTTACTATCGCGTCTCTTCATATCATCTGTTTCCTCGAACCTTTATATATGGGAAGAAGATGTGCCATTTCTATGTCCAAAAACTATTGTATACATAGTGCTCTCATGCACGATGTGTAAACTTTCAATATTTACATTGCATATTGTGTGTGTATGTGTATTGTTTGATGTTCTGTAGGAGGGCACAGGTGAAATCATGCCCAGGGATGCTGACGGCATCCTCATCTTGTCAGATGCTGACTACCTCGATACATGGAAGGTGAGTAACAGCAACATGCGTCTCCTAGACATGTAAGCATACCTGGTAATGTATATTAATTGACAATTTTGCCCTGATTGTTATCCTGAGTTCATCCAATTTAAAGACAGTTTGTACATGTATGTCCTGATACTTGTATACTGAATTACATTTCATGCGACCTGTGAACTCCCGGGTTAGAATAGGTCTTCAGCAGCCCATGCTTACCGTAAAGGACGAATATGCTTGTCGTAAGAGGCATCTAAAGGCATCGGGTGGTCCGGCTCGCTCACGTGGTTGATAACATGCCATCGTATCCCAATTGCATGGATCGATGTTCATGATGTCAATCTCTGGATTGTCTGATCCAGACTCGATTATATAGTGCGGCGTTAAAGAAACAAACATTTCAAGCAATATTAAAGCACAATTATTCTCTAGCTCAAGAAAAAATACAGAGTAAAATGTTACATTGTATTATATAATGAAATTTGTGTTCCTCCAGGAAATGGAACTGCTTGTAGAGAAAGGGTTCACCAAGTCTATTGGCGTATCCAACTTCAACTCAGAACAACTACAACGGCTTCTACAAACAGAAGGGTTGAAATATGCGCCAGTGACCAACCAGGTAAAAATGACATCATACATCAAGACAATATGACATTGTTTTTCATAGAATAGAAGATATATTTTTACACGTGGATGCTTTGATGAGTTGTAACACTGATTTTTACATAGATGTACGTGATTATTGTTGACAGGTCGAAATCAATCCCTACATCCTGAACAACAAACTAATATCAAGACAAAATGACATTGTATGTCTTAGAATAGAAGATATATAATAATTATTACACGTGTATGCTTTAATGAGTTGTAACGCTGATTTTCACATACGTGATTATTATTGACAGGTCGAAATCAATCCCTACATCCCGAACAACAAACTGATATCCTTCTGTCGAGAGAAAGGGATTGCTATCACAGCCTACTCGCCCCTCGGAAGTGCTGACCACCCGGCGTTTAGGTAAGTCACACACTTCATGTAACTGACATCATATTCCTTGTCAGCAACATTCTTGAACATTCTAACAACTAAACTACCAAAGATGGATCACATAGGTTGTCAAGGAAAACAATCCCTTAATTGGACCTTTAAACATTCGAATACTGCCACGACCTTATTGTTCTATTTGCACTTTTTTTTTATTTTTTATTCCCAATGTAAAACCTACTATTGGACATAACAAGACATTTTGTGACGTACATGTGGGGTCTAATACGTTCCAAAGTGGCTGGTTTCATACGCCGAAAGTCCGTGTTTTCTTAGGTACAGCTGTATGGTAATGAAATAGGGAAGGGGTTTACGAGGATTGTACACTACACAGTCCAAACCCTGTACGCTTGGTACTCAGTGGCAAATTTGTATACAAGATTCTGCTCGATTTGGTTTGGTTTGGTTTGTTGTTTTACGCCGCACTCAGCAATATTCCAGCTATATGACGGCGGTCTGTAAAATAATTGAGTCTGGGCCAGACAATCCAGTGATTGACCTCATGAGCATCGATCCACGCAATTGGGATCGATGACATGCATCAACCAAGTCAGCGAGCCTGACCACCCGATCCCGTTAGTATATATAAGGGAACGTTATACTATCTATGAGTAAAGTGGACGTACGTCTTGTCATAGTCTTGCGGAGAACGTTTCATTATTCTCACGCTTAGATCCAAATATGAAACAAATAAGGTGGTGTCGCTGTTTTTTTATTTCAAGTTTAAAGTGATTTGTCTTTAAATCACGACGATAATGAAGAAAACCCCAAAGTAGGCCAGTCGGAGAGAGGGAAGCAACCCAATTACATAGGACTATTAAGTACGGTTTTGCGATCACTTCTGTGTCGGTATTAGGTATGAACGCATATTAAACTACACATGGACAGTTTTATGTTAATAATGTTTTCTGTTCAAATCGGTCTCATTTGTTTTTACGAGTTAGGTAGGCTTTCTATCTAATCAAAATGTATTTTGTGATAAGATTACACTTTGTTTCAGATCGGATGCTGCTTTCCGACGACTATTTGATGAGCCATCGCTTCAAGAAATAGGCAAGAAATACGGGAAGACTGTGGCTCAGGTATACTGAAACATTAGTACTGCCGTGGTATTGCTGGAACTAAAAGCAGCGTAAAAAACATACTCACTTACTTGCATAGATCGACACTCTTTATCTTTGTTACCTCGTACATATCTTAATATCCCAGTGAAAAACCGAATTAGAACTGGTCTTCAGCAACGCATGCTTGCCGTAAGAGGAGACTAACTGGATCGGGTGGTCAGACTCGCTTATGCATGTCATCGTACCCTAATTGGGTAGATCGCTGCTCAAGATGTCAATCACTGGAGTTTCTGGTTCAGATTTGATTATTTACAGACTGCCGTTGCATAAGTGGCATATTGCTGAGTGCGGCATATACAAAAATGTATGCCACTGCCAACTTCAATCTTATATACTTAGGTTGTCCTCCGTTGGGGGCTACAGAGGGATACCATTGTCATCCCCAAGAGCGTCACGCCATCCAGAATCAAAGAAAATTTCCAGGTAAGTAATATCGCGTTAATTGTGTGACACTGGGACGATTGTGAAAGGTGTGAGCAATCACAGCAGTCAGAACTAAAGTATCGCACATACTAAAGAAAGACCTTTGTCTTGATGATTAATATGATGTTGGCTCATCAGGCTGGCGATCATGATGCGACGTGCATTTTCTCTAAGAATGTATCCATTCCATCAACACAGTACCATCTGAAAACGAATGTCACTGAACTATTCACACAGATCATGTGAATAGGGATTATGTCATTTTGAAATAAGTATTTACTTCTATATTTAACAGGTTTTCGATTTTCAACTGACAGAGGAGGAGATGAACGTGGTATCTGCACTGGACAGGAATTTCCGAGCTTGCGCATTTGACGTGTGAGTATACTATGTAACAAACACACAATCTTTGTTTCCAATTTGCCGACTTCATAACTGAAATGAACATAACTATTTTTACATTTCTTTTCTTTTTTACAGATGTTCGAAAAGCCAATATTATCCGTTTCACATTGAGTTTTGAATCAACGTGAACTGCAAAGATGTAAACACCTTGAACGAGAAATCTTTGAATGTGACAAATAAAGCTCTCTGAACTAATCTGATTTAAAAGCCCATTGGAGTCCGTGTTATAATTCATCACACTTTGATTACGTTTACTACTTGTTAATCAATCCCTGTGAAGAGCCGATGACATTCATCAACCAAGTCAGCGAGCCCACCCGAACCCGTTAGTCGCGTCTTACGACAAGTATAGGTTGCTTTTCAGCCCCATGTCAACCGGGTATCGGCTGGTGAAGGATCTTCTGTCAGATAGCGTCCCCGTGGCTGACTAGGGGCTATGGATCGAGTCGGACTGCTATCTTTTGCGTGGCATGGTTGTCACTGGCTACCGAGTATCGCGATCGGGTGAAGGAATTCCCCTAGGTCAAAGCGTCCTGGGTGCTCGCTGTAACGAGGTGTTTGCTTACTGCGTTTCGGCAGCATTATTTTTTGGCTGTCGTGTTTTAGTGATTGTCGGTAGGTCGAACTACCAATGTTCACGCAGAGTCAACATCGGGAGTCCTTATCCGTTAGATATCACCAGGTGTAGGATTAAAGTTCTTTCTGCATGTAGATGGATACGTATAACAATAACCTGGAAAGACGTGGTGTTCATCTTTCACTACATCATCTTTACACTTGATGCTCTTCAGTATGGCTGCAATTGCATCAACGTTGTTGAATAGTCAACTTATGGATCAGAGACCCGAATTTACACAATATCCATAGTATATAACTTCTAATCTTCTCCTCAGATATATATATATATATATATATATATATATATATATATATGGGGTGGGTGGGTGAATACACATTTACATATGTGTGTGGTTTTGAATACACATATACATGTTTATCATACACATATTTATAAACATGTGTATGGTTACATCGTTAAACGCTAATGAACTGTATACCGTATCCGATATTTCCTGTAATAGAGAGCTGGGTCTCTAATAACGCCGGGTCAACGGCTCTCACGAAATTAATAGACGGCCGAGCGTCTAATAGAGGAAATACGGTACGTTTGATATCGGCTGAAACCTGACTGCTTCGGTGACCTCTATTCATCTATCCATAAGAGGTTGGGAATACAGAATGCTTGATGTGGTGTTTTTGGCCCGTATGATGACACATTTTATGATGGTATGAAATAGACACTGTCAAAATATCACCCTTAACTTTCAACCCCAACTATATGAACAGCGTTGATGGAGAGGGATGCACATCATTAACATTTGACGTCACATCGGTAATATTTCATCCACATCGTGACGTCCACGCAATTGGGAAACTCACTGAGGCGCACATATATCAGCCGTTGCAACTCTGCTTCACACGGTAGGTGGCATGGACGGCCCAACCGTCTAGGCTGCCGCAATTCGCATTATTATGGATAAGACACTCGGTAGGTGTCTCAGCATCATACTCGTGGTCTTTGGTGTCACCAAAGCGGTAAACGTCTGATCACTTTGGGCTTTCGTCCAACATCAAGCTGACATTCTGTGATGTGAAGTACTGTTCGAAGCAGCGATAAACCAAGCTGACTCTCTTCCCACCTGGTTCAATAACTACATCTGTCTGGTATACCTGGAAATTTGTGTTTGTTTGTTTGTTGTTTAACGCCGCACTCAGTAATATTCCAGCTATATGACGGCGGTCTGTAAATAATCGAGTCTGGACCAGACAATCCAGTGATTGACATCGTGAACATCGATCCACGCAGTTATGATGATGGTTGGTTGGTTGGGTTGTTGTTTAACGCCGCACTCAGCAATATTCCAGCTATATGACGGCGGTCTCTAAATAGTCGAGTTTGGACCAGACAATCCAGTGATTGTAATTATTAGCATCGATCCACGCAATTGGGATCGATGACATCCATTATCCAAGTCAGCGAGCCTGACCTCTCGATCCCGTTTGTCGCCTCTTTCCAAACGGAGGAGTTGCTGAAGACCTAATCTTCCCCCGGATCTTCAAAGGTCACACATTTATCCCCCTTATCTTCACAAAAAAGACGTTACATAAAGCCGCCCATAAGAACAGACAATACAATTATTTTCGAAAAAACACAATAGCAACGGGAGTTTAATTTTGAAACTTTTTTGCATACTACAGTGCAGGGGTAAAAACGTCGTGTGGGCACCCACTAACTGCGTTTTCAAGTACATGTATGTATATTGGTTCATGTCAGATGTAAAGTACGATGTGTGGCATGTCAATATTTTGGCCGATATTTAATGTCAAGTTATGTAAACAATACATTGAAAATTCAAGCCATGAATGTATGGCTACAGGATGTCTTTGTCAAGAGAACATGTCGATTTATTCGGTTCACCTCTGTCTCGGAGGCATGAAGGGTAGGTATGAGAGGATGTTTAACTTGTTGTACAGACTTGGTACACACTTCCAGACATATGCAACTGAGGAAGGAATCATGTTAGAGCCTTCTTTCTCTTCAGACTTGAGTCGATGTCATGATCATGTTTACGCCACATTGCAATTCCTCTGTCTTCAAGTGTGCCTGAAACGAGTGTCACTTATTGATATACGACAACTGCAAAGATGAAAACCATTCTAACCATGCATTACTGCAACATAATTTCGCCAAGATCATCATCAGTTGGCATGTCAACATGAAGATGTAATGTGTAGGTGATTATTTCCCAGTAACTATAGATGTGTTGCATTTTTCATAATGGTTTTGCGTATACGTCCAGGCAACGTTTAAACCTTTAGACAAGAAGAAGGCATCCCCATGGGCACCAAATATGCTGCCCTCGTTGCTGATCTTTTTCCATTTTCATAGGTTTGTTTGTTATTTAACGCCGCACTCACCAATATTCCAGCTATATGACGGCGGTCTGTAAAATAATCGAGTCTGGACAAGACAATCCAGTGATCGACATCATGAGCATCGATCCACGCAATTGGGATACGATGACATGAACAGGGCTAACTGACGGACACTTCCACTCAATTGCATGCACAATATCGTTCAGAGTGAGTGAGTGAGTTGGGTTTAACATCGCCTTTAACGGTATTCCAGTTATATCGCGGCGTGTCAGCTTAATTTGGGAGGAAAGGCCAAAGTGATGCAGGTCTCAGACGTTTACCACTTCGGTGAAACCCACGAGCACGGGTATGGTGCTGACAAACCTAGAAACATAATCGAGGCGAACCGGGTTTCGAACACACAATCATAGGTTTCCGGCGTTCCGAAGGGACACAACTCTGCACAGCGAATCGCGGCGCCTTAGACGACTGGGCCACCTGTGCACACCCGTTTTAAACATAATAAAACACCACAAACTCGCGTAGATTATGATTAGGTACGTCACAATGTATTATCTGTTCAGCGTTTGATCATCCATAATCCCATGCGGCAATAAGAATGTTTTACATTTAAGTTTTTTATATTAATTTGCCTCAGTTAATCACATGACTCGAAACATTCCACAAGTGCATTATGGGGCCGAACTAACACATGTAAACAAATCCGATGTTCTGTGTTGGTGGTTATCGCGTGTTGAGGTGATTTCTGTCGTATAAAATTGCAACTTTGTGTCAACCACCACTGTTAGGGGACTGCAACAACTGCAAGCCATGAAATATAAAAGTGTGTTTGTTTACCGAGTTGGTTGCATTACATGATACCGTAACTGAAGTGAATCGACAGCGGCCCGGGGCGTGATATGGCGTTGCCGTGGGAAGAACATGGGCAACGCAACAGTGGTCGTTGTGTTCGACTGCAGTATGTTGCTAAATGTCATACAATGAGCAACCGGTGCATATTTGGTTATATAACTCTTCAAGGATAGCTGATAATATATAGGATAAAGTACAGTCGGCGCCTTTGATCTTTTAGTGAAGCGTCTTGGAATAAATTATACAGCTCAAATTTGGACTCGGTCTATTATGTGTATGGGGGAATGTGTGTTACAGGTGTGTTAATTGAAAGGCTCTCATCGTCCAAACCTACCTCTATGAACTCAATGATAGTTGTCTGGCGAGTTCAGTTAGCTAGAATGTCTTAAAATTGTATGTACGTCAGAAGTCTTGACCTATCCGTGGTAAAGTGTCTGCCCGGAGAGCGGAAGGTCGGTGGTTCGATCCCGGCCGAATCATACCAATATACATTGACACACGGTACGAGTCGCAACATTTCCCATTAACAATGGCTTTACGTTGGTGTAGGCTTCACTCAGTCATCGATGGTCATGATCATATTAATTATGCAAGTACATTTAGATTTACGTGGAGAATTGATAAAGAAGAAATATTTCTTTGTAACTTAGCTTCGGACAAGTTTGTATCACTGGTTGAAAAAGCAGTAGATACCGTATTCACAAATATTGATGAAAGTATTGAGTTTATTAGAGAAGCACTCTCCTATGCTGGGAACGAAATGAAGAAAGTGGTTCACGTGGACAAGAAAACACAAAAATGGTTTGATTGGGAATGTCAGTTACTAAAAAAAGAGAGATGTACATGCCTCAACAAATTCAGAAGAGATAAAGATTTACAGTCATTATACAAGAATTAGAAATCTTTACAAAACCACGTGCAGGGAAAAGAAGATTATATTTCTTGAAAAGAAAAAACAATATTTGGAAGATAACATTAAGTCGTCGAAAGAATTTTGGACAGCCCTCCACAAGCTAAATCCACATTATGAGTTTAAAAATAATATTGAAATTGATAAATGGTATGATTATTTCAAAAATATGTTTAGTGGTAATGGTGTTGGGGATGATACCTACTTTGGATTATCAGATCAGGAAACATGTTATAATGGCATAACTGCTACAATTCTTGACTCGCCAATCACAAGAGAGGAAATTCAAAAATCTATCTACGATTTGAAAAACAGCAAGATTTCCGGCATAGATGGTTTAATTCCAGAATTTTTTAAACATTCTGTTAATATTCTACTCCCATACCTTGAATTACTGTTTAATATGATTTTAGAAACGTCTTATTTCCCAAAAGAGTGGACTATCGGTATGATTGTTCCACTACATAAATCAGGATCACATACCGATACCAAACATTATCGAGGAATTACCCTTCTGAGTGTTTTTAGCAAAATATTTATTTATATTATTAATAAAAGGCTCACTTTTTGGTCAGATTCATATAGATAAAATTTCGGAAGAACAAGCAGGTTTTAGACAAGGGTATTCAACCACGGATGATATTTTCGTACTTAATGCGATTATTCACAAATACATGCAGAGAAAAGGTGGAAAATTTTATGCAATTTTTGTTGATTTCAAAAAAGCGTTTGATTCTGTAAACAGAAATATAACGTGGTCATTGTTTCTTTCAAATGGGGTGAGTAATAAAATGGGTAAACTATTATGCACTATTTATCAAAATGTAAAGTCATGTGTTAAAAATCGGGGAATATACTCTGATGTCTTCACATGTAACATTGGTGTACGCCAAGGCTGTATTCTTAGCCCATTCCTGTTCTGTTTTTTCATCAATGAACTAGCTGCACAAATTAAGGAAAATTGTACGGATGGTATACAGCTGCATCCAGATATTGTGAAGATATTTCTGTTGCTTTTTGCTGATGATGTAGTCCTGTTCTCTAGTACGATAAAAGGTTTACAGAATTTGATAGATCAACTGGAGCTGTACTGTTCTAATTGTAAACTCCAAGTGAACACTGAGAAAACGAAAGTGTTAGTTTTCAAAAAGGGAAATAAACTATCAAGTAGGGAAAAATGGTTCTTCAACTCACAACCGTTAAAAATTGTCACTTCTTATAAATATCTGGGAGTAACCTTCACAGGCAGATTAACGTGGAATTACCACACCAGTAATGCAGCAATGCAGGCAAAAAAGATACTAATGGGAATTTTACATAGTTTGAAAACCTTCACTTATCTCTCATATCAAACCTTTTTTAAAATATTTGATACAAAAATTACTCCAATTCTTTTATATGGAGCAGAGGTCTGGGGGCATACTGAATACAGAACTATTGAACTGGTCCATCTATATGCTTGTAAACGATTCCTTGGTGTAAAAAAACTCTACATCGAGTGTTATGGTATATGGTGAATGTGGACGTGTACCACTTTACATATTTCAACATATTAGAATTCTCAAGAATTGGTTCAAGATTCTTAAAATGCCTATTGATAGATTACCTAGAAAATGTTACAATATGATGTTATTGTATGAAAAACATGGAAGCCGCAATTGGGTATAAGATGTAAAGTCGTTATTAAATGATTGCGGCTATGGGTATGTTTGGCGTAATCAATGTGTACCAAACAATCCAGATTCATTTTTAGTATCTTTACGCCAAAGACTTAAGGATATATACTTGCAAAAATGGGCATCGCATGTTTTAAGTTCAGAAAAATGCAATTATTACAAGCTTTTCAAGACAACAATTTCCCCAGAATACTATTTGTTTGACATCAACTTTAAAAGGTTTAGAATAAGTTTAGCACAATTTAGATGCAGCTCTCATAGACTTAGGATCGAAGTAGGCAGGCATAGAAACATAGACAGAGAATTGAGAATATGTGAGCAATGTGATTTAAATGTGATTGAAGATGAGTTTCATTTTTCTGTTAGTTTGTCCAAAATACGACAACCTTAGAAGAAAATATATTGATCTGCCTGGTTATGTACATCGCACTATACAAAGATTTACAACGATCATGTCAACAACTGATAAAGATACCCTAAAAAATCTATCAATGTTCATTTATCATGCTATGTTAATTAGAATATGACCTGTTAAACGGATCTGTAACCACTCCCGAAAACAGAATTGTACTATGGGCCTGAGGCCTTTCAGTATGGAATAAAACTTATCCTATCCTATACATTAAAAGATTATACAGGTCGGCTCGGAGTCAGTATACTGTGTATCCATGATAACTGCGGCATAGTATCTCAGTGAACTAGTACTATAAAACCCTCATCAGCTCGGACTATCGGTCTCATACAAGCAGACACACACATGTTGCTATAAATCGTTAAATCGTTTACGTTAAACCCCATTTAACCTCTAAAGTTTTGATAACAGAGTTAGCACAACAAATGCTGCTGATTGGAACGCAGCCTCCACAACAATACATTTCATGAACCATTCGAGTCCAAAATGACCAATAGCCTGACCTGTAATATATGGCATTATGGCTGCCCCAGAGGCGTCTCCTATTGTACAGACACCAAGGACCAGTGGTGTTAGAGGGGTACAGGTCTTGCACCAGCTCAAGGACGCGGCCAGAAGGGGAGCAGTAAACATAGCCAATGGCATAGAACCAACCCATAAATATGTATCATTCATGGGACCAATGACAGCAACACATATTGCTGAAAGAAGCGTTCCTAAAATGCAGATATAAATAAGTGTGGATTGTTTCAGATAGCTGCTAAGTGCAGTACCTAAGATTCGTCCAAGGAGGAAAAACAACCAAAAGGCAGATGTCATTGACGCCATTCTCTGAACATCAACATCTAGACTGCCGTTAACACCATATGATGTTAAATAGGCACTATATGCATAGGGCAGTCCGCCAAAAGAGATAAATGTAATTGTTAGCAAAATGAGGAATATTACAAAAGTACATCTGGCGCTTGTTTGTGGTTGATCAAGTTCAGTGTAACCAGTTGCGATCGTAAGTGAAGTATGTCCCTCCTTGCCTAGAATTAATTGCACCATGAATCCAAGAGAAGCCGGCAAAAACAAAAGAGCCTCTATGATGTAGACAAACTGCACGTATGACTTATCACATCTGGATGTCATATTTGTTGTATCTTTATGGAACAAAAGGTGGAGGCTTTGCGCGGGTACTATAGTTTCCGTCCTTGCAGATGAGTTGTGTTGTGGAAATAGATCAAAGGTTCTGGATGCCTGTATCGTTAACGAGTTGTGATTGGGATCTCTCATTGAAGAGTTTTCCAGTGATAGACCTAAAATGGATACAGTGTTCCCTCTTTGAACAAGGAACGGTTCGGCGAGAAGAGGAGCTGTTACTCCACCCACGGACGATGCTATCAATACACCGTGCAAGATGGAGGCATTATCTGGGTAGGTGCGATTACACTGATGGATGACACCTGTAATGATAAATGTCCATTACGCCATTGCCAACAGTATCATAAATAAAATGCGGTTCGCACATCATCTGGTCCGTACCGGACAAACCAGTGACAACAACAAGAACAATATTCCACCCCTGCAGCCTATCCATATTTGTCCCCGATAATAAGACAATAATCAGGTTCTGTTTAACTACTATGCCCCAGCAACCATATGGCGTATTGAAAATTATTCCTCGTCATATACTGAAGAAAAGAGTTTAGATCATAAAATATATTTACACATCACTTCAAAATAATATCCCCCAAAATATTCAAAGTCCCTGTTAGGTATATTTTCAATGAAAGTTCCATCAAAATATAAACATGGAACCGACACTTAGATGTATCACTGTCGTCATCACTTGAAACAGTTCCTATTTTACAAAGATATGTTTTAGTATGGTAAATAATTAAGTTTGTTTCAGACTATGTCCTTTTTGCCAGACAGTATCGAAAGTCTGTATATTGGTTGCACAAACCATTATCACAGTGCCACATATTGGTGGACGAGCTGTCATTGTACGGATCACAATGTTTGTACTCACAGTTAAATCCACATGCCAGGACGGTTCCTGTTACACCAACAACAGCACATGCCACGTACAAATGCGGAGTCAGGGCCACAAGAGGTGTACTTGCAGCCCCAACCAACGCACAGACCATGAGTACCAGATCTGCATCCAGGAACTTCAGAACTATCATAGATAGAAGACAGCCAGTCCCAAAAGCAAGACCAAGGGCAAGAAAGAGGTACGACATTTCCGTCAAGTTGACTTCAAAAAGATCTTGAAGATCAAGTAGAGTTGGCCCCAGTGTGCTCACGAATCCTCCCTGAACAAAATGACCATAAAACAGTTTTAAGTAATATTTGCAACTGGAGATTAATATAAGCTCATAGTGTAGAAGGTGATAAAATAACACCTGTATATAAGGAAAGTTTGTATCCATATCATTAAAATTTTAAACATGCGACTTACTATAACTTAAACCCATAACTAATGACGCATATCAGCCAATACATTCCATCGTGACATTATGGCGTATGTTGCAGCACAATAAAATTTAAAATAGTTGTTGCACAGAGTGATGCTTTTACTATAAACAGTTATAAATAGAAACTTACTTAGAAACATTGAAGCAGACCCTTCACACAGAGAGAGAGAGAGAGAGAGAGAGAGAGAGAGAGTGTGTGTGTGTGTGTGTGTGTGAATGTTGTTTCTTGCGTTGGTCAGCAATGTTATAAACACTGTCTGTACCTTACCAGAATCCCCATCATCATTACCGGTATCGAGAAAGAGAGAGAGAGCTATACATAGCTATACATACTGGTAGCAGAAGGTAATAACACCACAACGACACTTTCAACACTTCCTTCATAAGCATCATGCCAGGGCTGTAACGTTGGATTGTCGCTGATCAGGGTCTGCAGTAACAACAATAATTCAAAAATTAACAATTATGTAGTATTTAAATTCATCCAAAACTGTGCCCCTAGCAACTACAACTGCAAAACACTTTCCGTTCAACAAAACTTCCAGCTTGGGAAATCATGTCCAATGCAGTAAAACTGAAACATGCGCGAATAGAGCGTTTGGAATAGCGAGATGCACAGCTTTTTAGATAAAAAGGGGTGGTGTGCACTGAAAATACAAACAATGCTAGCACATAATTCGGGAGACAAATTAAGTTTGTTAGTCAAAATCAATTCTCATGTTTGTTGAAACCATGCTACCAAATGATTTAATTATCACTAGTTGAAAACTTGGGTTCCTGCACTTTCAAATACAGTGAATGGTTCAATACACAGTTTGTTTGTTTGTTTATTCCAGCTCTATGACGGCAGTCTGTAAATAATCGAGTCTGGACAAGACAATCCAGTGGTTGATGTCATGGGCATCGATCCACGCAATTGAGATAAGATGACATGCACCAACCAAGTCTGCGAGTCTGACCACTCGATCCCGTTAGTCGCCTCTTAGAGACAAGCATAGTCGCCTTTTACACAGAGAACCCACAATCATAGGTTTCTGGCGTGCTCAAGAGACGCAACTGTGCACAGCGAATCGCGGCGCCTTAGACGACTGGGCCACCCGTGCCCCTTTGGTCTTCCAGAGCATCGGTCCAGGGAGAGGCTTTGGTGTCACAGCAGTTCGGTACATTAATCAAGTCTTGAGATCCCATGCCATACCTCATTTGGCAAGTCGTCGCAACCACGAGTTTCAGCATGATAACGCCCGTCCCCACACTGCGAGAGCAACAAGAGACTTTCTCCAGCAGAATGGCATCAGAACTATGCAGTTGTCTGCCCTTAGACCCGATCTAAATCCAATGGAGCACCGGTGGGACGAGATTCAAAGACGACTGAATGACGTCCGACCAAGGTCGACAACTGCAGCTGAACTACGTCAGGCGATCCTCATAGTGTGAGCTCAAGTACCTATGGCCTTCATCAACCGCCTCATCCATTCCATGTATCGACGTTGCACGGCATTCATCAAGCGCATGGCGGACACACGAGATACTGACTTGTGATGCCATTTTCTCAGAGACCAGTGTTGTGTTTCACTTTAAGAACATTTGACACGTAAAAATTTAACCTTGATGATCAGTTTTACCAAGTGTCATCTTTTTGATATGTCTCAAAGTATGTTTACAGTGTTTGGACAATAAGGTTTCTCATATATCTCTCCATGGTGACGTTTCTTTTGCGGTTCAGTATACATGCACATGGTATTCGGGAGGAAAGCGTTGATAAATTTACAACTAAAACTATTCCGAAACCTAATTCTATGACCAATAGATACATATTAAGTTATATATTGATATGCATGTGGTAACAAAATTATTTATCTGGATATGTATTACAGGCATCATGTATAATCGTTGTCATTGGGCTCCCTTGATATAACTTGTTGACAATATATTTTTCATTGAAATTAATGTTTTAATAAATATGTGGTTTCATTTTCAGAACTATACATATATACAAATGTATGTGACTCTAGAAGAATGAAAACATATGCATACATGTAGTTCCGTGTGTACATCTGTGTGGAAACAATTATACTGATTAAAAGTGGACATATGTCGTACAAGTTACCGTATTTCATATATTTGTTAGGATAGTCAAGGATAGGTGTGATCCTTATAAAGTGGATTCGACTGTAACCTGCTCATTAAAGTCCATTAACAGTTGTTTTATTCCGACCGTCACCATATCCGCCATGTGACCTATGGTTTCGTTGATGTTCCCTAATTTATCTGGTAACCGTACTTGACATGAATATACTAATTACATATTGAATGTGATCTATCAAAAGTGTTTGCTGTGTTCTATCCCAACCTCGTTTTCTTCACTGAGCCCAAACTATTGCCACGTTTGGGGGAAAACATGTCATTAAAAGTAAAATTTAGAAAATCACACCCCTGGACTTTGCAAAATGATGATATAGTGCGTTTTATTTGGGTTGGAAAATATCAAAGCCAAAACCCTTTTCAATAGTCAGAAGAAAATCTCCACTGAAAGCTGAGTTGATTTTGTATAATTAGCACGTGTGGAAACCAAACATAATCAAATGTTTGCTACGAAATTGAATGTAACCTCAGCATCCTCATTACGTAAGCTAAAACCCTAGTATAAAACCAACATATCAAAGGTGGAATATCAAAGGTACATACATATATAGATAGATGCAACAAGACCCATTCTATAGCCACAAGAAATATATTCAAATATCTTACATATACAAATACTAAGTCTAAATATGAATGATGAAGTTCTGTCAATTAAGTACCCTTTACTCGTCTTAAATGTATCACCTAAGCATCATAATCATAACCTGACTGGCAATTTGTATTAAACCTGTTCAACAATGCAACGGCACCGAAGCTATTTATTTGTATCCATCCATGTCCTACACACAAATTGTAAATTGTGTAAGAACGAACTTCCATGTTTCATTGTATTCATTGTATTTCGATTCAACAGGTATTTAACCTTCAACACTGAAACCTGCGGCAACCATGATGCAAACGAGGAATGCGCTCAAATTATTTATGTGGATGTATGTTCTCTTTCTTGTTGTAAGTAACTGTAACCAAATATTACAACTGAACGTTCATGTATCACAGTTAGTGAGTGACGAGCAGTTAGCGGTTAATAACTTTCAGCTTTATCATGGCTACCTCTAACTAATCTTGTCTAGACTAACTAAACAAGTGACTACACGTATGAACAACTTCTTGCGTCATCTGGGTAAAATTATTCGTATTGGAAAATCAGAATTTAGAAACTTGACCCAGAACATATGTTGAATATCCTGAAAAATGAAATTGTGAATAAAGATATTTCCCCTTTCTGTGAATACAATCCTGACGGTGTGACTGAAACCATATAATGTCTCTTATATGAAACCCAATCCCCTACATAACACCATTCCTTCACAACATTAAATACCAGAAATTCGAATGGGCGTTAAATGAATTTATTTTCTTTCACCGCAATTGTTTTTGTTTTTCTTTGGGGAGCTTTACTGGTGCCTTAGGACCAATCTTACTCGATCTCAAGCATATCTACAAAGCCATTCTTTTAGAAATGCCAAACCTCTTCCTTGTTCTTGCATTGCTGAAGGTGCTGGGAGCTTGGCTCAATGGTTGTTGTTGAAGTTTCTGGATTCAAACCTATTATTCATGCTCTACATGCTACGTGTCTTTTTCTGTTTGCCATGACACCACATCCCAGTATAGCGTGTGTAGCTGTTGGAGTTATAGGGCTTGTAACAGCATGTGGTTTGAATTACACAATTACAATTAAGTTATATACTTACAATTCAAACCAGATACTGTTACAAGCCCTATAACTTTATTGTAATTGTATTTTGTTCACATCGTACTGGAGTAAACAAAAGTAGACACTAAATAAGAACCAATATCTATGAAACATAACTTTGTGTTTCGGCAAACACTTGTCTCTTCCATATAACCTTAAACCAACATCATTACCAATAAGTATATTACTACTGGGAACCTAAATGAACTGTCACTTTGTTAAAACATCCTTCTCGCTGCCTGTCTAATGACATCACATTGATGTTAAAAAATATCACGTACGGTCAATCGAAACTTGAAACAGCTTGAAATTTCAACACAGGGTGATAGTATATGTATCAGTTCTCTTTGGCATATTGTATCCTTTTATCATGTACAAAACATGTATTTGAGTCTACATAAAAGCCTTTCCCTAATCACAGGAAAGCCCTTCTAAACGCTTTGCAACTGTGAAGTTGATATCATTGACAAAACCAACGTTCAGGACGTAACGATGTTTTGACACACATCAATGACCTTTACACGCTTTGCGACAAACTCACAAATAATAAATTGTAGGGTGACCTTACGAAGGTGGTAGTTTCATTTCAACTGTTTGACTCATCAGGTAAGTTTCGTCATTATTATTTTTGCAATGCTAATTTTCGCAAAGACCTGCGACCATCAATATATTATAGCGATTGATAATCACATTCAAATGATGTAGTCGGAATCGTACAATTGACTCTGCCTTCAGTAGAGATTATATTTTTGATTATGAATATGGGTGCCATGTCTCTGTAACAGTGTCCAAGTGATGATGTCTCCATTGTGTGAAGTCTAAAAAGTGTCCGAATGGGTGATTGTACACGTGTACCTTTTTAATTAAAGCACGTGATTGTTTGTTTGTTGTTTAACGCCACACTCGGTAATATTCCAGCTATTTGACGACTGTCTGAATGTAAATAATCGAGTCTGGACCAGACAGTCCAGTGATTCACGTTATGAGCATCGATCCATGCATTATGATACGATGACATGCATCAACCAAGTCAGCGAGGCTGACCACCAGATCCCCTTAGCCTCCTCTTACGACAAGCATAGTCGCCATTTACGGCAAAGCATGTGAAAGACAGGAAGCCAAAGCACCAAGTGAGTGCGTTTCAGTAATACATTAACGTCGTGTCGACACGTGTTCCGGCATTTGTCAAAGAGTTTTATCAATTATATTTATACCATTGTTGTTTTCCAGGTGTTGTTGTTCAATGTAACCTTGCATTCCCCGGAAACTCAGCCATTATGCATGGCGTCTTCATATCCCCAGCTGCTGGACACATCATTCCCTCTTACTGCAGAACCTTTCCTTGAAGTTCGAGAAGGGGCATATCTGGATTTGCTTGAGAACAATGAGACCTTACACGAAAGCATCTTTTCGGTTCAAAGCATAAAGTACTTTGTTGCTGAAAACCCTTTGACAACCAACATCACTATTCCAGGGGCAGTGAAGCGTATGAGCATAACGCAATGACTGCATCTAAATATATCTTAACAAATTCCACCACGAACGCTAAAAAGTCGCAAGTGCACATTGTCAACAACATACTAGACTCGTTACATCTGCTAGCATTTCTGGGATTCATCATATTGTTCATTTATGAGAGAAATAGTGATTTGTCTCAAATAAAGGAAGTAACAAGCCGCGATTATAACACAATAGCAGGAGGACAAGAACCAAAAAGTAGACTGAAAACTATCATAATATTTTACATCTGTCTAGTTTCTGCATATATTCCTTTCGGTGGCTTACCATTTGCTTATAGTGGTTATCTGTCTGGTTATGGTGTTGAAAGTTACCTTCACCTCAATACCCAGATCATGGCTACCATGACATCGGCATTTTGGATGCTGTTCACACTTGGCAGGATTCTGGGAACTATCCTCAGCGTGTATGTAAAACAGTCAATAATAATCTACACCTGGAACCCGTTCCACAAAGCGATCTTAGTGCTAAGTTGGTCGTAACTCCCATACTTCAGCATAGGCTTACGATCAACGTAGCACTAAGATCGCTTTGTGGAACGGGGCCCTGTCTCATTGGGGTGTTGGTGGCGTCGACGGTGGTGCTGTTTCTGAACCAATTGGTGAAGTTTGGCTGTGGATTGGATCAATAGCAATAGGTTTCTTTACCGGTCCCCTTTCGGCGGCGTCGTTGGCCTGGTGCAGGACCTGTGTGACTCTGACACCATTAGTCATTGGGATCTGCACGTTTGGAAACTTCACTGGTATATACCTACTGCAGTACTTCACAAGTCTGGTCATAGGTAATTTTGGGTTAGATTGGTATTTGTATTTCATTATATTCCTGTCTCTTTTTCAACTCATGCTATTTGTAATTCTAACAGTGCTTGGTTATTGGATGAAATAAATCAGAATCTATATACATATGGCTGTATCTGTATCCTAAAAGACATATATTACGGCTAGAAGTTGTATTATGCTGACTATTTGGCGAACATTGAACGGACGACGGTTATAATCACTTTATCATTTAAGAATTTGACAACATGTGTTGTGCCAGATGTTTCTGAAGAGCAAGTTGTGCAAACATACGCCCATGTCACCTCTCTTTTTGAGGAGTTATTTTATTTCGCGATACAGTTGGTTGTTATATGGCTGTCAGTGTAAACAAAATCTCACACGTACTAAATACAGGTGTGTATGTATCAAGGTCTACATCCTTTGAGGCAAAGAATTGTGATAAAAAGTTGTTCGAATTGACTTTCACTTTGTTTGAGTACATTGGATTATGAACTTACATAGAGTGAGGGCCAAACATTGTATCAACTTTCTTTACAGGAACAGCTGTTGTGGTTTGTTTACGAGATATGTATTCACATAATATCAGAATTGGGTGAGAAAGGTCTGTTATGAACTACATGTACCTCGGTAAGTCAGTCAGAGCCACAGCACGTCGTAATGCATTTTTTTCAAGTACACGTCGCCCAAAAGGCCGACACGATAAACCGTCGGGGGAGATTTCCGAAGTTGCATGTGTGAATCATCAGAGACCAGTTGGCCGATCACTGAAAGATGATCATTAAGATGTGTCAAATAGATACTGAGGTAAATTCCTAGATTGCTGTAGGCTCAAACTGTCAGTCTAGACACGGATCGAATCTACACTGCGATAGTGGATTTGCATTCCTACGTTGTGTTCACTAGGGTTGGTAGAAGCGAGGATATTCGTGAACAATCATGCAGCTTGACGTTTCTCAACGTATGATAAACAGCTGAGTTGAAGATAAAAGGGTCTAAATGATACCAAAAAAACCAGCGCGTTTGTATGTATTCGATCGTGCTAGGGAATTCCCAGGGTTTTCCCATGAATGTGGAAGTAGTCCGTCAGTGTTTACTTCATGTCAAGAATACAGACTCGTAAAAACGTCGTATGAACGTCACATTTTGTCACATAAGACGTTTCGCGGTCATGTGACCGACCTCTCATCCAATGGAAAAGCCTTATATCATGTAAACTTCAAATTGAAAAATCATTTGGTATTATATTAAGTCCCATGACACTCTGTACATATCAAGAGAGACATTAAACAGAATATACTGTAAAACAATATCGACTAGCTATATGTATTGAAATAAAGAAAAATAATGAAAACTGTATGTGTTTTTCCTTTTATTATTTGCAAACATGTCGATTTGCAAATTGGTGAATCAGGCATCGTGGTATGCCTTGCTTTAGAAGTGACCGTAACAACCAGTACTCGTGTTTGTATACATGGCAAAAGCTATATTTTCAGTACATGGATCAAAGCTGATTAACAGTTTTGGTTTATTTAACTAGAACATTAATGTAAACATTTTATTATGTTTTTTAGAGTATTCTTATCGATCTAAGTGGGTGCGCGAGTATGGTTTCATGAGTGAGTGAGTTGGGTTTGACGCCGCTTTTATATGGTTTCATGACACCCTTTTAGCAATATCACATCAATATCAGGCCCGGGAACACCAGAAAGTGCTTTACACATTGAACCCACATGGGAATCGAACCCGAGTCTTTGCGGTGACGAGTGAATGCTCTAAATACTATTCTACCCACCGCTCTCAACCCTCCAGAAATCTCTATGGTCATTACAATTCAAAGAAGTGTGCTGCGCCATTTTGGTTTCAGAATAGTGTCCAGGGCCTTACGGTTTTCGACAAAAGCCGATTAAAATAATGGTGGAACTTTAGAAAATATGCTAAGGAAGCAAGGAGTCAATATCAATTGGAATTCAATATCTCAAGAAGCAGTCATGTTTTCAATTGAAAAATGATTAATCAACTGTTCTGAGTACTCAACTTTCACAGCATTACCGCGGGGCGTATTATTACATACATGAAAATAAGGCATGACAGATTTCATAAGGCGAGTAAATTATTGGACAGATCGCCGAATTACGTGTAAATATTCATTTGGTATATCTTGCTTTCGAATGTTTGTTAAAGATGAAATGATACAGATCTTTGAAATTTTTAGGTTATAATATGTACATAATCTTTTGGATGTTTATTTTAATTTTGTGGATTTTCCAGGTATCAATATGGGTAGCAAAGTACACGAAGTTAAATATTTCTCTGCTTCCACGCTTTTCTTAATATAAAGTACCAAGATAATGTTTACAAGCTAGATATATTGGACTTGTTCGATATCTCTAACCTTAAATTTACCCTTATTTATCATCCATCGGGGAAAATGGGTTTAGTTTCTTATTAAAGTGATATTTGTCTGTCCAAACCAATCTTTAAACATTTAATTGTTATTGTTAGTGGCAGCAAGGTCTCATAAAATATATCCACCTTCCCCTGAAGTGTTACCGTCCCTTGGTTATTGTTTAGGACATTGGCAGAGCAGAGACTTGATCATTTCCAAGCATCTGTGTAGTTGATCTTTTGTTCACAGTCAAGTATTTGAACAACAGATTGAAACTTTTATTCAACACAGTCAGTTGGAGATGACATGTGATCACGTTGATTGTCAGATGCTTGGTACATGTATGTCAAATATGGTTAATTTCACCACATCTGATGCAAGTAGCCTTTGCGCCACATCGATTCTGCCAATGTCCAAATTTCTGATATTCGAAACAGCTAGTAAGTTTTGGTATGTAAAGTTCCACAGGCAAAGAGAGAAAAAACTTTAAATAGAACTTGGAAGAGCTGCTTTATCAAAATTCAGTAATATGTGTTGGATGGCAATACACGGCCATCTTTGCGATATGTGAATCGTTTGGCTTCAATCGCACCTGTTACGTTTTGATACAATTTCTTGAATGTTTCATCAGCTAAACTGTCGTTTGAAAATCTATTAAGCCTTGTAGGCAGAACAACTTACAGGGATATCAGCTTATTTAGTTCAAGTCATTAAGTTGAATTTCCTCTTTCACTTTATCAAAAGAGCGCCAGGTCGTAATTCTTTTTAAATCCTTCATCTTTCCTGCTTTACCTATGAGTACCTTTTAGAAATGGTGAATAAGAAGCTTAAGTATGGTCACCCTCATCTTCCACTTATATGTTCCACCCCAAAGTGTACAAGAACGAAATGAATTAAAATTTAGATGCCATAACTGGGATTTGATGGTATATTGCTCGACATGAAGGGGAAATTCACAATTGGAAAAACCAAACCCAAGCTTTTTCCTTGTTTCATATATTCACTGACGTTAATTAGGCCTTGCATGATTATTATCAGGATTATTTTGGCAAGTTTTTCTGGACACTGCAATACCTCTCTCAACATATGTATTTTCATGAAGCCATTTTCGGAATTTGATATTGTTTTTCAGATATCCAACTGGAAACAAACTGTTGTACTGCAATTTGAATTCACCGAGAAGCAAATCATTAGAGAGTATAAACCACTTACCCAATGATGCTGGCACAAGTCTTTTTGGTTTTTGTTATCCGTCGATGCAACCTAACCAAGTGTCGTATGTGTATCCTACAGCCAACAGTGGCACACTTTCTAACAGTTTGATCAGGAGAAACCTATTGATCAACTCATCATTAACGATGAACAGATGAGGTAATTGCACCTAATCTCAAACCAGATAGATAAAAACAGGTATGCACAGTATCATGCCAATAATCCCGCATAGAACGAGTTTAACTTGCTAGGAACAGTACAACAGTTGGACTCCTCAGGGTGAGCTGCACAAACACAAAAATGCATTGCACTTCCTGTCGGCCCTGAACAACACAATTAAACTCGTTTTATAATGTTAAGAAATATGACCTAAATGTATGGACATGCATCTGATTGTTAACAATGGAACTATGGTTATCCAAGTGTAGATCATGAGCAACATGTTGCCTTGAATGTATTAATTGCTACATTAAAACATCGTGTGTAGCTGGTTCAGCATTATCAGTTGCATAATGCATAACTTGTCAAGCATAACTAAACGTATATAATTCCACATTTCAAATATTTTGAATTGCATATTTGACGAGGTGAACACACAACTATACTGAACCGCGAAAGAAACGTCACCATGAGGAGATATATGAGAAACCTTATTTGTCCAAACACTGTAAACATACTCTGAGACATATTAAAAAGATGAAACTTGGCAAAACCGATCATCAAGGTTGAAATTAAAGTGTCAAATGTTCTTAAAGTGAAACACAACACTGGTCTATGAGAAAATGGCATCACAAGTCAGTATCTCGTGTGTCCGCCATGTGCATTGATGACTGCCGTGCAATGTCGATACATGGAATGGTTTAGGCGGTTGATGAAGGCCATAGGCACTTGAGCCCAAACTATGAGGAACGCCTGACGCAATTCAGCTGCAGTTGTCGGGCTTGGTCGGATGTCATTCAGCCGTCTCGTCCCACATGTGCTCAATGGGATTTAAATCGGAACTGAGGGCAGGCCACTGCATGGTTCTGATGACATTCTGCTGAATGAAGTCTCTTGTTGCTCACGCGATGTGGGCACGGGCGTTATCATGCTGAATCTCGTGGTTGCGGCGACGTGACAAATGAGGTATGGTGTGTGGTTTCAAGACTTGATCAATGTACCGAGCTGCTGTGACATCATTGCCTCACCCTGGACCGATGTTCTGGAAGACCACAGGGCCGACCCTCTGTGCAAGACCAATTCCACACAACACCATGATGCTCGGACCACCCCACGAGTCACTCTCAACAACACAAGTATTCGAATAATGTTTCCAACGGTGTCGCCAGATTTCCTCTCTGCCATCTGCTGTTGAGAATACAGTAACGGCTCTCGTCTGAGAAGAGGACTCTTCTCCACTGCTGGTGGCGCCAATGCTGGTGCTATGTTGCCCACTGAAGACGGTCCCGGCGATGACGTGGTGTCAGAATGGGTCCTCGGTGTGGCCTGTGACACACATAACCGAATTTGATACAATGCGGCTACATTTTACCGTTGACTGCCGATGTCTCTCACTTGGTAATGTTAGTGTTTATGCTATTATTAACGTTATTAAAGAATCTGGATCTTATCATTTCTTACAATCGATCTCGGAGAAAGCTTTGCACTATATATTTCAAGGTTGCACTTTGAGAGAAGAGCCCATTATCGAATCATCAGCTACGAAAGTTGTATATATATTCACACGGCACCCTTATACCAGGGTCGATTTCTTTTCAACTTAGAATTTACAAAATTTAAGTTATAAATATGTCACAAAACTCCGTTAGATACCACTTTCAAACTCGATGCTGCGCGATGGATTCGTTTTTAAATACACTCGTAAGGAAAATAGCATCTATCGGGGTGACTCGATACTATCTGTATGTACATATTAAATTTTTAATTAATATGCCAGATTGCGTGGGACTTCTTACCTGAACGTTCCTCGTTATCAAAAACACAAAACAAACCTCAGGTATTTGCTATGTCGATGGTATTGAATTCTTAATATATCAACTTTGGATTGTTAGAAAGAGTGAGTTAGTATGGTTTTACGCCGCTTTTAGCTATATTCCAGCAATATCAAGGCGGGGGACATCAGAAATGGGCTTCACACATTGAAACCATGTCGGGAATCGAACCCGGGTCTTTGGCGTGACGATCGAACCCTTTGACTACTAGGCTATTCGACCGCCCTTGGATTGTTGGAGTTTACAGCAGAAAGCTAAAGTCTATCAAAGCAACTCGTGCTTTCCGAATTTCAGTTGAATCACTCCACGGGAGATTGACCATTTGCCAGCACCACGTGTGTTTCATAGAATAATTAGATTTTTTGTAAATATATACAGAAGCAGACCGTTGTTAAGTTTCCCAATACTGTTTCTTTTTGTCTCACAGCCTGTCTCACAAAACGTCATAACCATGAACAAATGATGAACAGAGTATGTATATATCATGCTGAACAATTATATTTCGATAGCCACACCAAACCGTGGAACGTTTAAACAATGGCTCTTTTATGTACTTGCTGCTATCAAATACATAATGTGTTGTCATACGGTTTTTAAAGTGCTTTTCTGAATATCATCAACTCATCATTGTTTTCCTCATGTGTGTTATTATAGTTTTAACTATATCTTGTATGACGGTATCAGTGTCACAGTACCATGTATTCCAGGCGGGCCCAACCAGACCTCCCTGACCCCCTCCACCTCCGCGTACACTGTGACAGAACACCAGGCTCTTCCATCAATCACGTGCTCCACCCTCTGTAGCCATGGATGTACCTACAGGTGTTACACGATGGAACAACTGTCAGCAGTGGAGCCATGCTCCAGGGACAAGCTGACAGATCTAAGACAGGCTCCTACAGATGTCAGCCTTCTAATACACACGGGAGTAGTGATAGTGTTACAGTCAGTGTTGATGTTCAGTGTAAGGATACAGACAAATGCATATTTGTCATGATTGCGTAAATATCTAGGTGAGCGATACAGGCCCTATGGGCCTCTTGTTTATTAGACAGTCTGAAGTCTGTTTTTTTCAAGAACATTAGGTACTATGTCTTATTTTCTCTAAAATCCAAGCTCACCTCCCCAACGTCATTGCATCCCATTTGGTTTGTGCAACAGCCCGTTAGTGTATCAAAGGTTGGGGGAAGAATGTTTAGATTGTTTACTTTTGTCGCTTAATTTGATCTGGTATACATTGGAACAGTTTTCGAATAAACAACGATGTAAATCAGAGCACTTGGATTGTTTGAAACACATAATTTCGTCAAAAGGAAAATCTGCTCTGTAGGACATGTAGTTTCAGACCACGTGCTAGGACCGGATACAGAATAGTTAGATATGATGTCTTCACGTCCAGACCAACTTCTCATGGATGTCTTCATGGCCCAGACCAACTTCTCTAGGATATCTTCACGTCCAGACCAACTTCTTTAGGATGTCTTCATGGCCCAGACCAACTTCTCTAGGATGTCTTCATGGCCAAGACCAACTTCCCAAGGATATCCTCACGTCCAGACCAACTTCTTTCGGATGTCTTCATGGCCCAGACCAACTTCTCTAGGATGTCTTCATGGCCCAGACCAACTTCCCAAGGATATCCTCACGACCCAGACCAGCTTCTCTAGGATATCTTCACGTCCAGATCAACTTCTCATGGATGTCTTCATGGCCCAGACCAACTTCTCTAGGATATCTTCACGTCCAGACCAACTTCTCATGGATGTCTTCATGGCCCAGACCAACTTCTCTAGGATATCTTCACGTCCAGACCAACTTCCCAAGGATATCCTCACGTCCAGACCAACTTCTCTGGGATGTCTTCATGGCCCAGACCAACTTCTCTAGGATATCCTCACGACCCAGACCAACTTCTATAGGTTCTGCTGGTTACTATCTACGTTTTGTTGCCAATTTCTCTAGGATATTTTCACGTCCAGACCAACTTCCTAAGGATATCCTCACGTCCAGACCAACTTCTCTAGGATGTCTTCATGGCCCAGACCATCTTCATTGGATGTCTTCATGGCCCAGACCAACTTGCAGGTCGCAGACATTCATCACTGGTGAAACCAGTCAGCACGGCCATTGTTCTTACAAGCAGGCGACAAGTTGACAACAGCTTATTACTATAACACTTTATTCAAAACAAATTTACAAATGATATGAGGAAAAGCACCAAGTAATCAATTAAACAATTTGTTCTCAAGTGCTCCAATGATCAGGGGTGTCATCAAACAAGAAAAAGGAATAATGAAAATGTGGTAACAGCTTCACAGGGTTATTACAAACAACTAATTGTACCAATAGATAACAGTAAACATGATGAAATGAGCCAAATCTGCGCTAACAAAGATCTGATTAATTAAATCAGAGCAAATACACATGCGGCTGAGCCAAGCAACTGTATTACAGAATAATAAAATGAGGGTAGCTAAAACAACACTTGACAATGAAGACAATATTTGACACATGACAAGAACTATTAAAATATTTATCATGGGCTTGTGGAGTTTGACTGCTTTCAGCACAATTCAAGAATATCAGGTCAGCTGAAGACGTATTCTACGCAGGATCTTCATAGGTCTTTGTACTCATCTGGACGAATGCCGATTTTATAGTGCTAACCCACTCGTGATACCATGCCCAAGTTTAAAATGAAAACCAGTCCTTGTTTTAGACCCTTAATGCTGAGCACAAGGCAGGGTAACAACAAGTGTCATTTGGTATAACGCGACCAGGGAATCAAACCCCGACCACCCGCTCTCCGGATAGACACTATCCACTAGACCACAAAGGCAGTGACATGTGACGAATGGAACCCAAACCAGCAAACACTTTAGCAACAATGCTAGGCTGTTACCTCAAATTAAAATTGTTGTACCGGGTGTGTGAATGTATTGCTATGGATATGAAATACATTAGTATTGTCATTAATGTCACTGGAATTTGCAATGACAGAGGCAAAATGTGACCCAGATAAGTTGAACGATTGAAACTTGTTGTAAGTGTCTATACTCATACTTGGAAGAATGCTAAGCTTGTTTAGAAGGTATCAAATGAATACATCCAGAGCAGCATGGCTCAACCACATCTGTATATATCCATTCTCCTAAACTGTAAACGTGGCGGAACCCTACGTCAACCCACAGCAACAAAACACTGAACTTTGAATTACAAAACAATTAGTGAAATTCAAATATTTACGTTTGGTTTAATTTTTAAATATGCTTATTTAGAATGTCACTTGGCTGAATATATCCAGGGTAGCATGGCTCAACTACGCCTGTATATAGCCACCCTCCTGACAGAGACCCAAAATAATGTCATATATACATGTTTCAGAATCCAATGAGTATTTTCTAAAGAGTTATGATGTGGTCATGGCATTATGTAATATTGTCCACTCTAATACCACCCAACGTGAGATTTCAACTGACGAAAGAAAAGGCCCAAAAACCTGGTTGTAGATTAAATTTAGTTACCAAGGATACTGACGCAATGGGTATCCGCGATATACAACAGCACTGACAATGATAATACTGATAGATGTGCTGTGTTCACCGTCACAACCCAACACAGGTGTGATGCAACCTGGTCCTTAGTCCACTCCAGTCCTTGAGAATGTACACAATGCAATATGTACAACATGCTGACTTGATGCAGCCAACATGGAGAGTCAAATCTAGTAATTAAGATTTTTGTTTGTTGTTTAACGCCGCACTCAGCAGTATTCTAGCTATATGACGACGGTCTGTACATCATCGAGTCTGGAGCAGACAATCCAGTGATTGACATAATAAGCATAGATCCACGCAATTGGGATACGATTACTTGCATCAACCAAGTCGGCGATCCTGACCACCCGATAGTCGCCTCTTATGACAAGCATAGCCGCCTTTTCAGGCAAGCATGGGTTGCTTCATGGGTTAGACCTTGAGATTACGCGGAATAAGGAAGGGAATCAAGACTAGTACACTCTCAGTCTTTGATTTCCGATAGATCGCAGAGGAAGGAAGTCCATTTCGACAAGTCAAATCTGGTCGTTGAGAGGTCGTATAAGGAGGTAGGAAGCTTGACCTTGAGACTTGGAGGAAAAGCCTGTTGGACAAAGTTTGCTTGATATTAATTCAGAGAATGGATGCTTGAACATACTTGTACAGTCACGTTTCTATTATATACATGGCGACATTTTGCACATTATTTGAGCAAGACAGTATAAAGGTGCAGAATAATTGGTGTTTTATACTATACTCCTATGCCTGTATACGTTATTGCCAACTGTTCGCTCGTCACGCCAAAGACCCGGGTTCGATTCCCGACATGGGTACAATGTGTGAAGCCCATTTCTGGTGTCCCGTGCCGTGATATTGCTGGAATATTGCTAAAAGCGGCGTAAAACCAAACTCACTCACTCACTCACTCTAGATGTTTGTATCTATTCATTGTTTGCATAACTCAACATTCAGATACTCACCATAGACCATAAGCGCGTGTAGGGTTGACAGGGGAGTCGGGTGTAAGAGTCATGTGTGGGAGTCAGGTGTTGGTTACAGCTGCGGTTATTGGACCTGTTCACATACAAATTGTGATTTGTCATTTCATATAGAATACAATAGAATAGACCAAAGGAATGTTCTAAGAAAGAAACTACAGGCGAGACGTCATTTTATTTACGAATAGTCTACAGAGATACAATTAAGATGCATTATTTTCAAACATCAGAAAAATGATATCTCCACGATATATATATCGCAAAGAACAATGAAGAACGAAGCGTGAATTATTTAATGAGAAAACATCGTTCTGTCATGACGTCATTTCTGGAGATTCGAACATGCCCTCGCAACATGATGACGTCATAAATTGGACGACGTTATTTTTTATAGGGAAGAATCCAGGGGGTTGTTCCTAATAGAGTAAGCTGGGCAAAGTCGATAAGCGCGATGGCCGAAAGATCGCATCCAAAAGTGGGAGAGATATGACAATCGGTACTGTGAGAAAAGGTACAGATAATCGACGTGAGAATTGTGAGAATATCCGGGAAAACAAAAATCAACCCCTTCTTTTCATAAATAAACTTGTTCGACATGGCTGAGGTTGGATTGTATTCAGGGAGTCATTATTCAAATACGGGTAAATATTTGTAAAGCTTGCACATTGTATACTGAACAACAAAAGTTCCTGTGACACCAATATTTTAGTGTATTTTTCAAACAAGTAAAGTTTGGTTTTCAATATTGTAGTACATGTATGGAATCAAGTCACAAAAACGGAACTGCTACAGAAAAGCATGCATTCCATGCAAAAGTTGACTTTTATGCAAGCCCCATGCATTTCACTACCCAAGAATGGGTATAAAAACATGTGAGATAACGGGATTCCATATCCATTGTTTAGCATCGTGCTGACAACAGCCACTCAGAAAAACAACAAAATTACGCAATTATTCAACATTACGAAATGCCACGCCTGTCCGAAAATAGCACACGCTGTTGATTTGTAAATTGACATTTTGGCATGTTCATGTTGTTGTTTTTATGAAATCACGCATTTTCTGAAGTCAGTATGGCAAATTAAACAATTTGAACACTTACAGGAGTCGTTTTTTCTGTTGCAAACCGAAATTGTTTCAGATTTGGTAAAAAAACATAACTTTGCATTAAATCGCATTCAATGTCACAGGAACTTTTGTTGTTCAGTATATTAACATCTTTCAAAAGTCTGTACATAATGTTGATATCTCATAAAAGAAATAAAGTATATAATTTGAAACTCACCTTATGAATTTGTTGTGTTGACAATACATCCATCGTAAGGGACTTGGAATCTGTGTGTCCATCACGTGGCATCTGATGCAGTCAATGGCAGTGGCATCAAGCTGTGGCATCTGATGCAGTCAATGGCAGTGGCATCAAGCTGTGGCAATGGAGCCTGTACATGAAGACATTGTGATCAGATCTTATTGAATGTAGATCTACACGAGGAACAGTCATTTAGAATATAATCGACCAACGGAATATTATGGAAAGGAAAAGACACATGGCATGTATTTTACAGGATTTTGAACTACAAAGCCTAAGTTTAACTATCACTAACTTATGACAGTTAAAGCCTAAGATTTTCATTGACTTATGATTCAAATTTTAGATACCCCAGTTGCTTGGCCGTAGAGTAGAGATGACTTGTTAATGCATATGAGATTTACCTGTTGTGGTAATGGACTTGTCTTAATAGGTGAGGTGAGGTGAAATGGGGTTTAACGTCGCGTTCAAGATTATTGCATTTATTTAGCGACGTGCGTGTGTATGTGCGGACTGATGCTGGTTGTATAGTGCTATCCCACTGATACACCATACTGCAGGTCAACATGAATACTCCACTCAGACACATTATATTGACTCCGAGCTGACCAGTCCTTGTTGTAGCCCCTTAATGCCGAGCCACGGAGGCGGTCCTGTCCTAATAAGACCTACACAATGGGATTATATATATTTTTATTTTCTACCCTTATATACTTAACTATTGAACTATTTAATCACAAAAACAAATTAAATGTGTAAGTTCTCACCTCAGCTTCTTATGAGTGTATTGGGTTTTACCATTTTACATGTTTGTACTGAAGTGTACATATATTGTCAGTTATCTGAATTTGTCACAAACATGACAGGGTGGCAGAAAATTGACATTGTTACATCGCAGAGAGATATGCCCCATGTGCACCTATACAGCAAGAACAAGACTGGTCGATTCTACCAAAAGTGGCAATTTTGACACATGCTTACATCACAAATTGAGTTAATAAATGTTTGGCATAGTTATTGTAACCTACGTTAATTAACTTTCATTAAAACATACCCAGGAGGGAACTTTGCAAGATATTAATTTATAAACGTAGTGAAGAACATAAGAAATCAACATGAAATTGCATTAACATATGTAAATCTTAATTTGGGATGTACTTTACGCGTTTCAATTTTTTCAGTGCAAAACAGTTTTTTAATCGTACATGAATGATTTTTTCAGGCATAATCTAGTATATCCTGGAGGTGTTTGTACCTATTCATCAATTGTATAACTCACCATTTAGATACTCACCATTAATCTTCTCAGGTATTAAGAGATCTGAGACAGGAGAAGCAGGTGTCGGTGTCACGTGTGGAAGTCGGGTGGAGGTTACAGCTGAGGTAATGGGACCTGTACATGTAGAAATTGTGATCAGATTTTATTTCACATACACCAGGAACATTTATAATGAATAGAATAGACCAAATGCATGTTCTGAAAAAGAAAATACAGACAGGATGCCCTGTATCTACGAATAAATTAAAGATATCATTAAGATGCATACTTTTCAAACATCAAATAAAGTATATAGTTTGAAACTCACCCTATGAATTTGTTGTGCTGAAGATGGATCCATCTTTGTGGTAGACTTGAGATCACGTGGTATGTGGTGAGATCACGTGATGTGGTGAGATCACGTGATGTGGTGAGATCACGTGATATGTGGTGAGATCACGTGTCATGTGGTGTAATCAGGGTCGATGGCATCAGGCGAGGACCGTCCTCCAGTTCAGGCATACAATGTATCCAACAGCAGGTCCACTGGGGTAGTATTGCTCTTATAGCACATGACGTCATTCACAGACGGGCAAACGACATTACCCCTCATAATGCCAGTGACATCGAACATGGTCAGGAATACACTCCGTCCTTAACGTCTAGTGTCACGAATACTAATTTATATAAATTGATTCCGTAGCCAAGGGTAAATTAATATTGTACAAGAAAAACTCGTGTGATAAGAGCTGCTCATTTTAAAGTACGAACAACCTTTCTGCTTTATAATCCTTCGAAAACGTCACTGTCTAAAGACGCTAATTAAATACAACTACCCGTGAAGATGCTTGTGAATACAACTGAGTCATCGTTCAACAAGAAGATGTTAGCGGGTGTTTCAAGTAGGAAAATGAGCCATGAAACATAAAACACCCCTCAACACCTTGAAGCCGCCGAGTCATCAGGAAGTACACATGACCATCCAGGTGTTGTAAGTGGACGATCGTCCAGTGAGTGAGTTGGGTTTAACACCGCTTTTAACAGTATTCCAGTTATATCGCGGCGTGTCAGCTTAATGTGGGAGGAAAACCCGAAGTGATGCAGGTCTCAGACGTTTTACCACTTCAGTGAAACCCACGAGCACGGGTATGGTGCTGACAAACCTAGATACATAATCGGGGCGAACCGGGATTGAAGGAAGCAATAAACATGTACATGTACACTTGGTTCAAACATTCCAACAGAAAAATAACCTCTATAGGCTGCCCTTATTCGGACCATGGGTATAGAAATGAAGCCTAATTCCTGCACATGAAGCGATGTAACTGGCAGGTGTTAGGGAAGGTAACTGGACTGTACCAAACCTGAAGAAGAAGAAAGAGTATTTTGTTGAACAGAATAATTCAGTGGCTTTTTAAAACGTAGATAATTGCATTTAAGTTGCCAAATACTTTCGATAATGGACGAACGGATACTATCGACACTTGTTCAGCAATGATATACACGGAAATAAAGTCCGTCTATTTAACACTTAGACAATTCTACGTAAAACGACTGCAGATTAACACGTGTCCTGCTAACAAGCTATTCAAAGCATTCAATTGTTAGAATCAACATGCATTTATTATCAAAGCAAGATGTATTAGGGGTGCCTTTCCTTCCCTAGAATCTCCTAGGGGAATATATAATTGGTAGCAGTAGTTGACACGAGAACAATTAACTTTAAAGATTTGTTACAGCAGTATGTTGGGTGGGGGGAGTTGGTGATGTGATGGAGTACCCCCCTTTCTAAATGCGAGAACTGGATCCCAGATAACACATTCACATGACTGTCCACTTACTCTCCACTCCTCCTCCCAGCGCCATCTGGAGAACTCCAGCTGGTTTTTGCACCCGGCTCCTCCTCTACAATGAAACAAAACACACAATACTTAGACCCTCTTCTCCTGTCCAAGTCAAAATCTACAGAGGACACAAAGCTATACTGATGTTCACCCTGAAGTGAGTGCTGGACTGTTGCAGTTATAATGTGTGTCAGTAAAAGGCACCTTGCATCTTCAGGTCGACTATGTTACTTTTGGATTACAACATTAGCAACGACCCACACTAAATGGGTACTGGGTGTCAATCAAATTCGGTATATTATTGGTTTAAAAAAAAGATAGAATATATAAAACTCACGGAATTCCTCTGTGCTTCGTCCAGAAGACGTAGCAATCCTCGTATGACTGTTTGTTAATCTCGTTGTTGTTGATGCCTCTTTCGACGCTGTTCTTGGCGATATCGCTGTTGTTGTTCTCGGCGATATCGCTGTTGTTGTTCTCGGCGATATCGCTGTTGTTCTCGGCGATATCGCTGTTGTTGTTCTCGGCGATATCGCTGTTGTTGTTCTCGGCGATATCGCTGTTGTTGTTCTCGGCGATATCGCTGTTGTTGTTCTTGACGATATCGCTGTTGTTGTTCTTGACGATATCGCTGTTGTTGTTCTTGACGATATCGCTGTTGTTGCCGTTGCCTTTCCCGCCAGACCTGGCTTTGGTTTCTCCGTTCTGTTTTATGCCTGGCCACGTCAGCTTTATAGTTCTGAGTGAGAAAAGCCATTGAAATAGCTGTGATAAGGGATAGTGTGTGGCAAGTTATGCAATAAAAAACTACTTTAATTTTCAAGTGAAACTCTCAGATGCTTTTCCCAAAGTATTTTAAAAGGAGTGATCATGACCTTCAAAATATATTTTATTCAACTTTCTCTGGCACTGACAATCTTTGATCTATTTTAAAATGAAAATGCAACTTTCTTATTTTATTTATTATATATATTCATATATCATATATATTCTAACCTTTCAGACGCCTGTCTTCGTATTTTAGTGCCCTGATTTTCTCTTGTAATTTCCGGTTTTCATCTCGGAGTTTCAACAATTCCGCGGATTCAAAAACCTGTCGAACATAAACAAACGTCAAATATTGCCAAAATAATGAACTTACACATACTGCTAGTGGCTAACAATGAAACAATCAAGGGACAGTTTATTCGATGGTGATGTTTTTGATACAGGTATCATAGTTGTGTTCATGGCCAGTACATGGCGGTACATCAATCTACCATTTCACTTTCAATGCGACGTTTTGGTTTATATATTGGTACATTTTACAAGCAAATTAAACAATAACTGGGTAGGACATGGTTTTGTATATATTGTTACAACACAAACAAAGAGTTAAACCAAATCAATATACAGGACAACTCATGGTGACAGTGTAACAAAATATTGCCCAGTAGCCCCGATGTCATATGTAGCAGGGCGTCGAGTCATCCTACAGATGACATCCTTACCTTGTCAGCTTGCTGACGGGGTTAACCTCTTTGTTCATGTGGACAAGGCGTCCGACCTCGGATCAGAAGGTCCGTGGTTCGAATCCCATTACGGGACTCGGAAATTTTATGGCTGCTACACATACACCATACCATTGATGGTACAAGATAACTGAATCACAGACGTTGGTTGAAGAGGATGAACTCTTATGAAGATAATGTGTTTACTTACATCTATTGGAGTCGCCCACCGATGCCGTGCCTCAGCTGCCTGCCTACTCTCGGATGGCGTGACGAAGGGTGTGGTCACCATTGGGATGGCAAAAGGCGTTGGCGACGACGATGATGATGATGTTACCCTGGATGCCGGAGTAGTGTCCCGTGGGACCTGAGGAGTTGCTTGTGGAGTGGCCTGTCGAGATGGAGGCGCATGGGCTCAAGGCAGTACAAAAGTACGCAGAAAGTTGAACATTATGGAAAGCGAGTAAATGCGGCGAAGGGAACGATGCGATAAACGGCAACCGTGATGCATCCTGGGATGTATCCGTGTTGTACACTGACCCATTTACACCAATTAAGCCAACAAGCCCATGGCCGCGGCCTTACTGGGTGTTCAGTTACAATCAACTGAGAGTGAATACATGGGCTATCCTTTACACATTGTCAAATCACAAGCCTTGAAACAATAGAATCTGTAGATGGACTTGCCGTGCACGGACTTCTCGTGAAACACGCTATGCTCTTGATACAGCCATACACCTTGAGACACATTTCTATAAACTGGAAACCAACATCGTGTCTTACATTAAACCCCAGCGCATAACTATAACAAGTATATTTTCCTCAATTTGTGTATATCTTCTCATTCTCTATAAACATTCCTTGTCCACACCGTTATTCTTCAACATTAACAAAAGCCATGTTTGTCATAATTTTTACATCTCACTGTTTGTGTGTAATGATTGCTCTTACTTGACGTACATTATGGTATTATTCAATGTTGACTAATCTGTTTATCGGATGTGCTGGGAACAAGGGTCCCTAACATCCAGGAGTTTAAGACAACCTAAACTACAAAGTCAGTTAAACCCCACTTGTTGATGACGGAACAACTGTTTTATCATATAATTTTCAGATAAAACAAACACATGACCGCATGTAGGCTTGATAGTATACAGCCTACCTAGACTTGTATACAACATGTAGCCCTGATAGTATACAACCTACTTAGGCTTGTATACAACTTCATATAGCTCTGATATACACCCTACCTAGACTTGTATACAACAACATGTAGCACTGATGGTATACACCCTATCTAGACTTGTATACAACAACATGTAGCTCTGATGGTATACACCCTACCTAGACTTGTATACAACTACTTATAGCACTAACTGTATACAACATACCTAGACCTGTATACAACAACATGTAGCCCTGATGGTATACACCCTACCTAGGCTTGTATGCAGCAATATGTAGCTCTGATGGTATACACCATACCTAGACCTGTATACAACAACATGTAGCTCTGATGGTATACACCCTACCTAGACCTGTATACACCAACATGTAGCCCCAATGGTATACACCCTACCTAAACCTGTATACACCAACATGCAGCCCTGATAGTACACCCTACCTAGACTTCTATACAACAGCATGTAGCCCTGATGGTATACACCCTATTTAGACTTGTATACAACAACATGTAGCTCTGATGGTATACACACTACCTAGACTTGTATACAACTACATATAGCACTAACTGTATACAACATACCTAGACCTGTATACAACAACATGTAGCCCTGATGGTATACACCCTACCTAGACTTGTATGCAGCAATATGTAGCTCTGATGGTATACACCCTATCTAGACTTGTATACAACAACATGTAGCTCTGATGGTATACACCCAGTATCTAGACTTGTATACAACAACATGTAGCTCTGATGGTATACACCCTACCTAGACTTGTATACAACAACATGTAGCACTGATGGTATACACCCTATCTAGACTTGTATACAACAACATGTAGCTCTGATGGTATACACCCTACCTAGACTTGTATACAACTACATATAGCACTAACTGTATACAACATACCTAGACCTGTATACAACAACATGTAGCTCTGATGGTATACACCCTACCTAGACCTGTATACACCAACATGTAGCCCTGATGGTATACACCCTACCTAGACCTGTATACACCAACATGTATTCCTGATAGTACACGCTACCCAGACTTGTATACAACAACATGTAGCCCTGATGGTATACACCCTACCCAGACTTGTATACAACAACATGTAGCCCTGATGGTATACACACTACCCAGACTTGTATACAACAACATGTAGCCCTGATGGTATACACCCTACCTAGACTTGTATACAACAACATGTAGCCCTGATGGTATACACCCTACCTAGACTTCTATACAAGAACATGTGACTATGTGTAGGGAGGGGATGGGGGATATGTGACTGTGTAGTTTGGTGATGGGAGACATGTGACTATGTGTAGGATGGGAATTGGGAGACATGTGACTATGTGTAGGATGGGGATTGGTGATCATGTGAGTATGTGTAGTATGGGGATTGGTGATCATTTGACTGTGTTTCCGATCGAAACTGGCGACTGTTGACACATGTTATTTTAGAGGGAGAAACACTCCCCCTGGTGATAACACCTATGTTCACGTTCCACCTTTGTTGAGACGGGGACACCGGGTGTTAAGGAAGCCAGATGCATCCCATGGAGCAGAATAGTCAGTGCTAAACCATTTTTAAAGCGGTACTGGGATTCATTAACTACAGCTGTCCTATGTTGGAGCATACTTAACGACTGCACGTGACACACGATGTAATGGAATCGCTATAAGGGAACTCTGAACTGAAATGGTCATGTGATCACCTTGTTATTAAACATTATACCACGAACGGATGAGTCAACCGTTATGCTTTGACACATCGACAGGGAGAACCAGTGCTGCATAAAGCCCGTCGGTTGAGACAAGCAAGTCAGCTGTTGCACTTTAACAACACATACATAGTGTATCAACAATGGCGAATTCAATTCAAGGTGTGGTTCTGACGTCATTTGTTTGCTGTCTTCCATTAAGCTGTTTAAAAGCTTTGGTGAGGTTTTAAATGTTTTAACCTTGATGAAACAACTTTTGCTACAACAACTGAATTGTTGGAATCGTACAAAGGTTAAGGCAGATATATCTTCTGATTAGGGAAAAGGTGCTGCCGCTTTTATTTAGGGGTGTGGCAACGGAGTCTGTCTGAACATCAAAAATATAATTAACTATTACGTTTCATTTACTTGACCTCTTCAAACATTCCGTCACAATTGTTGGGAGAAGGTTGTGTGGAAATGTTAAGAAACATGAAGGGGATAAAATACATTTATTTCTGTAATTGGTGTTTATCCCCGCCCACCTTCCGATACATATTCAGAAGAAGCCTTTTGCTCGTTACATGAATAATAACGTGCGCCACTTATCAACCCAAGAATGGGGCATGAACTCATGAATTAATGTTCTATTCATATGATGTCATAATATTGTGTTCAACTCATTAGGACTTTATAAAACATATTATTCTTGTGTATTTTTATCACGTTTATTTCATTAAGTGTTTTTTCATCACGTGTATTTCATTAAATGTATTTTCATCACGTGTATTTCCTACCTGTGTATTTCCTACCTGTGTATTTTCACCACCTGTATTTCATCCCAGTGTATTTTCATCACGTGTATTTCATTATGTGTTTTTTCATCACGTGTATTTCCTCCCAGTGTATTTTCACCACCTGTATTTCATCCCAGTGTATTTTCATCCCGTGTATTTCCTCTCCGTGTATTTTCATCACGTGTATTTCCTCTCCGTGTAATTTCATCACGTGTATTTCCTCTCCGTGTATTTTCATCACGTGTATTTCCTCTCCGTGCATTTTCATCACGTGTATTTCCTCTCCGTGTATTTTCATCCCGTGTATTTCCTCTCCGTGTATTTTCATCACGTGTATTTTCATCACGTGTATTTCCTCTCCGTGTATTTTCACCACGTGTATTTCCTCTCCGTGTATTTTCACCCCGTGTATTTCCTCTCCGTGTATTTGCATCTCTATCCGCATATGACCCCAACGGATATCGTTTTTATCCGTTGGCTTTATCCTGCCGAGAAACCTCCCCATTATATGATAAAGTGAGAGATGTATGACTGAGAACAATGGTCGCCAAGGTTTTCAATACTGTGTTGGTTTGTTGCCGTTTTGTATACATGTGGTAATTATAATCATATAATGGGTAGGTTTCTCGGCAGGATAAAGCCAACGGATAAAAACGATATCCGTTGGGGTCATATGCGGATAGAGATGCAAATATCAAAGGTCAAGTAGGGACTACTTTCACTGTTTATAAACAAACATGGTGTCGCCCTCGTCATTCGGCGATCGAGTCAGAATTAACCATCGGGAATCTGGATAAACTACAGGGATAATTGCTATCATTATCAAAAGAAAAGTCTAATATACTGAAAATCTGTGTCTAACTGTGACGTAGCTAAGGCATTTTATAAGTTTTTGCAACTTTAAAGATATAAATTTCGAAACAATTTTGCGAGGGCCTAGCCAAGCGGGATCAGTAGCCATATCTGTGCTTGTAGACCTCTGCAGCTTGAAACCTCCTCCACAAATTAAGATAGTTGGATTTGGCCGAAATATGTTTGAATTGTTACCTTGTTTCGTTTTGTGGTTGTGTGTACATCTGACTACACTTCTTATCGTTATGACAGGACAGACCGACTGTCAACAACGTCTGACCGTGCGCGTGACGTCTCATAGACGAGGGTTAGAGTAGCTTCCCTTTGACAAAGGGCAGTTACTCTAGCGGACAGACTGATGGATTGCTGCGAAAGGCAATTAAAAACAATTGTTGTTTTGCGTATATGTTGCTTCGCCACTGTATAAGAAACAGATTTCAGTTGGAACTATATTGGCTACTGTCACTGTCCGACTGACACATCACTTACCCTGTGACGTAATTAATATTAATGCGCGCATTCCAGGAAAACTCACAATGTTTCGGTAATGTTTGTGAGAGAGGGAAAGCGATTTTGAAGCACAGAATTAAAGAATGACATTATCTGATAAAGAGGTTATCACGCTTGTGTGTTTGGGGATGGTTAATATCCTGTATTAGGAATAAACACTATGTATTTAGCTCGCCAAGGCTCGCTAAATACAATGTTTATTCCTAATGCAGGATATTTACCATCCCCAAACACACTCGCGTGATAACCTCTATGTCCTCGTTTTAAGGATATGGAAAGGTCGCCAGTTCTATATGCCATGTTTAACGATCTAATTAGATATATTCCCATGTCAATCCAGAAATGTATACTAGCCACATAAAAAAACTGTGCACGGAGAAAATATAGATATAAGGGCACACCGTCCATATATGAAAGATAGGATTGAACACAGCAATTATTGGAGACATTCAAACGCTCATGCACGTGCCATGCGATATGACGTCATTGATGGAGGCCTATGGACGTGCAATGTGTTACTGCACGTGCATCCTGTGCAGCTGTACACAGCATGTGCAACTCAAAATTCGCTGTCACTTTGGAAAGCATGATCTGTGGTCATTCAAAAATTCAAAACTTCTCAGGCGCAGACACAAGCATATCACAAGCAAATCATGCCAAGATTGACAGCTGCACAGCGTCATGAAGCCATTGGAATGATCCGAGCGGGAATGAGGCAACAACAGGTGGCAACACATTTCCAATGTCAAATGACGTTGCCGACCACCCACGTTCAGGACGTCCCCGAGTAACGACGCCAAGACAGGACAGATGGATTCGAGTTACACATCTCCGACACAGGTTCCAAACGGCAGTAACGACGTCCTAGACAATTCCTGGACTGCGCCGTATCCATCCCAACACTGTCAGGAATCGTTTACGTCAGTGCGGGATTCGACCACGACGCCCTGCCATACGTCCCATCCTGACACACCGTCATCGAGTCAACCGTCTAAGATGGTGTCGAAATCATGTTCGCCAACCTCGAATATGGTGGAGAAATGTTGCCTTTACAGATGAATCGAGGTTCAACATTTCCCACAGTGACGGACGCCAACGTGTCTACCGGCGTTTGGGAGAACGTTATGCACGCAACTGTATTGTGGAGAGGTATCGTTTTGGAGGTGGCTCTGTGATGATTTGGGGTGGGATAACAGCACGGCACCGAACCCCTTTGGTGGTTGTTCAGGGCAATCTCACCGGTGTTGGCTACAGAGATCAGATTCTGAGGCCTGTGGTCATTCCTTTCCTGCAACGTCATGGCCCGGGATTGTCATTTCAACAGGACAACGCTCGTCCTCACACGGCTAGGGTCGCAATGGATTTCCTTCACCATAACAATGTCATGTTACTGCCATGGCCTGCAATTTCTCCTGATCTCTACCCAATAGAGCATGTGTGGAATGAAATGGAGCGCCGTCTGCGTCGTCTTCCACATCCTCCAGATAACGTCCGTGACTTGGCACAGGATTTGAGGAGGATATGGCAGGCCATTCTCCAGGCCTTCCATGCCCATTTGGTGGACTCCATGCGTCGCCGATGCACTGCTGTGATTCACGCACAGGGTGGTCATACCCGTTATTGACTTTGTGACTTTGTCGTTTGACCCCCTACTCCATTTTGATCTTCTGACGTCATCGTAACAGATGTTGTTCAGGTCCCGCTGACATTTTCTTATGGTCCGATCATTCAGCTGCTACAGCGTCTGCATCATTTTGTTCTTGCTGTGTTGTATTTCA